>NC_080699.1:36037239-37439702 GCF_030445035.2 Dasypus novemcinctus | reverse complement strand
GCTCAGAGATGTATTCACCAAATGCAATGAATGTCTCATAATGATGGAGGAGAATGTTGCTATGGGAGGAGTAGTGGAGTGAGGGGGGCGGGGGGTATATGGGGACCTCATATTTTTTTAATGTAATATTAAGAAAATGAATAAAGACCAAAAAATAATAATAAATAAATAAATAAAAATAAAATATCCCTCCCAACATTCCCTCTCTCCCTTCCTTGCTCTAGTTTTCTATCTAGAACTTACCACATTCTGTCATATTGCATCAATCACTTGATTTTTTATACTTCTCGCCTTCTCTACCTAATCGATATACAAACCCCATAAATCAGAGTTTGTATGGGCTTCTTTCACTGCTGTGTTTCCAGTGCCTAAACAGCCTACAACATGGCAGGCTCTATCTAACCATTTGCTGTATGATTGGATGAATGAATGAATACATATACATCTCCATGCACAAGTGTTTTTTTTACTATACAAAAATCACACTGTTTACCAACCTTACCACCAGTGATGTGGAGAAGAAGAGGGATTTCTCAGTGTGACTCTAATAGTGAAACTGTCATTGTAAAACACAGTGAGGTCTGGAATCCATCCTATGTCCCATATGAGACATCAAAGGTATCCCTGGAGCACATCTTCTTCCATAGCTTAGAGATTAGGCTAAATAGCCTTTTTCTATGAATTAAAATGGTTTCCTGTATATTTCATAAGCATGGTTCCCAGTTGGCATATATTTGCATTTGTTTATCATACTCAAAAAGGTTCCTAAATCCAACTACCTTATGTAAAAGTCAGCAAAATGAATGAAGGCAGCTGACGGCAAATATGTATTCTACTCAAAGCCTCCTGGCATTGGAAAATCTCCCCAAGGGTCAGAGAAACAATTTCTATAGCTCTTCCTCTAAATTGATGCTACCATTCCTTGCATGAGAAGTAGATCAGATATGCCATACCTGGTTTCACAAGTCACCATAACACATTAAGAGCTAGGGTGCCTTCCTCCACTTGCTGGTACAATGTCCTACACATTATATATTGTCCTAGACTTTATAGATTGAGGACCCAAGGAATTTCCTTGATAACCAGACAGGTTACAAAAGAGGCAATGAAAACAGTCTGGAAAATGACACCCCCTCTTTCTGACCTATGTTTTAGTGTTTTTTGTTTGTTTGTTTGTTTGTTTTGGTAAATTGGTTGGGAAAAGACTAACCAATGATGGCAGGAAATACTCAATATTCTTCAAGGAGATCCACTCTGGGGAGATCTCATTAAATGAAGTCCCCTTCAAATAATTTTCCAGAATTATTTTCTCAGCAATCTGGAATCAAACATCTCCTGGTTGATAGCTCACACAACAGAGGGGACTTAGTGCCCAATGTGTTATATTCCACATTGCCTCTCAAGGTGATGGGAAATCAGATAATCTTGTAGTATTGATGAGTTCCAATGGATTCCTGTTACCCTCAAGAGGCAATGCTGCTTTGAATTTCTAATTTTTATTTCTTCTTCTTCCACTAAGAGTGGCGAGGGGTCACGTTCCCTGTACACCTGTTGAATTACTACATTTGATTCAACAAAAGCAAAGTTTGTTTTGTAATAAAAGATCAGCCCATTTGCTGAAATTGGACCTTCTGAATCACCCTTGTGATGTTCCCCTTTATGAGCCTCACAAGGTCTGCAAAGTATTTCAGCTTCAAGGCCCACAGAAATGCCTGGACCTGTGCCAGAGATGGAGCAGATGCTTCTGAGCACAGTTGGTTTCGTGAAGGAGTGCGTGCACAACATTCAAACTAGGACCAACTGTGGTGGGTGTTTATTTGAGACCTTTTCCAGAATCACATCCACAGTTCTCTTCTGCCTAATCAGAATGACACAAATAAGTCACTTGTTGTTGCCTTGTTTATGACTGAAGTCTGAGGAAGTAATTGAAAATTTAAAGAGGCTCAGTTCCTATCTAACGTTGAGCTTCACTGCAGCTGGCTTTATGGCCCATTCTAAATTTGCTCAACCAGATGAATGAGCAGTGGCTGTTCTTTTCTTCCTCCTTCTCTTCTGGGAAAGTACTAGTTACATGTGCTCTAGGACACCAAGGCAAGAACAGGCCTTCTGCTGATACATTATGGTATTCCTTTATAGAGGACTTTTCTTCCATATCTGCCCTGTCTTCACCCTTCTCTCCCTTCTGCATTTCCCCTCATTCTATACAATGGATGCACTGATCCCAACCCAAACCCTCTCCCTCTGTTAGGTCATCCCTGCTTCCCTTCCCAAGGAAATTTTATCATTTCTTTTATTATGCTCCCACTGTAATTCATACAGACCTCTAAGAGAGAAAGGATTATTTTATTTCCCTCTTTGTATCTACCTCCTTTTCTAAATAAGATTCTTCAGAAAAGAATTATTCTTTTTACTTTGATTTCCTAATGCTTCCAAGAGTGACTTACACAGAGTAAACATATTAAAAAATATCCATTGAATTAATGAATGAATAATCCTTTGAATCTTCTGTAACTCAGGAATGATAATTGGTTTTTTAATCTCTAACTCTTTTTTATTCTCCCAGTCCCCATAGAGTGATTGAGGAGTATTAGAATGAGTGTAGGCACTAAAATTTAAGATCATGGTCCCAGCACAGCAGCAGGTAGGAAACATCCATTTGGAGGAAGCACAACTTCTGGTCTCTTCAAGTCTAGAGCCATATTCCTTGGCCCCAGGGATAAGTAAAACCAAAGTTGTCAAGCTCTGTAGGGGACTTAATCTCTAGTTAGTCACACTTCTCCTTATGCCACGTGTAAATGAGTAAAGAAATCAACAGATGGCTGAGGTCTATATTTGTAGACTAGAATTATAGGGCAAAAAATCCTTGTAACAACTCCTGAACTTAGAAAAAAAAAAACTTTTACTCTTTGTGGATAAGACCTTGAGAAATGTCTGAGGTCAGTGGCAGTCAAACTTCAAGAGCAGTGAGCTAATCTAATTTTTTCAAGAGGTAAAGTGAGCAATGTTCCATCTATGGTTTCCCAGCATGGACTGGCAACATTTGCAGGACTGTGCCCATTCAGTGGTTGTTGGTAAAGCAAAGGGGGTCATACTCGTGATGGCAAAGATGGAAGGAGTCACCATTTACTTACCATATGGCATTATTTTGAGAAGGCTGCTGGACATGCAGGTTATACCAGTGACACGAAGATTCTACCTAAGATGCCATGCTATCATTTAGCATTTTTAGGTTCAAAGATGATTATGCTTTATAACTCATTTCAGAGTGTTGAAAAGTACCCCCAAATAATTGATTTTAATAACTATAAACTACAATTCTTAGTCTTCTTGGTGAAGATATTTTGCTTACTTCAAATATGATACTTCCATAAGACAAGATGCAAATAAGTCATTCCTAAGTGAAAAGAATCATTTCAGTTTAGGGGCATCATATGCTTTTTTATCCTTTGGTGGCAGGTCATGTTGTACCGTTTAGAAATGACTAATTTGATGTAGGTAAAGCTGAATAATGTCACAGATAATACAAGTGAGTAAGGAGCTCACACTATACTTTAAAGCACTACTTTTAAAGGAATCCAGAGTGAATGATAGGAAAATTTTCTTTAAAAAACTGTTTCTGGTCTCTAGGAACTAAACTGAATATTGAAGTACCATTAAGAGAATTAAATATTCAGCTCATTGAAACCTCAGTTCCATAAAGAGAAGATAGGTCTCTTATAAATCCTTAATTATACACCAAACAAGTGCAGTTGAAATCAGTTGACTCCCATCCCTTTGCATTAATCTTTTTCAGGGAATGGGGCCAAGCCACCGAAAAATCCGCCATGTTGAATTAGGCCATGTGACATTCAGGGGCTATGGGAAAGCCAAAATAAATTTGGTTGGACCAACAATTTCATAAGTTGTTGCAGTGTACATGTTTCCTGTGGATTACATGGCACTTAATGGGTCAGTGTATGACAAGGGCAATGTAAAGAAAAAGATCTTTATAGCCTGTTAATAATGAATACAATTTTAAATTAATTCCTATTAGTTAAGGTGTAGATATATTACATGCCTTGGATAATTTTGTTATAAATGTATGGTAACCCTGTGAATAATGATAGTTAGTAGTTAGACCATGTTACCTTCCCTAATAAAAAGATAACAAAATTTAAAAAATAAAATAAATAAAAAATATGAGAGGTTCCCATATACCCCATACCCCACCCTATCCCCACTTCTTCCACATCAATGACCTCTTTCATCATTGCAGCACACTCATTGCATTTGCACTGCAAGGATTATAGTTTATATTGTAGTTTACACTCTCTCCCATTGCATTCAGTGGGTTATGGTAGGATATATAACGTTCAGCATCTCTCCCTGCACTATCATTTAGGTACTTTCTTATTAAATGCAATCCTTAGAAGTAGTCATTTCGTTTTGCATGAACATGTTCTGATTATGTCAAATCAAATTAGTTAAGTATATAAATTGGAGTAAAACAAAAGTGACAGATAAATGAAATGCATGGGGGCACTCCTAAGTAAACCATCTATGGGTTATATACAAGGTGGCAATTTCACATGCCACCATCTGGATATCCAAATGGAGAAGAAGTTACTCGTCAAATGGTATTATATCTGTGCCAAAATCCTGCTTTTAGGTTTCAGTCTTTGCTATGTGTTTGCTTTTTTATCACCTGAAATTCTATATCATGTCCTATGAAGATAAATAGGAAGGTGAGAGAACTCTACGATCTTCTTCCACTTCCTTTTCCTTGCAGGAATCAATCTGTTGTAGTCCTACTCTTTCTTTAAATAAAGCTTCTTCATGGAATGCATGGGGTATCATCTCTAATATCTGGCAATGGATATTCTCAAACTTTGGTCTATGAATTGCCTTTCCCCCCTTACTAACACCTACCAAAATGTAGATAAGTCAACTATTTAGAAGCCAGTTACAGAGTTTTGGTGCGCTTACTGTGTGCTAAACATTTTGTTAGCCATCAGAAGTAAAACTAAGTTCAATACAGAGGAAGCCCTGACTTCAAAGGACTGTCAATCTATTGAAAGACAAAGGTAACTCTATATTCAATTACAGTAGAGCAATATAAATGTCATGATAAGGGAAGTCAATACACTGTGGGAAGAAAAGGAGGTAACTAAGCTGCTTTAGGGTGCCAGGGACAATTTCCTGGAGGAATTGATATTTAAGTTAAGACTTAAAGGATAACTACAAGTTGCCTAGGTGAAGGGATATGGTAGCCTTATTCCAATCAGAAGGAAAAGCATGATTGATTGCACAGAAGCAAGAAACCATGCAATACTAAAGGAAAAAAAAAGTTAAAAGTGCAAAAAAAGTAAAGTATGCCTGCAGCATTGGTAAGTAATTGGCCCTATGTCTCTTTCTGTGTGTGTGTGTGTGTGAATTATATATTTTTTATTGTTTTTTGTTGTTTTTTTCTTCTATATTTTCCTTTAAATGTTACATTAAAAAAATATGAGGTCCCCATATACCACCCACCCCACCCCTCCCACATCAACAACCTCTTCCATCATTGCAGCACATGCACTGCACCCGGCGAATACATTCTGGAGCACTGATGCACCACATGGACAGTGATCCACATTGTAGTCCACACTCTCTTCCAATCCACCCAGTGGGCCACTACAGGACACACATCCAGCATCCATCCCTGCAGCACCACCTAGGACAACTCCAAATCCTGAAAATGCCCCCACATCATATCTTTTCTTTCCTCTCCCGACCATCAGCAGCCACCGTGGCCACCCTCTCCACATCACTAATACAATTTCTTCCCTTACTAATCACAATAGGTCCCCAGCAAAACACCAGTAAGTCCACTCTAATCCATACTCTATTCCTCCATCTTGTGGACCAGGGATGGCTATGTCCAGTCCTCCTCTACATCAAGAGGGGTTTTAGATTCCACATGGATGATGGATGTAATTCTCCTGCTTGCAGCTGTAGGTATTCTTGGCTCCCTGGTGTGGTGGTTGACCATTTTCACCTCCCTGTCAGCTGGCCAGGTTAAGTCTAAGAAACCAGATGGTAGAAGCCACAAGTCTGCTGAGGCCCAGGGCCTGGCCGTCATGTGGACAATTCAGAGACCCAGGTTTCCTGAGTATACACCAAACCAAACGCCAACCACAGGTCCGGTAAAAGTAACAGAAGAGGCATGTGTAGAAAGGTTAACATCTGAGTCTAACTCCATCACACTCAGGAACACAAACTCCAAAGTTGGGCCAACTGACATGACCCTGAACTCCAGAGCCATCTGCCTTGACCATAGAACCTGGGGATCACTGCAGCCCTCAGGAGAACCAGCACCTGGGTTTCCATCTACCTTGGCTGTCTCTGGTACCCTGCTGAGGCATGCATAAGCATCACTGCCTGATGACCTCCTGACTCTTTTTGGAGACTGTTAACCATATAAACTCACTTGTCCTTTCCATTTCCCCCTTATATCCAAAGTCAAAAAGCAGTTTTTAACACCTGATATTACATGTAGGCTGAGATATTCTGCTGGTTTGAGTTGACCTTTTTGTTCATGGTCTTTGTGTAGTTACATCATCAGCTGGTCCTTGGTAGTGATCCCTCAGTGCCAGGGAGGCTCCTCCCTGGGAGCCATGTCCCGTGCTTGGGGGAAGGCAATGCATCTACATGCTGAGTTTGGCTTAGAGAGTGGCCACATTTGAGAAACATGGAGGCTCTCAGAAGGTAACTCTTAGGCACCCTGCAGCTCTAGGCCTAGTTCATATTTCAGGCACACAGGCTCATAAGCAGAGCCATCAGTATCAAGGACTCATTGTTGGACTATCCATTTTTATTGGTCTTTGCCATCACACTTGGGGAATTGTTGTTGTTCCATTGGGGAATATGATAGAGCCCCCTGGTCAGGAATTCAGCTCTCTCTCATCTGTTGTTTCCAACTGAAAACACTATAAAAATATCCAAAACTTTCCATGTACCCCATATACATGCCCTGGAGAACTCCCTCCCAACTGTGTGCCCCCCACTAATGACACCCCACACAAGTGCTTCTCCCCTACCTTAGTTGAACCTCTCTGTAGTCCAAAACTTCTTTAAAAAGGAAGTCCAGGGGGCGGACTTGGCCCAGTGGTAGGGGCATCCATCTACCACATGGGAGGTCTGCAGTTCAAACCCCAGGCCTCCTTGAACCATGTGGAACTGGCCCATGCTCAGTGCTGATGCGTGCAGAGAGTGTCGTGCCACACAGGGGTGTCCCCCATGTGGGGTGCCCCATGCACAAGGAGTGTGCCCCATAAGGAGAGCCACCCAGCACGAAGGAAGGTGCAGCCTGACCAGGAGTGGGGCAGCACGCACAGAGAGCTGATGCAGCAAGATAACACAACTGAAAAAAAGAGACACAGATTCTCATGCCACTGACAACCACAGAAGAAGACAAAAAAGAACATGCAGCAAGTGGACATGGAGAACAGACAACTGGGGGGCAGGGGGCAGGGAAGGGAAGAGAAATAAATAAAAATAAATCTTTAAAAAAAAAAAGAAGGAAGCCCAATGTATTGCCAGGTTCCATTGATAGAAAAATGGAATATAGTGATGGGTTTAAAGGTTAGATATAGAATATATAGAAATTTAGAAAAATTAAATGAAAAATAAATTGGGGTATCAAAGAAATGAAAAAGCTTTGTTTTGACATTTTGCCTTTCATCACTGCTATAGGTGTTGCCCTGTATGTACAGTGGCAAGGCAATTTTTTCCATTTCTTCCTCAATGTCTATCTCCTTTCTTTCTTTTCTTTTTTCCTGATTATTAAGTTTCTCTTCACACAAGTTTTAGGTCACAGTAATTCACATATACAATATATGGCACTCCCACATATCCAACATCAAACCCTTTGTACCTTCTGCAACAGTGATTTTTTTACATGTTCATATTATATTTGCTGCAGCTAATGTACAAATACTGAAACAATAGCTTTCAAACATGATTCCATTTGGGTTTACATTTTGGTTTATATTTTAGACTATACAATTTTCTAAATTTTTAGTTATCTTATGTTCTACATTATGGTTTACATTTTAGCCTATAGACTTTTACACATTTTTGGTGTAATTTAACATGACCTATATCCATCATGGCATGATCTTTTGGAACACTTCCATTACCCCACAGTTACCCTGATTCCATGTATTCAACACCTCTTTCCCCCTTCCCTCAGGGCCCACAATGACAATCAATCTTCATTACTTGAGGGACCATATTCAGAGATACTTGCAAAAATGTTCAGGGCTTGACATACTTGACTGTCCTAAGCTATTGGTAGCCACTGATTCTCTCAAGAGATACAATTCCCTCTATTTGAGAACATCGGTCCTCCCCAGGATGTGGGTATACTTTCACTCTCATTGTATGGGTCTCCACCCAATGATATAATCCACTATGACAAAATGAACACTCACATATTCCCCAGAAGCTTGCCCTGTGTCAGATACAGCCCCCCCACTTAAGCATCCCAAACAGGCAACCTTCTATAATACATTCTCTAAAGAGTTTTCTCTGCACCACAATTTCAACCACATACCAGACAATCTCCCATGATCAAAAGTTCCCCTCACCTTCTCCCCAGTTTCTTGGGCAATCTGATCCATCCTCCCATCCCTAGCATCCCTAAAGCCCATGCAGTCCCACCCAAAGTTATCCCTATGCCCCCATTTTGTCCATTCCCTGTACAAATACTTACCTCCAGTTTATCATAGATTTCACCCAAGTAGCTATCAGCTCACAACCTTCCTCTACCCTCCAACTAGCTTAAAGTTTATCATTGAGTCTCTAGTTCTCTAAGACAGCTTGGTTTACTTATTTCATATCAGAGAAGTCATGTAGTATTTGTCCTTCAATACCTGGGTTGCTTCACTCAATGTAAGGTTCTCAAGATTCATCCATGTTATCACATGTGTTTATATTGTATTTGTTCTTATAGCTGAGTGGTATCCCATTGTACGTATATACCACATTTTATTTATTCATTCATTTGTTGATGGGTATTTGGGTTAATTCCAACTTTTGGCAATAGTGAACAATGCTGCTATGAACATTAGTGTGCATGTATCAGTTTGTGTCCTTGTTTTCAGATCTTCTGGGTATATATCCAGCAGTGGAATTGCTGGGTCATATGGCAAATCTATAGCTAGTTTTCTGAGAACCACCAAACTGTCCTCCAGAATGCCTGGATCCTTCTGCATTCCCACCAGCAGTAGATGAGTGTTCCCATTCCTCCACATCCTCTCTAACATTTGTAGTCTTCTGATTTTTTGATAGCTGCCTGTCTTATGGGAGTAAGATGGTATCTCATTGTTGTTTTGATTTGCATTTCCCTAATAGCTAGAGATTTTGAGCATTTTTCATGTGTTTTTTTTTAGCCATTTGTATATCATCTTTGGAGAAGTGTCTATTCAAATCTTTTTCCCATTTTTTAAATGGGCTGTTTGTCTTTTTATTTTCAAGATATAGGAGTTCTTTATATATGCAAGATATGTCTCCTATCAGATATATGGTTACAAAATATTTTCTCCCATTTTGTAGGCTCTCTTTTCACTTTCCTGACAAACTACCTTGAAGTGCAGAAGGCTTTAATTTTGAGGAAGTCCCATTTATCTATTTGTTCTTTTGCTTCTCGTGCTTTTGGTGTGAAGTTCATGAAGCCATTTCCTATTACAAGGTCCTATAGATGCTTCCATACTTTGTTTTCCAAGGTCTTTATGGTCTTGGGTCTTATATTTAGGTCTTTGATACATCTTGAGTTGATTTTTGTATAAGGTGTAAGTTGGTAATCCTCTTTCATTCTTTTACACATGGATATCCAGTTCTCCAGGCACCATTTGTTGAAGAGGCCATTCTTTCCCAGTTGAGAAGTTTTGGTGGCCTTGTCAAATACCATATGGCTATATATATGAGGATCTATACCAGAACTCTCAGTTCGGTTCCTTTGGTCAATGTGTTTATCCTTGTGCCAATACCATGCTGTTTTCACTACTGCAGCTTTGTAGTATGTTTTGAAGTCAGGTAGTGTGCTTCCTCCAATTTCATTTTTCTTTTTCAATATGTCTTTGAATATTCGGGGCCTCTTTCATTTCCAAATAAATTTCATAGTTAGTTTTTCTAGTTCATTAAAAAATGATGTGTTGATTTTTATTGGGATTGCATTGAATCTGTAGATCAGTTTTGGTAGGATAGACATCTTAATAATATTTAGTCTACCTATCCATGAACAGGGAATATTCTTCCATTTATTTATTTAGGTCTTCTTTGATTTCCTTGAACAGTGCTGTGTAGTTTTCTGTGTATAAGTCTTTTACCTCTTTAGTTAAATTTATTCCTAGGTATTTGATATTTTTATTTACTATTGTTAATGGTATTCAATTCCTGATTTCCTCCTCAGATTGCTCGTTATTGTGGTACAGAAATGCTACTGATTTTTTAGTATTTATCTTGTAACCTGTGACTTCACTGAACTCATTTATAAGTTCTAGAAGCTTTATTGTAGACTTCTCAGGATTTTCTATGTATAGGATCATATCATCTGCATATAGTGAAATTTTGACTTCTTCCTTTCCAATTTGGATGCTTTTTATGTCTGGTTCTTGCCTCAGTCCTCGAGCAAGTACTTCTAAGACTATGTTAAATAGGAGGGGTGATAGTGGGCATCCTTATCTTCTTCCTGATCTTAGAGGGAAAGATTTTAGGATTTCACCATTGTAAATTATGTTAGCTGTGGGTTTTTCATACATACTTTTTATCATGTTCAGAAAGTTTCCTTTTATTCCAATCTTTTGCAGTGTGATCATACAATCATGTGATTTTTTTTCCTTCAGTCTGCTTATGTAGTGTATTACATTAATTAATTTTCTTATGTTGAACCATCCTTGCATACCAGAATGAACCCCACTTGGTCATGGTGTATAATTTGTTTAATGTGTTGTTGAATACAATTAGCAAGTATTTTGTTGAGGATTTTCACATCGAACTTCATTAGAGAGACTAGTCTGTAATTTTCCTTTCTTATGGTGTCTTTGTTTGACTTTGGTACTAGAGTAATATTGGCATCATAGAATGAGTTAAGCAATGTTCCTTCTGTTTCAATTTTTTGGAAGACTTTAAGCAAGATTGGTGTTAGTTCTTTTTGGAATGTTTGGTAGAATTCACCTGTGAAGCCATCTGGCCCAGGGCTTTTTCAGTTGGGATTTTTTAAATGGCTGATTCTATCTCTACTTGTGATTGGTTTGTTGAGATCGCCAACTTTTTCTTTTGTCAATGTAGGTTGATTACGTGTTTCTAGGAATTTGTCCATTTCCTCTAAATTGTTGGTTTTTTTGCAATATATTTTTTCAAAGTATCCTCTTCTGATACTCTTTATTTCTGTGCAATCAGTGGTGATGTCTCCTTTTTCATTTCTTATTTTGTGTATTTGCATCTTCTTTTTTTCTTTGTTAGTCTAGCTAAGGGTTTGTCAATTTTATTGATTTTCTCAAAGAACCACCTTTTGGTTTTGTTTATTTTTGCAAGTGTTTTCTTATTTTCTATTTCATTTAGTTCTGTTCTGATCTTTGTTCTTTTTTCTTTCTTCTTCCTGTGGGGTTACTTTGTTGGTTTTTAACTAATTCCTCCAAGTGTGCATTTAGTTCTTCAACTTTAGCTCTTTCTTCTTTTTTGATGTATGAATTTATGGCTATAAATTTCCCTCTCAGTACTGCTTTTGCTGCATCCCATAAGTTCAAGTATGTTATAATCATTTTCACTAGTTTCAAGGTAGTTATTAACTTCTTT
This sequence comes from Dasypus novemcinctus, assembly GCF_030445035.2. NCBI lineage: Eukaryota > Metazoa > Chordata > Mammalia > Cingulata > Dasypodidae > Dasypus > Dasypus novemcinctus. Next base: position 37,427,885 of record NC_080699.1, on the reverse strand, counting down.
TGAGATTTCCTCCTTGACCCACTGTTTTTCTAAGAGTGTTTTGATTAACTTCCAAATCTTGGTGTCAAATCTGGGTCTCTGGCCCTTACAGATTTCCAGCTTCATTCCAATGTGGTCAGGGAAATTATTTTGTATGGTTTCTATCTTTCTGAATTCATTGAGACTTTTTCTGTGGCCTAGCATGTGGTCTATCTTGGAGAATGATCTGCATGCACTTGAGAAGAATGTATATCCTGCTGTATTTGGGTGCAATGTTCTGTATATGTCTATTAGGTCCAGCTCCTCTAATATATTGTTCAAAGTCTTTGTTTCTTTACTGATTCTCTTTTGAGATGTTCTGTCCCAAGTTGATAGTGGTGTATTAAAGTCCCCCACTATAATTGTAGAGGCATCTATTCCTTCATTTAATTTTTCCAGTGTTTGCATGATGTATTTGGAGGCACCCCTGTTAGGAGCATAAATGTTTATGATTGTTCTCTCTTCTTGAAAGATTATTCCTCTCACTAATATGTAGCATCCATCTTTGTCTCTCACAATTGTTTTGCATTTAAAGTCTATTTTGTCTGATATTAATATAGCTACTCCTGCCCTTTTTTGGTTATTGTTTGCTTGTAAGACTGTTTTCCAGTCATTCACTTCCAACCTCCTTGAATCCCTGGGTCTAAGATGTGTTTCTTGCAGACAGCATATAGATGGTTCATAATTTCCTTATCCAGTCTTCCAGTGTGAGTCTCTTGACTAGGTGAGTTTAATCCATTGGCATTCAGTTATTACTTTCAAGGAATTACTTATATTAGCTATATTTTCTTTGGATTTGTGTTTGTCATATTCTGTTTGATTTTCTTTTTCTGTTTTTGTCTTTTTAGTTGCTCTTACACTCTGCTCCAACTCTGTCTCTCTTGTTTTTTTTTTTCTTTCTTCCTGCAGAACTCCCTTTAGTATTTCTTGAAGGGCAGGATTCTTGTTCGCATACTCTCTTAGTTTCTGTTTATCTGCGAATATTTTGAACTCTCCATCATTTTTGAATGCTAACTTTGCTGGATAGAGTATTCTTGGTTGGAAATTTTTTTCTTTTAGTACCTTGACTATGTCGTACCACTGTCTTCTTGCCTCTATGGTTTCAGGTGACAAATCAGCACTTAATCTTATGGAGCCTCCTTTGTATGTGATGGTTCTCTTTTCTCTTGCTGCTTTTAGTATTTCCTCTTTGTCTTGAGCATTGGATAACTCAACAAGTATATGTCGTGGGGTAGACCTGTTGGGATTTATGCTGTTTGGGGTGCGTTGTGCTTCTGGGACATATACATCCATCTCCCTCAATAGGTTTGGGAAGTTTTCAGCCATTATTTCCTCCAACACACTTTCTGTCCCCTTTCCCTTCTCTTCTCCTTCTGGGATGCTTATAGTACATATGTTTGCATGTTTTGCATTATCATTCAGGTCCCTACACCCCTGCTGTATTTTTTCTATCTTTTTATCAACCAGCTCTACTATCTGTTTGATTTCAGATGTACTGTCTTCCACATCACTTAATCTCTCCTCTGCCATTAAAGTCTTCTGTTATTTGCTGAGACTGTATTTTCGATTTCTTGAGTTGTGCTGTTCATCGCCATCATATGTTATATTTTTGTGTATGATTGCAATTTCTTCTGTACTCTCTCCAATTGTTTTCTTCATATTCTTAATCTCTTCCTTCACCTCATCAAATTGGTCCCTAATATATGATTTGAGACCTTTAATTACTTGTTCGATGTTCTGCTCCTCTTCCTGGTTTTTAGTTTGTTCATTGGATTGGGGCATGATTTCCTGATTATTCGTTTGGTTTGTAGTTTTTTGTTGCTGTCTGGTCATCATTTTATCTTGATGGGTTAGTCAGTTGCTTAGTTTCTTTGTCTAGTTTGGAGTTTAATTAGTTTTTGTTTTTGCTTGTATGCTAAGTTTTCTCTTTGTCACTTTGTTCTTCTTATTCTATTTCTTTGTTGTTGGCTAAGTTCACTTGAAGGAAAATATTGGGGCCAGAGAAACCAAAGGAGTAAGAAAAGAAAATGAATAATAGTAGTATTGATAGTAAATATTAACAGAGGGCCCAAGTGAGATATAGGAGAATGGATATTAGACTCATGTAAGGTATGTAGAGTTATAACAGTAAGAAAAGTAGAGTATGTAAAAATCTGAGTATGGGGAGGAATACAGTGTGAATTAAAAGGTCTGTGTGTTCAGGAGAGAGGGAAAGAGAAAAGAGAGGACAATAATATAAAGAGTGAATATAAGGCAGAACACAGAACTAAAGTGTTAGTAATAAAAAGTCAAAAAAAATAGGGGGCAAACAAAGAGAGGTGAAATGTAAGAGAAACAATCAATGATGAAGGATAGAAAGATGTAGAGGAAAAGGAATAGTGTTGGTGGCCAAAATCAATACACACAGAAGAGTAAATGAAGGATGAGGAAATAAAGCAAATGTGCAGCTTTCCCTACAGCACCTAATGCAAGAAGAATAAGAAAGCAGAGAAAGAAAGAAAGAGGAAAAAAAGGGACAAAAAGAAGTGGGGAAGTAAGCAGGAAAAAGAAAAAGAGAAAGAAAGAAAAAAATAAAAAAGGGCCTTGGGGGGATAAAGAGGAAGGAAAAACAAGGAAAAACCAACCAAATACTAGGGCAAGTTTCAAGAAAGGAATCCTGTTTGTAGTTAAATAAAATGCTTAGGGATCTGATGTTCCCCCTTTTCTCCCTTCCTCACTTCCCTCTCTCCCAGGCAGCAGGAAAGCTGCCTGAGAGGTCAGGTAGGAGATTCAAGTGGGTCCTTGTTGAATCAGCTCCACACAGAAAGCAATGACTCTTAATTTCCAGAGAGAGAGAACCCACACCTCACCAGGAACCCCAAGTATGCTATTGGAGGCTTGGAAAGCAGCTCCTATAGTCCCTCTCCTTTAGGTGTGCTATGAGAGGGGTTGTTGATTTCCTGACTCCACTTTCTCCCAGGCCCAGTTTCCTATCCCACGGTATTTAGGTGAATCAGGCTTTCTCAGCAGATTCGCCACTCCTCTCTTCCCAGACTCTACCCAAGCCAGCCGGTATGCTCCTCCAAGCAGAAGAAAAGAAAAAAAAGGTGGGGGGGATGACACCAGAAAATCGAACCCACACTAGCCAGGCTCCCCTACTGCACCCCCCACCGAATACCTCCCACCCACGGAGTCAGTCCAAAACCAGAGGGCTAGGGCAATCCCGCACCTCAGGGAGCGCTGGACTTGGGAAAGGGAAGTCCGGGACTCTGCAGACCCAGGGCACATAGGTCTGTGGAACACGGGCTATGGGGGGTCAGGGGACATGGACCTGGTGACCACATATCCGGGGACCACAGGGCCCAGGAACACCACCGCACAACCGACAGATCTCAGGAAACACTGCAGCCCCAGGGGGAAGGGTCCTGCCGGCCCACAGCTTCCGACCTCTGTACTTGTAAGCCGCAGTTTTACCTGTAGCAAGCACCACCTCCACCACTCTCTCTCCAAATCGATGTCCACACACCCTCCGCCCTGCAAGCCCCCAAGACTCCAGCAAGACTCCAACCCCACTCGGCCGCCTCTTTGCAAGAGAGACTATAAGGTGCACTCACTCAGACTCCATCCTGCCCCGCCTCTCGAACCTATGTCTCTGAGGAGGCACGAGACCAGGTGAGGAAAGACCTATGAACAAGGTCAAAAGTTCATATTCAATAGGAAGCAAGTGGAATAATGGCAAACTCTGTAGTTTGGAAAATGGATTATATAGGAGCAAGGCTATTGGGAGGAAAATGTGATACAATGGTGGATTAGTCATAATAATAGTTCAAGTGTCTTGAGAGCTTATTATGTATCACAGACACTATCCTAAGTAAGATGTGTTAAATGTTTTAATTCTCACCAGTAGTCCATGACATAGATATGATTGTTATTGGCCCAGGTAACCTAGCTAGTCAAGGTCATAGCCAAAGTTTTATCCCAGACAGTCTCAGTCTCAGTCCAGACTCCACAATCTTAGTCATCTCAGCCTATACACCTAAGCCTGGATAAAAGTAAATGAAACGGACACTTCTAGGGAATCAGGGAAAAGCCAGGTCTATATCAGAGCCAAAGTATTGATGGTCAATGAGAACTGAGCTTCTAGAGTCAGGAAAGCAAATGCTAGGAGAGACACACCCAAGTTAAAGAAACCAAGATAAGCATGCGCATCAAAAGGAGAGGTCACGCATGGGAGTTATGGTCATGGCCGATGGGGTTAACTACCAGGGCAGATGGCCCCTCTTTGGAAATGGTGTTTATGTGTGATGAATCTGGACTCAGATGGGATCTCCCTTCATAAGACTTTCATGCCAATGTGCTGGAGGTGCAGTTAATGTTGGGGTTTAAGATATATTTAGGGGATTTGAATCTCTGGACTGACAATGTGATAGCCAGATCCTGAGCCTCAACAGACTCCAGCACCAACAATCTGATTTATTGGACTTACCACACTCAGCTAAGATGGAGTTGAAGAAGGACAACCACCACACCATGGAGCCTAGAGTGATTACAACTGAAAATGGGAGGATTGCATCCAGCATCCAGGTGGAATCTGACCCTCCTCTTGACATAGAGGTGCAATGGACACAACCAATCCAATGTCCACATAGAAGAGGTGGCATTGGAATGGGAAAAGTGGACATAGTGGACGAAGGGTATGGGGAAAGGCAGGAAGAGATGAGAGGTGGGGGCGTCTTTGGGACGTGGAGCTGCCCTGGATGGTACTTCAGAGGCAATCACCGGACATTGTGGGTCCTCACGGGGCCCACTGGATGGAATGGAGGAGAGTATGGGCTATGATGTGAACCAATGTATATGAGGTGCAGAGGTGCCCAGAGATGTGCTTGCCGGGTCCAGTGGATGTGTCATGATGATGGGAACGAGTGTTGTTGGGGGGGGGGAGAGGGGGGGTGGGGGGATGGGGTTGAATGGGACCTCACATATATATTTTTAATGTAATATTATTACAAAGTCAATAAAAAATAAAAAAAATTAAAAAAAAAAAAAGGAGAGGTCACTCTATACTGCAGCAGAGAGGATAAACTTCAGCCCAAGTAGAGATAGAGTACCTCAAAACACACAAAAAAGAGACAAAAATAAAATACAGCAAAACACAGAGCAAATCAGATGAGCTTAGTAAAGAAAATATTCAAGAACCAAGATTTCTCAAGAACTGAAGGAAAACAGCCAGGCAAACAAGAGGTCAGATATGAAGTGATATATCAAAGCAAAGTTTAGTATCAGAGGCAAGTTTTTGCCTCAGGTCTGGTGTTTTCTAGTAGTTCTTGCTGAGTTATAAACTAGAGTTATAATCCTTGTGAATTTTGGATTCTAACACTGCTAGGGTGGGAGAAGGGAGAAGGTAATTGTGAACATTAATTAACTGATGAGTCTGTAAGAAGATGGGGAATAGCAGTTAACAACAAGTTCAGGTTGAGAAGAACATAAAGTACAACATAAATACTTATTATTAATAGATTTTTGGGTTCCAATATGCTGTAGATACTTAATAAAGTTTTGTTGCATGAATAAATGAGTGAGTGACTGAAGTACCAATTTCTTACATTAAGTTATCACTGGCTTCAATAAAGGGAAAGGAGTTATGTTTGTGCATTTAAATTACTTTTCATAATATTGAAATATAATGGTCCTCCTTCTCAAGGATAATGATATCATAAAAGATAAATTCCAGACTCCTGATCCTTTTATTAACATTTTGAAATTTTAAAATGACATATATATATATATATATATATATATATATATATATATATATAATAGTTATGCTTTGACTTGTTAAAATAAAATGACCCTGGATATTAGTGAAGGGAACACCCTTTGTTGGTAGTTTCTCTACCAATGACTAGCCTAGTGTGCCATTTGGAAAACCCAGATACTAATATTAAATTCAGAAGCTAATTGTAAATAGAATTGTGAGTACAGATGTAAATGCTTATATTTATAGTAAGATGATTATTTTACAAAGGCAATTAATTCGTTCAGGTGAGTATGGTCTCTTCAACAAATGTATCGGTACAATTTGATATTCACATGTAAAGTGATGCACTTACATCCTCACCTTACACCATGCCCAAAAATTAACCTAAAATGCATTAAAAACTTAAGCATAAGAACCAGAAAAGTAAAAATTTTATAAGAAAGCATAAGAAAAAATCTTTGAGACCTTGTGTTAGGCAAAGATTTCTTAGCTAGGACAGCAAAAAAGAAAAAAAAATAAAGATAAATTGGACCACATCAAAACTGAAAACTTTTGTACTTCAAAAACATCATTATAAAACTAAAAAGATAAGCCACAGACTAGGAGAAAATATTTACAAAGCACTTATCTGATAAAGGACTTGTATCCATTAAATACAAAGAACACTTACAAATCAGTAAGAAAACAAGCCAATCAAAAATGGGCAAAGTATATAAGCAGACATTTCCCCAAACATAGATGAATAGCTTATGAGATGCCAATGCCTCCTAAAGAGGATGAACACGACAGTGAGCTGACATGATGAGTTGGGTGTGGCAAGCTGATGCAATAAGATGATGCAACAAGATGGGGCAACAAGATGAAATAGCAAGAGACACAAAGAGGAAAACGTAATGAAAGACACAACAAAGCAGGGAAGAGATGTAGCTCAAGCAATTAGGCACCTACCTTCCACATGGGAGGTCCTAGGTTCAGCTCCTGGTGCCTCCTGAAAAGGAAGCTGAACACACAACAAACAGACACAGCAAGTGCAAACAATGAGGGGGTAAGGAGAAATAAATAAATCTTTTTAAAAAATGTTCAATATCATTAGTTATTACATAAATGCAAATTAAAACCACAGTGAAACACTTTTTCATACCCACTATAATGGTGATAATAAATAACAAAGACAATAAAAATGTTGGTGAGAAATTGGAGAACAAGGAACCTTGATTCATTGCTGGTTGGAATGTTAAATTGAGCAGCCACCTTGGACAACACTCTGGTGGTTTCTCAAATGATTAAACATGGAGTTACTTTATGATGGAACAATTCCCCTCCTAGGTATCTGCGCAAAAGAAAGGAAAACATATTTCCATGAAGAGACTTGAATGTGAATGTTCATAGGGCATTATTCAGAATAGCAAAAAATTGGAAACAATCTATATGTTCATCAATGAATAGACAAAATATGGTGTATCTAGACTTGGAATACTATTAAGCAATTAATAGGAATAGACTATTGACAAATGGAGTCAAGGATAAACCTCAAACATTATGCTAAGTGAAAAAGTTAGACATAAGATATTATAAAATGTGTGCTATCACTTATATGAAATGTCTATAATAGGCAAATTTATAGAGTTATGTAAGTAGTTTAGGGGTTGTATCAGGACTGGGAGTGAGAATGGGGATTAATTATGAATGGCCATGAGGTAATTTATCAGGGATGAAAGTATTCCAAACCTGATTTATTATTGCTGGGGATTGAATCCTGTAATCCACAAAAGACACATTCACATCTTAGTCTATGTGGCAGTTTGTTATTATTAATGAATCCCAAAAAGAAATATTGGATTTTGTTTGTAAACTGGTCTTTTCCTCTGGGCAAATGAGATTATATTGGATTCAGATTGGATTCTTGTGTCAGTAGGGCATTGAGTACCTGCCCCTTGGTGGGAGGGGACTCACAGAAAAAAGGCATGGCAAAGGAAAGAGTTGAGGGTTCTTAATGTTGGAATTTTGATGTTGGAGTTTGATGCTGAACCTGGAGCCCTAGGAAGTGAGGAACCATGAACCCAGAGAGAAGCAAGATCCTGGAAGGGAGGAACCCAGGAAGCCTGAACCCTTACAGACGTCAGGAGCCATCTTGCTCCAACATGTGGAAATAGACTTTGGTAAGGGAAGTAACTTATGATTTATGGCTTTATGGTCTGATATCTGTAAGGTCCTACCCCAAATAAATACCCTTTATAAAAACCAACTGATTTCTGGTATTTTGCATCAGCACCCCTTTGGCTGACCAATACAGTCTGCATTCCGATGGATGTGGACATATTTGTAAATAAGGCCTTTGAAAATGCTATTATTAGTTAAGGTGTAGACTCTGTTGTGTATAGCAACTTCCAAGATCCTATTTAGATGAGGCCAAATTGAATCAGGGTAAGCCCCAATCCATTAGGCTGAAGATCCAATAAGCTATGGGAGTTGGATTTAGCTGCCACTAGAAGACAGAAGCCAAAGAAGCCATAGGAGGCAACCAAGCAGAATGATTGCCATGTGATAGAGGCAGAGATGCAAGCCAAGGAACCTCAAGAATGGTGGCAAACTCAGCAGAGTTTCAACTCCTACTCTCTGGTTTGTTGGACTTACCCAGGTCAGCTAACACGGAGGTGAAGATGGTCAACTACCACACCAGGGAATCAAGAGTGCCTACTGTAAGCAGAAGAATTACATCCATCGTCCATGTGGAATCTAAGCCCCCTCTTGATCTAGAGGTGGAGTGGACATCAGCATCCCAGGGTTCACAGAATGGAGGAGTAAAATATGGATTAGAGTGGATTTGCTGATATTCTACTTTAAAACTATTGTGACTAGTAATAGAAGAAATTGTAGCATTGAGGTGGAGGAAGTAGCCACGGTAGTTGCTGAGGGTAGGGAGAGGGAAGAAGAGATGTGATGTGAGCGCATTTTGGGGACTTGGAGTTGTCCTAAATGATATTGCAGGGTCAGATGCTGGACTTTATATATCCTGCCATAGCCCACTGAATGTGCTAGGGGAGAGTGTGAACTACAATGTAAACCATTATCCATGTGGTGCCGCAGTGCTCCAAAATGTATTCACCAAGTGTGATGTGTGTACCACAATGATGGGAGAGGTTGTTGGTGCAGAAGGAGTGAGGTGGAGAGGTGGCGGGTATATGGGAACCTCTTATGTTTCTTAATGTAACTTTTTTTGAGATGCATAACTTTAATATAAATAAGTGTAAAAAAAAGAACAGTGGCAACCAATGCCAGAATGCTACTGACTTTAGGAGAAAGCCTGGCCTGTCGAGACCTTGATTTTAGACCTCTAGCCTCCAAAACCATGAGACAATAAATTCCTGTTCTATAAGCAAACCAGTGTTTGGTATTTGTCAGAGCAGCCCAGCAAATCAGGACAATTATGAAGATTGTACCACGTGGTCAAGCTACTAAAACTCATTGCCTTTTCTAGTTGAATTGGGTGAATTTTATGATATGTAAAATGTACCTCAGTAAAGCTCCTTAAAACAAAAAGCAAATTGCAAGAATTAAGTAAGTTAATTGCTCAGGAAATGTTCCTGTTGTACTTTTTCCTTTTACCTCACAGGGAAATCCAAAGAAAAATGCATCATGCCTTCCCCTTCTTTCCACCCTCCCTTTATGGAAACCAGCTTTTTTCCCTTAAATAATAATTTATAAAAAACACCTTCAGAAAATTTCTAGTGACCAGTAATTTCTACTTTTCACTCTCAAAAATGTCCAGTGTTTGCTATGTATTCAAGACAGAGGACACTGAAAAAGCAAATCTGAGCAACGACGCGGTTCCTTGCACAGCCTTTCTTCCCGCCCTCCCTCCTCAGCTCAAGGCAGCACAGATGCTCAGCCCAGGACCCACCTGGTGGAGTCCAACATCTCTGGCTTTGCTGAGTGCCTAGGTGAGAATGTTGGCCTCAGCATGTTAGCAATCCGTATTTGCTGGCTCTAATAGATACATTTTGCCTCCAGCAAAGTCTGTGGATAGTTAATAAGAATAATGAGCAGTAGCAGAGAATTAATGGCCTCTTTATTATGAGAGATGGAGTCTAGTGTTCAGTGTTCCTGAATAGGAAAATTGTTTTATAGGCAAAATTAACTGGAGAGACCTTATTTAGCCAATTTTAAGGTAATGGGCTTTGGCTTCTAAATGTCTGTAAATGCTGAAAGGAAGATTCTATGGAAGGTCTGAGCCACTTGCAGGATCACTTCCTCTGTAGTAGGTGGAAGCATTACTATGTAAATCACATGGAAAATGGAAAACAGAGAGGGCATTTTCTCTAGGTGCACTTAAGGACTTCTTCATCTTGGTTTACCTTTTGGTGAATACATTATTTGTATTTCTTCTTCCAGGGGTGTTGATGCCATGGAGACATCTAAGTCGACCATCTTGGTGCTATAGGTAGACTCATTTGGATGAGTGGTTCTTACCTACTTCACTGTTGCTATGACCAGTATTTGGCATAAGTTGATCCCAGTGGTCAGGTCCCAGGTACTCAGATCTGGGACCCCTGTTGATGGAAGCTGTAGGGCCCTGGAACTTAGAGACACGATAAACAGGAATGGAATGGTCCAAGTGACAGGCACATTGGGTTACACAATAGGCAAGCAGTCTTCTCTCACTGCCATATATTTAAGTTGTTCAAACACACATAAATAAATAAATGAAAGCACAGCAACAAAACTACAGAAACAGTTGCTGAAAGGGAGGTGAGCACTTGCAGCGTCCTAGAGTCAGATTGCTAACGCCAACCCAGCAAGGGTGGAATTGATGCACATGGAAAGAAGGGTCTCCCAAAAAATAAGAGCCTAATGACTATAATTGCTATGGTTTGAACAATTCTCATCTCCATTTCATAGGAAAACTCTTGTGGAACTAAGACAAGTATGTTTACTTAAAAGAACCTTCCCTTTTTTTAAAGTTTGCTGCATGCATCATCAGTTTCCTTTTTCGTTTCTTGGAAAATAATATGATAATGTGCAAGGCACTGTGCTGAAGGAGGCAAGGAAGAGGGGACCCCATGGCACTTACACAGGACTCATAGACTCAGGGGTAAATGAGAGGTGCACAGGAAGAGGAATGTGTGAAGCGTCCTCGAAGGGTGTAAGAGATAAGGGATAACGATAAAGGGGATCTCAGAACTGGGAAAATGGATGGAAAGGACACTGAGGAAGTGCTAACTGAGGTGTACTTAAAAAAAAAATGATCAGAAGCATGAAAGAAAGGAATTTTCAGGAACTATTTTGGAGGAAGAACACAATAGAAGCAAGACCCAGAGATAGGAAGCAGAGTTTTTTTTGGGAACAGTCAGCAGTCCAGTTTAACTGGCATGTAGTATACTTTTAGGGGTGTTTGGACAACCAAGTGCAGGGCACTCCAGAGAGTTTACGATCGTGAGCCAAGGGTTTGCATCATGGTCAGAATAATCCTTTGGTAAAGAGTTCATGCATGGGGTAACAGGAAGTGAGTTGTGCACTACGATGGACGTGTGTAGACTGAATTTGAAGGGGGGGAGCCAGAAGGCAGGGAGTTCAGTTGAGAAGTATTTGTCCCAAAAAGCTCATTTTGGTGGCTGAAGAGAAAGTGTTTTGGAATGAACTTGGAAGCAAGTAGAAACCCTTGTAATAACCCAGGCACAAGATAATAATTTAGTCCTGAATTTGGTTGGTTATGGTGTAAATGAAAGCACAGAATGGAGAACATGAATGAATAATTTTGGAGGTCGGCTATGCATCTAACTAATGACAGAGAGAATGTTGATGGTGCTAGCAGAAGCTCCTCTGTGGCACACAGCAGATGCCTTCCTTCAGTTCTGCATATCAATCTGTTTTCCTCATCCCCTCCCATAAATGAATCTCACTTTCTGGTTTATTCTTTTCTGAGGAAAATTTGGTAGTGTGCTTCTAGCTCCTAATCCTTTATAGTCTCTGCCAAAGACTAGAGAATGCAATACAGAGGAAAGTCCTTTGGATCAGGCATTAGACAAACTGCTTATCCCCGAGAGACCACCGTTCTTAGCATTCTTAGTTCTTAGCACAAAACTTGAGACATGGTGAAGTTTCAATAAACATTTATTGACCAAATGAGTGAATGAATGCATGAAGTCATGGTTTCTTTATGCCAGTATCAGTGAATTACTTCCAGCAGCTCTATCTTTTTTAAAGTGTGCTATGAGGATTAAAATACTCTTCCCCTTTTGTCCTCCTCTACTTTATAACATCACCCCCAACACCACCAACTGGCATTTACTACACACTTTCTAGGCTGCAGTGAAAGTGCATCCACTGACCCTCTCATCCCAATGAACTACATCTTCTACGACCATAGCTGTCTCTCCTAAGGCAAGCTAAACTCAGCCAGAGCAATCCCTGGACAGTCTTCTCAGTACAAATGCAATAAAATAGGAACTGAATCGTCTGTGCTTCCTGTGTCAAACTTTTCTTCCCCTGAATAGCTCCCCCCAAAAAACTCTACGATTATCTAGATTTACCGCACTATCAAAACAACTCCCAATGCATTCCTTGAACTGCTTTTCTCTTCAGGAAGGAGAAAAATGGTCCACGGTCACAAAGAATTCTGGGATACAAATAGCATGCTGGCACCACACCCCAGGTTTCATAGAAGCAAGTGGAAGGTGCCACAGTGGTGGCTGGCTTTGAAGGGAGCTCACAGAGATAATCAATTTGATCACACAGGCAGACACTGATGTATTTGTCAAAATGTCAGGGTTATGGATAGTGCCAATATATTTGCTTTTCAATGCATTAGTCTTTTGAAAAGCCTAGATCTAATGCAACATTGGGCACAGTTTTTGTTTTTCTGTTTTCCTGGCTGACACATTCTTCTGTGGGAAAGTGCTATGTGCTAATTTTTGTCAGAGGTAGATTTTCCCAGAGACTTCCTGCCCCACAGAACAGGGAGGTTTTTTGTTTGTTATCTTATTTGTGTGCTGATTTACATTAGGAAGGTTCACGGAATACTCAAAAATAAGGGAATAACATCCCTCCTCCGTGTTAAACTGGAAGTCCACCTGAGAGGCAGGAAACCAGATATCCCACTGATGAGGATCACAGAGAAAAGAAAAGTATATGCACACAGCAGGACCCAGGGCCTCTCCCTCCTCCTGGCCAAGGCAGTGCTACTTGTCCTCCTCCATGGAAAAGTCCTCAAGTCCAGGACAGCCCTGAAGAACCTGAACTTGTGTAACCACAGCATGTTGGATCACCCTAACGAAGAGGTTGTTGACCTTAAAATAGAAAGGGTAAGGTTAACCAACACTTACTAAAATGACACGATATGCACATATCTACTGTGGCAGCATTAAAATTATACATAAGAACACAAAAGGGGAACAATCTTTTGCTCTTCAAGTGAATTACTGGTACAACTGGAGAACATGCTTTTAAAAATGTAGCATGGGGGAATTCTTAAAGGTGACAGAGACTGGCAAGTTGTAGAAAATACTAAATGAAAAACATTCACACATACTGAGCCATTAATTATTTTGGTTTCTGCAGATCTCAAGGACAATCTCTGATGTTCCTCCCAGGACAGTGTGTTCTGGGATGTGGGAGAATGTGCACGTTCTCTGCACATTCATGAATCTGCTTTTCTCCTGGTCTACGCAGAAAGGTCCTCCAACAGATACCATCTCCTCTGCTCACCAGGAGCTGGATCTGCCTGATCCGCCTTGTGAAAGAATTTAAGTTTTTCCAGAATATTTCAATGATCTCAGAGGGGCTCTTCTAAGGCTCTGTACTTGGACCTGGGTAGGTTTCCTTTTTTTTTTTTTTATTAAATCATCTGTTTAGTCTTGGCCAACATTTTAAAACTGAGTGTCATTTTCTTTATACGTAAGTGGTCATAATAATTACAATTCTAACAGTGAATATTCTAATACCTGTCTCATCATGGTTTAAGTGATATATGTGCATCGATGCATTTTATTCTCTCTCTAACTTTGAGGAACGCATCTTTGGCTCCATTTTACAGTTAAGGCAATTCAGGTCCAGAGATGTTAAGTATGGTTTGAGATAACAGATGGAAAAGGCCTTATGCAATGCTCATCGTGGGGCTGGTGAGCGGTAAGTGTGCTCCTCCTTTCTTCCTCCTTTCTTCTCTTTTCCCCTATTTTCCATATCCTTACAAAAGTACTTCTTTAAAATCCTAAAAGCCACCCTGACCATAAGGAATGGAACAAAAACACCCTATTTTAAGAATTCTATTATCCTTTTTAAGGACACAAAATATGCAGTTAGAGTTGAAGATCAGTCAGGTTACAACTGCAGTGATTGTTTTCTGTGCTATCAGAGTCCAGCCTGGTGTTCTGTTTGAATTGTAAAATATGGTACATACATTTGGTGTAGCACAGACATTCTGATAAATAAGAGCTGGGGTCAGGTGGCTGGTGCCTGGCTCATCTCTGCAGCTGATTTCAAGAGTTTCCTGGGTACTCATTGAGTCTAGAACAATCATTTGGCCTCAGTTTACTGATGTATATGACGAGATTTATATCAAGGGTTCTTGTCTAACTCACGGTAAGCATGAAAGGGATGTGAAAGTAACTTGTGAGTAGAAGCACCTTTTATCTTGAAAGCAGTTATCATCACATCCCTGAAGGAGGAGCATGTTCTGAAATGACACAGCTATGTCCATCTCTTCTGTGGAAGGAAATCACAGCTTTAAAACTCCTTCATCACTAGCAAATTTGCTCCAAGGACTGACTGGTTCAAGTGACCCAGGCAATTGCCATTTCTGGCCACACTTCAAGGACCATTCGTACATCTCAGCTCAGTCTGCAACCTCTACTGGGCCCGCTGTGCTAGAGAGCCAGTGGCTATCATTGAATTTAGCCCAAAGGGAAGATGAAAACAAATCTGTGTTCGGAGTACCTGTAAAAGCACAAGCTGTACCATCTTCATTCCCTGAATGGAGAAACAAGAGCCTTCCCGAGATTTCTACAAATGCAAATCTTGCAGAGGGGTTTTGCTAAAAGGCAGAAAACAGGTCAGCAACGGCTGTACCAGGTCCAGCCTAAACTGCATGAACACTTTGGGAACATAGAGAGAAAGAGGCAGAAAGGCCATCTAAATGCATAAAGCAGAGTACCCGCTGGAGAGCCAAGGCAAGTTTCCTCACCAGACTCAGCACAGGGATGTCAGCCAGCTGTGGAAGTGGTCAGGAAATAAGATTTCCGTCTCAATTTTCCATTGCAGAAAAGAAGAAAACAGCAATTAGTCCTCCAGAAGAGAAGATGCAGGAGATACATTCTTCCACAAAGAGTATCAATGATATTCACCATTTCCTCCTTCCTCCCTCTTGTTGCCTTCCCTCCTTCCTTCTTTCCCTCCTTCCTTGCTCCCTTTCTTCCTTCCTTATTCACTGAGCAAAGCACTATGATAAACTAGGTGGGTACAGTCCTCACATGACCAAATTCAACAACAAGAACATATGAAAAGCCCTCCAATTGCAGGCATTTCAAAAGGGAGCCCCATTCAGATTAGATAAACCCAGCTCCATTGTGACTACCCTGTTGTTTTGGGTGTCGTGGTGGTGAAATTGCAGCAATTCACTCAGACCCTTAGCCCAGGTCTCCATATCCTTACAAAAGTACTTCTCTAAGTTCTAGTTTGCAGTGCAGCTAACTGATGAGGTTTATCTGACAAATGTGGTCAATGAACAGATTAAAACTCCATGTCATAGTATACCCACCAGCATCCTTCTCTATTAGTCTCCATATTTAGGAACTCTTCATAACAAGCTTGTGCTGTCCCAGCCTTATGGGAGTTATGCAAATTAGTAAGAGGCTGAAAGAAACAATAATATTTTGGTTGGCAGAATTTTTTTCTGACGATATATATCGCTTAGCCATTGTTTTGGCTATTAATGTAAAGTGCCATGAAAGAAATATCCACTGCATGCCAGAGTTCACAGACTGCATTCTAAGCAGTTGCCTTCACCTGCTCTATTCTCCACTGTCACTTTCACTCTATTTTCTAGTCGATTTTTCCTGTACCTCTTGCCTGCCAACCTTCCTGCCTATCTGACATCTCCCTTCTCTCTGCACTGCTTGGGTTTCTCACAGTCACTGCTGGCCCTCCCACCTGTTCCTTCACCTGTTTTCCTTAGTTTTTGCTCTCTATGGATATAACCTTGGACGAGAGGGCCTCCCTGCTTGGCCTGGTCCTCTGGATGTACCCTTCCAATCACGAGGATCATAGTCAGGCCACCCACCTCCATCAAATGGACTGGATTATGGGCCAGGGACCCCAGCAAAGTCTATCATCAATGACCAATACCATTGTGCATCATCAACTAACAAAACCATTGTGCATCTGTTGTCTCCAAAATCCTCTCTTAGCTAGCACAGGAGTACCACGAGTTATAAAATTAAATCGCTGGCACATATTCAAAAGTTCCCCAATTTATCTAGCAAATAACTGTCCTATCCAAAATTTGACTTCATCAAACATTACCTTTCTTATACACCTAATGTATGACCCCTCCCCTCAGTTTAGCATCTAGGTTTTGAGACAAGCCTTTAAAAATAAGCAATCTAATGTTAAACAACAACCAAGTGCACGAGCTAGGTGCTGTTGTGTGGCAATGTGTGATAAATTGCCAAATAAGAGGCTAAAGCTGTGAGGTCGGAAGTGGGCAGGTCCCCATATGCCAGGAGAAGGAGGAGCCTTTCTAGGATAAGTGCTTTAGGAATCCAGGGTGGTAATAAATCATGATGAGAATGAAAACAGTGAGTGAGCTGGATAGTTCTGCAAACTCCCAGCAAGGTGTCTTTCTGGGCATGGGAACGGTGGTGGCAATTAAAGATATTCTGTAAGGGTAAAGTTAAGTTGAATATATTGCATCTTTGTTGTGTCCAAGATAAGAAAAGCAAATACAAACAAACAAACAAACAAAAAACAAAATCCTTTAAGACTCCAGGGACTTACATCTCATCTTTAAACTATTGTATCCAGGACACCAGGAATCATTTATTTTGCAAATGGTGCTTGCAATGGCTGCATTTTTGGTTTTGCTTTACTAAATAACATTTCACTGTGGGGAGGGTATGGAGAACAGCAAAGTGTCACACTGGAAGCGTGGAAATTCCATTCCAGGTTGGCATTTATTCTCTTCAGCACTTCTTCTTTCTTCCTGGCCCTATAAGCCTGATTGTAGGTGACTCGACTCTTTTGAAGCTTGATTGTGTTTCATTATTAGCTCCAGTTATTTGATCTCTTACAGACCATAAATATTCTGATACTGAGATTTCCAAAATAGCCACTTAGAGAACATGAGCTTGGATTAGCCCTTTCTGGAGGGTAGTTCCTGATACCCTGAGAACCATCATCAACTTGATTTCTTTCATGGGCCTTGACAAGAGGACCTTGAGTCATCCCTCTAGTGGTGCATAATAAAAGGGCATTCGAGTTCAGGCTGGAAGTAGAGATATATTCAGCAGGTGAGCACCGTCAAATTCTGCTGTCCTCATCTCAGAGGCAGAATATCATGCTGTTGATAGACTTGGGGGACACTCTACTTACCAGCCTGCATCTCAATGTAGTTGGTTCCGACAACTTAGGCAGTTAAACAGTGTAATGCAAATAAGACCAGGCACAGACGTGATAAATGTGTCTAACCAGGGTAATGCCAGCCATGTGATCCAGACTCACCCATCCTGCTTTTCGGGAGCGACATAAATCCAGAGGGGTGTGTCAGCAGCAGCAAAGGACGGGAGAACCTGTGAAGGAGGAGTTTGCCTCTAAATCATGGCAGAGGTCAGTAAATATCTTTAGCAGCTCGATGATCATCCTTCTGGAAGGTGGCCCATGGGACAGATTTATTCACCCTGCACTGAAAGAGAAGAAACTCCAATCCACAACCATTTTCACGAAGGCAGGGCAAGGGTAGAGAAATTCTATGCTTTAGGTTTTGGAGCGAATACCACTTTATTTCCTTTTATTCTTTCGTATAAAGTTGAGGCATTACGATTATATATCTTAAAGCAATACGATTATAGATTTTCATAAAATGAAGTAATAAATTAGGAGGGGAAAAAGCCTCTGTCAGACCACGTGTCCCAATTTTTGGCATACGAAATTTATGGTCACCACAAGCTAGAAAGCACAGTCTGTGACAAGTTTTGCCCAAGTGAAAAA
The DNA here is from genome assembly GCF_030445035.2 of Dasypus novemcinctus. NCBI lineage: Eukaryota > Metazoa > Chordata > Mammalia > Cingulata > Dasypodidae > Dasypus > Dasypus novemcinctus. Next base: position 37,409,932 of record NC_080699.1, on the reverse strand, counting down.
GAACTCCTTATATTTTTTTTCTGCTTCCTTGGAGGAAACAAGTGACAAAAGGAAAAGACCATGGAATTTTTATGTTAACTTACTTCAACTCTTTCTGTTCTTTCCATCATATCCATAACAAAAAATAACTATAATAACTTTATTTTTGTATTCCTCTTGACAATTTATAAACTGCTGTCCTGTATATTAGTATCATAGAGATAAGAAGGAGGATACTGATTGTTATCCCCATTCCATAGGTATGGAAATCATGAACAGAGAGAATAGAGAATTATACAGGGTTACAGGGTGAGTCAATAATTGATCTGAGCTAGCTGCTAGGCCATATATCTTTCCAATACATGCTTCTGCCCCATGCACTGTTTCCACATTATTACAAAGACCTGAGAGTTTCCCTGGCCCTGTGATCATAGGAGAAATAATGGAATAACGGGAGTAAAAAAAAAAAAAAGTATAGCTACAGTGCAAACTTCCAAAGACTCATGACCCAATTTGCTCTGAGCAGTAGGGATAATTATAAGCCTGAATTTTAGAAATAAAGAGAACTCAAACCTAGCCAAGGGGAAATCACAATCACACTTACCTAGATTAGGACACTGTGTACTTTTCCTTTGATGCACTTCTCACAGTTGAACATTTAGATTTAATTGTATGATCACTTAATTAAGCCTGTCTCTTTCACTAGGCCTACAATTCCAATAGAGCAGAGAGGTCATTTGTTCTTTTGCACACCACTTCATCCCCCTGTCTAACCCAGTGTCTGGCACTCAATAAATATTCATTGAATGTGGTTGAATGAATGAGCTAATGAGAGGACAGAGACCCTAAAAAAGGATAGAGATATGCATGGCTTTCACTTTGAACTGGGCAATCTGAGTGTCTAAAAAATGGGACATAGATGGAACAGTCTCATCAACATAACCCATGTTTTTTGATTCTGCATATTTTACAATAGAATCATATCAGTGTGGCTTTTCTTTTCATCTGCTGGCACCTTGTTAGGAAAGATCAAAAAGTCAACTTTTCTTGAGAGTTGAAAGGGAAGGAAAGAGTGCAAGAAATAGTAGCCTGATGAAAGAAACAATCTGATAATAAAATCCTTGGCATACTTGCATAGCTGCAATTACAGGGAATGTTGCTTCCCCAAATGCATAGTTAGAAACAGCCATGGTTATCATTGCTTCTACAAGAGATACTATAACGCCAGTCTTCACATGGCATGCTCAATGCATGAGGTTCCTTGGATGGCTTTCCTTTCTTTTCTGACTATATCCACTGGAAGATGGATATCCAGGTAATGGAAAAATCTAATTGGAAGACAGGGAGAGCTAAGTGGTTGGAATGGGGCCTAAACCTCAACATCGTCCTGGTTAATAATAAACTTAACTCAATTGAGTCAAGTGGAATGGGTCCTAATTTCAGTTTTTGTATTTTTGTCTTCCTTGTTTTCTCTGTCTTTTGTGCTGTCTTAGAAAGGTCATGGTGAGGTCAAGTTGACATATGCAGCATCTCAAAATGGTAAATATTCTGTAATAAAAGTAATGACTGCCATGCCCTTACCATTACTTGTTTCTTGTAAAAGAATGTTAAGTGCTAATAGCAAGAGAACAGTCCTTCAAGCCTTTGGGTTTGTTATTATTGAACACCCAATCTAATTCACTACTCTTAAGTCAGGGAGAAGTTTTGCTTCAGTAAGAAACAGAAGATTTATATGTAAATTCACAATCTTGAAAACATCTTTTGAACAAATTTGAACCACAGGTTGGGGTGGGGATGGGGATTCATTTTCCAAAGATAACTGGTAATGCAAGAAAGGTCTGGTTGACACTTGTCTTCAGCTTTCTGAGGATGTTACTCTTAATATCTACTGAGTAATATTTCCCTTCTTAAATCTTTGGGACTCCATTCACTCTCCTGTATATCCCTGAAAACGTACATGCTCACTTATAAGATTTTAATTTGTTCATACCGACAGTAAATTCTAATTCTAATTGCACTTTATATTTTTATGGTATTATGCACTGTAGTAAAATTGTTCACCTGTGTTTACTCATTTTAATCCTTACAACACTTTGTGAGAATGGTGGGGAAAATTATTTGCATTTTAGTAAAAAAAGAAAAAAGTGGCATATGAGATAAACTTGAAAGTGGATACTAAACCAGATCTTCTTCATCCTTAGTGTTCTCTGTTCCCGACCTTTAGTTTTCTCTGTCCTGATGCCTTTCTTGTGCCCTAACCCCATTTCCTCCTCTTGTATGACTCATTGTCTCAGGTACAAATGTCGAGGCCTCAAATGTTTGGTACAGGGTAGAGTACCCAGTAGGTGCTCCAAAAGTGTGTTGAATAATTCAATTAACATCGGAGGAAAACCCTCTTAGCCATTCAGTTATGTCCTCCCTGAGGAGTATACCTGACATGAAAAAGTTTGCCAAAAGTGAAGACACCAGATGCAAGTTTCCCATAGGAACTAAGCAGAACTCAAATAAAGGCATCATTACTAGATTGTTCCTAACAGGTGTCCCATCCATTTTTGGAATGCCAAATTAAATTCATTCAAGTTTTCTTCAAATATGGGTTCTAAGTCTTCATTAATGTTTATAAAACATTTTGAGATTTTCCTGAAAGGCATTGGGGAATGAAATGTTAGTAGTCATTAAAGCCCAGCTGGAAGTCAAGTTCAAGCATCACCAGGAAGAATTCTCCAGCTAATTGGACATTGCTTGTTTTCAGACACCTGCCAACATTTTTCATGCCCAGAGGTCCTTAACTACCTCATGAGTTCTGGGATTTGGCTTTATCTTTCTTTCCAGAAGTCTCCAGAAAACACCCCTTGCATCAGCCCACCCCTGCTCTAACACCTGCATGAAATACAGTGTGTGACAAGAGAATGAATGAGGATTGGGGGGGTGGGGGCTTGTTGAATTTGGGTCCTTTAAAAAAAATGTTTTCTTCATGTTATTAATCTGGTTAGAGCAGAGACTAGAAGCCAGATCTGCTGTTCACTGGGCAATGAGGTAGAATTGTTTAGCTGGTGTTATTGTTCCTATTTATGGACAGTAAAATTCACTGGGTAACTTGAAAGCACCTGCTGTGCTGTCATGGTGTAAACTGAGTTAAGTCTGACAATCAATTCAAGAATAAAGAAACCTAATTTTGCATGTTCAAGACTCTAGCTGATCTCTAACCCTTTGGGTGCCAGAGTAAATTTCTTGATGTCACCTGTTGGTCACCCTTTGCTTCATTAAACGACTGTAGATCAATGAGCATGCAGAATCAGAAGACAGTTCCATCTAGGCAAACCAAATTGCAGTCCAACTTCAAAGCAACATACCTGACCTCCTACAAAAGTGTTCCAGTTTATTACTTTGCACGACCGTGTGTTTCAATTTATTACACTGATGACTTACCTTGTACTACTCTGTGTTCAATTATGTATTTCCTGTTCTCATTATAGACCTTCAAACGACCGCAAAAATATATTCATTTAATGCTTTTTCTGTTCTTTTAAAAATTTTATCACTCAGAAAGGAGGAAGTAAATGGATTGAGCTGTAGCATCAGGTATAAACTCAGATTGATTCTATATATTTAAATTACCCAGATAATTGGAGCAAAGAAAACCTTTCACCTGAAATGGCTGAATAGTAACTAGAAAAAATATATTTGGGCTCTTAACTGTTTAGATATTTTGCATATACCAACATACCAAATAAATAAAATAACTTGCTACAAGGGAAGGAGTATAATGCAAAGCTTTTGTGGAAAAAAATGATTAAGTATACCAGGGTAGGATTTTTGAAAGAGATGGGGGTAATAAGTTAAAAGACTTACGTTCTGGTTGAAAGTTTACCACATCCTAGATTTTGATTTGGAAAATCTTCTTTGTGGAAAAAGGTGATCTATGCAGTTATTATTTCTATTATTTTAAAAGCAAGATTGGTCTAATTCAAAATAATTACTAAAAAGATATATAGGATTAAAAATATGCAAGGGTCAGCATTTTTTTCTTACTCCATGGAGACAACAGGGATGCTCTAAGCCTTGTCTCATACTAAAGTAGGTTTCCAAAGGTGGGTTATGATTTAAAGGACAAAAGATATGACCCTGGTAATATCTCTGTCTTAGTTTGCAAGGATCCTAGACAAATATCAACAATTGAAAGGTTTAAGCAAGAAGAATCTATTGGCTCACAAATTTGGATGCTAGATGTCCCAAATCAAGGTATTGGCAAGATAAAGTCAGTAGCATTCTTGTGCAGGTTTGACCCAATTCTTGGAACTCCTGGGCTTGCATCTCCACATACCTTCAGGGCAGTCTGTGACTCCTTGTATCTGCTCTTCCAGTTTCCACAACTTCTGGCTTCACCCTGTGGTCTATTCTGACTTCTAGGTCTCCATTTCTTCTCTTTATAAGGCCTTCAGTAACATGGATTGAGACTCCACTGGTTCAGTTGGTTGTGCCTTAACTAAAATAGCAACTGTAAATGGTCCTGTTTACAAATATTTTCACACCCACAGTAATGCAGATTACGATTAAGAACATGCTTTCTTTTGGGATACATGATTCAATGTTCCATGACCACCAAAACTTTTCTGAAACTTGAAATTTTATTTAAAGATGAGCAATGAGGAGCTAAGGCTTAAATGCTAGTATCACCGAGGGAGGGAACCTAATAACTTACATTTATCCTAAAGGGTGAATGAATGATTTCAAGGTCTTGTTTTCTTGAATGAATACAAGGGGAGAAGAAGGTGACAAAGTTTTCCTCATGACAGAGAGGTATAAAGTGGCACATATCAAAGGGGATAGGCAGAGAAAGAAAATCTCTTCCCAGTTTGGACTTGGGCCAATCTTAATGATGAACAGAAAAAACAAAGAGTGCAGCTTATGCTTTTGTCAAAGAATCTGATTGATTTGATTGCCTTGAGGTTCAAGTTCCTTGCTTAGTTTTTAAGTGGATATAGTGTGAAAAAAAAGTTGATTTTGAAAAAGTTAAATCCCTCAATGACTAGGCCAGTGTCAGAAGAGAAAGTAAAAGCATTCATCAAAGAAAACTGATGTGGCTCAACCAACTGGGCTCCCGTCTACCATATATGAGGTCCAGGATTCAATGCCCAGGGCCTTCTGGAGAGGGCAAGCTGGCCCATGCAGAATGCTGGCCCACATAGGAATGCAGACCCACACAGGAGAGCCTCCCTGCATGGGAATGCTGCCTTGCACTGGAAAGTCACCCCACATAAGAGTGCCAACCGACATGGAGAGCTGATGCAACAAGATGATGCAACAAGAGACACAGAGAGAAAATAAGACGACGTAGCAGAACAGGGGAGCTGAGGTGGCACAAGAGAGTAATCACCTCTCTCCTGTCCCAGAAGATCCCAGTATCAGTTCCCAGAGCTGCCTAATGAGAATATAAGCAGACACAGAAGAACACACAGCAAATGGACACAGAGAGCAGACAACGGTGGTGGGGGGTGGAGCAGAGAAAATTTTCTTAAAGAAACATCCATCAACAGCATGGTCTCATTAGCTACTCTGCTTTCCTTCTTTTAAATATAAATGACAAATTGGAGATAAGTGAATTTGGGGCTTTCTGTAATCTGAGGCTCAGAGCCACTGGCAGAATGTATGGGAAGACTGAGAATCAAAGGCTGCTGCTCCTTCCTGGGACACTCCACAGTCTCACAGCCTCCTGCTGCTGTTGCCAAGTTGTGATAACTAGTGCCCCTAGAAAATATGAGACATTTTTCCTTGGGCTATCCTTTGATGGTTTTAGTATCTCCACTCTTCATTTGTCTCTTAGAATGTTGTTTTATCCTTATTAAGCAAAAGAAAAGTCTGCCATTCAGCATTTTGAGTTGGAAACAAATGATATTGTTACTCTGAGAACATCACAATATTTTGACTCACTTCTAGAATCATTAATTCAAAACATGGAAAATATTGTACAAGTAACCATTTCTTTAGGTTTCACAATGGCAGGTAATATTTGTTCTCCTAATTCTTTTTTATTAATTTAACTTAATTTGGAAGTAGGAAGTCTCATAGATAAAACAGTAACTTATAGATCCTGCCATTCATTTGCTGTTTTCTTCCTTGTCTATTCACCTGAAAAACATTGATAAATTCCTGCAACATTGCTAGCTACTGCACTAAGTACTCAGACTTAGGAGATTAAAAGGATGGTGCTCACATTACTGGTTTCTGTGAGTGTGGGGCTCATTGAGACTGTAATCACCCTCTAACCCTCCCTTGCGCTTCTCTCCCATGACTTTATGAGGACCAAGACTTGGAGTTTCTGGACTACTCAGTTTCCAAGGTCATTGCAATAAATATACAATCTCTCTGCATCCAGCACCTTCCCATAAAGCTCTTTTGCATTTCATCTGACACCAGACTCAATGTCTAGTTCACCTTGACTCTACTTTTTATTTAAATCCATCTTACTTGAATCCCTTTTTTTCAAAATCACAGAGCTAGGCTTCAGCATCACCCAGCTGTGTTTCTTCTTTGCCACCTTCTTGAGGTGAAACTCTTTCAGTTTTGTGCAAATAAGGAAACCTCCTTGAAAGGCAAAGGCAAAATCTGGAGCTGCCTTTGCTGAGAAATTCTCCTCATTAGAAAGGCTTCCAATAACCTATTTTAAATATAAAACAGGCCTTTCAGGCTACAGTTGAAAAACATAGTATTTTAAGATTTGTCTTGAATGCCTCCTTTCAGGGGCTGCCTAATGAATTCCTGAGTTTAGAGGGATTTGAAGAGGAAATGTATCCACCTCTATTTCTCTTTGTTCACTTAGGAATCTAAAAGCATGCTATGGTTTATGGAGGCCATCCCAATACATGGTTTATCTGAGATCCCATTTGCTGGTCACATCTTATAGCAGTTTATTCCTAGGACTGTCTTCAGCAATGCACAGCATACAAGGACAGAGAACAGATGGCACAGTCAAATGAGGATAATTCAAGGAAAGGTATAGTTGAGGTGTATGGAAACCACAAAGGATGATATATAAGAACCTGAGCCAGCAATGGCAGCTGGTGGAACTTAAGGGGTCAGGGAAGGATAAAAGATTCCAGAACCCATTAGGGAAAAGATTTACATAAGCAGACTACCTAAGGATGTGGCCAGCCCAAAGCCATCATTTAGGGAAGGAGTCAGAGGACTAAATTCTATACCTTTCAATCTCTTGCAGGTTTTCCCCATTGACTGGATGCACCCTGAAGCCACAGAATACAGGAGTCCATTGAAGAGTTCCATACAAGTCAGGGTCCTGGGGCAGAGAGTGGGTGAAGAAAGATGGATAATGGACAAAAAGGGACATGTGGAAACCATCTAGCACAAGATGGGCACATAGTGTCTCCTCATCACCTCTCCAGTGAACTATTGTAGTAGACTCCAACTGGTCTTCCTGCTCTAGGGTGTACATATATCCCAGCATGCAGGGCAAACCTACATCACAGGGTGGTGGGTAAACATACATCCCAAGTTTTCCCAGGAAAATCTCTATTACATCTCTCCTGCAGAAATATAAACAGTGTCAACTTTCACCCTTCAAAGTACTTTGGTTTAGATAATAAACTATATGGTCACTCCACCCTGTTCCAACTCTTCACCCCATAAAATGCATTCTGCAACTACCACAGTGACCCTTAAGAAATTAACAGGATTATGTAAAATGTGTTCTCAAAACTCTTCCATGTCTGCCCACATCACTCACAAAATATCACAAATCCTCCCGGCAGCCCTCAAGGCACAAATGCTCTGCTTCATGACTGTTACATTGGTCCCATACCCACTTTCTCTTTGTTACCTTCTCTCCAGCCACCTGGGGCCTCCCACTCTACTTTCATGAAGCCATTCACAACCCCACCTCAGCCCTGTGCACCTGACGTGCCATCAGGGAAGCTTTTCTGTAAGACGTTCCCCTAACTTTCTCTTTCTCATTTCCTTTAGATATCTAATAGGAAAAAAAAATCATGTATGAAAGAGATCTTCCTTGGTGACCTTGTGGAAGTTTGAAATTATTTTATGAATCCCAAAAACAGACAAATTATATCTGTGGGCCGGTCTGCTCCTGTAGGTGTGAGACCATTTCAACTGGACTACCTCAGTGAGGGTGACTGAGGTTGAGTCTTTGCCTTCTTTCTGAGTCTGATAAAAAATGGAGACATGCAATGGAAAAGAGAGCTTTGACATTTTTTTATCCTGCTGTGTGACAGAAAGGGGAGCTCGAAAACCTGAGGTCATGGGGAAAGATGAGCCACACATGTCTGAAAACTTGCAACTGAGATGGGGAAGAAAGTAGAGCTGTCAAGTCTGAGAGAAGCAATCTTATAAGAGATAAGCCCTATCCCTCATTTTTCACAGCTGAGCTCCAGGAGATAGTATAGCCCAGAGGGGCAGGTAGAAACCAGGCAACACATGGCATGCTTCAACACATGGCAGCTGACTTAGATGAGAAAGCACCTCTTATGGTGCCTTGAGTTGGACTTTGCACAGCCTTGGAACTGTAAGCTTTTACTCCAAATAAATACCTTTTATAAAAGCCAACACATTTCCGTTACTTGGCATCAGAAGCCCCTTGGCAAACTAAAACACACCCTTTCTAACCATGTCCCCTCCTTCATCAAACTTTTCCCCTTTCTCTGTTTTATTTTTCTTCTTGACATTTTGCTCATCTGTATATTTATTTATTTTCTGTCCTCCTCCACTAGTGTCAAAGTGCCCTGAAAATAGAGATTTTTCTGTTTTATATTCCTAGAGGTTGGCTCATATTATATACTCAGTAGATATTCCCTGGATGAATAAAAAATGAAAGATTATAGTTAGAGAAGACAGAGTTGGGTTTCAATCTATGAATAGCAAGATGATTTAAGTATCATTCAATTAGGCAAAAGACTGAAGAATATATGTTGTATCAATTTTAGGGCATAATATAAAATAAGGGCGATTAGTGATATTGTTCTTGTGACTTCCATTAGCACACAAGGAGAGTGAATAGGCTAAATTATATCTCACATTCCTTTCATTCATATGTTTCTTTGGGTATAATCATTATATTTCCTTGTACTCATTTTTCTTAAACTCAGTAGGAATATCTCTGATAAGAAATCCCTTACTAAGAAATAAACATTTCATTCACTAAAATATTCATGAGACATATATATTCAGAACAGAAGAATTTGTGTTTGGTTAATTCAGATGCAAAGCAGTTAAATGAATTACATTAAACCCTACACCATGCCAATGATGAAGATGGTATTAAAGCATAAAGACAAAGGACTGTGTTTCAAAAGAGAAAATGGCTAATAGTTGAAATGAGAGAAAGATTTGCTTTAAGGAAGTTGAAATTCACATGGGTATTGATTACATTGGATAGACTGGCAAGTCTGTGTTGTTTCATTAACCTCATCTTCCAGGAAGCAATTCATGTCTTTTTATCCAGCCAACCAAAAGGTGGCAGACTATACAACATAACATTCCACCTGTCCTAACTGAGAATAAAGCAGTATTCGTTTTAGATTGTCTACATTTTTCTTTGGCAATTGAGACATTTCATATATTCAGAGAGAATTTTGAAACCAAAATTATAATTTGGCTTATAAAATACTTGGATTGTTTATACTTATTATCACTAGAGCTTTCAGTGGCCACATATCCTGGTTTTGGGCTTAAGAGAAGTCCTTTTATGCCTCACAAGTACAACCAATACCAATTTTACAGGTGAAGATGCTGCAATCCAGCGCAGTTATTTGGCATGCCCACAATTACTCAATGATTCTGGGATTCATTGCACAGCCAGGAGAGATTTAATCTATATATGTGTATATGTAAAAGCCAGGATCTTTTATGCAGGCCAGGTTGCCTTTACATTCCCAGATTTATGGAAGTAAAGGGACTTTTTGCTGCTTAGGATAAAGCCAAATTCATGCACAGGTTCTATCAAATCAAGGATATAAAGTAATTTCAAAGGATCGGAGTAAACCAATCAAAGTTAGAACAAATTTGTTTCCATTCACTTATGGAGGAAAGGTGTCAGCTATTACCTTTCCCACCATCAGACTGTTATCACTTTCATTGTGCTATCCTCAATGAACACTTGAATCTTTAGATTCTTTTTATTCTCAGATCCGAATGGGCCTTTATTCTGTTTATATTTAAAAGTGAAGTTCGGTTTTCCTGATTTATGGAGGAGGACATTAATTAAGGAACATCTCAGTCTATTAAATAAGATAAACTCATTAATGAGTCCTTATAAAATGATTCTTGAAGGTAAAGTTTTTTCATGGGATCAACTTCAACTTGTGAACATTACAGTTCCTTTCCTTACACAAAAAATATGATTTACTTTTAAACCAAGTTTCTTATGTTCTTTTCAGGAACATACAAATTTTAATAAGCATTTGTTAGTTCCAAACACCCTGTGTTCCCTGAAGTGCAGCAGGAAGATTATGACATAATCTGTGACCCTTAGGGAATTTTAATTTCCTAGGGGAGCAAGAAAATATACACAAACATGCTAAATTTCCATCTTACAAAATCTACTTGAATGCCCAAACATTTCATGGCATAGCACGTTCTTTAGAAGTACAGAAGGATACCTATGAACAGGTTAGGGAAAGAGATGTAAAGTTGGATTTTCCTGAGTCTTCAGAAATGTCTCAGAGCCATTACCTCCTCTGCATTCTTGCTACCATGGTTTGAGTATAGACTCTTCTTGTCTGTCTCCTAGCTCCTTACTACTCAAAGCTTGGGAGCTTGTTAGAAGTGCAGAACAGGAGGCCTTACCAGAACTTCTAGCTCAGAATCTGCATTTTAACAACACCCCGAGGTAATTCATAGATAGATTAAAATTTGAGAAGGATTGTCCTAGACTACTGTAACAACCTCTTCTGGATCTAGCTGTGTTGGAGCTTGCCCACTCTTAACAAAGTCAGTAGAATAATCTTCCTAGAATCCATTCTGTCCTTGTCATGCCCTACTTAAAATCTTGCAATAGCTCTCTTGTTTAGTGTCAACTCTACAGCATGGGGTATGTGGCTATTTATGACGACCCTATGTTTCTAGACTCACCTTTCCTTCTTCCCAGTCTTCCACCCGCACCCCCCATTCCAATCCTCAGAATACTTGGCAAGTCCCCAAACAAGTGTGCCATTCACACTTTCATTGCTGTAGCTGGGCTGAAAATTCCAGGGAAGATCAACTCTTGGCGCTACTCCAACCTCGGTTCTTCTACTTTCTTACTCTGAGACCTTGACCAGCACATATCGACACATCCTAGTCATCTCTCTGTGCCCCATTTCCTCATCAGGTGTTCAACTAGAAAATTGGACTAGATGCTTTACAAGTTAGCCTGAGCTGAAACAATCTATGGTTCTTGCCATGACAGAACTCTCACCTCATCTTTATAAAGCTCCTTCTAGTGTAAAACTGAGCTTGATTTTGAAGAAAAATTCATGTGCACCCCTACCCCACCTCTGTCTCACACTCTGAGAGAATAATGCAGTCAATTTAGCAGACCCTGTCATTGTTCTACCACCCAACATCTATTATTCTTCTGCAATGGAAGATTAAGTTTCCCAGCGTGTCTGACTGAAGGCCCAATATCACCAAATACATAACCATTTGCCTGCAATTCCCCTGGGGAAGGTTATTAACAACAACTTAGTCCCTGATAAATGACTGTTTCTAAGGTAGTGGTTTATATCAAGGTTCCTAAATACACATCATTTAAATTTACTCAGACAGCCATGTGTCAAATAAACAGCAACTGATGATTAAAAACACACTCATTCTTAGGCTAGAGACTGCCAGGTAACTCTGGACATGCTGAATCATTCATCTGAATAAACATTCAAGTGTATTTCATTAGCATTACCCACTCCCCATTACCTTATTAGAGAATACTTACAATATTGCCAAGAAAGAAGAGTGACTTATTGGTTGTCACCTATAATCCAGGAACATACCTGGTGACAGGAGATTAAAAGCTCTTAAAAGTTCAAAGAATAAAAGTGTTAGAAAGAATCTAGGGCAAGTTGCCATTCATTGACATGCTTCTACCAGCATGCTCACAAAAATGGTCACATGGCTGCTTGTGTGTGAGGATCTCCAAGTAGGGGACAGTCACTACTTCATCAGGGAGCTCCTTCCAAACGTGAACAGGACAGTTCTGTAAGTCTTTTTTTTTTTCCTTCTTTATTTTCTTTTAAATGTTACATTAAAAAAATATATGAGGTCCCCACATACCTCCCACCCCACCGACCCCATCTCTCCCACATCAACAACCTCTTCCATCATCATGGAACATTCACTGCACCTGGCAAATACATTCTGGAGCACCGCTGCACTGCATGGACAGTGGTCCATATTGTAGTCCAAACTCTCCCCCAGACCACCCAGTGGGCCACGACAGGACACACAATATCCAGCATCCATCCCTGCAGTACCACCTAGGACAATTCCAAATCCTGAAAATGCCCCCACACCATATCTCTTCTTCCCTCTCCCAACCATCAGCAGCCACCGTGGCCACCCTCTCCACATCACTACTATAATTTCTTCCCTTACTAATCACAATAGTTCCCCAGCAGAACACCAGTAAGTCCACTCTAATCCATACTCTATTCCTCCATCCTGTGGACCCTGGGATGGTTATGTCCAGTCCCCCTCTACATCAAGAGGGAGCATAGATTCCACATGGATGATGGATGCAATTCTCCTGCTTGCAGCTGTAGGCACTCTTGGCTCCCTGGTGTGGTGGTTGACTCTCTTCACCTCCTTGTCAGCTGGTCAGGGTAAGTCCAAGAAACCAGAGGGTAAGAGCGACAAGTCTAAGGCCCAGGGCCTGGCCATCACATGGGCAGTTCAGAGACTCAGATCGTCTGAGTATACACCAACCCAAATACCAACCACAGGTCTGGTAAAAGTAACAGAAGAGACATGAGTAGAAAGGTCATATCTGAGTCCAACTCCATCACACTCAGGAACACAAACTCCAAAGTTGGGCCAACTGACATGGCCCTGAACTCCAGAGCCATCTGCCTTGATCATAGAACCTGTGGGTCTCCGCAGCCCTCAGGAGAACCAGCACCTGGGTTTCCATCTAACTTGGCTGTCTCTGGTACCCTGCTGAGGCATGCATAAGCATCACTGCCTGATGACTTCCTGACTCTTTTTGGAGACTGTTAACCATATAAACTCACTTGTCCTTTCCATTTCCCCCTTATATCCAAAGTCAAAAAGCAGTTTTTAACACCTGATATTACATGTAGGCTGAGATATTCTGCCAGTCTGAGTTGACCTCTTTATTCAAGGTCTTTTTCTAGTTACATCATCAGCTGGTTCTTGGTAGTAATCCCTCAGTGCCAGGGAGGCTCATTCCCAGGAGTCATGTCCCATGCTAGGGGAAAGGCAATGCATCTATATGCTGAGATTGGCGTAGGGAGTGGCCACATTTGAGCAACATGGAGGCTCTCAGGAGGTAACTCTTAGGCACCCTGCAGCTGTAGGCCTAGTTCATATTTCAGGCACATAGGCTCATAATCGGAGCCATCAGTATCAAGGGCTCATTGTTGGACCATCCATTTTTATTGGTCTTTGAGATTGCACTTGGGGGATTGTTGTTGTTCCATTGGGGAATGTGATAGAGCTCCCCTGGTCAGGAATTCAGCACTCTCTCATCTGTCATTTCCAACTGAAACCACTATAAAAAACATCCAAACCTTTCTATGTATCCTGTATACATGCCCTAGAGAACTCCCTCCCAACTGTGTGACTCCACTTATGACACCCCACACAAGTGCTTCTCCCCTGCCTTAGCCAAACCTCTCTGTAGCCCAAAACTTCTTCAAACAGGAAGCACAATATATTGCCAGGTTCTATTGATAGAAAAATGGAATATAGTGATGGGTTTAAAGGTTAGATATAGAATATATACAAATTTAGAAAAATTAAATAAAGGAAAAATAAATTGGGGTATCAGAGAAATGAAAAAATGAAAAAGCATTGTTTTTGACATTTTGCCTTTCATCGCTGCTACAGGTGTAGCCCTGTATGTACAGTGGCAAGCAATTTCTTCCATTTCTTCCTCAATGTCTACCTCCTTTCTTTCTTTTTTTCCCCCCTGATTATTAAGTTTCTCTTGACATGAATTTTAGGTCACAGTAATTCACGTTTGCAATATATGGTACTCCCACATATTCAACATCAAAACCTTTGTCCCTTCCCCAACAATGATCTTTTTACATGTTCATATAATATTTGCTGCAGCTAATGTATGGATATTGAAACAATAGCTTTCAAACATGGTTCCATTTGGGTTTACATTATGGTTTATATTTTAGACTATACAATTTTCTAAATTTTTAGTTATCTTATGTTTTACATTATGGTTTGCATTTTAGCCTATAGACTTTTATATATTTTTGGTATAATTTAACATGTCCTATAGCCAGTGTAACTGTGGGGCAATGGAAGTGTTCCACAAGTTCCGTAAGTCTTTAAAAGTCTTTCATCATTTGTAACAAATGTTCCACAACAATGCAAGGTGTTGGTGGTGGAGAGATGAATGGGAGCCCTGTGTGTTGGCAAGTTTGTTTTGTAAGTTCATAATTTTTACAATACACTTATACACTTAATGTTTACATATGTCCATGTATAAAAGATATATTTCAATAATTTTTTAATGAATAAATAATGTGTTTCCCCTAGTTGTTTCCCATTCTTGGTTCTATTCTTTCTCCCATTTATAATGAGTCAGTCAACCTCCTTTAAATGACAGGAAAGAAGGCAAGGGCAGAAGAGAAGTGTTGAAGTCTACAGAAGTAGCATCTGCTATGCATTCTGCATATTATACACTTTCTCTTAATAATTCATGAGTCACTCTAACAGCATGAATAATTGCCTGTCCTTTGAATCACACAGACCTGGGGGTTAAATTCCAGCTCTCTCCCATAACAATTTGTGACTCTTGGCATTTATTTCCATAAACCTCAGTTTGCCACCTGCAAAATGGGATTGCCTTTATTTAACTGAATTATCATACAAATTGCCTAATATCATGTATTGAAAGTATGCAGTGCTCAGTGCAAAGAAAAAGCTTCAAATTTGGCTATTTTAATAACACTAGCAGTCACAGTGAGAGTAACCATAATGCACGAAGTACTTACAGCTCTATTTGGGGAAGGCAGCCAGAATATCTCCTCTGGCTCCTCAGGATTTAACACCTCCAGTCAACATCAACTCAGCCCTCCATGTGGAAAGTCCCCTTTCCTTCACCATCACAGCCATTCACCTCTGAAAGTGTCCTGGTTCATGTTGATCCCTGGTAAAGAATACTGCACAGCAGTGGCCATGATATGACTGGAGAGGTCTAATGAGCAGGGAATAAAGTGATAAAGTGAAGCTACGACCTTGTCTGTACAGGCTACAATAGTTACATCAAGGCAGCACAAGCTCTTATAACCTGTACTACTAAGTCCCTCTACAGTTCAGTCAAGGTTTTCTGACATGGTTGGCTGTACCACAGACAACTCAATAAAAACTTTGAACCCATGTGAGAATGAAGAAGGACTAAAGGAGTCAATCAATCAATTAATGGTCAAATGAGTGACTGAGTGAAGGAAGGAAGACAAGCAAGCAGAGGGGAAAGAAGGAACATGAGTTTGCTCAGAAACCTGGGAAGTAAGTTGTCTTGTTTTCTCTTTCCCAGAAAAGGAAGGAACCCTGTCCACTGCTGTTGGGGAAAACTAGACCCAAGATCAGGAAGTGTAGGGCTTTAATTGCTCTCCATGCTGTAGCTGCTCCCACTGATCTGGGAAAGTGCATTTTCTTCCTATTTCTAGTATTTGCTTCTGACACTTTCAATTTCATCAAATCTGCTTTTATACTTTCGCTGCCTCTTCTCCAAGATGCAGCTCCCCTCTGATTCCACATACCAACATTTTCCCTGGACCTCTGCTCTCATCACACTCTATCCAAAGTATGATCTTGAAGTCCAGTATTGCAAAAGCCTCAATGTCTGGACTGTGCTTCTAAGCTAAGTTTAGGAGTTTCAAGTTTTATCAGTTATCAGACGCAGTTCACAAAACTCAAGGAGGAAAAAATTAAACTTTATTGTTAACCAGGTCACTTTCATTTAAAGATATGATGAACATGGATCTAGTCACATGGTTTAACCCTCTCCCTTCTGCTCCCTTCCCCAACTAGCCCTTGGTATTTTCTCTGCAGAAATTTTTTGTGAAATCTCTGTACCATGGGAACCCTGCCTTGGGGCTGGGTGACAAGAAGAGGTGCTGCAAGAATCAGCCTCTATTGTAGCTCTCTGTGGTAGGAGCTGATTCATTCTCTGATTGCAAATGGATCATTATAAACTCAGCATAATGAAGCAGTAATTACCTAAGAAGTGATGGATTTGGCGAGATTTTCTAGGTTAAATGATTTGCAATGTATAGTATCACAGAAATTAAGTTAAACTGATCACAGAAATGTTGCAATTGACTGGTGCAGGTTCTCTCTTTCACTTTTCCTCTATCCCTACCCCCTTAACACTCCCTCCCTCCTTCTCCCACCTTTCTTCTTTCCTTCTATCTTTCCCTCTTTCCTTCTATCTTTCCCTCTTTCCCTATCTTCCTTTCCTCCCTCTCTTTTTCTTTTTCTCTTTCCTTTCTTTCTCCTTCCTTCCTTCTCCTTCCTTCCTTCCTTCCTTCTCCTTCCTTCCTTCCTTCCTTCCTTCCTTCCTTCTCCTTCCTTCCTTCCTTCCTTCCTTCCTTCCTTCCTTCCTTCCTTCCTTCCTTCCTTCCTTCCTTCCTTCCTTCCTTCCTTCCTTCCTTCCTTCCTTCCTTCCTTCCTTCCTTCCTTCTCTCGCTTTTCTGTTTCCATCATGTTTTCCATTGAAGAATTAAATTGTTTGGCATTTTGAACTCTTTGCTAAGGACTGTGATGAGTGGGTAGTGCCTTTAGAACTGACACACACACACACACATACACAGTAGGATTAGTCGGTAAAAGGAGTCAAGTTTCCCAGCTGCGAGAGCATAATTTAGGTACTCTCTATTCAGTTCCATTCTATGAAATTTGGTGTATTCATCAAAAGACAGTGCAATCAGAAAAGAACATTTGGGCCCAGGAACCACTTCTTGGATTTAATATATTATTAGAAATGGGGAAAACTCTAATAACTGGCCAATGGATGCAAATCTATCAGGTGGTATTGGGCACCAGGGAGAGGTTTGGAAAGTGTAAGTTATTCCTTATGCCATACATTTTTTTGAGGACATCTATCAACAAACCATTTATCCCACTGAGAGAAAAATAGTTGAAGACTTGAGGTAGGGGAAGCAGAATGAAATCTGTGTTCTAAATTCAGTTTGGTTATTAATGCTCAGTTTCCTTCACACCAGTGAGGACCTCTTTACCACCACTCCTCTTCCTTTACTCAGAGCTCCATCCAGAAGAGTTTCCTCTAGCACTTCATCTAGTTTCCCCCATTAGAGGCTGTTGGAATGGCCTCCTGATGCAGTTTTGCTGAAACTTTTCCCTTCAGTTACTCATCAGACTTACTTTAAGGTCAACATTTGCATCAATCCATTCACACCAGTCCTCTTTGGATAATGCTTTGATCTTCTCTACAATTAATAAGTATGTAGATAGGTAAGTAGATGAGTGGGTAAGTGGATGGATGGATGGATGGATGGATAGATGGATGGATGGAAAGAGAGAATGAGAGAGAGAGGGAGAAATATGTTTGGATTTATATTAAATTGCCTGTAGGTGGATATATGCATGTAATGCAGGACACATTTGGTTGCAAGTGACAGAGACCAAATTCAAAGTAGCTTAGGTAAAAAGAAGACATTATTAGCTCTTTTATCCCTGAGAAAGGCAGCATCAGAGATAGGAATTGAGAGAAATTGGATGCAGGGATTCAAACCCTGAAGGGACCTTCTCCATGTCTACGCTTCTTTCCCTGCATCAGCCTCATCCTTTCAGGTCAGTGTTCCCAATGTGGCAGAGTCTTTTTTTTACTTCCTTTATTGGTTTATTTGAGCAATGTGTCAGGCATTGTTCTAGATACTGGCTATATATTAGTGAATAAAACAAATATTTTTTCTGCCCAGTGATCATCAATGGCTTCCAGGTCTACTATTTCAGGAGAGAGAGAGAGAGAGAGAGGAGAGAGAGAGGGATTTCTTCCTGCTCATATGTTTAAAAATCCCAGAAAATGGCTGATTGGTCAACTGTGTATCAAATATCACATCTCACTACATAACTTATTTACAACTAAAGAATCCCTGAGCCAGACAGTGGCCAGAGAAGCCTCCTCATTTAAACCTCCTGGATAAAGTAGGAAAAAGGGAATTTCTTAAAAATAAGGGGAAATGTTGGAGCTACAAGGCATCTATCTGCATATTGATATGTCTGCTCAGCTACCCTCTTAAAGTAATTTCTGAGAAGGTAGACACTATCACTTCAAATTTTAGAAACACCTCCTGATTTCCCCTACCTGGCTTAGTATTCACAAAATGAGTTCTATGGCTTGTGGCACTACTACCTGTCACAGAGTAAAAATCAGAGGCGAGAGGCATGACCTTTGTAACTCTCTTTTCTTTGTGCAGATTCTCAAACACTGCTTTACTGTAAACATGATCTCTCATTCTGTCCATTCTGGGGACATAGCTATTTTAGTATGCAATGCCAACTGAAATAAGAAAAGGGGAAGAAAACTAGAGGATGTTGAACAATAGATCAAAGAGCTGAAAGGGGGACTTGTGACCAAGGAAAGAAGACAAATTATTCAAGAGGCAAGGAAAATCCGTCAGGTGAGAGTGCCCGAGGGCTTGGCTGACTGCACTGGACTGAGAAGAAGGCGCATCAGTCACAGCTGCCCTATATCAAGAGCTAAAGATCTTAGGAGACACTGTATTTTGAGCAGAGTTAGAGGAGACTGAGTTCCAGAAAGAGAATCACAAGTTGGAAAAGGCCCAGACTCCAGGGATTTGAGAACCATTGAGGAATTACAAATTGTCTACCTCTTAAGAAGCAACAGACTGAATCAGAAAATGTAGGATTCAAAGTCAG
The DNA here is from genome assembly GCF_030445035.2 of Dasypus novemcinctus. Classification (NCBI taxonomy): domain Eukaryota; kingdom Metazoa; phylum Chordata; class Mammalia; order Cingulata; family Dasypodidae; genus Dasypus; species Dasypus novemcinctus. Next base: position 37,390,849 of record NC_080699.1, on the reverse strand, counting down.
GTAACCATACAATCTGATTTATTGGACTTACCACACTCAGCTAAGATAGAGGTGAAGAAGGACAACCACCACACCATGGAGCCTAGAGTGATTACAACTGAAAATGGGAGGATTGCATCCAGCATCCAGGTGGAATCTGAGCCTCCTCTTGACATAAAGGTGCAATGGACACAACCAATCCAGTGTCCACATAGAAGAGGTGGCATTGGATTGGGAAAAGTGGACATAATGGACAAAGGGTATGGGGAAAGGCAGGAAGAGATGAGAGGAGGAGGCGTCTTCGGGACATGGAGCTGCCCTGGATGGTGCTTCAGAGGTAATCACCGGACATTGTAAATCCTCACAGGGCCTACATGATGGAATAGAGGAGAGTATGGGCCATGATGTGAACCAATGTATATGAGGTGCAGAGGTGCCCAAAGATGTACTTACCAAATCCAATGGATGTGTCATGATGATGGGAACGAGTGTTGTTGGGGGGGGGGGAGAGGGGGGGGTGGGGGAGTGGGGTTGAATGGGACCTCACATATATATTTTTAATGTAATATTATTACAAAGTCAATAAAAAATTAAAAAATTAAAAAAAAAAAAAAAAAAAAAAAAAAAAAAAGTCAGGTAACCAGGCAGTAAATCCTGACTCTGCCATTTACTCTTCGCATTTCCCCAAGTAAATGGATGACTCTGTTGTATAGTTTCCAGACGTGTAAATTAAGGATGACAATAATATACCTACTCTCTCTGCTTCACAGGACTTTTGTGCCTTCCCTGGAAGAAAGAAGATTTCTCATCAAAGCTGACCTCAGCCTGATATTCCATCTACCCTCTGTCTGTCACTAAGCCTCCACATGAAAAGGAGATTTTGAAGAAGTACATGACCATTAGGGGAAAGCTTACAATCCCCAGGAAGAAACCCCAAATCCTCCACATGCATCAGAATAAGTTATTTTAAAGATGGAACCAGCATATGGAAAATGAAAGCAAAAGCCTAGGCCAGGGGGCATTCCAGAACATCCTCCTATCACAAACTGCTTTGGGGATATTGCTTTACTCTGCCTGGGTTCCCCCATCTCTTTCCCTATACCCTTCCAGAGATGGCTGGAGGTCATGTCCGGGCAGAACGATTTCCCCATATGCTACACATATCTCATAAAATGCTTTGGGATTCTACGAGAGGACAGACACTAAAAAAAGATATTATTACTCCACATAAATTTTAAAAAGCCTTCTTGACAAAGTAACAGTATTTGATCCATTTTCAATTTCTTGGCAGCCTCAGGGCCCCTAGGGTTTTTAATTTCCCCATTATACACTGTAGTGAACAGGTTAGCTCACACGTGAGGGGAAACACTGGAGGTCTGCCTCAGTAGAGAATGAGTCATATGGTTATGGGTTACATGGAGAAAGACTGCAGTTCAAGACAATCTCATTACCTCTTAGTATGCAGTGTCAATCCCCAGGGTTAAAAAGACATCCACTCTGATGTCTTTTAATGGAATAAAGCTTTACCAGAGCAATAATGGAATATAAATTGTATGGGACTGTAATACAATTGTGTGATCGCAATCTGCATCTGCACTTTCATGGAGAGCTTGTTGTTGAATTGGAGTTGATAAATATCAGAAGAGTAATGCTTCACAGCTGCTGTGATTGGCAGTTGTCAAATGCAGTGACAGATCAGACTTTCAGAAGAAACATGATTCATAGACCTCATTACATTGGATGGATGGCACATCCAGGCTGGTGTTGGGTCTCTGGGCATTTATTCCCTGAGATGGCAATGAGGAGTACACATGTGTATAAACGGCCATGTCAATCTCTATACCCACTGTATCCAATTACCTCTCCTTTACCTACCACACTTCTATCTAGCTAAGAGGTGGGCCTCCATGTCCAACCAACTTGAGCAGCTGCTTATGTATAGAAGCATTTTCTTGGGGAAATACAGGAATAAACGCCTGTCTGCTTCCTTACTTGTGCTATTTATCTCTCCACACACAATATCTACCTATTTATTTACTTATTTATTTATTGGGTGACTTCAGTGAGATAGAATTTAGAAAATGAAATAACTCCCAGAAAGAGTGCTGGGGGTTCTGGGTCCTCATTCAATGTGAGTTATTCTCTTTCTCCCTAGGCAGGTACATGACCAAGTGCTCAAGGAGTTTTTCATAAATCATAATCAAAATTCATCTTAACTAAGAAGATGGAAATGAAAAGATGGGGAAGGAGTTAAAGAAAGGAAGAAATTACGTATGTCCACAGTTTCTGGTTTGGATATTCTACAGATGCCATATGATTAAATAGATAAGACTTTTTAAGGTGAGTATGCAACTCACCTTTGGTTTAAGCGTTCTGAAATTTTTAGCCCTCTATGCTGCTTACCAGTTCCTCTGGGAGGACTCACCTAATTGGGGGAGTCAAGCAATCTTAGGTGATAGGGTTGTCTATTAAGTTCCCAGATATGACCATCTCCAGCAGAAACTTGACATTAAAAACCAGGAAGGAAGAAAACTCTGTAAATCACTGAGGTGAAACTCGGTTTAAATATTTTCTGTTAGAATATTTTTGAGGAGACACGTTAATACTTGGAAAAGACCTCTGATATTTTTTCAAAAATTTTTTCAAACATGGTAAGAATTTGACTTCTTGAAACCTTGATGAATATCCCCTTTAGTAACACATGAAGAACATCCTTTTTTATAATGCAGTAATGGTTAAAAATAAGTCTAATCAGAGTCCACTTCAGATTTCTTAAAAGCTTAGTGGTTTCATTAATTGAAATGAGGGTCAGTCTTATTTCTGACCCCAATATATTTTCTGTGGCTCTCCTGGGAAGATTTCCAACCAGACTGCCTTCCTTTTAAACAAACTACTTTGCAATAATATAATAAATCACTTTTCATTTTATTATTATTAATTGTAATAACAATATACACATCTAGTGCTTTTTTATTTCTCAAAGTATCCTCTCATACTTTATCTCAGTTTAATCTACTAACAACTGTAGGAGACAGAGAATCTATTTTTACTCAATTTAGAAAGAAAAGGAAGCAGTGCAAAGCTATTATGTGATATGCAATGGCCAACTACTAGTGGCAAAGATAAGATTTGAACCTCCATTCCTTGATTAACAATTCACATTTTTTTCATGCTATCTGGAGGCTTCACTGTGCTTGCAAAATTTTGTGTATGTTCATAATGTACTATTCGCCTTCCCCCATGAAAAGAAGATAAACACCAATGAACTAGAAAAGGGCTACTCCTTTTAAAATCTTCAGGGGAAATTTATTTCTAAAGACAGAAAGATTGGGTTACCAGAAGGTAGCCGTCAGTCCTTATTCAGTTCACCAGCAACCACATTTCCACACCGAGGAGGCTAACGGAGGCAATTCTTCAGAAAAGTGAGATCCAAACCTGGAGAGTGAATCCATGCAAATGTGTATTGATAAGAGTTTTGGAGGAATTGCTTTAAAACCCAAAACTTAGTAGGCCCCACAGGACCACAAAAAGAAAAAAGAAAAACAGAACAGAAAATGACAAAAACATAGTGCTTACCTTTGAGGCATTTTCAATCTAAATCATGTATCATGTAACAAATAAATTGAAAGACTGAAAGAGTTAACCACAGTTGCACTTTCACTTCTTTAGCTGTGAAGCAGAAGTAATAAAAGCAGGATGGACAAACTAATATAGTCCAAATAATATGTGGCTGGTCGTGCATATCTGTGGCATTTTGGATATTTGGGCACAATCTGGAGGAGTTATCTGGAGTAGGCTCTCTTGGCCTCATTTCATCCTCACCAGCAATGAGTCAGAATCCCCCTCTCCTTTGTGGGCCACCAAAATGAATCACATGCTGATTACACAACCCAAATCTCACAATTTGTTCCTACTGGCTTCCTCTTCTCTTCCTCTTTATTACGCCTTAATTTTTGTTTTAGCAGGAATCATATCTTGTACCTGGAAGGTGTGCAAGTAACTTTCACTGAAATAATGAATGAATGAATGAATGAATACATCTCTGTGCCTTCCCTGTCTATGATGGTGCTCAGCATAAAATAATATTTCACTATATGCCAGATCCCGAATGAGAATCATTCAAAAGGCATTCTAGAGGAGGGAGAAATCATCTGCAGAAACAGACAGGAAGGGGTATCCACAAGGGGGAAAACTGTCAATTACCCTGCATTTGAATCTCCTTAGTTCTTCTTTTTCTGCCTTGGCCATGTTATTTTTCAGATATGTGCCTATGCAGGTGACTAAATTTTCTTTTAAAAGACAAGTTAAACTTCCATCTACATCTGAAGTTAGTCTCAAATCAAACTGTTACTAAAACGATATTTCTCTTGGCTTTGGCTATTGTGAATTTCAGAATAGGAGTGATTTTCTAGATAATTCAGGACATAAGCTAGCAAATTTACTAAAAAAATGGATTCCAGAGCATCCAATGATCCATCTAAATGAGATGAATTTTTAATATCTAGGTGGTATTTCAGCCTTCTTCATTAATAGACCCATGGAGACACTGCTCACATTATTACTGGGAATTATCATAGATTGTCACTGTCCAGATTCTGAACACACCCTATCAAGCCTGACAACTAAAAGCAAATGGTCTCAAGATGACTCTTGAGGTTCCAGACCCTAAAATAGCCAAGTCCCAGAATGGGGAGAATAAAGTCAACATCACTGATGTATAGTATTTGCTTGTTTGTTTGTTTGTTTTCATTTTTCAAAAAATGAAGTTAACAACGATCTTTCCAGGATTAACTGTAATTCTGTAGCCAAGAGTCAGTTTAAGCAGCTATGTTCACCCACCCATCTAATAGTGATTTATAGATCCAACTGAAAAAAAAAATTTGGTGAGAGTTTTATCTGTCATACAGAAATTCCAAGCAAAATCATGATGAAGCAAAGAGAAGATGGGTTGGAACTCTGGCTCCACCCAAGGAGTGTCATTGTGCCAAGGAGGCAGAGGAAACCATGTTGCTTCAGTGATGGCATTTAAACAATAATAATAACTGCTCTTCATCAAGCCTTCCTTATTCTCAAATTGAAGTTCTCCAGGTAAGGGTAGCCTGAAGCAGCAGGATTAATCTGGGCATCCAAGAGAAAACCTTTGTGAATCAACCTAACACAAGACTCTAAAAGATCCTTTGAAGATTGTATGGAACATAAGCTAGGACCCTCTGCCAATGATGTATGCCTTGCCACCATAACCTTCTCTTGTCTCTGCTTGTTGAAATCCCTCTTGCTTCTCATGCCCCAGGCCAGGTTTATGCTCTCTGAAGCTATTCTAAAGACCATGGTCTGGGGTGACCACTTCTCCCAATGCACTGTGAGTCACATACGTCTTCAACAAACTATGATGAATGTTTGTGATGCATTTGACACCAGGCTAAATCTTGGGCACACAGAGTTAATAAGACAGGTGCAACTTCTCAATAACCTTAGTGCCAGTGCCTTTTCTTACATGATGCTGAGAGTCACAACAAAGACAAGCACAGAATTCTATACTCACCTGGATGATTAAAGAGAGTAATGTAGGAGCTGAGCTTCAAGGATAATTATGAGTCCAAAAGACAAAGAAAGAGGGAGCAGAGGTATCTCAAATGGTTGAGCACCTACTTTCAATGTACAAGGTCCCAGGTCTGATTCCCAGTGCCTCCTAGAAACAGAAAAAACAAACAAATGCAAAAGCCAGCTCTCATTGGGGAGCAGATGTGGCTCAGTGGTTCAGCACATGCTTCCTTTGTATGAGGTCCTGGGTTAAATCCCCAGTACCTCCAAAATAAAGACAAAGTAAGGAAAACAAATAAATCTTGGCAGAAGAAATAGCTTGGGTAAAGGCATGAGATGAGAGATCCTAAGTAATCTAGGATGGTTTGAATATAGGAGCAATGGGGGAAAGGAAGTGCAATGAAACTGAATAGGTAAGCAGCAGTCAGTTTTGGTTCCTTCAGAAACCATTTGAAGGAGTTTGTGTTTTAACCTGTAGGCAATGAGAAGGCATTAAAGAATTCTAAGCATGGAAGCAGAAGGACATTTTTATGAGGACAAATACTCTGGCAGATATGTGGAAGGGGAACCAAGGTAAGACTGGAGGCAAGGAGAATGAGTCTAGAGACTACTGGTGGTCCAGAAAAAGGATATCCATGAGCTAGGGGAATGACAATAGGAATAAAGAGGGAATCCACTCAAGAAATGTAGTTGCACCTCTATCATGATCTAACACTTATCATGCTGTGCCTGACATTATGATCATCTCAGTACATATTATCTGTGCCGTGCTCTAAATCAGAGCATCTCTGAAGGTAACGGTCAGTCTTGTTTATCACTGTGTTCCCTAAAATGCTTAACCAGGTATGTTGAACATAGTTGAACTTTTTAAAATGTGTATTACAATCTACCAGAGGCCCTTTATTGTACATTAAAGCACCTGCCCTTAGACATGGGCCACTGCCCTATAGTTCAATGTCAGTTAGTGGCCATCATTGTATCTGTCCATAAGGAGGATGGATACTAATCTAATGTCTTAGAAATAAAGACTGGAATCAGTTATGAGCCCAAAAGCCAATAATCTGGCATTGCCTGATATAAATTAACTTTTTTGATAGAAGAAGTTATGGGATAGCTAGCAGCAAGTTAGCTCTGCTCCTTCGTCCCATTTTCCCATTTGGATTCTACACTGGAGCCTGTATTCTCAAGAGAATGATGTTCAGAGCTTCAGAATTGGGTCACTACCCATCACCATCATTAGTGAGGAAAGAGTAAGGTCTCACTGGGAATTCAGTGGAAACTACAGCTTCAAAATTGAAATAGATTGTGTGCTGTTTCTCCTTGGGGAGACAGTATCCTAAGTTGGACAGGTTGTTTCTCTGAGGTTCCTTGAGGGACATGCAAACAATATCACTCTCGTGAAAATGCAATGCAATTAATCCACCTTAACAGCTGGTGATTGGCAGTCATAGATGGGATGTATTTATTTGGATTATAAGCATGATAAAAAGAAAACCATGCTTTGCAGATATGTGCACTTCCATGAACCACACATACTGTGGTATTAGGAGTTCTGTTTTGCTGGTTGCCTCATTGAACAGAAATGGAAATTACCGTGAAATGTGACATGATTTCTACAGGGGATCACTATCAAATAACATCGGCATGGTTTTGGACAGATTCTGGGTGTTTTCCTCCAAAGTTATCACATTGTGAATTTATATACTTATTCAAAGGCACTGCAATTTCTCAAACAAGTGACAAAACTGAGCCTTATTTGCATTCATGTCCCTGTTTTACTCTCCAGAACAGAAATCTGATGCTAAGTCAGGCGGGTAAGGGCCACCTCTAAACTCACACAATTGTAAACATAGACCATTGGTAGAAAAATTATATGCTGTCATTGAAAGCGTAAGAGCAAGAGATTATTTCTAGCACAATCTTTTAAAAATAATACCTCAATGACCAAACCTTGAGCATAAGGGTTTCCAATACCACAAGAACAGGCTGTCTGTCTGTGGTGTTTGTCATTTTACCTGGCAGCATTTCAGTCTACTAGGGTTGTAGCTCATAATTATTGAAATGCTATATTTCTTAGAAGTTGCATTCTCGTTGTCCTTGTTACTTCCTGGGACTGAAATAGTCCTGGCATCTTTCTGTCCCTTCCTGTCCCTACTGCCTTTTGTCCCCTGAGGTGAGTGAAACTTCTCCCAAACCAGAAATTTCCTTAAATAGACACACAGGAGAGAGTGTACATTTATTTACACACGGTGGGATTTTGTAAAACAAAATGAATTTTGAACTGTACAATTTCATGCTTAGAAATATAATGGAGATATAAGTGGAATTCAGCAATAAGATATTCATAAATAATCTATGGCACAGAATCTGGAGGATTGAAAGATTTTGATGATTTGCATATGCTTTATAAATATATCAAATATTATGGATCAAGAAATTGGAGTGTGAAACTTTCAGCAATGTGTCTTATTCAATTTCAACTACTGATCCAAATTAGTTGTCAACTCTTTACTGGCTACCTTCTATGGCTCACCACTGGTTGTGTCTTTTGGGAACTTCTCCTTGCTTGAATTAATACAATGTTTAGTTGGAATAAAACGTCCTATTTATACAGTCTGTCCTGCTACAACATTAACTTGCAAATGGCTAAGATAGAAGCCTATTGTCCAATTTATCCAACATAGATGTTTAAATAGGGTCCAGATGTGAAATTTCATTATTGCTTTGTAGGACAAAAGAATACAATAAATGCAGGAGCTAAAAAAAAAATCAATAGGCACAGACATTCCAGGTGGTTTTCATTGATGTGATTTCATTAGTAATAATGCTTATGGCAAAATGTATCCCGTGAGGTCTCTTTTAATAATGTGGATAGCAAAGATTATACAAAAATGGGTTGCATGAGATGGGGGTAAGTAGGTCATCTTCCCAAAGAAAACAGTTTCAGTCTGCCTACTCTAGCTGAGGGTAATTGATATTATTCAAGGTAATGGTTCAAATTCAAAAATGACTGGAGTTGACAACCACTTGAGAACATGGGGAAAGCTCAGAAGTTAAGCAATCAAGTGTATCCTTAAGTTCACCTTTCTTCGATCTGATAGTCAGGCTGCTGATCTGCAGAATTTAGTTGTTTGCAGAAATCCAAAGCTCATAAGTAATGATAACAGTATTAGCTACTATATGCCGAGTTATTATTGAATTCAAGGCACTGTACCAAAAGCTAGATGCCTTATAGTGCTTCATTCTCTATGAAGTAAGGGTAATTTTAATCTCTGTTTTACAGATGAGGAAACTGAAGCTCAGAGAATTAATTGTCAGGGCCATTACAGTAAGTAGCAGAGTTAAGACTTTAAAACTAGCTCTGCCTGGTGACAAAGTCTATACTCTTAATCCTAAGGGTACTGCCTCAAGCTGTGTGCTTCCTATCTAGTAAAATCATCATCCATCAGGACATACATAAGCTTTGGAGTAGCAAAACCTATTAAAAAAACTGTTATTTTCTCAGATGATAATATCATGCAAAATACAGGTTGGTAAGTTGTGTAATGCAGACTTCCCAGTCCTACTACCCAGTGGTTACCACTTTGAACAAAGACTAACTCCCTGGGTGGATCCCTGTACCTGCTTTAATAAAGCATCTGTACCACATGCCAAATGTCCTTGGTGGCATGAAAAACTACATCTCTAGCCCCACTAACTGCCAGTTGATGTTGTTAGAAGATGTGCAAAGTCTATGTTTCTGAGTTATAAACAGAGTCTAAAGATTGTTATCAACAACCTCAAGGTTAAGGCTCCCCAAAGTGGTTGCATTTCCACATAGAGAGAAATACTATTAAGGGAAGAATTGTAGAAATAGGATTATTGGAGATTCAAAGAAAATTCATGTAATTCTACAAGTCCAATATGCTCCAGACATTTTGGTGTCTCAGCCCTTTTTTCAAATTTACTTTAAAATGAAAGAGAGGGAAGCAGACTTGGCCCAATGGATAGGGTGTCTGTCTACCACATGGGAGGTCTGTGGTTCAAACCCCGGGCCTCCTTGACCCATGTGGAGCTGGCCCACTGTGTGTGTGTGGGTGGGGGGGGATAAATCTTTTAAAAAATAAAATAAAATGAAAGAGATTTCATTGTAACCATATATGATCAGGCTCCTGACCACTTGGACAGATTCTCTCTTTGGGGAGGATGGGAGGATGTTTTTAAGTCTTAGACTGTAGTTGAGCCAAGAATTAACATGGGCTTCCTATGGGATTCCCTTTCAAGATGCTGTGGATTGTAATATGTGTACAATTCTACAGGATCTCTCCTGGGTGAGCAGACTCTCTGAGCCATGATGCTCTGATGAGCCACCCATATTCTCTTTACGAATAATATATCCCCCCGCTTGTAGAAATGCTTCCAGAAAGGCTTTAGCCTGCCAGTTCACTTTTGGGATTGGCTGGACTTGGCTGAAGAAAACATCCATGCCCAAAATGGCATCTCCTTCTACACAGTCCCAGCCCATGACTATTTGATTGATTAGTATAAAGCTCTACAGCACAGTTGCCTCAACGAGGCAAAATCCTGAAAGTGCAACCCTGGCCATTTTAGATCCAGAGCCACCCATGGGGTTAGTTTAGAAAGTTGCTGGGAATGTATCAAAGCTCAGCTTTTCTCTCTACCACATCCTGCTTCCTCCCCTCCCTTCCACAGGTGTTGATCACAAGAATTCCCATAATCCAAGCCCTGCATGTAATCTCTGTCTCAGAGTGTACTTCCCAGAAAACCCAACCTGTTACACAAGACTTTGGCATGTGTAAAAGTTTCCCTGCACTAACAAAACTGCTTTAACATCTTTTCTTTCTATGATTCTTGTACATTAATAGCCTATGAGAAACTGTGGAAAAGGAATATGAAGGGAAAGCATAAGGAAATGCAAAAATCAGATAGTCTATCAATTAGCAAAGAATCACCTTTACTCCCTTGGGTTGTCCAAATTGGCTGCCACCCAAAAAACTTGTGTTCCCAGGTATGCCATAGCTGATATTTTAATTACAGTTAAACTACCCATGACATCTAGGTTAGAAAAAAAAATCTATACATGAAAGTTACTGCTTGTGGGTAGAGAGGAAACAGGGAAGGTAAAACTTACTTTCAACACTTTTCCAGAAACACAACTTTGAAGCAAAGTGATCACAGCCAAAATATAGCCTCCTTACCCCGCTCTCTCCAGCCATTCCACTTGTGATTGCAGTTCTTGGTCTGAGAACCATACTAGTCCTTGAACTCCAAAGCAAGGGAGCAGAGGACTGGTTGGGCAGTGTGATACCTTTGAGGGATCCTGCCAAGGGGTCTGCATCTTCCTACTGTTTATACATATTTGATTCCTTCTAAAGAGCAAAGGACCGAGAACTAGAAATGAAAGTGCATCAGCAAGGCAGCATATAAAAAGCCAGAGATGTTAATATCATATATACAGATAACGTTCTCTATTGCTGGGCAAAATTCATTATCTTTCCTCCCATAGCTGTATTTTCCTTAATGCAGTTTCGAGAAAGCATAGTAGTTGGCGTGTCATTGCTGATCTGGAAAATCATATCAAGTTATTTCATACAAATGAAACATGGTGTCCTTTTGATAGAACCTTGATTAACTTCCAAGTAGTGTCTAACACAATACATTTATTTTAAAAAACCAACAATTTTATGTAGTGTCCCCATGGTATGCAATGTATCTTGGTATCTTGGACCTTCAGGATCTAGCATTCTTTCAAAGATCAAAGCAGCTCTAAGGATGGAGGTTTCGCATCCTAATAGAAAAAGGAAAAGGTTATAAGGATGAAACCCTTTGAAGAGGGAAAAGAGTAGAATTAATAGTCAACAAATGAGCATCATGAAATTTTACAAATGTGAAGTCAATACACCCATCTTATAGTCAGTCTTGCTGAGGTCACAGTTTCCAAAGAACTCGTGTTATTTCTCAGAAATAATTGAAATGGGTTGGTTTCTCTGGGTTTCCTGAAGGGTCCTGGATTGATATTCCTAAAATTGAATAAATCTAAATAAAGCGACCCCATTCCGTTTCTTGCACCCACTTTCTGAATGATCTGGAACCTAATTCATTTCAATTCTATATTGAGAAGAAAAAATATCTAGAGTTTGGGTAGGTTACTTGCCATTTTTTCTGAACAGCTATTGTTTCAAGTTTAAATGTGTCTCAAAAATCACAGATTGATTGTCTCCACCTCCAAAATTTTGTTCAATAAGTCTAAGTTGAGTCCTGAAAATCTGCCTTTCCCACAAGTTTCCCAGGAGTTATTGCAGCTGCTTCTCTGAGGACAAGTCTCTGAAAACGCCTGCTGTGAATGATCCAAAGAAAGGTCTGTCTACAGGGTCTTTCTAGATAGGCAGAGAAATGGCACTAGTTCCAGAGCTAGTAGGTGATTCATTTTCTTCAATAACAGTCCGTGACAGAAAAATAAAGACCTCAATGACAAAGAGCCCTGCACCTTCCTGCAGATAAAGAACCCCTTAAGGGAGAAGTGGCAAAGGTGCTTAGAATAGTGCCTCATACCTACTGGGTTCTCAGTAAATAGGAAATTTTTTTTTTTAAAAGAAGAAATGGCCAGATGCTGCAGGTTCTTCTTTAAAGAGATGTACATTTTGTTTAGATTTTGCAATCAAAAACAAATTAAGAAAATGTGATGTCCCTCTAAAGGGAATGTGTGGGTGTAGATGCAAATGCATAAAGTAGAAAGGAAAAATTTTTAAATTGGTAAGTCAACTAACAAAAATCAAGGAAAGCTGACCCCTCCCTTCCTCTGGACTCATGCCACAAATCAAAACCGGGAAAGTAAGCTAACACACAAATGGTACAAAGTAATTTAGCTGCTTTGCAAAGTTCTTTAAGCTTTAATAACAGCAGAAGGACCCCTTTTTAATATATGAATTTCATCTCGCCTATATGCCTTTAAGGGAGCATAACTTATTTATACTTTTCTCCTTTCTTCTAATTTACTGACTCCTTCCATTTCCTGTGCTCTCCCTTTCAGCTAGAACAATACGAGTTTTGAAGATGGATATGTAGTAACAGCAGCATCTTCAGTTCTCTCTATGACTCCTCATTATAAGGTTATTTTCTTGTGTTTCGAAATAGAAATGCTGCCTTTGATGCTACCGTTTAAATTTGCTTTTCTTCTTTTTCTAAAGCAAGTGTCCCCTGCTTATTATCTAGCCTTGTCACCTTGGCACAATGTGGTAAATAGCATTCCAAATAAATATTGTTTAATATGCCTTGAAGTACAACTTTTCTTTTAGGTGCAAATAGGATAATTGGGCAGAGAAGAAGAAAGCAGCATGGCATGCACTGTTTTAAGGGGGAGGACAGGGATGTGATTTTTGTTTGGCGGTTCATCAGCAATTTCCAAGAGAGCCTCATGAACAACGTTTTAATGATTGGGCTGCCTGCATTTGAGTCTCAGCGGGGGCAGATATTTGAGACAGAGGGAAATAGAGTTTTCTCTTTATGCGTCTCCTTCTTCCTGTATTTTTCTGTAGCATTTTCTATGTGTCTTGACTATCCCCGTTGGCCCCTTCCACCCAGTGCTGGGGGTTCCCTATCAATTCTTTCTTTCTCTCCTGCTTCCTCTCTCCCCTGCTCTCAATACTTTACCCTTTACCTAGCTTCTTTCTGCTTTGTCTTTCTACTTTTTTTTTTCCATGACTCTCTCTGCTTCTATTGACATATGGATCCGCTCAACTTGCTACCGAGTTGCTGCTTTTGGCCTTGTGACAACAAAAGGTGCTGCAGATGACAGGCAGCAAAAGGCAGCAAAAGTGTGTTAATGTGAGGGAGGTGCAGGGAGCAGATAAGTGCGTGCCAGTTGCAGGCACAAATTAATTAATTAAAAGCCAAAAAGCTTAGTTCTCATTGTCACCTTCCTCCTTGGAGAGCACAGTCATCTTTTGGTGTCCTCTCTCTCGGGGGAAACTCCTCTCAGCCCATTTGGGCCACTCTCAGAGGCTCTGTAAAGTTTAGTCTCATCTTTCCAGCTGAAGAGTAGCAAGCAAAGGAGAACAAATGAAAGAGGAGCCTAATGGCTGGAAACATTGGAGCATCTATTTGCACGTCATTGAATGGCGGGCCACAACCAAAACATTGGACTAATTACATAGGTCATCAGCCATCTGTTGTGCGCCTACAATACGCCAGGTTCCAGACAGTAAGAGCCCACCTATGTGCTTAAAATTGTGTTAAAATTGAGGGCCAGATGCATAAACTGCTAAGAATTTCACCGGTCTCTACAAGAGCTTACAAGTCTGAATCCTACCTCACCTCTCTAGCTGCAACGATACGTGTTCCTTAAACTTAGCACAAGGTTTTGGCAAGTGCAAAGGTTCCCACTCCATTTACTAATTTCTTTCCTATCCATCAATCTTAGATCAAGTCTTCCTGCCTTGGGTCAGGGAATCCAACATGTCCCTGTTTGTTCGGGAGTTTATTGGATTTACCAATAAAAGTTCTGCATTCTAGAAAACTCCTCCAATATGGGCAAATAAGGATGGTTGGTCACCCCAGCCAAACCTTTTGAACATAAACACTTCTTGAAAAATAAACCCGTTTATTGAGCTATAAATCACAAGCCATAAAATTCACCAATTAAAAATATGTAGTTCAGTGATATTTTAGCATATACACAGAGTTGTGTAACCTTCACCACTATCTAAATTTAGAACATTTTTATCAACCTGGGAAAGGAACCCCATACTTATTAGTGGTCAGTCCCCATTTTCTCCTCCCCTCAAGTGCTGGCAAACACTAATCTATTTGCCTATTATGTTCATTTCAGATAACAGGAATCATACAATGTATGACCTTTTGTGATGGGCTTCTTTCACTGAGCAGGATGTTTTCAGGGTTTAATTACATTGTAGCATGTATCAGTATTTCATTCTTTTTTATGGCCAAATAATATTTTGTTGTATAAAAACTAACATTGAATAGAAGTGGTAAGAATGGAGATCTTTGTATTGTTTCTGGTCTTAGGGAAGAAGGATTCAGTTTTCCACAATTCAATATGATGTTAGCTGTGGGTTTTCCACTGATGCCATTTATCAGAATGAGAAAGTTCTCTTCTAATCTTACTGAACCTATAATAAGAAAGGTTTTAGATTTTGGCAATACCATTGCTTCATCTATTGAGATGATCATGTGTATTTCTCCCCATGATTCTATTAATATAGTGTCTTTGATTTTCACATGTTAAACCAACCTTGCAAACATAGGATATCTCACTTGGTCAAGATATGTAATCCTTTTTGATGTTTCTGGATTTGCTTTACCAGTATTTTATTGAGGGTTTTTGCATCTATATTTATAAGGATATTAGTCTTATTTTCTTTTCTTCTGATGTCTTTCTCTGGTTTTGGAATTGGAGTAATATGGCCACATAGAATGAATTGGGAAGTGTTTGCTTCTCTGCTATTATTATGAAGAGTTAGTGAAATATCAATATTAATTCTTTAAACATTTATTTGAATTCACCAGTGAAACCATCTGGACCTGGGATTTGTATTGTACTTTGTGGGAAGCTTTTGATTACTAAATCAATCTCTACTTTTAAAAAAATGTAATTAAATTTTTAATTATCTTTTTTTAGTTAATAGATCACACAAAACATTACATTAAAAAACATGAGGTTTCCATATACCCCTCTCCCCTCTCCCACCCTCATCATTTTTAATTGTATTTTTTTAAAAATACATAGATCACAAAAAATGTGACATCAAAAAATATGAGGTTCCCATATACCCCCCCCATACCCCACTCCTCTCACATCAACATCATCTTTCATCACTGTGGCACATTCATTGCTTTTGGTGAATATATTTTGGAGCACTGCCGCACCACATGGATGATAGTTCACATTGTAGTTTACACTCTCCACCAGTCCATTCAGTGGGTTATGCCAGAATATATAACATCTAGCATTTGTCACTGCAATATAATTTAGGATAACACCAATTTCCGAAAATGCCCACACATCCCTTCTCTTCTTTCCTCTCCCTGTCCTCAGCAACTACCATGGCCACTTTCTCCACATCAATGATACAATTTCTTCCATTACTAGTCACAATAGTTCCATAGTAGAATAACAGTAAATCCACTCTAATCCATATTTTATTCCTCCATCCCATGGACCCTGGGATGGTGATGTCCACTCCATCTCTATATCGAGAGGGAGCTTAGATCTCACATGGATGATGGATGCAATTCTCCTGTTTGCAGTTGTAGGCACTCTTGGTTCCCTGGTGTGGTGATTGAACATCTTCACCTCCCTGTTAGCTGACCTGGGTAAGTCCAATGAACCGGAGAGTAGGAGTTGCAACTCTGCTGAGGCTCAGGGCCTACCTGGCATATGGCCAGTCCAGTGACTCAAGTCTTCTGAGTATACAGCAACCCTAGTGCCAACCACAGGTTCAGTAAAGTGACAGAAGAGGCATGTGTAGACAGGTCACATCTGAGTCCAATTCTATCACGCACTCAGGAACACAAATTCCAAAGTAAGGCCCACTGACATGGTACTGAACTCCAGAGCCATCTGCCATGATCATAGAACCTGTGTGTCTCTGTAGCCCTCAGGAGCACCAGTACCTGGTATTGTATCTACTTTTGTTGTCTCTGAAATCCTGCTGAGGTGTGCATAAGTGTGACCCCTCTGATGACCTCACAACTCTTTTTTGAAGACTCTTAGCCATGTAAACTCATTTGTTTTTGCCATTTCCCCCTTTTATTCAAGGTCAAAAAGCACATTTAACACATGATCCTACATGTATGCTGAGATATTCTGCTGGTCTGAGTTGACCCTTTTGTTCAAGGTTTCTTTCTAGTTGCATCACCAGTTAGTAATTGGTAGTAATCCCTTGGCACCATGGAGACTCATTCCTGGGAGTCATGTCCCACAACTGGGGGAAGGTAATGCATTTACATGCTGAGTGTGGCTTAGAGTGTGGCCACATTTGAGTAACATGGAGGCTCTCAGGAGGTAACTTTTAGGCACCCTGCAGCTCTAGGCCTAGTTGAAATTTCAGGCACAGAGGCTCATAACCATAGTCCTCAGTATCAAGGGCCCATCATTGGGCCATCCTCCTTCATTGGTCTTTGCTGTTGCACTTGGAAGATTGTTGCTGTTCCATTGGGGAATGTGACAGAGCTCCCCTGGGTAGGAACTCAGCACTCCCTCAGTTGCCATTTGTAACTGTAACTACTATGATAATACCCAACATATATCCAAACATTTTTATGTACCCTATATACATGCCCTGGAGAACTCCCTCCAACTATGTGCCCCCCATCAATAACACCCCATAGCAGCATACCTCCCCTGCCATATTTGAACCTCTCTGTGGTTCAAAACTTCTTCAAAAATGAAACCTAATATATTGCCAAGTTCAATTAATAGGAAAATGAAATAGTAGTGACAGTTTTAAAGATTAGAAATAGAATGCATACTAATTTAGAAAAACTAAAATAAAGTAAACATAAATTGGGGATATTAAAAATGAAAATATTACATAACTTTGATTTTGACTTTCTGCCTTTCATCACTGTGATAGGTGTTGCCCTGTACATACAGTGGCAAGGCAATTTCTTTCATTTCTTATTCAGTGTCTACATTCTTTTTTTTTCTAATTTTTAATTTTGTCTTTGAAAAAGTTTTAGATCACAGTAATTCACATGTACAATATAGGGACTCCCATATATCCACAATCAAACCCTTTTTCCCCTTCCCCAGCAATGATCTTTTCACATGTTCATGTTATATTTGCTGCAGGTGATGTACAGATATTGAAACGTAGCTATCAAACATGGTTCCATTTTGGTTTACATTATGGTTTATATTTTAGACTGTACAATTTTCTAAATTTTTACTTACCTCATGTTTTACATTATGGTTTACATTTTAGCCTATAGACTTTTATAAATTTTTGGTGTAATTTAACATGTCCTATATCCATCATTGCATGATCTTGTGGAACACTTCCATTGCCCACAGTTACCCTGCTTCCATCTATTGTATACTTCTCTTTCCCTCCCCTCAGGGCCCACAGTGACAATCAGTCTTCATTACTTGAAGGACTAGATTCACAGATACTTACAACAATGCTGAGGGCTTGACATACTAGTCTGCCCTAACCCATTGAAGGCCACCAATTCTCTCGAGAGCCACAATTCCTTCTGTTTGAGAGCATCAGGCCTCCCCAGGATGTGGGTTTGCCTTCACACTCATTGTATGGGTCTCCACCCGATGATATAACACACTATGACAAAATGCACACTCACACACTCCCTAGAAGTCTGCCCCTTTGCCAGACACCCCTCCTCCTTAAGCAACTTAAACAGGTAATCCTTCCTTGTTATATTTTCTAATGGGTTTTCTCAACTTTATAGCTTCAACCACATACCTGACAATCTCCCATGTTCAACTGTTCCCCCCAGCTGTCCCCCCAATTCCTTGGGCCACTTGACCCACTCTTCCAACCCTAGACCCCCTCAAGCTCACAAAGCCCCACCCAAAGGTATCCCGATGCCCCCATATTGTCTCTTCCCTGTACAAATACTTATCTCCAGCTTATCACAGATTTCACCCATGTAGGTGTCAGCTCGCAACCTTCCTCTCTCCCACAACTTCCTTTAAGCCTATCATCCAGTCTCTACTCTCTGAGACAGCTTGGTTTGCTTATTTCATATCAGAGAGGTCATGTAGTTTTTGTCTTCAATGCCTGGCTTGCTTTACTTTTTTATAGATCTATTTAGAATTTCTGTTTCTGTTGAGTCAGTTGTAGTAGCTTGGGTCTTTCTAGACACTTGTGTGTTTTCATGCAGATACCCAGATCATTAATTTGTAGACATACAATTTTTCATAGTGTTTGCTATTTTTGTAATATCAGTAATAATGTTCCTCCCTTTGATTCCTGAATTTTCTGATTTGAGCCTTCTCTATTTTTTTCTTGGCCTTTCTAACAAAATTTTGTTAATTTGTTGATGTTTTCAAAGAATCAACTTTTGGTTTCATTGATTCCCTCTATTGTTTCTCTAGTCTCTATTTTCATTCTATTCTTTTTTATTTCCTTTCTTTTGTTTGCTTTCAGTTAAATTTGCTCATTTTTTTCTAGTTTCTTTTTTTTTTAATAGTAAAGGATGCAATCCATAATGAGTATTTATTTATTTTTTTTTATTTTTATTTTTTTATTTTTTATTGATTTTGTAATAATATTACATTAAAAATATATATGTGAGGTCCCATTCAACCCCACCCCCCACCCCACCTCTCCCCCCCCCCCCCCCCCCCCAGCAACACTCGTTCCCATCATCATGACACATCCATTGGATTTGGTAAGTACATCTTTGGGCACCTCTGCACCTCATAGTCAATGGTCCACATCATGGCCCATACTCTCCTCCATTCCATCCAGTGGGCCCTGTGAGGATTTACAATGTCCGGTGATTGCCTCTGAAGCACCATCCAGGGCAGCTCCATGTCCCAAAGACGCCTCCACCTCTCATCTCTTCCTGCCTTTCCCCATACCCATCAGCCACCATGTCCACTTTTCCCAATCCAATGCCACCTCTTCTATGTGGACATCGGATTGGTTGTGTCCATTGCACCTCTATGTCAAGAGGAGGCTCAGATTCCACATGGATGCTGGATGCAATCCTCCCACTTTCAGTTGTAATCACTCTAGGCTCCATGGTGTGGTGGTTGTCCTTCTTCAACTCCATCTTAGTTGAGTGTGGTAAGTCCAATACATCATATTGTAGGTGCTGGAGTCTGTTGAGGCTCAGGGCCTGGCTATCACATTGTCAGTCCAGAGATTCAAATCCCCTAAATATATCTTAAACCCCAACATTAACTGCACCTCCAGCACATTAGCATGAAAGTCTTATGAGGGAGATCCCATCTGAGTCCAGATTCATCACACATAAACACCAGTTCCAAAAAGGGGCCATCTGACCTGGTAGTTAACCCCATCGGCCATGACCATAATTCCCATGGGTCTCTTTAGCCCTAGAAGGAACAAAGAAGGTTAGTTTATTACAGTCTTTCTTCTGTTATAATGTAAGGTAGTTCTAAGTTTCCCTCTGAACACCACTTTCATTTCATCCTATATGTTTTAGTATATTGTCTTTTGTTTTAATTAATCTCAAAGTATTTTCTAACCTGTTTGTGATTCCTTATTTGACCCATTGGTTGATTTAAAATTTTGTTTTTCAATTTCACTTATATGTGGATTTTCCACATTTCCTTCTGTTACTGACTGCATTCCATTTTGGTAGGAAGATATACTTTGCATAATTTCAATTCTTTTCAATTTGTTGAGAATTTTTTATTACCTAATTCTTTTTTTTATGGCCTAACTCTTCTGCATTTAAGAAGAATATGCATTTTGTTATTGTTGGATAGTGTGTCCTATACAGATCTGTTATTTCTACTTGGTTCAGAGTATTATTAAAGTGTTTAGTTTCATTCAGGATCTTCTTCAGGTTGGTTCTATTGAAATGGTATATTGAAGTTGCCAAATATTATTGTTGAATTGTCTATTTCTCCCTTCAAATCCATTAATTCTGCTTCCCTATATTTTGAGACTCTGTCCTTATGTACATATATGTTTATAATTGCTATGACTTCCTGATGGATTCACCCTTTTATCATTATAATATATTCTTCTTTATCTCTAGTAACACTTTTAGTCCTTAAAGTCTATTTTGGCAAGTATTTCTTTGTTACTTTTTGCAGGTTACCTATTATCCCATCCTTTTACTTTCATCCTATTTTTTTGTCTTTGAATCTAAAATGTGTCACTTTAGATAGTAAATAGTGGCTTTTTAAATCCATGTGGCTATTTTTCTGCCTTTTGATTGAATACTTAATCAATTTATATTTAATACATTTACTGATAAAGTATTATTTATATATGTCATTTTCTATTTGTTTTCTATATATTTTATGTTTCTTTTGCTTCTATATTCCTACTTTATTCTCTTCTTTTGTATAAAACACAGATATTTCAGTAGAGCATTTTAATTCCCTTGTTGTTCACTGTATTTCATTTTTCCTTTAGTTTTTGCTCTGGAGGTTACAATTAATATCTTTATTTAAAACAATCTAATTTTCATTAATAGTCATCTAAATTTCATTAATAAGTAAAACTTTCTTCCAGTATAGCTCCTTTCCCTCACCCTTCTTTTGTGCTATTACTTTCATAAAAATTATATCCTTATACATTCAAAACACATCAGCTCAGTTTTTTTGTTGTTGTTGTTGAATTCTGTTGTTGTCCTTTAAAGTAGAGAGAAAAAGAAAAATGTTACAAAAATGACATTTATTCTACAATTTACATTTTTCTATATAGTTAAGTTTAGCTGTTCTCTTTATTGCTTGGTGTGGACTAGAGTTAGTGTCTGGTGTTCCTTCATTCCAGTCTGAAGATTTCCCTTTATCTTTTACTGTAGGGCAGGTTTGCTAGCAGCAAATATTCTCAGTTTTTCTTTATTTGGGAATTTCTTAATTCTGCCTTCATTTTTGAAGGACAGTTTTGGTAGATATAGAATTCTTGATTGATGTTTATTTTTAAACTTTCAGCACCTTTAATATGTCATCCCACTGTCTTTGGAATCCATAGTTTCAGATATGAAATCATCTGTTAATTTTATTGATACTCTTAGGTACAGGAGCATAATGAGTCATTTTTTCCATTCTTTCTAGGTCTTCTCTTTATCTTAAGCTTTTGATAATTTTACTATGATGGGTATGAATCTCATAGAGTTTACATTCCTTGGATTTACATGAGGTTTTATACTATGCAAATTCATGTATTTAATCAAATTTTGAAAGTTTTCAGCTAATATTTCCCCAAATACTTTTCCTGCTTTCTCTCTCTCTTTTTTCTTTCTGGAACTCTAATTATACATATATTGGTGTGCTTGATAGTGTTCCACAGGTGACTGAGGTTCTGTTAATATTTTTTCATACATTTCTTTTTTTTCTTCTTTTCTTTATCAGACTGGTTAATCTTATCTATCTTCAAGTTCAATGATTCTTTCTTCTCTCAGATCAAATCTATTGCTTAGAACCCCAAAGTAAAATAGTAATTCCTGTTATTGACTTTTCAACTTCAGAATTCATATTTGGTACATTTGTATAATTTCTATCTCTTATTAATATTCTTTATTTGAGGAGAAGTTGTTATCATGATTTCCTTTAATTCAATAGACATAGTTGCCTTTAGTTCTTTGAAAATATTTTAAATTGAAGATGCAAAATCTTTGTCTAGTGAGTTCAATATCTGAGTTTCCTTGACGGCAATTTCTACTGACTATATATATATACAATATATTTATGTAGCAGTTTGATAAAATCATGAATTTTGAAATAGATAATGGATTATGTTTGTAAACTTATCTGTACCTGGCCATGAATAAATTATGATTAGGGCTTTGATTGGGCCACATTAGTAGTCTGTTGAGTCTCCACCCCTTGGTGGATGGGGACTCACAGATAAAAGGCATGGCAAAGGACAGAATTGGAGGATTTTGATGTTGGAGTTTTAATTTGGAGTTTGATGCTGGAGTCTTGAGCTGAAGCCCCAGGAAGTCAGTACACTGCAGAAAGAGAGTCAAGCCCTGGGAAAAGAGGATCTGAGCCAGGAGAAGAACACAGAGGAATAGAGACAGCTCCTTAGACAGGGCAGGAACCCTGGAGAGAGAGACAGAGTTCTTTGTCTGATAGTCTACAGCTGACCTTGTGGAGAAAACAGAGGCCCTGCACCCAGAGAGAAGCAAGACCTGGGAAGAGAGGAATGCAGGATGCCTGAACCCTGGCAGACATTGGCAGCCATCTTGTTCCAACACATGGAAATAGACTTTGATGAAGGAAGTAAATTATGCTTTATGGCCTGGTATCTGTAAGTTTCTACCCCAAATAAATACCCTTTATAAAAGGGAGCAGATTTCTGGTATTTTGCATCAGCACCTCTTTGGGTGACTATACAATGTCTAATATGTGTATTGGACTTGATTTTTAGAGAAGTTTCTGGTTTATGGAAAAATTGTATAGAAAGTATACAACATTTCCTTATAACCCCCCTTAAACACAGTGTGCTGGTTAGTTTAATGTTTAATGTGGCCAGGTAATGGTGACCTATTGTTTTGTCAAGTCAGAACTGGGCTAATTATAATAAAAGGCCATTTCCTGGACTTTAATTACCAGAGAGTTGACTGCATCTATGGCTGGTTCTATCTACAATCAACTAATGAGACTGCCATCAGTGATTAGAGATGTCTCATCTAAACAGTTGAAGGCTATAAAAGGAGAATTGATTTCAGCATTCAGAGAGAGAGTTTCCATCTTTACTTCTGACAGGCAATGTCTCCTGGGGAACTCATTAAGGACCTTCATTGGAGTCCCTGGCTTGCAGCCAACGCTATGGCATTTGAACTTGTGCATCCCCATGGATTGTATGAGACAGTTTTATAAAAGCCCCTACTATTTACCGATATCTCCTTTCAGTTCTGTTTCCGTAAAGAGCCCTGACTAATAGACACTGTTTATCTTCTCATTAAAATATTGCTTGAGTGTGATACATTTATTCCAATTTATCAACCAATATTGATACCTTGTAATTAAGTGACATCCATAGTTTATGTTGGGATTCACTCTTCATGTTATATACATCTATGGGCTTTGGCAAATGCATAATATCATGTATCCACCATTACAGTATCATACGGAATAGTTTCTCTGCCCTACAAATACCCTTTGCTCCAATTATTCATTTTCCCTCATCCCCCTCCCTGCTAATCGTTGATGTTTTCACTCTCCCTACAGTTTTGTTATTTAGAACATCATGTATTTGGAATCAGTGTAGATTGTTTCATTGAGCAATATGCTTTAATGTTCCTTCATGTCTTTTCATGTCTTGATAGTTCATTTCTTTTTATTGCTGAATAATACTACATTTTATGGATGTACCAAAGTTTGTTTACCCATTCACATGAAGGATACAATGGTTGCTTCCAAATTTAGGCAACTATGAATAATGATTCTATAAATATTAATGCGCTGGGTTTTGTGTGGGCATCAATTTTCAGCTCACTTTGGTAAATACCTAAGAGTATGATTCCTTCATCATATGGTAATCTTATGTTCAGCTTTGTAAGAAAATACTAGGCTGTTTTCCAATGTGATTTTTACCTTCAGCATTTGGTGTTGTCAGTGTTTTGGATTTTAGCCATTCTAAAAACAGTGTAGTATATCCTATAGTTTTAATGTGCAGTTTCCTAATGATGTATGATGCTTAGAATCTTTTCATATGTTTATTTGCAATCTCTATATCCTCTTCGGTGAGGTGTCTTTGCAGATGTTTTACTCATTTTAAACTGTGATGTTTGTTAGCTTATTGTTTAGTTTTTTTGTCTTTATTTTTTTAATGTTACATTAAAAAAATATGAGGTCCCCATATACCCCCCACCCCCCTTGCCCCACTCCTCTGCCCATAACAACAACCTCCTCCATCATCATGAGACATTCATTGCATTTGGTGAATGAATCTCTGAGCACCACTGCACCTCATGGACAATGGTCCACACCATAGCCCACACTTTCCCACAGTCCACCCAGTGGGCCATGGAGGACATACAATGTCTGGTAACTGTCCCTGCAGCACCACCCAGGACAACTCCAACCCCCAAAAATGCCCCCACATCACATCTCTTCCTCCCACTCCCTACCCTGAGCAGCCACCATGGCCACTTTCTCCACACCAATGCCACATTTTCTTCACTAATCACAATAGTTCATGAATAAAATATCAGCAAGCCATTCTAAGGTCCACAGGATGGAGGAATAGAGTATGGATTAGAGTGGACTTACTGATATTCTATTGTTTAGTTTTAAGAGTTCTTTGTATATTGTGGATACTAGTCCTTTATCAGATATGTGTTTTGTAAATATTTTCTATGAATTTGTAGCTTGTCTTTTCATTCTCTTAACAGTGTCTTTCACAGAGCAAAAGTTCTGGTTTTTATGAAGGACATCTTATCAATATTTCTTTCATAGATTGTGCTTTCAGTATTGTATGGTCTGTGCTTTTTGCTTCTTATTGTATGTCATAAGTTTTGGTTTAAAGAAAGGAAAAGTTTATGTAATGTAAAGCAGCAAATCTGGAAATAAGATTATTTTCCCTCCCCTGGGTTTGATTTTGTTGCTATTTGTCATTGTAATCATTTTTTTCCCTGTTCTTTGTTTGTTTAGTGACATTCATTGACTAATTCTGTAAAATCTATGTTTTTGTTTCTGTCTTGTGCAGCCACTGAAGTCTCTGCTCAGTTAATTAATAGTCAGCTGATGATTAGTCAGAGATTTACTTATATGATTTAAGCCAATAATTCTCCTAATCTTTACCAAGAAGTTTGCATGTGTCTTGGGTCACTCACTCCTTCAGTATTCCAGCAGGCAGTTTACAACTCTGCCTTAGCCTTAACTTCCTACTTGTTCAGAGACTCAGGTCAGCATAGAAGGTAGATTTGGGCCTTCACAGGTCATTCCTGGATATGCCCAGAGCTCTTCTGATGCCCATGCCCTTCTAGACTCCCAGGAAATTGGTATAGTTATCCAAAGATCCTGATGGATAGCTCATTCTCCATGTTTTTTTTTTAATCCTTTCTATGTTTTCTAGTCAGTTTCTTATTAGTCCTATCTTATATCTCATCCCAAAGCAGTTGAAATTTTATATAACCACCAGTGATTGTTCTTTTAAAATTGCCCTATAAATATGACAATTCACTAGACTAAGCTCTGAGTTAGGTCAAATAAAGGTTGTTCCTACAAATGGAACTTTTCAGAGAGACATCAAATAGGTCAACTAGTGATACACTGGGGATGGGTTTTGGGGAGCAGCTCCAAGCATAAACTGTGTGCTCCTGCAATGACTTAGCTGCTACCATAGTTGTGAGATTTTCAAGACTATGTCTGAGCTGTGGAGTAGAGGATGGGAACTAAGTAAGTGAAGCTCTCTGTTCTTATGGAAAGTCACCTATTTTTCTTGAATAAACCAGCCTCAGATTGTTGCAAGCCTTAGTTAAAAGTTCAGTTTGATTATTTTTGGCATTGTTTTGTTGCTTTTATTGGAGGAATGGGCTTTCAGAGGTCTTTCCTCCACTACAGAACTACTTCTCCTGATGATCACATCTTACAGTATTGTATATATTTCCTCTTGCTTTTAAGCAAAAAAAAAAAAATTTAAAGCACCATTTAAGCCATTTTTGTAAGCATGAATTACATTTACAATGTTCTGTGTAATTTGATTAATGTCTCTTATTCTCATTAAACCTGAGTTCTGTAGGTTAAGTAACTAACCAACTTTAGTTACCATGGTATCCCAGCTCCTTCCACTACACCTGACACAGCACAAGCTCAATAATATTTACTGTTAAGTGATGAATGAAAACCTCCCACAAAAGCACAGAAGAAGCATCAAATAGGAGAACTGTTGGAAGCATAAGACCCAGTAGTTGTAATATAGTGAGGTGGATTTGATAGAAAGGGCCAACATGATTTCTGCAGTAGTTGCAAAATGCCAGCAAGAGGAATGCAGCTCTCAAGCTTTCCACCTTTTCCCAAGTGTCATAATCAAAGATGCAATGGGACTCAATTTCATGACTTCCTGCCCCTAAAGATCTACAGACGACTCTGCTGTAGTATCTAAAATGGTGATAACTGGTAATTTGCCCAGATGATTTCTGCTTTCAATACTGTCTTCTTTTAATAGAATAGAGGGATGGAAGTCTGCAAAAGAGTTATTGTATGACAAAAATTTTCCTGTAAAACAATGTTATAGAAGCATGATGATATGTTATTGAGTATTCTGGGTAAAGATGGGGCTACAGCAGCATTGCAACCTGGCAGCAACGTCTGTGCTCTTTCCATTGCCTATTCTTGCCTCTCCTCTGTGCTTCAGTTCCCCTCACTATGGATCTCAGTTGTCTGACCACTGAAGACTAGGTCTGAGATGACTAAATGTTTCCTCTCTAATAGCAAATTTGAGTTTGGTTGATATCTCCCCTCCAATTTGGAAATAAGTTTGGGAAGTCACCTAAGTTTCCCAATATGAAGGAAAGTAGCACAGACTGCTTGATAAAAGCAATCAGACATTGCAACCAGATGCAAAAAGGTGAAGATTGAATAATGACATAGTAGCTCAGTCAAAAACATAGTCTCTACGTTCTTAAGGGTCTGAGATTGTAAGTTGGTTAATGTGTCAGCATGTATTACCAAGAAATTGCAGGCACTTGGGGAAACACAAGGCGCTGATTGGCCCACAATGTAAAGGAAGGAGATTTGGTCACAGTCATGATGCCTTAGCTTTGTTTCAATTGTAAGCAGCCATTGCATCAAGTGTGCAAAAATTCTACTCATTTCTCAACTTCTGAAATGCTTCAGGATTGAACAGGAATTTTTTTTCTGGGGAACTTTTCAGGCTTTCTTTGCATATAATAACTATTACACATTCATCTTTTCTAAGAAGTAAGGGACATATTTGTCATGGTGTAGTACTCAGTGGAGGGAGACTATAAGTAGTGATGAAATGAAAGAAATTATTCACGCATTCTTAAATTACTTGCTTGGACCACTTCTTCAATTAGCTGGGAAAAGAAAACAAACTCAGCAGCATTTCAGGTAGCATCCGAGCTGCCTCATCCAGTAAGATTTTTCCAGAAGGGAAGAAGATAATACTAGCTGACTCAGTGTTTTTCCACATACGAGTTCTACAGAACAGTCCAAAGTGGTTATTAAATATAATTCTGTAACTCGCTGGTGTGGAATAAACAGCACATGATGTGACAAGTAAAATACTATGTTTCTAAAAATCATTAAAACACTATATGCTGCAAATGATTTATTTTTAGCAAATATAAATTAGACCTGATTCAGGACTATCCCCATGATGTCAATCTCGCCATTCAAGAGTTTCTTGAATTTGGAGAAAATGTTTTATTTCTCTATTTGCAAACCATTTTGTGTGCTGATTAGATACATTTTAATTATATGTAATTAAATATGGCTTTTACAAGGCTATACTATTCTACTTGACTTCATCATGTGCCCTTAATTGTATTTAAAGCCTGGGTGAGGTTACATTTGATTAATCTTACCAGCAGGATTAAAAGTAAAAGGCAAAAGTCTTTTAGGGCTTCAAGTTACCATATTAAAGGGCATCAGTAATTCCTGTGTAAATATGTTCTTAAATTATTCAAACTATTTTTCAAAATATTTTAATGTGGAAGAAATATATTTCCTTTAAACAAGAGTCCTTGTCAAAATCTAATTTGGAGTGAGGCAAAGCAGTTAATTTGTTAAAGAGTAATATTTAGCTCCTCTCTTCAAAGTAATTTTTATTTACAGAGCCATGTTGGGAAGAGGGAAATATTATACAGTTGCCAAGGGAAACCTTTTCCTGATTGGAAGAGAGGTCATCACCAGTTTTAACAAAGAGGGTAAGAATGACCCTGTTTCCTAAGATTATTTTTCTGCTCTTACAGTAGAAAAAAAAAATGAAGTGTAAACAAATTTCCTAAGATTATTTTTCTGCTCTTACAGTAGAAAAAAAAAAAGAAGTGTAAACAAAAATCCCTTTGTCCACTAGTTATTCATGCTGTGAATTTACAGAAAATCATTGCTTAATGAGCCTCCAAGGATGTCCAAGCTCCATGACAATTTTTCTTAATCTTGTTTCCATTATTTAAATGTGCTACTGTTTACCTCTGCATATCTATGTGCCCTGCCCCATTGGAATGTGCATTACTTATAGCTAAGGGCTACATTTTACGATTGCTATGGTACCCAAGTGCCTTGTGCATAGTTAAGTATTCAGGAAGGAATTAATTTTAATTTTATTCTGTATTCATCCATCATAACTTTTAATATGGAAAGAGTAATTTTGAATGGAAATATGAGACATGCCTGTTTCTCTCCATTAGCTGGTGATATAAGCTGGAACTTTCCACTCATAAACAGGCTCCCCTGGAAAGAAAGTTTACAAAGGCCAGGTTCTGTGTTTGTCTTGTTCATTGTTGCCTGAGAAGCAGCACTGAGAAGAGTGTGTCATATAACTAAAATATGCTTAGTGGATAAAAAGCACATGAATTAACCCCTCTACACCTGATTTTGATTGCTAGGGGGAAAATACAGGGTTAAAATAAAAATAATGAGCCTTTATGCTCAGAGAAACATAAAAAATAATGTGGAGTCAGTGGCCATGGTAGTTGCTGAGGGCAGGGAGAAAGAAGAAGAGCTGTGATGTGAGAGCATTTTCTGGACTTGGAGTTGCCCTAAATGATATTGCAGGGACAGATGCCGGACATTATATATCCTGCTATAACCCACTGAACTGTCTGGGGGAGAGTGTCAACTACAATGTAAACTATAATCCATGTGGTGCAGCAGTGCTCCAAAATGTATTCACCAAATGCAATGCATGTGCCACAATGATGAAAGAGGTTGTTGATGTGGGAGGAGTGGGTGGGGTGTGGTGCGGGGTATATGGGAACCTCTTAAATTTTTTAATGTAACATTTTTTTGTGATCTATGCATTATTTTAAAGAAAATTTTAAAAAATAAATTAAAAAAAATTAAAAACCAACACAAAACAGATAAAAACCAAAGCTCTTGTAAATATTTGGTGAAATTTGGAGATGGCTCAGGGAAAAAAAAAGATAGAGATGTTATAAATGAGAGTGAAAAACATAGGTGGAAAGAATTCATTTGTAATTATATAACATCCAAATATCTAATACCTAGTAAAAGGAAGCTCTTAGAGGGCTCTCTCCTTATAAAGACATTTAAGGTGGAGGACTTACCTGAGAACTTGTCTTTATGCTGTGGTGATAGTTCCTTTTTTTTCTCAAGTGATTTCTTTTAGGCACATTTTATAGCAAGCTACTCTTTAGTCTTTAAGAGAATGTCTTGGCTAAAAGAATACCTAGCTGATTCTAGCTTTTCACTTACCCTACCCTGAGAAAGGAAGTCCCAGAGGCTGAATCTGACAAGGAGAGTTCTGAGAACTCATTTTCAAGCAAAACATTTCAAGGCAATCGATGGACTAACAATAATAATTATCAGTTATTGAGAACTTGCTAGGTGCCCAGGATGGTATAAAATGTTTTGTGTGACTTATTACTTACATAAAGGATTAAAAAGTGATAAAACTATAATGTTGACCATATTGTCACCATTTTATAGATGAAGAAACTGAGCTCAGAGATGTGAAGTGATTTACCTGAGGATGCTTTGTAGTGTCCCAGTTAAGATTTTAATTCATGTCTTCCAGGCTATGAAGACAAGCTTTTTCCACTAAAAAACATAACAAAATAAAAAGTCCACTGAGGGGAAGTGGATGTGGCTCAAGCAATTGGGCTTTTATCTATCATATGGGAGGACAGGTTCCATCCATGGGGACTCAGGACTGGGGCTTGATCCCAGGGCCTCCTGGTAAAGGCATGCCTGCTTGGCGAGCAGCACAGAAAGATGACGATGCAACAAAAGAGATGCAGGGGAGTGTCAAGCCAAGATGCAATAGAAACCAGGAACTGTGGTGGCACAAGTGACAGGGAATCTCTCTCCCACATCAGAGGTCCGTGGGATTGAATCCCGGTGAAGCCTAGAGGGGAAAATGAGAAGAGAAGACAAAAAAAAAAAAAAGAAAGAAAGAAACAGACACAGAAGATCATGCAACGATCTTCTAGATACAGAAGACAGCAAAACAGCAGGGTGGGGGCGGGGGAAGAAAATTAAAAAGTCCACTGGGAGTAAGCACTAAATCTCAGCTAATGTTTTCCATAAATCTAGAAACCTCACCTCATAAAGCCCAAATTTTTCTGTCTACCCATCACTTTAGCGCATCTCGGTGACTATCCATTCAACCTCAAGTTGCTTAAGACACACTATTTGTTATCATTCAGCTCAACCTCTAACCTCCAGGCAAATGCTTTATTGAAGAGGTTGGCTGAAACTTAGTGCGCGTCTGCAGTGAGTGTTTTTTAGATGGACACTGTGTTTGTGCAGTGGGAAAAGCTTGGAATTTGGGCTTCATTGCCTGAGAGAACTGGGTTTAGATCTCAACTTGGTCCCTTCAAAGCATCCTTAATTAAGTCACTTCACGTATCTGAGCCTTGATTTCCCCATCTATAAAAATATATCCTTGCTTGAAGTCCCACTGCCATTGCTTGTTGAAACCAACTCTGAGCCTGGCAGAAGACAGAGAAACTCACCTCCACCAAGCATTCTTACAGCCAAGAAGGGAACCCTAGAGTCTGGAGCACTGATAATGAGGTGGCACATGAATTTCATTTTCTAATGACTCCCAGCACGTTCTTTGGGGAGTTCAATTTCTGTGACTCAGAATAACCTTTGCCAATGATTCATTGATGAGTCCAAAAATGTGATATATTCTTTTTCTACCCAGAAATATCTGTTTAAGACTGAGGTGGTAAGAAAAATATAAAATTGACCACTGCCATTTTAACATTCATTGCCATCACAGAATGATGTGGGAACTAGATATTTGAGATTACAAGGGCGAAAAAAAGATGTAAGGGACCAACACATCTCTAACCTTTTGTTAATATGCCTATTCTACTTACAAGTAATCTCCCTGATATTTTTTTATAATCAGGAAATAAGAGTCTGCTTATAATGATCAACTTTCAATGACAAAAGTCAGGCAAGGTACATGTGTCATCCTAGGCATTTAGATCTAATGTCGTTTTATCATGTGTGAGAAAGGCTGCTTTAAATGTCAGTAATGCATCTCTGGGACAATGACATTCATCTTTTAAAATAAAGAGTGGAACTGATGTAGCCTCATACACATATAATATAAATCAGGATGGTTAAGATTTTTGAAAAGTGGAGCAGGGATAGCAGTTAATTGCTCAAGAGAAAAAGAAGAAAGGTAAATGTACCAGGAATCCATGATAAAGCTATAGAAATTGGGCACAGAGAAGCTTAGAAGGCAGTCCAAAGAGGACCATATGTTTTCCTTCCTTTTGATGAAGTGTTTTCTTTTTTTATTTCATAAGAGATGAGGAGAACACCACTTCTTGAATGTTTACTAGGTATAAGACATTATTTTGTAATATTACATATACTAACATATTTAATTCTTACAGCAGTACAGTAAAATGAGCAATCTCAAGTTCAGAAAGTGATGGCCCATAAATGCCGGTAGCTGCCTGTTTTATTATGGCCAGCAAGCTAGGAATAGTTTCTACATTTTTAAATGGTTATATAAGCACCTCCACAATAAACTCTATGTGTCTTGGCCTACAAAGCCTAAAATATTTATTATCTGATGCTTTAAGGAAAAAGTTTGCCAACTACTGAGCTATATATTATCATCCCTGTTACAGAGGAGAAAATCGATGGTCAGTTCTCCTCTTCCATTTCCACGTACTAGAAGTGGCATTTGAATCAAGCACTCTGATTCTAGAGTGTGTGCTCTTAACCACTGTATTACCCTACAATTGATGGATGAGCATCTATCTTTGACTACAGTTGTGAGGAAAAACTCCAGTTAAAAATCTTACCCATCACCTAGGAATCATAGGCACAGAGAATTTAATTTTAGATACTGACTCAGAACTATAAGTGAAAAAGCTGAGCTTTGACAAAGGGAACCATGAACTTGAATAAAAAGCCAAAAGCAGGCCCTAGAGAAACCCTTGAAAGACAGAAGGGAAGGCCTAGAGCAAAGACAGAACCTAGGATGCTGTAGGACAGAGACAAAAGAAAGGAAAGGAAACACGGTCAACACAGCATAGATTACATACCATTTAGGAGTCTTAGGCATTCGAACGAAAGTTCCTTTTTTATCCTAGTGGTGGCAATCAGGACAAGAATGAGAATGCATGGGGATAGACCAGAAGAAGCCTGCTCTGCCAAGAAGGCATCTTCTAAAACAACAGTAGGGTATCTGTGTTCGGCTTCCAAACCAGATCTGTGACCAGCATCGAGTGAAACTTTTCTTCCTTGGTGTATAAATATTTTCTACTCTTCGACTCTATCTTAGTTCTTGTTAAAAGCACCATTGTAATCCTTCAAGAAATGTAGAATTTATGAAATGAAAGAAACCCGTATTGCAGACTCTCCTTGAGTACACAGTGGGAGAAGTTTTAAAGAATTTTAGTGCTGAAGGTTGTGATTCTGGTGATAAGTAACCAACTCAATAGAGGCAGGGGCACAGAGAGAGGTGGGAAGGGTCAGGCAAGGATTTGTGGTTTCGTACCAATGGGGCATCCCTTCTTCCAGGGCTTTCCATCATGAAAACCCAGTACTGAGAGTTCTGGTCACCACTTCCAGTCTGTCTGTGCCTGAAGCAACCCTCATGAGCACTTCCAGTGTGTGTCCAATAAGAGATTAAAGGGAGTAGAAAGAAGTAGGGAAAGGAGAGCAGAGGTCTACAAAGGAAAGTGCCAGGACCTGCGCAGAATTAGACTAGGTCTTACCCTGTGGATGTGCCAGGGCATACCAACATCCCTTAGCATCATTGCTTACCTCTACTGAGCCTCAGCTACTTCTTTTGCCACATGGACAAGCTGGTCAGTAACTCCCTGGGATTTTGTTATCATTAGAAAAAGTGAAATATATTTGGTATATTTTTTGGTATGTCCATTACTCCCCAATTTCCTTTTTTTAAAAAACATACTTTTATTTTTTTAAAAAGATACTTAAATTACGTAAAAAGTTACACACACACACAAAATATAAGGCAGTCCCATATGTCCTACACCCCACACCTCCCACCATTCCCCATATTAACAACTTCTTTCATTAGTGTGGTACATTCATGGCATTTAATGAATAAATTTTGGAGCACTGCTACACTGCATGGAATATAGTTTACATTGTAGTTTACACTCTCTCCCACTCACCATATGGGATCAAGGCCCCCTCTCTATTAGAGGTGGAGTGGACATTGCCAACCCAGAATCCTTAGGACTGGGGAATAAAATATGGGCTATAGTGGACTTACTGTCATTCTACTATAGACTTATTGGTATTCTACCAAATTCCTTTTTTTAATATCAAAATTTTATTGTCTTTTTTTAAAGATACATAGATCACTCAAAATGTTACATTAAAAAATAAAAGATTTTCCCGTATACCCCCCTCCCACCTCACCCCTCACTCCTCCCACATCAACAACCTTTTTCATCAGTGTGGCATATTCATGGCATTTAATGAATAAATTTTGGAGCACTGCTACACTGCATGGAATATAGTTTACATTGTAGTTTACACTCTCCCCCAGTCCACTCAGTGGGTTATGGCAGGATATATAATGTCCTGCATCTGTCTCTGCAATATCATTCAGGACAACTCCAAGTCCCAGAAATACCCCCATATCACACCTTTTTCCTCTCCCTGCCCTCAGCAACTCTCATGGCCACTGTCTCCACTTCAATGATACAATTTCTTCCATTGCTAGAGTCACAATAGTTACATAGTAGAATACTAGTAAGTCCACTCGAATCCATATTTTATTCCTCCATCCTGCAGACCCTGGGATGGCCTGAGAGCCTCAATGTTGCTCAAATGTGGCCACTCTCTAAGCCAAACTCAGCATGTAAATGCATTACCTTCCCTCCAGTGTGGGACATGACTCCCAGGAATGAGCCTTTCTGGAGCTGAGGGATTCCTACCAATCACTAGCTGGTGATACAACTAGAAAAATATATTTAATAAAAGGGGAAATGGTAAATACAAATGAGTTTACATGGCTAAGAGACTTCAAAATGAGTTGGGAGATTATCAGAGGGGTCGCATTTATGCATGCCTCAGGAGAATCCCAGAGACAGCCAAAGTAGGTACAACCCTAGGTACTGGTACTGGTGCTCCTGAGGGCTATGGAGACACACAAGTTCTACAGTCATGGCAGTTGGCTCTGGAGTTCAGTGCCTTGTCAGTAGACCCCACTTTGGAATTTGTGCTCTTGAGTGTGATGGAGTTGGACTCACATGTGTCCTCTCTACACATGCCTCTTCTGTCACCTTTACTGAATCTGTGGTTGGCACTGGGTTTGGTGTATACTTAGGAGACTGAATTTCTTGACTGTCCATGTGCCAGCTGAGTCCTCAGGCTCAGCAGAGTTGTAACACCTACTCTCTAGTTCATTGGATTTACCCAGGTCCAGCTAAAAAAGAGGTGAGGATGGTCAACCAAATTCCTTTTTAATTCCTTTCTTCTCTTAAACATCTCCAAAGAAGATCACAGCATCTTCTCTAATAGGACATCAATTGCATCCTAAACTGTTCAAGAAGTTCTGGTGTGTGTTTAAGCATTTAATGATAGCAAAAATAGGAATGCATCCAAGCTAAAATTCCTTTCTGAGTGTGTTCTGCAGTTAACAAAGCCATTAGTCTCTTCTGTTTGAAAGTCTATTCTCTGGACACAACAGTCAGATATCTGCTTTCACCAACATGGTAAAGTCGCACCACTGTTAAATGCTTTGGCAGGAAAGTTTTTGTTTGAACTACACTTTAGAAAGGTGAAAAAGAAAAATCACAACTCTCCTTTTTAAACCTATTTCCTATGTTCTTTTTTTCCTTTGGACAAATAAAAATTAAAAAAGAGGAAAGAAGATCAATAAAATGCTGTAAGCTCAAAATTATTGATCCAGCACTTCACTAGGCATCAAAAGAAATTTATGACAGAGAGGGAAAAAATAAAATAAAAAAATAAAATAAGACTTAAAATTGCTAAATAGTTGAGGAAACAATAACTTCTATATATTATCTCATAGTAAAAACTCAATATTTAGGCTGAAGCAACTTAAACATTATTTTCCGTTTTATCTGCCCTTGCTCACTTTTAGATTTCAAGTACCTTAAAATGCCAGGATATTCTTGGGCCCCTTGGAATTTCATCTTTTTTATTATAATGAAGAGGATTAGATTTGGCTCAACACAAAACATAGACTAATTAATGATGTCTATATGGCAAAATCTTAAACAAGTCAAATTATTTCCTGACAGAGACAGTCTTCAAAGGCCAGTTTTCGGCATGTTTGTCTTTGTTTTTTCCCACAACCTCTAGATATTTGAGACTTGGTCTTCTGAAAGGATTGGAGGCAAGCTGTCTTTCCTTCTGCACATGTGTTTCCCATGGCCCCTGAACTTGTTCTGTATGCCCTCACCAATAGAGGTTAAAGTGATAGAAGCAAATGTCAGCTGTTTCCTCTGGAGAACTTAGAATAACTCTTCTGTGGTGAGGAAACCCCTTATAGCAAGTCTGTCTCAGGCATGTGTCACACAATGGTCCTAATTCCAACAAACTTCCAATGAAACTTGATGTTTCTGCTGGGCTGGTTTTTCCTGAGCAGCATTGTCCCAATCACAGTTGCTCCTCTCAGAGCCATTCTGTGGATTTCTGTTTGGCTGATCTCTTCAACAAGTCCAGCAACCAGATTTCCTCAAAAGCCTGACACGGAGGGACACCCAGCAGCATGGGCTGTTGGCTGCTGATCAGGAACCGAGCTGAGGAGAATGCCGGCCTGACTTGCTGGTTCCATGGCAAAGTTTGCTGCATCGTTATTCCTTATTTTTTCAGCTTAGGTAACAAAGGTTGAGAAAGCTGTTTGTTGTTGTTCTTTTTGTCCAAAAGTCCTGCATAAGTTAGGAAAAGAATGGGAGCTAGAACTCAAATCTCTGTCTTGTATTCTTTGCAGGGTAGTATGCTACCTCTACCAATTCCACCAGCCTCTAACAAGTGTGTTGGCTTGTGTGCTGGGTTTGCGTGCAAGTGTGCAAACACATTCCAGGGACAGCCTCTTTCCTTCCAAGGACTTGGAAAGATAACCCTTTGGTTTGTCACAGATAAGCCTGTTGCCATATGGAGAGGCAGCCTCAGGCTCGAAATCAGCCTTTACTTAAGAAATGCTACCCTGGTATCCGTCCATCTCCCTCTCTGGAGGTTGCTGTCAGGCTGGTCCCATCTGCTCCCACTGTTTTCCAGGAATGGTGTATCTGGGTCTTACATGGGGCTAAAATGTGCCTCAAAGTATTTTTTTCCTGACTATATTGCTTATGCTCCTTCCCTTCCTTGACTCATTAGAGAACAAATGTTTCCCTGTCTTCCTCAATTAAACATTTAATAATTGGATTCCTGTGCCCAAATCTACCAACCTTCCTGAAATCTGTACCCATACTTTGCCTTCTTTCCTGTAACAATGGATGTACCCTCTCTGCCACAACCAAAAGCCAAATCTATGCATGAGCACTGGAGCTCATCCTCTTGAGACTTCTCAAAGGCTCTGCTCCTGCAGTTAACCACCCCCCCCACACACACACTTATGCACCATCAAGTTTACCCTCCCAACAGCACACTACTTTATACAGTGACATCACCTCCTCAAAGAACACACCACCCCTCCACCTACCACCTGATACTTTACTCTCCAAACAGCAAATCTGATAATGAATTTTTGTTTCTCATTTTCCTTGCCCCTCAGCACCATTTGAAACAGCAGATCTTTCTTCTCTGAACACTGTCTTCACCGGGTTTCTGGGACTCTCCAGCCCAGTTTTCCTCTTTCCTCATTGGTCACTGGTTCTCAGTCTTCTTTGTCGGCACCTCCCTCTTTTACCAAACTCTAAGGTTGGCTTTTCTCAGATATAGCCCTTGACTCATTTTCCTCTATCTAATGTCTCTCTCTGACTAATCTCACCCAGACATGTGGCTCTAATTTACTTCTACATATGCATCTCTATCTCTAACCTCGCCCTGGAGTGCCAGACTTATAAAACCACCTCACTCTAATCTATATTTTATTTCTCCATCCTGTGGATCCTGGGATGTTGATATCCACTCCACCACTATATCGAGAGGGGACTTAGATCCCACATGGTTGATGGATGCAATTCTCCTGCTTGGAGTTGTAGGCACTCTCAGTTCCCTGTTCTGGTGGTTGACCATCTTCACCCTTCTGTTAGCTGACCTGGGTAAGGCCAATGAACTGGAGAGGAGTTGCAATTCCGCTGAGGCTCAGGGCCCAGCTGGCACATGACCAGCCCAGAGATTCAGTCTCCTGAGGATATACCAACACTAGCGCCAACCACAGATTCAGTAAAAGTGACAGAAAAGTGTGTAGAAGGTCACATCTGAGTCCAACTCCATCACATTCAGGAACACAAATTCCAACATGGGGTCCACTGACAAGGCACTGAACTCCAGAACCAACTTCCATGACTGTAGAACCTGTGTGTCTCTGCAGCCCTCAGGAGAACCACTACCTGGGGTTGTACCTACTTTGGCTGTGTCTCTGGGATGCTCCTGAGGCATGCATAAGTGCCACCCCTCTGATGACCTCCCAATTCTTTTTTGAAGACTCTTAGCCATGTAAACTCATTGTCTTTACCATTTCCCCCCTTTATTCAAGGTCTTTTTCTAGTTGCATCACTAGTTAGTGATTGGTAGAAATCACTCAGCACCAGGCAGGCTCATCCCTAGGAGTCATGTCCCATGCCAGGCGGGGAAGATAACACATTTACGGGCTGAGTTTGGCTTAGAAAGTGGCCACATTTGAGCAACATGGAGGCTCTCAGGAGGTAACTCTTAAACTATAGCATTGATGTAGAGAAAGTGGCCATTGTAGTTGCTGAGGACAGGGAGAGGGAAGAAGAGATGAGATGTGGGGCATTTTCAGGACTTGGAATTGTCCTGAATGATATTGCAGGGACAGATGCATGACATTATATATCCTGCCATAACCCACTGAATGTACTAGAAGAGAGTGTAAACTACAATTTGAACTATAATCCATGTGGTGCAGCAGTGCTCCAAGAGGTATTCACCAAATGCGGTGGATGTTCCACAATGATGAAGGAGGTTGTTGATGGGGAGAAGTGGGGGGGTGGGTTGTGGGGTATGTAGGAACCTCTTATATTTTTTAATGTAACATTTTTTGTGATCAATGTATCTTCAAAAAATACAATTTAAAGAAATGGAAAAAAAAAACCCACCTCCAAACCTGAAACCTAATTTTCAAAAACAAAGTTCAAAGCTGTTAGTCACACCCTACCCTCTAACTGATTCTACCTCAGTTTTTCTCTACTTCAGTAAAAACAGTTGCTCAGGCAACAAATATGGAATTTTTCTCTTTCTCTCATGCATTTTTATTATGATTTTAATTAAAAATATTCCTTGATGGGAGAGATGCTTCTTTTTACTACTGAATCCCCAGCACCCTGAATGGTACTTAGGACATAGTAACTGCTCAAAAAAAAAACTTGTTAGGAAAAAACAGGCTAACAACTGAATTTAAACATGCATATTTTGAGCCATGTGGTAGATTATTCAATGTGAAGTGCCTGAATTGAGAATGACCTTATCAAGCAGGTTTGTGCTAAGGATTAAAGAATGACTGTTGTCATATATCCCAGATTATGCTTACTCAACATTCTGCTCTTAAATGAGCCAAAAAAGACTTTAGTATAGGAATGTTTTTCAAAAAAACATACATTGTATAGACAACTTCTCAGTGCAAATTTCCAAATTCTCTCCATTGTTTTTAAAATGCAATATTTTCTGCATTTTTGTTTGATTTCATATTTTACATTCTAATTTATTTTCAGCCAAGACCACTACTGAACAACTGCAACTTTCTTGTCTGTGATTATTTCTCTGATATCATATTCCCAATAAAAATGACCCAGGTTTTATGTGAATGTATGTGTGTTTGAACCTAAGTACAGTTTATGCTCTTACCTCTTGAGAACTTGACAACTTAGCTCCATCCTATCCTGAATTCTAAGATCACAACCACTGCAAGACATTTCTTCTTCCTCATTCTCAGAGCTTCCACAGCAAACTAAACCTACCTTCTCCTAAATCATTTAGTATTTTCTGTTTCATACCATATACTCATATCATAATTTCCATTCAAGGCTATATGTTCCTGAAAGCAGGGAACATAGCATTTTATGTCCATCAACTAGGAGCCTGGCTGGTAAATAATAGATGCTCAAGAAACCATTCTTAAATGAATAAAGGAATCAATAAATACAGGAAGAATTGTTGAATGAAATAAAACTGGGTTATAATGCAAAATTAAGAGGTGGGGCCAAGGAATAAAACACCAGGTTAGCATTTGTCTTCTGGGTCTATTCTTGAGAAGCTCCTGGGTACAGTGTTACTTGCCAAGTTGTTAAGTACCTATAGGGTCTTCAACTATGGAATGCCATCCTCTGGAATATGCATTAGTGTATCTCAGGGTGTGTGATCAGTAACAACAAAAGCCAGGAAATCCTTAGTTCAACAAATTTTCCTCCTTATTTTTGTTCCAAGAAAGAAATTCTTTATAAGTTTATCAGGTAAGAGCTCTGCTCTCTGACACTGATGAAGACAACTCATCAAAGCATCCCAGCCATTTCTACATGAACTGTTTACAATAAGCACCTCCCTCTGTTAGGAGGGTTTGTCAACCTCACACATGATGAAGGTCTGAGCCTGGTGTTAATCTTGTTCCAGGCTGGTCCATGTGTCCTCTATCTTACCCATCAGAAACAAGAGAGAAGAGTTCGTGTTTCTGTGTTGGCTTTTGATCCAGTCCAAGAGGATTTCCATTGCCTATTAGTATCTTAAGTGCTTTATTAGTTTTGGCAGTCTGTTGAAGAGTCTGAAATCCCCAAAAAGGCACAGAGAAGTGGATCTTAAAAGATCAAAAGGCACAAAACAATTATCTACTCTCCAGCCTTCAGGCAGTGCTGCACAACACTCAGAAACTTCTAAAAAGGGAATGGCTATATTGGCAATCACAACCAAAAAGGTTATAAATTTTATTTCTTAGGGTATCTTCCACATTTATGTACCACATTTGTAAACTCTTATTTTTCAAAACAGGAGTCATTTTTGGGTGCTAGTGACCATCATGGTTAGAGAATTCTTATCAAAATGAGTTAGATCCTTAATTTGATATTTTATACCCAAGAGCAAAGTGTAGGAAATCCCAAGAGGTGGAGTAGACATGCTACCAGCAACTTTTAGAATTTCCTCACATATTCTGTGTAACCCTTAGTGTTTCAGTTCTGACTGCCACTGCTATACAAGATTTTTTGAAAACAGGTGCTGAAGGGAAGCCATTGAGTTATTACTTTCACTTGGAAATTGAAGGTGAAAACCCTGAACTGAAATGGAGGTAACAATTTACAAGATGAAATGACCCTTAACAGAAAAGTCAGCTAACTAGTCCCACTGGAAATTCCTGGCCTGGAAATGTTAATCTCAAGGCTGGTCTGAGATTCACAATGTTAGATGAAAGGAGTAATTTTGCCCCATCACTAAGGATCTTAACCATTTTGATCATCACAACATTTAGAATTGGGGGAGAAAAAAATAAAAGCATCACAACCTGAATTCAGACAGCAAAATCCCTACATTTCTTAAGGATTCATATTAAAGCTTTAACAAAGTGTTTCAGATTCCAAATTAATCTTAGAACATAGGTGTGCTTTCCCAAATGGCAAATACAGACTTTTTTTGGCTGAACTACATTTCATCTATACAAGGGTAGATTTTTTTGTTCTTGTTAACAGGAGCAGTCCTTGAAAGCGACCCTTTCCTGCCTTGAACAAGTTAAATATAAGATGTTCTTCCAAATCCAAGAAATAGAAAATGCCACTGAGGTACCTGAGTTTCTAGCTAGGAATGTAAATGGAGCAGGGATATATTTCCTCAAGAGTTTAATTTGAAATACATCTATTTCTCACTTTGATCATCAACAGAGATATTCCTCCTTTCTGTGGCGTTGTCTTCAGGGGCTCTGCTTAGGCAGCCCTGAAGGCTGTTGTTGCTTAATAGGTTTGGAAAAGCAAAGCTGACCCCAAAGTACCTACCTCACGCCTCCTAGCTTTTTTGCCTGCAGTCTGCCAGGGGCCACATTGTGACCTCTGAGTCTTAACAGACAGTACACAGCTGAGCACGAATGGCTGAGAGAAGGAGGTATGCACCGCCTAAAATGATTTAGAGAAACACAATCCCCTCTCTGAAATGCACTTCATACTTTTGGCACTCACATACATCTTTATGTACATTTAATGGAGTTCATTCTTTATTCTTCCCAACCCTTAGAAGCTGTTCTAAATTTGGCAGTGAAATTTAACATTGACATTTTAACATTTAAAATCCAAGAAATAAGGTACGACCCTCTATTTAAAGAACAAAATTATAATTAGTAAATATTTTTTAAAAATTGTAATAGAAAATGTAAAACAATATATGTGTTCATTGTCTGGCCAAACTTAAACATTTTGATGCATCTTCGTATACATTTTGGTGTTAGCCGAACTATCTTGTGGATTTATCTTTTCCTCTCTTTCTCTGATCCAGAGCCAGGGAACTTTTAAGGCTTCTGCCTTCCTAGGTTCTGCTCTCATCTTCAGAAAAGCTATTGCTTTAAAGTTTATTTCTGGTATGTTCTTGTGTCTGAGGCTTGAATTCTTCCCATGATCTTGTTTGCTTGACTCTAACTAGGATCATATCTGTACCAATATCTTGGGCATTTGTGATCACAGAACCACCCAAGGCTTCCCTTCACGCCTTGATAAGCAAAACTCATGTTCTCTCATGGTTCAAGCCAAAAAGAAGCTTCTCCTATTTTCCTAGTACAGTAGCAGCTTACTTGTGCCGCCTTAAGGAAAGATGGTGAAGCAATTTTTGTCTTCAGCGGTCGCCAGTTTCTTACTTTTCTCTTTCTTCCTTGAACTGACCCATTCTCTCCTTTGGGAATAGAGCTGCCTCTTTAATCACATCAACGACTATGAAGAAGACAGGTTTGAATATGAATCACTTGTATTTTAATAACTTTAGGGGGTTAATGCCTGTCCTCAGTCTTTGCATTTTAAGATTTTAACCTTAATTATAGAAATGGAAAATAACATTCAAAGTTATTTCCTTCTTAATGGAACTCTGGGCATCAGCAGGCCATGAGGAATTGGAGGGAATTGATTTTAACACGAGCAATCATAAATCAATACATGCATATGTGTAAAGACGGCTTGGGCATACGTCAGTAAAAGTCTTTTGCCCAACGGGTGAGCATAAATGGAACAAAAACAAAAACAAAACACAAAAATTATGGCCCATGCTCAGTCCTCCGCAGGTGCCCCACTATCTTCCTACGGAGGAGGACCAAGCTGAGCTGGCTGTGCCTACCTCGGCATGAACTGTTCTAGGGAGCTATTAAGGGCAGAATGATGCGAGTTGAGTCAGTAACTGCTTCATTTTGCAAACCTTGGACCAAGCCTACCCACCACCAAGACCCCAACTCTAGTACAAGATGAGAGGTCAGCCTGCTAGTAGCCCTCTCTAGATCAACATTCCTTCAAGTGTGGCCAGGGCTGCTGCAAGAGACTTATTTCCTGAGAAGGACCCCAAGAATCTGAATAAAATAGTTGGGTCATTATTATGTACACTACATTTTAAGGATCTCTACTCAGTCCCCTTTTATCAATGCCCCCTGTGTTTCCCTATCAACTCTTTCCATTCTCCATTTGACCATAACTTATGATTCCCCTGGCTATGCCACAAAATTCACAGATATCTATCTTGCAAAGCCCTTTCAAACTCCCTCTGCTCCTTGAGTCACACTGTCACTTCCTGAACAAATGTCATCAGCTTTGTAACCTCAAGGCCACAGAACCTAAAATATTATAGGCATGATAAAGAGAGGAACTGAATGCATTCCCCAAGATCATTTCAGGTAAATAGGAGTGCACCTAAAAAATCCAGGGTTTGTTTGCTTTAAGCCATGACTGTAAGAGATTTAGACAAAGGACTTGTATCTGTTGAAGTCTGAGTCAGGGACCTTTGTTCTATATGGGTAGGGGTCAGGGCGTAGATGCACATGGGAATCCCTCCATAAGAAAATAGCAGCTGAACACAAGGGTGAATATCTATGCTG
Source organism: Dasypus novemcinctus (assembly GCF_030445035.2). Classification (NCBI taxonomy): domain Eukaryota; kingdom Metazoa; phylum Chordata; class Mammalia; order Cingulata; family Dasypodidae; genus Dasypus; species Dasypus novemcinctus. The sequence goes on along the minus strand of NC_080699.1, from coordinate 37,347,338 downwards.
ATTTATATTGCAGAAAAGTTTATAAAGCTGTACAATGTCAGTATGCTTGTGTAAGAGCAATGCAAATTATTGTCATTGATAGCTATTATTTATTATTTTTGCCTAATTGTTATGTAGAACAGTATTGACTATGGATATATAGCTATGTATTATTTTCTAAATATCTTAAAGTCAGGGACGAAAGTCTTCTGTAAGTCTGTACCTCTTCTCCCCACCCCCTACCCGCAGGACACTATGGCAGTAGCTTACACCTTATACTTTTTCAGAAAGCATTCAATAAATCAATCAATATTCTTATGCCTTATCGATATTACATTTGCATTCTAGCCATGTTTGCACAAATGACCCAGGAGAACATTTGGTCCTGCTCCACCATGGACCCATGCACACATTTCTCAGTACTCATGGTAATGTCAGAAATAGAAGATGGGGGCCCTTCCCTTAAGCTGCCCTGGGAAGGAGGCAGAGGAAGAGGAAAAGGAAGAGGAAGAAAGAGGAAGAGGAAGGAGGGACCTGAGAAGAAAGGCGAAGATAAAGAGTATCACATTTGGAATTGGAATGGATAGAAAATGCCGGAGGATACAAAACAGCAGTCATTAAACAAATAGCTGTTCAAGGCCGCCCCATGAAGTCTTGGGTTGCCTCGGTCGTCTAAGTCCATCCCAATGCACGGCACACCCTGTTCCTTTCTGAGATTGGACTGTGAGACCCAAAAGCATTCTCTGTTCAGGCTACAAGGTTTACCAGCTTCCCCCCGTAGGCACTGCATGTGCATATTTAATCTGCTTCCAGAGGCATCCTGGCCACATTGTTCAATTTTGTCCTCTGTAAGTCCCCAGTCCAGGCCTTCACAGGCATTAAGTATTAAATCTTAGAAAAAAAACAGAAATTATGAAGAAAAAAAAAACTAAACTAAATATAACCAACGCAACAACAAACATAAAATTATCATGCATTTGAACTGCTCCTTAAAGCACCTTTCAGGAATTCAAATTAATGTCATTGCTAGCTGCGTGTGGAAATTGAACTATTTTCTTTTGTTGAAATTGTCTTCTTTTCCTCTATTCCTCACCACCATCCCTCTAACATGCTTCTTCCTCTTTAACCAAAGAGCATTGTTTTCATCTTTCTCTCAAATCCGTCCATTTCTCAAAAATCCCCTATTTCTCTATTTTTGCACCTCCTAGGATATATGTCCCTGAATTTTAGGGTTACCTGATTATAGGACTAAATCTATGTCTGGATGTTCAGATATTAGAGATGTTGCCCACATTATGTGCTTTTCCACTTACAAACTTAATGAAAAATAGATAAAAGGAAATTGCCCATGTCTCTCTCTTTTCCAATCAGGGAAATTTTACTTTAGCTACCTTAGAAACCAGAATGCCAATCATTCTTTCCCCATGTCGAACCCTTTAGATTTCACTTAGAGTGACATTGCTAAGAGTATTATTTCACATTCCATTTAACTACAACACAAACTTTCTCCAAATCTGACTGCTTTCTTAAAGAAGGCAATGCCCTTTGAACATGTTAACCTTTTAGAGAGTGTACAAAACAATTTTAAGTGCAAATTTAATAGCTTCACAAGTATGAAAAGAATCTCAATCATCATAAAAAGGAGAATACAGCTCCTATTCTCTCTTTCTCTGTCTCTCTCCCCCTCTCCCTCCTTCTCTATCTATCTAGAGAGGAAACTCATAGACTATTAGGATTATTCAATAATTAATGCAAGGATTAGAATGTGAATGACCTGAATACAAACAAGTTATGTTTTTAATTATAGAGGCAACCCATGGTTAACGGGAAAATTGGGACAATACATAATGACAAAGAGAACTCCTAAATTCACTATATAGAAATAAACATTTGTTATTATATTCCTAGTATTTCCCTATGCACATAGAATCATACTAAAATTTAGTTTTACACAATGACTTTGTATTAAGTTAATATTAATGTATGTTAAAGAACTGAATATTAGTTCAGTGTGTGAATGCTCTTTAATGTTATTTTTGACATTGTTAATACTGTGATAGACATTTTACTAGAAAGATTGGGGTATTATTTGTTTGCTTGTATTTCATAGGATAGAGTCACTAAAATGGACGTTATGGGTATACTTTCATGAATTTTGGTGTAATGGTACATACTTGGCAACCATTTTTCCAGACTACCAATGGCAGTCTTATCAACGGTAGATATTCTTCTCTTTTTTGTTCTATTTGATAGGTAAAAGAATGATATTATATTGTGGGTATGTTTGTGCATTTTTTCAATTTCTAGCAACTTACTTCATGTGAATTTTAAGCATTATTATTTCAATTCAGTGAATCAGATGTAAAAATTTTGTGGTTTTATTCATTTTTAAAATCTGCTTTATTGTCAAAGTAAACTATTATGTTTACTCCTAAACATTTTGTTTTTCAGACTATGGTAAATGGGAATTTTCATTTCTTCTTTTCCTAATAATGTTAACTGGTTTTCCAAATGTTTATGAACCATTTATAGTTCCTCTTTTGTGACCTGCTTATATATCTGCTCTGACCCTCTTTACTTTGGGTCCTTTTTTTTTGTGGTTTGTGCATTATATGCCCTATTAATTCTTCATTGGATATATACATTTCCAATGTGTTCTAGAAAGCAACTTGGCTTTTTTCCTCTTTTCTCATTTGTGCTTTGCTTAGGATATCTTTTCTGGACAGAAGTTTTAAAGCTTCATGCATACATTATTCAATGTTTTTATTAAGATGTTTTCCTTTTGTATTTTGTTTAAGAAGTTCCACACTATTTTAAAGGTTGAAAATTATTGTAATTTTATTGTAAATATTTCAAGGTTTCCTTCAAAGAATGCCTTTAATCCACTTGAATTTTATTTTGAAGTAAATATAAGATAGTAACCTACCTCAACAATGCCTAGCATTACTGAAATTCTATTATTTATCTATGGATATATAAATATCACCTCTTTACCTATCAGATTTTATTGAAACATAAATATATTTATAGGCTATCTCTACTGTGATAGCTCTTCTATTTGTTGAGCCCTACATTAACAATGCACTGTTTTAATTAATTTTTCAAAGTCTTGCTTTATGACAGTGTAATTTCTGATTTTTCCCAAAAGTTTTTTTCCAAAAGGGTTCTTTAACCCTTTCTTTTCTATATCAGTTTTATAATTAACTTTTCAAAGCATAATGTATTTGAACTTCAATAAGAATTAAATTAAATTTATAGACTAATATGGGAAGAATTGGCCTCTCTATGACACTGAGTCATTTCTGACTCGTGAACATAGTATATCTCTCAAATTAGTACTATTTCTTTTATTTCCTTCAGTAATATTTTGCAATTTTCACCATAAAAATTCTGTATTTAGTTTTTTAGCTTTCCCTTATTTACTTTATAGATTTTGTTGGTATGTTTAATAAAAATTATTAATAAGATTTTTCTTAATATTTTGCAATTGTTTATTACAGATGTATAAAAAACTACTGATTTATTTATATTGATATTGTATTTGGGAAGCTATTAATATATCTAGGAGTTTATTATTAGAGTCTGTTTAAATTTTCTATTTAGGAAAGCACATTAATTTCCCATAAGGATGGTTTGGGCTCTTCTTTTTTAAATTCTTTTGTCTTAGGCACTTTCATATTTTTGCATTGGCTCAGATCTCCAGTATAAGTTTTAATAAATGAAGTCAACTGCAAGAGGGAAATACCAAACTGAATAACAGAGTTGAGCAGAATCAATTTGGAAGGAACATCTAAGTTTCCTCTACCTAGCGTTGAATATTCAAACATCAACCTGTTAGCAAATCTTCAATTGGTCTGAAATATTAAACATACCTCTTTAGTGTAAGTGAGCAAAATAAAAATCCCAGGAATAAATGAAAATTCAGAAATAGAATTATGAACATAATGAGAATCATAACAGTGATAAGAAAGACACTAACTTTGGGGAATGGGAAGAAGAGATGAGATGTGGAGGTGTTGTCGGGACGTGGAGTTGTCCTGGGTGGTGCTTCACGGACAATTACTGGACATTGTAGATCCCCCCAGGGCCCACTGGATGGAACGTGGGAGAGTGTGGGCTATGATGTGGACCATTGACTATGGGGTGCAGTGATGCTCAGAGATGTACTTACCAGGTGCAATGGATGTGTCATGATGATGGGAGAGAGTGTTGCTGTGGGGGGAGTGGGGGGTGGGGGCGGTGGGATTGAATGGGACCTCATATTTTTTTAATGTAATTTTTTAAAATAAATAAATAATTGAAAAAATAAAAAATAAAAAATAAAACCTAATAGGACAAAGTCTGAAAAAAAAAAAAAAAGAAAGACACTAACTTTAATCCATTTATTTTTTGGGAAAAAAAGTTTATTGTATGGATACTAATCAGTTTTATAACCTTGCTTCTTCCTTTCAAGGTAAACAAAGCAACATATATATCACCTAAAATTTCCCCCTTAAACTACAATCAGATATATAATATAGTGCTGTTAATTATTTACAAAATGTTGTGTTATCATCGCCTCCAAACACATTAGCAAAACCTATTTTAATATTACAAGTTTGAATCCAGTTTGATTTGTTTTCTTTTAATTTTTTGTGATTTTTTCTTTGGTTTGTATAAAGGGTATTTATTTGAGGTAGAAGCTTACAGTATCAGGCCATAAAGTGCAAGTTACTTCCCTCACCAAAGGCTTTTGCCTTGTCTTGGAGCAAGGTGGCTGCCAATGTCTGTCAGGGTTCAGGCTTCCTGGGTTCTTTTCTTCCCGGGGTCCATTTCTCTCTAGGCTCAGTGCCTCTGCTTTCTCTACAAGGTCAGCTGTAGCCTATGAGGCTTTCTAGGCTTTGCCTTTCTCCACAAGTCCAGCTGCAGACTATCAGACAACCAGCTCTGTGTCTCTCCCTGGGACTTGATTCTCTCCAGGCTCAGCTGCACTGCTCCTCTGTGTGCTTACTTCCCAGCTCCAGCATCAAAACTCCAATATCAAAACTCCAACTAACTCCTCTACTATGCTATGTAGTTTATTTTCTTTTTCCTTTTTTTTTAATCTGGCTTTTTTTTTCTATTTCCTAATAGAAATTTTTAGGAATAGAAGTTATTTCCTAACTTTTTAAAAGATACATAGATCATACAAAATTTTACATTAAAAAATATGAGTACCCCGTATACCCCCTCTCCCCAACCCCCCACTCCTCCCACATTTTGTGATGTTATTAAAGGTACTTCATGGATGCTACTAAATTTTTAACCTTAAAACTGAAAAAAAAAAAAAAAGAAAAGCCAGAAAGATCTAGGTGAATGATCTTCTTGCATTAACTTTGAACAAACTTTGCAATTCTTTCGTAATTCTAGCTTGGGTCTTCCCTTTGGCAACTGTTTCTATCTCTTCTTTGATGATCACCTTCTAATTTTCCTGGTTTTCTTTTATCACAAAGACTTCCAATTCTTTAAATTGCATCTTCTCTCTCGCCACTATATTTATAATCTTCTACTATTGTTTTCTTCTCTTTGTCCTTTTCTTCTACATTATAAGAGGGAATCAATAGTTTATCTTGCTCATTTCTGATATGACTGTCATAAGTATATTCGGACTATTTTTTTTAAATTTCCATTGTTTTTTCTTTCATCGGTCAGCTTCTCTGAATCTCTGATTTCATGTCATGTATTCTCTTACTATAATTCCCTTTCTCATCCCATGAAGGTCAAAATCTATTTGACTATATGTATCAAGCAAGAATGTTACTTTTTCTCACCTGTATTATTCTTTTTAAAAACTATTTTTTCTGAAACATGTTCTTCTTTTGGGTTTCCAAGTCTATGTGCCTCTTCTTCTTAAGCTGTAACATTTTCTTAAGTCTCAGACTACTTTTTTCTGTTTATTCATTTTAGATAGATGAATTATCTTCTTAATTTCATTTTCCCAAATATTACGTGTGTGTCTGCATGTGGTATGTGTGAGTAGGAGGGAGGGAAGACAGAGCATATTAGTGTCCTTATTTCTTTCCAGTGGCCTCTTAGATGCTAGTACCAAACTGTTATAGAATCTACATTCACTATTCATGTAAACATAAACATATACAACCCCTCAATAAACTATGAGACTTAGCACACGTTACTTGGTATAAGTCTACAACTGCTTCTATAACTACTACCATGTCTTTAAAGAATATTGTGATCTTTGTATCATGCAAAATTAAAAAGCCAGTCTTTCCAATATGCACTAAACTGAGGGCTATTTCTCTCTCTCTGCCTTTGCATTGAACACTTTACCTTAACTAATACATCATTCCAATATCCCAAAATAGCAATGCCTCCCCTCACTCCCACCCCTGTTGTTTTGTATGTTGTATATTAAGAGAACTGGTCTTATAATATATGCACAGAGATGCTCACTGATGAGAGGACTAGCTGGCTTTATGGCATTGTGAGTGTGGGGTCTTGTATGCCCTATAGTGCAATCTATGTATCCTGGACTTAGGGACATAAAAGATGGTGAACTGCACAAGTCCTCAAAATCTTGGGCACTTGCTGGATGGTTATAGGTCAGAATGCATTTCGGTTGGCTTGTGTGTAGGCATAAGAGTATGTGCACGTGCACCAGTCTACATCAACAATAGGACAGCTAAGAAAGTATTTTCTGCACATTGACAAATAATATGCTCTTAATATTAGTTTTCACTTCTGTTCTATTACAAATAATTCTGTGTATTTCCATGAGTCATGAAAAATTGTCAAGAAGGCATATCATAAATCTGTGTGTTATAGAGGGTAAACTATAAAGTAAACTATAGCCCATGGTTAGTAGCAATTTTCAATATGTCTTCATCGATTGTAATCGCACTAATGAAGGATGTTGTTAATGGGGAAAAATGTCAGAGGAAGAGAGGGTGGGGCATATAGGAGTCCCTTATATTTTTTATGTATCGTTTATGTAATCTAAAGCTTCTTTAAAAATAAAAAAAGAAGGCATATCAGACATAACTGGTGTTAACCTGGAAACTAAGCATACAGTAGTAACAGAAATTATAAAATAGATCATTGCTACATTGCATTGTATACTGAGTTTACAAAATTTGAAAATTACAGCAAAAAAATAGCAAAATTACTGCCAGAGGCATGCCAGTTAACATAAGCAATAGGCTATTTCAATGAGCCAGCCTTTTGTGAAAGACCATACTAAATTCTGTGTCCATTGAAAATAATGTTTTTCAGACTATGGCCTGGATCTCATTGGCAGGCTCTGAATATCATCTAGGATGGGTATTTATCCATGCCTGTATTGATTGTGTGGATTAATGTGTGTTATTGAAAGTGGTACTCTAATCCACATTAATTCCGGTGGCATTTTTTTTTAAGTAACAGTGAGCTCAGGTGGGGTAAGTGTACCACGAACTACAAATTGAAAATCACTTATTTAAAGGCATAATGGAATATGTGAATTGTGTGTCAATGATGGGGTATGTTATTAAAAGATATTTCTTAGAAGCATAAAGTTAGACAGTATGATGGAAATAGAGTCAGAATATTTGAATATTCAGCTCTTTCTTATCTCCTAGTTTCAGACATATGTATTTTCTCTCTTCAAGAAGCAGACATCTATATGAAGGTCATCACTTCTAATGTCTGAATTTCTCTAATAAGGCTAAGTTCAGGGTTTTAAGGGAGCACCTAGTTGGGGTGGTCAGGTGCAATAACCTTGACTTGAATAGACAGGGAAGCATGAGGTAGAACAGCTGGACAAGGGCTTTATAAGGTAAAGGGAATGGCAGGTCTAGAAAAAAGGTTTGTTCAGAGAAGTGAAAGTGTTGGTATGGCTGAAGCCTAGGGAAATAAAGCTGGAGTGAGAAACGAGGCACAACTGATAAGGAAACTTATCTTCCATATTTTCAATATTTGAAGTAACAAAAATCACCCAACACTTTACATCTTATTTTGCCACAGAGCTGCCAACGCAAAGTACCATAAATGGGTTGACTTCTATAATGGGAATTTTATTTAGAGTAAAAGCTTATAGTTCCCTGGCTTGAAATGTCTAAATCAAAGCAACAGCAGAGTTGCTTTTTCACCAAAGTTGACTACTGGTAATCCTGAGGTCCTGCTACATGGCAAAACAAGATGGCAGCCAATCTCTGTCAAGGTCCCTGCTTTCCATGCCAGAATCTACTATCTCCCAGAGCTCAGCTGTGGACAACCAGATATAGGGTTTGGCTCTCCATCCTTGACCTGTTACATGGGCCCAGGCTTTTGGGGGTTTCATGCTTAAGATTTGGCTACTAGCAATCTCGCGTCCTCTCTCTCGTGGCAAGGTAAAAAATGGCAGAAATCCCTTTTCCTGTGTCTCTCTCTTTGCATCTCTATTTGTATAAAGCACCAGTAAGAGGATGGAGACTCAACCTGAGCAGCCCAATCAAACTGTTTTCACAGCCACAGGAATGGATTAGTTCAAGAACATAATATTTTGTGTGTGTGTGTGATTCATAAAACAATTTCAAACTGACACACCGCATGTCCATCAACAAGAGAACAGATAAATAATTTTTGTATATATATATATGTATCCAATGTAATACTAGAAAGCAAGGAAAATGAATGAGTTAGGATTATATGCTTCAACATTGATGAATCCCAGACAGAAGAAGTAGAGCTACAAAAAGGAAATCAGAGAACTATCATAGAATATATTTGTCTACATTTATGCCGGTTGTAAACATACATTCTGCTAAATAGTTTTCTGATTAGGAATATATATATGGTGCACATGTAACTAAAAAAACAAGGGAATAATGAATTCAAATTTTAGGAAATTTGTTATCTGTAAGAGATGAGGGAAGAAGCTGGGAACTGGGAACAGGAGATTTCAAAGTTTTAATCTTTATCTTAGATTAAGTGGTAGGCAACTTGCTGTTGACTTTGTTTTCATTCTTTATTCTGTGCATATATATTTAAATACTTTTTTGTATCTATTGAAAATTTAATATATGCAATAAAAAATTTCTTGTTTTCAAGTTAATGATTCCATCCAAATGAACTTTGCTATGTCAAGAAAAATGACTTATTATGAGTTTCTAATTTTAATTACAATGGAAATTTTCTTCGTTAAAACTCTTTTGATGACTAGAAATTTAACCTGAAGATTCAAGAGATTTTTTTAAAGCCTTTTATTTTTAAACTGGAAATAAAGAAGTGGAAAAAAAAAATACCCAAAGATCAAAGATGGCAAAGGATAGATGGCTGGGAACTCTAAAGACCTTGATTGTATTGTGGGTTCATAGCTTTGGCCACAGAGGAGACTTCACCTTTCCATTTAGCAGACAAAGCAAATGTAAATTTGTTCTTGATCACAATATGCCCAGTATTAAATTTAGTAAGAGAAAATTGCACTAAGAGCTGAATTTTAGGCTTAACTCAGTGACATTCTCTTTTTTGTATGGAATTGATCAGCTCAAACCGAGAGCTCGTGACTGGGAAAATGACACAGTCTGCTCCTGCCTTGTTCGAAATTTTAATGGTGCTAGGGTTCACTCTGGCACTAATTTTATAGTCGCTGTTGCCTCTGATTGTCTAGCAGGAACCAGAATTCTTCCTTTGCTCCCCTCTGAGCAAGGCAGCTGTAGGATGGAGTCCATTTAGTATTAATCATCGCAGTTTCCCAGCTAGCCCTGTGCCAATGAAATAGAGCATCCTTGGAATGAAGAAAAAGGATTAAAGAAAATGTGAACATGTGGAAATTTTTCCTGTTTTGCCAGCTTTGGTGGATGCCTTCCCTGATATTCTTGGATTGTTTTCCATTTGGTAGGGCTGGGGTGGGGGTTGATACCTCCATAGAAATAGTATTTTCTTAATTGCCTTTTCTCTGTCCCCAAAGAACTGGTCCCATATCTTATTTTTTGATGAAAAAATGGCTCTAAAATATTTTCAATTGCACAGTGAATATGATAAGTTGCACCTGCAATTGATTCCTGGACTGAAATCAGGTTCATTTAGTTATTAGAGTGCTTAATTATACTCACCTCAACATCAGTGATTCAATATATCACCACCCAGGTTTCTCAATGTATTTTCCTCTTAGAATACTGTCACTTAAATCTTTCTTAACCAAATATTCTTTCAACTAAAAATGGTGATCTCATGAGCTTAAAAAATAAAGTACCTGGGAGATAGGCCATGAGCAAAGCTCAGATTTTGAAGTTAGAAAAAGGGAAGCAGACATGGCTCATCTGATAGAGTGTTCATCTACCATATGGAGGGTCCAGGTTCAATCCCCAGGGCCTCCTGACCTGTGTGGTAAGCTGGCCCACACTCAGTGCTACATGCACAAGGAGTGCCGTGCCATGCACCCATGTAGGGGTACACCATGCACAAGGAGTGTGCCCTGCAAAGAGAGCCACACTGTGTGTAAAAAGCACAACCCACACAGAAGTGGCACTACACACGGAGAGCTGATGTAGCAAGATGACACAACAAAAAAGAGACACAGTTTCCCAGTGCTGCTGGATAATGCAAGTGGACGCAGAAAAACACGCAGTGAATGGACACAGTGAGCAGACAATGGGGGGTGGGGGGGGGAAGGGGAGAGAAATAAAATAAATAAATAAATAAGTCTTTTAAAAAATAAAGTTAGAAAAATAAATAGCTTGAGGGGATTTATCCCCTTGATCATCCTAATTGGATATCAAGATATTAAGTAGGGTCTTTGGCCATGAATGAATATATATTTGGAGAAAGAGTGAGTGAGGGTAAGTGGAAGAGACAAAAGAAGAAAGAGAGAGAGAGTTTGTTTGAACTCAGATACAGGAAAGAGCATACTTAGTTGAAAGAATATGGACACCTTAGCAGTTTGACATAGTTATGCATTTCAAAAATAGATATTGGCTTATGTTTGTAAACTTGTCTGAACCTGGGCAAGGTTAAGTTATGATTAGGGCTTTGATTGGGCCACATCATTAGAGCTTCAAGTCCCCACCCCTTGGATAAAAGATAAAAAGGTATGGTAAAGGACAGAGTTGAGGGTTTTTGATGTTGGAGTTTTGATGTTGGAATTAGATACTGAGGCCTTAAGCTGGAGCCCCAGGAAGTAAGTTCACAGAGGAAACAGAAACCAGTCCCAGAAAGAGAGGAACACTGAGCCCATGAAAAAGAAGCCTGACAAAGGGAGGAACCCAGGAAGCCTGAACCTTCACAGATGTTGGCAGCCATCTTGCTCCAACACATGAAAATAGACTTTGGTGAGGGTAGTAACTTATGCTTTATGGACTGGTATCTGTTAGCTCCTACCCCAAATAAATACCTTTTATAAAAACAAACCAATTTCTGGTATTTTGCATCAGCACCCCTTTGGCTGACTAATACAGACACCTTTTCTGACACCTAACAAGATGGTGGCAGAGTAAGGTGCTCATAATGTCAGCTCCTGCTACAGGGAAGTTAGTAAACACCCAGAGCTATCTGTAGCTAACTGAAGCACCTGTTTGGGGGCTCCAGGAGACTTTAAATCATATTACCTAGGTATAATGTTAAAAACAGCATGGTACTGGCATAAAGACAGGCACGTAGACCAATGGAACCAAACTGATGGTTCAGCAACAGACCTTCACATGTATGGTCAAGTGAGTTTTAACGAGCCTGTCAAACCCACACAGCTTGGGCAAAAGCGTCCATTCAAGAAATGGTGCTGAAAGAACCTGCCAGCATAAAAGGAAGTGCAGACTGCCCAAGAATGGCCCCACACACAGGGAGAGCTGACACAACAAGATGATGCAACAAAAAGAAACACAGATTCCCGCTGCCGCTGATAAGGATAGAAGCGGTCACAGAAGAATACACAGCGAATGGACACAAAGAGCGGACAACCGGGGGGAAAGGGGAGAGAAATAAATAAATCTTAAAAAAAAAAAAAAAAAGAACTGTTTATTCATAGCCAAAAGAAGGAAAGAGGACCGCTATCTCATACCTTATACAAAACTTAACTCAAAATAGATCAAAAGCCTAAAATTAAAAGTAAGAACCATAAAGCTTCTAGAAGAAATCATAGGAATATCTTCAAGACCTGGGGGTAAGTGGTGGATTTTTACAGGAGATAAGAGGAGGACTGAGATGGACTACTGATGTTTAATGTAAGTAGAAGTTTTAGTTAGCTTTACTATAAAATTGTGGAAATGTATAGAGTGGATGGTAACACATAATGAATAACAGCTAGTTTATAAATGGGGATGTGACTGAAAAATGGTAGTCTAGGTATGTAAATGACAATGAACAGAATGCTAGAGAATAATCTAGGAACTGAATAGCACAGAAAACCAAGAGGTGGATGAGCATTGTGGTTGATGGTACAGATGCAAGAGTGTATTTTGTGACCTAGAGCAAATATACTTCACTACTGCAGGGTAGTGGAATTGTGGAGAAACATGGGGAAAAAAAACAACTGGAGTGACCTATGAACTATGGTTAGCAGTAATAATATAATATTCTTGCATCTATGCCAAAAATATACTGTGTTGATAATGGGGCAGTATAGAAAATGTGTGCCAAATGTACACTATGGACGTGGTAACAGTCAGATGATATTATCTTATCTGTAACAAATGTTCCACCACAGTGTAGTGTGTTGATAGAGGGTTGTTATTTGGGAATTCTGCACATATGCATGATTGTTTTATAAGTTTACAACTTCTGTCATAAAAAACATATTTAAAAAATAATAATAGGGTGGGTCAGGGGAAAATGCACCAAATATAAGATAAGAACTATAATTATTAGTAAGATTTTTACAATATTCTTTCATAATTAGTAACAAACATCTCACGACAATGCAAAGTGTTGGTGGAGGGTTGATGTATGGAACCCCTGTATGATGTTATGCATGTTTGCTTTGTAAGTTCACAACTTTTACTATACACTTATTGTTTATGTATGCTCATATATAAATGATATAAAGATAATAATAATAGGGGGCTTGGGAGAAAATGCTTTGCTTAGTAGTAATATTTTGACAATGTTTTTTAATCATTAGTTAAAAAGGTTTAACAACTGTGCAAGATATTAATGGTAGGGTGAGGTGCAAGAGTCCTGTATGATATTAGGTATGTTTGTTTTGTAAGTTCACAACTATTACTGTATACATATTGTTTATGCATATTTATGTATAAGTGATATACTTCAATAAACTTTTTAAAAATTAAAAAATACATCAAAGCAAAAAAAAATAGTATGGACACTTTTTCATAGATTTATTAACTATTTTCATTTCTCATTTATTTTCGTGTGAAATGTCTGTTCATATTCTTTGACAATTTTTATTTTGGCCTCTTCATCTTTTTTAAAAATTTAATTTTTAAGGGCTTTTTAATTCCAGAAATTTGCATTTATCTGTCTTGTTACTTATATATTTTTGAATTTGTCATTGTTCATGGTAGTTGTTGCCTTACTGAAAAATTTTTTGTCCCTCTTTTTTATTAAAGAAGTTGAGGGTTTACAGAAAAAATCATGCATAAACTACAGAGACTCTATATACCATTCTATTAACCAAGTTTTGGTTTTGTTGATTTTTTTTTCTATTTTTATATTCTCTATCTCATTCATCTCTGTTTCTATCTTTGTTATATCCTTCATTTTTCTTGTTTTGAGTTTAATTTATTCTTTTTCTGGATGCTCTAGTTGTGAGGTAAGTTCTCTGGTTTGAGATCTTCCTTCCTTTTTTCTTTATATTTGAGAAGTTGAGAGTTAACGAAACAATCATGCATACCATAAGGATTCCCATATATTAACCCACCATCAACACCTTATGTTGTTGAGGCACATTTGTTACAAATGATGAAAGAACATCATAACATTACTGCTATGTATATTCCATAGCTTATATTTGGTGTATTTTTCCAACAAACCATTCTATTCATACAATGTATTTTGTATACTTGTTATAGTTCAAGAGAGAATGATCTCATATTTGTATTGTTATTCACAGTTCATCATTCACCACAGGTTCACTGGGTTATACAATATCCTACCTCATACAATCCAACCAAAATGCACACTCAGTGGCTCTGTTTCATCACAGGGTTGTGTTCAATCATGACCTCAGTGCATTTCAGAATGTTTTCACTATTGCAAAAGGAAAAATTCCATACTAATTTATATACCCCTATTATTGACCCTTAGCATTGATATAATATCTTTGAACTTTCTGTAAAAATTTTACAATATTACTGGAAACTATAGTCTATCCATTATGTTATATTTTCGTATATATCTCCGTAGTCTTAATACCTTGTAATAGAGGAGCATTCTTGTACTACTAACCACAGCCATCATCCACCATTGAAAGCTCTGTGTTATGCAATCCCTAGATTATCCTCTAGCTGTCTTTCAATTGACATTAAACTCCCTAGACTATCCCTTTCAGCCCCAATCACATTTGTAAATCAGCAGTTTTGATTATACTCCCTATAATTTGTTACCATCAACTCTAACCATTCATCACATTTAAAATTCTCCCTATTAAACATTTGATACATTTAGCATCAGCTCCCCCTTCTCAATCCACATTCTATCTCCTACTAACCTATACTTATATAGTTTAACTTACATATTTATTCATGTATTTAGTTCATATTGGTAAGACATTACAATATTTGTCCTTTTGTGGTTGGCTTATTTCATTCAACAAAATGTTCTCAAAGCTCATCCAGGTTGTTATACGCATCCCAAGTTCATTTCTGCTTACAGCTGAGCAGTATTCCATCGTATGTACATACCACATTTTGTTTATCCATTCATCCATTGATGGACACTTGGATTGTTTCCATTTTTACAATAGTAAGTTGTATTAATAGTTGCCACTATGGATACAATGAAAAAGTTAACTATTTGCTTTTATTTCCCAGTTCCATATATGGATGTATGCCTCCTCAACTCTCCTCGAAGGGCTGTGAAGATTATGGGGCATCTCATCTTTAACAATATACTTCACACATACAGAATTAGGTTATGCAAAACTAAATTTTTAACTGAATTGAAGTCAAAGAGATGACTGTTACAAGCATCAAGTGAGAGTTTACCAGAGACACTGCTCTATCTATTGTCTAAGAATGCCCATTCGGGAGATAATCTTGCTTATGGAAATTGCCTGATAGCATTTTTATTGTATTTTCACTTTTTTTGCCCTTTCTGTTCTGAAATGATCATCAATTCTTCTGGAAGTTTTCTTTCCCTAATATTTTTTATTTTTCAGTAATTTGAAATAAGCAGTGCTCACAATTAGTTTCTGCATATCTGTTGGTTCACATGGATGTGGGAGGCAGGTCTCCTACAGCTGCAGATAATTAAGTTCAGTTCCTCCTCAGATTCATCATCTGATCACGTGTTACTTTAATATTTAACCACCAAGCAATACTTTCATTGCCACTGACTCCTCCAGACTTGTGAAGTTTAGAATGCAAAAGTCCTTGTTGAAAGCTTTGAAATTCATCCTGTCAGGTATATTTGACAAAAGCTACTTGAATGGGGATGCAAATTAAGTCTCCATTGCACTTACTTCTGCAATAATGTTTTACATTGTTATGGTGCAATACACTTCTCATAACATGCTCGTGTACATAATTTCACCAGGTCCTTCAATATCCCTTTGAGATAGGAACTATAGCAGGTTTTATTTTCCTCATTTATCAAGTGAGACAATAGAGGCTCAGAGTCATTAAATGACTTGTCCCATTATATCTGTCAAATATTTATTGAGCATATACTATGGGAAGACTGTGAATTAAAGCTTCTGACTTAAACACAGTCCCAGAGGGCAAAGACCTTTGCCACTTTCCTGCAGAGATATTATCATTATGCAAATGATCTATCAGATGGCAGAGCACAGAGGACATTTTATGAGAAGTATTATTGCCCCATGACATTCCTAAGGAAAGAAGAACTTGAGTATGAAGTTTGGATTAGAAAATTACCTTGGGCAAGGCTCAATTTCTTTATCTGTACAATGGAGCATTTAATGAACTGTTAATAAAGTAGTTCTTTGCACTCTGCAATTACTACTTACCATGTATCTAACCTTTCAAAAGTTACTACACCTTTACAATATTCTCATTTTCTTTTTCAGTTTCTTTATCTGTACAATGGAGCATTTAATGAGCTGTTAATAAAGTAGTTCTTTGTACTCTGCAATTACTACTTACCATGTATCTAACCTTTCACAAGTTACTACACCTTTACAATATTCTGATTTTCTTTCTCAGTAAATAGGAATAATAGTACCACCTCATAGGCATTTTATGAGTACTAATGAGATAAAGCTGCCTGGTACCCGCATCCTAGTAAATGTTTGACACGTGTTAGTTAACATCTTTATTGGAGTACTAATAATAGTATGTTTGGAAGCTCAAAAAAGACTTGATTGACAATATGACATTTGAACAATGGTTTGTATTACAATTGGCAGAGAGCAAGAAAAAGGCACAGCTGCTTGAAGTGCAGGATGTGCTTGAAGAATACCAAGTTATTATCTTTACTGACACCTAGGCTTTTGGTAGGTTACTAGTGGGATGATTAGTTGAAATGGTTATGAAGGCTGTTGAATGACAGCTTAGCAGTTTGTAGTTAATTTGATAGTCAATTGGAGACATCTGGCACATGCTCATCAACAGTTGATATTGTCAGACTTTTAAAGATTTGACAATTTGGTTGGTATAAAATGGTATCACATTGTGGTTTTAATTTGGCTTTTTTTGTTGATTAAGATAAGGAATATTTTCATATATGTAATTCCAATATCCCTAGAACCTATCTTGGATTTATGGTATACTTAACTACCTAATAAGTATTTATTGAAGAAATGAATGAGTGATTGAAATGAATGTTGGGCACCTCCCTTTTTTCACAGGCATCACGGGCACACTTAACAGACACATACAGAGACTGTGTACTTCCTCCTAAGCCAAACTTGTTAATTCAGTGATGATCCTTTCAGGTGGAGGCAGGGGCAATAGTTACATATTCATCTGGAGCATTCCCTTAAAGCAGGGGTCCTTAACATTTTTTGTTCTACAGACTTCTTTGTCAGTTAGGTAAAAACCAAGGATCCCTTACTAAGTCCACACTATACTGTGTATTATTTATAAATATATCACACACCTGCACCTACATGTCCCCACAAGAGTAATGTTTTTTTTGAATTTCAATTCAAGTTCACAGACCCTTGGTCAAGGACCCCTGCCTTAGGGGAATAGTAACCATTCAATCATACCATGCTGGTGACAGTCTCTACTAGACAGGTAAAGCTTTGGTCCTTTCCAGAAATGAGAATTACAAGGCAGGGTACAGGTATTGCATGATTGGAAGAGGAGGGCATCGCCAACCTGCTGTGTTAGCATGAGTTGGTCCTGGACCAGCAATGCCAAATCAAGAACCTTGGTGAGAGAGTCTGGCCTTTACAAATGGATGCCACAGCTCTTCTTTTCCTTGGTATCTTGGTGCCTATAATCAGGATACAATGGAGCACCTATGGCAAATACCCCACATAAGGTGACCAAGGACAGTTTTCCATTTCAGAGATTCATTTGCTTTTATATATTAAAGGAAGCCTGTGGCATAATAATAACAGCCATTATTTCTTGAAAATCTGATATACTCTAGATTTTGAGTGAGGTTCTTAAACGTACCTCTGCTTTCAAGAATTTGGATGTTAGCATCATAAACAAAGGCCCTAAATTTTCTCAAAAAATTTGCTACATGGAAGAGAAGGTAGATACAGTCTTGGAGACCCAAAGGGCAGACCAAGGGCCATGTGAAAGTTACATGGAGACAGAATCCAGCTTTAAAGTGGAAGATACTGTGACAGGCTGAAGTGTTCAAAATGGAACTATCAGGTAACATAAAGATGTTTCCATCAGCGGAACTGTTCATGTGCCTGCTTCATATTCCATAGAGAGAATCCTTGCATTAGCTGGAGTTTTAAACAAGAGGAACTTTAGAGTCCTATAGTTTTGATTTGACGCTTCCTGATGAATTTTATGCTCATAAATATCTTGAAAATTAGAGACAATCTGAAAATACAATTTAACTGAAAGCTGATTGGTTTAGAGTTAAAATCAGTTTTTGATAAAAAATTGTACTGGTGAACTTCCAGGATATAGGAAAAACTGGGCATTTTTTCCCTCTACACTCTCTCCCCCCATCAAATGATTCCTGGAGAATATCCTGAAATTTGATATTGACAAAGTAATCTGTTCAAATGGAGGGGCCAAATCAGTTTAACATTCTCACCAAATTGTAGAGTTAGAATTATATTAGGTTTAAGTTAGAGTTAATGCTTCTATAAACACTTGACTCCATACCTCCGTTATTTATTCTATTCCATAGTTTTGAATAACTGGATGGTTTAAATTATTTTCTATAAAAAAGAAATTTTAAAATGATTAAGTATGTGTGAGCATACCCTTGCTTATATAAAAGCCAGACTGGAGAAATTTTAAGCTGTGACAACTAACATGCTTTAATAATTCTAAGGAAACTTGCCAGGCTAACATTTTTACTTTATATTGCATTATTATTTTTAAGGATTAACCTCACTAAAACACAAATTTGTCTTCCTCCGTAAATGTCCATAACTTAAAAAGTAAAAGTATGCAATGTCACCTCAATTCATGTGAAACTCATAGGGAAAATGATATTGTTTCTTTGGTATAATTGCTTATTGGTCTAATAGACCTCAAACATTTCCATATTGTACATATTCCTCCTGGTTTAACCCCAGAGGGGAAAAATTCTTTCCTTAACCAAAATAATTTTGCTGCAAAATCATCAGTCTGTGTGGTAGTGTGCATTACATGTGATAATCCATCACCTCCACCAATTACCTTGTTACTCTGCATTGTCTAGCAAAGAGTCTGATCCATAGTAGGTGTTAAAAATAGTTAATAAATCCTGGCTAGCCACTCTCTGTCTAATTTGTCACATCTCAAAAGACAAGGGGGAAGAGCTTAAACCTAAAAGGTAAGGCATGCTAATTGACTGCATTTGTTTAATTCCTTATTAGTAAAAAACACTTAACCGCCTCATAATAAGGTCTCTGCCTCAACTGACCAAAATAGCCAAGAAAAATCTTAGTGGTGAAGAACCAAGGGATGTGTGTAACTCCTGAGCTGGAAGCAAACACCAGACTGTAAATTACAGGGCCTGAGAAGGCAGAGCCAATCTGCACCCTTGGAACGCTCAGGATGCAAAAACTTGGCGTGCCAGAACTGCCCTTACCTTCTTTGGGTTTTAGATGAACTTAAATGAGGAAAAAATCATTCTGATTTAAATATGTTTAACTTTCATTTTACATGTTGCTTCTCAGAACATAATGGAAATTAGGTCAATGGATTTCTCCAGCTTAACTCCAAACTGGACATTCTGAACTTGACTTATGTAGTAATTAGAGTATTAACTTTCACCATAATACTTCCTCTCCTAGTTTTTGTCTTGATTCAACACCATAAAAGATAATAATATCATATAATGATGTAGGGAGAACATCATAAAGATGGGAAACTTCATTTTGAGCTCAGAGATGTTTATCCTTGAATTTCTCAACCTATCATCATTCCTGTCTGATCCTGGCAACTTGTGACATTACAGCCAGAGATACTGATATAGCCAGAGTTTGCTACATATCATTTTATTAAGGCAATATATATCATGGGCTAGCATTAGAAAACCAGAATCAATTGACCATATTAATATGGAAATTACAAATGATAAATATTCAACAGGAGACCATGTATGTTTCATAAAGACTCACAAGAATCTGGATGATACTTGGAAGAAATATGAATGAGAACAGCTTTAAGGCCAGATCTTTGCCTTACAATGGGAAATTCTGTAATAAATCCTCAATGATCATCAAAAGCATCATCACTGGAGAAAAGTAGAAGAAATTAAAGATGGCATCAAGGACTCCTAAGAATCAAAGCCCAAAATTAATGGGAAGTGAAACAAGCATAAAATAGGATGAGGCTCTAAATAACAACCAACTACCATTAAAACAGGTAAGGGCTTACACAGCCCAAACTGAGAAGACACTCCAAAATGAATCCTTGATGTAGAGCAAATTACTTTTCTATTTATTTACATTAATAGCTAATTATTGGATGATGAATTGAATTATGATGATGAAGAGGAAGAGGAAGGGGGAGATGACAGTGATAACAATGATGATGACCACAATCATGATGAATATTAAATATTGTCATGAACCAGAGTTTTTCAGGTCACCTAAATTTCCTTACCCACAAGACAAGTTGTCATCAGCTGAAACTATTAGCAAGTGTAGTGAGATTTACAAATTCTCACCTTCAAATCTCATCAGATGCTCCTCAAATACATATGCGTGTTTGAGGAGGATTTGGGGAAGATAGCAGAATAGGGAGATTCAGGACTCAGACCTTAGACCAGAACAACCATTAATCAGGCAGGAACTGTCTAAAGCAACTATTTAGAAACATGGGAGACTAAAAGGATATTGTATAATATCTAAGGTAGAGAAGGAGGAAGAGATTGATAATTTAGGATAAAGAACCATAAATTCTTTGCTCAGTGGCTGCTGGTGCCCATCCCCCATTCTGGTGGCAGGCCACTATGGAGTCCAGTAACTGGCTAGCTCCCTGATGACAGAAAGTGACATAAAAATACTCTTCCCCAATGTAGCAGTTTGATATAGATATGAATTCCAAAAATAAATATTGGATCATGTTTATAAACTGCTCTGAACCTGGGCATGATTAAATTATGATTAGGTCTTTGATTGGGCCATGTCAGCAGGGCAAAGGACAGAGTTGGAGATTTTGATGTTGAAGTTTTGATTTGGAGTTTGATGCTGGAGTCTTGAGCTGGAGCCCCGGAAGACAAGCACACAGAGGAAAGAGAAGTAAGCCCTGGCAAGAGAGAACTTGAGCCAGGAGAAGAACACAGAGGAATAGAGACAGCTCCTAAGACATGGCAGAAACCCCAGTGAGAGATACAGAGCCATTTGCCTGATAGTCTACAGTTGACCTTGTGGAGAAAACAGAGGATGTGAGCCCAGAAAGAAGCAAGATCTGGGAAGAGGGGAACCCAGGGAGCCTGAACCCTGGCAGATGTCAGCAGTCATCTTGCTCCAACACATGGAAATAGACTTTAGTGAGGCAACTAACTTATGCTTTATGGCCTGGTATCTGTAAGCTTCTACTCCAAATAAATAAGTTTTATAAAGACCAACAGATTTCTGGTATCTTGCTTCTGTACCCTTTGGCTGACTAATACACCCAAGAACAAGGGTGGGCATCGCTGATTATTGTACATGGCTTTTAATTAGAGATATCAGATTGCTGGAAGCCCAGCTCTGAGGTCAGCAGTTGTTTCAACCAACCCTGGAAAAAGACAGCAGCAGCCATCATTTCAGCCTGCCTAAGATAGGGGCAATGGTTGTGAAGACTTAAAAATTCTATGCTTCCTCAGGGCTACATAAGACAGTTGGTGATGGGCTGCATTTGCTGGGCAAGCCAGGAAAGCTCAGCTTTGGGGAGCCATTGGAAAAGTTCTTGGCATCATCCCTAATACCCTCCTAAGGGCACTTTGAAAGCAGTCTGCATTCTCTTTGTGGATTGCTGGCCTTGTTTGCCTAGGAAATACTGACTTGGGAAAGTGCTATCTCGTGTGCCCTCCTCTCAGAATTTGCCCTCCAGGCAAATGCAGCTTGAGACAATTATATATGTGTTTAAAAAACTACAGAAATGGGCAGTCTGGGACAAAGGCCTGCTGACTTCAAGCACCTAGGAGAGGGAGGTCTGTCTCCTGGAAAACAGAGGGAATAACCAAGCTCCTGTTAACAGGGGAAATCCAGAAGAACTAACAAGCAAAACACACAGAGAAACAGGGAAATCCCTGCACATTACATTTGTCTTGAGCAAACATTCTTGATAGGAGGACTGAAGCTCAAGAAAATATTGGTCTTAACACCAGCAGTTTATGAGATCAAGAAACAGACATCTCAGGGAATAAATTCCAGAGTTAACATTTTAAAATATTAAAGTGTACAGTGTAAAACAAAAAGTACAAGACAAACAAAAGAACAGGAAATGATGTCTCAACCAAAGAAAGAAGATAAAAATCCAGAGAACACCAATGAAGAAGACAAGGATGTGGAAATGATGAACAAAGCCTTTTAAAAAATGATATTTAAAAAGTTCCAGGAGATGAAGTAAAATTCAGAATAAAGATCTAAAAGATATCAGTAAAACAATGCATGAGCAATATGAGTCATAGTAAAGAGATAGCAATTTAAAAAGTAACCAAACAGAATTACTGGAGTTAAAGACCACAATAACCAGAATGAATAATGCCCAGGAGGGTGTCAAGGGAAGATTGGAGGTGGAAAAAGAAAGAACCAGTGAACTTGAAGACAAGATACAATGACTCACATAGAGGAGCAGAATGGAAAAAGTAAAAATAAAAGTGAGAATAGCCTAAGGAAACTCTGGAATATCATTAATTGCACCAATACATACATTATGGGAGTCTAAGAAGGTTAAGAAAGTGAGAAAGGGGAAGAAGGAATATTCAGAGAAATAATAACTTAGAGAACTTCCAAACTTAGCAAAAGATGTGAATATGCAAATGCTAGAGAACACCAAAGAGAATGAACATGAAGAAAAAAATGCACTCCATTATATATTGACCACACTAGTAAATGCAAAGGACAAGCAAAGAGTTCTGAAAACTTCAAGAGAAAAGCAACATAATAAGTACAAGAGAGTAACAATTAGATTGAAAGCCAATTTCTCAATAGAAACCACAGAGAGAGGAGGCAGTGGGTTGAGAGAAAACAACTGCCAGGTAAACATTTTAGATCCGGTGAGACTTTTTTTCAAAACTAAGGGAGAGTTTAAGACATTGTCAGGTAAACAAAAGCTGAGGGATTTCATCACTAGACCTGCCCTATAAGCAAAGCTTTAAGGGGAGTTCTTCAGGCTGAAAGGAAATGACACTAGACAGTGGTTCAAAGAGTATAAAGAAATAAAGACCTGAGGTAAACATAACCATTTGGGAAACTATAAATGTCAGTATTATTGTAGTGTATTGTTTGGTATGTAACTGTCAAAATGCAAAAACAAAAACCTAGTGAAAAATCTATGTTTCTGGAGCACACAATGTACAAAGACAGAAGTGGTAACAGGTGCCAAAAACTGGTGGGAGGACAGACGGGTATACAAAAAGTATATGTACATGTTACTGATGCTCAGTTGCTATCAAGCCAAATATGATAGCTGTATAGTTAGGATGTTAAATTTTAACCTCATTTTAACTATAAGGAAAATAAATGAAAAATATATCCAGATAGAAATGAGAAGGCACTCAATATGGTACAATACAAAAAAAACGAAATAAATATAAAAGCAGGCACTAACAGAAGTGAGGGACAAATAAGCTTAAGGCTTACAAAGATTAAATAGCAATTGGCAGAAGAAAGCCCTGTATTATCAGTAATGACTTCAAATGCAAATGGATTAAACTCTCCAGTCAAAAGTCAGAGATTGGCAGAATGGATAAAAAGAATGGCCCAACTATATGCTATCTCCATGACACTAACCTTAAATTCAAAGACATAGTAGGTTAAGGATGAAAGGATGGGAAAAAATATATCTTACAAGTAGTAACCAAAAAGAAGCTGGGGGTAAACAGATGTGACTCAACCAATTGAGCTCCTGTCTACCAAAAAGGAGGTCCAGGGTTTGATGCCCAGGGCCTCCTGGTGAGAGCAAGCTGGCCCACATGGTAAGCCTGCCCACACGGAGTGCCAGCCCATGTGAGAATGTGGCCCCACACAGGAGTGTCACCCTGCATGGGAATGCTGCCCAGCATGAGAAAGCTGCCCCACACAGGAGTGCCAGCTAATGTGGAGAGCTGGCACAGCAAGATGATGCAACAAGAGACACAGAGGAGAGAAAATAAGAAGACATAGCAGAACAGGGGAGCAGAGGTGGCACAAGAGAGTATTTGCCTCTCTCCCACTCTGGAGGGTCCCAGGATCAGTTCCTGAAGCTGCTTAAAGAGAATACAAGCAGACACAGAAGAACATGCAGTGAATGGATATAGAGAGCAGATAACAGGCAGAATGGGGGCGGGGGAGAAAGAAATAAAATAAATCTTAAAAATAAAGGAAGCTAGGGTGATTATACTAATATTGGGTCAACTAGACTTTAAGTCAAAAATAGTTATGAGGTCATTATATAATGATAAAGGGAATAATTCAACAGGAAGATGTAGCAATTATTATATATGCACCTAACATGTAGTATATATGTATCTAACAGCAGCATCCCAAAATATGTAAAGCAAATACTGACAAATTTGAAGGGAGAAATTGATGGTTCTGCATTAATAGTAGGAGACTTTAATCCACCACTTTCAATAACGGGTAGAATATCTAGCAGAAGATCAGTAAGGATGTACAAGACTTCAGTTATACTCTAAACTAACTAGAATGAACAGACATGTATAGAATACTTCATGCAACAAAAACTGAATACACATTCTTCTCAAGTGCACATGGATCATTCTCCAGGATAGACTATAATTTAGGTCACAAAACAGGTCTCAATAAATTCACAGATATTGAAATCCTATAGTATATATTCTTCAAACACAATGGAATGAAGCTAGAAATCAATATCAGAGGGAGAAAGGGAAAATTCACAAATAGGTAGAAATTTCAAAGATGATCTTAAACAACCAATGGTTAAAGAAGAAATCAGGAGGGGAATTAGGAAATATTTTGAAGTGAATGAAAATGCAAACACAAATCCCTGGTATGCAGGGATGAAAGTGCTGAGAGGAAATTTTATAGCTCCAAAACCTACATTAAAACAGAAGAACAGCTTCAAATCAGAGACCTAACTTCAATATTGGAAGAACTAGATTAAGTAGAGCAAAGTAAACATAAAGGGGGTATAAAGAAGGAAATAGAAAATATTAAAGTAGAGATAAATGAAATAGTAAACAAAAAACAATAGAGAAAATCAACAAAACCAAAAGTTGGTTCATTGAAAAGAAGCAAAAAACTTTTAGCCAGCTTGACAAAGAAGAAAAGAGAGAGGATACAAATAAGAAAAACCAGAAATTGAAAGGAAGACATTACTACTGACCATGCTGATATAAAAAGGACTATAATAGGGTTCTGTGTACCACTGCATGCAAATAAATTAGATAACTTAGATGAAAGGGCAAATTCCTAGAAACACATGAACAACTTACATTGACTCAAGAAGAAATAGAAGACCTCAACAAATCAATTACATTGAGAGGAGATGGAATCAGTCATCAAAAACGTCCCAACCAATAAAAGCCCAGGACCAGATGGCTTCACAGAGGAATTCTACCAAAAGTTCTCAGAAGCCTGAACGACAGCATATTAAAAAAATTATACAATGTAATTAAGAAGGATTTCTTGCTGGTAAGCAAGGTTCATTCAACATAAGAAAATTAATTAATATGATATAATATGCCAACTGAATGAAAGAGAAACCAAATGATCATCTCAATGGATGTAGAAAAGGCATTTGAGAAAACCCAGCACCTCTTCATGATAAAAACACTTAGAGCACTAAGAATAGAAGGAACTTTCTTAACATGATATGGGCATATATGTAAAGCCCACACCTAACATCCTTTCTAATGGTGAAAGACTGAAATCTTTCCTTTCAGATCAGGAAAAGACAAGGAACATGCCCACTGTCACCACTGTTCTTCAACATTGTATAGGAAGTTCTTGCCAGAGCAGTTTGGCAAGAAAAAAATAAAAAGCATCCAAGTTGGAAAGGAAGAGGTAAAATATTCCCTATTTGCAAATAATATAATCCTATATACAGAAAATACTGATAAAATGTACAAGAAAGCTCCTAGAGTTAAGAAACAGACTCAGCAAAGTAATGGGATACAAGATCAACAACCAAAAATCAGTAATGTTTCTTTAATACAAGCAATGAACAATAGCTAAAAGAAATCAAGGGAAAAAAAGCATTCACAGTAACAACTAAAGTAATTATCTAGGAAGGATTTGTACACAGAAAACTATAATACATTGCTAAAAGAAATTGAAGACCTAAACAAATGGAAGGACATTCCATGTTCATGGATTGGAAGACTAAATATCATTAAGATATTGATACTACCAAAAGAAATTTATAGATCTAATGCAATTCTTAAAAAAAATTCCAACAACCTTCTTTGCACAAATGGAAAAGGCATTCATCAAATTTATATGGAAGGGTAAGCGGCCATGAATATCTAAAGTCATCGTGAAAAAGGAAGAATAAAGTGGTTGGACTCATACTTAACATTCTTAATACTTACTACAAAGCTACAGAAATCAAAATAATATGGTATCAGCATAATAGAAGACACTTTGACAATTGGAATCAAGTTGAGAGTTCCTCACATTTATGGCCAAGTGATTTTTGACAAGGGGGCAAAGACACTCAATTGGGAAAGAATAGTCTCTTCAACAAATAGTGCTGGGCAAACTCTATCTCCACTGACAAAGAAAAGAAGGAGGACCCCTACCTCCCACCACATTCAAAAATCAACTCAAAATGGATCAAAGACCTAAACATAAGATCTTAAACTATGAAACTCATAGAGGAAACCTTAAGGAAACATTTTCAGGATCTTCTGTTAGGCAATGGTTTCTTAGACTTTACACCCAAGGCATAAGCAACAAAAGGAAAAATAGATAAATGGAACATTACCAAAATTAGAAACATTTCTTACTCAAAAGACTTTATCATGAAAGTAAAATGACAATCTACACAATGGAAGAAAATATTTGGAATCACATATCTGATAAATGTTTAATATTCAGAATAAAGAAATCTTTCAACTTAAAAAAGAAAAACAACCAAATTTAAAAATAGGCAAAAACTTAAATAGACATCTCTCCAAAGAAGACATACAAATGGCTAGAAAGCACATGAAAAGATGCTCAACATCATTAGCCATCAGGAAAATGCAAATCAAAACTACAATGAAATACCATTACACACACACTAGAATGGCTGCTATTTTAAAGATAGAAAATAGCAATTATTGGAGAGGACACAGAGAAATAGGAACACTCATTCATTGCTGGTGGCAATGTAAAACGGTGCAGCTACTATGGAAGACAGTTTGGTGGTTCCTCAGGAAGTTAAGTGTAGCAGTATCATATGACCGTGCCACCCCACTACTAGGTACATACCCCAAAGAAATGAAAGAAGGGACTAGAACAGATATTTTCACACAGATGTCATAGTGGCATTATTCACAATTGCCAAAAGATGGAAACAATCCAAGTGGCCATCAACTGATGAATGGATAAATAAAATGTGGTATATACATACATGGAATATTATTCAGCCATAAAAAAGGACTGAAGTCCTGATACATGTGACAATATGGATAAACCTTGAAAACATGAAGTTGAATGAAATAAGCCCAAAACAAAAGAACAAATATTCTATGAGCTAACTGATTTGAAACAATTAGTATAAGCAAACTCATAGAGTCAGAATATAGAATATAGGTTACCAGGAACCAGGGTGGGGATAGGGAATGGGAACTTAAGGTTTAAAATTACAGGGTTCCTATTGAGATTGTTGGAAATATTTTGGTAATGGATGTGGGTGATGGCAGCACAAAATTGTGAATGCCATTAACAGCATGGGAATATATATTGAATATGATTAAAAAGGGAAAAGTTAGATTGCAGATATGCTAACAGAACAGAAATGTTTTTTAAATCCATGGAACTACACTATGCAAACAATTAAACTTAAATTAAACCATAGAGTTTAATTAATAACACAATTATTAAAATGTACTATCATAATTTGTACAAATGACTCACATCAATGCAAGGTGTTGGTAGTGGGATGATAAATTGGAATCCTGTAGTTTATGCATGATTGAATATGTAAACATATGTCTCTAATATAAAAACAAATTTACCATTTTTACATGCATTATCCCAGGCAAGTCTTAGAGAAATGATATAAGGCAGATATTTTAATCCTCATTTTATACGGAAGGAAACAAAAACTCAGAGAGAATTGAATGCTTTCCAAAGGGCACAGAGGTGCCCTTTAAACCCAGGTCTCTAGCTCTAAGATCTGGACCACCTAAGTGGAGAAGAGTGGTAAGTTTTAACTCAAAAAAAGGTCCAATATTGTCACTTCCTCTGTTGGATGGCTAAACTTCAGCCTCAGGAATAGTACCAGCTGGTTAGAAAATCAAATCCATACGATGTCATTGCAAGTCCTCTTTTGAGAGCCAAAAATGACCCATTTATTAAAATGTATGATTAAGGCAAGTCACACGACCTCAATAAACCTCAGTTTTTCCACTTATAGTGATAATAGTACCCATTTATTATGGTGGTACATACAAAAATATATACAATGACTGATATAACGATGAGGACTAGCAAAAGCCCAGTATCATGTTTGTCATTTAACAAGGAGTCATTCAAAATTGACTGCAATTACTTTTGTTGTTGTCAATGTTGTTCAAAGGGTACATCTTGCGCCACCACAGTAATGAATTCACGAGATGTCCCAGAATGAAAGCAAGATGTTTGTTTTTACTTTGTAGTTTTAATAGAGATAAAATAGGAAAAAAGTGGACACTAATCCTCCCTAAATTGCTGTGAGTTTTTGTATAGCCAAGAAGACAAGACATTCAGCTATCTCTTGTGAGAAAGACAATCCCAGATAGAAAAAGTGGCATGACTGAAAAATCCAGGGCTGGTTAAAAAAAAAAAAAAAGATGATACAGGGTAGAGGATCTAGAAGTGAGAAATTGACACATTTATGGATGCTCCGTGACACAAGCTGTATTTAGCCTCTCTGCTGCCTGGTGCCAGTTGATTAGGAGTGGGAACATTTTCTCAAGTTGTGTGAGAGAAGCACAGCTGTCGTGTTCAGGAACTTGAGCAAGAAACGTATGCTTCCTGCCAAGCTTTCACTGGGTACAAGCGCAAAGCTTCACAAAAACAGAACAGTTATAAAAAAAAAAAAAGTGATGGGAAAGATTCATTCTAACTGACAGATGGAAAGGATAAGATATTAGGGTAGCAGGCCTGTGTGTGCATGCACATATGTGTATATATGTGCATGCACATTCACACACAGGCATGTGGAAAGGAGGCTGTCAATAAAATTTAGAAAATTTATCAAGCGCTTTGGGCTTCTCTGCTACCCTTCTGTGTTTTCTCACAAACCAATTTTCTTTAATGAATAATAATCACAATCATTTTCCTGTGGACCTGGGTGATTGAAGACTAATGATTCTCCCCAGCCTTTGCATCTATAGTATGATAGTTTATAAAACTAGTTTCAAAAGCTTAACATGCCCACCTACACGGACACAAGCAGATGCACAACATACACTTTTGCCATCCTGCTGCTGTAAGTTCATAAATGGCACACCCAGACTGTGTTTATAGCAAGGAAATGGACCTGGCTTTCAGTCCAAAAGATATTGGAGAGTTTTCCTAGCAAAAATGAAAAGCAGATATGATTTTTCCCCAGTTCCTTCTATTCTTTGGATATTTTAATCTCACCTCCCACATGGGATGATTAGCCCAGGCAGGGTAACTATGGCAACAGTCAATCCCAGATTTGATGTGCCGCCTGAAGTCTAGTCGACAGTGGATTGCATCATGGTCTCTTTGCCTTTCAGCAGTTGTAGGAGCAACTGTAGGAGGTTTCATATGCCTGGAATGGCCAATTGATTAAGGGCCATTTGGAGGGATAGGCTTCCATTTTTCAGAAACCTTACACCTAACATAGAGAGCAAAATATTGGTGTTGCTGAAATCCTAAACAATAAGTAGACATGTGATCTCAGCATCAGAGGATCAGTCTCGGAATGACTTCTTGGATGTCTATTGCTTACCAGATCAGCAACAAGTGCACTCTCATGACAGATGGCAATATTGACTGTAACTGTAATAATGCCACTAAGAGTTGGAACCCAGATTTAATCTTGCTTATAGCATTCCTGTTAAGAATGCAAAAAGTGATCTTTTGCATATAGAGTAACAAATCTCACTAGCTGAAATGGAATTGGGATTGCCACTTTCAGCAGACTAATAAGGGAAAGAGTAAACAAATATGGCCTGTAAGGGAGGGAATGTTTCAAATGCTAAAACCTGAAGCTAATCCCACAGCGACCTAGAACAAAGATACATGTGAAGTACCAATCTTCCTAAATGACTTATTGCCAGTAGATGGTGAGGGATATTCCTTTATCTGGATGTGGAGAAGACAAAGATTTTCCATCCTTGAAATTGAAAGCTCTGAAGAGCTCATCCTTGCCAGGGCTTAGTCCCTGATTAGACCACAGAGCTCATTTTCCTGCTGTATGTGAGCAGCAAAGGATGGTCAAAATAATATCTTCTGGAGATTTTATACTTTTTAAACATCCAGCATTTAAATAAAATTACTAAGCTTGCAAACAGTCAGGACCAAATAATTGATAACTATGAGAAAAAGAAAAAAACATATAAAGTATAAGTATTTTTCATAAGCAAGCCAGATATTTAAGCTAGCAGAAAAGACTTTTAAGTGACTAAAATGAATACATTTAAGAAAATAGAAACAGTTGACTAAAATAGGTGGAAAGTGCAATACAAAACCACAATGAGATATCACCTAGCACCCACTTGAATGGCTACCATAGGAAAGACAGAAAATAAGAAGTGTTGGTGAAGAGGTAGAGAAAAAGGAATCTTAGTTCATTGTTGGTAGAAATGTAAAATGGTGGAACCACTGAGGAAAGTTTGATGACAAACAGAATGAGCCAACAATCTCACTTCTAGGTATACACCCAAAAGAACTGAAAGCAGGAACTCAGATATTTGCACACCAATGTTCATAGCAGCATTATAGAAAATACCTAAAAGGTACAAGCAACCCAAGTATTACTCAGAAGATGAATGGATGAAAAATATATACCATGAGTTATTACTTAACCTTAAAAAAGAATGAAGTTGACACTTGCTACTATATGAATGAACCTTGAAGACATCATGTTCAGTGAAATAAAGCAAACACAAAGGGACAAATATCAAGATTATATGATCCCACCTATTTGAAATAAGTAGAATATACAAATTCATAGAAGGAAAAAGAGTTCAGGTTGCCATGGGTAAAGAAGAGGGGAATTGGAGTTATTGCTTAATGAGTATGGGATTTCTATTTGGGGTGATGTGAAAGTTCTGGTAATGGGTGGTAGTGAGTACAGAACAACAATGTGAATGTGATCAGTCCCATTGAATTGTATACTTGGGAGTGGCTAAGATGGGAAATATAAATTGTGGGGATATATATATATATATATATATATATATATATATATATATATATATATATATAAAACAAGACTAAGAGCAATACATAATCCTGGATTGGATCTATTAATGGAGGAGAAAGTGCTGAAAAGGATATTGTTGGGGTATATGAAAAATGAGAGTATAGGCTGTAAGGCTTACATCAATGTTAAATTTCTTGAACATGATAACTGTTCATAAGGTGGTTGCCTAATGAATATCTTTGTTCTTAGGAAATGTGCATGGAATTATTAATTTTTCAAGGAGCATGATGTATACAAAATACTCATAAATGTTTGGAAAGAAAGACAGGTAGGAGAATGGATAGATAATGGATGGATAAAATGAAACAGAAAATGTGGCAAAATGTTAAAAAATTGATGGATTTGTGTATCTGCATGAGAGGGTATTTTTTTTATTATTTTTGAAATTGCTCTCTAAGTTTGTAATTATTTCAAAAAATATATAGATGAAAAGATAGAAAACTTAAATAATTAAAACATAAAAATAAAATAGAAATTAATATTGAAACAAAGATTAAATATCTGAAATTGAAAACTCAATGGATGGATTTATTAACATATCAAAAGAGTTGAAGATAAAAATGCACATGAAAATATATTCATATGAAATACAGAGAAAAAATTAAAGATGAAAATAAAAGAATAATGGAAACATAGTCAAGAGTTTCACATAAGTGTGATTGAGATCCCAGAGGGGAGTAAGAGATTGGGGAAAACAAATTTAAGGAAGTATGACTGAGATTTCTTCAAAATTTATAAAAGATATTAATTCCATATTAAAGAAACTCAGAGAACTTCAGATAGCTAAACACAAAGAAAAATTATATCTAGCCCCACTGAAGCCCAACTGCTGAAAGATAAAGACAAAGAGAAAACCTAAACATCAGCCATAGTGAAAAAATAAAGTAACATGACTTTTAAAGGAGAAACAATAAAACTAACAACTGACTTTTCAACAGGAATTACGGAAGTCAGATCAATGGAAGGGAATCATTTAAATATTTAAAGAAATTAATTGCAATTCTAGAATTCTGCACCCAGCAAAAATATCCATAGAAAATGAAATTGAAATGAAGATGTTTTCAAGGGAAAAAATAATCATGAGTAAGCCTTCATATTAACTTCCCCCCAGTGTGGGACATGACTCCTGGCATGGGCTTCCTTGGCACCGAGGGATTACTAGCAAACACCAATAAGCACTGCAACTGGAAAAAAGACTTTGAATAAAAAGGGGAAAGGGTAATAGCAAATGAGTTTATAAGGTTAGGAGACTTCAAAATGAGTAGGGTGGTCTTCCCAGAGGTAATGTCTATGCACATCTCAGCAGGATCTCATAGACAGTCAAAGTAGATACTATCCCAAATAGTAGCTCTTGAGGGCTCTGGAGACACCCAGGTCCTATGGTCATAGCAGATAGCTCTGGTGGTTGGTGCCTCATAATTGGGCACTACTTTGGGGTTTATGCTCCCTGATGTGACAGAGTTAGACTCAGATATGATTTCTCTACACATGTCACTTCTGTACTCTTTATTTGAGCCTATAGTTGATACCGGACTTGGTAGGTATACATCCAAGAGAATTGAATCTTTGGGTGGTCCAAGTGACAGCTGGGCCCTGGGCCTCAGCAGAGTTGCAACACCTACTCTCCAGTTCACTGGACTCACACAGGACAACTGACAAGGAGGTGAGGATGGACAACCAGCACACTGAGAATCAAGTCT
The DNA here is from genome assembly GCF_030445035.2 of Dasypus novemcinctus. Taxonomy (NCBI): domain Eukaryota; kingdom Metazoa; phylum Chordata; class Mammalia; order Cingulata; family Dasypodidae; genus Dasypus; species Dasypus novemcinctus. Next base: position 37,314,202 of record NC_080699.1, on the reverse strand, counting down.
ACAACCATAAGCAGGAGACTCTCATCCATCAGCCATATGGGACTGAATTCAGGTGGAGTGTGCATCACCATTCCAGAATCCTCAGGATTGGGGAATAAAATATGGACTAGAGTGGACTTACTGATAGCCTACTATAGAGTTATTGTGATTCTAGCAATGGGAAAAAACATATCACTGACATGGAGACAGTGGTCACTGGAGGTGCTGAAATCAGGGAGAGGGACATAGAGGTGTAATACAGGGGCAATTTCAGGACTCTGAATTGTCCTGAGTAACACTGCAATAGCTGATATGGGTCATTATATATATGGCCATAATCTACAAAATTGAGTGGGAGAGAGCGTAAACTACAGTGTAAACTATAATTCATGATTGGTGGCAATGTTCCAAAATGTGTTCATCAATTGCAATGAATGTACCACACTAATGAAAGAAGTTGTTGAGGTGGGGAAGGGTGGGAGTTATGGGGAGTGGGGCATAAGAGAATTCCTTATTTCTTAATGTAAAATTTAATGTAATCGAAGTATCTTTTTAAAAATAAAAAAATACATTTTTTAAAAAGGCATTCTGGAATGTGACGTGAGCAGGCCGGGGGTTTGGAATGGACTAACCATGGAACTGAAGAGAGGACTGGAGGATGGAACAGGAGAACTCTGGGGATGTGTAGGTCTGTGGTTGAAATTTTGGGGGGATTTTTGCAAATATGGAAGATAAATGTCAATGGTGCAGGGTGCCAGTTGTGGGGGAGTATATGGAAAAGGGTGCACATGGGGCATGCTTCTGTGGAATAAGAATGTGTTCTTCTTGTGATTGGGTGTTATCTCAGTAGGTAAAGACCCACACAATAAACAAGGAAATAAACTTTCATCCCAGGGAGTCCTGCTACATTCTGAAACAGAGGAGCAAGAATCTCTTGAATACATAGGTAATGCCTGATAAAATAAGAGACCAGTATGTCAAGTGCTCATATTAATGCACGTAACTATTAACCTTATTCTTCAGAAATTGAAACTTAGTGGTTGTCATAGGTTCTGAGGGGAGGGGGAAGGAAGAATGAGTGAAACATAGGGCATTTTGGGGATATTGGAATTGTTCTTCATGATCTTGCAATGACAGATACAGGCCATTATACATTTTGTCAGAACCTGTAAAAGTATATAGCTCAAAAGGTAAACAATGGTTAGTAACAATACTTTGATAGTTTTTCATCAATTGTAACAAATGTATCATGCTCATATAGGATGTTATTGGTAGGGGAGAGTGGAAGAGAGGGGGTGAGGTATATGGGAATCCCTATATTTTCTATGTGGCTTTTCTGTAATGTAAAGTTTTTGGAAAATAAAGTGAAAAAAATGAGACACTTGAAGAAATTGTCAATATACAAAAAAAGATAATAGGTCTTACAATGATGAAAGGCCCAATGCAAAAAAATCTTTTCTTTTTTTTAATTTTTAATTATTATTATTATTTGCTGGCCTTGTTCAGAGGAGGTTTTGGATCACATAAGGGTTGGAATTGTGGCAGGGAAGGATCACTGGTGCAAAGTAGTGGTGGTCGAGGAATGTGTGGGGAGCAGTGCACATGGGTCATGCCTCTGTGGAATATAAATATGTTCATATGATCATGGGGTATTGTCTCAGTGAGCAGAGACAAACAGAATAACTGAGTAAATACTGAATTCCCATCATGGGGAGTCTTGCTACTTTCTCTCATAAAGAGGCAAGAATCTCTAGAGTATGTAGGTAGTGCCTAGTGAAAGAGTAGAGATCAATACACGAGACCATTGATACTGAGGCTTGTACTTATGTACCTTGTTTTTGTGAAATTGAAACTTAGCCTAGTAATATATAATACCTAAGAGTTACCTCTTAAGAGCCTCCTTGTTGCTCAAATGTGGCCTCTCTCTTAGCCAAAATCTACGTATAAATTTACTACTTTCCCCCCAAAGTGGGACATAACTCCCAAGGATAACCCTCCATGGCACTGAGGTATTATTACAAAGCACCAACTAGCAATCCATTTGGAAAAAGACCTAGACCAAAAAGTAGGAAATATTAAATTATAGCTAAGAGATTTCAAATTGAGTGAGGAGGTCATTCCAGAGGTTACACTTATGCATGTCTCAGTAGGATCTCACTGACTGCTAAAGTAAGTAGTGCCTCATGCAGGGGTTCTCCTGAGGGCTCTAGAGACATCTAGATACTATAAGCAGGTCAAACAAACCCAGGAAACCAGCACCCCATTGGTGGACTAATCTTAGAACATATAATAACCTATTTCCCCAATGTATCAGAGTTAGACTCATAATTTTCCTACACACATAGTTCTTCTTCCCCATTTATTTGAATCTATAATTAGCATTAAATCCATTAAATATATGTCTCAGAGACATAAATCTTCCTTCTGTTCATCTGCCGTTTGAGCCCTGAACTTCAGTAGAGTTATAGCCAATACCTACTCCCCAGTTCATTAGACTCACCTAGGCAAACTAACAAAAGGATGATTACAGAAAATGTCCATCCAAAAAATCAGAGAGTATTTACAACTGAAGGCAAGACAGTTCCATCCATCTGTCCCATGGGATCTAAGCCAATTCTCCACTGGAAGCAGAGTGGGCATCACCATGCCAAAATCCTCAAAATAAAGTAGTGAACAAACATAAGGGGGAATGAAACTGTGGACTAATGTAGACATTCTTATTCTAGTAGTGGAAGAACTAGTAACATTGATATAAAGGCAGTGGTTATAAGAAGTTCTGAAAGGAGGGAGAGGGAAGAATAGGTGTAACTCTGGGCATTTTGGGGACAATGGAATTTTTCTACGTAATATATGTAGTGACAGATACAAGCCATTATATATTTTGTCAAAACCTATAAAATTGTGCAGTGCAAAGTGATAACCATAATATAAACGACAGAATATGCTTAGTAGCAATGCTTTAATCTGTGTTCAGTTGTAACAAATGTACCACACTAAAGAAAGATGTTAATGGGGGAAAGTGAGAGAGGGAGATGTTGGGCATAAGAGAATCCCCTATATTTTCAATGTAACATTTATGCAATCCACAGCTTCTTTAAAAATAATGAAAACAGTTAAACAAAACAAAAAGTCATTCTAAAAGGAGTTTTTCAAGCAAAAGAAAAATGATTACACATAGAAACAGAAAATCAGGCCATAGATGAATATGAGCAGACTATTGTAAATGAATATTGGCTATGTAAACAATAGTTTCCAGTAAATATCTTGTGGAATTTTTAAAAATGCAGGTAGAATAAAGTTCTATGAAACAAATCAAATGAATTGAGAAATAAGAAGAATTAAAAGAAGTTTAAATGTCCAAAGTTTCTAGCATTATTGGGAGAAATGTTCAAGGTAAGAATTTGCATTTAATTTGTCATTGACATATGCTGTTATCGCTAAAAGAATATGATATACTTAAAGATATGAGAATTAGGTAAAATAAGTTAATAAAAGGAGAAAATTGAATAATATATATTATTTAGTAAAAAGACATAAGAAATATGTCATGTAGAAAATAAATGGTAAGATGTGAATAAAAACGTAATGAAATAATTGCATTAAATGTAATTGGACCATGCTCACTTTGGCAGCACATGTACTAAAATTGGAACGATACAGAGAAAATTATCATGGCACCTATGCAAGGATAATGTGCAAATTCATAAAGCATTCCATATTTTTTAATAAAACTTTTAAAAATGTAGATGGATTAAATGTCCCAAGTAAATGTGTAAGATTGTCAGTCTGAAAAACATAATTGCATAATGCTTTTATGATACACACCAAATATAAATACACAAAAATATTAAAACTAAAAAAGGTGAAAAATGTGTGTTATATAAACATTAAGCAAAAGAAAGATGGTATAGCTATATCATCACATGAAGCAGACTTTAAGGTAAAGAATATTTTCGAGATAAATTAAAACAGCTAACATGGATAAAAGGATAAATAAACAAGAAATGTCTCATAATACTAAATTGGCATGGACCCAATAATATAACTTCAAACTACATGAATCATAACTTGGAAGAAATAAAAGAGAAATAGACAAATCTGCAAATACAGTGAGACACTTTAACACATACCTCACTCAACAGCTATGAGAAAAGAAGAAAAAATATTAGTAAGGATATGGATAACCTAAATCACACAAATAGTAATAACATAACTGAATCTTAATTTACATACAGTGATCACTGTACCTAACAAAACAGAATTCACATCCATTTCAATTGTAAGTTATTATTATTATTAAAAATGGCAATATGCTGGTCCATAAAGAGACCCTCTAAAAATTCCAAAGCAATTAAATCAACATAAGTGTTGTCTATGACTACAGTAGAATTAAGATAAAAGTAATAAAAAGATGAGTAAAAAGTACCCAGCTGCTTGAAAATTAAGCAATAGAATTCTAAATAATTCATGGGGCAGAGAAGAAATCATAAAAGAAATTAAAATGTCTTTAGAAATGACTGGTAGTGAAAATACTTCTTGTCTAACCAGAGTTAAAGCTGTGCTAAGAAGTAATGTATAGTGCTCCCTTTGGCAGGACATGTACTAAAATTGGAATGATACAGATTAGTATGGTCCCTGGACAAGGATGACATGCAGGTTTGTGAAGCATTATTTTGGGGCATACCTTAAGGCATATGAATGCATTCCAGTGTTCAATGAAGGATGTTGTTAATGTGAGGAAATGTGGGAGGGGTAGGGAGAGGGGCATATATTGGAATCCCCTATATTTTTTATGTAACATTTATGTAATCTAAATATCTTTTTAAAAATTTAAAAGGATATATTAAAAAGTCTATATAAGTACATAGCAGTAAATAAATCATGTATTATAGTGTTTGAAAGTAATCAAGAGACTGTTTTCACAGTTCTCAATGAGTCCTGTGTTTTAATTGAATATAAGTACATAGCAGTAAATAAAACATATATTTTACTTAATTTTCAAAACTAATGAAGATAGTGTTTCTACAGTTCACTAAGTGAGTCCTATGTTTGGACATAGAATATAAGTCAAAATATGTACATAGTATTTACCACAGTATATATTTTAGTTACTGTTCAAAACTAATCAAGATAATGTTTCCACAGTTCACTATGTGTGTCCTTTGTTTTAATATTGATTGTAGATCAATATAAGCACTTAGCAATAAAGCATGTATTTTAGATTCCAAATTGGAAATTAAAAAGTGAAAAATTCACTATTTGCTGATGACAGAATCCTACACATAAAAAACCCTGAGAAAACTTACAACAAATCTTACAGAGCTTATAAATAAGTTCAGTAAAGTGTCAGATTATAGGATTAATGTGGAAAAATCAGTAATATTTCTGTATACCAATAATGAATAATCTGAGGTGGAAATCAAGAAAAAATCCCTTTTACAAAAGCGGATACAGGAATCAAATACCTAGGAATAAATTTAACTAAAGATGTAGAAACTTCTATGCAGAAAACTACACACCACTGTTAAAGGAAATAAAAAAAAGATCAAAATAAAAGAAAAAATATTCTCTATTCATGGATAGGAACATTAAACATCATTAAGATGTTTTACCCCACAGATTTAATGCAAGCCCAAAAAAATTAGCACCGTGTTTTTACTAGTTGGAAAAGTTAACTATGAAATTTATTTGGAAGGGCAAGAAGCCCCAAATAGCCAAAAACATAGTGAAAAAAGAAAAATGAAATCATAGGAATCACAGTACCTGACTTTAAAAAATACTACAAACTACATGGTCAAAACTGCATAGTATTGGCACACAGATGGTCATAATGACCAAAGGATCTGAATTGAGAGTTCTGATACAGATCCTCACATATACAGTCAACTGATATTCAACAAGGCCACCAATCCTATTTAACGGGGAGAGAATGGCCTCTTCAATAAATCGTGCTTGGAGAACTGGATATCCATATCCAAAATAATGAAAGAGGAACACCACCTCACACCCTATACAAAAATTAACTCAAGATACATCAAAGATCTAAATATAAGAGCCAAGACCATATCAATCTTGGAAGATAATGTATGGAAGCATCTACAGGATCTCTGTGTTAGGAAATGGTTTCATGAACTTTACACCCAATGAAAGAAAAAATAGATAAATGGGACCTCCTCAAAATTAAAAACTTTTGCACCTCAAAAGAGCTTGTCAAGGAGGTGAAAGGCAGCTTCTTCAATGGGAGAAAATATTTGATAACCATATATCTGATATAGGCCTAATATCCAGCATATACAAAGAAATCCTACACCTTGAAAATAAAAAGACAAACAACCCACTTGAAAAATGGGCAAGTGATTTGAATAGACACATCTCCAAAGAATAAGTACAAATGGCTAAAAAGCACATGAAAAAATGTTCAACATCTTTACCTATTAGGGAAATTCAAATCATTACTACAATGAGATGTCATCTTACACCAATTAGACTGGAAGCTATTAAAAAAAAAAAAGGAATGTAGTGGGAATGTAGAATGATCCAGCCATTGTGGAGGACAGTTTGGAGGTTCCTTAGGAAGCTAATTATAAAGCTGCTATATGATTCAGCAATTCTACTCCTGGGCATATACCCTCAAGAATTGAAAGCAAGGACATGAACAAATACATGCACACCAATGTTCATAGGGGCATTATTCACTATTGTCAAAACTTGGAAACAACAAAATGCCCAACAACAGGTGAGTGGATAAACAAATTGTGGTATATACACACAATGGACTATTACTCAGCTGTAAGAAAGAATTCAGTATTAACATGGGATAGCATGGATGAATCTTGAAGACTTTAGATTGAGTGAAACAAGCCAAGCACTGAAGGACAAATATTACATGACCTCCCTGATATGAATTAAGCAAATTGAGCAAACTCACAGAGCTAGAGTCTGGAAGATAGGATCACAAGAGGTAGAAAGGAGAAGGCTGTGAGCCAAAAGCGAATGGGCAAAATCTGTGATAAGGTGGAAGAGGGTAGTTGTGCAGTGTAGGGGTATGACAGTGGTGCAATGATATTTTTGGGTTGGGTGGTGCTGGTTTGTCAGGGAGCCAGGGTGGGGACGGTGGGTTGGACAGTCTATGAAACTAGGTGGAGGGTTGGGGTGAGAGCAGGTGATCACTGGGGATTTGTGGGTATGTGGTTGAAACTACAATGTTGGAAATGTTTGGCAATATCAGGAGAGGATTACTGGTTTAGGGTTTTGGTTGTGAGGGGCATTCCAGACAGGGCACACATATGGGCAAGCTTCTAGGGAGTGTGTGAGTATTCATCTTGTGGGAAGATGTTGGACTCCCATCCTGGGGAGTCCTGCTATGTTCTCACATAGAGGGGCAGAAATTTCACAAGAGCATAGGCAGAGCCTAATAGATGAGGACAGACCAGTATTTCAAGCCCTCAATGTTGTGAGTAACTATGAATCTTGTTCTTCAGAAACTGAAGCTTGGTGGTTGCCATGGTCCTGAGGGGAAAGAAGGGAGAGAGGAATAGAATAAATGGAACAGGGGGCATTTTTGGGGTGATGGAAGTATTCTACCTGATCTTGCAATGATGGATACAAACCATGTTATATTTCATCAAAATTTATAAAAGTGTATGGTCCAAAATGTAAACCATAATGTAAACCATTGATGATGATTAGCGGTTATGTTTCAATATTTGTGCATCAATTGTAACAAATGTACTACCTACATATAAAATGTTATCAATAAGGAAAGGGGGAAAGGGAGAAGATGTTGGGTATATGGGAATTCCCTATATTCTGTATGTGACTTTTCTGTAAGCTAAAACTTCTCTGAAGACAAATTGAAAAAAGTAAGACACTGGGGGAATAAACAAGAAAATTTCACTGTATATACAAGACAAGGGATCTTACAATGATGAAAGACATAATGCAAAAACTTTTAAAATATTTTTCATTATTCCAAATTTTTTAATTTTTAAAAAATTAATGTTTTATTTCTTATTTTTAAATCTATCATTTTTATTTCATTTCCTTGTTAACTGTTGTTGGCTGTTTTGTTGGCTTCATTTTTTAAGAAGTTTTGGATCACAGAAAGGTTACAGCTATAACAGAGAAGGATCATTGGCATGGGATGTCAATGATGGGGGATACATGGAAGGAGGTTAACCTGGGGCATACATATAAGGCACAAATTGTGTTCAAGTGTTTATGGGGCACAGTGAGTGGAGATTTGCACAACAACTGAAAGAATATTGAATTTATATCCTGGGAAGCTCTGCCACATTCTCTATTGGAACAGCAAGAATCCCCTGAGTACAGGGGCAATGACTAGTGAAGGAGGATGGTCCATTGACAGGCCTTTGATATTCATTACTGTATTTATGAACCATTACATTCGAAATTGGAATTTAACCTAGTATTATAGGATGCCTAAGAGTTACCATCTGAGAATCTCATTTTTGCTTAAATGTGGCCATGCTTTAATCCAAACAGCATATAAATTCATTATCTCTCCCCCCCACACACACACAGTATGAGACATAACTCCCAGTGATGAACCTCCATGGCACCAAGGGATTACTACCAAGCACAAACTAGTAATACTATTTCAAACAGCAGGGCTCCTGAGGGCTCTGGAGACATCCAGACACTATAGTAAGGGCAGATAGCTCAGGAGTTTGGGGCCTTCCCAGTGGGCCCTACTTTGGAATTTATGCTCCTCAGTGTGACAGAGTTGGACTCAATTATCATTTCCCTACACATGGCTCTTCAGACCCTTCTATTTGAACCTATAATTAGTACTAGAGTTGATAGGTATAAGTCCAAGAGACTTAAATCTCTGGGCTGTCCATGTACCAGTTGGGCCCTGAATCTCAACAGACTTGCAACACCTACTCTCCAGTTCACTGGACTCACCCAGGACAACTACAAGGAGATAATGATGGACAACAAACATTCCAAGGAACTAAGAAAACCTACAACTGCAAGCAAGAGAGTTCCATCCATCAATCAAATGGGATCAAAGCCCCCTCTCAATTAGAAGAGGAGCGGGCATCTCCATCCCAGAATCCTCAGGTTTGGGGAATGAACTATGGATCAAAGTAGACTTACTGGTATTCTACTATAGACTGATTGTGATTCTAGCAATGGAAGAACTTATATCATTGATATGGAGGCAGTGGCCACTGGAGATTCTGAGAGCAGAGAGAAGGAAAAACAAATGTAATAATGGGGCATTTCTGGTATTTGGGATTTGTCATGAATGACATTGCAGTGAAAGATACAGGTCATTATATATCTTGCCATAACCTACAAAATTGTGCAGAAGAGTATAAACTACAATGTAAACTATAATCCAAGCTTAGTGACAATGTTTCAAAATGTGTTCATCAATTATAACAAATGTTAACGCACTAATGAAGGTTGCTGTTAATGTGAGAAAACATGGGAGGTGTAGGGAGTGGGGCATATGGGAATCTCTTTTATTTTTTATGTAATATTTATGTAATCTAAATACCATTTTTTTAAAATTAAGAATATATTTTAAAAAACTAATCAAGATAGTGTTTTCATAGTTCACTATGTGAATCATGTGTTTTAACATCTGTTAGTAAGTCATTATTAGTACATAGCTGTGAATAAAGCATGTATTTTACTTAGGAAAAAAGAAGTAATTTATAGACAAACATGCATACATTAAAGAGTGAAGGATATTAATGACTTAAGTATCTATTTCAATAAATTATGGAAAGAACAATTAAACCCAAAAGGACAGTGCACAAGAGTTTCTAAACATATTTGAAAAATAAAAATTGGAATACATTTTAAAACTTTCAGAGTGGGAGAAGATGGTTTCAATATATTTATGTCCCAAAAGTACCCTCATTCCTTATACAAAAGAAATACTAAGTAACAAGAAAAAGGAAGAGTCCAAGAAAAAATAGGCAAAAGGAAAGAACAGGCACTTTGAAAAAATTATATCCAAATAGCTAATAGAGGTAAGAAGGAGCTCTCAATTTAATTAATCATATGGGAAATGAAAGTTAAAATCACAATACAATGCGACTACACATCCAACAAAAAACTAAGATGGCAAAGGCAGACTACATAAAGCGTTGTCAAAGATGTGAAGCAATTAGCTGTATAGTAAACTGCTAGTAGGGTTTAAATTGTACAGCCATTATGGAAAAAGTGTGACAGTATCTACTAAAGTTGAATATGAAATACCCAGACATTCCACTCCTAGCTATATATTCCAAAGACATATATACATACATTTCAAAAACACATTCAATAATATTCATAGCAGTATTATTTATAGTAGCCTTACTTTGGAACTTACCAAGATCCCAACAATAGTAAAATCAATACATGAATTGTGATATTTTAATACAATGCACTTTGTATAGCAATAAACAGAAATGAACTACTTATGTCCATCAGTGTGGATGGCTCTTACCAGCACATTATCAAGAAAACGCAGCTAGACCAAAAGAACATACACTATAACTACATTTTTATAAAGTTCAAAAATGCAAACTTAAATGTGGTATTAGAAAACAAAAATATAATTTTCTTCTTGGGAAGGTAGGGCTATTTGTGGGATACCAATGACAGTTCCTTGATCTGGATGTTGATTTCATGTGTATATCCAGTTTCTGACAATTCATCAAACTACACACTTATGACTTGGGCATTTTTCTATATGTATTTTATACTTTAATAGCAAGTATACAAAAATTGAGAATTCAAAAAAGGATGTTATTAGAAGTCAAGAGAACAGTTATTTTAAGGGAGGAACTAAAGGCTGAGAGAGAGAATAAGAGGGTCTTTAAAAGTGAGAGCAGTATTTTATTATATATCCTGAGATTCATCCTGGACATAAGGTTTCATGCTTATTGTGGAAATGCATTGAGCTGTATACTTACTATTTGTGTGTGTGTGTGTGTATATATAAAATAATGTTATAAGATAAAATTATAAAAAATAATATGACTTATAAAAAACTTTATAAATAAAACTTATATATAATACATGGCATCTGCTAAGTGTTTGGGTGGCATAGTACAACAAAATTTTTAAAAATTCAATGAAAATTAAATAAATGTATTGCAGTTTCTGGGTTGACTGAACAAAATGTTTAAAGAGCTTGTAGCCACTATGGAAAGAGGTTGGATAAAATAATATTAGTATTACATTTTGATTATTTTTCATGCATTGGGATAGGTACTAAAATAAATGAATTCAGGAAAGAATGGGTTAATTAGCAATAAAAAGAAAAAGAAATTGAAAGATTTCAGAAATTTAGAATTTTTGAATAATGGAAAACAAACTACTCTTGATGTCAAACTAAATTTGGAATTGTAGAAGTATTTGAGAACAAATACCTAATAAAATCTATTACATAATTATATTGCCACAGACAAAAATTGGATTAAGGACACAGTGTGCAGTAAAAACTTTCAGTGGGTAAAATGTCTCAGAGCAAAGCTCAACAATTACAGGTGGCCATTATTAAATTATGAATGAAGGACTGGAGATGATAAAAAAATAATTTCTGTTCAAGAGTTATATCTAGCAAACAATATTAGGCATTTTTTGGCCCAAGGAATTGATGGAAAGTAAACAATTAAATCCACTAAGTTTGTGAAATAAGTATATTGCCTAAGAAACCATGACCCTTAAACTATCAGAGATTTAAACAAAAGGAAGTAACCTGAAACATCTGTGCAGCTCACAAGAAAAGAATGCTCTGTAACTTCCACTTCAAATGTGGTATAAGGAAGTATAATTGCCTGCTTCTTATCTTAACTGATTTAAGAAAAAATTGCATAAATACATGTATATATCTGCATTGTTGAATATGTAGAAATGTAATGTATTTGACAATAACAGCACAAAGGAGGTAGGTGGGAACAGAGATATATTGTCATAAAGAAATGACCCTAAACAACAGGAAGCAATTAAAATAACCAGAAAGGATTTTTTTATGTTTAATGGAATGAACTCTATAACATACTTAATCTCCTTTATTCTCTAAACTTTATTAAAAGACATAAGGTTGTATAAAGTAATAATTGCGGCAATTCCCTGGTGTTTTTGCTGTCACATGTAGACTTAATACGTGTGCCAATAACATCACAAAAAGGTGGGGGAGGGAAAGAAGCTATTTAAGAATAAAAGATCTATGGAAGTGGCATTCCATCAAATATAGTTTATTCTATTGGTTAGAAACAAGTCCCTAGAACTAGCCCACACTGAAAGAGAGGGAGACGACACAAAGCTGTGAATTCTAGGAGGCAGACAAAATTGAGGCCATCTTAAATACCTGCCTACTACAGAAAGCTTTGCCTTTGATATCAGAAAAGAATATAACAGTCATCATTATCACTACTTTTACTAAACATTTTACCAAATGCATTAGCAATCAATATATGGCACACAGGAAAAAAAAACCAAAAACATGGTATAAGGATGGATTAAGGACAACAAATATTTCATTATTTGCAAAGGAATTGAATATGCCCATAGAAAATGCACAAAATTGGGGAGTGGATGTAGCTCAAGTGATTGCACTTCCCATATACAAGGTCCTGGGTTCAATCACCACTACCCTCTAAAAACAAACAAATAAAACAACATTTCTTGGGGAATGGATGTAGCTCAGTGGTTGAGTGCCTGCTTCTCATGTACAAGGACCTGGGCTCAATCCTGGGTATCTCCTTAAAAAGAAAGAAAGAAAGAAAGAAAATGCATAAAATCTACAGAAAAATATTGTAATAAAAAAGGCAAAATAAAATTACTAAATTTAAAATCAGTATGAGGAAATTCATTGTATTCCTACATAAGAAGAGTTTTAAGACAAAATAAAAAATACCATTTAAAATAACTACAAAACAATAGGAAACAGGAATAAATCCATGTATGGAAAATGCATGTGAAAAAAGTCTATGGGCAAAATTATAAAACTTTATTAAGAAATTTTAAAGCAGACCTAAATAACTAGAGCAAAATTATTTGCTTTTTAATCAATATTTTGAAAAGCAAGGCTTTGGGGGCACTATTCCTTTTCTCCTTATTTCTCAAACATGGAACACATGCATCTATGATATATCATAAAAGTATAATAATAAAGGTCCATGGTATTGGTTGATGCCTAGACAAACAGACCAATGGGAAACAACAGAAAACCCAGAAATTTACCCAAGTATATAAGGATACTTGCTTTCTAACAGAGTTGGCATATCAAATCAGCAGGAAGGGAAACACTTTTTAAGAAGATTTCTGAAACAATTGTGTATTCACAAAAAGGAAGGAGGGAATGACAAAGGATGGAAAGAAAAAAGGAATAGAAGTTGAAGGTCTACTTCACACCGTATTTTTAAAAATCACTTCCAGAAGAATCGAAAATGTTTATCCAAAAATAAAAAAATCATAAGGATCTTAAAGGATAATATAGAAAGAATGTTGTCCTTATTTCTTGATGAGGAAGAATTTATTTATTTAAAAAGAAACAGCCTTAATGAGAAGTTAGAAGATTTATGAACTCAGTATCATTGTATTTAAAATTTCTGTTCATCAAAAGACAGTATAAGATTGTGGGAAGATGGTGATGGACTAACAGGCACAGCTGAAAGTTCTCACAAAAACAATGGAAAAAGAGCCAAAACCTGCCTAAGGGACCTGCTTTTAGAGTCAGCAGACCAGGACAGTGTTACACAATTCCCAGGAGTATGAAGGACAGAGAAACAAAGAAGAAATGACAAATGTGAGTTACTAAGCCCCATGGCAGCCAGGAAGGGATCCCCACTCTCACCCCCAAGATATTAAGCTTGTGTAAAACACCTGACTCACTGCAACCTACTGAGAGGAAACAGACATCTTCCTCCATGTCAGTTATTTCAAGAGAAAAGGGAGGGAAAGTCAAAGTGCTTTTCTTCAGTGAATTTGACCAGCATAGCCTACTTTGAATTCCCAATCTGAGGATTCAACACAAGAACACAGTAAAGCTGAGAATGAAACACATCCAGGGAAAGATGCACTGGCTAGTGCCATCTATTGATCATTCTGGTAATTGATGGACAAAAACTGTTTACCTTTCTGGATCCAACCCTGGAAGAAAATCTATACCCCACTATTGAGTCCCTGGCCCAATTTTGAAAACTTAAGCTGGGCAATTTTAAAGACTGAGAATAAGTTGAACCAAATATCAAAGAAGAGCTGTGAAAAAATAGTCAAGAGAGAGAAATTAACCATCAGAGTAAATTCACCAACATGTTCAGATGCCTAGACATCAGCAAAAAATTATAAGTCATACTAGGAAACAGGAAGAGATGTTCTAGCCAAAAGAACAAACTAAATATCCTGAAGAGATACAGGATTTAATACAGTTAATGAGTGATAATCACACAACTCTCCTAAATCACTTTAAAGAATTTAAAGAAGATATGACTAAACAAATAAATGATATTAAGGAGACACTGGGAGAAAATAAAGAATGATTGAAAACCTGCAAAGAAAAGAACAGAGCTTATGGGAATGAAAGACATGATGGAGGATATTAAAAAATAGATTAGAGGCACAAAAGAGCAGGTTTGAATTGCTTGAAGATAGAATTAGTGATTTCGAAGACAAAACATTTGAACTGGAAAAGACAGGAGAACAGAATAGAAAAAATGAAACAGAGTCTTAGGGAATTGAATAACAATAAAATGTGAAATGCACAAGCAATCAAATTATTGGTGTCCCAGAAGAAGAGAATGGAAAAGAGGCAGAAGGAATATTTGAGGAACTAATGACTGAAAACTTCCCAACCCTTATAAAAGCCATAAATACAATATCCAAGAAAGACAATGTACCTGAAACAGAATAAATCTGAATAGACCTACCCTGAGACACCTACTATTCAGAATGACAAATACCAGAGATAAAAGAGAGGATTCTGAAAGCAGCAAGAGAAAAGCAAAGCATCACATATAGGGGAAACCTGAAAAGATTAAGTGCCGACCTCTCATCAGAAACCATGGAAGAGAGAAGAAAGTGGTATAATGTATTTAAGATACTGAAAGAGAAAAACTGCCAGCCAAGAATTATGTACCTGGCAAAGGGGTCCCTCAAAAATGAGGGTGAGTTCAAAGTCTTCTCAAACAAATTAAAACTGTTAGAATATGTCACCAACAGACAAGATTTGCAAGAGATACTAAAGGCGGCGCTACAGCCTGAAAGGAAAAAACAAGGGCAAGAGATTTGGAGAAGAGTTTAAAGATGAAGATTATTAGGAAGAGTAAACTAAAGAATAAAAAGACAGACAATAGAACAATATGACAACAGAGAGCTAAAGGACAAAGGGGATGAAATAAGTAATGCCTCTACATTAGTAACACTGGATATTAAAGGACTGAACTCCCCAATCAAAAGATGTAGACTGACAGAATGGATAAAAATATATGAGCTGTCATGTGTTGTCTATAAGAGACCCACCTCAGATGTATGGACACAACCAGGTTAAAAGTGAAAGGTTGCAAAAAGGTATTCCATAGAAATAGTAAAAAAAAAAAAAAAAAAAAGAGCTGGGGTAGACCAGATATCTGTAAAATAATATTATACTATATGACCAAAATGCTATAACATTATAGTATATGAACAATAATTAGTGTAAATTAGTGGCAAATTATTCCTGTGATCGGTATTCTGTAATTTTTTTTCATACAAAATAAATACTTGCTTTTAATTGAGGAGGACAGGAGAAGAGACATATTTTTGGATATTTCATTTTTCTTTAACCTATATTCTTTAATTAAAATAATCTATTTGGATCAATAATGATTTAGATGACTACTGTTGAACAAGATTTTGAATTTTTCTGCCTCTTAAATTATGAGTTGGGCACATTATTATCTGCTGTAATTCCTTCCAATAAAATGTGAAGAATTCCCAAATAGGAATTTGATTGTCTAGAGAATTATGGCCTAAATGGAAATTAAATAACTAAATAATTTATTTCATTCTTAGAGATTATTATGTCCAATAGTTAAAGTTGTAATATGAAAATTAGAATTATAATTAATTTTATTATATTTGAATTATTATTTACATTTATAAATGTTTGTTGCTATGCTATCTATTTTTTATAACTGATGATATTAAATCTAATCTGATCTTGTACTCCTTCAAAATTTGTAATTGCTTTCAACCTATTTTTCTATTTTATAATTTTATAATAAAGGAAAAAAGATATTGCTTATACACTTTGGATAGATTATATGGTATGTAAATATATCTCAATAAAACTCCTTAATAAACAGATAAATAATTGCACAAGAATAGCCAGAAATAGCTACGTACAGGAAGGGAAAGACAGAAACTTGAGATGCAAGGAATTTTCTTGTTTTTTTGTTTATTATTATTATTATTATTGAAATAATGAAATGTTCTCATAATGGCTGAAGTGATGAGTGCACAATGATGTGATTATACCGAACACAACTGATTGTACACTTTGGATAAATTGTATACTTTATTAATATCTATCAATAAAACTGATTTGTTTTTTTTTAAAGTATAAGAAAGTGAAGGAAACAAAATAGAAAGTAATAGAATCTCTTTGTAATTTATACAACTGATAAAGGACATTTATACAGAATAAGATGAAAGAAAACCACACAAAACAAAACAAAATCCAAAAGCAAAATAAACAAATGATGTGAATAGACACTTCACAAAAGCAGAAATCCCAGGAACTAATAAGTGAATGCAAAAGTACATTATCCCATTAGTCATTGGAGAAATGCAAATTAAAGCCAAAATAAAATACATTTAAAACACAATAAGACCCTACCAGACTGCTGAAACTTACAACATTTTATGATACCAATTACTGGGGAAGATATAACTACTGGAGAAAATAGTTTGTTACTTAGGAAATTTAAATGTACCAGGCCCTATGACCCAGTTATTCCACTTCTTGGTAATATTTTTTAAAAATTAAATAAAAACCAAAAACGCTTATTCCTATATACCATGATACATGAACATGAATACTAATAGCACATTTTTTGCTTAAGTTGAAAACTAGAAACCACCCAAATATCCTTCAATGTTAAAATGGAGAAATATAAAATATTTCAGGGAAATGGAAATAAACTGAAGCTACACGCAACACCATGGATGAATCTCAAATACATAATACTAAGTGAAAGTAGCCAACTCAAAATAAAACATATGATTCCAATCATTTGGGAGTAGAGGAATGGGATTGAGTTCATAGAGGAGCCCAATGAGAAAGATGCCAGCACTATATTTTCTCTGCTCTGTTTGAGAAATAAATATAGGTGTTAGTTTTACAATTATGTGTTAAAATACACATATGCTTCATTTTTCCATGCTGTGTTATATTACACCACAAAAGAAAAAAAAACTTAGAGACATAAAAATTACCTCTTTTGGGGTTTAGAGAGGGTAAGGAAGACCAGTGCCTTCAAAGAGACTAGCAATTTATGTTTTTTCAAAATAAAATTTTAGTGAAGTATGTCACTTATACAAGAACATACATAAACAATAAGTGTATAGCAAAATTTATGGATTTACAAAGTAAACATGCATATCTTCATACAAGGCTCCCATACATCTCCCCACCATCACCTTGCATTGTTGTGAAACATTTGTTACAAATTACGAAAGGTCATCGTCAAAATATTACTACTAACTATAGCCCATATCTTACAGTTGGTGTATTTTCCCTCCAACCCACCTAATTATTAACACCCTTTATTAGTACTATATATTTGTTATTGCTCATGAGAAAATGTTCTCATGTTTGTCTTGTTAACCACAGTCCATCATCCACCGCTGGACTCCCTGTGTTCTACAGTCTGATGTTCTGTACAATCCATTCGATGGGTACACTCAGTGGCTCTCATTTTTATCACAGGGTTGTGCTGTCATCACCTCACATTGTTTGTACATTATTAATATTACAATTATTATATCTAAAATATAGTACATATATACTTTTTAGTGTAAGAAATATTTTATAATTCATGTTTATGTTAGGAAACTGTGTTTCCTAACCAAGAAAAATAAAGCACAGTCCTTGGCATACAATGGCCACTCAAAAATCATTACCTGTTGTTATAAATTGTAAGTTAAAAATAATTTGACTCTAAATTCCTTCCACCTCTGAAAAACAGGAGTCAGCAAATTATAACCTGCAGGCTAAATCTGGCCCACCCCCTGCTAAGAATGGCTATAATGCTTTTTACATTTTAAATTGTTGAAAAAAATCAAAAGAATAATCTTTTCTGACATATTAAAAATTATATGAAATTCAATTTTCACTGCCCATAAATGCAGTTTATTGCCTGTAGGTTGGCATGTTGTCTATGTGTGCTTTTGCTAACATGATAGGGACCACATGGCCCAGAAGGCCTATGATATTTACTCTCTGTCCTTTACAGAAAAGATTTCCCACACTGTTCTAAAACACCCCCCTTCCCTTTGCCAGTCCAGGTTGCCCCTGCTGCTCAGAAATCTATATTTGGAAGCCTAGCGCTGCTGAGAGGTCCCCTAAGAGCTCAGCTGCCTGAGAAGACCCTCAAAGGATTTCAAGGCAGCTCGTATGGAGATGAGCTATCATCATCTGGAACCAGAGCTTGTTCTGCCCTGCAGCATCCATTTCTCTGTTCCACCCCTCTACCTGCAGCTGTCACAAGAGCTTCGAGGGAGAAAAGAGCCCTTTTCTGAGAGCTCAGGGTACTTTGGTTTCTCCTGGGGATGTACACTATGAGAATTTGGACAGTTCAGAACCATAGAGGCCTAGGTTGGAATCAACGATGAAACCCAGGAAATTTGGGTTAATTTTTATTGGTTTGTTTTTTCTTCCACAAAATGGGGTTCCTAAGATGCACTTTGAAGATTTTTATGAAGATTGGCGATAATAGTTGCAAAATTCCTGAAAATAGTAGGCATTCAATTAATAGAAACTTTTAGTATTCATGATCATCAATTCAGAAGTTATCAGGACAAAGGAAAAATAATACAAACTAGCCTCTGTGGTTTTACTAGCTTTGAAATCTAAGTCCTAAAGACCTCAGGTACTAGGAAATGTCAGAAGAATGTAATTAATTAATTCAAGTAGACGGGGGCTAGAATCTCAGATCAGCTCTTTTATCATCCTAAGTGGTTTACCAAAGCCTTATCCCAACTCTGGCCTAAATTCAGTTTGATGGTGACCCTTCCAATGCATTTACACACCTCTGACTCAAATCTCTGTACATGTGTTACAATTCCAAGTGACCCTCATTACATATAGGGCACTAAAGTTAAGAACCAAGGTCTCCAGCAAGTTACCTAGGAGATTAAAATGGCTTACTAAAAGAAATATTTCTGCAGGAATAGAATTCCTCAGATAGTGTTTCACCCTTTGAGGCTATTCAAGAAGAAAGGCAGCTTCAAACGGAGGTATGAAAGAAGAGGAGAATTAATGGAGTTATCTGTTGATTCACATTAAAATAAGTGACATTTAGGGTATAACATGGGCATCTGAGAGTTAACAATGACTGTAATTAAGATGATACTGAATTCATTTTGCTTTCATTTTGACTAGGTACAAAATTAGATTATCAATGTATCGAAACATGACATAGCAAATTATCCCCTGTTGCGAATTCTTTGAGTCCCAAATTATGAGTCTTGTTTAAAAGGATTCAAATTAAGGGAGCAAATTATTTCAAGTTTATTTCAAACAAAGCAGAACACCATATAGAGAAAAACCAAAAGATCATCATTTCTGGTGACGAGGGCAAGGAGGTAGACTTGCATTTGTGGAAGGGCTGTGTGCCTCCCCCACTTCCTCACCACCTGCTTCTCATGGACCAGTTTCTGGGTTGTTCACATTGTGATAGGACTTGAACAAAGCATTTCAAACACACTAACTGTACTGGTTTGAGTCTTTGGTGGGCCCCAGAAAATTATGTTCTTGAGCTAACCCATTCCTGTACATGTAAGGCCATTTTATGTTAGACCTTTTGGTTATATTCCATTCAGGGACCTTTTTGATTATATCACTTTTGATCGGATTGCTTTAGTTAAGTGCCTTCAATGAGATTTCAGGACCTAATCCTATCACTGGAGTCCTCTATAAACTGGGCACTAGAAAGCAGAGACAGAGAGAGAAAGACAGCTGCCATTTTTACCCTGTCGTGTGAGAGAGGACTCCAAGATCACCAACGCCACAGAAAGACAGAGAAACCCTGAGAATCTGAGAGAGAGGCAGAGGCTGGAATCTGTAAAGCAGCTGAGAGACAAGCCTTATGTCTAATCACCCACAGCTGAGCTTGGGGAGACAATGAGGCTACAGGGGAAAGGACACAAGACACTGGCTGCCATTTTGCCTTGCCAATGACAGGAGTCTAAGATCTGCCAACAGCCGACCTTTGGTGAGACAGCATCCCTGATGTTGCCTTGATATGGATATTTTCACAGCCTCAGAACTATAAGATTTTACCCTGATGGATTCCCATTATAAAAGCCAACCGATTTCTGATATACTACATTGGCATTCTTTAGCAAACTAAAACACTATTTTCTTTAATCTTCAAAACAGCCATCTGTGGTCCAAAAAATGCCCCATTTGCCCATGAGACAATTAAGGTTTAAAGAAGTAAAATAAATTCCTCCAGACACACAGGCTGTAAGTGGTTGTCGATTTCCAACTCAGTCTCCAGTGTCCACAGTCTTTACCTCTATACTATTCTTTGCCATGCGAGACTTTCTGTATCAGCCTCCCTGATACATACTCACCCACACCCTTATTACAAATGAGAATTTTGCTTGTTAAGTGCATCTTATTGTAATACATGGATTTCTTCTCTTTCATTTCTCTGCACTGTCTGAACCCATAAGTGTACCTGACACTGGTTATTTCTGAGTCCTTGGAGAGCAGGGGCTGTGTTGAAGAAGCTCCCTTTGTACACTCTTTAGCACCATTGTCACACACTAAGAGATAAATATAGTATGCTTTCTGGTCAGAACATGTGCCTTCCCTGTATTTACTACCCAGCTCCTTATCTCAGCTGAGTTCTCCGTGGGGAGGGAAAGAGGCACAGAGACTCTGCCAGTTGCTCGATATAACTGTGCTTCATCACTTCAAAGTCCTTGTAATGAGATTAGAGGATTTGGCTATGTGATAGAAAAATAGATGGTTGGGTAAACACCCCCAAAAGATTTGACCAAGGCATAATAGCTAAGACTGAGTCCTGGCTCCACCACTGACTGATGGGAAGTTCAGTCTGCCCCACCCAAGCCTCTGTGTTCTCATCTGTTCAATAAAGTCTGATTGATCACTTTATGGTTTATCCTCCTGACTTGGTCAGGACCTAGTAGACCGCTCTGGCTGGCCAGCCCCACTTCATCTCCTTCTGGTCCCCAAATTCTTTAGGTTTTGGTTACTTTCTTCATCTTGCTTGGGTTTTAAGCTTCACAACCTACAATGGAGAGGTGATAGGGGCACCTCTCCACTAGACTCGGCATCCTCTTGGAAGGCCAGAAAGCTCTGAAATTAGCCACCTTTGCATTTCCTGAAGAACTTTCAGAGGTCCATGGATTCCTTCCACAATTGCTGATGAGTCTCAGGAGAGCTAACTCTCTCTGCCTAAATATGCTCCTTTTCCCCTTACACTCTAGTAACACCCCCAGCTGGCATGAGACCATCTTGTGTGGTGACTTCCTCCTAGATTCCAGCTCCTTAACTAGCTCCATCATTCCAGGATTCTCCCTCAAGTAGGGATATAGGTTTCAAATCTCCTGCTTCCCTTCTGAACGTTTCTTCTGCCTCCCGCCTTCTCAACTGAACCTGGAAGGGCTTTCTTTCTCTCTCCCTCCCTGAGAGAGTTGACTTCATCTGTCATACCTTGCATGTGTTAGAGGTGATTATCACCTCATCATTCTCAAGTACCTGGTGGTATAATGGCTGCAGGGGAACATGATTTATGATTGGGAAGGTGGGGAGGATGAAAACTATTACAAATTTAACATTTTCAAAATAAGTCTCATGATAGACATTTCATGTAATAGTCACAGCAACCCAATGAGGTAAGCATTAGCATTCCCCTTTCTCACAGAAACTGAGACCCAGTGAGGCTATGTCGCTTACCTGTGCTATGCAGTAATTTGTCTCTGTTCTATTATGGTAGACAGACTTATGCACCTTCTCAAAAAACATGTTTATAATCTTAGTCAGAATATATTTAGGTATAAATTTATTTTTAAATAAGACCTTTTCATGATGTTATTTTTAGTTAAGATGTGGCCAACTGAATCAGGGTGGGTCTTAATCCATATCACTAGATGTGATAGTTTGGACATATGTATCCCCACAAAACATGTTCTTCAACTTAATCTATTCCTATAGGTGTGAACTCATTGTAAATAGTATCTCACCAAGACGTTACTTCAGTTAAGGTGTGACCCAAATAAATGAGGTTGGGCTTTAATCTCGATTACTGGAGTTCTTTAAAAGCAGAAAGTCAGACACAAAAGTCAGAGGTAAAAGCCAGGAGTCGAAGATCAGTGGAACAAAGAAGGGAAGGAAGAGTTCAGAATAGGCCACATGTGCACTGCAGTGTGACAAAGGAGCCCAGGACCAAAGATAACTGGCAGCCAGTCCCAGAATGCCAGTCTTAGGGAAGAAAGCATCCCCTTGATAATGCCTTTATTTGGATTTCTCCTAGCTCCGAAGTCATGAGCCAATGAATTCCCATTGTTTAGGACTACCCATTGCTTTAGTAAAGAGGGAATTGAAATACCAGAGGCCTTATAAATAGAAGATACCAGATGCCAGCACTCACAGAAAGCCATAGAGAGGAGCTAGAAGCCAGAAGCCAGAGGAAACTGGAAGAGCAGACATGGGGAGAGATGGCCATGGGGTGGGAAGCAGGGATGCAAGCTAAGGAACCCCAAAGATTGCAGCAAACCAGAACTAGAACGATAGAGACATTGGGCAGAAAGCATGGCCTTGCCAACACCTTGATTTTGATCTCCTATCCCCTGTAACTGTTAGTCAAACAATGCTGGTTGTTTATGCCAACTTGTATGGTATTTGTCCTAGAAGCTCTGTCAAACTAAGACGTTTGTCTAAGTACAAAGACCTTGCTTTTTCCACTCAACAAACCCATCTTGTATGACTGAAGATACCCAAGCAGAGTCCAAACACCTACTTGCCCTGTCTTTTATTCATGGTAGTAAGTCATCAGTTATGAATTTGGACTCAATACACTCTGAGACTCAGTGATTCATATAATTCTACTTCTCTATTAAGTGAGATTTCAGATTCCAATGACTCTTTTCACTTTTCTATCTTCCTCTCTTGAAAGAATGCCTGAAAAGCCCCAAATCAATGAATTAGGCCCTCTTTAAAACTCTCTGAAGGGCCCTACAATTTCATCATACCAGCACCTAGTAGTCCTGAAAGGAGGTTTTCTCCATAATTCACTCAGTGTGCTGAAGCTGGACAAGAGATACATAATTTATACAGGCAATTACACATCAATTGGTTATTAAAAGTGCCCTCAATGAGATGTACTGTATTGAGGATACAGAGATAAATCTGGTTCCCCAGGTAACTGGCTCTAACTCACAGGCAGAAGACAAAATTACATATTTTGGATTGGTGTGCCTTCTCCTGACCCTGATACTTTTGTGTGTATTATTTATTTATTTTTTTATTTGCCTACAGTGCAGAGCTCTGCCTCTGTGTAGGTGGGTAGGAACAGAAGTCACAGTGAGAAGCCACAGAAGCCTACTTAGGCAGTTTCTTTTCTTGCCATTCTCTTCTCCTGGGAAAAATAATTATTTTCCTAATTAATTAAATTATCACCTAAGAATTCATTCATTCTTCAGTCCATCCATTTCAATAAGTATCAATAATAACACTTGTACTGGATGTTAGAGGAGACATAAAAATGAATATCGACATTATCCCTGCCTTTGAAGAGGTGACCATGTAGTGAGGAAAGATAAGCAAACAATGATGTTAAATATGTTGATAACTCTAAAAATGAGATGAGATACAAATAAAAATTTGTTGCTGGGGGACTATCCATTCTTTCCAGGGATTCTGGGAAAGGCTTCACATTGGAGATTACAAAGGGCAGATACATAATAGCAAATAAGACCTCATTAGAGCTGGAAAGAGTATGGAGGCGGGACAAAGTGGTGCAAAGACATGCAGTTCTCCATTGAATTAAGGATATAAGATACATCTAAATGAGACAACTACAGGGAGCCATCCGATGCTTTTACACTTCCGACCAAGAAGAGGGGTATAACAGTCAGTGATTTCATGGTCTAAGGACTGGATTGTTTGCACCAAAATTTTCAGGGGAGTTTTCTGGTTTTGTTTTATTAAATATGAAATATTTGATTCAACAGGGCTAGGGCTGGGGCCTTTTAAAGCATCTTGGTGATTCTTTTGACAGAGGGACCCAGACAACACCTGAGATAAACTAGGATAGTGTCTCGACTTTTGCCTCCCTGTGTTCTCGATTTTACACCTTGGCTGGAACCTGAGGCCTCGTTTAGTCATCAACTCCCAAGCAGTTTGCTTAAT
The DNA here is from genome assembly GCF_030445035.2 of Dasypus novemcinctus. Classification (NCBI taxonomy): domain Eukaryota; kingdom Metazoa; phylum Chordata; class Mammalia; order Cingulata; family Dasypodidae; genus Dasypus; species Dasypus novemcinctus. The sequence goes on along the minus strand of NC_080699.1, from coordinate 37,289,607 downwards.
GCCTTCTAGTCAATTGTATCCCCAGAAGAGCCTAATGTTTTTCCAGTTGTGTTTAAGATTTGGGAGGTTGCCCAGATGCACTGACAGTCCTTTGGCAACAGCTGCTTATGAGCTTCCTCAGAAATATGGCAGCAGTGAATCCAGAGACCCAGGCAGTCCAGAGGCTCAGAAGGCAGGGTGTCTCTGTCTTTACTGTGTAAAATTCACTTGGAGTTCCCATGAGGGAGGCAAGATGTCAAGCTAAGTGTTGGATGGGTTGGGACAAAAGGAATGTACTCTTTGTAAAGCACAGCATGGAGAGTTTAACAAAATGGTGTAGTCTTCTTTAAACAGCTGGTTTGGAAATTTTTATTGGTGACATGTATATATAAATATATATATTTATATTTTTATATATATATATATATATATATACTGACGTACTTAGAAGTCAGATGCCATCAATACGTGAAAATTCACAAAATAAATAATACTTATTCCCTAGGAGATTTTGTTGTGAGAACACACAGCCTTATAGCTTGTTCCCCTTTGGTTTTGTTGGTTAGCAAAGTAAGAAGAGAAAAACATTTGCAGGATGCTTATTATGCAGCAAACAGTGAACTAGGTGCTTGTTGCATATATTATCTCATTTTAGCCTCTCAAGGACCCAGTGAAGTTTGCTTGATTATCATTCATTAAAGATGGAAAAGCTAAGTGGCAAAGCATATACACATCTTACTCAGTGTGGCAGAATGTGTTATGTACCACAGGGAAAAAAAAAAAACATAATCTTACTCCATTCTGGTGATGTGAACTTATTGTATAAAGGACCTTTCAAAGATGTTATTTTTAGGTATTTTGTGGTCGTCCAACTGGAGGAGTTTGGAATATAACCCTATGACTGGGGGTTTTCTGAAGAGAAAAGCATGTGAAGGGACTGGAAGCTGGAAGTCAGTAAACTGGGAAGAGAAATGGAAAGACATGGCAACATGAGAGGAAAGCCAAGGAATACAAATGACAATTCTGAGAGACAGCAAGTCTTTTAGCCTCTAAACTGTGAGCAACCCCTCTTTTTAAGGCAACTCATTGTATGGTATTTGTCTTAGCAGTCAAGAAACTGAAACTCCTAGGATCACTGTAAAGGTAGTAAAGGAAGAGTAGAATGACCCACCCCATGCCATTTCCCTGACATTATGCTTCTTCTATAGTGGCTTCCTCAGAGAGGATGGCACAGTAGAGTTAATTTGGGGAAGTACGTGGCTTTGAAGAACCCCTGATATTCTGGTTATCCTTTCTGTGACTATAACAGGGAGTAGAACAGAGTAGGGACTCTGTAACAATTTCTTTACTTGAATGAAGTCTTACTGTAAATATCCATTTGTTCATTTGTTTTGCACAACAAATACTGAGCTCCCTGCATTGTTCTAGAGGTTTGTATGATAGCAATAAACAAAATATTAAAGAACGCTACTTCTTCACAGAGCTTACCATTTAGTTGTGAGGGGGAGCTATGAAAATATAATAAGTGCCATTAATAAGTAAATTATTTAACATATTGAAGATCAAAGTGCTATGGAAAAAGAAATAAAGAACAGTGACATCAAAGTCAATCCGCAGCTTCTGATCAGGTTTAAATAACCAGAATTACCACATTGGGCTGATTTCATTCCTAAAGAAAGGGCATATTCAAGACATTTTAGTTAACCCATTATACTCTTCCTTAAATAAGCATGCATGTTTCATATTTGAAATATTAGAAATAGTTCATAGATCTACTTTACTTTATGAACCTATCGGTTGGGAAACATGAGTTTTTCTTTTCTTTTTTTTGGCTTTACTCTAGCTAGTCATCAAACCTCAGATACCAGAGAATCAAGAAACATGGAGAATTAAAGAAGGGGAGGGGAGCAAAGTGGGGAGAAAGAACAGAAAATTCAAGAGTGTGTGGGGCTCAAATATATGTTCAAGGCTAGCTATTTTGTCAATAAAACTGTCCTCTACTCCCTTGACCAAGAGAGAAAGATGAGTAAGACATTATCCCATGCACAAAAGATGGAGGAAGCCTACAGTATCAAGACAATATTGTATCAAGATTCATTATAGTCCACTCAGCCAAGAAATCAAATTTACTGATGAGGACATTTATTTTCCAGAAATAGTTGCCCCAGTAATCTCTGGAATTAAAAAATTCCCTGACTTAAAGAGACAGTTACTTCTAATCACTGAGTCACCACCCACTGTTAACTAGGGGTAGCCCTAAAATTTGTATCACACTCTACCCCAAGATCACTTTTACGTGGAAAGTCTTTGCAGATGTACGTATCTGCTGCAACCTATGCAGTAGAGATAGATACAGAGAGAAGGATCGAGAAGAACAAGTGACTCAGATGAGCTTTCTAAACTTGGATCCTTTTCCTAAGAGTCAGAAAAGAATTTGGGAGGCCTTTTCCTTCTGAGGTCAGGGAAGAATTTCATCTTTCCTGTAACCCAGTACCTGGAGGACTCAGCCCCAGCCCTTCCAGAAACCGATCTTAACACACGAATATTTTTTAAGGATACATAAGGAATATAAAACGAGACCTCATAAAACTACACTTCATGTGAAAGGAGAGAAATAAGCTGTTTTTTTTTTCCTTTCCAAAAGTCTCCTGTGGTGCAAAGGGATCTAATTAGCAGGAGAAGGTAAATCAGAATAATTTAGTCTTGTCTACCTTTTCCCCTGGCTATCCCCCAGGACTGTTTGTCGCTAGGTGTTTTTGAAGAGCAAGCTCCCTTTGGATTTGGGTCCCTTTCATCCCTCTCCTTGCTAGGTGAGGTATGCTAAAAGTGTTGGGGAAATGACAGGCATGCATCACCGGTGCTGCTAATACAAGGGCTGGAAGGCAAGGGCCAGTCCAGGGAATGTGCGCCTTGGTAGCCTCCGGACATAAGAACCCATGGTTCCCTTTCTCTTTGATGCCTGTTCACTTAGGCAACAGGAATGGGACTGGATACAGCCGTGCTTAAAAAGTAAAATATTAATATTATTAAATATCCTCTTCCTATACTTTATGGATTTCTAGTTTTTCTCAAATACTATTTTCTTTTCAAACTCCTACACTGATCTTTCTTACTCTATTTCTTTGTCCATAACAGTTTTTTAAAAATTGTTTGCATGCATGTATGCATGCATACATAAAACACAAAATTCCCTATTTTAACCATTTTGAAGGGTTCATTTCAGGGATATTAACTACTTTCACAATGTTGCACCACCATCGCCACCATCCATTGCCAAAATTTTTTCATCACCTCAAACAGAAACTCTGTACCTATTAAGCAAAAACGCTCCCCCCCGACCCCTGGTAACTTCTAATTGACTTTCTGCCTCTCAGTTTGCTTGTTCTTGATATTTCATGTAAGGGGAATCATACAATATTTGTCCTTTAGTATCTGGCTTCTTTCACTTTTAGTGATATATTCAAGGTCCATCTATGTTTTTAGAGTGTATCAGAATTTCATTCTCTTTTGTGGCTGAATAATATTGCATTGTTTGTATGGACCACATTTTATTTATTCCATCTTATGCCGATGGACACTGGGGTTGTTTCTACATTAGGACTGTTGTGAATAATGCTGCTATGAAATTGATACAAGTATCTGACTGAGTCCCTGTTTTCAATTCTTTGTGGCATATACCCAGGAGTAGAATCATGGGTCATATCCCAAGGTGTTTTTGATCTTTGAACATATTCAACCAGGATCTTCCTCTTACCCCTTCTTGTTTTGGGAAACATCCCTAAACACATAACCATGCTATACAAGCGGTTGCGGATTAGAAGCTCATTAATTTGGACATCACCATTGAAACAAACTCCAAAACAAGCGGAATTTTCTCCATAGTAAGCTCTTGGATAATAACTACTATGTGTAGGTGTCTTCAGTCATAATTTAATTTACTGGGTATTACAAATGACCTTAGTTAACACATTTTTCAAACAAATGTTCTAACACATTTCTCTCATTTTCCTTGTTAACAGTTTAATTTCCATACCCAGTCCTGATGGTAACAGACCTCCTTATTACCATGTTCACTGAAATCTTCACGCTCGCTGCCCAGCTGGCATTGAGCAAATAGAAGTCCTAGTTCTGTCTTTCTAAAACTTTGTCTATTATTCCCAATTTTAGCACTCCGCAAAACCTGCCTTAGGAGACCCCAGGGGCCCTCCCAGGGCCCAAGGGATGGACCTGCAGTCTCCCACCTCCTCACTGACCTCTTGCCTGGTTCTTTCTGCCACTTTCTCACCAAGAACCCCCTATTTTCTCAGTCTCATCTTGCAACAATGGGATCCTGCTGAGGTGAGAAAAGGGGAAAGAGAGACTGGAGGCATCCCAACAAGCTGTTTCACCTTCATTCTTCTTTTTCAAAGGCTCCCTTCCAACTCTTCAAATACACTTGGATAAATAAAAAGGTGTAGCCTGGGGTTTTGCTTTTCCGACCTTTATTCCTGACTGGCAACCGAGCAGAAAAACTGCTATTAACTGTCCTTAACCCACTCTGAAGGTGGCCTTCTGCTGAAGCTCTCACCCAGGAAAAATAATCATGACTTGTGTCTTAAAGCTTTCCCTGACCGTCCCTGCCTTCTCTTACTCTCTGCCTGGGAGAGCTGCACTTCCTGGAAAAGAAGGAAACCCTACTGTCTGGGGGTGCAGGTGTTCTATAGAAGACAGGGTGAAGCTAAATCAGGGATGACAGCACCTTGAGCGAAACATGAAAACAGCACCATAAATTTCCAGGGAAAAACTATAAAACAGGTTGCTCTGTGAGATCCGCTGCAGCTCAAGAAAGCTAATAAATTTGCTCCCTATTTGCATAGCACTTAATCATTTACAAAGTGTTACCCCCTAATTATGCCACTTAATTATTCCATTAGCACTCTTATATGGACATCATTATTATCCGCTTTCCAAATAAGGGAAACTGAGACCCTGAGAGGTTGAGTAACGTGATTGAGCTCACACTGCTCTATAGGACTAGCTTCATCGTTTGCAGGACCCATACAAAATGAAAATGCAGGGCCTTGAAATTATGAATTTCAAGATGGCAGCAGCAGAGCGTTCAAGTGAATATGGAGCCCTTTGAAGTACGGGTTCTTGTTTGCACGGGTCACATAGCCATGAAGCTGGTCTGCTGCTGGATGGAGATGGCGCTTTGAATCCAAGCCCATCTTTTCATTACCTTCTGTGTGTGTGAGGATTCCCTTCCCAGGTCTGCCTCCAACAATCTCTACAACCTTGTGCATCTACCTTTTAACCTACTTGCACCTGAGTTTCTCCTACTGTGAACTGAGTGGTCACAGTATATAATCGTCACAATCTCTTGACTCTTCCCCAATCCAGATTCTTGAAATCTATGGGACCACAATCTCTGCAACTATTCTAAGAATGAAGGAAAAAATCTGAATGAATTTCTCCATAGCTTTTAATTGCCTATGTATCTTCCATTCTTTCCAAATCCCTCTTCTCATGTTCAGTTCCCCATCCAACGCTGATTTAATCTATTCTTTATACCTGACCATTTGGAAAGGAAAGGTAAAAGAAAGGAAAAAAAGGAAGGGCAGAAAAGGAAAGAAAGAAGAAGAGATTCCCGCTGTGCAGATGTCTCCAGATTTCTGCTTCTCCTCTGTTATCAGCAGATTTCACTCCAGGGAGTCTACACTCCGTAATTTGTATGGCAAAGACACGTTTTGAAACCAAACTGGTTATTACTGTGGAGACTCCTGCCTCAAGCAACCATCTGAATGTTTTGCTCCCTGAAATCTGAACATATTCATCAAACTGCACTGCACTCCTGGACTTGCAATTAATCACGGCTCGTTTCAAGCTTTGTTAATTAATACCAAGGCCAGGGACTCAGTGGAGGCCCCAAATTTAATCTGCGGTGTTTTAAAATTATTATAATCTCCTAGAAGTCGAGCTGTTGGGTTTTTAAAATAGCTTTAAAAAATTCCAACACTGCATTTGCCAAGAAATTAAAAGAAATAATATGGTAGTTTTGGTGAAGGAACTACCCTGAAATAGCCTTGCCTTGCTGTTGTGAGGTGGTAACTGGCCAGCAGAGGGAGTAGAACTGACCTGTAACACTGTTTTCTGAGCTAAATAGACTTAATATTTTAGAGATGGAGAGAAAAAACAAACATAGACCACTGGGCAGTTTCTGGCAGTAACAGAATCAATATATGAGATACTCAGTGGAAACTTGTCTGATGATACTGGAGAGAAACATCTTATGTCTCTTTGAGTTACTAAATGGGAACAATCCTGAGTATGATTTTCACCCAGTAAGGGAAGGGGCACTGTTAAAACAAAATGATCCCAGAGGAATAAGGAAAATAGTTGACCTGAAATTATAGTGGGTGTTTACTCACTATACTACAATTACCGTTTCTTTGGGTGCTTTATTTTCTCCGATTGCACTGCTCCCTAAACTGGAACAGGATTTTTCTGATGAGTATTTATTTTTCACAACCCGAACATTTGCAACAATACTCTCAGCCATAATTTATGCATTGCTTCCTACCAGTGCTTCACAGGCTAGCTCAAATGTTGAAAAAATGTTGGTTTTGAAAGAACCTCAAGAGGACAAATGGACTTGGGTTTTCAGAAGAGCAATATCAAAATATTCCAGAAAAAAAAAAGTTTCTTTTGTATGAAGACTGCTGAAGTAATGGTAATCCATGCTGCAGCATGGGATGCAGGGTCCTATAAAACCCATCTTTGATGGAATTTTCAGCCTTATTTCCCCACACTTTCTGCCATACTTTCAACCATTCCAAACTCTCTTGCCTTCTGTGCCTCTGTGCCTTTGCAGCATCATGCTCCCTTAGCCCATCCCACTGAGATTCCACTCATAAGTAAACTTCAATGCACATTTACCTATGGTGCCCTACCTGTCTCCTGAAAGAGTTCCTTCCAGGGGACTCCAAATTATTTTGTGCTTATTTATCCTTGCCCTGATCACAATTTTCTCAATAATTTAGTATATATTTTCTGAAACTTACTTGTAACAAATTACGGTAGCTAAGGGAAATAGATACAAAGTCTCTACTTTCAGGCTTTCAGAAACCCAAGAATGGTGCTAGTATCTTTTTCATTTTCTATCTATTCAACCTTGAGGGCAGTGTATGTGGCATAGTAGGTGCTTGATACATAGTGCTTGAATTAATGATTAAAATGAATAAGTTGAGGTCAGTCTTATTTTATAAAAGGAAACTGAAGCGCTAGCAGGGCAAATTACTTGTCTAAAGTCACACAATTAATTATCAAATGCATTTGGCATAATTCCCAGCCACAGAGTGCTCATTTCCATACGTAGACAGCCTCAGACAAATTTCTGTTCTTTAGAGTTGCATAATCTGTGGGGGGGGGGGGCGGGGAACCTGTACTTACATGCAGAATATACAGGATATCAGGGGAAAAAGGAACAAAGAATACTTGTCAACTATATGTGAATAATAAGCAGAATCACCAGTACAGCCCAAAGTTAGCAGATTTGGGGGTGCAGTGCAATTTAAAAGTATGGCTGGGCAATTCTCTCAGTAAAGTCGAAGTTCCAGGTTATGGAGCTAATGAATCCTGGTTCTGCCACGTCACCTGCCCACCACTTCCTCCTTTGTCTATTTCTCATACCTAGGGAGAACAATTTGGAGATTGAGATAAAAGAAAAAACCTACAGCAGTCGGAAGTATTATTTCTGCAAGCAAGTGCTCACAGATCTTTCCCAGAAGAGGAGATGGGACAAAACCAGGCAGGAAAGATCTTCTGTTCAGTCCCCGGCAGCCCAAGACTATGAACTCAGGTCCAAATGATGGAAGCAAGCCCTTGTTAGTGGCCAAGAGCAAAGGCTCCTGCTCTAAGACAAGACCCACAAGCCTGCCAAGGACCTGCCAGGTAAAAAGAGGGGGTCAAGCTGGATGGGAGTGAGGATTAAGAAGAAAAAGAAGCATGAAGCCAATTCCAGTGCTAGGTGTCATGCGGCCCCACCTCACAATGGGAGTGAGGATTAAGAAGAAAAAGAAGCATGAAGCCAATTCAAGTGCTAGGTGTCATGCGGCCCCACCTCACGGTCGAAGCTGGAGTGGAGACTGAGAACTGGTGACCAGAAAGGGCAGCCCATTCTCAAAGGAGCAGCCTATGTTGACCAATCTCACCATTATCCACATAAGTCAGAAAAAGCACAGATATTTGTGTGTTCGCTTTTGAGTTTTCATTGTCAAGGACTATTTCGCAGCATGGAGCCATCCTGGGGGAAACACAGCCCCGGTCTGTGCTGGGAACGTCACACCTGTGACGGCCTCCTTAGCTACACAGATGGTGGGGGGATCACTTAGCTTTTGGAGCCTGGAGAAGAAATATCATTTCTAAGCCACCATCAGGAGCGGTGTAAGTATGTGGGGAGGAAGAAGGATGGATATGTTACATTGAACTCTTGAGGAATTTGTAGAATTTCTTCTACCTCCTGTCCAAAAACCGTCACTGTCTCAGGACAGCAGGCCAAACCAAAATACTGAATATTCCAAGAGTGTTCTAATTTACATTTCCTTGATTGTAATCAAATCACGTAACAAGTAACACTCCTGATTTGTGGAAAAGGTAGTGATGGAAGCCATTGCTCTACTGTTACAAAAATGATCACAGGGTCATCAGGGAACCATGTTCTGTAGCTTGAGGCTCTGCTCCCCCAGCGATGGTTGGTTTCCTCCACAGTTCAGCTCAGAGACCTTGGCCCCACCCTCGGGATTGGGAACACTGAAAGGTGGGCATTTCCCACGTGGAGGGACTCAGTGGCCCAGGGATCAGGATTCACAATGCAGATGGGGGCGTTCCTGCTGGCTGGTCCCTGGAAGTGCTCCGGTCACTCCCCCATGTCCCCAGCAGGTAAGCGGGGCCCTGTTGCTCCCTGAGAGGTGTTGGCAGCGAGAGTATGGAACTGAACAGCTGTCTGCCCAGAGCAGCCGCCTGCAGGGTAGTCTTCAGTCAGCAACTCAACCACCCAGCTGCTTGTGTCATTCAATCAACTGAACTCAGTTTCCCCCATGAAATAAATTTGATCCATTCCCTGAGTTGGGACATAAGCTTTGGACCCAAAGATTCCACATTAAAATCAGGATTTTTTTCTCTTCTCTGTACTAAATAGAAAATTCTCTGTGTCCAGAGCTCCAAGGGCTGTCTGAGAGCTTCCAGTCCTCCCTTCTGTCAGGACTAAGCACTCAATCCACCACACAAATAAAGCAGTCTCAATGCCTCTAGAATTCAGCCTGTTCACCACCAAAGAAGGCTCTGATTGGGTTTCTCTCTATATTTCCAAAGAGGTTTCTTGAAAGCAAATGGGGAGAGGGAGCTGAGAATGGGAGAAAAGGGGGTAGGAGCAGTGAGGAAAAGCAGCTATGAGTCCAGGTCCAAGCTAAGAACCTCTGCAGGACAGCTGAGGAGGGTGACTGCTTTTTCATCCTAGCTGGTTCCCTCCTGATATAAAGACCTTGTACAAACCCCACCTTCTCTTCTAAGTCCCTTTATTCCTGGAGCCTCCTGCAGTGTCAGGAGAAAAAACCAACTGCTGGGTAAAGGATGCAGTAAGCCAAAAGGGAAGAGGGCACAGAACAGCTAGCGTTTGAAGACTTATTAAAGATCTCCCTGAGCACAGGCAGTGCACAGCATCAGCTCTTTCAGTCCTTCTCAACCCTCCAATCTTCTGCTCCACCCAAATGGACAGAAGTGAATTCAGTAGAGACTGGAGGTTTAAGTGTGTGAGTTTCCACCTGTGATTTGAGGGATAAATGAAGACTCCCTGAACCTTCAAAATAGTTCTCCCACAGCTTGCCAGAGAGCCTGATCTTTAGTACATTGGAATGGAGATGAGGTATGTGTCTCCATGGATTTCCTGTGAAAACCCAGATGGCCACAATATAGGTGCATTCACCATGGAGCCATGTATTTATATCCATCTGTCCATCTGTCCACCTATCCAACCATCTATCCATCAATGTATCTATCTGGTATCTATCTATCGACCTACCTATCTATATATTTCTAATCGATCTTCTACCTACCTATCTAATCTGAGCCTAGAAAAAAAAAATGGAAGAAAGAAATTTCCTCTGCCTTCCAGAAGCTTACAGTCTACTTAAAAGCAAAATGCACTAATATAAGCAATGTGCATTTGAATTTATGTACAGTTCTTGTGCTTTAAGATTTTGATTTTAGTTTGGTAAAAGGGGCTGTGAGTATAGAATCAAAAGACATAAGTCTGAATTTCAGTTTTTCCTCTGATTAAGAGTTGTGTAACCTTGGACAACTCAATTGCCTTAAAGTTCTTAGAAGACTCTCTGGCACAAAATAAGCTCCTTCTACATGTTAGCTGTTTTTATTACTTATTATTATTAACATCATAACTATGATTAAGTGGAGATAACAATGCATGCTGAAGCATGTATGTAGCTCCCAGAAGCATTCCACCACTACAAACTTGTCCCAAAATTTACTAATTTGTATGTCTGTAGCATGGTAACAGCTTGCTAACTGGATTCTTTGCTTCCAGTCTCTTTCTCTTCCAAGCTATACTACCTGCTGTTTTCAAAGCCTTTTGATAAAATTTTTTTGAGTTAGAGAGACAGGAATAAGGTATCCCCATAAGGAATTTACTCTAAGGACCCATGCAGCACTGAGTTAACTAGTGTTCCCATTTTCAGGAATGGTGTCCCCACACACACATGCACAGACACACTGTTAAATATGTGCAGCTGCAGTGTATTTATAGCTATGGGCAAGTGGGAAAAACAATAGAGAAAAGATGGAGCCATAGCTAAATTTAAACTTTCACTTTTGATACTTTGAACCTTGTATCATCTTTTTTTAACAATGATTTTATTGATACATATTAATAAAGCATAAATCCATCCAAAATGTATAATCAATTTGATATAGTCATATAGTTGTATATTCAGACTTCATTTTTAGAATATTTTCATTATTCTAATAATATTAATAATAGAAACAGAAACCAATCTATGCTTCCCCTACAGTATATACTTGCAGTTCTGTTTCCTTCTCTATAGTTTATTTGTATTTATATTTTGTAAAAACAGTCTTATATATGCAATATCACCCATATTTGTACTTTACATGAAGTTTCACTATTATATAGCCTCATGTTACTTTTGCTTTCCTCTAGTAATATACATGTCCTTAGACTTTTGCTTTCAAACATTGTCATACCCATATATCTCTTCTATTCACCAAAACCTTGATGTGTTCTCATCATTTCCATTCATTTCCAAAGATTTACACACAACCTTTTAACCAATTATACACAAATTAACTCTCAGTTTTCCATTCTCTACCCTCATTCTATTTTCTAGTGACCTGTATTTTAATTATTAACTCCCTGAGTTTACAGAATATATTTAGTTTATCCCCTCTAGTGTGAGCATAATATCCTTAATCTCTTAATATTCTTTATCTCTTTGGTCATATAGTCTTTCAATTATTTGAATTGATTTAGAATAGTTGTATGATTATCACTGATAAGTTTTCTTAAATCCTGTATCTTTTCAGGATATCTGATTTGTTCCTTTGGCTGGGCCATCTCTTCTTGTTTCCTAATATGACTTGTAATTTTTTACTGATGTCTAGGCATCTGAATAAGTTGTTGAATTTACTCTGATTGCCAATTACTCTCTCGCCTATTTTTTTCCATAGCTATTCTTTGATATTCAGTTCAACTTATCCTAAGTCTTTAAAACTGTTCAGCTTAAGTTATCAAAATCTGGTCAGGGACTCCCTAATAGGGTGCAGACTAACTCCCAGGAGTTGGGGTACAGAGAAAACCAAAAGTAGTTTTTGTTCATGCAATTTCCAGACCAGCAAGCAGATGGCACTCGTTGCTGCACCTTTCAAAGGAGGCGTTTCACTCTCCATTTTCCAGTGTGTTGGTCTTACGAGAGCCAAGATTCAAAGTGGGCTCTGCTGGCTGAATTCACTGAAGAAGAGCCCCCTGACTCACCTTCCCTTTTCCCTCATAGTAGCTGACAGGGAAGAAGGTGCCTGTTCCCCTCTCAGTCAGCTGCAGTGAGCCAGGGATTTTAACTCAGCTTAACATCTTGGGGATGGTGGAGGGGAGCCCTTCCTGGCTACTGCCAGATTTTAGTAATTCATGTTTGTTGTTTCTCTCTGTACCTCACCCTCCTGGGAGTTGTGTTATATTGTCCTGGTCTGCTAACTCCAAAACTGGGTCCCTTGGACAGCTTTTGGCTCTTTCTCTGTTGTTTTTTTGAAAGAATTGAGCCCTGCCTGCCTAAGCTGATGCCATCTTCCTACCGTTCCCTTGTATCATCTTTAGCAGTCAATGCTGGTGTCTGTCTTAATCAGGTTGTCCAGGGAAATAGAACTGGCAGGAGAGAGATACATATATTTTATATATATAACATAAATATTATGCAATTTATTAAAGGGATAGCACTGGGCACAAGTTGGGAACTATGATGAATGAATGTTATGGTGAATTCCCCAGGAGAAGCTGGTTGACTGAAGTAGACGCAGAAATTCTTTCTGATGGCACATATCATCAGTTCTCTCTTACAGGCCTTCAAGTGATTGGAGGAGACTTCTCTTATTGCTAAAGGCAATCTCCTTTGTTGGTTGTGGGTGTAATCAATGGTAGATGCAATCCACTGACTAATGACTTAAATCTACTACAAAATACTCTCACAGTAACTATCAGACCAGTGCTGCTGACCAAATAACTGGGCAACTTTACAAAGTTGACACATGAACTTATTCATCACAGTGTCCTTTTCAACAATACTATGGACTAAAAGAATAGTTTCACTCATTTGTTAATAGTTATTTACTGAGCGCCCAGTTATATTCCAGATACCAATGATCCAGCAGGAAAAAAGGCAAAAGAAATATTGCTTCCATGAAGCTTATATCATAGAGGCAAAGAAAGACATAAACAGACAAGTAAGTGAATAATAAGATGACAGTAAATGATCAGAAACTCCAAGCTGAGGAGTCAGAATCTTTCTCAAGGCAGAGTTCCAGGTACTACCAATGAATTCAGGCATTAATCCAGGTGGACAGAGGTGATGAAATGTATTTGTCATATTTCACCATAGTTTTTATTCTTTTTCTCTTACAGGATTGGTCCTAAAGTCCTTGAGCCAACTCTGATTTTCTGAAGCAAGGGTATACATTGTTAAGTGTGGATGCATATATGCGTATGCATGCGTGTGTGTATCTGCATTTGGATATACATGTATGTGTATGTGTGTTGGGGGGAAGTAGGCAATTCCAAAAATGGGAACACCAACTGAATCTGTGCTATGTTGGCCCTTAGAGCAGGGGCCCTCTGAAGATAAATTCTTGGCTTCCTAATGAGACAAATCACTCTCCTTCTCTTTAGATGCCCCCAAAGCTCTGCTTCTGGCCATGGTTGCTTCAAGCTGCCCATTATCAACTGTTTTGATCACTCTTCCCTGAATAATTCCAAAGGACTTCTGCCAATCTTGCCTGCAGAAGAGTGGTAATACTGCTGTACCCTGGAATAAATCTTGCCAATATAAACCTGTGCCCATTATAACATGGGCAAACTTTGGATGTCCTTATGCCCGCACATTTACAAACATTTCCCTCAAGTCTTCCTCCTGGGTCCTTCTCTGTTTCCTTATCAATTTAGATGAATGGACATCTGTCTAGAGAATTCTGTGACTGGAATCCTCCTTGTGTGCTTGACAAGTAAACCAACATAAAAACAACTCCTTCAGCAAACTGAATACAGCCCTGCCAGCTTTCCCCTAATTCCCTGGGGCATGTTGGAGGACTGTGATGAATGAGGTAACTTGAATGAATCAGCTTGAATCATGTTGTCAGGATTTGGTTATTGCCTACTCACTAGGATCCCAAAGCTGTTCCTCATCTGGTTGATTGAAATATTTATCTTTTTAGACCTTATAGAAATATTATCAATATTAACTTTTCAAAATTCCCATACAGATTAATTATACTGCCATTTTATAGATGGAGACACTGAGACTCAATGAAGTTTAATAGATCTTCCAGAGTATCACATCTGATAATGTTGAAAGGAATGAGGTTTATCACCATATTGACAAGAGAAAACCATAATGCCAAGACTTTAGCTCTTGGAGACTGCCCAATGCAGTGGGAAAGAACAGGTTCTTCTGTCATTCTGCCTGGGTTTACTCCCTGCTCTGCCACTTGCCCACCGTATGAACTCAGGCTAGATTACAACAATTACTTAACCACTAAGTTTTGGTCTTTCCATCTGTCAAACGGAAATAATAGTTTCTGTTTTATATAGTTAGTTTAAATAAAAGAAGATAGGAGATACCCCAGGAAAAACACTTACTAAGGTTATGGGAGCCTGCAATAATGTATTTTCACTATTATCAATTTTTGGTTATTATTTCTATTATTTCCATCTAGACTTTTGAGCTGTATTTTGCCTAACAAATAAGACCTCTTTTTCCATTCACATCTCCTGAGCCAGCTTCTGCTGCTGAGCTCCCAGCACATCTCACTGAGGTGTGGCAGAGCTTGGTAGCAACCAGTGACCTAACCCACACCCTCATCCCTTACCTAGACTTAGTAGAAGGCTCATAACTAGTAAACCCTACTCTTTGTCCTAAGCATTTGTCCAACTTCATGTAACAATAGTTATTGCTGTTATGTTTCTGAAACATATCACATTTTATCAGTCCCTTATCTTATAATATTTCCCCATTACCTGAAAATACATGCAAAATTGTACATTCTGTCAAAGACTGTTTTAAAAAGGTTGCCAATCTACCTTTTCATTTGTATCTCTTTTCATTTGTATCTCACTTCCATTTGTATCCACACCATACAGCCTTTATTAACTATTTCTTGTACATGATGGGAACCCCCCTATCTAACCCTTTTCTGAGGCTGTGTCTCCCTCTGAATTGCCTTGCTGGCCTCACTCCCATATCTGTGTAAGTCCACATCATCATCCAAGACACAACTTCAATTTATATTCTTCCAAAAGTTGTAGCTAGTCTTCCCTACCAGGCTAGAATTCACTAAGACAATGTGGAGATGACACATTCTGGAGAGCACAGGCCTGGGTGCAGCTCTAAGACAGATGAATGTATTAACTTGATGCCATGGAACGACCTAGGACAGTACAGCAAGCTAGCAAACACTCCATCTGTTTCTTTCCCAACTCCTTCATGGTACTTACAGAGGTGTAAACTGTAAAATGAACCACCTTCAAATTAGACCCAAAAGTTGGAGACAGTTATACTTGACAAGAAAAAGAAATATTGACAAAATTTGTTTGGCTTTATAAAGTAAGGAGCTGGGTAAAAATAAATTCTGCTTCAATTATTTTCCATATGACATGACATTGGTAGGTAACATATGTCATTATATTGGCAACTTACATCTATTAAGTGCAAGTTCCAGAACACAATTATGTTCTTCATAATTCTGAGGAAGACATTCCAAATGACATAGCCTAGATTTCTTCCATAAAAGGATATTACTGTTTTTGGCATTTGTCATCTACATCACTTATATTTCACTTACCATATCCTTATATTGCAGACATTTTTGCTCATGCCTGGTCTTTTGTTCAGATTAAAGATTTATTTTATTTATTTGTATACTTCTTACCACCACCTTGTTGTTTGCACTTGCTATGTGTTGTGTCTTTAGGAGGCACTGCGAACTGAACCCAGGACCTCTGATGTGGGAGGGAGGTGCCTAATTGCTTAAGCCACCTCCACTCCCTGCTTTGTTGTATCTCTCATTATGTCTTTCTTCTTATGTCTTTTGCTGTGTCATCTTGTTGCGTCAGCTTGCCGTGCCTGCCTGTCATGTCAGCTTGCTGTCTTGTTTGCTTTTTTCTTCAGGAGTCACTGGGAACCTCTGTTCCCTGCTTTGTTGTTTCCCTCATTATGTTTTTTCTTCTTGTGTCTCTTGTTGTATCATCTTATTGTATTAGCTTGCCATACCTGTCCATCATGACAGTTCACTGTCTTCTTTAGGAAACACTGAGAACTGAACCATGGACCTCCCATGTGGTAGGCAGGAGCTCAATCACTTGAGCCACATCCACTTCCCTCATGCCTAATCTTTTATATTTAATTTTCAATCCCTGGAAGTAAAAGCCTATGTGTTTAATGTCACAGAGCCCATTAAAATGTTTTCTTACACATATGGGCCACATGGTTACTGTTTTTTAAATAATGGCCACAAAGTTGCATGAATATATCATGGACTCTGGGGTCCACTGGTTTGACTTGTGTCTCTCTGCCAGTAAATAACTCTGTATCTAATAATGCCTATTTTATAGAGTTTTTTGTAAAGATAGGAAGGGCAAGGTTTATAAAATATAATTTTAGTGGCTTCCACAGATGAACCCTTATGATAGAAGTTGTAATTATATTTGACAGGACACAAATTTTAATAAGTCTCTCAACTTTTCCTTCGTTCTCCTCTAAAGCAATTTCTGGTGCTATCTTCTCAAGTCTTTTATTTCCTACTCTTCAAATAAGATTTAGACTTTGTCACAATAACTCTTTTGTCTCTTTCAATTGCAAAATTGGGTAAGAAGGTATACTAGAAGAAGAACAAGTAGCACATAGGCTAAGACTGCGGAATGGGGCAATGGAAGTAGAAAAGCGAATGCTGGATTTTACTGTGGCACCTGCATCTCCTATAGTGACAAATATGGCTGATGTCTATGTATCCCTTCTGATGGTCTTATTTTGAAATTACTGTTTTGGTTGATTGAGACTGAACCATTAGGTCACAAATTTGAGAACACAAACACATATGACTGACTGATAAATTCTATTAAAAACCTTTGTCTCCATAATGTGAGCTGGCACACATTAGGGCAGAAAGAAAAAGACAAAGCAATGCTTATTCTTTTTTAGTAAAAACTTCACTATGGCAGGCATATCTGCAGAAGTATTTCCATTTCATTCAATATTCTAAGGATTGAGTCATAGCATGTAAGGAACATCGTAGAAAATTTTTCCAAGTCCCAATGTGTTGCTAGAGTTTTCTACTGGTCAGTTTTACCAACTTTTTTGGATTCCATATTCTTAATCTTTAAGGATCAAGTCCACTTACTCCTGGACCATTTGATGGATACTAAATCCATATTTTTTGATGGATAAAAAACATGTAGTATATGAAAAGACAGACAACAGGATGGAAGTTTTGGGGTTTTTTGTTTTTTGTTTTTTAGTCTCCTGAGAAGTGTAGAACTCTTGATTTCAGACAATAAGGTTTACCATAATCCCAGAACACTGTAAGATGATTTTTATCCCTTTCAATTATTCAACAAATATTTACTTAGGTCATAGTCTTGATAGTTGCTAAGTGCTGTAAATACATTGTTATTTCCAATCCTCCAAACGGAATTATGATAGGTAAAATTACCATCCCCATTATAAAGATCAAGAAACTGAGGTTCCAAGAGAAGTAGTGATTTACTCTAAATCACATAGCTAGTAACCAATGGAGTGTTGATTCCAGAACAGAGGCTCTGACCCATGAATTGGTAACTGAGTATAACCAGAACTGTCTTGAATAAAGTGCATGAGCTTCCCTGCAGAATTGGCCGGGCCCAGTGGAAAATTAAAATGCAGGGCCTCTTGTTCATAAGTGATTAAAGATTTGAAGATGGCAATAGCAGGGCATTAAACCAAGTGGAGGGCCCATCTGAGCACAGGACTGCAGAGTGCATCTCCATGAACCAACCCTGGCTCCCC
Organism: Dasypus novemcinctus; assembly: GCF_030445035.2. Lineage (NCBI taxonomy): Eukaryota > Metazoa > Chordata > Mammalia > Cingulata > Dasypodidae > Dasypus > Dasypus novemcinctus. The sequence continues at coordinate 37,271,821 of NC_080699.1, read as the reverse complement.
ACGTCAGTCATTGAAAATTCATCCTACAGGCTTCCTGTCCTCGAGGACAAGATTCCTAATGACGAAGTTTTGCTTCTTTTTTCTTTCAATCTGCTTAATTATTTTAACTCATTTATGTGCACCCTTACATTGAAGGGAGCAAAGTCTGCCCAAATGAGAAACTGAGAAAAATTGGACCTGGCCCTCCCAGTCAAAGAAAGCTGAAGCAATGACATTTACTTGAGTTTCAATGTAACGGAGACTTAAACAAGTTTCTTCTTGTGTAGAAAAGAAAAAGGAAAAGAAGAAAAACATGGAAAGAAAGGAAAAATACAACTCCTTATTGACATAGAGGATCAGCTACTCTAGACTCAGTAGAATAAAACTGATGCTCTTGATTGCGTAAGACGGCCTGTGCCCCAGACTCATGGAGCAATTGCATAACACAGACTTACTGCCGTTTGACAGCCATTACATCTGCTGAGAGGATCCTCATATTATTACGTAAGTAATATCCTTAAGGCACAACAGAACTGTATTTTGAGTAGAGCCATCCAAGGTGATAGAATATTGTGTCAATACCACAGTTCCCTCTATTGTATTCATTCATTTATTTTATAGGCAACACGTATCTCATGCTACAGAAGCTAGAAGTTCTTACAAAACATAGGGGCCACAGATGTTTTCTGTAGCTGCCCACAACCATTGGCATTAAAACTCTAGTAACTGGCACCCCACAGGACTGCCTTCTATCAGATTTATCAAAAGTCAGGTTAGCTACTGAATCATCTACTCCTGGCCTCCACTTTCCCAAATCATTCCAGCAGCTGAGATTTCTAGCAAGCCCGAGATGTCCTAAGGCGCTATTAGGGCATAAATCTTAATACAGAAAGCATTACTAAAATCAATAAGATTTGGCAGGTCTTATCATATATCATAGAATGCAGAAAACAGGAAAAAAGTAGCAGTCACTACCTGTGACTCTATGCCATAGTTCATTCACCTGTGACTCAAGTAAGTCTTAGAGTTGGGAAATGTTTCAGCCTTATTCCTGGAGTGACCATATATTATGGGTTTTCTGGGGCAGACTCAATTGCAAATATTCTGTCCCATTGTCCCCATAAGTGTGCTTGGACTTGTCAGACCTTGTGTCCTGAATTTTTTTTTGAGAAAATATGTTCTCTGTGCTTGTTTCTCATCATACCCATTGGGAAACTCAACTGTGTAACCTGGCATGAAGGTTCTTAAACCTAGGTGGACTTCAAAACTTCTTATCTGAAATATTTTGGAAAAGTGAGGGGGCTGACCATATACTCAATTTTTTAGCATTTTGAACTAAGATACTAAATAGTATCTTAAATGGAACCACAATGTATAAAAGTGGGAAAGTTCTCTTTTCAGTGTGGGATAGGGGTAATATGGGCCCAAAGACTTTCCAATTTATGTACCTAAGATTGGGCCTTCTAAAGCACTTCCTCAGAAACTTCAGCCTCTACAATATGCAGCTTGAAACTCCTTGGATTGATGATCTCAAATTCCCCTTCCAATTCTAACAAATTCTGTAAGAACCTGAAAAATGTTCAAGGGGTTGGGTAGTAACTCATGGGCAAAACTAGAAGGACATACTGAGGACAGTGGGCAAAGCTCCTCAGAGGCATTCATGTACACCTTTACCAGGAATCATAAAATATACCTGAGTGTTACTGAGTTTGCTTTTCAGAATACTAAATCATGAGAGAAGTGACTCATGATTTATTTGGAGGCACAAAGGCAGTATGGAAAGACTTTGGTTTGGGCATGAGAAAATCTGAGTTTGAGGCATAGTTCTGCCACAGACTAGTGTGGCAAGTCATTTAACCCGGCTGGGATTCCATTCCCACAGTTTTAAAATTATTAGTTCCAAGTACGTGATTGGCAAGGTCTCTTCCACCTTCAACAAATTCAGTGATTACACAAAGAGATGAAAAAACAATCTTTTTAGGCATTCAACCCCATTTCTAAATGCAAGTTGAGGAGGGAAATCGTATGTAATGCTCCCTTTACTCTATTTCATCCCAACCCAACTCTTAGCTCTGCTCCATTACTTTGTGTATTCTGATTACCTTTGCCTAGGTTCAAGAAATATAAACAGCATTTTCACAAAAGAAGAAAAACATTCTCTTATACTTGTTATATAGAAGAAAGGTAAGAGCACAGATACTGGCGTTAGACAAACTTGGGCTCACAAATTCACTCTGCCACTTAGAGAATCTTTGAGAGGGCCTGATGGTCACTAAGGATCCTTCCTATTTTGTAATACTGTTTATATTTTTAAGTGTTCACATCTAAAAAGGAAGATAATTTAGTAATACAAGTAAAATATTTAAAACAGATTCAGAAGCATTATTTCACCTACAAATCAATGTGGCACAGCTCAAGATATTTCTGGTTGAAATCGTCAGTGGCAACTAACTCTGAATTATCTAGCATAAACAATCAGACTCAGGGACAATGTACACTAGGGCATTGCCTGGATTTGACTCAACTCCATTCTCACTCGCTCTTCAACCCTGCTAAGTGGATGAACTTCTGCCAAATATTATTGACACTAGGGTCATCAACCAACCCAATCCTCAGGCAATTCTTATTCTTGCTAATGAATGATAGAGTCAAAGAAACAAATTTAGAGACTTAAAAATTGAATATGTGATGGAAGGGTATTTTTTCCCATGACCATCTACTAACACGTTGTGCTTCAGCATCATTCTTGAAAGCCCTCATGATTAAACGTGAAGTTGTATACATAGAAAGCACTGTGCTCATGTATGTGTGATAGTAAACAAACAAGTAGTCTCTCCAAATACCTCTCTGAGTCTTTAGGACTTCTTAATTTGACTCGGAGCTTGCACAGCTAAAAGAGACCTTAGAAAGTGTTTTTCAAATATTAATATGCATTTGAATCATCAGGGGGATTGGTAAACCGCAGATTCTCATTTAACAGATCTGGGGAGGGACCAAGATGCTTCAACTCTAACAAACTCTCAGGCATTAGTGATATTGTTGGCTTATAAAACATGCTTTGAGTACCAAAGTCAGAAGAATATGCCAAATATAAGATTTGGAAGTTTGATAATTCACTACATTTTAAAGTGTTTTGCTGGGTGGGCTGGTTTCAAATCCAAGAGTGCCTAGGATCAAATCCAAAATCTTTTACTTACAATGTGACCTTGGGCAAGTTATTACCTGCTCTGTGCCTCAGTTTCCCCATGTTGTTATAAGAAACAAGTGAGCTTATAGATATAAGATTCTTAAAGCATTGCCTAACATACAAGATGGGCTTGACAAGTGTTAGTTAGTAGTATTTCAAAAGTAGACATTTTAAACCCCCATTGAAAATCACAGGCAATAATATGAGGTGATTGCAGACCAGAGTTGAGGAATATATTTATTTATGCTGCTTTACTCAAGAAATAATTCAAGGCAGCTTGTTTTTAATTGCTTTCTTCAACTATCCATATCTATGACAGCTGGCATGAATATGTATACATAAATATAGACTATAGCATAATGATCATCTGCATATTTCAAAGGATGAACATACCCCAGGTAACGATTAAACTGCTAATTTTATTGGTGTTAGACTTAATGCCAGTTAATTGCCTTGATTAGAGCATTCACTTATTATATTTAGTTTTTTTTTTTTTTCAAGAAGTTTGCATTCTTTGGATTTCAGTTAGGGTTAAGATTTGAGATTGAGTTTGGTTTCAGGATTAACTAAGAAATAAACTGTCTGTGTTTGAGAGAGAGAGAGAGAAGTGAGAGGAAGAGAGAGAAATAGAGAGTTCTCTGTTCTCAGTAAATTTTTTAAATGCTAAGATTATATGATATGAAGAACTCTGGCAAGATCTGGCTACATACTCTAAATTACAAAGAACTCCTAGGGGGTAAAATCCTGGACAAAAGAATCAAAGGGCTCTGAAAACTATTATTACATTTGGGGAGTCAGGATACGGTTGGCCGAATAGCTTAACTCTGAGCAGTTCTGACTGTGGACAGGATTTCTGCATAAGCAAGGTGATCTGAATGTGGCTTCCCTGAACAAATACATCATTTATTTGAGGCAGCAGGACCTAGAGGCTAAAGCATGAGTCTGGAAAGCAGCAAATCCCTTTACCAATGTGAATGCTGATCTAAGACATGGTTACTTTTAAATCATTTCATCTCTCCAGTTCCCTGTGCGCAAAGCAAGGATTAAAGATGCCCATCTCACCTCAGCAAAGCTCTGGCACAAATTAATTACAGTTTATAAATGGTTGCAAAGGACTATCACCAAGAAATATATATGGCAAAGGGATGTTTACACAACATGCCTGCCCCAGTGGGAACATAAGCAAATGCCAGAGAAAACTGATTAAATATCACACGGCAAAGTATTTATTCTATGAGTAAAGGAAAGGTGATATCATGCAAAAAGATGGAGGATAGCTTAGCACATAGGAAGTTAGATTGTGTGATTAAATATATCTGTACTTAAATATACATTATATACATATTACATATATATATATATATACACACACACACACACACACACACATATATACAAAGTTTCAGGAATTGGAGCAGAGGAATATTTACTAGTATCTCTGTCGATCTATAGTGGTAGAATTAAGTACAGTTGGCAAACATCTGCTCATTCATTCATTTGCTCAGCAAAACTTTATCACACAATGGGCCAAGCAGTGCACTACCTGCGGATTTACCCAATCAAATGAGGTATTTATTGGCCTTCATTCTGAGGAGACAAGTCTGTGAAGTAATGATCACAGTTGGGTATCATAAGTATTATGACAGAATCAGACAAAGTTGCAATATGGGTGAAAAAGAGATGCACCTGTTTCAATCAGACTTAGGCTTGGGAGAAAGATTTCTGGAGACGATGCTTGAATTTAATTGGGTGAGTCAGAGTTTGCCTGATTGAGGGGGGATCAGGCACAAGGAAATGCTCTGCCAACTTCAGTAACTCACAGGCTGAGATACCACCTCCCTGTGCATGTAGTTTTATGTGAGATCTCTCTCCAGGAATGGAGATTGATATTGGATCAGAAATCTTTCCCTACAAGGCATGGAGGGAACTACCCTGAGCTTAAGAGTGTTTTCGAGGTTTTCAGCTTGGTAATTCTCAGACCACTCTTATAGGCAATCATGCCTGCTTCCTTCCCAATCACAGAGGCACAGATTTGCCGTCCTTTGCATGTCAAATCAAAAAGAAGGCTGTGACTAGAGAAAGGCCAAGAACCACCCCTGGGTGTTAGGAAAAGCTTGACCTAACAAGGAAATAAGCAATCTCTGAGTTGACGTCTCCCCGCCCATGTTTCCGTCTAGGTCAGAGCCCTCCCAGTTCTCTTGACCGCCCAGGGCTTCTCCACTCCTCCTTCTTCCTTCCACTGGCTACACCGATATCTCGCACGACCTCGTTCCATCAGCAAACTCTGCACACCCAAGAGTTTTCTTCTGACAACACACAATTCTGCTCTTTGCTAGAAATCACTGAGAACATAATGGTGCATATGAATGATGATGACTTCACGTTTTTGCTCTCCAGGAGAGTACACGTGCATTATTTTGCTGATCATTAAATTTCACCTCAAAGAAGTGAAGACACCGCCTTAGCCACCTCTGGCGGGTTGGTGGGAAGAAAGCTTTGATCTTGGATCTGGAAGCTGCATTCTCTTTCTATAGCAGGCAGGCGGGGCTGTGGCTCTGAGAGCAGTGGGGCTCCCATGTTTTTTGCTGCCAGCAGGTGCAATGGTTGCTTAGCCTGAGGAGCCTCCTCCAGTCCACCATTGCCAGTGGGGCATCCAGGTCCTAATTATCTCTCCACTCAGGCTCTCACTTCGCCAGCTATTCAAGGAGAGGAAGAAGAGGAAGGTGGGGATGGGGGCAGAAGGAGGGAAAGTAGGAAAGAGACAGACGGAGAAAGGAACTGATAGCATGGAAAATAGACATCTCGAAGGGGAGGTTACCAAACAGTAAACTCTCATTATGGTTTGCAAATTCTAGAAAACAATCCTCCCTGGAATCATAAAATTGTTAGTCAGAGAGGGAAATGGAGAGAGAGAGAGAGAGAGAAAGAAAGAGAGGGAGAGAGGATATGACTTCCTCCACCAAATTGCTTTTACTTAACAGTTTAGGTCAGTTTCAACTAGGTCACAAGGATGTGTGTATCTTCAGAATAAAGTCTTTAATCGGCTGATGGATATGAAAAAATAAATTACTGTGGCAAAATGTAATAAACGTTAAAGGGAAAATGATGAGGGTAATATAACTACATTGATTTAACTAGGATGATATAGAGGAATTGTCTGTTTTATAGGTTTCTAGATGTCTATTAGTGGCTCTGTATTAAGGAATAGGGCTGTTCTCTTGATATACTTAAGAGCTGTCAGTAATTCCTATTTCACAGTCCGCTGCTTCAATTCAGAAAGTGTGTTCCAGCCCTTGGTGACCCCATCCCAGAGGCACTGAAGGGTGACCGGCTGCCAAAGGTTTGCGTTCAGGTAGCTATCGGGGAAGCAGCTGTGTTATTCAAAATTGGGCTGCATTTAAGAGGAGCCAATCACTTCAGCCACCCCCCCCCACCCTGCCACCCCGCGGGATGGCAGTGCCATTTGTTTTAATCACTCCTGGTGCTGGGCTCATTATGTCCTGATCTTCTCTGGGGAGAGTACCTCCTTGGTGGGTGGAACCGGTAATTGAGGTCACTTAGGGAGCAGGCATGGTGCCAGCCCCTGGAGGTATCTGTCCCCAGAGATAGGACACCTTCCCAGGATAGAACCAGGGATAGGAGCTGGAGGTAGAATGTCACTGCTCTGCTAGGATAATGTCATTGACCGACTAAAAAGTATCCTCGAGTTCCCAACAGTCCACTGAATTAAGCCTAAATTATTATCAGGGAAGGAAGGAGAAACCTAATCATTTCTGATCACCTACAAGTCACCACGTGCTGGGCTGGATCCTTCCCAGCGTTACTCATTTAATACTCACATTAATGCTTTTAAATAGGATGGCATTTGTGACTCTGCCTTTCAGAGCCCCAGTCTAATGATATGTTTTATGCCTTTATACCTAAAGTCTATTTCATAATATTTTTCTTCCAACTTCCACTTGGTGTTGCAAAGAGCATCTGGCTGCTTTTCAAGTTCCTAGATAGGCTAAAGCAGCAGGAGAGTCCAGACGAGGCTCTGCAGCTTCAGGCTGTGTGCCCTCTGCCCTGGCACTGGTCTTCTCTGTGCTTCAGTGACATGCTCTGCAAAAAAGGGCATGTTGGACTCTGGCAGTGGTTCTCAACTAGGGGTGACCTGATCCCCCGGGGAGAACAAACGTCTGACAATGTCTGGAGACATTTTTGACTGTCATGACTGGGATTGGGGGTGCTGCAGGCATCTAGCAGGTAGAGAAGGGGAAGAAACTAAACAGACTGGAATGCACGGAGTTGTCCACAAGACCATAGATCATCACGTCTAAAATGTCAGGAGGATAGAGACTGAAAAACCCAAGACCAAGGTCAAATGGCCACTCCTCTCTCTCCCACCTTATCATCTATTAATTCTGTATTTCCCATGTTCTAATCCATCGGAACTACTTTCTTCCCCCTGTCCCCCCAAACACGTGACCCTTGTCCCCTTCTATAATTTTGTTCACCTTGTTCCCAAGACCTAAAATGCCACCCCCCTTCTTGTTTCCACTCTTGAGATGCTGGCCATTCTTCAAGGCCTATTGCAAACGAAAGGAAACCTTTCCTTCTCTCCTACTTGTCGATCAGGTTCACAGAGGCTCAGAATCAAACCAACTGAAGCACGTTTTGGATCTTTGTCCATTTTAATTGGATGTTCAGTATTTTCTTTTAATATTGATGGTGGCTATCATTTTTTAAATTCCTACTATACAGAGGGCCCTATAGTACATGAAATTTACTTTGACAGTGCAATCATTGAAACTTCACACATTCCTGTGAGATGAATAGTATCCCCATTTTACAGATGGGGGAACTGAAGCTCAGAGACCTTACATAATTTGTGAAAGGCAACCTTTGATTCCTTTGGCACAGTATTTAATTTTCAGCGTTAGGAGTGCCACTCCTGAATTCAAAGACTCTTCTGTGGACTCCAATTCCCTGAATGGTCCCTCCACTCTGCAGCTGCATTATGTTACTTAGAGTTTTGTAAGGGATATGGTCACTTTGAACTGCTTGAAATAAACTTAAATTGCTTAAGATAAGCCAGCATCTAAAGTTGTTGCCAGGGGCAACTTAATAAAGCCCATTACATAAGTAATCTCAGTATCTGATACAAAACAGTCTGGTAGGTTTGGGAGGTAGATCTAGGGATAGGGCAAAAGGCAATTCAACCTCTCTCCTAGAGGAAGAAGGATTATAATAGAAAATTCCTCTGTGTCTACCTAAAACTAATCATAAAGATTGCCACATAGCGCTCAGCAGAAACTAGTCAATGATGAGAAACTCTATGTGGATTAATTCTCTATGGCTGCATAAAAATTACCGCCAAATTTAGTGCATCATAGTTTTTTGTGTGTCAGGAATTTGCAAGCAGCCCAGCAGGTCAATTTTGGCTCAGGGTCTCTTGGGAGGTTGCAGTCAAGATATCTGCTGAGTTTGCAGCTACTTGTTCGCTTGCCTGGGGCTGCAGGATTTCTTTTCAAGATGGCTCATTCACGAGATGGGCATTGGTGCAGAGGTTGATAGAAGGTGCCAGTTCTCTGCCATGTGAGCCTCTCAGGATGGATGCTTGTGTGCCCGCATGACAAAGTAGCTTGCTTGCTCTAGAGTGATCCAGAGAGAGCAAGACAGAAGCTATACCATCTTTTTTGAACCAACCACAAGAACACACCATTATTTCCACAATATACTGCTGGTTACATGTAAACCCTCTTCAGTTGGGGAGGAAACCACGCAGGAATAACTACCAGGAGGCAATATGCAATGACAGAATTATTTAAATACAGTGTCTGAAAAATGTCAGTCACCCATGCACGAAAGATTCCATGGGTTTCTGTACCAAGACCTGGACTTGAGGGCACACTGTTCTATGGGATTTTGACTAGTTCAAATCTGGGATGGTTTTGTCTGTGAGCATAAGATTCAGAGAAAGGTACAAAATTTGCATTCTATGTCATTCTGGTATACTGGGATACAGTTAAAGGATTGAGTAGTCACAAAAGTTCCTAGAGACCTCATAATGAATGAGCTAAATAAGAAACAGAGACTGCAAATAGAAAAAAAAAAAAAAGGAAACAGGCACATTACTTAATTTTCAGCATTGAAAGTGCCACTCCTGGATTCAAAGAAAATATTTTTTGTTTCGATTTTTTTCCTTCTAGCAACACCCAAGAGTATATTGGTGATATGTGTGCCTCTGGTAGAAAGAAGGCTTTAAAGTAGCTTCTGTAGAGCCCACAGCTTCCCACAAGACAGAAAGCAAAAGGATTATAACTTGAGAAACCAAGATGGAGAAGCCAATACAGTACAAATAAAGAGATAATAGTTTCAATGAAAACAGAAAAGAGAGACATACTCTCCCTTGTACAATTTCATATATTCCTTGGAGATCCATGAAAGTTGACAAACTGAAGACAAAAATATAAGTAGCATAATGTGTCATATGCTTGCTATGAAAATAAAATAGGGTCTCAGTTCTTCATGATATGACCAAGACCAGCCAGGAAGTGCTCTTTTCAATATGCAGCCAGTGCAATGCAATACCAATTTATGTTACAGACAGATGTGGCATATTATATTCTATTAAACTCTTCAGTATAACTTTGTATTGAGAGTGCTTTTCTCATACTTCAGATGTTTCAAGGATCCTTGCTAAGGGGAATATGCCATTTGAATATTCCATGAAATTTATTACCATGGCAATGTCAGGGGGAAAAATAACCTGCCCAGAAAATGTTACTATCAGTTAGTATAAAACACTGTAGTTAGAATTTGTAGGGAAAATAATAATGATCAATCAAAAAATAGATGCCAAGTAGAGGCAAAGTCACTTGGTTAATTAACAGGGGCTCTGTAACCAGATGCCTGGGGTGTGAATTATAATTCCATCACATACATCACATAGCTGTACAACTTACTCATATTATTTCATTTCTCTGTGCCTCAACTTATTTGTCTAAAAATCATAGTATTAGTAGTACCTACCTCATGGGGTTATTGAGATCTTTAATTGAGCTAACACTCACAAGTGTTTTTACTGGTGCCAGGACAAGGGAATGCTTTCAATAGATGTTAATTATTATTCTATCAGAGTTAGTTCATGTTATTTAAAAGGTATTATCTATTTTTGACTTCTGTTTTGTGTTAAATGCTTTAATAAAGGCATGTAAATAATTTATAGAAAATGAAAGTTTTAAAACAAGTGAGTCCTGGACCTTTGTAACCATCTTGTATTTCAGGCAAAACATACTCTGTAGAGTTTAGACAATGTTAATGTAGCATATTACCTCTCCCTAATGTCAATGTGACTAAACTGTAGCTTTTTGGAAGGACGATATTTTTTAGATTGAAACAATCTCCACTAGAGTTCAAGTTGACACTGTTCAAACTGTATAAGTCTATAGAAACAAAAGAACTAGAAGTACCACTTTCTGGTTCTCCTTTATAAACCTGAAGAGATTGGCTGTGAGTCAAATATTGCAAATGGCCTAGCTCCTCTGTGTTCAGATTCATTAGACTGTGCCCACTGGAGCACATCATCCAAAGACTTTTCCAAATAAACTAGCCCATGAGTCTGTCAGGAACAGGGCATTTGACATCACTTTTAAAATCACAAGGAAACCTTTCTTAGTTTCTTTGCAATGTCTTTAGCAGATTGGGAGATACAGCACTGAGAAAACAGGGAGCTATAATCCCACACTCTACAAAGTTTATGCTCCCAGCCTATCCCAGGCCTTGGTAGTAATAGATTTTCCACTCCATGTGTTCTGACCTGATTGACTGGAAGTTGAACTGAAGAAAGGAAAGTAACAGTGACTACTTAGACACGTTCCTGTGGACAGCTATTGGTCCATAATTGGTCCAATGCCATTTCTTTTTCAGACTCTTAGTTGTCATTTCCTTCTATCTTGTGGGAGACTGAAGTGATACTGAATAAATATGTCAACAACAAAAGAAAGATCGCCTGAAGTTTGGGAAATGTCTTCCCTCGTTGACCAACTTAAGCTAAAACTGTATTCAGGAATGTGTTCCCTTGACTATGTTCAGGTTCATTTGTAAGTCCTGACACCTCTCCCTCAACCATTGATAATAAATTACCCATCCTTTCCTTAACAATATCTAAATACATAAATCCCATATCATTCTGTCCATTTGTAATTACCTGGTTACATTTGGGCTGAGTGCCTGATTCCAAAAAAAGACATACAAACTCAGGAACTCCACATGTATGGCCCAAGAATACTTATTTTATAGACTTTCCAGGGGTTTCTAATGTACAACCCTCCTTAAGGAAGGATGATGCCCCATTTGTCCTAGAAGAGAGTCTTTTTCCCAAAGACCCAGGAGCCCAGCAGCACCTGCTATATGCCTTTCTCCTACATTTCCTTTTCTTAGTCCTTCCTTTCTTTTCCCCACCAAACCAAAGTAATAGACAGGTTACACCTCTCAGGACATGGGAATATTGGGCATTGGAAGACTGTGTTCAGAAATGGAAGGTTAAATGACATGACCAGAGTAAAGGGTATATGATCAGGTAATTTATAGAATAACAAGGCTGGAAACACTTGTTAAAATTATCTCATCCAGGGTCTTCATGTCACAGTATACTATGACAGGGACTCACAAAATGTGATCTAAGAATCTCCTCAGGAGTCCATGAAATCAAATCTATTTTCAGAAAAACTAACCAAGATATTATTTGCCTTTTTCACTGTGTTGACATTAGCCACAAGAGGTCAAATGTAATGCTGGTTTCTTAGTAAACTTTATGACACTGACACTGAATTGTGGTCATTGTATTCTTCACTGTCATACATTCAGTAAATTTTTTAAAAAGATAGTTTCATATAAAAATGTCCTTGTAGAAACAGTAGAAACTACTGAGGTCTAATATTATTTAATCTTGACCCTTGATTACATGTTTTTTTAATATTCTGTGTGACAAATGGAAAGTACACACAAAGTACTCTTGCTGAATAATTGAAGTACGATGGTTTTCTTGAGGGAAAACACACATATAGTTTGAGTTGCCAGCTGAACTAGCTTCTTTTTTTCATGAAACACCATTTTTTCTGAAAGAATGATTGACAGACATACTGTGATTATTCATTTGAGTATTATATCTGCCAGACACTTATTTTTTGTAAATGAGTGAAGTGAGCATGTCATTTCAAGGAAAACAATTGACAACTTTTGTCACCAATGACAAAATTTGAGCATTCAATCGAAAATAGAATTTTGGAAATGTTTATCTGCCACCAGGAGCTTGACATTTTCCCAACACTAATGAAATTGATTTTTTAAAGTTTTATAAAGAAGTGTGACAACATTTGGAAGATCTACATAAGTCAACAAACTAATATTTTCTAAATAACCAAAGCATCATTTATAAAGATCATGCAGGGGTAAAAGAGCTGTTCAATATCAAAAGCAATATGCAAACACAATGCAATCCAAATAAAAATTGCAGCAGCCTTTCTTATAGAAATGGAAAAATTGATCCTCAAATTTATATGGAATTGCCAAATAGATTTTTTTAGTTTTCTTTTTTTAAAGTAACTTATATTACATAAATGTCACACACAAAAAATACAGGAGATTTCCATAGCCCTCCCATATTTTCCCACATCAACAACATCCATCATTTGCCACACTTGATGAACACATCTTGGAGCATTGCCACTAAGCAATGATTACAGTTTACATTGTAGTTTATACTCTCTCTGACATATTTTTGCAAGTTATTACAAGATATACAATGGCCTGTATCTGTCATTGCAATGTCATTCAGGATAATTCCCAAGTCCCAAAAATGTCCCCAAATTAGACCTATTTTTTCCTCTCCCTTCACTCAGAACCTCCAGTGGCCACTACCTCCACATGCATGATAAAAGGTCTTCCATTGCTAGAATCACAAGTCTATAGTAGAACAACTGTAAGTTTACTTTATTCTACCATCCATTCCCAAATCCTGAGAATTCTGGGATGGTGATGCCCACTCCACCTCTAATTAAGAGAGTACTTAGATCCCATAGGGCAGGTGAATGGGACTATTTTGCCTAAAGTTGCAGGCTCTCTCTGTTCCTTGAGATGGCCATTGTCAGTTATCATCTCCTTGTTAATTGTCCTGGGTGAGTCCAATGAACTGGAGAGTAGATGCTGCAAGTCTGCTGAGATTCAGGGCCTAATTGGCACATAGACAACCCAAAGATTCAAGTCTCTTGGACACACAACTATTCACTCTAGTACTAACTATAGATTCAAATTGAGGGGCAGCAGAGCCATGTGTGATAGAGTTGGACTTCGTTGTGTTTTCCCAAATAGATTTTTACAAAGAAGAAAAAGGATACAGGTTTCACACTTTCCGATTTCAAATTGTCTTACAAAGTTACAGTGATTTAAACAATGTGGTACTGGCATAAAGATAAATAGATCAATGGAGCAGATTTGAGAGTCCAGAAATAGACCCGCACATCTTTGACCAATTGAATTTTGACAAGGGTGCTAAGTACATGCATTGGGAAAGAATAGTATCTTCAACAAATGATGCTGGCAAAACTGGATAAACACATGCAAAAGAAGGAAGTTGATCTCTGTGGTGGTTTGAAACTGTAAGTACCCCAGAAAAAAACATGTTCTTAAGCTTAATCCATTCCTGTGTTTGTGAGCCCACTGTAAGTAGGGAATTTTGATGAGGTTACTTCAGTTAAGGTGTGTCCAGCCCAATCAGGACTGATCTTAATCCAGTTTATAATCAGAATGAAATTAAGACAGAAAGAGAAAGCCACAGGAAGCAAGAAGTTGAACATCATTGGGACCAGGAAGAGAAGGGAGAGACCAAGAGACACCACCATGTTATTTGTCATGTGATAAACTAAGCAACCAGCCTTAATGCCAGTCCTCAAGAAGAAAGCATCATCTTGATGACATTTTGATTTGAACTTTCTTTTAGCTTCAAAGCAGTGAGCAAATAAATCCCCATTGTTTAACCCAAACCATTTCATAGTATTTGCTTGAGCAGCCTAGGAAATTAAAGCATACCCTACCTCACACAGTATACAAAAGTCAACACAAAATGGATCAAGGACCTAAATATAAAAACCAAGACTATGAAACTTTTAGAAGATATCATAGAGGCAAATATTCATGACCTGGGATTCAGCAATGAATACTTAGATATGACACCAAAGCATCAGCAACAAAGGAAACAATAGATAAATCTGATTTCATTAAAATTAAAAATTTCTTTTGCATTCAAAAGAAATTATCAAGAAAGTAAAAAGAAAATACACAGAATGGGAGAAAATTGTTGTAAGTTGTATGTGAGATAAAGACTTAATATCCAGAACATATAAAGAACTTTTATAATACAACAACAACAACAAAAAAAAAAACCCAGTTAAATGGGCAAAGGAGTTAAATAGACATTTCTCCAAAGAAGACATATATATAAAAATATATGTAATATAAAAATATAATATATATATATATATATATATAAATGGCCAATATGCACATGAAAGGGAACACAACATCAATAGCCAGTAGGGAAATGCAAATCAAAACCAATGAGGTACCACTTCATACCATGAGGATGGCTATCATTTTGAAAAAAGGAAAACAAAAGTCTTAAATAGGATGTAGAGAAATTACAATTAATGCCTTGTTGGTGGGACTGTAAAATGGTACAGTTACTGTGGAAAGCAATATGGCAATTCCTCAGAAAATTAAATGTACTGGAGGAGAGTGTAAACTACAATGTGAACTATAATACATTCGATACAGCAATGTTCCAAGATGATTCACCAAATGCAATGGATGTGCTGCAATGGTGAAGGAGGTTGTTGATGTGGGAGGAGTGGGGTGGGGTGGGGGATGGTGTATGTGGAAAACTCTTATATTTTTTAATGTAACATTTTTTTTCTGATCTATGTATCTTCAAAAAATACAATAAAAAATAAATAAATGCTCCCAAAAAAGCCACGTAGAATTACCACATGATCCAGCAATTCCACTTCTAGGTATATACCCAAGAAAGTGAAAGCAGAGTCTCAGATACATGTACACTAATGGTTATAGCAGCAAGATCCACACTAGCCAAAAGGAGGAGGCAACCCGTGTCCACCAACAAATGAATACATAAACAAAATATGGTACACACATACAATGGACTATAACTGAACCATAAGAAAAATGAAGTTATGGGACATGCTGCAGAATTTAATAACCCTGAAAACCTTATGCCCAGTGAAATAGGCAAGGCACATAAGCATGAAAAAATATATCACTTAAAAGAAATGACTAGAAATATTAAATTCATTGAGATAGAAAACAGATTAGAGATTAATAGAGGATGGGGAGAAGGGGAACAGGAAATGTACAAAAAGGTGTGTTTTGCCTTTTAAAATAAAAAAAAATCCATTCAAAATATAGTATAAATTCACAGATTTTAATGTAACAGAGTATAAAACATTTATTGATTTGGTTTTATATTTCACATTACAACTAATTTTTAAGAAGCTAATACTTTCTTAATTTGGGTGTTGTGTTAAAGATGAATATCCACAATTTTTCAAAAATGTTATTAGAATTACATATTTTGTGTTGAATATAAAAGCAGATATAAGAATCCCGTTGTCTTCTATTAAGCCTGGCATTACACTGATTTACAGAAATATGAAATGAAGCCACTCCTCCCTAATTATTTTTACTTTGAAAAGCTTAATTAGTTTTTCATAAAATATGTGATTTATGCTTCCATGTGTTTAGTTTCCCTGAGCCACTATCACACATACCACACAGTGGGCTGGCTTAACAACAGGAGTTTTTATGCTCATTATTTCAGAATATTGAAGTCCAAAATCAAGATATCAGCAAGGTTTACTTTCTCCCTGAGATGTGTAGAATTCTGGTGCTGGCTGCTAGCAATCTTTGGGGTTCCTTGGACTCAAACCCTGATTTCTGTCACATGGTGATGTCTCCTCCTTTCTCTTTCAGGTTCCAGCTGACTTCATTTTTCTCTCCAAGGTCTTCTTCTAAGCTTTCCAGTAATAAGATTAAGATGCACTCTCACTCAGTCGGGCCACAGCTTAACCAAAAATAACGTTTTCTAGAGGTCCTATTTATAATGGGTTCACACCCACAGGGAATGCAGATTAAGATGATGACTATGTGTTTGTTAAGGTATATAATCCAACCTATCACAACCCATAATGGGTTTATAACTGTTTTGAAATAAATTAATAAATACATAGTTTTTTTCTTTTTCAAATTTTTATTTGTATTAAAATCGTTATGATATTTTCAGTGCATTACAAATAACAATGATTTGAAAGATGTTCTTTTAAAATGATCCTGCCTACTCCCCCGCTTTTTCTTTTTAATTAATTAATTTATTTATTTTTAACGTTACATTAAAAAAATATGAGGTCCCCATATACCCCCCACACCCCTCACCCCACTCCTCCCATAACCACAACCTCCTCCATCATCATGGGATATTCATTGCACTTGGTGAATACATCTCTGAGCACTGCTGCACCACATGGTCAATGGTCCACATTACAGTTTACACTCTCCCCCAGTCCACCCAGTGGGTCAATTACATAGTTTTTAAATGTCTTATTTTCAAATGTTTCTTACTGTAAATATCAGTAGCTGTTATACATAGTTTTTAAATGTCTTATTTTTAAATGTCTATTACTGTAAATACCAGTACCTGTTACCTATATAAACAAAAGCTTGCATGTGTCTACGATGATTTTTAATAGTGTAAAGGAGTTTGGAACCTAGAATTTGAGAACCACTGTCCTACCAAGAGTCAAACTATCTAAACTTTCTATGGCAGACCATGAATATAAAGTGATGAGAAGGGGGAGAAAGAATTGAGTTTCACCCAATTTTATTAAAGAGAGAGACTCAGAGGAAACAATGGCAGGGGTGAAAATACGTCTAGGAATTTCCTGAACCATGAACTGGGAAAAATTCTAATATGAGTCAATGCTCATTGAATGTATGAATGCTTTCTATTCATCCCTATCAGATGGTCAACAAGTCTGTGACACTTCCAATGTGGGGAAGGGCAGATGGGGCTCACCATATTAAGAGAGCCTCCTCTATCTTTGGAGATGTCTGAATGTTAATCAATTATTTCCCAGAATTTATTTCCCTATAACTTGCTCATATTAATAGAGTTTTACCACTTGAGACAATATCAAATACAAAGAATCTCTTTTTCAAATATTTAATTAGGAACACCCACAGGTTTCTACTATTTCTCACTCATAAAACAATATGTGGTTTTGAGTTGAAACAGCATCTCTAACCTTCCCATTGTTTTTCTTTAAATGTACTCTACTTACTGACATATCACTTAAAACACGACCCCCCACTCCACCCCCAGAGGAAAACATTATACTCCAGATGGTTGGTACAAAAGAGGGTCATCATCACCCTTTTTCAAAGATTCCATTTGGATTTGTTGGCAGACACATCAGACTTTTTATCCCTATCGTACTTGTGAAATCAAATATCTCTAAGTTGGTTGTTGCTGTTACTTGTTTGTTTCACATATCCCTATTAAACCTTATCTTGCCCATTCTCAATAAGTGAGATGACATTTCTGGACTAAATGGAGGGATCTTACTCTCGCCTCTATTAAATATGACCCTGTTGGAACTGGCATGCCAGTATCACGTATTTCAATTTCTTTGGATCCCAAATCTATCCCCTCAACTCGTCATGTAACATTCTAGCGTATGTATCCACAGAGTCAATGTTTAGCCAAGTCACTGATAAAATATTTAATAGGGTAAGATCCTTTAACTCTATTAAAGCCCAGAAGTCCAAAAACATAAAGTCTACAGCATTTCTGGGATTGGCAAAGAAAATTTCCTATTTTTGAAAATTGCAAATAAATCTGTGGCTGCCTGTCCTGTTCCTCTCACTCTTTAGGATTCCTTGCAGATTTTTTATCATAGTTACAGTAGTGAAATCTTTTTTTCATAAATGTCTCATTTGCTTAGGGTATAAATTCTCTTATACATCTCTTCATGGGTTTCATTTCCCTCTAAAAATTATTGGGTCTACTATTTTCAGCAAAACAATTATTCTTTTTAATAGCAAAGAGGAAATATGAGAATTGAAAGAGTTGTTCAATTTTGTGTCCATTAGATAAGACAGCATTTTTTCATCTTGTCCAAGCTGTGGGCCTGTCCCTTTTCAGGACTTCATTTTGGCCCCAAAAAGATACTAATGGTCCCAGCAAATTTTGAAATTTAGCCTTTCTGATATCTAAGTATGCCAACTCTTTATATTGATCATTATTTGCAGCATTGGAAGCTCCCTATGCAAAAACACTAATTTCAAGGCCTCTTTCTTTTAATAGAATTCCTAATCATTTCTTTTTGGGCCTGGTATTAGTCAACCAAAGGGGTACTGATGCAAGATACCAGAATTCTGTTGGCGGTTAGAAAGGATATTTATAGGCACAAGGCCATAAAGACTAAGTTACTTCCCTCACCAAAGTCTGTTGCCTTGTGTTGGAGCAAGATAGCTGCTGGTTGCTGCAAGGGTTCATCCTTCCTCTTCCTCTTAAGTCTCCGTGGTCCCAGCTTCTTCTGATCTCAGCTGTAGGCTAACATAAGGCTCATCCCTCTCCTCAGGGTTCATTTTTTTCTGGGTTTTCTCAGCTGTTCAAGGCTCTGATCTCTTCAGATGCAAACTATCAGGAGAAGACCTCAGCTCTCTCCCCAGAGCTCCAGCATCCAAAACTAACTCTATGTGTTCTCCTTCTCTGTGCATTTACTTCCTTGTCTTTGACTGAGCAGTCATTTATATAGCCCACAAAGGAGTGTGTGTGTGTGTGGGGGGGGACTCACACTGAATTGCCCTAATGACATGGTCAAATAAAAGTCCTAATCTTGATTTAACAAAGTAAAAGTCAAATCTCTGGATCTAATACAATCTAATATGCCCAAAGAAACAGACCAGTTTACAAACACAACCCAATATCTATTTTTGGAGTTCATAAACAATACCAAACTGCCACAAGTCTCCTGTTGTAAAATGATGTCTTTGTTTAATCTGAATGTTTCAATAGCTGTCTTCTAAAAATCTAGAATATTCCTCTGAATCAGCCTAGCTTTTCCTTCTCTGGGCATGAGGTACACCAGGATGATGTAGTCACTTGTTCCCAAATTTCTATCAATTTCACAACTTTCTTCTTTTTTGTCTGTACCCTAGAATAGTGATAGCATTTGTTAGGGCCATTACTCAAAAAAAAAAAAAAAAAAGTAAATTACCAGAAACCCAAGTGGTTCTTGTTTACATCTTTTGATTTTAGCTAATTGAGACTTCTGGGAAATGTCTAGATATTTGAAGTTTTCTATGCCAGTGTAGCTTGTTTCTGTGATGGTTTAGTTATTGTATAAAAAATACACCATATACTAGGCAATTTGTAATGTTCTCACAAAGATATCTCACAAAGATACCTCTTTATCCCATTCTTCTTTTATTCACATCAAAATACTCGCATTTCCATAACATTTCCATCCTCAGTTTCTTGTATTTCCAGGCAAATGCATCTTCCAGCATATATAATTACCCCTACTATCCCTACAAATAAGCTGTGTCTTCTGAATACTTTTTCTCTTTTTGTCATTGAATTTCAGTCTTACATCCCATCACTACTAAGCCTTGGGGACATTTATGAAGTTTGCCTCTTATCATTGGGTAACTTCTATTCTATTTGCTCCTTACCCAAACACTCTACATGGATATCTACACAGTTGAGGTCACAAAAATTCATGTGAATTCGTAGCTCCCCAGCACTGCCACTCATTTCTATATATCCTGCATATTAACTGTTCTGTTTGGAAATAGCTGTTAGGATTACCAGTGACGAAAATATGGCCAGAGAGTGAGGCTCAAGGAGTCCTTTACAGCCTTATTAGGACCTGATCAGACCTAGGGACCTCTTGTCAGACTGCTGGTTTAGAAACCAAAGTTAGCCCTGGGGTTGGTGGGAAGGTGTCATCCACATTAGGAAAGTGGGTTCCAGCAGAGTCGCAGCAATGGTGCATCACGAGAACACAGGTCCAGGGCAATATAGAACCTTTCAGCAGATGACTCCTTTATTACTTGCACAAAATACAGAGTGCAGAAAGGGCACATGATCTCTTTGTCACTCACTCAGCACACAGAGTCCAAAAGAGCAGGGGACGAAGTCTTACTCGGGCCTTTCTCCCAGGGTTGCGGAAACTGCCTCAGGGTGGATTGGTGGACAGCAGCTGCACACTCCCTCCTGGAGCTGGGGAAAAAGACCAGTCTATCCTGTTCCAGGGGAGCGGACCTTACCACTGAGAATTCCTGAGCTCACAGGCCTCTGGGACTGCTGGTTTCTGGGTTTAGGGTTTGTCAGTTCTTTTCATTAGACTTATCTCCCTCAGTTCACAGAATTGCCAATAGGGAAGGAGGTGGGAGTAGGTGGAAGGACCAAAGAATGGCCGGTTAGCTTGTACCCGTGACTTCCCCAGAGAAGAAGGTAGGGGCAGGAGAGATCTGGGCAATGGCTACTGAGGCGGGTGTCCGTGATTTCCCCAAAAGGGGGACATATGAGACTGTGCTCTGCTGAATGACTATTCACAAATATTTAAGTATCGAGCCCCAGACAGTCCAGCAGAAACAATGCTGCTGTCCTTTCCATGGCGCCTCTGTGTTGGATCAGGGCCATCCTCAGCATCCCATGATCAGGAAGCAGGTATCTCTGGCCAGGAATTGCCGGTGAGCAACCCAACTTGGGAAAGCCTTGTCCAAAATGACCATTTCTTCAGGTGCACAGAGGGGCACAGCTGGCATGTCACTGTAGTGCTCTTGTTACTGTTGTCATCAGATTGACTAATCCTGCCCAGTGTGCGAGGCACAAAGGGACTCCCTGTCTGGGAGTGAGTGGCATACAGCATCACCAGCAGGAGCGTGTTTTCAGCCCCCATGTTTCTAGATGATAGAAATATCTCATGAAGATACAGGAGTATGCTGCAGTTCTTAAGGGGGATGCCAGTTCTTTATCATCTGAAGGCCCCCAATAGCTTTTAGAACCCTGATATCTTTTCAAATGAGTGACCTTTTCTGGGATAGTGCCCAGCATGATGGTTTTGGTACTATTACAATGCTGTACATATGCCACTTGGCTCAAAACCAGGGATCCCGTTAACCTGTGCATCCCGCTTTCTTTCTCTCCAAGTGACCTCCTTTCTCTACTACCATTTCCAAACCTGCCAGCACTGTGCAGGGACCCTGTTAAGTGGCCTAAATCAGGGAGGGTATATGCAATTCCTTTTCCCCTTTCCCTGCTAGGAGATGGAAGTCAGAGCAAGTGACACTGTAGGACCACATAAATGAGTCTGCATATAGGGTATCCTTCTTTTTGATAAGAATAGCCAGCTAATTATAATAAAAATGATAAACTTTATGAACTGACTTCAAATTACTAATACTTTCTCCCCATGTCTCTCTTAGGTGACCAATTCATACAATAACTCTCACTTTACCTTTTCTCCTGGAGTAATGGATCATGAAGTTTTGCCTTCCTTCTTCTTCCTCCTCTTTCTCTCCCTTCCTTCCTTTCTTTCTCACTCTCTCCCCTTTACTTTTCTTCCTTTATTTGGTAATTGTTTTTGTATGAGGGATGAGCCATAGTAACTTTCAACATTCTACTTAAAACATGAAAAAGATTACTATTGAGACTTCTTTGTACCTTCTGGTTGCATACTTCTCCCAGAATTCTGTATCTTTCCAATCAATCATTGTACAAGTCAAAACGTGTCAAAAAAGAGATCATTTCAATCCAAATATCACATTACACCACAAAAAATTAAATTAAGAAAACACACTATTACATGATATAAAATGTGTGAAGGATACATCCTCATGTCATTTTTCCTTCATCCAGGTGTTTTTATGTAAAGTAACATCTTGGGTCCTAATTGAGAGCCCCTTATTTCTGAGCACTGGTATTTGTGTTAAAAAATCATTTTGTAAATATACGCACAAGTCTGCATGGAATTAAAGGTGATTTTAAACCCGAGCATATCTACCATATCCGCTAAGGGAATCCTTAATGATTCAATGGGCCCTTGCTTCTAGGGGTTCCTCTGTGGATCACTTAGCACCTCCTAAATGGGACAAATCATATCTCTTTAGAGGTGAGGGAATTGAAAAATAAATAGTTTACCAACTTTTTTTAATCAGGTTTTTCGAGGCCTAATTTACATATAAGGAAATTCATACTTTTTAGGAGTATGTTTTGGTGACTACTCGCCATCATAAACAATATATAAAATATTCCTGTTACCATAAAAAAAACTCTCTTGTGCCAGATTGGGGTCAGCTACCACCCCAAAACCCTGTCCTGACAATTGTTGATCTGATTTTGGTCTCTGAAGTTTACCTTTTCCAGAATGTCATATAAATGGATTCATATGGTATATAGCCTTTTATGTCTGTCTTCATTCATTTAAGGTTATGTTTTTTATGTTTTCCAAGGAAAAACATAAAATAAAGTAAGAGTTTTTGTGAGTTTGTCACCTTGGATAGATATAAGGAAGCAATAGTTTGAAGTTAGGCCATGAATCTTATCATCAAATACTCTAACTAGATGGCTACATGTTTTTGCATGCATCAATAGCTTATTCCTTTCTATTACTGAGAAATATTTCATCACATGGATGTATCAATTTGTTCACATTTTATTTCTTTAGTGGTGCATTTTATTTTTATGCTTTTCATTCTCTTGAGCCCAGGAATACTTTTAAGGCCAATAAAAGTAGGAAGTCTCTAGGCTTTCTTCTTAAAAATTTTTTCCCTAATTTTTTTGGAGTAGAACTGGCTCTAAATTCAACCTATCTTCATTGGGAACCTATTATGTACTGAATATTATATGAGGCATTTCCTTTTTAATGTTATAAAGTTCCCACAAAGTAAGAATTAATATTAGCATTGTTATTTGAATAAAGAGAGAGCTTAACTCATTCTCCAAAGCATAGACAAGTGGCAGAACCCAAATTCTCAGATTCTAGGTTCAGTGCTCTTCCTTGGATGTTCATAATCTCTCAACCAATTTTGGCCATTGGCTTAAGATATAGAAGAAATGAAGGGAACAAGGTTGAGCAGGATCAAGATAGACACGGTGATATCATTGCAGCTCTAATAGAATCCTAGCCAGCCTTTCCATTGCTACCCATCATCACACTCCATCTCCAAATGACGCCAATCTGCACTACCTACAGCCCTTCTCAGTCACAAGCTTGCTAGGTTGAGTGATCCCTGGGGGTCATAAGAAACAAACTCAGTCATTTCAAAAAAAAACCCAGAAGGGTCTAGAGAGAAAAAGGTTCTCTCCTTTAATTCCAGTGGGGAAAACCTCTTGGGTCCTCCTGAGTTCAAAGAGGATAATTTTGAGTTGATTATCCAGCTCATTTAAGTCTTCAATAGAACCATGTAGATCTCCACTCTCTATTTTCCCAAATAGCAAGAGGCATTGGGATGCAGGCAGGACTATGCATTTGGGAATTGTGGATCTAAGGATAAAACATACCTTTTCCCCACACTCTAAAGGACTAAAGGCCAATACTCAACAATCCTAGGATCTAAGAAATTACCTCCTTTGCCTGAATTAAATTAAATCTAATGAAACAGAAATCCAGGTCAGTGTAGTTCACTATCAAAACTTTAGCTCTTGCATTGCTGGCAGCAACCCTTGTAATAATTAAACTGAAAGCTGTAGGCAGACAACAGTGAAATCCATTGCTAATCTTGCCCTCATCAGCCTATCTTCGTAAATGTTTCTTAATTAAAGTTTCTAAATGCTTCACATTCCCTCTGCACCCAGAGTACCAAAATGAAGCCGACTGCTTCAGGGATGCCCAGCAACCTGAGGTGGAAGGTCTTCTAGGTTTTTTAAAAATTTTAACTCATCCAGAACAATGTAAATCATAGATAAAACCTAATAAATGAAAATGCATATGAGGAATGAGTAGGGAGATGGGAACAGAGAGGACCGATAAAGGATTTTTTTTTTCTGGAGGATTTCAGTTTAAGGATTCTGAAGGCATATCACTGGCTTTATCACGGCTTCTCCAACACACCAGGGAGCGAATGAAACAGCTGTCACATTTAAACACACACAGCGGTAATCCTCCACTGAGCACAATGCCAGGATAGAACAGAAAATCTATCAACACTTACAATGCATTCTATTTATTTAGAAATGTGTCCCCTTTTACCAAAAGTTCCATCTGCAGGGTTGAAATTGGGGCCACATGCCACTAGTGGCTTTTTGTGGTTTGGCAGCTACTGAGGGAGGAAGTGTGGGAAATGGTCAGATTTGCTTGGGGGCTATCTGAAGACGTTAAAAATCACAGAATTGGGATTTTAAGGCAACCAAAGGTCTATGGCAGAATGGACCCAAAGGCTTTTTGCATCAATAGGCCAAAAGAAAGAGAGAAATGCCCTAAGCACCTCTGCATTGCCCCTTCTCTTAACTAGAGTTCTCATTTAAAAGGATGAGAATGTTCATTTTTTCCTACACAGGGACCAAGTCTTTTATCAAAAGATGTGTGATCGCTGGGTGCCTATGACAGAAAACAAAGCTACTTCATGGGGTTGCAAAGCAAGCTGTATGATCAGGCATTGCTCAGGTAAAAAGACTCTAGAGAGAAACTCTGAAATGCCTTTATAATAATAGGATCTAAAATTATTTACTAATTAATTATAGTACACTAAACAATACGAATTGCACATATTGTATCCCGTAGTCTTCTTTAAAATCCTAAGCACAATTTGCCCATTAAACAATAAGGAAATGAAGCCCCAGGAAAGTTGTGGTTCCCTTGATGTTCACCCCTACTCCCCAGCTAATGAGGTGCAGAGCAGAGTCAGAACTGAAGACCCCCTAAGCTTGGTAGCACCTCTCCAAGGACTCTCTCTGTGCTGGTGTCAATGAAATTTAGCAGGGGAACAGCTGTCTGTAAGGGGCTCTGAAATGGAACAACGAAGCTGATAGAGAGAAAGTGAAGAAAAGATAATTGGGAGTCAAATATAATTAAATCTAAACTTATTGGCCATAAAAGGGTTCCCAGTGGGGTCCAGCACAGAGCCCAAGGAGTCTCAGAGAACAAGTGGAAGAATTAGGAGAGAAACAGGGAAATCACTAAAGGGCCAACAAACCAGCATCAGATTAATATTTATGAAGAAAGCTTCTGAAAGATCAATTAATTAATAGCCCAACTTAATTCAATTATATCCAGTGAATTAATTTATATAATATTTTTTCACTAGATTTTGTGCCAGGCATGATAGCTGATATGAAGGTAAATAAGCAAAGCTCTTCCTCCAAGGAGCTCCAATCTGGAATGGGAGAGCATAATTAGAGCAAGTAGTGAGATCTGATTGATGGAGCTCCAGATTTAGACTCAGATACATGTACATGCGAACCCTGATTCTGGCTGCTTCTACTTTGTGATATTAGACAAGTCGACCTCTACACCCTCACCCTATACATGATAGATATATGATGAAACTTAAAGAAGACATAAGGAAAGAGCCATACATATTCTGTCTCTCAGCAAAACTCAGTAATATTAGCTTCCTTTGCCCCACAAATAATATGCTATAAGGCAAGAAATGGCAGGGATAACAGAGTTCACTCCATGGGGGTGGTGGGTGGGGCAGGAGTCATAAAATGGAGGGCAATTTGGTGGAAATACAGTTTGAGAATAATCCATGAAGGAAGGGCCTGGGGTTAGGACTTGGCTGTGTAGGCAATGGGGAGGTTATAAAGACTTTTATTTAGGTCACTGATGACCTCAGAGTTGGCTTTAGGAAGAGAAGGGATACTCCAGTTAGAAGTATTGTCATATACCAGATCATGGTTTATGAGTTCCTAAGTCACTCGCAATCCTCCTTAGTCTGTTCTACATTTTCTTCTCCCCTCTGTACTTATGACTCTCTACCTTACTACATTAGTTATATATTTATAATATAAAGTAAATTTCATGAGGACCGCCATCTTGGTTTTGCTCACAGATGTTGTCCAAGCACATAGAACAGTGTCTGGCACATAGTAGGAACTCATTAAATACTCCTTGGAATGAAAAGAAAGGACAAAGTACAAGGTGTGCCTAAGGAGCTAGAAGAATGGTGTTTACAGAGAATTATATAGGAAAGGCAAGTGAGCAAGTTAGTTTTCCAGCAACCTGACCAGCTGCTTTCTATTTCCTCTGAGCACAAGTGGACTTAAGGGCAATTGTGGAAGGTTTGGGCTTAGGTTAAAGATTTTCCAGGCCTAGCCCCATGCATTGACTTGGAGGAGTGGAGAAATATAGAGATCACAGCCAGGGCCCTGCTGTCACTTGGATGCTCTGATGTCTGATACCAAGGGGCAGTTTGACATGTCTGGGGAAACACAAGAAAGGGTTGATGGAGAATCTTCCCAAATCCCAGCTTCCACTGGCTGAGTAATTCTGGGAAGGAGACCACCAAGCCCATTCTTGATCACTTGCCCCTCACTGAGACCATCTAAGCTAGAAGTCTTGATGGCAGGGGTGATGCGGCCGTTTGTCTGCCTCTGCCTCTCACGCTCTTCTCAGCACCACCCCCACCAGCAGCTTTGGAAATGTGGAACACGTTGTAATCCTTAACGCCACTGTTTTGAAATGTCCCCACAATGGCCATAATAATCATCGAACAAACAACCTAGAACAAGCTCTAATTGCTTCTAATGCTGTATTACGGTTGGGATATGGGAAGAGCAGAGCCACGCTGACTGCCACAACGCTACTCTGATTATATGGTGCCTCTGGGAGCATTTTCATGGAGGCAAAAGCAGCAACCTATTTTTTTCTCTTCTTTTTGAGCCCAGCTCAGTGGAGCCCTCCCCACATCCAGGCAGCAAAAGGCAGAGCATCCCGATGCCATCAGAGGAACCCAAACCTCCTGTTACTCTGTGAGTTTTTAAAGAATAATCTGAGATACAGACAAAAATGCAGTCGTGTCTTCTCACTTCTCTTAACTCCTGCTGGGGTTGATGGTTATGAGCCAGCCTTTTACTCCTGAAAAGTTCCTTCCCTCTTAATAACCTCCTGGGTCAGGGTACCCACTCAAGACTGTGAGACGCTCAGAACCAATGAGGGAATAAATGAATAAATAAATGGATTGCTGTGTCAGCTCTTATTGGGACCCTAAAGTGTGCCAGGCTTTCACACCAATAATTGCATTTGTCCCTTCCTATAGTTCCTTCAGATAGGCTCCAAAATCAGCTCTCATATCCAGAGGAGGAAAATGGTGCTCCACAGAGCTAAGTGGATTTGTCCAAAGATCACAATAGATGTCGTAAGTGAAGGAATCAGGCCCCAGGCCCCAAGCCCCTATGTTTCACTTATACACCACCACTTTCCTTAAAACTCAGGTTTGGGGAGATTGGTTTGGATCTGGTTCAGATGCTCATCACTGGTGGTCTTGGAGGGGAACTTGGCTGGACTTCATGGCCATTTCCTCTCTCCACCACTGCAATCTATACTGTCTTTCTGTCTCCTTCCTCTGGCATAATTTCTTACCTCTGAAGCTGTGGTGCAAAGGCTACCTTTCCTGCCTCTAGGAGCCTTTCTATTTTGCCTCCAGTTCTTTTCATAATTATCAACATGAATTACAGTTGCTAAAATCTGCATGTTAGAGGTATATATAGTTTATGCATTTCAAGGAACTTTCCCAATTATTGTTGCCTTTCATCTTCACAACTGCCCTGGGTGGGTGAGAAAGCCAGTTATCATCAACCCCATTTCATGGGCAAGAAAGCTGAAGCCTGGCAATGCTAAAGCTCCCACTGGAGTCAAGTTAGCGAGAGAATTGGGACCTGCACTCAGCCTGCTTGACTCTCTCACAAATGCAACACTCCCAAGCCCTGGATTAAATTCACCCGCAAACCCTGCCCCAATTCATAAGGGTATTTGAGCAAAAGGCACAGAATACATCTTTATTTGAAGATGCAGAGAAAAGTGTGGGAGAATTTGGCAACAGGGCTATGGATACTTGTTAGATTCTCGACACCGTGATGTCTTCCTGCCAATGGCATTGTCCTATCGCAGAAATAAAAACATCAAAATCTTAAAATCTCTGGAGATAAAAGCTGAACCCCAGTGCCGTGCCCTTGCTTGACTTTATTTGAAAAAAGGTGCAAATGGTTAAATGGTGGGCAGCTAACAAAGCCCCGGCTTCCCATCCAGAAGGCTTCCCTAGAGACTGTTTCCCCAGCAGGACCCCACTCCTGTGGGATAACGTGTGGGGCTGCCCTTGCCTGCTCAAGGGCCACATTCCTTCAACCTGGCAGAGGTAGGCTGAGGCCACCTGGCTCCTTCAGGCTGTTTGGAAACCATCTCATAAAGGCAGAGGTGTAATTACTTACTCTGCTATTCACACCACATTAGCCATTCCCCTCCATTCTCCAAGCATTCTGCAGATATTAACCCTTCAGATCTGTAGGCAAAGCAAGGCTGTGATTGCAGGAAAGACTTATTAAACCAACGTTCCATTGAATGAGTCACCCTAGGACCCCCGATTTAAAATCTTGTACACTGAAGTGTGAAAGTCGCTTGCATTCAGGGCTTTGACAGCTTGGGGTCACCAATGAAAATGAATGAAAGACACCCAGCTCTGGACAGAGATTTCACTCATCACCTAAATATTAATTGTCTGCCTACTATGTGCCAGGCACATGTTTACCAAAGTTAGAATAGGGGTCAAGCTCATGAGGAAGACAGATGATTGCAGTTTCTTTTTATAATTTATTAGACATTTATTTGAGCCTTTAAAGTCATGGGAAGACCCAGAGAGTGTTTAGAAATCAGATTGATAAAAATAAATGCGGTCCTTGGGAGAAAGACGGTGTCTACAAATGAAATGAAAAATCTCAGCCCTGCTGCAATAAATAAATAAATAAATGACAATAAAGCATAAATAAATAAATAAAAGGAAGAAGAAACGAAAAAGCCCAATTCGCCCATATCAGTTGACACTTCCCATAATGCACTGCAAAGTCAATTTCCGTAGACATGCACAAAAGGGTTCTTTTCATTTGCCACGGTGGATTGCAGCACACTTTGCGTTTCATTCATGTAATTAAGCTAACGTGTTAAAACAATTACCTCTTACGGACAGGGACTGGGGTATAAGTCTTTCCTTTTCGTAAGTTTCCTTGGGCAGAGTGATCAAGACCATTGTTTGCAGAATGTGGGGCCGTTGTTTCGATTTGCCTTTCCCTTCAAAAGGCCAACACACCACCCCACGCCTGGGACCTCAATGTCTGCAATTCCATCCCACTGATATTACACAAGGTGAGAAGCGGTGTCACAGGCGTGTGTGCTGCCAGGTGTATGAGCTACAGGAGAGCTATTTGGCAAACAATCCGGGGTAGCGTGGGGAACGATCCTTTTATAAATGAATGCATGCTGTTGGTGGCTGGGACATAAAAGCATCTTGTGAGAGTAACGAATAAAAAAAAGCTGCCAAGTCAGGTTGAGGCGTTTTGACACTGGAGCTATGAATGCTACAACAATCTGTTACCATAGGAAGCATCCTCCGTTCGAGGTGTGTGTTTGTTATAAATCACTCCAGCTCCTTTCCTTTCACGTGCAGTTAATATATTTTCTTTCAGCAAATATTATTTTCTGTGCATTACCAGCTGTTAACATTTGTGTCGGTAGTTAGCATTTTTATTCAGCTAATATTTTCATTCAGTAACACTCACCAAGCGTCAGTTTTATTCATGTCATATTTGCCAGGAATATTTTCTTTTGTTAACATTGGTTTCTCCTGTTAAGATTTTTATTTGCTAGGTATTTTTATCCTGTAAGGACTGTCAGCTTCATTTAGCATTACATGAAATTCTGATCATTTACCGCAAAGTTCTCAGAGTTAGTGGGTATTTCCCAGTGGAAACATCTGTCTGGGCATCTTTAAAATGGAGCTATAGTGGGTTTCGAATTCTAATCCCTCACAAAGACATGTTGCAGTTCTAACAACCAATCCTGTGGCTATAAGCCCATTTGTAAATAGAATGAGTTTGTTTGTTTGTTTGTACTATTTGACAGAAATAAATTTATTATCCTAGATGACCTCTGAACCAATAAGGTAATAGAGAATATTGTAACAATCAGTTAATGATTCTTTTTTGTTTGTTTAATCATTATTATTATTATTATTAAAGAAGCTTTATAGTACACAAATTTTACACCAAAAATATAGGAGATTCCCATATACCTCACCCCTCTCTGACTCCCACACTTCCCCACATTAACAACATCTTTCATTACTGTGGTACATTTGTTCCAGTTGATGAACATATATTGAAGTACTGCTACTAACCATGGTCGATAGTTTACATTATGGTTTTCATTTTGCACTTCACAATTTTATAGGTTTTGATAAAATGTATAGTGGCTGTATCTGTCATTTCAATATCATGCAGGGCAATTCCAATGTCCCAAAAATGCCCCACGTTATACCCATTCTTCTCTCTCTCTCTCTTCTCAGAACATCTGCAATCACTGCCTTTATATCAATGTTACTAGCTCTTCCATTACTAGAAAAATTAAAAAGTCTACTTAAGTCCATAGTTGCATTCCCCCCTTGTGTTTATTCATTCCTCAATCTTGAGGCTTTGGGGATGGTGATGCCCACTTTGCTTCCAGTTGAAAGGGGGCTTACATCCCTTGGGGAAGATGAATGGAAATGTCTTGCTTGCAGCTGTACATACTCTCTGTTTTTTGGGGTGGGCATTGTCCATTATCATCCTTTTGTAATTGTCCTGCGTGAATCTGATGAATTGGAGGGTAGATGTTGGCTGCAACTCTGTTGAGATTCAGGACTCAAACAGCATGTGAACAGCTGAAAGACTTAACTCTGGAATGTATATTTAATCAGTATAGTGCTAATTACAGGTTCAAATAAAAGGGGCATAAAAACTATGTGTAGGAAAACTATAAATGAGTCCAACTCCAATATATTGGGGGGAGAGTTTATCATATATTCCAAAGTAAGGAATATACTGACAGGGTTCTGAATTTCTGGAGTTACCTGCCTTGCCTATTATGACTAGATGTCTTTAATGCTCTCAGGAGTCCATCCACCCTCAACTGAGACACTGTTTCCTGCAGAAGTCAGTGACATCCTCCTAAGATGTGCATAAGCATAACCTCTGGAGTGACCTCCTGACTCACTTTGAAATCTCTTAGCCATAAAAACTCATTTGTACTCAGTATTTCTCCCCTTCGGTCAAGGTCTTTTTCCAAGTCCATCACTAGTTAGCACTTAGTAATAATGCCTCAGTGTCAGAGAGGATAATCCCTGGGAGTCATGTCCCATGCCAGGGGGAAGGTAGTAAGTTTATATACTGAGTTTGGCTTAGAGAGAGGCCACATTAGAGTGACAAGGAGGCTTCAGGAGATAACTCTTAAGCAATACATAAGCTATGTACAACTCTTAGGCAATATATAAGTTTGAATTTCACGAGAATGAGGGTCATAAGTATCAGCATCAGTATCAAGGGCCTGGTGTATTGGTCTGGCCTCCTTTGCTAGGCACTGCCCATGTACTCCAGTGATTCTTGCTATTCTATTAGAGAATATAGCAGGACTCCCCAGGATGGAAATTCAATATTCTTTTGGTTATCATGTGGGTCTCCATCTCCACTCACCAAGACAAAACCCCAATACCACATGAACACATTCATATTCCACAGAGGCTTGCCCCAGGTGCATCACTCCCCACATATCCTTCCCTGCACAGTTGCGACTCTTCTGCAGTCCACAACCTCCCCCAAAACAAAGCCAAAACAAGTTAAAATAATAACAAATTAAAATTAAATACAATATATATATAAATTAAAAATTTTTTAAACAATGGATGTCTTTCATTCCTGTAAGATCTGTTAAATTTTATGTACAATGACAATTTCTTCTGTATATTCCCCCAGTGTACTATTTCCTTCACTTTATTTTCAAAGAAGCTTTAGGTAACAGAAAAGTCATATAGAAAATATAGGGGATTCCCATATACTCACCTCTTCTCCCCTCACATTTTCCCCTATTAATAGCATCTTACATTCGTATGGTATATTTGTTACAATTGATAAACAAATATTGAAACATTACCACTAACCATGGTCAATGGTTTACATTATGGTTCACATTCTGTATTGTATACTTTTAAAAGTTCTAACAAAATGCGCAGTGGCCTGTATCTGTCATTGCAAGAACATATAGTACAATTCCAATGCCCTAAAAATGTCCAGTGCTCCATACATTCTTCCCTTCCCCTCCCCTCAGAACCCATGGAAACCACTAGGTTGCAGTTTCTTAAGAATAAGGTTCATGGGAAGCGAACTTGGCCTGGTGGTTAGGGCATCTGTCTACCACATGGGAGGTCTGTGGTTCAAACCCTGGGCCTCCTTGACCCATGTGGAGCTAGCCCACATGCATTGCTGATGCGTGCAAGGAGTGTCCTGCCACACAGGGGTGTCCCCGTGTAGGGGAGCCCCATGTGCAAGGAGTGCACCCCGTAAGGAGAGCTGCCCAGCACAAAAGAAAGTTCAGCCTGCCCGGGAATGGCACCACACACACAGAGAGCTGACTCAACAAGATGACGCAACAAAAAGAAACACAGATTCCCATGCCGCTGACAACAACAGAAGTGGACAAAGAAGAACATGCAGCAAATGGACACAGAGAACAGACAACTTGGATGGGGGGGGGGAGGGGATAGAAATAAATAAATAAATCTTAAAAAAAAAAAAAAGATAAGGTTCATAGTTACATGCATTGATGTTGGGGGCTTGACATTTTTGTCCACCTTCTTTTATTGTCTATATTCTCAAGAGACCCTTGCCCCTCTATTTGAGAACCTAACAGGACCCCTGGATGAGAGTTAAATATTTTTTTGTTTATTCATTAGGTCTCCACCCAGTGAGATAACATTCTATGACAAGATGAACGTTTTCATATAAAACATGCCCTAGGTGCATCCTTTCCCACATAACTTCTGACGTCCAATGCCCTACTCTAATAACCCTTCCCTGCCATATTTGCTAAAAGAACATTCCCACCATTGTAGTTTTAACCACAGACCTACACATCCCCAGAGTTCACCTTTTTCTTCCTCCAGCCCTCCCCCCATTTCCATGGATAGTCCAACCCAAAATGCCCCCCACACTGCTCACCCTCATTCCAGCACCATTGAGGCCACTCATATTCCTGTACCACTATCGCCCCCACCCATTGCCAAACCATCCCTTTCCACATTATCATAAGTTTTGCCCATATTCAGCATCAGCTCACCACACTCTACTCCCTTTCTGATCCCGATAATCTATCTTCCAGACTCTAGCTCTGTGAGTCTGCTCAATTTGCTTAGTTCATATCAGTTAGGTCATGTAGTATTTGTCCTTCAGTGCCTGGTTTACTTCAGTCAACATAAGGTCTTCAAGTTTCACCCATTTTGTTCCATATGTCAATACTTCATTTTTTATTATAGCTGAGTAATACTCATTGTGTGTATGTACCACAATTTGCCTATCCATTCATCTGTTGATGGGCACTTGGGTTACCTTCAACTTTTGGCAATAGTGAATAATGCTGCTTTGAACAATGGTGTGAATACACCTGTCCATGTCCCTGCTTTCAATTCTTCTGGGTATACACTCAGCAGTGGGATTGCTGGATCATATAGACGTTCTCTAGTTAGCTTTCTGAGGAACCAGCAAACCATCCTCCACAATGGCTGCACCATTCCACATTCACTCTAGCAGTGAATGAGGGTTCCCTTTCCTCCACATCCTGTCCAAATTATAGTTCTGGCTTTTTAATAGCCAACAGTCTAATAGGTATAATATCATATCTCATTGTAGTTTTTGCATTTCCCTAATAGCTAGTGATGTTGAGCATCTTTTTCATGTGCTTTTTAGCCATTAGTATTTCCTCTTATGAAAAGTATCTATTCAAATCTCTTACCCATTTTTAAGTGATTTTTGTCTTTATTTTTGAGATGTAGGATTTCTTTATATATAATATATATTAGGTCCTTATTGGTTACCAAATATTTTCTCCCATTGAGTAGGCTGCCTTTTCATCTGTCTTGACAAACTCCTTTGAAGCACAAACATTTTAAATCTTTACAAGGTTCTATTTATCTATTTTTTTTTCTTTCATTGCTTGCACTTTGAATGTAACATTTATGAAACCATTCCCTTTTTCAGGATCACATAGATGCTTTCCTACACTATCTTCTAGAAGTTTTATAGTCTTGGCTCTTATATTTAGATCTTTGATCCATCTTGAGTTAATTTTTGTATAGGGCATGAGATTGTGATCCTCTCTCATTCTTTCGGTTATGGATATCCAGTTCTTTAAGCACCATTTGTGGAAGAGGCCATTCTCTCCTCTTAAGTGAGCTTCATGGCCTTATTGAATAGCATTTGACTGTTTTATATCTTTTTCTTGCTAAATGCACAAGAAAGTACTTCTAACACAGTGTAAATAAGAGCTGTGACAGTGGTTATCCTTGCCTTGTTCCAGATTTTAGAAGGAAAGGCTTTAGTATTTCACCATTGAATATGATGTTAGCTGTGGGTTTTTCATATATACCCTTTATCATATTCAGGAAGTTTCCTTCTATTCCTAACTTTTGAAATGTTTTTCAAGAAAAAATACTGTATCTTGTCAATGCTTTTTTTCTGTATCGATAGAGATCATCATATAATTTTTTTCCTTCAATCTGTTAATGTGATGTATTACATTGATTTTTTAATTATCTTTTTTTTAGAGATACATTAATCACACAAAATGTTGCATTGAACAATATAAGAGGTTCCCATATACCTCATTCTCCAAACCCCCCCATTCCTCCCACATCAAACAACTTCTTTCCTTAGTATGGTACATTCATTGCATTTGATGGATACATTTTGGAGCACTGCTACACATCTTGGATTATAGTTTATGTTGTACTTCACATTCTCTCCCAGTCCATTCAGTGGGTTATGGCAGGATATATAATGTCCTGCATCTGTCCCCACAATATCATTCAGGACAACTTCATCCTGAAAATGCTCGCATATCACACCTCTTTTTCACTCCTCCTGCCTTCAGCAACTCCCACAGCCACTGTCTCAACATCAATGATATAATTTCTTCCATTGCTAGAGTCTCAATAATTCTGTAGTAGAATACCAGTAAATCCACTCTAATTCTTATTTTATTCCCCCATCCTGAGGACCCTGGGATGGCAATGCCCACTCCACCTCTAAATTGAGAGGGGCCTTAGGATTGATTTTCTTATGTTAAACCATCCTTGCATACCATGGATGAAACCCACTTGATCATGGTGTATAATTCATTTGATAAGTTGTTTAATACAATTAAAAGTATTTTCTTAGGATTTTTGCATCCAAGTTCATTAGAATAATTCATCTGTAGTTTTCTTTTCTTGTGGTGTCTTTATGTGGCTTTGGAATTAGGATGATGTTGACATCATAGAATGAGTTGGTCAATGTTCCTTCCACTTCTATTTCTTAGAAGAGTTTAAACAGGATTGGTATGTTAGGTTCTTTCCAGAATGATTGGTAGAATTCAGCTGTTCAGCTTTCTGGTCCTGGGCTTTTCTTAGTTGGAAGTTTTTTGATGACAAATTCAATCTTACTACTTTTGATTGGTCTGTTGAGTTCATCAGTTTCTTCTTTCATACATATAGGTCACTTGTGTTTTGCTAGACATTTGACAATTTCATCTAAGTTATCCATCTTGCTGACTTATAGTTTTTCAAAGTATCCTTTTATATTAATCTTTATTTCTGTAGGATCAGTGGTGATAAACCCTCCCTCATTTTTTATTTTATGTATTTGCATCTTCTCTCTTTTTTCTTTGTTAGTCTAGCTAAGTGTTTGTCAACTTTATTAATCTTCTCAAAGAATCAGATTTTGTTTGTGTTCATTTTTTCTAGTGTTTTTTTTTCTCAATTTCATTTAGTTCTGCTCTAATCTTTGTTATTTCCTTCTTTCTGTTTGCCTTGGGATTAGTTTGTTTTCCTTTTTGTAATTCTTCCAGCTGTGTAGTTAGGACTTCAATTTTAGCTTTTTTTTCTTCTTTAATATAGGCATTTTTGGTTTTAAATTTCCCTCTCAGTACTGCTTTTGCTGTGTCCTATACGTTTTGATATATTTTGTATTCATTTTCATTTGTTTCAAGGTAGTTACTGCTTTCTTTTGCAATTTCCTCTTGACCCCCTGATTGTCTAAGATTGTGTTGCTTAATTTCCATATCTTTGTGCCTTTTCTGGTTCTCTGTGCCTTACTAATTTCCAACTTCATTCCATTGTGGTCAGAGGAATTACTTTGTATCATTTCAATCTTTCTGAATTGGTTGAGAGTTGTTCTGTGACTTATGTCCTGGAGAATGATCCATGTGCAGTCAAGAATAATGTATATCCTACTGTATTTAGGTGTAATATTCTGTATATGTCTATTAGGTCTAGATCCTTCAGTGTATTATTCAAGGTCTCTGTTTCTTTATTGAGCCTCTGATGATATGTTCTATCTAATAGTCACAATGGTTTATTGCAGTCCTCCTCTATAATGGTAGAGGCATCTATTTCACTACTTCATTTTTCTAGTGTTTGCTTCACATAATATGGTACACCATAGTAAGGTGCATAAATGTTTATGATTTTTCTTTCTTCTGATGGATGACCCCTTTTATCAACATATAGTATCTATCTTTGTCTCTTACAATAGTTTTCCATTTAAAGTCTATTTTGTCTAATGTTAATCACTACTCCTGTCTTTTTGTGGTTATTGTTTGCATGTAAAATCATTTTTCCAACCATTCCTTGGCAACGGTCTTGTGTCCCTGAGTCTAAGATGAGGTTCTTGTAGACAGCATAAAGATGGATCATATTTCCCTATCCATTCTGCCAATCTCTGTCTTTTAGTTGGACAGTTTAATCCATTAATATTCAATGTTATTACTGTCAAGGCAGTACTTACACTAGCCATTTTTTATTTAGGTTTATATATGCCATATTTTGCTTTTATTTCTGTTTTTATCTTTTTAGTTATTCTTACTAATAATCTTCCTTTCCACACTCTCCTCCAACCCCCTTTTCCTGTTTTTTTTCCCTTTCAATCTGTAGAACTTCCTTTAGTATTTTGTGGAGGTTTCTTGTTCACAAGCTCTCTTAATTTCTGTTTATCTGTATTTATTTTGACTGCTCCCTCATTTTTGAAAGTTAGCTTTCATGGATACAGAATTCTTGGCTAACAAGTTTTTTTTTTTTTTCTCTTAGCACCTTAACTACGTCATACCACTGCCTTTTTACCTCCATGGTTTCAGATAAGAAATCAGTGCTTAATAATATTGAGCTTCCCTTGTGTGTGATGGATCTCTTTTCTCCTGCTGCTTTCAGTATTCTCTCTTCATCTTGACTGTTTGACAGCTGGATAAATATATGTCTCAGGGTAGCTCTGTTAGGATTTACACTGTTTGGAGTGTGGTGTGCTTAATGGATATGTACATTCATGTTCCTCAAAAGGGTCAGGAAATTTTCAGCCATTAGATTCTCCAACACCCCTTCTGCTCCTTTTCCCTTCTCTTCTCCCCTCTAGGATGCCTATAATGCATATGCTTATGCATTTTGTGTTGTCATTCAATTCCTGAGTCCCTGATGATTTTTTTCTGTCTTTTTATCTGTCTGTTCTAGTATCTGTCCCATTTTAGATGTACTCTCTTTGACATCACTAATTCTTTACTTTGCCTGTTCAAGTCTGCTGTTATGTGCTTCCAACATATTTTTTATTTCTTGCAACATGTCATTCATCACTATCAGATCCATTATCTTTTTATATGCATTTACAATTTCTTAAGTATGTTCCCCAGTGTCTTCTTAATATCCTTTATCTATTCCTTCACTTCATTAAGCTGATTCATTATATTTGTTTGGACATCCTTGATTAGTTGTTCCATGTTCTGCATCTCCTCCTATTTTTTTAGTTTGTTCATTAGACTGGGCCATGTCTTCCTGTTTCTCAGTATGGCTTGTAATTTTTTGTTGGTATCTAGGCATCTGTTTATCTTGACGGGTTTATTCGAATGGTTGGCTTCTCTTCCTATTCTAGGGACTTATTTTGTTTCGTTTTGTGTTATGTTTCCCTTTGACACTTTTTTCCACCTATTCTATATCCTTTTAGTTATCCATATTCCCTGGAAGAAATATTAAGACCATAGAAAAAGAGAAGAGAAAAAAAATAGTAATAATAAAAAAGATAGAAAAGAAACTATAAAAAGCCAGGAAAAAATAAGTATTTTAAGAATGAAAAATCATAAAAAATACAAAGGAATAACAATAAAAAAGGTGTAATAACAAAAATGAAACAAGTAAAAATAGAATAAAATAAAAAGACTGGAAAGATGAGAAGAGGAGAAGAAGAAGACCAAATAAGAGAAGGAGGAATGAAAGAAAAGCAATGGAAGTGGGGAAATTGAAAGAAAGAAAAGAGAGAAACAGAAAAAAAGAAAGAAAGAAAAAAACAGAAAACAACCAAGGAAAAATAGGCTTCCCTCTTAGGCCCCTAGGAACCATCTCAGGCCATCAGTGCCTATCAATTACCCTGCAGCTTGCCCTTCGGGGTACGGTAACTACTTTTAGTGAAAAAGCAAAAAATATATAAAATATATAAAATAATAGATGGAAAACCCTAAAACAAAAAGATCTCAGGCTATAAATTTCCTGTTGCAAGGTGTTGATTGGGTGCCTGAAAACCCAGTAGATCACTCTCTGGATCTCTTCTCTTAGGCAGTGCCAGGAATTGAACTAGGGACCCAGAATATATGAGGCAGGCATTCCTCCACTGAGCTATACCCACTCCAGAGTAGAGAGGCTTCTGAAATCTTACCTGCTCTCCCCAGCCTCTTTTCCCTCAGACGAGTAGGGCCTCTAATGGTTTGACAGCACTCTCCTGGCTTCCTTTTCTCCCCAGCTGGTTAGGCACCTGTCCACCTAAACCATCACTGACCTAGTTCCTCTCTCTCTCAGGAGGGTTGAGTGTGACAGACTGCCCAATCTGATCTCTGTTCCCTCTCCCTGGGACTGCTTCAGTGCTGGTCAGGCTCATTTTTGAGATTCAAAGGGGGCCCAGCTGGCCAAACTTA
Organism: Dasypus novemcinctus; assembly: GCF_030445035.2. Classification (NCBI taxonomy): domain Eukaryota; kingdom Metazoa; phylum Chordata; class Mammalia; order Cingulata; family Dasypodidae; genus Dasypus; species Dasypus novemcinctus. The sequence continues at coordinate 37,232,380 of NC_080699.1, read as the reverse complement.
CTGAAGAGAAACCACTCTCCACCCTCTGCCAGAACATTTTTCCTCCCATAAAGAAGGACCTTCTTTTCCCACTCAGTTGGCTCAAGTGAACCAGAGGTTTTATGGGGGCTATTTGCCTTGAGGGTGGAGTATATGTGCCATTCCCAGCCACCAAAGTCATGAGAGAAGTGGTCCTCAAACTTTCCGCTGGGACACCCCAGAGTTTAGATTCAGTATGTCTGGGCGCGGTCTAGAAATGTGTATTTCTATCGAGGTGTTGGTGCTTTTGCTGGTCTGGGGACTCCACATGAGAACCACTAACTTGGGGCATAAGAGAATAGCCTGGCAGGGATGCACAGCTCCTGAAAGAGATTTCCCTTCTCCCTTCACTTTCCCTCTTGTTTTCTCTGTTCTTTTCTTCAAGAACCTTTTGTCTTTTCTGTGCCCCTACTTTCTAAAGGTAGAATCCCACAAGAGTTGACACTGAAGTTCATGCTGGACAAGGTAAGGAGGGCGATGGAAGTAATGAAGTGGGAAGTGTAGGCAAGATGCAGGCAAAATATTTGCAACAACCTGTAGGTAGACAAAAATATTTCCAGCGACTTCGATACCCTCTACAAGTCCTGTGGCATCTTTTTTATGTAAAAGTATGTGTCCTCATGTAGATCTATAACCAAGTAACAAAGTTTGTTCTTTGCCCCCTATGACTAATGTGCTTCTCCATGTTATTACATGAAGGAAGAAAATGTTCAGTGCAGCTGCTGGCCCTACCCCTGATGTCATCTGGACTATTGCAACTGTCCAGGTTTCTTCCATCCAGGTCCTTCTTTAAGACGTTTTATCATCCTGCTGTGGCTGAATGACATTTTATGAACGCTGATACCCAGGAAATTAACTTAGATGACCCCACATATTTATCGAGAGGCTTTGGCAACCCAACTGGGTTTCCCGAGGCCAAACCTTTGAAGTCCTCTTCAAAATACTTTATGCTATCAAAGTGTTCATATTCAGTCCAAATTGGCGGTTTGTGTTTCCCACACCTGCCTTTTGGAGCTTGGTCTTGGGACTACTTGAGTGAGCAGTCGTTCCCATAGCCAAGTAGGATCCTGTCAAACCTATCCACAGGAAACCAAGTAGTGCCATATGGCAACAGGGATGGGTGATCATCCTCTGGGTGTGAGGTCTGGGAGAGGCCTCGTGCTGAGTCCAGTGACTAAAAAAGGGAGGGCACAGGGCTGGTGGCTGGCTGCCTTTCTAAAGAATACATTCTGGCACTATGACAAGTACAATTGCAGAGCTGACCCTGGGCTAGAGGTGACATTAGAAAGCTGCCAGCCTCAATTAAATTCTGGCAGACTTGGCTAAGATTTTTACTCGACAAGAGAAATGCCATCTCTTCCTCAGCAGAGTCCACCACCTCCAAGTGCCTTCCAAACCCCAGCAACAGACACCATTGTTAATCTGCAGAGATCTAACTAAAATGGGTTCCCCAAGTCAGACCCTGGGGTGCTGTTATACTATTTTACTCTCAATCATTTTTTTTCCCCAGAAAGAGGTTGTTGATTGTCCACCTGGCAGAAAGAAGCTCATGTCATCTCATTGGTAGCCCTGTTTCTATTGTCCTGGGAGGCTTACTAGGGTTTAATTATACCAGTGTGATTCTTCAGACACAGCTTCCCTGGGGATTTTTCCTTGTGTTCTATTTTGCATTTCTCACTTGCTTGACATTGCTCAGCTGTCAAAATGATTTCCTTGAGACTTGGGAAATCCGGATATGAAACCTCTAGGTATGTGAATTCTGTTTGTCGGAGAAGAGCATCTCTACTGGAGGTACCAGGAAATCTGGATTCCAGCAAGAACTTGGGAGGGAGGAAGGTTGGCAAAATGGTTCTGCAAACAGTAGCATGACAAGCTGATGAGAATTTGCTTCTCTTCAAACTGACAAATGTCCCCAGATTTCATAGAGTTTATTGGGGGGAAAAGTGGGGAGCAAAAAGGTGTGCCTGAAATGAGAGACTTCTCTCATCTACCATTCCTGGGGAAGGTGGTCATTTAGGTTGATATTTCAGTGATCTAATTCTCCCTATTCTGTGAGGATAAAGGCTTTTGTTATGATGTATTGGGAAAAACACATTTCTATACACATGCTTCAGCATTATTTAATTCTCAGTTCTGATTCCAGCTACAACCCTTAAAGGTTGTGTGATCTCAAGAAAATTATAGAAACTCATTGCACCTTACTTTCCTTATCTGTAAAATGCAAGAGGAAATAATATCTAATACCATAGTCCTTAGGGAGTACATGGGGCCACAATGGTAAAATGACTATACAATACCTGCAAGAAACTGAAACACCATTGTTTACCTCCTCTCCACCCTCTGCCTCTTCATTCATAGGCAAGGAATTCACCCTCAAGATATATACTTCCCACCCCACTGGTTTTCCTCTCTAAGAGGATGGATAACCTCTGTCCACATCTGTTAGGAATGCATTTGTGTGCAAATAACAAAACCCTGACCTAAGCAGATAGGATTCAATTTTCTCACATACTGGCCTGGATTAGGGTTTTGTTGATATTTGATCGATACTTCCCTAGGTCAGAGCTGATGGCTCCATTATTCCCCCAATCTTTCTCTCATGGAAAAATGTTGCCCTTGTATCTTCAAATACCAAACAACATGAAAGCAGAGGGACAACAGCCATGACTTTCCTTAATCAGGAGAACTAAAAGCCTTCCCAGAATCCCAGAAGACTCTAACTTCTATTTCATAAGTCAGAACTATGTTTCAGGACTATGCCACCTCTAGCTGCAAGGGAAGCTAGGAAATTCTGTTATGATTTCCCTGACCCTGTATTGGAGGAGGGAGGGAGAAAAGAAATGGGAGGTGCAGTGTCAACCCATAATCAGTGGCTGCCACCATGTTCAACAGAAATGAACGTCTCATTTTTTTTCTGGTATCTCCATTTAGTATAGATAAATACATAGCCACAAGTACAGGAGACAGGGCAGCTTCCTGGAATCCAGCTGCAGTGAACACAGTTATTGATCATGAAAGAAGCAACCACTACCAAGAATTCACATGATGTTTAATAATGTTACGGAAATTGCCATCTTCCAAGGATTTCCCTCCCATGAGAGTGTCCTTTCAATAATAATAGCCAATATCATTATGTTCTGCCTAGACGCAGGGTACTGTACTTCATGCTTTATGTATATTATTTTAATTCCTCCCAGAAGGAATTTAAAACATAGTCTTGCAGAATTGGAGGCTGAAAGAGAACCCAGGGAACATATTAAAAAGATGAGAAGCACATATTGAAGTAAACAAATCTTCTAAATAATTATGTGTTAAGGAGTGGGAGTTAAGAGCATTGAATTTGTAGTGAGATTGACTTGAGTTATCATTTCAATTCTGCCTTGTAGTTCCATGAGCAAAGATCTTATACCTTATCTTCTCTGAACACCTATTTCTTCATTACTGAATGGGAATACTAACCATACCTATGTCAGAGTTGTCTACAAGCATGAAATAAGCAAATGTATTTTGTGTCAAACACTGCTGTATATACAATGTGTGTGCACACACACACACACAAACTCACAAAACATACTATGAAGAACTCTTATTAGCCCCATTTTACAAGTGAGAAAACAACATTGTGAAGGTTTTAATGTCCCAAGGAATCAGCCTCCAGTTTGCTAATACTTTGCAAACCTGTAATATACTGATGCATTAATATCGAGTCTTTACAAAGGTTGCACGTAAATCCATTGCCCTACACAGCACCCTACAGGTATTATTAACATCCTCTTTCACAGAGTTGTCATTTTTTATTTTCTTCAAGCAACCTTTTTGGTAAATACCTTTAGACTGGTGGTTTTCAACCAGGAATGACTTTTGCACCCCCTCCCCCAATGGGGGACATTTGGAAATATCTGGAAATATTTTGTGTTGTCACACAGGGAAGATGGGATGCTACTGGCATCTAATGGTGCCAGGGATGCTTCTAAATATCCTACAATGCACATGACAGCAGCACGACAGAGAAAAATCTGGCTCGAAATGTTGATAGGGTAGAGGATAAGAAACCCTACTACGAATTAAGAACTCTTGGCAGATTGTGAACAGGAAATAGCTTAAGGAAGTAATCACTAAAAGAATACTGTGCTAATCAAAGAATGTTGTTAATGGGGAAAAGCGTGGAAGGGGAGGGAGTAGGATATACACGTATCCCCAGTGTTTTTGATGCATCATTTATATAATCTAAAGCTTCTTTAAAAATAAAATTTTAAAAAATCAGGGCAAAAAAAGAAGACCATGTGGAATGATCGGGAAGAAGCAGACTCCAGACAGAGGCTTTTCTCTTGGTTAGGGCTGAAGGTGTAGCTAGTAAGAACTGGAAATTGATATCCAAGCCCCACTGTGAAGCTCACCCTTTATGATATAGGCTTATTCTTAAATTAAATATATTGTTCTCAGGCTGAGCTGTAGATCCATACAATCTTACAGATGCTTTTTCTGTAAAGTCCTTGGTTAAAGAACCCCTGAGGGGTAGTTTTCAAAAGGTAAAGCTCTGAAATGGGTTGCCACTACCAATTAGAGTCAAGATGTTGGTGCCCAGACAGGGCAAATAAAGCAAATAGCTCTGTTTATAGAACCCACTAAACCACAGGTTTTTCAGTCTGAGTTTTCTCCATGCACGTAGGACTCAGAGTGGTCCCAGCAAAATCCTCCATGGGCTCTTGGGGTGTCTGTGGGGGAATACCCTGGAAGCTATTTTGGAGGGTCACATCTGGATCCTTCCTCCTGCCCTGCCTAGCCCTGAATTCTAATATCAGGCCAAATCTTAACAACAGCCACAATAATAACACATGTCCACATGTATGGAAGCTTTTTCCATACTGGACACTGTGATAAAGTACCTGGACCTGAAAGAGCTCCTCTAATCTTCACAACAAACCTACAGCATAAGTACTCTCTTTACCCTTGTTTTATATAGGGGGAATCTGAAGCAGAGAGGTTAGATAACTTGCCCAAGATCATGTAAGACACAAATAATGGAACCCAGACATGAACTTAAGCAATAAGAATCCATGGATTCTGGATACTGTCCTTAGACAGGACTCCATACTGCCTCCACCTGGGCCAATGCACAGATTACTTCCCTGGACCACACAGCGCTGGGTGCAGTATAGAAAATTGTGTCCATTATCCAAGTGGAATCGAAGCACCCTCTCGATACAGAGGTGGAGTGGACCTAACCATCCCAGGGTCCACAGAATGGAGAAATAGAGTATAGATTAGAGTGGACTTACTGATACTCTATTCTAGAACTAATGTGATTAGTAATGGAAGTAAAAGTAGCACTGAGATGGAGAAAGTGGCCATGGTAGCTGCTGAGGGTGGGAATGGGAAGAAGAGATGTGATGTGGGGGCATTTTCAGGACTTGGAGGTGTCCTGGGTGGTACAGTTACTGGACACTGTATGTCCTCCCATGGCCCACTGGGTGGACTGGGGGAGAGTGTAAACTGTAATGTGGACCATTGACTATGTGGTGAAGCAGTGCTCAGAGATGTATTCACCAAGTGCAATGAATGTCCCATGATGATGGAGGAGGTTGTGGTTATGGGAAGAGTGGGGTGAGGGGGGTGGGGGAGTATATGGGGACCTACCTCATATTTTTTTAATGTAACATTAAAAATATATTAATTAATTAATCAAATAAAGAAAATTGTGAAATACTTGCTCCTTTGTCTGCCAATTCAAAAAGCGTTCAAGGATGGAAACTACAGCATCCCTGGGGACTATTGTCTGTCTCACAGTGGGGCACCACGTGATTAAATATGAACCCTCAAAACTTCATTTCCCTCCGTAAACAATCAAAGAGTCTATTGGACCCTAGCCAAAACTCTAACATTTTAACATGGTCCACCTGTAGTAGAAATGGATTCTACAAGTTCACTTCCTACTGTGCACACAAAATTCTTTTTCTAGTACAAATTGCCTCTTTATTGCTTCAGAGGGCATACCTAGTTCAATTGCAGGCAAGCCTTGTGAAACAATCTCCACATACTGATTTCCGTACCTTTCATGTAGAACAAGTCTCTTCTCATGTCAATATCCCCACCTCCTTGATCACTGAAGAGGCCCTTCTCTGATTGTACTCAGTTCTGTTTCAAATAATGCCTGAAGACCCAGAGGAGATATGGTGCTCTCAGGCAGTGAGCATCCTACAAATCAGATGCTCTGTTTAATCAAATTTATCCTCTTCAGGAGATTTTTACTAACACCTGGCATAGGGAGGCCTGGAGACAGAAGCAGTTGGAGGAATTTCATGCACTCCTAAATCTATTTCTCTAATAACTAAATAGAAGAAAGAGGTGGAAGGATTGCCCATAAGAAGGAGCTTTATGATCAGCTCTACATACATGATGTAACATAAGAGTCACAACAATTCCAGAAAATGGGTGCTATTAAATTCACTTGACAGAAAAAGAAATGGAGCTTAAGAAAGATAAGGTAAGGGAGCCAAGGGTACCTGGCTAGGGTTGGTCCTGCTCTTTCTGCTCTGCCTCATTGACTCAGTCATGCCTATTGAAGACCAGGGGGTGGAGGGAGACTCTTTCTATTTCTGCCCTATGTTAATCAATACCCAGAGTGATCAGAGGGGATTGCGTCCCATTTGGACCATCAAGAGCCTGGGTTGTCCTCAGGGTCTCACCCTCCTCAGCCTGTTCATTAGAGGATCACACATATTTGGACTCCTTGAGCAGGCTGTTACTTAGCCCAGAATCTCTTAAGACACCATAGTCAAGCTTTCCATGATTTGGTAAACTTGCAAAGATGGGGCAGCTGCCTACCACCCAGAGGAATAGAAGAGGATCCTGAGAGGGGATGGAGATTGGGGAGTTAGCTGTTGATAGCAAAGCATTTGCAAGCAATCGCTACTGTCATCATTATCACCACATTTGGGATGTGACCATTTCACTATGACTGCTCTCAAGCAGAAGTCCCTTCTCCTTTTGGCGTATTTATTAGCTATCACTTCATCTATGTGCCAGAAACATTCTCAAAGCTTGACATACATTAATTCATTTAAACCTCAAACAACCCTACAGCATGGATATCATTCCCGTACTATCCCTAATATTCCTGTTTCTATTTCACAAAGGAGGAACCTGGGATACAGAGATGTTAAGTAATTTGACTGAGATCACCCAAGAACATGGCAGAGCTGGGATGTGAACCAGGTGATCTGGCTCCAGAGTCTGTGCTCCTAATCACCTTGGAAAGTTTCCTACAGCATGCAGTTCAGGAAGGATGGAGGTAGTGGTTGCAGTTCTTCATGGGTACCATTATCGGGACTGAGGGCTGAGAAAGGGAGAGGCTGAAACTTGGGAAAGGACATGGACATCTGTGCTTAGCTCTAGTGCCAACAATTGAGACTGTACCTTGTTTCTCAAACAGAAGCACCCTCAGCCTACACCACGCCTTACACTGTGTCCAGTTTTCCTTGGAGATTTTGGGCTTTGGGGCACTATATCTGATATCGTATTCTCCCTCATTCCCCCTGTCCCTGTGATTCTGATATCTCACCTTGCTTTATATCCCCACCCTTTTCTAAGGATCAAGGTCCTTCCCCTAAATCATAAGCCAGAAGCGGGAGAGGTGCAGTTGGGAGGGCCTGATAAGATTTTTGTGTCTTTTGACTTCTGCATGCTGCCCATTCCAGGATGTCCTCATTGCCTGTCAAGGCACAGTGTTACTCAGTCCCCAGCATTCTTAGTGCTCCAGTTCTTTGCTGAGCTTGTTACCTGTGACCTGGGCCAGAAGAAAGCTATACTCCAGCCTTATGGTCAAACTATAGACTTTGGTTAGTAACGATGCTTCAATATTGGTTCATCAATGACAAAAAATGTACTATGCCAATGTAAGATAATAGGGATGGAGTCATAGGAGAATCCTCCTTACTTTTGATGTAACTTTTCTGTCATCTAAAACTTCTCTAAAAATAAAGTTTATTATTACCAAAACAATCCATGCTTGTATGAGAGATATTGGCACTCTTGGGAGGTTTTGAAGAAGACTTAGCTTCTACTGGGGGTAAAGGATATTCTGCTAACCTTTTGGCCTGAACCTTTCGGTCTCTGTCAGTATCTACTTTTACTGGTATGCCCCTAGCTTTCCTGTGCATGAAGAATGCTTCCAGCTTTAGAGATGGCTTTATTTTTAGAGCCTGGAAGGTCCAGGATTGGGCACAGAAGGCAGGAAGAAGAGAGCCTGCTGTTAAACAGACCTTAGACTTATGAGGAAGTAATTAATTATGAGCATGATAATTATTTACTGCTGTTGTTATTGTTGCTTGAATCTTTCAGAAAGACAAAGATTCTGCACCATTTCATTCCATTTTTCAACAACTCTAATTGCTAGAAGTTCCTCTTTAATTAGTTGACATTAGCCTGCCTATAATTTCCATGCATTGGTCCTTGTTCTGCAAGATGAAATAGTACAGGACAGATATACTACCAAGTCTCCATGACAAGTCTCCAAGTCATTGAAGATAATCTATGATACCCTTAAATGATCTATTTATTTTTCTTTTTCAAATGATTATTTCTTTTCCTTGCCACATTATAGTCATTAATAGTACCCACATTAAAACCTCAGGGATGAATATGAAGTGGTATCCTTTGTGTGAAAATATCCCATAGGTTTTGTGGGGGGTTTTGTGGGGGTTTTTTGTGTGTTTGTTCTATTTTTTTCCCATGTTTGTGAGCTGGCATAAATAGAGGAGCACAGTAGAGGAAGATACTGGGTCTAGACAGAGCCCATTTAAGAGGGTGTAAGGACATGCTTGTTAGCCCCTACCTAGCTGATACACTTGAGTGGCAGCCCTCTGAAAACATTAAAACAGGAATGGATCTGATCGAAAGCAGTACTGAATGCATAATATGGCAGGTAGGGCACCTGATGGACAAATTCCAAATGGCAGGCTAATGTGCCAGTTGGTGGGACATTGAGAAGCCATTAGAGATCAATACATAAGTATCTGGGTCTTTAGCCTTTGACCAACCCTAGAGAAAGAGACCAGACAGAACCTTGGAATGATAATAGTAATAATGAAAATAATAATAAAATTAATAACATCTAACAAATATTAGATCATTATGATGACTTAACCACTGAACTAAGTCATTACATGTATTAACTTCCTTAAGATTCACAACTACCATGACAATCCTCAATTTATAAATAAGGAAATTAACACTAGAGAGATTAGTAAATACTTTGAGTGGAATTCCATCTCTGCTTGTCTGACTCCAAATCCTTTCACACTAACATCTAAACAATACTGGTTTACTTATTTTCTAGAGCTCAGAACATGCCTCTAATAATAATAATTTTAAAAGATGAAGAATTAGGTAAGTAAACTAGACGTGTTTAAAAGTAAGAAACTTGGTTCAAAAGAGCAGATTCCTCCAGGCTAAAATGAGGGATGGTTACAACTCAAATCTCTGCAGATGGCCCATGACTTCTTGTGGCACTAAAGAGCTCAGCTTCATTGCAAATAAAGAAAACCTGGAGCAGAGATGCTGAAGTAGTACACCCAAGAGGCCAGCATGCCTTCGGTTCAAGACTGAGATATCTTGGGCAAATTACTTGTCCTCTGCCCCCATCAGAATTGGATCAAGAGCCCCGACAGGCTGGATGTGCAGCCAAAGTACACCTGTGAGTTGCAGGGAACTGGCAAAGAACAAACAGGGGAATACAGAAGGCGTTGACCTGAGCTGGAATATAGACATCCAGAGCCAGAGAATCTTGACTCCTCTGCCCTCTTATTTTCCCCTGAAAATAACAGAAAAGGGCCTGCATCATGATGCATCTCTCTGCCTCACTGTTATCCTGAGGAGCATGCAGTTTTGCCATTTTGTCTGGGCATTTTTAACTTTCTTCCACAAATGTCATTTTGAAGCTCTTTGATCAGGTCAGCAATTCTCCTCCCACATTCCCTGTGAGATGATCATCACTCTTTCCAGGAACTCTTTGTTCTGGAAGGCCTTGGTTCAGGAAAACAAATCTTGCCTTGCCACCATCTATAAAGCCAGCTGTTCCCGACTCATGTCTTACTTCCCCTGCCAAACATACAACATCCACTTAGAACAGGAATTGAAAAGCAACACTTATTACTTCCACTATTTTCTTTTTTAGTTGTCTATCCAGAACTTCAAAATCATAAGAGAAACATACCATTTGGTGTCATGTTAAATTAGCAGAAAAGTCGAAGATATGGGTTTGTTGGGTCTTGGAAAACTTCCTATTTCTGTATCCCCTTGGACATATAACCCAGTTATCTTGAGGAGCCAGCCATGTCAACTCTACTTCCAGTAGAGAGTCAATGACTATTACAATCCTTCTTTTCCTTTGGGGAGATCAGAAAGGATACCATCTTGTGTTAGTATTTATATCTATTTAATTTGCCCTGTGAAGCACATGATGTTATTTTTTCCAACAATTCAACATTGCCAAATATGAAAATATATTCATGCTTATTGTACTGTTCCAGGAGATAATTCCTCTTATTTGGATTTGAACTAGCAAGTAAGATAGAATTTGGATGGGCAGAGAGGATGGGAGAAGAGAGTCTATGCTGAAATTGATGTCACCATAGCTAGCAAGGATTAAGAGACAGCGCAAGCCTGCCATGCTTAGGAGACAAGCAACTATCTAGCCTTGCTAGAAACTTTAATTTTGGCAATAGTATAAATAGGTTGTTTGTAAAGTGTACTTTTCATGCTCACATACTAGGTTGATTTGTCTGGACTTTGCAAATAACTAAAGAATGGATATTTGACAGCTTATGACTAGGAGAATTGCTTAATAGAAGTAATGTTTCTGAAATATTTTCTCAGAGGTTATACAGCGTGTAAGTTACAATTTAAGTGAGGAACTTCTGCTATTTTACCCATGAGCTTTCTCTCCACTTTCTAAGAGGGAGAAGAAAGGCATAATGAGAATCGCCTTGGTGAACTCCAAGATGATAAGCACATTCTCCAGGTCTTGCAGCTCTGTGCCCAGTTCAGTGCTATATTCAGGCAAACACTTTACAAATGTTTCTTGGCAACAAAGAAGAGTGTGATTATTTCCAGACTTAGTCTCTGGTCTCTGTTCTGCTGAACCTCACTTCCAACAAATCTAAGGAAAGTTCCAGATGCTTCTTGCTTCTTCAGAAATAAGGCAAGCTGCATACGTGTTCGTGCGTCAACCCACTATACAAAAAATGTTTGCTCTAAGCAATCATGGCCAATGGGAATGACCTTCCACCATATACCATGGTGTTTAATTCCCAAGAGATGATTGCAAGAACTGGCTTCTCTTTCTGGTTTATTAGCCCACAGCACATCAGAACTGAACAAATGTCCTGCCATGGGCACGCATAGCTCAAGAAAGAGGGGGAGAAAAGGCAGTGATTCATAGAGATGAGCCTCTCACCTCGGGCTTCTCACTCGCTCAGACCCACCCCCTGAAAATTGGACCTTCATTGTGTAATCTTTTGACAGCTTCAACTTATACCACAGTATTCTTGGAAAGTCAAAAATGAAAAGTATTTAGAAAACAGTTCCTTTCCTACAAGCTGAATTGGGGGTTTGTTTACAAGTGGAAGCCGCCTATTCTGTCAGGGAGCAGTGAAACAGATGGATAAAGTATAAGTCCTGGAGTCAGTCAGGCTTCAGTTCTAATCTCCTTTCAGTCAGTTTTTGAAAGTGGACTGCTTGGTAAACACATGAGTTGCTTAACCTAATTTCCCCATCTGTAAAGTGGGAATAGTGACTTACTCATTGAATTTTAGTGAGTATAAAATGAAGTGATGAAGGGCGGCAGACTTGGCCCAGTGGTTAGGGCGACCTTCTGCCACATGGGAGGTCCGTGGTTCAAACCCCGGGCCTCCTTGACCCGTGTGGAGCTGGCCCATGCACAGTGCTGATGCCTGCAAGGAGTGCCGTGCCATGCAGGGGTGTCCCCCACAAAGGGGAGTCCCACGCACAAGGAGTGCACCCCATAAGGAGAGCCGCCCAGTGTGAAAGAAAGTGCAGCCTTCCCAGGAATGGTGCCACACACACAGAAAGCTGGCACAACAAATGATGCAACTGAAAGAAACACAGATTCCCGTGCCACTGACAACAATAGAAGCGGACAAAGAAGACGCAGCAAATAGACACAGAGAACAGACAACCAGGGTGGGGGAGGAATGGGAGAGAAATAAATAAATAAATAAATCTTTTTTAAAAAATGAAGTGATGTATGTAAATCATCTAGCACATTTGAATATAAAATTTGGCAGACTGACTCACACGGTTTTAGACATGGATGGACAAACTGTGAACCTCTTTCTCTTAGGGCCTGTCCTTGTAAAAAGATTACATAGAGGAGAAGTCCAGAATGGGAGTGTATTCATCTCCCAAAGGGGTGCCAGTGCAAAGTACCACAAATCTGTCGGCTTTCATAAAGGGTATTTATTTGGGACAAAAGCTTACGGCTACAAGGCCCTGAGGATTCCAACTCAAGGTTGCTTTCTCACCGAAGTCACTTGCCACATGTTGAAGCAAGATCTTCGCTGATCTCTGCCTGGTCTCTCCTTCCCGATCTCAGCTGTAGGCTGGCATAGGGCTTGTCTCTCAAGGCTGCCTATATCAGTCTCTGGCATATGTCTCATTTCTTTCTGGGCCTTCTCAGCTGCTCCGTTCTCTTCAGCTGCAAACTCTTAGGCAGATGGGTCATTTCTCCCCAGGGCCACAGGATCAAAAATGACCAAGTTCTCTCCTCTTCTGTGTGGCCTCTTGAGTGAGTGTCCATTTATATAGGCCTACCAAGGGATGGGGATTCAACCTGAGGCACGTCTTACTGATATGGTAGAATCAAAGCCCTAATCTTAACAGGGAATTTAATCAAGGACCCCTCAACTGAATCCAATATTATCAAAGGGCATCATATTCAGAATAGATTAGTTTACAGACATCATTTTCTCTTTTGGGATTCATAAATAATCTCAAACTGCCACAGGGTGCTTCTTTGAGGCAGAAATATATGAAAAGAGAAATGCGGAAGGAAGAGCTGAATGTGCAACTCCACCCATCTGTCAAGTTATTCTTTTCAAACAGTGGAGGGGTGAAGGGGAAGAAAAAAATCCAGAAGTAACCGTAACAGATGTACTTTCTGTCCACCCACAAGGAATATGAGCTAAGGAATAAATCCATCTCCAAAATTACAATGTATATAAGTGCTTAGATGATTTTCACTTAGCATCATGCATATTCTCCCATGTCATTATTTTGTGTATGTGTGAACACTCTTTCTAATGGATGCAAACATTCCAACATGTAGATGATTTATTTAACCATTACCCTACTCTTGGACATTTAATTTATTTCTAGTGTTCTACTGTGATAAATAATACTGTGGTGAATATCTTTACATATAAATCTTTGTCTGCATTTCTGATATTTCCTTAGGATAAATGTATATGAGTGGAATTACTAGATCAAAAATGATTTTAGGATTCTCATTACATTTTGTTACATATGGCATAAAAGAAAATGCAAGTTACATTACTTCTCAATACCAGTAAATGGAGTTGTTAGTTTCACAAGCTCCTTTCCAGAATAAAATTTATTATAAACAAAGCAGTAGGATTTTATTTGTAAGAAGCAAGTATCACATCATTAAAATGTGTATATATTTGATTCGGTAAAAATCTTTTTATGTTTATCAGCCATTAGCAATTTATCATTTATGAATGTCTGTTCATGTCCTTTGTCCAAATGTTTGAGTGTTTGGTTTCAATTTGTTTCTTAACAAATTGCAAGATTTTGGAAAGTATAAAACAGGATTTTGACAAATGCAGAAAATCAGAATGGGGCCGTGATATCAAGATTGATATAATTGCAAATTTTATGGAAATGATCGAAATTTTATGAGCAGAAATACATTTATTAGAGATCCAAAGTATATGAGTATAGCAGGTAGTTCAATCCACTAATAGTATCCATGTGAGAAAAAAATTTAAACCATATATGGAGCTTCTTAAAAACTGAGTTAAGAACTTGGGGCCTCATCCAAAAAGTAACGGGTGGGAAAACATTGAAGCTTCTCACATGACCAGTCAGTGTTTCTTAATTCTGAATGCATATTAAAATTTAGGAGCTTTCAAAAATGCCAATGCCTGAGACCAATCCCCTGCAAATCAAATAAAAATCTTTAGGAGTGGAAACTTACATTGATATCAAAAAGAAAATCGACAAATGAGTGTGACTATATGTGCCACAAGGATTGAAAACAAATATTCTGAGTGAGAATTTAGATAAAATCAAATTTACCTAATGGAAATCTTTGGAAAGAATGGAATGGAGTAGAACAGAACAGGGAGAAAGTACAAGAAGAAGAGAGCGATGGGAAAATTTTTTGGTAGCATAGGAAAGGGCCTCACAGAAATGGATGGCAGTGGGATAGAAAAGAGAATAGATGTCAAAATAAAACATGCAATTTACTAGTTTATGCATAAATCGAGATCCATGAAGGTAGAATAAAGTTTGAAATATGAACCAGCAGAAATGTAAAAATCAGCAGTTATTAGGACTTCCCTGGGAGAGAACAAGACATTAATTCAATGATTTACAGGCAACATTGAAAATTAAAATAAGGAGGCAGGCAAAGGAGAAGGAAGCATCAAAGATGATACATAGATATAGTACCTAGCACAATGTTTAGTGTATAGCAGGTGAGGTGTTCAAGAAATATTTATTCAAAGGAAAAATAAAGAAAAAGAAGACTGGGGATAGAATTCCCAGGGCCCCCTTTCAATGAGTAGAAAAAGAAGGCATAGACCTGGGGATAAAAATGGAATATCAAAGAACAATTTATTTTTATTATTTTCAAAACCATTTGGGGGATGGTGAAGAATTCAAGTGATGCAAAGAGTACTGATATGGTGGAAATGGAGGGAAGTCCATTACATTTCACTAAGACAGTATCTGTATTAGAGAAGAGTTGGCAAGATAGTTGGCTGCAAGGCCTGTAAATGGTTGAAGAAAGAGGGTAGAAAGTGGAGGAAGTGAATATAGATTATTCTTGGCAAAGAACAGAAGGAAGGGAGGATTGTGGGAAGAAGGCAGACTAGGGAGCTCCAGGTCTCAGTCCTTCCAACAGAACAATTATTAAACAGGCAGGAATGTCTGAAACCACGATTTAAAAACTCTGGCAGAGAGAAGAACACTGTACAGTATCCAGGGAAGAGAAGGAGGAAGAGGCTGATAACCTACAGTACAGAACAGTAAATTGCTCTCTCTGCAAGGCAGCTATTGGCACCCTACCCCCACTGGCATGGCAGGCTGCCATGGGATCCAGCCCCTGGCTAGCTCACTGCTGACAGAAAGGGAAATAAAATCCTCTTCCTCATCACCAAGGTTGGACATGTCAGATCAGTAATCACAGCTTTATTAGTGACTTGGATTGCTGGGGGCAGCCATTGTTTCAACCTCCCCTGCGTGAAGGCAGACACAGCCTTTATTTCAACACACCTAGGAAAATGGCCATGGCAAGGGAGATAAGAAACTGGGAGCCTACTCCAGGCTGTGGCGGACAGTTAGTTGAAGGGTTGCATTTGCTATGCAGGCTAAGAAAGCTCAGCTTTAGGGAACCACCAGAGCAAGTCTTGGTGCCCGTTCTGACCCCTCCTTTAGGGCACTTTGGGGCTTGTCTGTACCCCCCGTGTAGGTCTGGCCTTGTTTATAAAGACTGGGAAAGACTGACCCAGGAAAGTCCTCTTGGGGTGACCATCTTCCCAGAAATAAAATCTGCTGTATAAGAAATTACAGAGGCAGACAATCTGAGGCAGAAATTTGCTGTCTTCAAACACTGGGGAGAGGGAGATCTGTCTCCTGGGAAACAGGGGTGGCAACCAATCACCTGTTAAAGGGACTCCAAAACAACTAAGAAGCAAAGGTCCAGGACAAAACACAGGCCAAGAAAGACAGGGAAAACCTTGCACACTGCATTTGCCTTGGGCAGACCTTCCTGATAGGAGACCTGAGCTCAAGAAAATCTCTGGTTTATCACCAGGTGGTTACAAAATCAAGAAATAGACATCTAAGGGAATAAATCCCTGAGTTAGCATTTTAAAATATTAAAATGTACAGTGTGCAACAAAAGAGTACAAGGCAAACAAAGGTACAGGAAATGATGGCTCATCCAAAGGAAGATTATAAAAATCCAGAAAACACAAATGAAAAAGTTGATACTGTGGAGATACTGAACAAATCTTCTGTAGCAGTTTGATATAGTTATGAATTCCAAAAACAGATATTGGATTATGTTTGTAATCTGACCTGTACCTGGGCATGACTGAGTTATGATTAGGTTCATGGCATGGCAAAGAACAGAGTTGAGGGTTTCTGATGTTGGAGTTTTGATGTTGGACTTTGATGCTAAAGACTTAAGCTGGAGCCCTGGGAATCCAACACACAGAGGAAAGAGAAGCCAGCCCCAGGAAGAAAGGAACCTTGACCTTGAACCCAGAGAAAAGCAAGCCCCAGGAACATAGGAACCCAGGAAGCCTGAACCCTTGCAGACATCAACAGCCATCTTGCTCCAAATAGACTTTGGTGAGGGAAGTAACGTATGCTTTATGGCCTGGTATCTGCAAGCTCCTACCCCAAATAAATACCCTTTATAAAAACCAACCAATTTCTAATATTTTCTATCAGCACTCCTTTGGCTGACTAATACATCTTCTTAAAAAAAAGATCTTAAAAATGCTCAAGGAGATGAAGGAAAGTACACAGAAAGAACTAAAGGATATCAGGAAAACAATGAATTAGCAATATGAAAATCTTAGTAAACAGAACAATTTTGAAAAAGAATGAAACAAAACTACTGGAGTTGAAGAACACATAACTGGAATAAAAAAGGCCCAGGAGGATTTCGAGGGCACATTGTAGCTGGCAGAAGAAAGAATCATTTAAATTGAAGACAAGACACTTGAAATGAGTGAGGCTAAGGAGAAAAATGAAAAAGGAATTATAAAAAGTGAAAAATAACCCAAGGTACCTCTGGGCCACCATCAAGCATACCAAAATGCACATTATGGGAGACCCAGAAGGAGAAGAAAGAGAAAAACAGAATATTCAAAGAAATAATGACAGAGACTTTCCAAACTTATATATAAATTGTATCAAGTATAAAAAAGATGTGGGGGGACAGAGTATATAAAAAAGTATATGCATATGCTACTGAATTTGTATTGGGATCAGATCATATATGATTGTTACATATTAGGATTTAAAATTTTAAAACCATGATAATCACATGGAAAATAGGTGAAAAATACATACAGATAGAAAAAATGGCACTCAGTATGCTACAACACACACACAAAAATGAAATAAATATAAAAGTGGGCATTAAAGGAAGAATTGAGGGACAAAATACTATAAGACATACAAAGGCTAAAGAGTAAAAAAGTTGGCAAAATTCAGTTGCTCATGGGCTGTTGGACTGATTTTCTCTGTTCTTTGCTGATTATAAGATGCCTCAATTTCTCGCCATGTAGATCTTTCCAGCATGACAGCTTAAAAAATTGTGCCACACAAGAAGGCAATAAAGAGTTGCCTAGCAAGATGGAAGTTACAATCTTTTCTAGTCTAGTCATGGATGTAACATTTTGTTGAATTTGTCTTATTCTATTGGTTACAATCAAGTCACTGGGTCCAGCCCATACTCTCAGGAGGCAGGGGTCACTGGGGGTCATCTTAGTGGCTGCCTCTTAGACCAGGATTATATTAGATGTGAGTGAAGGAGTATTCTTACAAGGCACCAGAGTTGACTTCAAGTCCTTTCTAATACTGTTTTAAAATTATGCTTCTGCTTAAGAATTCTTGAAAAAAAAGTTACATCTCTGGGGAAATAAACCACAACAACTATTTATCCTTGAAAGTAGCCTGGATAGAAATATCCTCAAGGAAGGAAGATAGGCAAGTAAGAAGAAAAGAAAAGAAGGAAGAACAAAAGGGGGGAAAAAACAACTTTAAATTTTTAATGTAGAGGCCATCATAGTGAAGATGAGATATAGAGTTCCATGACTCCAAATAAGTGATAAAGTGCAATACTCAGATAGAGATAAAGATTCAGGAAGTTGGCACTTTCAGTTTTGTCTTAATCAAGGTGAAGCTAAGATCATTGATTATAGTGATTGAACATATTGAAGGTCTATACACCCCAGTCACTGTGCTATGCACTTCATATAACAATTACATGATGATGATGGCGGTGTTGATAGCATTTACCAAGAATATTATTAGTTTCTTTCAGAAGTTGTACTAAATATTTTATATAGATATCTCATTTAATCCCCATAATAATTCTATGGTTAATAGTATGTTTGTTTGACAAATGTATGTTTAGGAATTTTAGAGTTTACATAGCCTGTCCAAGGTCATCAAGCTAGAAAATGGCACAGTCAAGATGAGCATCTGGACCTTGTTACCATGACACTAGGCATGTTTTTAATTGCCCTGCTATAATGCCCTAACTGCTGGAAATAGGGTGAGGAGCTTGAGGTCAATAAGGAAAGGCATGATTCTGGAAGTCAGAATAATTCCTCAAAGGGCATATGGAGAGATGAGTACATTTTGGAAGATAAAGGAAGGTAAATTCAGGTGGCTGATGAATAATGATGGTAATAGTCTTAAAAAAGGGAAGAAAGAAAGATGATTGGAAATAGTAAAAAGAGAAGACTGGTGCCTTCTTTTTCACTAATTACTTATATTTAACCTAACTTTAGTTATTTAGGAAGGATGAGGAAATTCACATTTTCGTAGGGAGAAAAAAAATCTCATACGCCATAGTAAATTAGGGATGGAAACCACCATGTTTTAGACAATCCCTTTGTATTTAATGGTGGTAATTTAATCATGACCTCGTGAAGCTTTCAAAAGAAATTCCCCTCTAGGAACTTGATAGGCATGGATGAAATAAAAGAAACATTGGTCCTGCTCTCATGATGCTTATTGTCTAAAGAGCAGGGTGACCAATAATATATTGTCCAAACCTGGACATTTTTAGAGTGCGAGTAAGTACCTTCAATAAGTTGCTTGAATAAGTCCCATAAACCAGGGCTCTTCCAAACAAACTCTAATTTATGCTCATCCTATCAATGGAGAAAATAAATAAGTAAAGAAACTAATAAATATGTAATTATAAGTATATTTGGTTTTTTAAAGGAAATAAATTGTGTTTGTATAAGATGATCAGGAAAGATTTCTCTGCAAAGGTGATGTAAAATAAAGACCTAAAGGATAAAAAGAAAGTATTCCTCTGAAGAGAAAGTAGTACTACGATTTAATAAGCCCTGAACTGGGAAATAGCTCATCCTTTTCAAGGAACTGAAGGAGGTGCAATGTTGCCCACAATTCAAAGAGGGCTATGGCAAGAGATGATGCTGAAAGAAGATAAGAGTTTAGGTATACAGGATTTTATTCTAAAAGCAACAGGAAGCCTTTGAAGGAGTGTAAGTAGTATAATGAGATTATCCGATTTACATTAAAAATGTCAGGGAAGACTACAGTAGCTGCTATGTAAATGTATTTTTGTAGAGGGCAAGAATATCAATGAAGATTGAGAGAAGTGAATGGAATCTATATGTAATCTGTAGACAAGAAAAGATAAAAGGTGATGTATGCATATAGGGATTACTAGAGAATAGAATCAAAAAGTGTTTCCAGTTTTCTGGCTTGAGCCACAAAATGGATATGGGAGACAATTTCTGGGATGGAGAAGACTTCCAGACAAGAAGTCAGCTAAATAGGAGGGGTGAGAGCATTTGTTCCCATTGGAAGGCTTATTTCCATTTCTCTACCCCAGTTTGAAAGTAAGATCTCAAACACCCACTTTGTCTGAGTTGTCTGGCTGAAAGCAACAGAAATTGATTCAAGGAAAGGCAGTTTTTGGGATGCTGGATGCCCAAGTTTGGAAACAGGCAGAAACCAAGCGACTTCAAGGCAGGAACCACAGGTCCCAGGAGGCAACTTCTGGAATGAAATGGAACGCCAACCACTTTCATTCTTTTCTATTGCTTCTCAAGAGCTCATTTTCGAGGATGTATCGGTGTAGCTTACTTTGTGTTATGTGCCCAACCAAGACCAGAGAAAAACCAAGAGGAAAGTTAATTTCATAAATGAAATGCAGAGAGCACTTTTGGAAGGTAGGCAGCTCAAACCAACATCTGACTGTACACAGGAGCTTTTCAGTGCAGAGTTTTAAAACTGATACCACCAGTCCAGCCAGCAATCTGACATTCACCCAGCCACTGGGAATATCTAAAATGGGGAAGTGGTTAGTGGGTAAAACTCTGAATTGTACTTAGGTGGGTAATGAATATAGGTACAAGTTCATGCTTTCTGGGATGCAGAGGGGATGAGTTATTTTCCACAAACCACTTTATTCCACACTGATATAAAAATAGCATGCATACTAGCATTTTATCAGACCTATTTAATTTCCTTTCTAGTCTGCATTTGGTGGTAATCCAGGGGAATTAGTGAACCTGGGTCCTCTTCACTATGGACTGATTTACCTAATGATCTGTTAATGAGCTGTTAATCACTTATTCAAATTGGGAGGGTTGGGTGACTGAGCAGGTGCTGAACCTGGAGAAAGAATCTGCTGCAATAAAATTTTCCAATTTCCATTTCATTGGGAGCAGGCCCTTCCTTGCTTTCATTTTCTGACCCCCCTCCCCTTTTTTTCTTTCATATTCTTGCAGGATCTTGAACAAACTTGGCTCTTGATGTGTCCTGAAGTGCTGAGAGCTAGAGTGTATGAGTCTTGAATGTTATATTTCTGGTTGTTAATATAGACAGGAATTAAAAGGAATTTTAAGGGGAATCATTGAACTTCAGGAAAGTAATAACTTGATTGATCCATCAATAAATCTTCTGAAAATAGCAAACTGTGAAATTCAATATGACCATATAGAAGTATATAGTATATTGAAAAATCTCACAGGCACATTCTCATTTGATCAGAAGTAGCAACCACATGAGATGAATAGAAGGGGAGGTGTTTTCCAGATATATGATGGAGGATTAGTCATGCCTAAGCCCCCTCTCAATTAGAGGCAGAGTGGTCATCACCATCTCAAAATCCTCAAGATTGGAGAAGGAACAATGGACTAAAGTAGACTTAATATTATTCTACTATATATTCATTATTCTAGCAATGGAAGAACTTTTATCTAATATCTATAGACATCATATATACCTACATCTACATCTAATCTACATCTATATCTATATACATGGCCAGTGTAACAATTTATCTGAACATTCATGTTCCTAGCCTCAGTTCCAACTTGAAATGAGAGATCTTGGGAAAATTCCCTTCACTTATTTGGTATACTTTCTTATCTTCAGAATAGAACTGGAAGTTTCTATTAATTGTCTCTCCAAAAAAAACGTATCTAAAGAAAAGTTTAAAAAGCCTTCAAAAACTGAACTCTTTGGCTCTCCCTGCTTCCTAGATGTATAACAGTTTTATTATAAGTCATGAAAAAGTAATTTCACTTAAGTGGCTGAGCATCAGAGCTGATAGATGACTGAGAGCACTCACATAATTATGTCTTTTAAAATTGAACATAGAAATTGTAAAACAATCATTCCACTGACAAGATCCAAGGAAGACTTTCAGAGTATGGCCAAAATGGTCATTTAAGAGAACTACTTCTGCTTTGTTGCTTTGTCACTGCTGTTGTTGTATGTTTGTTTTTATTGTGTTTCCTGGTTTATTTTGTTTTGTTTGTTGGTTTGTTTTATGATTCAGGATTTCTTTGTGTCACTGGCCTGAAAGGAACCTAACTAGGGTAGTTTTTCAGAGATGAACAATATTTCTAAATCTTCTATTTTTCTACTGAGCCCTAAATATTCTCATTTTCTAGAGAAAAATGATGCTTGCAGCCTACTGACCAATAAGTTTTGTTCAATAAAAAAGAAACAAAAGCTTCTCAAACCAAAAGGAAAATGGATAAACCTGTCAACCCAGCAATAGTGAGGGAGTTTTTCATTTTCTTATTAACTCCTTGTTAACACAATGACATATACAGGAACAAGAAATCCACATTTTCATATAAACATTATGGTTTGTATATAGTAACTAATTGCATTTTCTTTTAACCCCAGAATCAGAAAGGAAAATTTATTTTATTCTTTAATCATATCATCCAATGAAAGCACATAAAATCATCCTGATAGCCTCTTTAACATCATTTTGTATATTTTATCCCAGTTAAGGAATGAAAATTTCCCTTGCAATTCCCCTTCAAGATCATGAGCTTCTGTTAGATAAAGAAGAGTTTGAATTCCAAGTTGTTAACCAAACCCCCCCAAACAAAGGTTTTGCTGCTATTTTTTTTTTAATGTAAAGGAACATGGAGGGAATTGGCTAAAGGATAGTCAATTCTCCTTTGTGCTAGAAATTTCTGTTGATTTCCATGCATCAAATATACATTAATCAGAACTAAGGATGTAGTGAAATAAATGAAAGTTATTAAAGGATAGAGAGGGATGGCATTTAAAGCAACTGTTTGTTTTGCCACCACCAAATCCATTTCCAGACAACAAACCATTACCAATTTCCAGAGAATGGTTTATTCTGTCCTGGTAGATGCAGTGTTAATGTTCTGAGCTGGTGCAGTGACACTCCTCTAAATAAAGGAGAGGGAATGGCTTGATTATGCCTGTCACTGACCAGTTATTAACATTTTCCAACAAGGACATTAGAGGAAAAATTCTGAGAGGTCAATTTGTATTTCAAGAGTGGAGCCAAAAGAGAGAAATATTACTTGAAAGTAATGTGCTCATGGCAAGAGTAGGTGTGTTAAGTCCCATTCAATTTGGGCAGACTTTATTAAGCTTCTTTTATGTTACAGACTTCTTTTGAAGTCCTTGATCCTTCAAGGAGTTCATTGTGTGGGGAAGAAAAATAAATTCAATAAACGTTTGTCAAAACAATTTGACTAGACATATATACAAGATACAAAGGAGGGATTGATTAACTCTTCCCAGAAAAGTAAGAAAAAGGACAGACTTGAATTCAAAGCTCAGCTGTGAGAGATAAATCTTCAGGCAGTAGAAGTACAAGGCAGACTCCAGGAAGAGAGAAAATGTATAGACAAAGACTCAGAGGTGTAAAACAGCATAGAAGATTCTGGAAAACATGGTTCTATACTGATGGAGCATAATGTTCTTGAAGAAATAGGAAAATATTTAAGAGACAGACAGGACCTTACTAGGCAGATGTTAAGAAGCCCCTAATGGATTTCTCAAAGGGGCATTGTGTAATCAGAACTGAATTATGGTAAGATTGCTCAGACAAATTTGTAGAGGTAAGATTAAAAGACATCAAGAGTGGAGACCTGGAGATTAGTGTGGAGAATATGGTTGGAATTAATAGTGAGGGATGTGATGTTCTAAATTAAGGTGGTGGCAGTGGAATAAAGGACAAAAGTGATGGTAGAGATTGGAGAAATATCAGCTTTGCTTAGTCTTGATGTTGTTTTGATTTGGGCTAGGTGATTGACTAGATATTGACCTCTAAGTCCAAATCTACCATACCTGGCATATGTATTTCTCGCTGGCTGTCCTTCACAATGCTTCATTGCACAATCCCATGTAGTTCCTTATTCCTTCATGCCCCATTCCCAAAGCATTCTGTTCTATCTTCTGGAACTGCCAATCCTCCTACATGTGTGAAATACTTAGAGTACGTTTGCTACCCCTACTTGGTTGGCACCCCATCTCCCCTGAGGCTTTTTCAAGTGGTAAATAATTGTTCTCTCCCATCCATCTTAACTTGATAAAAAAATTATGGGTGCTGTCCCCTGGATCCTCATGATTTCCTATTATTCTTTTTGTTTAAACAAAACTGTCTGCTTTGAGGTTTCTGCCGTTCGGCGTACTGTTCTCTTAATACTATTATTTATTGACCTCCACTTCATTCCTCTTCAGTCACTAGTGTGTCCCAAGAATGTGCAGGCATTTAGATTCCATCCTACACTCTTTATATACTAAGCCATGCCAACATTCTCATATCAACTCCCATCACCTCACATTCCACAAGAATGATTTATCTAATACTTTGGTTTACTTCCATAGCTTCCTCATCTCCAAATGGCTCTCTAATCCTCTCAAGCTTATTCCTTGAACCTTGTTATAAGGTGCACTGTTCCACATGCTAAAATTTCTAAGTCAAGCATCCCTCTTTCTAAACATTTTTGCTAAATATTCCATTTGCTTATTTAATTTCAGCTTTATGGGGACCTCCACTCCATTGACCCTTCCACCTATTTCCAATCCATCAGTTCATTACTTCTCTTCCCTTCTTATATTTGGGTTCCACAATCCACACTTTAAATAATATTGTCTATACTAATCTAAACTGATTTCTCCAACCATGTTTGGCCCCATCTCTCTTTCAGTCCCACCAACACTGAATGAACCCAAATAAAGAAGTCTCTCATGTGTGCACCTGAGGTCCTGACACAGATAGAAAAAGTACCCAACAGGACAGCTTAATTCCACTACACTGACTTGGTCTTCAAACTCAAATGGGTCATCAATATTTACTGGCAAGTCTACTGTTTCTCTATTCAAATCCTTCTTTCAACCTCCAACGTTTGCATCTAAGAGAAAATATAAACCATCAGACTGGAATTTTTTCATCTTCCCCTTACCAGACATTAAAAAAACTTCCATCATCTGCACTCTCTCTTTCTCTCTTCCTTCTCCTGTTATAGTTGAGGGCCTCTCTAGGTTCCTAAAACATCTACTTTGAATTCCCTCCCTTCTGACCTTCTGAAGACTGTAACACTATTTGTTAACCCTTCTCAATTCCATACTTAAAATATCCTCCTCAAGTAGATAATTCCATCCACTTTTAATTAAGCTTAATTTACTCCAGTCTAAACAAAGCAAAAACTAAACAAAACAGAAAAACTTCTCTTGATCCAGCCATTTATCTCTAGCTACAATGCTATCTTTATCCTCCTCTTGACAAACATATCAGAGTGTCTATATACCTTACATCATTTCTTCATGCTCCGTTCTTTCCTCAACCTACTTCTATTTTCAGTCTCCACTGAAACAGCTCTAACCCAAAAAACCAACTGTCTTCAAGCTGCTAAATTAAAAAAAAATTAGTGCTCATTTTAATTGATCATGATTTAATATCGAAATACACTCTTCTTTAGCTTCTAAGAACTCTTGCTGGTTTGTCATCACTACTATGGTTTTACGCTTAATTTTTCTCCTTTTCATAGTCAAACTATTCACCTGGGCTGGTAAATGTTGGAGCTGCCAAGGCATAGCCATAGGTCTCCACAAACTATTTTATATCTATAGAGCATGGATCAGCAATTATTTTTTTTCTGTGAAAGGCCAAACAGTAAGTATTTCATGCTTTGCAGGCCATACAACCTCCTGTTGCAGCTACTGAATACTGAACTCTGCAGATGTAGCATGAAAGTAGCCACAGACAATATATAAATGAACAGACATAGCTGTGATCCAATAAAATTGCATATGCAAAATCAGACAGCAGGCCAGATTTGTCCCATGGGCCACAATTTACTGAACCAAGTTCTAGATTATTTCTTCCACATCCACGGTTTTAATTGCTAATTAAAGATGAGTCAAAAACATATATCTATCTATGACCTCTCTCCCCTGAAGACCAGACTGTCACTGACATAACCACTGGAACGTCTTAAAGGAATCACAAATGTAAATGAAGGATGTGTAAAACTACAGTCCTTACCCCACTGATATATGGGAATATGTGTGGGGCTGTTACGTGCACCCACTCATTTCAGACACAATCCCTACTCTTCTCCCCATCACTAATTCCACTCCAGCCACAAGGCCTCCTTGCTGTCCCTTGAAGATGGACATGCTAAACAGGTTTCTGCTTTAGAGCCCTTACGCTGGCTTTTCTCTCTGCTTGGATACTCTACCCCAATATCCACATGGCTAGCTAACTCACTTTGCTCGAATGTCTCTTTTTCCGTGAGAACTCCCCTGACCATCTTATTTAAATTGCTGCTCCACACCAGGACAGTGCCAATACTCCTTATTCTGCTCCATTTCTATTTACACATCACATTCTATTTCCAACACGTATCACTTTCTAAGACACAATATGATTTGCTTATTTATTTTGTTTAATTTTTTGTGTCTTTCTCCCCATACAAAACTGTAAGCTCCAAGAGAGAGCAGTGATGGTTTTTCTATTTTAAGCTCTGATAAATTCCAAAAGCCTAGACAAGTGCCTGATACCTAATAAGACTTAATAAATACCATATGATTGAATGAATGAAAATATCTAAAACCAAGCTCAGGGCTCCCATTTTATGTCTTTCGTAAAAAACAACAACAACAACACAAACAAAAAAATAAACAAAAAAAAACACCTGGCCCTCTTCCAGTCTTCCGGTATGACTCAATTCTCTCCTTCACTTCCACAGACAAGCTTCCTTCTGATTTTACCCTCAAAGTTCTCTGAAATTTCTTCATTCTATTTTCTGAACTGGCAATGCCTTGTCTAACCAGCCAGGTCTTCTCACTTGAACAAACGAATGAGGTGTCTGCCTGGTTCCAACATTTACTCTAGTACATCTCCAAAGCCATTATCCATTCTCTATCTAAAAACATCATTTTCAATGTACCTTTTTACCTCCATGCTCCCTTGGATGAAATTAATCCTTAGGTAAAGACTGAAATCCTGCTACCTACCATTTCAGCTTCATCTAGCATTCTTGATATTTTTGCTACAGTTAATTATCAGATAGATGAATAAGCAGAATGTAAGTAAAGAGGAGAACACAAATCCTTGGTTTTATTCGAGAATAACAAGATGAATGGTGCTATGTCCAAGTAGCTTAAGGAAAATAAGAACAAAAACAGGTCATGTAGCAATATAATGGGTTTGTGCTTTAATTTGTCAGGTTAGAGGTTCTTGGCCATTTGGATTAGTTGTTATTTGGCTAGGTAGGTATAGTACTTGGGGAGAGATCAAGGCCATGAAGAGAAGTTTTAAAATAATCATGGGATTGGATGAAATTCCATAATAAGAGTACTGACAGAAAGAAAGCAGGGATGGGTCCTTAATTAATCCCTTTTTTAGGACTAGCAAAAATAGATGTTTCAGCCAAAAAGACTGAAAAGAAGCACTTAGAGGAAGAGGAGAAATAGCAGCAGATGTTAACAAGGAAACTATAAAAGGAAATTATTTTAGGTTGGAGGATATGGCCACTTATTCCAAGTGCTACAGATAGGTGACTTAAAATATTTATAATTGAGGTAAAATTGATATAGCATAAAAGTAATCTTTTTAAAGTAAACAATTTGGTGGCATTTAATACATTCACAATGTTGTGCAACCACTACTTCTATATCATTTCAAAATATTCTTAACAGACTCAAAGGAAACCTTATACTAATTAAGCAGAAACTGAGTATCTTGGTTTGCCCCAAGGGCCACTGATGCAAAGTACCAGAAATGGGCTGACTATTATAATGGGGTATATTTAGGGTAAAAACTTACAGTTCCCAGGCCACCATGAAATGACCAGATCAAGGCATTAGCAGAGGCTTTCTCACCAAAGTCAGTTGCCACATAGTGAAACAAGATGGCCACCAAGCTCTGCCAAATTCTCTGCCTTCCCCTCCAGAATCTACTGTCTTCTGGAGCTCAGCTTAAGGCAACCAGCCATAGGTTTTGTCTCTTACCAGAGCTCCACTCTCAGTCTTGGCTGCTCCACTTTCTTCCTGAGCTCAGCTGTGATATGTCGGCCATATGGTTCATCTCCCCCAGGGCCTCAGCTCTTTGAGCCTCTTGGGGATTCTCTCCTTGAGCTCAGCTGTGGGCATACCTGGAGTCCTTTATCTCACAACGCAAGATCAAATATAATATGGTGGTTTTTCTTGTGTGTGTCTCTTTCACTGTCTCTGTTTATATAGACCCAGCGAGAGGGCAGAGACTCAACCTGAATCATGTCTCACTGACATAGTCTGATTAAAAAAGTCTCACACCCACAAGAATGGATTAGTTCAAATCATAATCTTTCTCTTTTTGGGATTCATAAAAGAATTTCAAACAGTCACACTGCTTATCCACTAAACTCTGCTCCCAATTCATTCTTCAATCTGCCTTGTTTCTCCATGGATTTACCTATTCTGGATATTTCATAAAAATGAAATCATACAATACGTGATCTTTTATTTTTCACTTATTTCACTGAGCATAATGTGTCATTACTTCATTCATTCATTTCATAAAGTGCTCATCTCTTTTTAGGGCTGCATAGTATTCCATTGTGTGTGTGTATATATATATATATATATACACACACACCACAATTTGTTTATCCATATATCCTTTGATGGATATTTGAACTGTTTACACCTTATGACTATTGTGAATAGTGCTGCTATGAACATAGATGTGCAAGTATTTATTTGAATACCTGTATTCTATTCTTTTGGGTATACTACTGTGACTGGAATTGCTGAGTCATAGGTAATTCTATGTTTAACTTTTTGAGGACACAACAAACTGTTTTCCACAGTAGCTGAATTTTATATTCACTCTAGAAATGTGCATGTATAAGGATTGAGATTTCTTCACATCCTCACTAATACTTGTCATTTTCCTTTTTAAATTATAGACATTCTAGTGGGTATGAAGCAGTATTAGTAGTGCTTTTGGTTTGCATGTCTCTATTGACTAATGATGTTGAGCATCTTTTTATTTGCTTATTGTTCATTGTATTCTTTTTCAAAAATTTATTGAAGTATATAATAAGCAATACATATACAGTAATAGTTGTGAACTTACAAAACAAACATATAACGTACACAAGGCTCTCATACCTTGCGCAGATACTTTGTTTAGTAGTAATATTTTAAGGATGCTCTTAAATCATTAGTACAAAATGTTTCATAACAATGTAAAGTATTGGTGTGTTTTTTCTTTGTAGAAATGTCTATTCAAAGCCTTTGCCCTTTTTTAGTTTTTGTTGAGTTGTAAAAAGTTTTTATATATTCTGGATACCAGATCATTATCAGATATACTATTTGCAATAATTTTCTTCCATTCAGTAGATTCCATTTACACTTTCTTAATAGTGTCCTTAGATGCACAAAACCTTTAAATATTATGAAATTCAATTTATCCATTTTTTTGGTTGCTGCTGATGCCTTTGGTGTCATATTTAAAAATCTATCATCAATTTAAAGGTCATGAATATTTTAGTTCTTACAGGTAGACCACTGACTCATTCTCAGTTATTTTTAGATTCGGTGTAAGACAAGTTGGATCCACATCCAACTTCATCTTTTATTTTCCTGTGGGTATCCTATACTATCCAGCACCATTTTTTGAAGAGACTATTCTTTCCCCATTGAATGGTGTTAGCACGTTTGTCAAAATCAATGGGCTACAGATGAATATGGGTTTATTTCTAAACTTGCAATTTTAATCTGTTGGTCTATATGTCTTACATTATGCCAGGATCACACTTTTAATTACTGTAGCTTTATAGTAAATTTTGAACTCAGATACTGTGAGTCCTCCAGGTTTAATCTTGTTAAATATTGTTTTGTCTATTAGAGACCTCTTGCAATTCTACATGAATTTTAGAATTAGCTCTTCCATTTCTGCACAAAGGCCCACTGGAATTCAATGAAATAAGAATTTCATTGAATCTATAGAACCCTTTTATATCTTAACAATATCAAGTCTTCAAATCCATAAACATAGGATATTTTTCCATATATTTAGGACTTATTTGTTTTTTTGTAAGTTTCAGGGTACAAGTCTCACATCCTTGGTTAATTTTATTCCTAGGATTTTATTCCTTTGGATGCTGTTTTAAATGAAATTATTTTCTTAATTTCCTTTATGAATTGTTATTACAGATGTATAGGATCACAAATGACTTTTCTGTACACTATTGATTTTCTTGATATTGTACCTTGCAACTTTTCTAAATTTGTTATTAAGCTTTAACCCTTTATGTATGTCTATATGTATATGTGTTAAAAACCTTTGGGATTCTTTTCCTCAATGTAAATAGATTCAAACTTTATGAGAATATAGTGTTACATCTTCCTTTTCAATTTAGATGTCTTTTCATCTCTTTTTCTTGTCTAATTTCTCCAGCTAAAACATCCAATTCAAAGTTGAATAGCATTGCTAAAAGAAGGCATCCTTGTCTTGTTCCTAATCTTAAATGGAAGTTTTCAGCTTTCACAACAGAGTATGATATCAGCTGTGAAATTTTCATTGATACCCTTTATCATGCTAAGGAAATCCCTTCTATTTCTACCTTTTTGAGTGCTTTTATAATGAAAGTGTTTTGGATTTTCTCAACTGCTTTTTCTATGGTAATTGAAAGGATCATGTATTTCTTTCCTTTCTTCTATCAACGTGGCATACTACATTGATTAATTTTCTTATAATGAACCGCCTTTGCTTTCCTTGACTAAATAGCCACCCCAGTTCTCTTTTGGTTACTACTTGCATAAAGTACCTTTTTCCATCCTTTAACTTTCAACCTATCTGTGTATTAGGGTGAAAAGTGAACCTCTTATAGAGAGTGTACAGATGGATAATTCTGCAGACTGTAGCTAGTTTTAGTGACTTTTCTAAACTAATTCTGTAAAGTCTTTTTTAAAAATTTATTAACTTTTTTTTAAAGATACATAGATCACAAAAAATGTTACATTAAAAAATATAAGGGATTCCCATATACTCCATTCCCCACATCTCCCACTCCTCCCACATCAACAATTTCTTTAGAATGGTACATTCATCGTTGCATTTGATGAATTCATTTTAGAGCACTGCTTCACAGCATGGATTATAGTTTACTTGTAGATTACACTCTCTCCCAGTCCATTCAATGGGTTATGGCAGGATATATAATGTCCTACATCTGTCCCTGAAATATTATTCAGGACAAATCCAAGTCCCCAGAGTGCCCCATATCACACCTCTTTTTCCTTCTTCCTGCCTTCAGCAACTCCCGTGGCCACTGTCTCCACATCAATGATATACTTTCTTCCATTGCTAGAGTTACAATATTCTATAGTAGAATACCTGTAAGTCCACTCTAATCCATATTTTATTCCTGCATCCTGATGCCCACTCCACCTCTAATATGAGAGGGGGCTTAGATCCCACATGGCTGATGGATGAGATTCTCCTGCTTACAGTTGTAGACTCTCTCGGTTCCTTGGTGTGGTGGTTGGCCATCCTCAACTCCTTATTAGCTAACCTAGGTAAGTCCAATGAACTGGAGAGTAGTTATTGCAACTCTGCTGAGCCTCAGGACCCAGCTGGCATATGGACAGTCCAGAGATTCTAGTTTCTAGGACATACACTGACCCCAGTACCTACCACAGGTTCAGTAAAAGTGACAGAAGAGGCATGTGTAGAGAACCCACACATCTGAGTCCAACTCCATTACACTTGGGTATACAAATTCCTAAGTAGGGCCCAATGGCAAGGCACTGAACTCCAGAGCTATCTGCCATGATTATAGGACCTGGGTTTCTCTGTAGCCCTCAGGAGCACCACTACCTGAGGTTGTATCCACTTTGGCTGTCTCTGGGATCCTGCTGAGAAGTGTGTAAGTGCCACCCCTCTGAGGATCTCCCGACTCATTTTGAAGTCTCTTAGCTATATAAACTCATTTATCTTCACCATTTCCCCTTTTATTCAATATCTTTTTCTAGTTGCTTCCCCAGTCAGTGCTTGGTTGTAATCCCTCAGCACCATGGATGCTCATCCCCCTGAGTCATGTCCCAAGGTGGGGGGAAGGTCATGCGTCTACATGCTGAGTTTGGCTTAGAGAGTGGCCACATTTGAGCAACATGAAGGCCCTCAGGAGGTAACTCTTAGGCACCCTGCAGCTCTAGGCCTAGTTCATATTTTAGGCACACAGACTCATAAGCACAGTCATCAGTATCAAGGGCCATCATGGGACCATCCTTTTTCCCTGGTCTTTACCCTTGCACTTGATGATTTTTGCTGTTCCATTGGGAAATGTGACAGATCTCCCCAGGTTGGGAACTCAGCACTCCCTCAGTTGTCATATGAAACTCTACCCAGTATGTCAATACCAATGAACATACGAACATATCTATATACCCTCTATGCATGCCCTGGAAAACTCCCTTCCACCCATGCATCCCCCATCAATGACACCCCACACCAATGTTCCTCCCCTGCCATAGTTGAACCCCTCTCTGATCCAAAACTTCTTCAAAAATGAAGCCTAATATGTTGCCAAATTCAATTAAAAGGAAAATGAAATAGTAATAGCTTAAAAATTTAGAAATAAAATACATAATAATTTAGAAAAACTAAAATAAAGTAAAAAAATAAATTGGGATATTTAAAAAATGAAAAACAAAAAATTATTTTTAACATTTTGCCTTTCATCACTGTAATAGGTGTTGCCCTGTATGTAAAGTGACAAGGCAATCTCTTCCATTTCTTCCTCAGTGTCTTATATCTTTTTTATTTTTATTTCTTCAAAAAAGTTTTAGGTCTCAGTAAAGTCACATATAGAATACAGGGGGCTCCCACACACCTAACATCCTCCCCAGCAATGATCTTTTTACTTATGGATATTACATGTGCTACAACTAATGTACAAATTCTTTAATCTTTGTCATGTGTCATTTTTGAAGCTTCTGTTACTTTACCTTGTGTTCAGAAGGTGTTTCAACACAGATTTCCTTAAATATAATAAGACCAAATGGTAAACAGAGAGAAAGAAGAAAAAAGAAAGCTTTTCTAACATGGGTCCTACACTGGCCATGCATGTGGCTTTCTAACTTCCACAGTATACATGGGTATATTCAAATATCCCAATTCCTCAAAGAAACTCTATTTCCCAAAACTTCCAATGCATTTAGCACTCTATTTTATACCACAACCATATTTTTACCCTAGATTATTCATTCACCTTCCAGCAGTGCTTTTGAGGAATGACCACCACTTCTCCAGTGTGGGTAGTTCTGAGTTAGGCAAAACAAAAGCAAGCATCTTCCATCAGTCCTTCAAGTAACCCCAGACAGGTTAAAACAGACAAACACTATTCTTTGTGA
Organism: Dasypus novemcinctus; assembly: GCF_030445035.2. Taxonomy (NCBI): domain Eukaryota; kingdom Metazoa; phylum Chordata; class Mammalia; order Cingulata; family Dasypodidae; genus Dasypus; species Dasypus novemcinctus. Next base: position 37,199,179 of record NC_080699.1, on the reverse strand, counting down.
TACAATGGGCTCTACTCCTTCTGGAACTAAGGATCAATATCCCAAACTGGAATGACAGCTGCCATCATCAGAAACAGAGTGAAGTGGGGGATGAATGGTGTGGCAAGGGCAAGTAAAAATGCCACATCTTTCTTACTATACTTATGGTAACTTTTCCTTGTTTGATCATTTGCTTGGGTGCTATAAACCTCTGATTATATTTTAGACAAAAAAGTTGGGTCTCACAATTTTGCTTGACTTTTTAATGCTTCTGTGGTGGCACAGATGTTTAGAGTTGCCTACTCCTTTTTCATTCACTTCCTGTCTTCCTAACTTAGTGATTTTTTATAGAAGAGTAGAAGACATTGCAGCAAAATGGTAAGTAGGTGGGAGTCAGATTGCAGTAGGTGAAGAAGTGAATGGAAGTAGAGGAAATGGGAAAAAAAACTATATCCACTACCCTTTTAAAGAGCTTGACTGTGAAAGAAAGAAGGGGAAGAGGCATGGGAGAATACAGATTAGCATAAATTAATTTGATTTATTACAGTATGTTTCCCAAGAGTATTTGTATATTTAAATAATAGTAACAACACTGACCATTAACATTTATTGAGGATGTCAGTATGTATCATACACCATGCTAAGTTACCCCTTATGTTTGTGAGGTATCCTAATTTTGCAAATGGAGACCACAAAGAAATGAAGTAGGTAACTATCTCCAAATCACACACCTAATAAATGGTGTGTGAAGAATTCAAACTCTTACCTACCCAACTTTAATAGCTATATTTTTAACTCTTAAAATGGAGTTTTCCAAATATTGGTTATCCACACATCTTCTTCCCCATTTTTGCTTAAACCCTCACCATGAACTAATTTTACCATTATTTACTCAATACTTTTTTAAAAAATTCACTCACTTTTCACAGTTGATTGGTTTCTTTAATGTATAAGGGGATTACTTTGTATAAAGAAAAACTCTCACCAACTGTATTTTATTAAATACTCAGTTTATTAAAATTATACATATTTAATAAAATTTAAACAATTTTATTAAGACATGGGTAGACACTTATTAATAAAATTCCCTTAAACAATTTGAACCACAATTACAACTTAGTATGACTAATCCTTCTAAATGTTTCAAGCACCTTAAATAGAAGGTAAAATATGCACAAATACAATTTTTAAAAATCACACTAAAATCTATTCTAAATTATAGGTTTTAGTTCACTTTGTCATTATTTATATACTTGATTGTATACTTGTCTAAACAATAATTGACTCTTCGTGATACTTTCCTAAGGTTGTTCAGAGTATTTTTTTTAAGATATTCCCTAAGGTTATAGTATTTACCAAAAAAAAAAAAGAAAGGATATCTAATGCCATTTCCCACTAGCCAAGATTATAGAACCTGGGTTATAAATTTATAAATTGATGAACTCTTAGTCAAGGTGCATACGGATGCTTTTCTCAAAGATGACTCAAACCTGAGCCATGTGACATCATAATGAGCTTCCTTTCATATCTTAACTTCACTAGCTATGCCAAAAAGCTTTTGGGGTTCATGATTTTCATTTAGCTTTAAATATTTTGCCACTTGAGAGAGCTTTTCCCAAAATTATATTCTCTCAAATTTTGTTTGCCTGGCGTTGTCTGGCTGTCCTGCACCATACATATTATATTAACTTGCCATTTCTCTGACATCATAATATATTGACTCACATTGTTAATATTATTCAGTATAAATGCATAACTTACCAGCATTTCATTCTAATGACAAGGGACAATTGGAGGTTGTAGGTTCTAGAAGATGTGAAATAAATTGCATATTTAGATTGATTTAGGGGCACAGGGAAGTTGAATCATCTATCACTTTGATACAAATTAAAAAGTGGTAATTTGGGGGGATTGAATTATGTATCCAAGAAAAACATGTTATTCATCTTTATTCATTCGTGTGATGTGAAACCAATTGCAAGTATGACCTCTGAAGATGCTGTTCCTTAACGCATGCTCAAAGGGTATAACGGTGGATCTTAATCCAGTATGGCTGAAACCATGAGCCAATGAATTCCTGTTGTTCAGCCACTCCATTATATAGTATTTGTTTTAGCAGATAGGAAACAAAAACAGCAATAAATTAGATAACTTTTGCTGATTAGCCAGCAGACCTCTTTTTAACTGGATATTCTACCAAGATACGAATAATCAATTTTAATTATTCTGTGTTTTAGTTCTCAATTTGTATAGGACTATTTAACTTAATCCAAGTTTCTTCTAATTACCCAAATCTATTTAAATATATAGAATTAAACAGTATCTGTGTTTTGCAAACATACACTTAGAGTAATAAAATAAAATACATATAATAATATTTCCTTGCAAATTAAATTAATAAAATAAAACTTTTCTTTGTCTTTCATGTATCCTTCTTTTGTATAACTGCCTAGACTTTCAAAACAGTTTTAAATTAATGATAATTATTATCCCCTTTAAATTTCAAATTATCATAAATTGCCCAGTAGAGCTTCTTTAAGTCAGCTTCTTTTTTTGTTATTTCCCATGAGATTCTTAAAAATATCCTTGCTTTCTATCAATATTAGTAATTTCCATGGTTATACAGAATTTTTATTGTCCCAAACAATTTTCCAGAATCCTGGTCCTTTTTTGTGGAGCACATTAGAGACAAAAATCCACATGCTAGAACTGAACATCAAAGTTGCTGACAGCCAGCAGGGCTGGGTTATATTGGTCTGGGTTCAGAGTTATAACTAAATATATATTTCTTTTTAGGGTTATGCATTCACTTTAAATTGTTTTCAATTTAAACTGGTATATTGGTGTTATAAACTATTTGTAGAGGAAACTATGATTTTAATTATTACTAAAACTGCCTATTACATAGTCATATACTTTAAAATAATTGATTTTTAAAGGAAGCTTTAGATCAGAACTGAATATTGCTACTAGTGTCATTTCCTTTATATACATACATAAAAGGAAATGCTAAAAATAAAAAATAGAGTCCAACGCACACACAAACACAAGCAAAAATACGATGTCTGAGACTACTTCTGGCAAGTAGTTGAGTCTGAGGACTACTCTATCTCTGGAGAGAAAAGAGATAGAGCAAATGTTAGAGAAAGTTAAAAACTAATAGCACCAAATTGAGACTTTCTAGTTGATTTAAGCCTAAAAAGAAATGAAAATAGAATTATAATAAGATTTCTCCGTATAGTATTCCATATTATTTAACTACATGTCTTTACCATCTGAAGTCCCTTAGAAATAGTATGGCACGATATGCCACCAAAAAAGAGAGCCAAAGAGAAAAATATGCTTCATATTGAGATTCCAGTTGTGAGAATAAGGGAGGGTTGGACATACCCAGTGGATTCTCCAGCACCTCTCAAATTATATTTTATGGAAGTAATTTTGTTATATGTAAATGTTAGGGACACAAAATTCAAGTACTGTAAATTTTATGGCTTCTTACAATTATTACACTTGTTTCATATTTAAGTTCAACTAATACTAGCCAATATACATGGCCACAAAGTGGAGAGCCAAGATTTAAACTCAGGCACTATGACCCTAGAGCTAATACGGCCCCTAATTATTATACTACTCTTCCTGGAGTCTTGATTCATCAATATTTTTAATAGTGTTGAATCACTATCAAACAGACATATAAATAGGTGACTCAAAGTGAGAATTAAATTCCTAGTTCTATTTCTGGAATAGTGGCATGATAAGCTCTGTAGACACAGTTCCTACTAAAATAACCATAATGAGTCAAACTGTTAATGAAAAAAAAACAAAACAAAACAAAACAAAAAACATCTATTTAAGGCCTGTGTAAATTTTTTATGGACTTGAAGCAAAATTCATTCAGGTAAATATACTAATTCTTGATAAGAGAAGCAAGACTTTGTGGCACATGAGCCATGACGTGCTCAATCCCTACCACCTAGCTTGGCATGATGGAAACTCCAATCTAGTTGGATGTGGCCAGGAAGATGGAGCACACTCCGCCTATGTAAAAGATAGAAGTACACAAAATATACAAATGATTTATGACTGAAAACATTCCAAATTAGAAGAAAGCTATTAATCTACACATCTAAGAAGCTCAATGAACTCCAAATGAAACAAACACAAATTGACACCCAGATAGCAGAAACACAAAGACAAGAAAAATCTTAAAAACAAGTAAAAAATGACTTTCATGTGCAATGGAACCCCAAAAATATAAACGGTTAACTTCTCATGAAAATAATGGAGGCTAGGAGGTATTGGGGGACAAATCCAAAGGGTTAAAGAAAAGAAAATGTTAATTAAGATAGTCATATCCAATGCAAGAATCTTTAAAACATGAGGGTAAAATAAAGACATTTCCAGGTAAACAAAAACTGAGAGAATTTGCTGAAATATGCCACCTAACAAGAAATACCAAAGGAAGTTCTTCAGGAGGAAAGCAAGATATTGCCTAAGCAGACTAGCTCCTATAAATCAAACCCACATGAAAAAGCACAGTGCCAGTAAAGTTAATTGTGTAATTATAAAAGACAGAATAAAGGCATATTTATGTTCTTCTCTTTTATCCATTTGTAGCTGTAAGCATGTATTTGAAAAAAAGAAGAAACGTTTCAAATCAATAACCTAATCTTCCACATTGAGATGCTGGAAAAATTAGAGCAAACAAGAAACCAACAATAACAGAAGGGAAGAAATCAAAGAGATTAGATTTGAAAAATAATGAAATAAAGAATAGAAAAGATAGAATTAACAATACCAATAGTAGTTTTTTCCGAATATCAACACAATTGACAAACCTTTAGCTGAACTGATCAGGCAAAGCAAGAGAGAAGATAGAAATTATAAAATCAAGAGTAGCAATGCTTCATTCAATATGTGTTCATCACTTGTAACAAAGGTCTCACAATGAGGGATGGTGTTGATGTGGGAAGGTGTGGGGGGGGGAGCGGGGAATATGGGAATGCCTTATATATTTTATGTAACATTTATGTCATCTAAAGCTTCTTTAAAAATAAAAAATAAATTTTAAAAAAAGTGAAATTGGGGGCAGTGTAGGGAGTTTCAGTCCTTCCACCACACTGGCTGTTGAACGGGCAGGAACTGTTGGAGACGACTCTTCTGCAGAAACAGTGGGAGGAAAAGCCAGGTTGTGTTCCAGCTCCTAACTTGCTCACTAGAGACAGACATAAAAATCCTCTTCCCCAAGAACAGGGATGGGCACAGCTGATTACAAGTTATGGTTTTTGACTAGCAAATTCTGATCACTGGCTTCCAGCTCAGAGCTCCTGTTTCTACCTGCCCCAGACAAAGGTGTCAGCAGCCATTGTTTCAACTCCCCTGGACAGAGGTGGAGGTGCTGGAGATTTAAAGACACACTACTTTCCTCATGGTTGTGGAGAACAGTTTGCTGAAGGGCTGCATTTGCTAGGCAGGTCAGGAAAGAACAGTTTTGGAAAGCCAATTGACACTAAAAGCCTAGGTAAGAGAGAAGAACTGACCTTCAGAGTAAACTCATCAAGATAATACAATTCCTAGACATCAGCAAAAAAAAAAAAAATTATATGCAATACTAAGAAACAGGAAGATATGACCAGCCAAGGGAACAAATCAAAACTTCAGAGAAAACACGGGATTTGTAACTAATCAAAGATGTTCAAATGTTCAAACAACTCTTCTAAATAAATTCAAGGAGATGAAGGAAAATACAACTAAAGAGAAAAAGGAAATTAAGAAGACAATCTATAAGCATAAAGAAAAATTTTAAATGTAAAAAGAAACATAACAGAAAAATTGAGGATGAAAGGCACAATTGAAGAGATTAAAATACACTAGAAGCATACAACAGCTGATTTGAACAGGCAGAAGAAAGAATCAGCAAGCTAGACTACAGGACCATTCAAATTTTATAGCCAGAGTCAATAGAGAAAAAAAATGGAAAAAGATTGAGCAGGTTCTCAGGGATTTGAGTGACAACACGAAGTACACAAACATGAGTGTCCCAGAAGGAGAATAGAAGGGGAAAGGAGCAGAAAAAAATTTGAGGAAATAAAAAAATTTTCCCAACACTTATGAAAGATATAAATATACCTGTCCAAGAAGTTCAATGTTCTCCCAACAGAACAAATCCTTATAATCCTACTCTAAGATACATACTAATCAGAATGTCAAATGCCCAAGATAAAAGAATTCTGAAAACAGTAAGAGCTTGGAGTAGTGTCAAAAAATGAACATCTTTAGTAAGTGTAACTGAAAGAGTAAAAAGAGAGACAAAAAAGATGTGACATATAAAAACCAAAAGAGTCTGGAGGCTGTCAGAAGGATTGCCCTTATGCACAACTGAGCAGAGTCTGAGAGACAGATAAAGCAGATACAACCCCCAGGTATTGGTTCCTTTGAGGGCTAAAGAGACCCATGGGAGTTATGGTCATCGCCGATGGGGTTAACTACCAGGTCAGATGGCCCCTCTTTGGAAATGGTGTTTATGTGTGATGAATCTGGACTCAGAAGGGATCTCTCTTCATAAGACTTTCATGCTAATGTGCTGGAGTTGCAGTTAGTGTTGGGGTTTAAGATATATTTAGGGGATTTGAATCTCTGGACTGACAATGTGATAGCCAGGTCCTGAGCCTCAACAGACTCCAGCACCTACAATCTGATTTATTGGACTCATCACACTCAGCTAAGATGGAGTTGAAGAAGGACAACCACCACACCATGGAGCCTAGAGTGATTACAACTGAAAGTGGGAGGATTGCATCCAGCATCCATGTGGAATCTGAGCCTCCTCTTGACATAGAGGTGCAATGGACACAACCAATCCAATGTCCACATAGAAAAGGTGGCATTGGATTGGAAAAAGTGGACATGGTGGCTGATGGGTATGGGGAAAGGCAGGAAGAGATGAGAGGTGGAGGCGTCTTTGGGACATGGAGCTGCCCTGGATGGTGCTTCAGGGGCAATCACCGGACATTGTAAATCCTCCCAGGGCCCACTGGATGGAATGGGGGAGAGTATGGGCCATGATGTGGACCATTGACCATGAGGTGCAGAGGTGCCCAAAGATGTACTTACCAAATGCAATGGATGTGTCATGATGATGGGAATGAGTGTTGCTGGGGGGGGGTAGAGGTGGGGTGGGGGTGGTGGGGTTGAATGGGACCTCACATATATATATTTTTAATGTAATATTATTACAAAGTCAATAAAAATAAATAAATAAATAAAAATAAATAAAAACCAAAGGATAAAATGTCTGAAGTACTGAATGTAAGAACATTGAATGTTAGTGGATTAAACTTCCCAATCAAAAGACATATATTGGCAAAATGGATTAAAAAAACAAGATCCAAAAAATTATTTACAAGAGACTCACCTTAGACCCAGGGACACAAACAGGTTGAAAGTGAAAGGTTGGAAAATTAAATTCAATGTAAATAGTAACCAGAAAAAGAGCTGAGGTAGCTATACTAATATCAGACAAAATAGACCTTAAGTGGAAAAATGTTATGAGGCAAAGAAGGACACCAAATACTAATAAAGGGGGCAATCCACCATGAAACAATAACAATCATAAATATCTATGCATCTAACCATGGTGTACCAAAATACATGAGGAAACACTGGCAAACTGAAGGAAGAATTAGAGGTCTCTAAAATAATAGTTGGAGACTTCAATACACCACTCTCATCAATAGATAGAACATCTAGACAGAGGATCAATAAGGAAACAGAGAACTTGAATAATATGATAAATGAACTAGACCTAAAAGACATATACAGAACATTGCACCCCAAAACAGTAAGAGAAACAGTCTTCTCAAGTGTGCACAGATCATTTTCCAGGGTAGATCATATGTTTGGTCACAAAACAAGTTCAATAAAATTAGAAAGATTAAAATTATACAAGGTACTTTCTCTAACCATAATGGAAGGAAGCTAGAAATCAGTAATGGGTAGAGAACTGGAAAAATTAACAAATATTTGGAAGTCAAACAATAAATTCTTTAAAAATCAATGGGTCAGGGAAGCAGATGTAGTTCAAGCAATTGAGCTCCTGCCTACCACATGGGAGATCCCTGATTCGGTTCTCAGTGCATCCATAAGAAGGCAGCAAGCTGGCACAATGAGTAGGCATGGCAAGTTGAAATAAGATGATGCAACAAAAAACCCAAGAAGAAAAACATAATGAAAGACACTACACAACAGGGAGCAGAGGTACTTGGTGCCTCATAAAGAAGACAGCAAGCTGACAAAACAAGATGAGGCAACCAGGGACATGGGGAGGAAAAGCATAATGAGAGACACAACAAAGCAGGGAGTGGAGGTAGCTCAAGTGATTAGGTGCCTCCCTCCCACATTGGAGGTCCTGGGTTTGGCTCCCAGTGCCTCCTAAAGATACAAGGAAGACAGACACAGCAAGTGCAGAACATCAAGGGGATGGGGAGAAATAAGCCTTTAAAAAATATTTTTAGAAATCAATGGGTCAAAGAAGAAATTGCAAGGAAATCAATAAATATCTGAAAACAAATGAAACAGAAAATAATCTATCAAAATGTATGGGAAGGAAGCGGCTGTGGCTCAGTCAGAGGAGCTCTGGTCTACCATATGGAAGACCCTCGGTTTGCATCCCAGGCTTCCTTTTGAAGGCAGGCTCGGTGCACACCGCAGAGCACAGCCCAGCCCACAAGCACCATGGAGTGCCACCCAGCCCGCAGACACTGTGGAGAGCTGACTCAGCAGGGTGATGCAACAAAAAGAAGAGAGACAAGCGAGAACACAGAAGAACCCACAGCAAATGGACACAGAGAGCAGAGAGCAAGCAAGCCACAAGAGGGGGGATAAAAAAATGTATGGGAAGCAGCAAAGGTAGTGCTGAGGGAAATTTATAGCCCTAAACACTTACTTTAAAAGAGACAAAAAAGCTAAAATCAAAGACTTAACTGCACATCTGAAGAAACTACAAAGAGAACAGCAATCTAATCCCAAAACAAGGAAAGAAGGAAAGAAATAACAAAGTTTAGAGGAGAAATACATGAAATTGAGACTTTTTTAAAAAACAATAGAAAGAATTAGCTAAACCAAAAGTTTATTGTTTGAGAAGATCAATAAATTTGGTGAACACTTACTTAGACTGGAAAAGAAAAAGAGAGAAGATACAAATAAATAAAATCAGAAATGAGAGGGTGGACTTTACTACTGACTCCACAGGGGGAAAAAAGATCACAATAGGATACTATGAACTGTATGCCAACAAACTGGACAACCTATATGAAATGGACAAATGCCAAGAAACACATGAACAAAGTACACTGATACTGAAAGAAATGGAAGACATCAAACGGTCAGTTACAAGTAAAGAGATTGAATCAGTAATCACAAACCTCACTACAAATAAAACCCCAGGATGAGATGGCTTCACAGGTGAATTCTACCAATCATTCCAAGAATTAATGCCAATCGTGCTCAAACTCTTCCAAAAACTTGAAGAGGACAGAGCACTTCCTAACATTCCATGAGACAGAACAGCACCCTAATACCAAAGTCAGATAAACATATTACAAGAAAAGAAAATTACAGACCAATTTCTCTTATAGAGATATAAAAATCCTCAAGTAAATATTGCAAATTGAATCAAATAGAACATTAGAAGAATTATACACCATGATTAAGTGGCTTTTCCCCAGGTATGCAATGATGGCTCAATGTAAGAAAGCAAATTAATATAATACACTACATTAATAATATGAAGAAGGAAAATCACACGATCATCTTGATTAATGCAGAAAAAGCATTTGGCAAAATCTAACATCTTTCTTAAAAAAAAACATTTAGAAAAAAGTCAAACTTCCTCAATATGATAAAGTGCACATATTAAAAACCCACAGCTAACATTGTACTCTATCATGAAAAGCTGAAAACTTTCCCTCTAAGATCAGGAATAAGACACAGATGCCCATTGTCACCACTGTTATTCACCATTAGGATAGAAGTTCTAGCTAGAACAAATAGGCAATAAAAAGAAATAAAACATATAAATTGGAAAAGAAGAAGAAAAAATTTCACTATTTGCAAATGACATGATCTCACATAAAAAAAAAAATCCAAAATATCTACAAGTAAATTACTGGAGCTAATAAACATGTTCAGCAAAGTGGCAATATACAACATCAACATGTGGAAGTCAGTAGTGTTAATATACAGTAGTAATGAGCAATCTTAGAAGGAAATGAAGAAAAATATTCCCTTTATAATGGCAACTAAAAGTCAAATATCTTCTAATACATTTAACCAATGATATAAAGGACTTATACACAGAAAATTACAAAACACTGCTAAAGGGAATCAAAGAACACTTAACTAAATGTAAGGACATTCCATGTTCATGGATTGGAAGAATAAATATAGTTAAGATGTCAATTCTACCCAAATTGATTGCAGAGTCAATGTAATCGCTATCAAAACTTCCAATAGCCTACAATATAGAGATGAAAAAAAGTCAATTATCAAATTTATTCAGAAGAGTAAAGGGTCCCAAATAGCCAAAAACATCATGAAAAAGTAGAACAAAGTTTCAGGTCTCACACAGTCAAAGCAGCATGGTAGTGGCATAAGGACAGATATATTGACCAGCAGAATCAAATTGAGAGTTCAGAAATAGACCCTCGTGTCTCTGGTCAGCTGCTTTTTGACATGGCTGCCAATTCCACTTATCTGGGAAAAAAACAGTCTCCTCAATAAGTGGTACTGGCAGAACTGGATATCCGTATACACAAATAATTTAAATAAGACTCCTATCTAAAACCATATACAAAAATTAAAGATAAATGTATCAAATACCTAAATATAAGACCCAGAACTGTAAAACCCCTTCAAGAAAAGGTTGGGAAGCATCTTCACAATTAAAAAATTTGTCCATCAAAGGACTTTGTCAAGAATGTAAAAAGACAACATAAGCAATGAAAGAAAATATTTGGAAAACATATGCCCAATACAGGGTTAATATGCAGAATAAAGATATCTTACAAGTTAACAATTAAAACACAAACCAATTAGAATGTGGGCAAAAGATAAATACACATTTCTCCAAAGAGAAAATACAAATGTCTAAAAAGTAAATAGGGAAGTGGATGTGGCTGAACTGACAGAGCATCCACCTACCATATGGAGGGTCCAGGGTTCTATACCCAGGGCCTCCTGACCTGTGTAGTGAGCTGGCCTGTATGCAGTGCTGCAGCATGCAAGGAGTGCTGTGCCATGCAGGTGCGCCCCCACATATGGGAGCTCCACACGCAAGGAGTGTGCCCCAAAAGGAGAGCTGCCCTGTTGGAAAAAAATACAGTCCGCCCAGGAGCTGTGCCACACACATGGAGAGCTGACAATGCAGCAAGATGACACAACAAAAAAGAGATACAGTTTCCCAGCGCCTGACAATGAAAGCAGATGCAGAAGAACACACAGTGAATGGACAGAGAGAGCAGACAACACCGGGGGGGGGGGGGGGTGCATCGAGAAATAAAAATAAACCTTTAAAAAAAAAAGTAAATAAAAAGATGCTCAACATCACTAGCTATTAGGGAAATGCAAAGCAAAGCCACAATGAGATATCATTTCACGCCTACTGTAAAGGCCACTTTTAGAAAACTACAAATGTTGGAGAGGATGTGGAGAAATGAGAAGACTCATTCATTACAGGTGGAAATCTAAAATGGTGAAGTCACTGTTTGGCAGTTCCCTATTCAGGAACCTGAATATAGAATTTTCATATGACCCAGAAGAATTGAAAGCAGGGACTCAAACAGATATTTGCACACCAATGTTCATAATGGAATTATTCACAATTGCCAGAAGGTGGATGCAACCCAAGTTTCCATCAACCAATAAATGGATAAGCAAAATGTTGCATATACATACAATGGAATATTATTCAGCCATAAAATGGGATGAAGTCCTGATGCATGCAGCATGGATGAACCTTAAAGATAATGAGTGAAATAAGCCAGACATAAAAGGATGAATACTGCATGGTCTCATGTTATGAACTAATTATAGTAAGCAAACTCATTGAGTTAGCATCTAGAACACAGATTACCAGGACATAGATTGGAGGTAGAGAATGAGTTGATTCTTAACATACAGAATTTCTATTTAAGTTGATGGGAAAGGTTTGGAAATGGATGATGGTGATGCTAATACATTATTGTCAGTGTAATCAACAGCATTGCACTGTATATGGTGAATGTAGTTAAAAAGGGGAACTTTAAGTTGCATATATTACTAGAATAAAAATTAAAAAGATAAAACACAAGACTGTACAACACAATGAACCCTACTGTAGACAATGTACTATATTTAATAGTACAAGTATAAGACGTATAAGAAGGTTCTTTAATGAATTAAAACAAATGTACCATGCTAATACAAGGTGGCAATAATAGGGTGGTATGTGGGAAATAATACACCTAATTTAAATAATAGATGTTAGAACTATTTTAATAATCCTTTTTCAATTGTTATAAAGGTAGCTACTTTTTCAAAAATAATACAATTATTTTAAAAAGTGTCATCATCCACTGTAGCAAGTGTTTCACACCAATGCAAAATGTTGGTGTAGGGGGTGTACGAGAATCCTGTGTTTTATGTATGCTTGTTTGGTAAACTAACTCCTCTAATTAAAAAAAAAAAAAGCAAAAGATAAGACATCACAACCAACCTTACAGAAATGCAAAAGAAATGAAAGAATAATATGAATGCTTCTGTGGAAACAAATTAGATAATGTAGATGAAATGGACAAGTTCCTAGGAAAGCAGCACATGACTAAAACTGATTCAAGACTAAATAGAAAATCTAAATAGACAATTATCAGAATTCTTTAGAGAAGTCAGGAATGAGGCCTAAGAAATGAAAATTGGATTTAATGATTAAGAGATTCCTCCACTGATCAAGTGAAATTTTTCTCAGAAAAGGCAAGGCTGGAGACAGAAAAAAAGTAGAGTAGGAAGTTTACTCCCTCCACCAAAAAAAAAAAAGAATGAGCTGGAAAAAGAGGTTGAGAATTAACTAGGTGGTGGAAAACCTGGAATCAAATTGTACAGTTAGAACAACCATAGACTGCTGGAGGAAGAGAGAGTCTGCTGAAATTCAGTTTTTCTCAATGAAGCTATGTGAAAACCAGCTACCAGTCCCCATGCTGGTTATGGAAACACCAGCCTGGTGTGGTCAGGGCAGGCAGTGGAGTTTTGTGAAAATCCATCAAAACAGAAAATGCCCAATAATCTTATATCAAAAGACTTTATATTATGAAGATGGCAATACTTCCAAATTGAGCTACAAATTCAACACAATCCAATCAAAACCTTAGCTGGTTTCTTTGTAGAACTTGACAAGCTTATTTCCAAATTCTTGTGGAAATTCAAGGGACCCAGAAGAAGCAAAACAATCTTGAAAAGGAAGAACAAAGTTGGAGCACCCATACTTTTAATTTCAAACTTACTACAAAGCTACATTAATCAAGACAATGAGGTACTGGCTTATGGATAGACACAAATACCAATGGAACAGAATTAAGATTCCAGAAATAAACCCTAATTTTTACGGTCAATTAATTTTCAAAACTGGTGCCAAGACAATTCAATGTGAAAATAAGAGTCTTTTACCCATATGTAAAGCAATGAAATTGTTCCCCTACCTTACACAATACACAAAATTAATTCAACATAGATCAAAGACCTAAATGTAATAACTAAACCTCTAATATTTTAACAATAAAATAAAGAAGTAAATCAGTGTGACCTTGGATTAGGCAATAGTTTTTTTAGATATGACATCAAAAGCATGAGCAACAAAAGAAAAAATAGATAAATTTGATTTCATCAAAATTGAAGGGAGCTTCAGAGGACATTATGAAGAAAATCCAAAGACTTCTGTCTGACAAGCACTTTATAAGATGCTTAACATCCTTAGTGATCAGGGAAATATAAATGAACGCCATGAGATGTTATTTCACCTTTTATTGTTTTTTTATCAAATGAGAAGATAGATAAATTCTGGCAGCATGTGGAGAAATTTTTAAACTGCTGTTGAAAATAGAAAAAGACACAGCCATTTTGAAAAACAGTCTGATAGTTTCTTGGAAGTTTGAAAATAGAATTACCATATGATTCAGCCTTTCCATTTCTAGGTATATACCAAAGAAAAATAAAACTATATATCCACCCAAAAACTTGGACATCAATGTTCATAAGGCATTTTTCATAAGAACCAAAAGGTAGTAACAATCCAAATGTCCACCAACTGATGAATGGGAAAATCTGTCATGGTATATCCATACAGTAAAATATTCAACAATTAAAATGAATGAAATACTAGTACATGCTACAACATGAACTTTGAAAACACTTTGCAAGTAAAAAATCAGTCACAAAATAACATAAATTGTACGATTCCACCTATATGAAATTTCCTGAATTAGGCAAATATATTGATACAGAAAGTAGATTGGTTAACTAGAGTTGGAGGCATTGTGGGAAAATGGGGCATGACTGCTAATGGGTACAAGGTTTTTTTGGACTGACAAAGATGTTCTAAAATTAATACTACTCAGATACTAAAAACTATTGAATCGTACACTTTAAATGGATGAATTGCATGGTATGCAATTTATATCTCAAAAAAATTGTTTAAAGTGCAATATAAGGAGCATAATTCTTATGGGAATATAGTTTTATGAGATGCACAGGTAAGTGGTCCCCAGCTCAACCTGGTCGACTGGGGCTTCAGTGAAGGCAACGATTTCTGAGTTTTAAGAGTCACCTGGCCAGGAGTTGTTCATACGCATATACATACGTGTGGATGTGGTTGATGTAAGAGAGAGAGAGGGGGGGTCCTACTGTGGTGGAATAGTCCATAGAAAAACAACATATAACTCAGAGACTACGATGAAAACAAATGAGACTGGAGAAGTAAGCAACATCAGTGGTTTTAACGCAGAGGTCATATTTCATAATGCCGAGATAATGTGTTTGGAATTAGCCCTTTGCCCACTGTAGTATTCTGGATGGAATTTTGGTAAAAGGCACAATATGACACATCTCAATTCTGAATTGTGGTGGATGTGTTGTTTGGGAAGAGAAGTAGAGAGGGCAAAGCTAACCCAGAATGCAAACTGCAGTATAAACTATAACCCACGCTGAGTGGCAATGCTCCAAAATGTGTTCATCAATTGTAACGAATGTACCACACTTATGAAGGATGTTGTTAATGTGGGAAAATGTGGGAGGTGTAGGGAGTGGGGCATACGGGAATCCCCCTTTTTTTTAATGTAACATGTATGTAATCTAAATATCTTTTCAAAAATAAAAAATATATTGAATAAAAGAGAGCTCACTGAAACACAGGCAAGAAATAATGACAACATGAGAAAGATCAGTGGTGCTAGATGAAGAGATGTAGAGGAGGGAACAGATTCAAAAACACTGAAGAGGTTTTAAAAAAAAGTGATTTAACGTCCTTGGTGGTTGGTGATGCTACAAAGGGAACAGGAGAAGATGGAAGAATCAAGAATCAGGCCAAGGTTTCCAACAGGATGACCCAGTAGGGTACCTGAACCAACAAGTGAGGGAGAAAGGAGGAAGGCCCAGTTTAGGACAAGGTGAAACATGTTTGCTCTTAGAAGACTGGATATATGTCATGTTCATCTGGTATCTCCAACATACAGCGTAAGTGTACACCAAATAGCTGACGGGGCAAACTGCAATATTGCTAGATTTCCAAGTCAACTGTCCAGAGGTTCAAGTTCCTGTTGGACCACTCCCCTAAAAGCCTAAAGAAAGTAATCAACATTTGTGAGGCACATGGCAAGTAACAGCCAAGCAATCTCCTATTTTCTAAGCCTGCCTGGTGTTCTATAAAATGAGGTCCTTGCCAAAGTTCATGATGACAAAATTGTAGAAGAGAGATGGATGCTTTCGGAGTGGAAAAAGGGGAATGCTTTGCAGAATTTTGATTTAGAGCCTCAGCTGTAAATGCCAGTTGTTCCACTAACTTCATTTTGCTAATGCAAGAACAGCTTTTGCAGTAATAACATATTTCAGTGTGAATGTCTTTTTAATAATCCTTAATTTGAGTCCTAATTCCCTTGATAGCCACTTTGAGGAGACAACTGCACTTCCAAAAGTAACACTGCGTGAGCACATTTGAGAAAAGGCCAACCATATGTGCACCCCCCTCCCAATCACACTCATAACGAGAGAGAGATGTTATATATATTTTAACACATTATCATATTTCTTAAAGCCAATGTCATCAGAAGACGGCCCTGAACCTCTTAATAAGCAATCACTCAGAAATTTCATAGGCATCAGCAATTAACAGCACATACCTTATCATCAGTCAGAATCTAAGCAGGATGGGGATAGAAGACAAAGATGCTCTGATAAAAAGAGCAATAATTGAGAAAGGGAGAAGAGCCAAAATCACAACTCATAAAGCCAAGGTAAGCCCACAGCAATGGGGACAGCTAGATATATTTTACCATAGAATCCAATATAATTTAGCAACTGTTTTTGTATTTTGTTCCAGTGGAGAAAGCCAACAACCTAAGGTGGGATCGATGAGTTGACATTGATGGGTCCAGAGTAACAGAGCTGCCCAATAAATAAATAAATAAATGTCAACAAAGAATTATGTGTGTGCCATCACCTTTCCCCTCCTGAGCCCTTGGTAGAACAAATTTATTTTTGTGTTATAGAAAATGGCTCGCAGAAGCACCCACACACTCCTCATCCATTCCCAACTGTCTACCTTTCTTCTTAGCTGCAGTAATTCTTAACTCTTGCTCAGAGAACATTTCGTGTGTCCAGGCTTACAATTTGGGCCAGAAGACTCAGAGAGGCTTAGACATATAATATACTTATGCAACACACATTACCTAGCCTGTCAGGTGGGAAAAAGGAGAGGCCCTTTGATTAATAAAGGATAAACAGAAGAGCCATGTAACGATATTCATTATTCTTCCCTTCTATGCCCTGCCCAGGCCAGGTCAAGTCTTCCTATTTGTTGGGGATTGAATCACAGCTCCCATGAAAGGCATGTTTAGGTCGGAACCCTGTTTCTGCAGATGTGAACCCGTTTGGAAATAGGATCTTTGAAAATGTTATTAGTGAAGGGATGCCCACATGAAATGAGGGTGGGCCTTAATCCAATACTATGGCTAAAGTCCTTAAAAGAAAAGGAAATAGGACAAGGGAAGCGAAGCCACAGGAGAAGCAAGAAGCTAGAAGTCAATGAAACCTGGAAGAGAAAGAAGCCACTCTGTGCTTTGCCATGTGACCGAAAAGTCAAGGAACCCCAAAGATGGCCAGTGAGCCAGAAGATACTGAAACTGGTAGGAAAGAAGCCTTCTAGACTCTGAAAGCAGGAGTCAATAAATACCTGCTGTTAAGCCAATGGACTGCATGTATTTTTTTTAGCAGCTAAGAAATTAACACACTCTTATGAGGGTGCTTTGTTCATTTGATTGTCTATCATTCTACAACTTTCTTTTATCGCACTTACCAAAATGGTTTTTGAATAATTTTGTAATTACTTTCTGTTGTCTGCCAGCTCCTTGAGAGCAGGGACTGTCTCTTTCTTGTTCACTGATCTCTTCTCAGATTCTCATGGGCACTCAATGAATATGTGTTAAGGGTGGAAAGAGAAAGCTAGGGATGGAATAAGGTAGGAGGGAAAAAGAAAGAAAGGGAAATGGAAGGAATGGAGGGAGAGAGGGAGGGAGAGAGGAGAAACTAACTGTAGAGTTAAGTATTTCCCAGGTGGTTTGGTTTGATACCTTTGGACCACATCATCCACCAGAGTTTTTGGCTATACACAACAGGAATCTATGTTGAGAGTCACACTTAAGTGCCTGCCATTTCTGCATCTATTACAGTGGACAAGTAAAAGGAAGAGCAGCTCCATATTCTCTGGAATTTCAGGTTCAAGGCACAACAATACAAACATTTAAGCAGAAAGAAAAGAAAAGCACAGCACAGTGATCTTCTGAAAAAAACAAAAATAAAGAAAGCATAATTTTGTCTAATCCCTGTATTAGGTAGTTCTGTTGTTTACAAGAGAAGTCTCAACCATCAGAAAAAATCACCTCCAAAGAGCAAATCAATGATGTCCTGTTACCAGAGTCCTCATAGGGGCAATAAATCTAAGGATGACCTGAAAAGTCACCACTTTCAAAGAACATAAGGTCTACAGTGCTGTCCCTGAGGGCTTTCTTGTTGAATGGAATTATTCTTTTTATGTGCTATCCAAACTGGTAGCCATTTGCCACATGTGGTTGATATGTGTCTGATGTGACTGAGTTTTCATTTTATTTACATTTAATTCACTTACATTTACATTTAAATAGCCACATGCAGCTAGTGGTTATTGCATTGTACAGTTCATGATAATTACAAAACAACTTGATTAATGGGGAAGTCTAGCTTAAGCCTCATGCTTTTTGGTTTTTTGATACTTAAAACGGTCTGAGTAGATGCTTCTAGCACTCTCTGACTGTATTTCAATTGGTGAGTCAATAATTGCAGATATATTAAATATAAATAAATCTTCATTCCACCCCTCCATTACCTGGGTTGAAATGCCCATCATTGGCATCACAATTTAGGTTTGTACAATAAAGAATAGGGCATTTCCCTTAAATGTCCCTGTTAGAATGCTCTTGTCTTCTGTGGGAGAAAATGCATCATTATATACCCTAGTGGACTTAGGCAGTACCAAATGGGGAAGCAGATTCAAGAGGATGGATCGGTGGAGATGGGGGAGTTTAAATTAGAGAAGCAGGGAAGTCAGTCAGCACTGAGTCCTATAAAATCGGGCTGGGGAGAGCAGGAGGTGGTCATTCTCAGCAGGGCTAAGCAGACAGGTCACCAAATTGTGTACAAATGACCTTCCATCTGAAGGCCACCACTGGCAATATAGGTTATCAACCCTTGATCCAGATTATGGGTCAAAATGAAATACATTTCTAGCAGATATTTGCTTCTAAAGTTTGGGAATTATCCTAAGGTTTCTATTACCCACATTCATTTCATTTTCTTTCTTTATCCATCTCCCCTCCCTCTCATATTTAATCAAAAATCTTTTATTGATGATCAACTATGTCCAGACTCTGGGAATTTAAAGACACCTCAGTAAACTACTCCTAGCCCTTACCTTTAAGAATGTCACATTATGTTAGGCAAACAAATAAGTAAACAGTATTAAAATGCTGTATAAAACCCATTAAAAACTAACAAAGTCTTGAGCTTCTGCTAAATGAGAGCTAGAAAAAAACACATGGAATTAGTACTTAGTTGCAAGCTCAGAGATCGAGATCACCAAATCCACCACCTTTACACACGTGTGTGCACACACACACAAATGCCTTTCCATACTCCAATTTAAAAGAAAAACAGTAAATAATATGGTAGGCTTGTTTCTCTCCTTTACTTCATTTTTAGAGAACACATCAAAATGACGATTTCGTCTACCTTTCATTTTCAAGACTTTCAAAAGAAATTGCTATTTAAAAGATCTTTTTTATTAATTTATTTTTTATTAATATAGTACTTTGTTATTAATTTGTGTTGCCCTTGCTTCAAATTTTTCATTACTGAGGATACCAGGCATTGGTCAAAATGATGAGATGGGAAACAGACAAAGATGCCGATGCTGCCACCCAGGCCAGCAAGCTCTGTAGCCACACACATTTTTAAAAAGCATGAGGTTGGCCATTGGTATTAGATTGCTGACACTCATGTGGAGAAAGGGGATATGGTCCTGGCCTGGCATTCTTCTCTTCCAGAGGGTCCCACTGATTTTATAATTGAGTTGAGTTCAAAATGTGAACAGATTGGCTTTGCTGGCAAACTCAGAGCACAGGTGTGTTTATTTCTTCATAAAACAATGATGTTCCTATACAAAGCTCCAGGACCCCAGGTGAATGCTCCATTTCTCTTCACACAGCCTAATCACCTGAATTTCTGATGGAAACTACTTTACTCACTCCTCATTCCTCCCATTCTTCTCTTCACTTACCTAATTACCCCCTTAGATATTGCTTATTTTTTAAGGACATATTTGGCTGGTTTTTAAATAAAATTTTATTCGAGTATGTCATACATACATGCACATACATAACAGTGAGTGTATAGTAAAAGTTGAGAACTTAAAAAACAAACATATGGGGTTCCCCTACAACACCCTGCCACTAACAACTTGCATTGTTATAAAACATGTTATAAACTATGAACTAACTACAGCCCGTATCTTACATTTGGTGTATATCTCCCCAATCCACCCAATTATTAACATCTGTAATAGTATTTTATATTTGTTATAGTTAATGAGATAACAGTCTTATATTTGTTCTGTTAACCACAGTCCTTCTTCCATCATTGCATTCTCTGGGTAATAGTCCCGTGTTTTTAAAAATCCATTCAAAGTGTACGTTCAGTGGTTTACATTTTCATCACAGAGTTACATTGGCATCATCTCAGTCAATTTTAGGACATTTTCATTACACAAAAATTAAAAATCCCATTCCCCTTTATACCCACCTATTGTTATCCCTTAGAAGTGATATACTTATTTGCCATTGCTGCAAAAACTTTTAATATTACTGTTAGCTGTCATCCATAAGGTATATTAGTTGCAATTTTCCCATGTATCACCATATTCTTAACACTTTGTCAAATAATTTATACTATTAACCACAATCTTCATCCACCACTGAAATCACTACATCCCCTAAATTATTCCCTAGTTTCCTTTCAATTGACATTCACATCCACAGACTGCCCCTGCCAGCCACAATCACATTTATGAATCACAGCGTTAGTTCTACTCACATGAAAATGGAAAAACATGGGAGGGGTTTGGAGCTCAGAGACTGTCAGTGATTTACTAAAGCCACACAGGAAGACACAGAGTCAGAATTTGAATCCATGTCTACCTCACTACAAAGTCCAGCTAATCTTTCCACTATAGTTCTTGGTCCTATATTTTGAAAGATGTTCTTAGCTTTTCAAGCTGCTTGGGAAACTGGCTTGGTAAGCAAACACCCTCTCCCCATCCCACCACCACATTTTTTTCTTGTACAGAATAATAGGGCACCAAGTGAACTTTCTTCCAGGTGACTACACTTTGACATTCCACAGGCAAGACCTGGAAGCCCAAGATTTCCAGACTCCTTTCTGATAGGTTGTCATCTCCCACCAAGTTCTTCATTTCCTGTAACCAATGTCCCTAAATTTTAGGGAAGCTGTTGGCAAGTTATGCTGAGGATAAAGTTAAATTCTGCTTGACTTTCTTCAGGCTCGAGGCTCTGGAAGTCAGTCCAAAGTCAAGAAAGCCAACAGTGCTTTTCCTGGTCATTAGGTTTATCAACTCTCTACATATAGCGTACGCTCCATTAAAGGAGCTGTGTGATATCTCCAAGAGAAACAAAACAATACTCAGGATGACAGTAGTGGCAGCTCAGAAAATAATAGAACCACTTCCTAAGGGGGGAAAAGCGCTCTTAAAAGTTAAGTCACTTTCTTATTTAGTGATCTCCACTCATTCACATAAGAAGCACTTATTCACACTAAACTAAACCTAGCAAAAGAAATACAATTCAGACCTTCACTGCAGTGAATGGATCCTAACTTTATATAAGATGCCAATTTCCTGACTTCCGTGGGGTTGCTCTTGGAACTTGTTCTTCTTTGGAATTTAAACTGATGTCTTTTGTCCATGGCTGGTTAGCTTTGGTGGTGAGGGCATTGTGCTAACAGGGCCAGGCTCTGGGTCAGATGCCAGCCAGACCCAGTCAACCATGTTTCAGCCCTTTCCATTCATCCCACAGCCATTTACTGAAAGTTCGAAAAGTGCCAGATTATGTGCTAGACAACAAAATGAAAAGGGCTCTGTTCTTACTCTAAAGGAACATGCAGTGGAATGAAAAAGACATCTAAGTAAAGTGAGAGAGACAGAAAAAGTCATCAGAGGACAAAAGAACAAGTTGTACCAATGGACGCATGCAGGAAAAATCTCAAAGCCTTTGCTGTTGTCAGGAAATGGAAGCATCTTGGGAGGATGAATTAATAGTACAGTAAAGAAATGATGTGGCCCGCCAGCCTGCCAGACTCTCTGAGGTCATGCACACACCCATAGAGAAATAAATTGCTAATTATGACATAGTCCTCCTGGAGGAGCTTTGGCCAATTCCATGAACTCCTGAGGTCATGATCTGAGAATTCCAACTAAAATTAGCACAGGGTAGTCAGAACTCAGCATCTGGAGTGAACTGCCCCAAGGTAGACTTGGGCTGATGCCAGAAACTCTTCCCCCAAAGATGAATTAGGATTAGTGAGGCTCTTCACTTTAGGCATTTTCACACTCACATCCATTGGCCATGACTTGGACTCCAAAGGCATTGCCCATTCCTAATCCACTGTATCTATTATGAGCTTAGCAACATAGGTCCCCAACTTAAGCCCTGAGAGTACCATCAGTCATCAGTGTAGTAAACCATGCCCCACCATGCCCATCACACTATCATGGAATAAGACAGCAGTGCTCATGTGGCCAATGTCTGTAAGATAAAAAAGGATAAGTGGATCAGTGCAAATCGACAACTCATGGGGAAAAAATGCAACTTATATGTTGTATGAAAAATTGATGCAGAGTGGTATGTAGTAATGTAGTATTTATATTACTATTACGTTCAGACCAAACTACCCTGCTGAATTTATATGCTATTTGGAGTAAGAGTGTTCTTTACATTTATAAATAAGGTCATGGAGTCAGGAAACATTGGAATGATTTCCACAAGATTCTGTCATAATTCAGAAATCCTGCCAGTGAACAGAGTGGCCTAAGAAGAAGGAAGCAAGAGCTCTGTCTTGAGGAGTCAGCTGATCACTCCAGAATGAAAAATGGGAGGAAGCTGGGTCTGTCTCCAGCTGGTCTTGATATCTAATCTTAGCTCTGCCACTGAACTAACTGTGTAAACTAAAGCAAGATAACTGAGCCTTCCTTTGCCACAGGTCTTTATTTGTAAAATATTAATAATAATAATTCCACTGTCACAGGATGTTGGTGAGGGTTAAATTGGAGAATGAGCATAAATTATCTTAGATGACACAGAGGAGAAACAAGCATATGCAGCTGACTTGACCTCATTTGTTGGCCATCTGAGAAATGTATACTACCTGCCCCGATCTTTGTGGTAGATTGAATTACATCCTCCACAAAGACATGTTCAAGTCTTTAAGTCTTTAACCCCCAGTCCTGTGAGTGTTAGCTCACTTGTAAATAGGACTTATGAAACTCCTCATCTCTTTGAAGATATTAAGGCCAAACTGAGCTAGGGTGGACATTAATCCAAAAAGAATGGAGACTTTATAAGCAGAGCTAATTTGGACCCAATAGGAATAAAAACCAAAGGAGGAGAAAGAAGACAGTTGGAGGGAGAGACCAAGTTATGGATTGCTGGCAAGCCACCACCAGAGAGCTCCAGACGTAGGAAAAAGTCTTCTGCCACCTTGATGTTGCTCTTCTAGTCTCCAAAACTATGAGACAATAAATTCCTGTTGTTTAACCCAACTGGCATGCACCATGTTTTAGAGCAGACTTGGCAAAGTAAGAGAGTCTTGAAGAAATCCAAAGTGATGATTTGAGTTCTCACATCATTCAAATATTCAGAAGATCTCTCCATCACTGCCCCAAAAGGTGTGGGTGACAGTGTTAGGGTTTGCATCACCTTGCTCCTGTTGAACGCTATATGATAACCTTCTAGAAACAGACATCCTTATATTCAGTCTGAAGACTAACCTGAACCTGCCTCTAGTCATAGCCTTGATTACAAACCCCGCATGTTAACTGCTGCCATTTAGCAAGCTTGGGCATTGCAATTATTACCTGAAGCAAATAATGCAGTCAACACTTTATAAAAGACACACTCGTCACCCTGCCTTTAGTTCTCAGGGCAATACCGTTAATTATGATGAATTCTTCCCATATTTGTGTGACTGGGATAGGTAATTCCTCAGTTATTCCTCTGCAATTTGACATTAATCACTGTCCGTTCTGCATAAAAATTAGGGCCAAGATTTCATGGCTACATTCAACACTTATTATATCTCATTCAGGGAAGCAAAATCCTTCCTTAACATAGGAAATGAATTGTTTTTCAGAGTTTTGTGGTTGTTCTTTTATTTGCTTGATTTGGCACAGATGTTTTCAGGCCAGGTATCAAGTCTGGGTTCCGAACACACAGAAGTCTTGCCTGGGACTATCAGCTACCTTGTCTTCCACCCCATAAGAAGGATAAACTTCTTGGAAGAGCCCTAGAACTTATACAATGCTTAATTAACATAACCACTTTCTCTAATTGGTCTATTGCCTTCCTCTCTTATTCACAACTCACTTAATGAACCAGGCAAGGTTGAATCTCATTAACTGAAAATCTGTGAAATTACTGGAGTGTTGATCACTTCTTGCCAGTGGACTTAAATTCACAGAAGATATTCATTCCCAGGAGGAGGGGCAAGGCAGCATTTCCTCCACACAGCAAGGTCACAAGACCCTAGACTCCAAGCACAGCCACCTGAAGAAATGTGTCCAACTTTTTTTCTGCCCTTCCTCCTAAAGATTAAAAAAAAAACACCTCAAAGGTGCCTCTGGGAAAATACCTGACAGCTCTCCAGAGTGACAGGGTCATGTGAAGGAATCTTCCTTATCTGAGCCTGCACTTAAAAAGGGAGTAATCCTATGGCTTCTAAAACCCAATCAGTAATCAGCAAGCATTAATGTAGCAATGTTCCAGGTCTAAATGGGGCCCTGTTGATACTAAGTAAGTAAGAAGTGTGGCCCACTGAACAACACGCAGACTGGTACATGAGACGTGCTCCCGGAACAGAAAATATTAATGGCACTTCCTATAGCTCAGTTGTCTGGTATTGAAAAATAGCTCTCCAGGTGATCAGAGATGGAAGACCTCATGGGTCTGGGAAATAAAGGAGGATTCATTAAAAGGGGAGGGAGATACTTTGAGCTGCAGCTTGAAGAATTCTTGTTCCGATACGGCATTTAGGGTGTGGGGATAAGGTAAATATTTAGACCGGCAGGAGGACAAGTAAGTAGGTGAAAAGAAGAGTGACCACTGAGATATGTCATGAAAGTGAGGAGGTCAGTCTATTTGGAGGGAAAAATTCTAACTGGAGAGTACAATTCTGGATGGGTTTGCTGAAGTCAAACCTATAATGCTCATTCAAACCATAAAACAAGACACGTTACACACTGAAGGCAAAGGGGTGGGAATTTTCCATTATTAGACATGGGAGGTACTCTAATAACTACTCCACAGAAATATCTTACAATATCTTACAATTACCAAGGACCCTGGCTACTAACCAGGGGAAACAAAAGAATCATTAGAATTTAAAATTCTGGAAAACAAACTCTTTACTTTATAGAAGAAACCAGACCCAATATCCTTTAGTGACTGATTAAAGTTGCATGGGCTTGGTAGTGGTGAGAAGAGCTATATCTCTTAATGGTCAGTTCCAGGCTCTTATTTCTTCTATCCTCATCACCTTCCACACATTCCAACTAGCTCTCCTTTCCCTTGAGAAGGAGGGAATTCTTAAACACCATTTATCAAGGCTTTCCCTTCATCCAAAAGTCCCTCTCCCATGGCAGCTTGTTAAGGTCTTACCATATTCTAGGATCTAGCTGCAATGTCAACTTCTTAAAGGTTTTGCTGATTCTGGAAACTGACTGTCATATCAACCCCCCAGAGTCCATCCCCTGTAGCTTTTCTGGCTTTTGCTCTCATCAAGTCTTGTTCTTACTCACTTGTATATTTATCTCACCTTCCAGATTAAAAATCTCTCCAGGACGAAAACCTTGTGCTGTTTATCTTGGCATCCTCTATCAGCTTAGCATGATATCACCATATAGTAAACTTTCTAAATACTTAACGAATTTGTTGAATACTGAACCAAATACATTTATTTGATAAACCAGTAGCTAAAAGATCCATGGACCACAAGTATAATGGCCAAGTGTAAGAGAGCTAAGGATGATGCCTCTGAAATCCATTTCAGAGTATTTCCTCAGATAAGTAGCACTGGACAAATAATAATAATGACTGCCATTGTTATTGTCTGCAATGTGTTGGGCATTCACTGTGACCTGGTACATTACAAATTTATGGGGATTCTGCCTATAAAGGAGCTACCAGTTCAAACAAGATATCCTCACTCTGCGAAATGCTGGCAGGTCTGATGGATTTACCAAGCTAAGCTGGCTTGGTTGTGAACTGAATTAATTTGTTAAGTTCCAAGGGGCTGTGAGCATGAATATATATGGAGGGGAAGTTTAATGTCACCCGGAATGTGAATCCAGAAATTTTAGCCAAGGCCAGGCATACCAGAAAGAAAAGAGCCCAAGGACACAAAAGTGGGCAACACAAATCCCTGTACATTTGGCTCTGGCTAAAGGTTATTGGCGGGAAAGACTGACATCTTTGATTTATAGGTAGCAAGAGTGCCAGGTTCCCATAGAAATGGGCCCCTGCCTCAAATTAAAATAGTTATTTATAGGGATGAAAGGGGAATTGAATCCCCAAACCACCACTCTAGCCCCTGACTTCTCTTCTGAAGCTTCAAGTGTTTGGGGAAAGTGTATACTGAGTCAACAAGTACAGCGAGTTGGGAAATTGCATGTGGTAGGAGCATGAGATACCTGCTGGTGAGCCCACAAGGGACCAAGATGTCCATCTTCAAGGAAATTGTCATCTAAAAAGCAGGCTAGGATCATACATGGAATAAAATCCAAATGAGGGTGAATATGCACTAGGAGGAAAAGGCAAATTGAAATTGTTCCATGTGCTATGGAGAAGGGTATTAGTGTGGAGATGAGCTGAGTATGGGGGGGTGGGGCGGTTAGGCAGCACTAGAGCTTGTTTACTCTTGGCATTTAGCAAATGTAGTTTATTCCTAGACTGAACCCTCACTCTGTATTACCCAGCATCCCAAAGTCAATTCATCCAAATCTCTGCCTAATCCTCCTTAGGTTATTTTATCAGTCAGAACTCTCCAAAAAAAAGAAGAACCAATAGGATATATGCATGCACGTATGTATTTAAATATATGAGTGTATATATGCAGATTAAGAGATTTATTGTAAGGAATTGGTTCACAAATTGTGGAAACTAGCAAGTCTGAATTAATAAAGTAGTCTGTAGACTGGAAATTCCAGAGAATGAGAGCGAGGTTGAATTCTTTTTTTTTTTAAAGATTTTCCCCCTTCCCCTCCCCCTGCCCTGCTGTTTTTGTTATCTGTGTCCATTTGCTGTGTGATCTTCTGTATCTATTTCTCTTTTTGTCTTCTCATCTTTCTCCTTGAGGATTCACTGGGATTTGATCCTGGGAATATCTGATGTGGAGAGAGGTTCCCTGTAAGCTGTGCGACCTCAGTTCCTGGTTTCAACTGAACTTCACCTTGACTCTCCCCTTTGTCTCTCTTTCGTTGCATCATCATCTTGCTGCATAACTCACTTGCATGTGCACTGGCTTGCCACACAGGCATGCTTTCTCTTCTTCTTTTTCACCAGGAGGCCCCAGGGATTGAGCCCGGGTCCTCCCATATGGTAGCAGAAGCCCTATCACTTAAGCCACATTCACTTCCTGGTTTTGAATTCTTGAGTCTGAATTCCTTAGACTAGAAACTCAAGATGAAGTGGAGAGTGTCATCTTTCAGCAAATTTCTTCTAATCTCTGGCACCATTGTTATTAGGATTTCCACCTGACATCGGATGAAATTGATGAATGCTTACCCACATCATGGAATGTTATCTCCTTTACTTGAAGTCAACTGATTTCTTTTTTTTACATTTTTTATTGTATTTTTTTGAAGAACATAGATCACAAAAAAAGTTACATTAAAATATATGAGAAGGAAGCAGATTTGGCTCAACTGATAGAGCATCTGCCTACCACATGGGAGGTCCAAGGTGCGATCCCCAGGGCCTCCTGACCCATGTGGTGAGCTGGCCCAAGCACAGAGCTGATGCACACAAGGAGTGCCATGACACAGAGGGGTGTCCTCTGTGTAGAAGAGCCCCACACACAAGTGCCCCATAAGGAGAGATGCCCCATGTGAAAAAAGTGCAGCCTGCCCAGGAGTGGTGCCCAGGTGATGCTGCAAGATGATGCAACAAAAAGACACAGATTAACGGTGCTGCTGACAAGAATACAAGCGGACACAGAAGAACACACAGTGAATGGACACAGAGAGCAGACAACTGGGGAGGAGGGGCAGAAATAAGTAAAAAATAAATCTTAAAAAAAAACAAACCTATACTCTAGGCTTTAAAAATATATATATATGTGTGTGTGCGTGTGTACATATTATATATATACATATATATATGAGGTTCCCATACATTCCACACTCCTCCACCCCCACTCCTCCCACATCAACAACCTCTTTCATCATTGTGGCACATTCACTGCATTTGGTGAATACATTTTGGAGCACAGTTGCAGGGCATGGATTACAGTTTACATTGTAGTTTACACTCTTGACCAGTCCATTCAGTGGGTTATGGCAGAATATATGATGTCCAGCATCTGTCCCTGCAATATCATTTAGGACAACGCCAAGTCTCGAGAACCCCTCACATCATATCTTGTCTTCTCTCTCCCTGCCATCAGCAACTACCGTGGCCACTTTCTCCACATCAATACTACAGTTTCTTCCATAATCTGAAGTTAACTGGTTTTAGATGCTAATCCCATATATGAAATACCTCCCCAGTAACAACTAGGCCAGTGTTTGACCAAACAAATGGAAACAATAATTTAGCCAAAGTGACACTTAAAACTAACATCACAGTTATCAGTGTGGTAGAAATGCTGGGATGGTTTATTAACTGACCTCTGTTGAACCCTGTCAACAAAAATATTAATAATAGATAATATTTGTCAACTGTTTTCTGTATAAAGAGTATTATTCTAAATATATTAAAATGCAAAGAGGTAGGAAATAGCACTGCCCACAGAGTCCAGGCATTTCACTTTGAAATCCCATGTCTATTGAAACTTGGTGCTTGAAACAAAAATTCTGATCCAATATCCTGCTAGGTTGGTGAACATGAACCGAGCAATTATTATGTGCCAGGAACTAGCCTGAGTGTTTTAGATGTATTATATAAATTAAGTTTCAAAATAATCCCAGGAAGTAAGTAATACCAATACCCATATTGAAAGATAAAGAGACTGAGAGCTAGATTGTGCACTCAGTTCTATGCAAAGTTAGAGCATGAGATACCTGCTGATGAGCACACATGCGACCCAGGGTTATTTTGGGGCTGACTCATGACCAAGGAGAGAATCTGGACTTGTGCATAAATTGTCTTCCTTTGTTACCTGCACCATTTTACTCTGTGGTCCATTTCACTCTGGCTTTCATCCTTCCCAATCCCATTAAAATAGCTTTCTTGAAAGCTATCAGGGACCTCCTTGTTGCTAAATCTTAGCATTTTAGAGTTTCCTGACCACCTTCTCTAGGAATTCATGACACTACACTCTTTCTGAGTTACTTCCCACCTCAAGGCTGTCTCTTCTCAGTTTCTCCTTTGCTACTTCTCTAACCAGACTCTGAATGTTAGAAAGACCTGGAGCTCAGGCCTGGGCCTTCTTCCCTCTGTTATTTACTTTCTTTCCTAGGAAACGTGCTTAAATACCATCTCTATGCTGATGATACCTGTATCTGTAACTGAGAATAGAATTTAAAAATTACTGTAGTACTGAATCATTATAGAGATGCCCTTTATTTTCTAGCATATTGTGGAACAGCCAAAAGTAAATACCTGGAACTACTGACACACACTGAACTGTAACCCAGATGCCTTGATCTTTGATAATGATTGTATAACTATATCGTTTTTATCTTGTGCCTGTAAAAGCCTCATAACTCATCAATGGTCCCGCTTGTATCCCACTGTCTTGTTTTACAACTTTGAAATCTGTTGATCACACAGATAGTCCCTTAATGTTTACTGATGAAGGAACACGAGTCAGCCCAAAAATAACCCACCCAAATTTCTAAGCTCTGTTACTAAACAAAGCTAGTTCTAACCAAAATTGGCCTGCCTGATATGTGTAATAACTTAAATCTTAAACTATAGGTGATCTATATATACATCATTATAATATGAAAACTCCTACCCATCATCAAGTTAAGGCTGTCATTTTCTGCAACTAGTCATGTGTATTAGTCAGATTTCTCTAGAGAAGTAGAACCAACAGGAGATATCTGTAAATAACATTATATTTCATAAAAATTGTCTCACATGACTGTAGGGATGCACAAGTCCAAATTCTGTAGGGCAGGCTGTACGCTAGACACTCTGATAAAGGTCCTCAATGAGTTCCCTAGTTGACATGGACTCACAGAAGTGAGACATGAATTCTCTCTCTGAATGCTGAAATCACTTCTTCTTTTAAGGCCTTCAACTTACTGGATGAGATGTCACTAAGTGCTGACACCAGTCTCCTCAGTTGATTGTAGATGTGATCAGCCATCTATGCAATCAACTCACTGATGATTAAAGTCCATGAAATGCCCTTGTATTACAATTAGTTCAGTGCTTGCTTGACCAAACAACTGGGCACTATTACCTGGCCAAGTTGACACATTAACCTAATCATTACAGCATGTAATCAATCTGTGCATGTTCAATAATTAGACTTTCTCTAACTTCATCATTTTGAGCCATTATACTCATTACCCTAAACCTGCCTGTCTTTAGATACTATAAAACTTTCAGAGTTACTGCAGTTCAGGGAGACAGATTTAAGGCCCATAAGCCTTCTGATAGCCTTGCTTTGCTCTTGGCAATGAAACTCTTTCTCCTTTAGAAACCTGGGTATCACAGGAATTGGTTATTTGTGCACATCAGGTAGATGTGTACTGACCAGTATCATATCTCTCTCTCCCACCTCTACCTCTCTAAGTACCAGACTTGTGCATTTTCACTTGGAGATCTTAATAGTTAAATCAAGCCAAATCTGCCCAACAATAAGCTTTTGCTGACCCAAACCCTATCCTCATCTCTTCTGCCTGCCTTCTCCCCTCTCCTTTTTCCCACTTAAAAAAATGGCATCATAATGCTTCTAGATAAATTGTTACATCATTCTTAAACACACTGATTCTTAATTCCCCACCTTTTCTCCATCCTCAAATCCTGTTGGCTGCATTTTCCAAATCTCTGAAATATATGCAATTGTTTCCAACTTCCTGGCCCCCACTCAAGCCCAGGTCCCATTTTCTTTTTCCCAGATGACTGTGATACACTCCTGCATAACCTCCCTGTTCTACATTCTGGCTCTTGTCTTATTACAATATATTCCCCACATCCAAAGTGATCTCTTCCAAGTGTAAATCAGATTGTATCACTCCTGGGCATAGTATCTTTCAACACTTTCCCATTGTACTTGCAATAAAATCCAAACTTGTTCGTTAGCCTACTTTTTCTTTCTTCTCATCTCACATTTCTTCTCTTCACTATGTTTCATTTCCACTCTGCTCCCTCTTTATTTCTTAGCATTCTAAACCTTTTTTCACTTCTGTATGCATGTTGTGTATTGTCATTGAAATACTACTGCCCCAGTTTTATGCAGGATGGGTGCCTCCTTTTTCAGATAGCACCTTAAGCTATACTTTCTCCAAAAACCCTTAACTGACCACTTTATTTGTAATGGATTTTTCCAGTTATTCT
Organism: Dasypus novemcinctus; assembly: GCF_030445035.2. Taxonomy (NCBI): domain Eukaryota; kingdom Metazoa; phylum Chordata; class Mammalia; order Cingulata; family Dasypodidae; genus Dasypus; species Dasypus novemcinctus. The sequence continues at coordinate 37,167,356 of NC_080699.1, read as the reverse complement.
CTATCTCATCACTCTTTATGTCCTTCATAATACTATCACCACCTGTAAATAATCCCATTCATCTATGAATTTAATGGCTTATCTCCTCCATTGGTAAGAAAGTTCCATGAAATTCAGAGATTTTGGACCTCATCTCTGGTACAGTAAGTGCCCCATACACAGCTTTGAATGACTGAACAAATAATTAAGGGAAGGAAGGATGGAAGCAAGGAAGGAGGGAAGAAAGGAAGAAGGATGGATTAAACATGATAAGTAGATATATGAAACACACTTTAAAGTAGGTCACACATCAAATCCCAGATTAGAATCTGAGAAAAAGTAACACCAGAAAAATTATTAAATATAAAGATTGACGCTCATTTAAATCCCATTCTCACCCTTTCTCCAGATAGCTGAGCTCCTTCAGCAGTCAGAAACCAGAGAGCTCTCCTCCTCTCGGGGGTTCAGGGAGAGGCCCAGAGCAGGCATTCTGGGCATCCGATGAGCCTTAGGCAGCCTGGGAGAATGGCAGTGGGAGGAAAGTACCCTTTCCATCAGAAGAAAAAGTCTCCAGTAAGCCTTCAGGATCCTGAATTATAGCAGTACCGAAGCACTTGGAAGATTTTAATCTAAGAAAAATGGTTTTAATATATAACATGCTGTGGGGATATTTATTTTGGATCAGATTGAGCTTAAGCCAAATACTCTGCATTTACAAATCCAACTGATTAATAAACAGCCACAGAATTTTGCTCTTTCTTTACAACACACTCAGGAAAATGAATGGATTTTATTTTTCTACTTATTATTTTTTATCAGCAAAAAGTGAAAAAAAAAGTTATTTCCTCCATTCCTCCCAAACTGTAAAATGAAAAAGGCTGTATGATTATGTATTGCTTGAGAGAGATGCAATTATAGAAAATTATAAATCATATTCTTTTGTTTGTTTGGCTTTTTTAAAATTTATTTCTAATTCAAAGTGCAAGAGATTTACCATAATTTGTGTTCTATAACCTGTAGTACATGTGACAGGAGAAAGAAAATCTATTAGCAAAAATGTGTTTTGCTTCTCTGGGCCCAAAGCAAAATAGCACCAAGTCGAAATATTCATCTGTTTCTTCTACCAGAGTTCATTCCTTTTATTGACAGGCCCCTGCTCTTAAACAAACAAACAAACAACAAACAAAACTTTTAGGGAGTTTCCCAAAAAAAGCCATATTGGTCAAAATATGAAACTTTGTCTTCTGGTCTACTTTTCTCAGATCATTAATAACTTGGTGATACTCTTCCTTCCAAGGAAGAAAAAGATTATTTTTTTTAGGTTTTGTTTATAAAACAAAACATGAATGACTAAGTGCATTTTTTACAGTTTCTGAAAGTAGGAAATTGTGTCTGGGAAATACTTCTGCAGCATCATATCTGCTCTGGGTAGGAACACTGTGGAAGGAAGAAATGTCCAAGTCGGTTTACATGTGCTCTGCCTTCTGAGACAAGATTTCCTGGCAGCATTCAAGTCAGGGAAGGAACAATGCGTGTGTGGTAGGAGTCAGTTTTGTGGTCATTTTCTCTAGATCCATTCAGGGCATGTCAAAAGGATAAATATTTAAGTGATCACAGAAAATATTTAAGCTAGACAACTGGAAAGATTTCAGACTCAAAGGTAGTAAGAGATGAGACTGTGTTCCTAAGGGAGTCTTGATATTATAATCCATTCCAAAGAATATGCAGCTTGCAGTTTTGTGTTACGCATCACATGAAACACCTGAAGACAAAGGTGATGGTTTGGAGCTATGTACCCCCAGAAAAATATGTTCCTAAATTTATCCTATCCCTGGGGGTGTAAACCCTTTGTAAGTAGAACCTTTTGATGAATTACTTCAGTTAAGGTGTGGCCAAACTCAATCAGGATGGGTATTAAGCCTATTACTGGACTCTAAGTGGAATTAAATGCAGATACAGAGAGAGAAAGCCACAGAAGGAGAAGCCTTATAAGCTAAAAGTCAACAGAACCCACAAGAGAAGGAAGAGGCCAAGAGAGGTTGCCATGAGCACTGCCATGTAACAGAAAAGCTAAAGACCAAGGCTTGCCAGCAGCTACTCCCAGAATGCCACAGACTTCTGGGAGAAAGCATTACCTTGGTGTTGCCTTAATTTTGGATTCTAGCCGCAAAATCATGAATCAATAAGTCATCATTATTTAAGCCAATCCATTGCATGGTATTTGCTTTGGCAGCCAGGAAAACTAAAACAACAAATATAAATCAAGTAAACCAACATGTCTCTTTGTGATTTATACATTTACATACAGAGATGCACTGAGAAATAAAAACATGTAATAGTGGTAACAATATTTATAATAATAGAACAGTCAAAATGGGATGAGATTTTCGAGATTTTTAAGACAACATGAATTTCAGTCATATGTGATATGAAACAGAATTCTGAGAAGGATAAAATCCAGGAAGAGATAGTGTTGATTCTGAAGAGGCTGATTTGAAGAAGCTGAGAGTAAATAACTAGGAGAAGTACCAGAAATAGCTGCAGAAGGATAAAAACATTTGTTGGTGCAATCCACCATAATCTGCCTGAATTTGATGCTCTGTCCTGGAACTGTACTCATGCTGGTTCTAGCTCCTTGGCTTCCTAAAGGCACCACTTGTGCTCTGATAGTTTTGAAGTGACAGGTTGATTGCAGGACTGGTATGAGTTTGGTTAGATCAAAAGGAGGCTTGTTTTTAGCAAATACACAAATACACACACACGGAAACATGATGCATAGGCGCACTCACAAGCTCTTAACTCTGATTAGTTCTTTTTTTCTGTTTCCTATAGTTTCAATATCCATTGCTGCAGAACAAATGGAAAACATATTTTTTCATTACATGTGCAGATTCTGTGGGTAAGGAATTTGGACAGTGGAGATGGCTGGTCCTCTTCCATGATGTCTGGGGTCTCAACTGGAAAAACTCAAGGGCTGGGTGACTTTTTGGCTGGTACTTGGAATCATCTGGAGGTGCCTTCCATGTCTAGCAACTGATGCTGGCTGCAAGCTGGTCCTTCAGCTAAACCATCAGCCAGAACACCTACTCATTGCTTTTCCATGTGTTCTTTTGTACACAGGCTGGCTTAAGCTTCTTCAGTCAGGAAGCTCATTTCTAAGAGTGAGCATTCCAAGAGAACAAGGTGGAGGTACATAGAATTTTTGTGATCTAGTCTCAGAAAACACATAGCATCACTTTTGATGAATTCTATTGATTGGGGTATTCAAAAAACTTGGCCCAGTTTCAAAGGGAGGTACATAGACATAGATAGTTGGTGGAAAGAATGTCAAGTCATATTGGAGAAAAGCGTATGAGGCCAACTCTGGATAACAAACGTTTCCACACCAGTAAAACAGTAGAAAGAATCTGGACAATTTAGCAAGAGTAGAGAAGTATAAAAAACTCCTGACCTTTAAAAAAGAGTCATCAATATTGGGCTCTGCCCCAATCAAGATGGTGAAGTGATACACTTCAGGACTCTGTCACCCCATAGAAGCTTTGAACAACCAGCAAGAACTAGGAGAAACATCTTCCTTAAAGCTCCAGAAAACAGTTAAAGGACTGCATTAACAGAGTAAGCATCACGTTAAGAAAAAGACTGCTTACAAGTGGAAAGATTTCCTGGCACCCTGGCTGGTCTCTCCCCACCCCCTACCAGCTCAGTGAAGAGTCAGTTTGTGCTGCCAGTGCAGATCCCTGGTCCTGGATCTGCAAGCAGAATAACCCTCGTGCAAATACTGGGAGTTGTATGTCTGACTCAATCTGTCTGGGGGACTCACCACCCCAGAACTTGCCTTATGTATAGAAGGCAGCTCACTGAGCTCTCTTACAGAAGTCAAGTTGTGCTGCCTGGGGCAAGGGATTGCTGGCTATAGGATATATAGTACAATGCTCAGGAATGTGAGGAAACTGTTTCCTATGGAAGATAGGACATTTGAATCTATGTAAACAGGGGAATTCCTAGGGCCATAAACAAACACCAAAGACAAAATTCATATGTACAAAGGATCAAGGGGAATCCTAAATTTTAACCTGGAGCTATTAACAAAACTCATTGTATGGATGAATCCTGAAGGAGAGCACTTGCAAGAGTTAAGTCAAAGATTGGGAAAGATATTTTCTTTCTGTCTTTTCTTCTTTTTTTCTTTCTTTCCTTCCTTCCTTCCTTCCTTCCTTTCTTTATTTCTTCCTTTATTTCCTTCCTTCATTTCATCTCCTGGTGTTCAATGAAAGCTCTGTCACAACACTAACTGGACGCAAGCTAGCTTAAGGAACAGATGCCAGAGTGTCTAAATTCCTGCAATAATACATTGAAATGTCCAAAAATCCACACTTCAACTAAAGATTACAAAACATACCAAGAAACAAGAAGTGATGGAAGATTAAAGTATTAGAAACATCAGTGAGGAATACCAGACTTTTAAATAATGATCCTAAAATGTTCAAAGAACTAAAAGAAAAAATAGGTCATGAACTGAAGGATATCAGGAAATCAATAGATGAATGCAAACAAAATACCAATAGATAAATGTAAATTATGAGAAGGGACCAAGAAGAGCTCAAGGCCACAATAACAGAAATGAAAAATTCCCTGATGGGATTCAAAAAGAAAATTGGATCTGTTAGAAGAAAGAATCCATGAACTTGAAGATAGGACAATTGAGATCATTCAGTTTGAGGAAAAAAAAGAAGAAAGAAGAAATGTCATCAGGGTCTTAGGACTCGAATTAGCATGTCAATAGAAGAAATTGTGATAGGAAAGAAGGAAGGGAGTGAGTAAGGAGGAGAAGAGAAAGAGGTGAAGAGAATATTCAATGAAACAATGGCTATAAAACTTCCCAAATTTAATTACAAAAACAAAAAAACCCCACGAATATACTATCTAAGATGCTCAATGAATTCCAAACAGGATAAACCCAAATAGACTCCCACTGAGGCATATTATAATCAAACTGTTATATGCAAAAGATAAAAAGAAAATTCTGAAAGAGGCAAAAGAGAAGAAATGAGTCATGTACAAAGGAACCTCAATAAAGTTAAGTGCCAATGTCTCATTGGAAACCATGGTTACAAGAAGACAGTGGGATGACATATTTAAATTACTGAATGCAAAATCTTATCAACCAAGAATTCTATATCCTGCAAATCTGTCTTTCAAAGTTAAAGGTAAGATGAAGGCATTCCCAGATAAACAAAAACTGGGGGAATTTATTACCACTGCACCTGCCCAAGAAGAGAATATAAAGAGAATTCTGCAAGTTGAAAGGAAAGGACAATAGACAAGAGATCAAAGTCACATGAAGAAATAAAGACTTCTGGTGAAAGTACTGACATGGGTAAATATAAATGCCAGTGCTAATGTATTTTTGATTTGTAACTTCACTTTACTTCCTATGAGATATAAAAACCACATGCCTAAAATGTAATGATAAATCAGTGATTTTGAACTCATAATTTATAAACTAGTAATTTGTGACGGGAACTAAATAAAGGGGGGTGGAGAGGGATATAGGAACATAGTTTATGTAGACTATTGAAGTTAAGTTGGCACTGAAGCAAACAAAACTGTTATAGATTTAGGATGTTAAATGTAAGCCCCCTGGTAACAACAAAGAAAATATTGGAGAATATGGAAGCTTATAAAGACAGAAATTAAAATATAGGTTGCCAGTGGAGGGGGTTAGAAGGAATGGGGATTTAATGCATAAAGGGTATAGGGCTTCTGTTTTGGGGATGGGAAGGTTTTAGAAATAGAAGATGGTAAGGAAGTGTACCACAATCTTGTGAATTTCATGAATCCCATTGACACTGGATGGAGTCTAGCAAGGGAGGAGAAAAGACACAAAGGGGCATTATTGGAACAAGAAAAAAATGGAATATACATTAATAGCTTTACATCAATGTTAAATTTCTTGAACTTGATAACTGCTCTTATAGTTCTGAGGAAATAGACAAGGCAGTAATAGGTGCTCAAGGAAAATGATACATAAATCCTACACTCAAGTGTTCAGAAATAGATTAGATAGAGACAGGAAGGAAAGAAGAAAGGAAAGAAGGGAGGGAGGGAGGGAGGAAGGGAGGAAGAAAATGTGGCAAAATGCTAAAATTGGTGGGCTTGGACTGGGGAGTAGACATAAGTTGGAGTTTATTGTATGGGGATATATACGGGGTTTATATTATTTTTGTAACTGCCTTGTAAATTTGAAAGTATTTCAAAATAAAAAGTCAAAAAATTTTTAAATCATCAATATTGAGGTAAGAATGGGACAGATTTAAAATTCTCTCACACAGCCAATGGAACAGTTCAGTAAATTAGAGCAACCACCTCTGGTTTTCTACTTTGAAAAAGCATGTTTTACTGCATTTTTGGGCCACTGTTAAGAAGAAAACTGCTGGTGGCAGACTTGGCGCAGTGGTTAGGGCGTCTGTCTACCACATGCGAGGTCCGCGGTTCAAACCCTGGGCCTCCTTGACCCGTGTGGAGCTGGCCCATGTGCAGTGCTGATGCGCGCAAGGAGTGCCATGCCACGCAGCGGTGTCCCCATGTAGGGGAGCCCCATGTGCAAGGAGTGCGCCCGTAAGGAGAGCCGCCCAGCACGAAAGAAAGTGCAGCCTGCCCAGGAATGATGCTGCACACACGGAGAGCTGACACAACAAGATGAAGCAACAAAAAGAAACACAGATTCCCGTGCCGCTGACAACAACAGAAGCGGACAAAGAAGATGCAGCAAATAGACACAGAGAACAGGCAACTGGGGGGGGGGGGCGGCGGGGAAGAAGGGGAGAGAAATAAATAAATAAATAAATCTTTTAAAAAAAGGGAAGGAAACTGCTGTAAGAAAGAGGTGGCACTACAGCTAGTTACTAAAAAGTCTTGAGAGTCATGTGAATACTCTTGCAATCATAAAAGCAAGAATATGTACAAAACAGGCAGGACTTCCAAGGATCTTCGGGCCGTGAGGAAGACTACTAGATAACTAGATTTTTTACTACAGACTAGATACATCAGAATAGGGCTCACTAACCTCCATCCCTCTCCCACATTCATTGAAGGATTAAGCACCTGGCTGACAGCCTTCATACTTCCGCAGGCAATACCAGGACGCTAGCAAACATCCTTGTCCATCTGGACTGCCTTTTCAACATCAGGGCCTTTTAGTTCCCCAAACTCATGATCTCTGATGATGTTTTCCATCCCCCTAAGTTATGCATTTCTATAGTTTTTGGCCTTGTCATCAACTCATACCTGCTCAATTTCAAAATTTTCAATCTTCCACGTACTAGGAATGTTCCTCAAACTAATTAAGACTTTCAGCAGATTAATCATGCACTTTCCCTGAGCCATTATCTCTCTTTTTTCTTCTCTTCTCTTTTTATCTATCTTAGATTACCCCCATATTACATGGTCCACCTTGCCAATACCCTTAAACTCTATTTTTAACCCTTCCTTTCCTATAGGCTTAGAATTTTGGAAACTAAAACCAGGCGGAGCCCTTTATTCCTACCTTCAAACAACATTTTAAAAATTAGCTTTGCAAGCTACCCTAAAGGAGATATTTAGGTTACTTGCATAGCACGGCAGTGACCCTATCTCTTCCCTGATCAAAGGTGAAGAGTAATGGAGTGACAGTTTCTGCTGGATACATGTAGGAGATTTGGGCCCGAAGGGTATTGGGAATGAAGACAAAGAGAGATGGGATCGGGGATCTGTGAGTAGAGACTCATCAGACTATGCCTTTGTTTCCAACAGATACATAGATAAAAAAAACTTCAAGCTGGTAAATCTGTCCCCCATCACCAAGAAAATATAGGTGGTTTAGTCTTTCCTCCTCCAACAAAATTTTCAGCAGTCTGCCAGTCTTATGACTTCTTTTTGCCTTTAGGGGTTCCCTAAACAATTGCTTACTTTCCTCTAACTTTTCCTGATAAAGAATGATGGGTTTTTGTGTGCACGTGAGGATGGGTAACATGGGAGAGGAAGACAGAAAATATCTCTAAACCCAGCCTCCCCTTAGGATGAATCTTGGCTCTGGATTTCCACCTAGTACCTGCCACAACAGCAGCAGAAATGACCACGGATGCAGGTGATCGGGTTGGGGAAAATTGACATTCATCCTCTGTTGAGCCTTGAGAAAGAACACTAATTCCTGAGCATAAGTAGTCTTTCTTTAGAAATTAATGAGAGACATTTATGTTCCCAAAGATGGAAAAGGAAATGAGAGCAATATCCTAAATTACCATTAGGAATTAGCAGCAAATCCTGAGTCCTGATTCCAAACCCCTTTCACTCTGCCTCCAGATGATTCACTTTCTTCACACTTGCTGATCATCAGCTACAGATCACTGGCTTGGCCTGTAGCAAATTCAGGACACAATGGAATCTGTTTCCCAAGTCTGAGTACCTAAGAAAAGTCTACCAGCCCCCCCTTTCAAAATGTGTTCTCTTTCTCATTTATTTCCTGGCACCAAATCTGCCAGTCTCCAGAGGCTGGGAGGAACAAGATAACTATAAGACCCCATCCGTGTATATGGCCTGTCAGCTGCCCAAATGGGCCCATGGTGGTGGGCCCTTCTATCCATATTAGAAATCATAGCAATTCATTTAGGCACCGCTGTTCCTTCCAGGCAAATGTGCGATAAAGCAGTTGGCCCATTAGCATTGCAGCTGTATAGCAGATTAGTCACATTGTGCTGTGCTGCCTGGTGAAAACATCCACAAGCCACTTAGAAATTAGAGGCTGGTGTTGTTGCAATGAGCTGGTGCACTGTTTGCAATCATTTCCCAACACAGACAACACAATCCTGGTTTCCTGTGTAGGCTGGGTGGCTGAAAACATTTCCACCCAACTTAGTACTTTCTATATAGTTCCAGAATAAAGGAACAAAAGCCCAACTGAAGTGCATTCTGTAGGGTCTCTCCATTGGAGTAAAAAACAGGTTATAGGTTGAACCATGTGTCCCACAAAGACATGTTCATGTCTTAACTCCTGGTCCTGTGGGTGTGAACCCATCTGTAAATAAGACCTTTGAAGATATTATTAGTTAAGGTGAGGCCCAGCTCAATCAGACTGGGCCTTGATCCAATATTACTGAAGTCTTATATAAGTGGGGGAAATTTGGAAACCAAAGTAGGAATGAGGAGAGGATCAAAGGAAAAAGATGGCCATGAGATGGAGGCAGATATTGAGTTATGGATGGCCAGCAAGCCACTACCAAAATTCTACAGCTTGGTCCTGCTACCACAATGATTTTAGACTTTTAGTCTCCAAGACTATGAGATCATAAATTCCTATTGTTTAAGCGGTATAGTCTGTAGTCTTTGATTATAGCAACCCTGGAAAACTAAGGCTAAAGCTGATCGTCTTCACATATGCACCCAAGAAATTAGGCTGATTCATCCTCAAATAAACTGTGTTTTCTTATACACAGGAAATTTGATTGTTTATTAAATAGCCTGAAAATTCTTACAGGACAAAAATTGTGTGTGATTCTTCTTCTCCAGGGTTTATCATCATGGCATATGCTATGAGGCTCCCTGATTTAAATTCATCCGGGGAAAAACATTCTCCATTTTTACAAATAGCTTGTAGAGATCCATTTATGAATCTTTTTAAAAATTTAGGATCAGTGGAATTCACATGTGCAGATGCCACTTCCACTTTTGCTTTACATCTTAAATGTAAGGACAAATTACCCGGGCATCAAGGCTGAGCATGTTACAAACCCTTACTAGGGAAGGTTCTTTGACACTCTAAGTCACACATAAGGCCTAATGTGGAGGAGCTTTAAGTGCAAAAATAACTGATCGCAACTGATAGAATTTGGCCAAAGATGGCATATTCTTTGTCCTGGAGTTTAGCAGGAAAGTTAATCATACCTCTCAGTTTCTAAGCTTGGAACAAAATGGGGGAGGAAGTTCAGAGAGATGGAGGAAGGGATTCAGCTTGATAATTGGTAAAACATTTTTAAGAACTCCCCTTAAATGCATAGCCACACTTGGGTTTCCTAATACTTTCCCTGAAGTAAATGGACATATTCAACCCTTTTGTTCACATAGGACTTACTGCAGGGAAGCAAGGAAGAATCGTTTTTCCTGGGACAGCTTGACTCATAGTGTCTCAACACTTGGTTACACTTTAGAATCAGCTGGGCAACATTTAAAATTACCAATGCCCAGAGCTCCATCCCAGATGAATTAAGGCATAAGCTCTGGATATCAACAATTTTTTTAAAAATTCACTAGGTGAATTGAGATAGACTGGATTAACCCTAAAGAGGCAGAAAGAAGCTGAGAACTATATTTTCATTGTTTTTCCCAAATCACAATATCTCCTCTGAAGGGTAAAAGTAAGAAAGGGGCCAGAAAGAAAAGGGACAGTTACTTTCCCAATATTGTTTCTTCCTGAGAATGGAATAGAAATTTCTGTAGCAGGGCAGAATGCCAGGAAAAGGAGAAAAGAATTCTTCTTAACTCTTCCTCTGGCAGACATTGTAAATCCATTAAAGCCCTCTTTCCACTGAGCCCCCACCTCAGAATCTTTCTCAATAGAGCCATATAGGAAGTGTCTGATTATTTGGAATTAAACAAACAATGGAAATGCTTTTCCACCCTTCCACTGGATCCTGACTGCTCAGTCACTAAGGCTGGGTTAATCACTCAAGGTGAAGTTCACTTGCACCAAACAATTCATCAGGTTAAAGGAGAAGCTAGGAGTTATCAGCTGGGCTGAGCTAGATACAGAGAGATCACAGTGTTGAGGATTGAAGGATGTTCCCCATAAAGTCATGGTCAAGTCTTAAAGCACATTCCTGTGAGTGTAAACCCATTGGTAAATAGGACCTTTGAAGATATTATTAGTCAAGGTAAAGAGGATCTTTGAAGATTCTATTAAGTGAGGCCAAATTGAATCAAGGTGGATCTTAATCCACATGATTTATAGAGCAGAGGAAATTTAGGCACAGACAGTTGAATCTAGAGGAGGTCAGCAGTAGTAGAAGACAGAAAGAGCGATTGCCATGTGATAGACAGTTGCCATCACCAGAAGGCTAAAGACTTTGGAGAAAGCATGGCCCTTAAGACACTTTGATTTTGGACTTCTAGGCACCAAACAGTAAGCCAAAAAACTCCTCTTGTTAAGCCACCTGGTGTGTGGTATACGTTATACCAGCCCTGGAAAACTAAGGCATGCAGTATTAAGGCAAGCAGCAGTAAATGGAAAATGTATTCAGAAAGGCCAGGGAGAAGGGGATCATTGCTCCCCCACATTCCCTTAAGAAAAAAAAAACAGGAAAAGAACATGTCAAATTAGAAAACATAGGAAAAGTACCATGGCTCAGACACGCAATGGAGAAGAGGAAAGACTGAGCTCCACGAGACCAGGAGGCAGACATTCAGAGAAACAGCAAATGGACTTTGGAATCAGAAAAAAAAAAGATTTTTGTTTTTGTTTTTGTTTTATTCCATTCCCTGCTGTGAGGCTTTGGGCAAATTTACTGATTCATTGAATAGCTACTGGGTGCACCGTGAGTGCCATCTAACTCCAGCACAGTACTAGGAACTGGGGACAGGAACGGACACACAGAAAACTTCTAGTGTGGGGGTGGTGGTGAAGATAATACAGGAGGCAAGTAAGTAAAATATACAGTACATTAGAGAGTAAGTACCTGGAACAAAAGCACTTCTGGAAGGATAGCCCCTGGCACAGGAGGAGTAGCCAAGGAGCCAGCGTAACTGGAGCAGGGTGAGGGAGGGGAACGGAGTCAGATTAACACCTCAGCTTCATTCTTTTTTAATCTGTTAATGGAGGATGATAGTGCCTATCCTATTGGGAGTATTGGAGCCTGTGCCTAACGACTCATAAGAGATCTAACACATTAAATAGAACTAACTTCTTTCCCTCCTCCATTCCTCCACCTGACAATGCCTTGGTGATGTGATGGTGGACCCCGGCTACCTGTCCCCAAAGGTTCCTGACATCCACGGGGAGACCTAGGTGAGAGCTAGTCTTGAATAATCAAGCCTCATGTTTCAGTCTACAGGCACAACCTCCTTGACCATCTCACTGGGGCAGCCAATCCCCCACGCTTGGTATTCACGCAAAGCATTTGTGGACCATGGAAAGATGAAACTAAATTTTTCCATTTCCTGCACCATTCTGGCAACTGGATCTGAATTCTGGGCAGTCGGTCAACACCTCAGGAAGCCACTAAAGCAAATCATTTTGCTTCTCCACAGCAAGCTGACTTCAGGAACCACCAAGAATTCATTACAGCTCTAGCTCTGTTTATACTAGCCAGGAACAGACGGTGTTGTGGATTATTTGGAGACACCGCATTACCTATAAATTAGTTTCAAAAGATGCTTCAAATCAATGGGCCAGCATGAAGAGTTTCCTCTTTTTACCCTAACCTTCCTTAGACAAATGGATATACAGGCCTTTACAGAACATGCCATACGGGGGGGGGGGAGGGGAGGGGGGATTAATTTTGATAAAGCAAATCCTTCTTTACATGTACTTGCTTTTCTTTTTTACAGAGGTATTTTATCTTCATTTTCAACTGATTTCCAATTAAAAGTGACACTTATCTCTCTACCTTTACACATATCTTCCCTCCAATTCTGTTCTATGTAATATTTATCATCTCTAAAGAGATACTTAAATGATTTAAAGAAGATGATTATTTAGGGAACCCACAAATAAAACTTTAAAAATCAAAGGGAGAAATCATTTTTCCAAGTATGAATATAGTTAGTAGTGTTGATTACTGCACCTCATTTTTTGTTGTTGTGCATTTTAAGCAGTTAGGACCTATTAAAGGTAATTTGGCAAAGAGTTCTAAGCAACAAGGCCACTAGCACCCCTCTCCCATCTAGTGCATATCCAATCCAAATGCAATATATTGCTGCTGGAAGCAAGGCCAAGGCATGTGGAAAAAGCAAAGCCCTGTGTTTATGTTTCCTGTTTTGGGGGCAAATTCTAAAAGAGCAGGGGTTACAAATCAAACAGTCTATTTCTACCTCTGCTTAGTGGAAGCAATGAATAATAAAATGTTCAGCTCTACCTTGTACAGCAGACAATTTTAAAGAAGCTTTAGAAATGAATTGGCAGTTTTATCCAGTGATATGAACACTTACTGGAATGCTGAGCTTAAGTCCAAGAAAGCGGAAGTAACAAACACTCCTTGCTCAATGGTGACACTGCAGGTGGAAAAGGGATGGTCCAGGAAGACAAACATGAAAGTGTGGGGTTTTTTTCTCACCCAATCTGCTCATGCAGTTTTGAGTTCTGTTTATATGAATCACTAATTTTAATTAGAAAGATTTTAATATTTCTGTTTTGTCTATAGACCTTAAAATAGCCCAAATGTAAAAGAGATTATCCAGAAATTTCTCATATTTCTTCTCCCCTCACTTCTCCAAAACTGGCTGTGCCCCTCATAATCTTCTCTCCCCTCTGGGATGACCAGGCTCTGTGATAATGAGCTTGATTTTGGCAACTGAAGCAAAAATCTCACTGAATCTTTCTCCCAGGAATGCATCACTTTTTCATACCGTGTCTCATTTTACTCCCTTGGGAAATGAAGGCAAATGAACCATTTACATCAAAGATGCAATTGACAGGGGACACAAGATGGCAGAGTGCAGATCGGCGGGCTGCTCTCTTCCTCCAGGAACTGTGGGAAGGTAGGCAAGCTTGCCGGGCACAACGGAAGCTGGGGTGTTGCAGGGCAATAGGAGAAGGCAACTGGAAATGGAGATACCCAGCTGGGCGGTGGGGAGAAGGGCTGCCACCCAGCCGCACCCAGGGAAGCTGGAAGCAGCCCAGCCAGCCCTGGGAGAGTGGGGGGCTGCTGAGGGGCGATCCCACAGGCCAGCCTACTTAAGGGAGCCAGTGGTGGGGAAGCAGGCAGAACTGAGGGAACTTAGCCAGAGGGGTTTTGGTGGTTTTTTCCTCCCTCTTTTTTTTTCCAATTTCCTTTCAATCTTTTTTTTTTTTTTTTTTCTCTTTCTCTTCATCTGGGTACTGGTGGAGAGGCTCGCCCTGGGGTGATTGGTGGGTACAAGCATCCACGGAGAAGAGTGATTAGAGGTCTCTGGTGGCACAAGACGTCTGTTTTTCTTTTGTTCTGTTCTTTACTTTGTTTCTCTCCCGTCTCCTTTCCCCCCTCCCCCTCCCTTTTTCCCCCTCCCCCGCTCCACCGCTCTCCGGTACCCCATACCCCATCTCCCCTGCAGAGACAAGGGCTGTGGGGTGAATGATTGGCCAAAACAGGCAACTGTGAGGCTGAGCCTCGCCAGTCTTTGTGGTCTGAGAGAGAGCCCTCTTCTTCCTTATTTTCTTTCTTTCATCTCCTGTTTTTTCTTTCCTTCCTCTCTTCCCATTTCTCTTGTCTCTTTTACTTTTTTCTTTTTCCTTCCTTTCTTTACTCATTATTTTCTATTACTATTTTTACCTTATTCTATTTCGTCTCTCATTTTCTTTTTTCTTTTTTCTTTCATATTTTCCTTCTACTTTTTTCCCTTTATTTCTGCCTTTCCCTGCTTTTATTTCTTCTCTTCTCATATATCTGGTCTATTTTTCTTCTATTTCCTTTTTTCACCATTTTAAATTTTTCTTATTTTCTGCTATTTCCCCTCTTAATATTTTATCTTTTTTTGTTCTTTTTCTTTCTTTATTTTTTTTAAATTTTTATTCTTTTTTGAGATATATCTCTATTAATCTTTAAAAGAGTCATAGATCACACAAATGCTACAATAAAAAATATAGGAGGGGGAAGGCAAGAGGGTGGCAGAGTAAGGAGCTCCTAGAGTCAGCTCATGATACAAGGCAGTTGGTGGTCACCCTGACCTACCTCAAGTACCTGTTTGGAGGACCCAGTAGACCAGTGGAGTATCCTGCAACATCCTTGAGAGTGTAGAAGGAGGAGATTGCCCATCTACACAGAGGATATATAAGTAGAGCCTTCCACACTGAGGAGGTCTGTGCCCAAGGTCACAAGCCATCTCAGGAGCTATTCCATGACTAGAGTTGGAAGCTCCATTTCCCTCAGAAAAACAGGGGAGGAAGACATGGTGTGGCACTGACTTCAGCTATTGATTAGTGGATTTGGTGGACTGGAGTAGAATCTTAGGAAAAACTAAACTTTGAGCCTGTCCAGGTGAGAGGGAAGCAGTGGCCGCCCTTTTGACTCTGCCCTGGGCTCAAGGGGAAATGGGAACTAAATTTTATTTCCCTGAGACCCTGTTCAATTTTTTCCGTTCTTTTCTTCATCTGTTCTTTTCTTTGTTTGCTTTTGGAGGCCATGTCTTCAAACTCACCAATCCTTTCTTCTGCTTCCTCAAATCTGCTGGTATATGCACCCAGTGTATTTTTAATTTCATTTATTGCACCTTTCATTCCCATAAGGTTTGATGTTTTTCTATGTATGTTTTCAAATTCTTCTTTGTGCTCATCCAATGTCTTCTTTTTTTTAAAGATTTATTTATTTTTTATTTATTTCTCTCCCCTTCCCCCCCCCCCAGTTGTCTGCTCTCTGTGTCTATTTGCTGTGTGTTCTTCTGTGGGAATCTGTGTCTCTTGTTGTTGCACCATCTTGCTGCACCAGCTCTCCATGTGTGCGCAGTGCCATTTGTGGGTGGGCAGTACTTTTTTCACTCTGGGTGGCTCTCTTTATTGGGTGCACTCCTTGTGCATGGGGCTCCCCTACACAGGGTACACCCGAGTGGCATGGCACTCCTTGTGCACAGCAGCACTGTGCATGGGCCAGTTCATCACATGGGTCAGGAGGCCCTACCTTTGAACCTTGGACCTCCCATGTGGTAGGCGGATGCCCTATCCATTGGGCCAAATCCACTTCCATGTCTTCTTAATAGTCATCTCATTGAATTTACTAAGGAGATTTACTTGAACATCTAAGATTAGTTGTCTCACCTTCTTTATGTCTTCTGCAGGCTTATCTTGTTCCTCTAACTGAGCCATCTCTTCCTATTTCTTGATATGGATTGTAATTTTCTTGTTGGTGTTTCTGCATCTGGCTTGCTAGATGTATTTATTCTGGGTGCAGTTTCTCCCTTTAATTTAGGGATTGCCTGTCTTTTCTCCTTTGCTGGTTTTGTTGTAGGAGCCAAGGATGTAGTTGGTGCTGTAAACTATGGAGGCTGAAGCTGCCCATGTTGCACCAGGAATTGATGAAGCTTCTCCCACCTTTCTCCTCTGTCAAGGGTACAGACAGAGCTGCAACCATGTATAATAATCCAATCTGGGCACAAGAAGATTGTAATCACCCAGATACATTGATGAAGCTTCACACCCCTTCCTTCCCTACCTTGGGTGGGGATGGAGCTATACTTGTGGTCAACAATCTATGCTGTGTGGGTCCAAAATAACCACAGTTGCTCTGGTAAACTGATGTAGCACCAGGCCCTCTCCCTGCCAGGGGTGGGAATGGACTCTCTGGAGTGCCCAACAATCTAATCTCTGTGGGCCAAATATGTCTGCAGTTGCCCCTGAGAGGCTGAGGGATTATTGTCCCTTCTGCCCTTTAGGGGGTGGAAATGGAACCACCAATGCTCAACAGTTCAGTCCTGTAGGCCAAACCCACCTGCTGTTGCCCAGAGAGGCTGAGGAAGCACCAACCCCTTCCTGTCTTATTTGGTGGTGAGGGTGGTTCTATGGGCACTCAACAGTTCAGTCCCTTTAGGTCAAGAATACCTGCCATTGCCTGGAGAGGCTGAGGAAACACAAGCCCCCTTCCATCCTCTTAAGGCATGGGGTGGGTCTACAGGCACGCAACAGTTCAGTCTGTTGGCCGAAAGTACCCACCATTGTCCAGTGAGGCTGTAGACACACCAGACCCCTCCTAACCTATTGGGAGTAGGGGTGGCTTCATAGGCATCGAATAGTCCAGTCCATGCAGGCCAAAGGTCTGCCATTGCCCAAAAAAGGCTGTGAAAACACCAGCCCCCTTCTTTCCTATTGGGGGGTGAGGATGGGTCCCAAGTACTCACCAGTCCAGGTTGGGTGGATCAAAAGCACCTGCAGTTACTCAGAGAGGCTGGGCAAACCCAGTCCATCTTTTGTCCTATTGGGGATGGAGATGGAACCACAAGTGGCCAACAGGCTCGTGTAGGTCGAAACTACCTGAGATTGCCCTGAGAGGTTGAGGGAACACCCGTCTCCTCCTATCCTGTGGGGGGACAAAGATGGAGATGGGCTCAAAGGCACTCACCAAATTTCCCATTTGGACAGGCTCAGACCCTAGCTGTCTCTAGGATTATACTTTAGCCAGCCAAGTTCACTAATTAGTAGCTGAGGTCAGTGGACAACTGTCTCTTCCTCCACCATTTATAGGAAATTGAGCTTCTAACTCCAGCCATGGAATAGCTCCTGAGGTGGCTTGCACCCCTAGAGTAGGTTGGTCACCAGCCTCTGTGGCACAGGTTGCAGCTTCCCAGAGAGGTGGTGTTGGTCCCCCAGCTTCCTCCTTGCCGGAGGTGGGACTGCGGTTTAGGCTAGACCTGCAATCCATCCTGGGTGGAAAGAAGATGGTCCTTACAAGCACTGTGATTTTCAGTCTGTCCCACTTCCCCTCGAGCCCAGGGCAGAGTCAAAAAGGACAACCACTGGCTTCCCTCTCATCTAAAAGGTTTAGTTTTTCCTAAGATTCTACTCCAGTCCCCCAAATCCACTAATCAATAGCTGAAGTCAGTGCCACACCATGTCTTCCCCCCCTGTTTTTCTGAGGGAAATGGAGCTTCCAACTCTAGTCATGGAATAGCTCCTGAGATGGCTTGTGACCTTGGGCACAGACCTCCTCAGTGTGGAGGGCTCTACTCATGAATCCTCTGTGTAGATGGGCAATCTCCTCCTTCTACACTCTCAAGGATGTTGCAGGATACTCCACTGGTCTATTGGGTCCTCCAAACAGGTACTTGAGGTAGCTGAGGGTGACCACCAACTGTCTTGTATCATGAGCTGACTCTAGGAGCTCCTTACTCTGCCACCATCTTGCCTTCCCCCTCCTATATTTTTTAATGTAGCATTTTGTGTGATCTATATATCTTTAACACATATGTTGCAAATGTGTCAGCAAGAGATGTGCAAACATATGTCTTATGAGTGTCCCAGAAGGAGAAGAGAAGGAAAAGGGGCAGAAGAAATATTAGAAGCATTAATAGTGGAAAATTTCCCAACCCTATTGAAGGACATAGATATCCATGTCCAAGAAGCACAATGTACTCCCATCTGAATAAATCCAAATAGACCAACTCCAAGACACATACTAATCAAAATGTAAAATGCCAAACAGAGAGAGAGAATTCTGAGAGCAGCAAGAGAAAAGCAATGCATAACATATACGGGATACTCAATAAGATTAAGTGCTGATTTCTCATGAGAAACCACAGAGGAAAGAAGGCAGTGGTGTGATATATTTAAAATAATACAGAAGAAAAACTGATAACCAAGGATTTTATACCCAACAAGATTATCTTTTAAAAAGGAGGGTGAGAAATGAGAATATTCACAGATAAACAGAAACTGAGAGAGTTTATAACACAAAGACCAACTTAGCAGGAAATACTACAGGGAGTTTTACAGCCTGAAAAGAAAAGACAGGAGTGAGAGGCTTGGAAGAGAGTCTAAAAATGACAACTGTATCAGTAACAGTGACTAAAGAGTCAAATATAAAATGACAAATAAAACACAAAGATCAAAATGAATGAAAAAAGAACTGCCTTTACAGTAATAACATTGAATATTAATGGATTAAACTCCCAAATCAAAAGACACAGATTGGCAGAATGGATAAGAAAATATTAGCCATCTATATGTTATCTGCAAGAAGCTTACCTTAGACCCAAAGATACCAATAAATTGAAAGTGAAAGGTTGGAAAAGATATTCTATGCATGCAATAACCAATAAAAAGCTTGGGTAGCTATGTTATATCAGATGATAAATATGTTAAAAACAAAACTGTTATTAGATACAAGGAAAGACATTACAAATTAATAAAAAGAATAATTCACCAGGAAGAAATAACAATCTTAAATATACATTCACTTAACCAGGATGCCCCAAGATACATGAGGCAAACAGTGGCAAAACTGAAGGGAGAAATAGACATCTCCACAATATTAGTTGGAGACTTCAATACACCATTCTCAGCATTGGATAGAACATCTGGGCAGAAGATCAATAAAGAAACAGAGGGCTTGTATAATATGATAAATGGACTAAACCTAATAGGCATATACAGAACATTGCATCCCAAAATAGCAGGATATACATTCTTTTCAAGTGCTTATGGATCTTTCTCCAGGATAGACCATATGTTGGTACATAAAGCAGATCTCAATATATTCAACAAAATCAAAATTATACAAACCACTTTCTCTGATCATAATGGAGTACAGTTGGAAATCAACAAGTGGCAAAAAAAAAAAAGGAAAATTCATATATATATGGAGATTAAACAACACACTCTTAAATAATCAGTGGGTCAAAGTAGAAATTTCAAGAGAAATCAAATATCTTGAGTCAAATGATAATGAGAATACCTCCCATATCAGAACCTATGGGATGATGCAAAGGCAGTGTTGAGAGGAAAATGTATAGCCCTCAATGCTTACATTAAAAAAGAAGAAAGAGCTAAAATCAATGACTTAACTACACAGCTGTAGGAACTAGAAAAAGAACAGCAAACTAATCCCAAAGCAAGTGAAAGGAATGAAATAACAAGGATCAGAGCAGAAATAAATGAAATTGAGAACAACAATAGCAACAACAAAACAATAGAGAGAATTAACAAAACCAAAAGTTGGTTCTTCAAGAAGATTAACAAAACCAACAAACCTTAGGTAGACTAAGAAAAAAAGAGGAAAGATGCAAATGACATAAAAAAGTGGAAAAGGAAACATTACTACTGACCCCACAGAAATAAGAGCACTCATAAGAGGATAGTATGAACAACTTTATGCTGAAAAACTAGACAATGTAGATTCCTAAGAATGTACAAACAACCTACACTGACACTAGAAGAAATAGAAGACCTCAACAAACCAATCGCAAGTAAAGAGATTGAAATAGTACTCAAACAGCTCCCAAAAATGAAAAGCCCAAGACCAGACAGTTTCACAGGTGAGTTCTACCAGGCATTCAAAGATTTAATACTAATCTTATTCAAGCTCTTCCAAAAAATTGAACAAGAAGGAACATTACCAAACTCATTCTATGAAGCCAATATCACCCTAACACCAAAGCCAGAAAAACAAAATAATAGACCCATTTCTCTCATGAATACAGATGCAAAAATCCTCAATAAAATACTTGCTAATTGAATCCAACAACACATTAAAAGAATTATCCATCATGATCAAGTGGGTTTTATACCAGGCATGCAAGGCTGGTTCAAAACAAGAAAATCAATCAGCATAACACACCACATTAATAAATCAAAGAAGAAAAATCACATCTTATCAATTGATGCAAAAAGGCATTTGACAAAATACAGTATCTTAATTTAAAAAACTACAAAAAATAGGAATTGAAAGAAACTTTCTCAACATGATAAAGGCCATATATGAAGAACCCACAACTAACATTATACTCAATGGTGAAAGACTGAAAGATTTTCCATTGAGATAGGGACAATACAAGAATGCCCACTGTCACCATTATTGTTCAATATAGTGCTAGAGGTGCTAGCTAGAGCAATCAGGCATGAAAAAAGAATAAAAGGCATCCAAATTGGAAAGGAAGAATTAAAACTTTCACTATTCACAGATGGTATGATTGTTTATCTAGAAAGTCCCGAAAAAATCTACAACAAAGCTGCTAGAGCTAATAAATGATTTCAGTGGAGGGTCAGGATACAAGATCAATATGCAAAAATCAGTTGTGTTTCTATACACTATAATGTGCAATCTGAGGAAAAAGTCAGAATTTACAATAGCAACTAAAATAATCAAATATTTAGGACTAAGCTTAACCAAAAATGCAAAGCACTTATATTCAGAAAAGTATAATGCATTGCTAAAAGAAAAACCTAAATAATTGGAAGAACATTCCATGCTGATTGGAAGACTAAATATCATTAAGATGTCATTTCTACCCAAATTGATATACAGATTCAATGCAATCCCAATAAAAAATTCACCAGTATTTTTTAAGCAAATGGAAAACATAATTATCAAATTTATCTGGAAGGGCAAGGGGCCCCAAATAACCAGAAATACCTTAAAAAGGAAAAGTAAAGTTGGAGGACTCCCACTTCAGACTTTAAATCACATTACCTAGCTACAGTGGTAAAAAAAAACAGCATGGTATTGGCATAAAGAAAGACACATAGACCAATGGAACTGAATTAATAGTTCAGAAACAGACCCTCATATCTACAGCCAAGTAATTTTTGACAAGCCTGTCAAGTCCTCCCAGTTGGGGCAGAACAGTTTATTCAACAAATGGTGTTGGGAGAACTGGGTAGCCAAAGTCAAAAGAAGGAAAGAAACCCCTACCTCACACCTTATACAAAAATTAACTCAATGGATCAAAGATCTAAATATAAAAGTAAGTACAATAAAGCTCCTAGAAGAAAATGTAGGGAAACGTCTTCAGGATCTGGTGGTAAGTGGTGGATTCTTAAACCTTATACCAAAAGCACAAGCAACAAAAGAGAACATGGATAAATGGAACCTCCTCAAATGTAAGCGTTTCTGTAATTCAAAGGACTTCATCAAGAAGGCAAAAAAGGCAACACAGTGAATGGGAGAAAATATTTGGAAACCACTTATCTGATAAGGGTATGATTTCCATTATATAAATAGATCATACAACTCAACAATAAAAGAGCACGCAATCCAGTCAAAAAGTGGGCAAAAGATTTAAATATATATTTCTCCAAAGAGGAAATACAAATGGCCAAAAAGCACATGAAAAAATGTTCCATATCACTAGCTATTAGGAAAATGCTAATTAAAACAACAATGAGATATCATCTAACACCACATGGAATGGCCATTATTAAAAAAACAGACAACAATAAGTGCTGGAGAGGATGCAGAGAAATAGGAACACTCCTTTACTGTTGGGGGGAGTGTAAAATAGTGCAGCCTCTGTGAAAGACTGGCAGTTCCTCAAGAAGGTAAATATAGAACTGCCATATGATCTAGCAATTCCTCTACTAGAACTATATCCATAAGAACTAAAAACTATGACACAAACAGACATCTGCACACTGATGTGCATAGCAGCATTATTCACAATTGCCAAAAGATGGCAACAACCCAAGTATCCATCCACCAATGAATGGATAAACAAAATGTGGTATATACATATGATGGAATACTATGCTGCAGTAAGAAGAAATGAAATTGGGACACAGGTGATAACATGGATGAGTCTTGAAGACATTATACTAAGCAAAGTAAGCCAGGCACAAAAGGACAAATATTGCATGGTCTCATTAATATGAACTAAATACAAATAATAAACACATGGAATTAACACCTAGAGTATAGGTTATTAGGAGGTAAGAAGAGGGTTGAGAAGAACTACTGATGCTTAATGTATGTAGAAGTTTTAATTAACTTTACTGTAAAAGTGTGGAAATGGATAGAGTTGATGGTAATACCTTATAGTGAGTAGCAACTCATTTATAAATGGGATTGTGGCTGACAAAGGTAGTCTGGGCAAATAAATGTCAATAGAAAGAAAGCTAAATAATCATCTAGGGGCTGAATAACACAGTGAACCCAGAGGTGGTTGAGGATAATGGTTAAAGGTACAAATGCAAGAGAGTCCTTCTGTGAGCTAGAGCAGGTGTACATCACTATTGCAGTGATGAGAATATGAAGAAACATGGGAAAACTACCATTGGTGTGACCTATAGACTGTTTTTAATAGCAATACTGTAATATTCTTGCATCAGTGCCAAAGCTGCACTGTGTTGATAATGCAGGTGTATGGAAAAAGTGTGCTAAATGTATGCTATGGGCCATGATTGATGATAATTGATGATATTATCTCATAATCTGTAACAAATGTTCCACCATGATGTGGTGTTGTATGGGAAATCTACACTTCTGTATGATTGTTTTGCAAGGTCAGAACACTGTAATAAAAATATGTATTTTAAAAAAATAGTATGAGTTGGGGAAAAGTACACCAAATGTAAGATAAGGACTATAGTTGTTAGTAATACTTTGATGATGTGCTTCCATAATTTGTAACAAAAGTTTCACAACAATGCAAAGTGTTGGTGGAGGGGTGTTGTATGAGGCCCCTGTGTGATGTTATGTATGTTTATTTTGCAAGTTCACAATCTTTACACTTATTATATGTGTTCATGTATGAATAATATACTTCAATAAAAAAAATTTTTTAAATATGAGGTACCCATATGCCCCACTCCCCACTTTTCCCACATCAAAAACTTCTTTCATTAGTGTAGAACATTCAGTGTAATTGATGAATACATTTTGGAGCACTGCTTCACAGCATGGATTATAGTCTTTGTAGTTTACACTTTCTCCCACTTCACTTAGTGGGTTATGGCAGGATATTTAATGTCCTGCATCTGCTCCTGCAATATCATTCAGAACAACTCCAAGTCCCAAAAATACCCCCATATCACACCTCCTTTTCCCTTTCTCTGCCTTCAGCAACTCCCGTGACCACTGTCTCCACATCAATGATATAATTTCTTCCATTGTTAGAGTCACAATAATTCTACAGTAGAATACCAGTAAGTCCACTCTAATCCATATTTTATTCTTCCATCATGAGGACCCTGGGGTAGCAATGTCCACTCCATCTCTCAATTGAGAGAGGGCTTCAATCCCACATGGCTAGTGAATGGGACTCTCATGCCCTATACTTTTTCTTATTTTTTCTTTTTTTGAGGATCTAACATTTTTTCATTTGAACATGGGAAACTAGAAAGATATAGAATCTGTAAAACCAAGTGTTAGAGAAGAAACTGAAAGCAAAAACAAGTAAAAATAAAACCCTAGACTAGAAAGAAAAACTAACCAACTAAATAAGCCCATCAAGAAAAATAGATGCCTAGATATCACCTAAAAAAATTAGAACCAAAATACAATCATACTAAGAAATAAGAAGGCTTGGTCTAGTCAATGAATGAACACAAAAGCAGGAGGAGACACACAACATGGAACAACTAATCAAGGATATCCAAACAAATATTCTTAATCAAATGGTGAAATGAAGGAAGAGTAAAGAATATCAAGAAAGACACTGGGGTGACAAACAGAAGAAACTGGAAACATACATAAAAAGATAACAGAACTTATGGGGATGAAAATCACAATGCAAGAAATTAAAAATACCCTAGAGCACATATATAAAGAAATTTTACATCTTGAAAATAAAATCATGAAGAACACACTTTTTAAAAATGGGCAAGAAATTTGTATAGACATTTTTCAAATAGAAATACAAATAGGTAAAAAGCAGTTGAAAAGATGCTCAACATTACTAGCTATTAGGGAAATGCAAATCAAAGCCACAATGAGATGTCATCTTACACATACTAGGCTGGCTGCTATTTAAAAAAACAAACAAACAAAACAAAACAGAAAATTACAATTGTTGAGAATGCAGAGGAATAGGAACACTCATCCACTTCTGGTGGGAATGTAGAATGGTGCAGCCACTGTGGAGGGTTGTTTGTCAGTTCCTCAGAAAACCAAGTATAGAATTTCCATATGAACTGGCAATCCCACTATTAGGAATTTCAATTCTTCTGGGAATTGAAAGCAGGGACACAGGCAGATATATACACATCAATGTTTATCACAGCATTATTCACAATTCCCAAAAGTTGGAAACAACTCAAGTTTCCATCAATGGATGAATGGATAATCAAAATGTGGTATAGACATGCAATGGAATATTACTCAGCTGTAAGAAAGAGTGGAGTATTGACACATGCAACAATATGGATGAACCTCAAACACCTTATGTTAAATGAAGTAAGCTAATCAATAAAGGACAAATATTGCATGAATATTGCATGATCTCACTGGTAAGAACTAAGGATATTGAGCAGAATCATGGAGGTAGATTCTGGAAGATCAGTTACCAGAAAATAGAAAGGGAGTAGAGAGTGGTGAGCTGATGCTCAATCTGAGCAGAATCTATGATAAGTGTATGATGGTGGTATGACCATGCACAAGGGTGGTGGTGATGTGAGTGGGGTCTGTTGTACTGGAGTAGGAGTAGGAGTGGGAGTGCGATTGGAAAAGTGGGTTGGGCTATCTATAGAGCTGGGGGAAGGGCAGGAGGAAGGAACAAGTGAGCTCTGTGGAGGGTGAGGACTGTGGCTGAGAATACAATTGTGGGAGTGGTTTTTGGGGGCAAAATAGCAGGGGAGGTCACTGGTGCAGTGTATCAGTAGTGGGGGGAATGTGTGGGAAAGGGTGTAACTTGGGCATGCCTCTGTGGATAGGAACACATCCACATCGTTATCAGGTGTTATCTCAGTGGGTGGAGATCCATATGATAACCAACAAAAGATTAAACTTCCATTCTAGGGGGTCCTGTTACATTCTGTAATACAGTGGCAAGAATCTCTAAATTCTAGATATTAGACAGTGTCTAATAAAAGAAAACAGACCAATATACCAAGGCTACAATATTAGTGCTTGTACTTCTGAACTTTATTTGCATAAAATTGAAATTTAGCCTAATAATACGCTTGCATAAGAATTACCTCCACAAAAACCTCTTTTTTACGCAAATGTGGCCACTTTCTAAAGCAAACTCAGTATATAAACTCACTACCTTCCCAATGGCATGGGACATGACTCCTGGGGTTAAGCCTCCTTGGCACCATGGGATTAATACTAAAAGCCAACCAGTGATGCATTTGGAAAAAGACCTTGACTAAAAGGAGGAAATATTAAATACAAAAGAGTTTACACAGTTAAAAGATTTTAAAGTGAGTAAGGAGGTCTTTTCAAAGATTATGCTTATGCACATCTCAGGCAGATCTCACTAACTACCACAGGAAAAAATAAAAAGCCTCATACCAGGGTGCTCCTGAGGGCTCTAAAGACATCCAGACACTATAGTCAAGTCACACAACCCCTTGATATCAGCACTGTCAGTGAGCCTTACCTTGGAACATATAATAACCTATTTCCTCAATGTAACAGAGTTAGACTCATTTATAATTATCCTACACATGATTTGTCTCCCCTTTTTATTTGAACCTGTAATTATCACTATCTCTTTTAAATATATTTCCCAGAGACTTAAATATTCAGTCTGTTCATATGCTTATTGAGTCCTGAATCTCAGCAGTTACAGCCAACACCTACTTTCCAGCTCATTGAACTCACCAAGAACAACAAACAAAATTATCATGATGGGCAACCCCCAATCAAAAAAAACAATAAGAGTTCTTAGAACTGTAAGCAAAACAGATCCATCTGCTCCATAACATCTAAATTCCCTCTCACTCTGAAGCAGAGCAGGCATCACCTGCCCAAATTCTCAAGACTGGGGAATGAACAAGCATAAGGGGGCACTGCAACCATGGAACAAAGTAAATGTATTATTATTGTAGTAATAAAGAACTATAATATTGACATAAAGATAGTGGTCACCAGTGGTTCTGAGGGGAGGGGAAGGGAAGAATAGGTGGAACACAGGACATTTTTAGGGCCTTGGGATTTTCTGTATGATACTGCAATGACAGATGCAGGCCGTTATACATTTTGTCAAAAACAAACTTTTGTACGTGCAAAGCGGAAACCATATTGTAACCATAATTGGTTAGTAGCAGTGCTTCAATATTTGTTCATCAATTGTAGCAAATGTACCACACTAATGTAAGCTGTTATTAATAGAGGGAAATTGGGGTGGGGTCTGTGGGAATCCCTTATACTTTCAATGTAACTTTCCTGTAACCTAACACTTATTTAAATATAAAGTTTATTATATGAAAAAGATGAAATTGAAATGAATCAAGCAGTCAGAAACATCCATTCAATAAAGTATTACTTTGTGTCCATGGGGGGACCACGTCCATTGAAGAAATAAATACTCACTGCATTATGCATTAAGTCCTTTTCTCTCCTCTCAGAAAATAATCCTGTCCAGGAAGCATTTATATGTTACTCATCTCTTTACCCCCTGAAAAAGGCCTGGCACCCAAGCTACTCAGTAACTGAAGAAACACTGTAGACCCAGCTAGCTATAGAGGCCTGGGCTATAGGATACCTGGATTTTAGCCACAGTGCCAGTGTTACTAATGATATGAAATTTGGAAAAGTCACTGAGCTCATCTCCAAAAGGATGGAAGTATTAAACTAGCCATAATTTATATGATGTGAAAATCTCTGTAGGAATATCAACAGAGGAAGACAAAAGAGAGATATTGGCTATTTTTTAAAATTATTTAATTAAATTAACTAATGTGTAATTGATTACTTACTCTGTGTCAGGGAATGTGCTCTAGTGTTAGGGTATAATGAAGGATAAAATATGACCCTGTGCTGAAAAAGTTCACTTTTATAAACAGACCTTGGTTAGTATGGAACAAAAGGAGGATACTTTAAGAATGCCTCAACAGGGAAACGGATTTGGCTCAATGGATAGAGCATCGGCCTGCCACATGGAAGGTCCAGGGTTCAAACCCAGGGCCTCTTGACCTGTGTAATGAGCTGACCCATGCACAGTGTCCATGTACACAAGGAGGGCTGTGCAACTCAGGGGTGTCTCCCGCGTAGGGGAGACCCACGGGCAAGGAGTGTGCCCTGTAAGGAGAGCCACCCAGTGCAAGAAAAGTGCAGCCTGCCCAGGAGTGGCACCGCACACACAGAGAGCTGATGCAGCAAGATGACACAAAAAAAAGAGACACAGATTCCTGGTGCCTCTGACAAGAATATAAGCGGACACAGACGGACACACAGTGAATGGACACAGAGAGCAGACAACGGGGGGTGGGGGGGGGACAGGGAAGGGGAGAGAAATAAATAAATAATAAATCTTAAAAAAAAAAAAAGAATGCCTCAACAGATTTTTTTTATTTGAAAGAACCAAAAATGAAGGTTCTGGCTTCATTTATATAATGCTTTTTGGGAGATCAAAGAAGCACCTTTCCCCAGAGACAATTCAACTAGGAGCAAGGGTATAAAAAAAAAAGAAAAAGTAAAACAGAAGCCCAAACTGAAAGAATGGTATCAATATTTAATCACTACTGTGAGCAAGAGGTATTAAATGTAATTGAAGCAAAGTATCCTTATTCCCATAGTGGGAGTGGGCGGCAGGAGACAGGGCCTGTTCTCTGCGGTGTTTCCTTCCCACAACCTGCTTCAGTATTCCCTAAGTGGATTGTGCCTATTAAGAACACATCCAATCAACATTCTAGGACGTCTGGGTGTGTTCAGGGCAGAGAGCTACCTCAAGCAATTTTGCCTCATGTAACAAATCAGTCTCTTAGTAATTCAATACAGAAGCATTTTTTTTTTCATTCTACAAAATGGATAGCATGAAAGAATAATCTAGCTGCCATACTAATAATGGGAAATAAAGGTGCCTGGGAAAACTCTTTGAAATGCTCAATGGCTAATTTGGGAATTCTAGATGTTGTGCACTGTAAAGACACAGTAAGGATATTATTATACAACTCTAATACATGAGATGTATTACACTGAGGATGCACTTTTATTTTTTAATTGCTATTTATCTCAGACCTTTTATTCATGACCTCAGAGGACATTTCCAAAAGCTAATACTGGGACCACACTCTGAACAGGGTTATGGGAGGCGTTCTTTTTCATATAGAAGGATTACCATCGTGGTCTGCTCACCTGAACACTCCAGTTTAATGGCTGTGCCTTTTCTGCTATTAAACTGAGGTTCACGGTCACCTCTTGTGAACACTAGTTTAATTATTTTACCTACTGTGAGCCAGACAACAGCTTCTACATTTCATACTCTTTTCCTTTTGGATGTCAGCCCAAATTACAGCCTTAACTGTGATTGTACATGTATGTGTGTATGTGTATGTAATAGGTAGGTAGGTAGATAAATGGATAGGTAATAGACTAGACAGATGAGAGATAAATATAATGTGTGATGCATAGATAGATGGGAAATAGATGATTGAAAATAGCTAGATGACAGATAGATATAATGGGTAGGTTATAGGTGGATATGCAGAGATAGATAGATAGATAGATAGATAGATAGATAGATAGATAGATAGATAGATAGATAGATACACATACATACATAACAGATTATTGATACATAAATAGATGCTAGATAGATGGATCAGTGGATGGATGGATGAATGGATAGATACATACATACATAATAGATTATTGATAGATAAATAGAAGCTAGATAGATGGATCAGTGGATGGATGGATGAATGGATGGATAGATAGATAGATAGATAGATAGATAGATAGATAGATAGATAGATAGATAGATAGAATAAAGCATAGTTTTAGACTTCCATGTTCTCTACACTTGGATTTTAAAGGTCAATGACTGTGGTTACATTCTTGGCCCATAATCAGAAGTTCACTTCTCCAGGTACAAAGCATTAATGCATCTGCAGGCAACGGTCACACATTTGGCAGAATCAGACCCAGAGTCAAAACAGAGATACTTTGCAGATCAAGGGAGAGATGCAGTGACCCCCAGTCTCAGGCACAGTCACATGTTTGATGACCCCTCCACTAGATGCAGATACTCCTCAGGCAGTGGTACTCATGGGTCATCAGAGGAGTCCACAACACATCACTCTAATAATATCCAGTGAATCAGGAGCAGAATTTGATTTCCCCATAACTTTCTCATTACCAGAACTGTGCTCTGATGCGATACTCAAAATATGCAGCCAAAAACATGTTTTGCAATCTGCTGGACCAAAGTTATTTAAAGATTGTTTTTCCCAAGAAAGAGAGAAATTCTAAGGAAAGGATACATACTCTAGCACAGTTTGTTTCAATAAATTGAAATGTTCTAATCTCCATTGTAACAAACATTGAGACTCTAGCTAGGCAAGACACAAAACTGTGTTCTGCCTCTATTTCCCCATCTATAAAATAAAGCAGAGTTTACTGTGTAAGGGAAGGGCAATCTATATATCATACGCATTGCATATAGTGACAAGCAAATTATACACTGACTCAAGGATATATATTATAATTATTTTTAAGAAGGTATTTTTAAATAAGAAAAATAACTGAACATTTCAGTAATATGGAATTATAAATTTCTCTTCTTCCTTTATCATAGTGGATGCTCAAATGCTACTGTAGCATCTCATCTCCTGAGCCTCCAACATATGCCAGTTCCCACACAGATGCTGTGGGGGTTCAGCAGGTATAAGATTACCCTGGAAGAGAAAGCAGTCAAAGGCCTATAGTGAGAACTTGCTGTCTCCAGAGTCATCTGGAGAATTCTAGGTGAGACTGCAAATCTGCAGACTTTCTGCCTCCTCTTTCTGGGACCTGGATGATTCAGAGCATCCTAGGACAGAACCTGTGTCTTTTCCCCTAGTAAATGGCCTATATGGAATTCAGAAATGTATGTGGCCTTAGTCCAGAGCAGACTGGTTGGGTGGAGAGAAGACAGCTCAGGAGCAATGTTTTATAGAACTAGATTAGACAAGAATCTGCAGTTTAGAGGTAAGCTCAGAATGGAACTTCTCAGAGGAAAATCAGACATTTTCTTGACATATAATCTAATAATCTGATTTTAGAGACTTTGGAGATGATCTCATCTAACCCCATTTTATTACAGATTAAGTTACAGAGGTCCAGGGACGTTAACCTATGAGCTAAATCACATTGCTAATAAATGAAAAAGTAGAAATTGATATCAGATCCTCTGTCCCAATAGCCAGTATCTTCCCCCACCATAATGTGCTGCCTATTGGGAACCTGGTTCTGGCTTCACAAAGATCTGTCCAGTCCACTGGATGTAGTTGTCCAAGTACGATTGCACCGCCTCAAGAAGCAAAAGCAATGTCATGTTGCACACTGCTCCACTAACCTACCCTATGCTCAATATTGTTATGGCATCTTTATTCATGTGCTGATTAACTCCATAAATATGTATGGAGTATACACATTATATCAATTACTGTAGAGGGCTTGAGGATACAAAATCAAAGAAGACTTAGCCCCTGCCCCTACGAGATCACAGTGTAGTAAAGGAATTAGAAAAATAGGAAGGCAAATAAATACTATGCTATGAAAGACATAACCACAGAGGGTCATGAGAGCACAAAGGAGGAACATTCGATCAGATGGGGAAGGTAGACGAGACTCATCAGAGGAGATGGCCCCCAAGCTGAATATTGAAAGAGGAGACAGAAGATAATCAGATGGAGAGAAAATATCACTATTGCCAGAAGACCACAGTATGTTTAAATGAACAAAAACACTACAAGACTGGAATATGGATGCAGCAAAAGATGAGACTTGAGAAGTAGGAGGCAAATATGAAGGAGCTTGTATGCCTTCCTGCTAACAGGCTTCACATGTAATTGGAAGGCCATATGGGAAGGCACTGAAATACTACAATAAAACATCTTTCTTTAAAGGTTCAGTCTAGCAGCTGCATGAAAATGGATTTAAGGAAGAGAAATTGAAAGCCAAGAGAGACCAGAAAGGATGCTGTCTCCAGGATCCAAAAAATTATGTGTGGTGAATTCACTGTTGTACCACCCACATCCCCTTTCAGGAACAAAGAACTTATACTTGAAGACAACCTTCTGCAGTGAGCCTACCAGAACATTGCCTCTGATAAGAAAAACTATCTTGTCTGAGGTCACACATTATTCCAAGAGCCCAAATCACTAATCCCAAATCCCAATTTGGAACAACTCGAAGGACCATCCAGCTACAGAGTTCCCTCCTGGGATAGCTGAAGCCTTCATTGGGACTGCACTGCAGTTTAGCTTCTCCTGCCAGGCCTACTCCTTTCCCCTTCATCCCAAGGCATTGAACCCAAAAGCAGTCCCTAGTAAATGAAATGCCTGCTAATCCTTTATCTCCATCTCAGGGTTTCCGTTGCCAAGAAATGAACAAGTCTTAGACTTGAGCACTGAAGAATTCTAATAGCCATGGATCTGACAGAAGCAAGTGTCTGGCAAAAAAAAAATGAGAAAGAGCAAGCAAATATATAGGAGGAAAATGAGGGTACTACGGCATCCCAAGTGCTCAGAGAAAAGAGGCAGGGAATTTTCTAATGAGATAAGAATTTAAAGTCTCCATTGACTTTTTCAATATGAAAGATATTGGTAGCCTTAGCAAGGGCAGTTTGGGTAGTATAGTGGAGATGAAGTCAGACCAAAGTGGGCAGAAGGGTGAATGGAGAAGGTATTTTTGAATAAAGATATGGGAAGGGGTGAAAGATGTATGAATGAGTATTAAGTGGAGGCTACATTTCTACAGAAATCCACAGAAATTAGAAAAAAATAAATATATATATATATATACACACACATATATTTACATCTATGCTAGAATTGGGGAAAAAATCTTTCAAAATGGGACAGAGATTGGATAAGATAGAATTATGATACCAATCCCAAAACCTGTGGAGGGGAACACAAGGCAAGAGTGTATCTAGATTTGTTCCATATTCTAAGACTTTAGATATAAAAAGGAAAGGCCAGAAAATGCTGAACTGGAGGATGACTGGCTGTAGAACAAAAGAAAGAATGTCCATAAAAGGCCAAGATAATTAAAAATTTGGCAAAGGACTTGAAAAGACATTTCTCCAAAGAAGATATACAAATGGCTAATAAGCACATGAAAATATGCTCAACATCTTTGATCATCAGGGAATTGCAAAGTAAAACTCAATGAGATGCCAATTCACAACCACTAGGACGGCTATTATTAAAAAATAAAATAACACCCAGAAAATAATCATTGTTGATAAGGATGTGGAGAAATTAGAACGATTA
Organism: Dasypus novemcinctus; assembly: GCF_030445035.2. Taxonomy (NCBI): domain Eukaryota; kingdom Metazoa; phylum Chordata; class Mammalia; order Cingulata; family Dasypodidae; genus Dasypus; species Dasypus novemcinctus. The sequence continues at coordinate 37,134,373 of NC_080699.1, read as the reverse complement.
TACGTTGTTGGTGGCATTGTAAAATGGTGCAGCCACTGTGGAAATCAGCTTGACAGTTCTTCAGAAAGCTGAAATTAGAATTATCATATGATCTGGAAATCCCACTTTTGCTATATATCAAAAAAAATTGAAAGAACAACTCAAATAGATATTTGCTCACCAATATTCATAGCAGCATTATTCACAATAGCCAAGGCGGAAGCAGCCTAAATGTCCATCAACAGATGAAAAGAAAAACAAAATGTGATCTATACAACAATGGAATATTATTCAGCTATAAAAAACAAGTTATGGTGCATGCTACTATGTGGATGAACCTTGAAGATATCATTATTTTGAGCAAAATAAGACAGTCACAAAAAGACAGATATTATATGATCTCACCTGTATGAAATATCTAGAATAAGCACATTTCATAGAAAGAGAGTAGATTAGAGGTTACCAGGGGCTGGGAAGAGGGCAAAGGAGTTATTGCTTAATGATCACAGAGTATCTGTTTGAAATGATGAGAAGGTAGGGATAATGGATATTAGTGATAGTAGCGCAAAACTGTGGATATAATTAATACCACTGAGAAATAAGCTTAAAAGTGGTTGAAATGGGATTGTTTGAGTTGTGTATATGTTACTACAATAAACATTTAAAAATAAATAAATGACTGTTCTTTCTCCGTAAAGCAGAAAAGAAGAAGAGGAGGAGGGAGAGAACAGCAAGAATGAAAGAGAATGGAAAGAAAAGCCAGGAAGGAAGGGAGGGACAGAGGGAAGGAGGGAGGGAATGAACAGTCAGGCAGTTGGTTTCTCCCTCCCTTCTCTACCTAACAGCCACAACAAGGTCAGACCAGTGAGGTAGAGCAAGGGCTTGTGTCTTGTGATACCCTGAAGGAAAGAACCATCCAGAAGAATTGCTACTGGGACATTCCTCTAGTATCAAGACCTTCCCATCACTACAGAAGACCAATATCTGAAGACAGCCGAAAGGAAAATTCCTGATGAATCATCAACATCTGAGAAAGAACCACAACAACAAGAGAGGCATCAAAATCAACAGATGGGAATATTTTTAAATATCAGCACGGTAAGGCAGGATGTTACATTCATGACATGAGAAGCCATTAGGCAATGTTACAATGTGAAATGAAGAAATGAACAGAGTGACATAGCTGTGGAGCCAATTAGTAAAAAGGAACATTAAGTTGAGAAGTATGCTCACAAAGCAGGAAAGTTAGGAGACTTGGAGGATAGATTCAAAAGTTTGACACATATTTCATAGCAAATTCAGAAGAAGGGAATCAAGAAGTTTCAGAACACCAAGGAATAAAGAAAGTCAAAATAGCTTTGAGAGACTTTTTAAAAGATTACCTGTTTATAAAATAAGAAGGAGCTGGAAATAAGATTTATCACTGGCATCACTTGTTTCAAGACGATGACAGAGATTCTCTCTTAATGAATGAAAACATTTTTGAACAACAACAAAAAGATATCCCCAGCCATATTATCATTCAAGTGTGAAATCTGAAGATATTTTTGGACAGGTAAAGTCTCAGAAATGCTGCTGTTCACTGAAAATGTGTTATTCACTCAGGTGACTAAAAAAGAGGATAAGAGTAAGACAGTGGGCCAGCCACCTAGATCCCATCCCTTCTGAAAACTCTCTGAAATAACTGTAAAGGAATTTTAAAAGCATAACCCTCCAAAAATAAGGAAGATGGGGGAGGACACAACTGTCATAAAATTTGGGGAAAGTAGAAATCTGAGGGACAATGAGCAAAAGATTTTTGAGGATTGAGAAACCTGTATCCCCAGCAGGCAGCAGGGAATACCAAGAACAAACCTAATTTATACCAGAATCTCCAAAAGATGCAACAATTGGGGAAGCCAGGCACGTCTGAGGTCAGGTTGGACGGAAGTAGCTAAATTCATGAGGATTGCTTGAAAATCTATTTAAGAAGCAGTCAGATCCTCTCACCCGCTCAGTTTAGCTTGTTGTCAGCTTCTCCCTTGCCCTGGTAAAAGACTAGAGATTTATATTTAGAGAGAATATAGCAACAACTCTCTGCATTGGCAGACACCAGGCCCCGTTAGTGCAGGAGTCAGGACATTAAAACAGGGGATTACGTGCCTACACTGGGTACTGAATATCTAAACCCTTCGCCCGTTTTTCTATTCAGCTCCAAGAATGTTGCCAACCAGTTCTTTACCCACTAAGTAGGAGACTATTAGAGTCTTCTCTGGAGAATCTGACAGTTCTAAGAAGAAGGAACTATAAAAGCCAGCACTCGTGGTTTCCCAACTAGATGACCTGGCTAGATACTCTATGTGCCACTCCCATGCACTCAGAGCTTCCAATAAGCTTTGTAATGGCCACTCAAAAATAAGAGCTGGAAACCAAGGATTACCAAACATTTGAAGAAAGTTTATAACAGGAAATATGGAGGTCAAAACAAATATAAATAACCACCATTCAGAGGAAACAGAGGTGACACAGGAGAAAAACAAACTTTTTATTTCTGCTTTTCAAGGAGAAAAACAGCAGTCATGAAACAGGAATAGGATGCCAGATAAGGCTGCATAAGGAGTCCCCAAAAGAGGTCCCAAAATTTATCAATATAATACAGCAGAAAGGAAAAACTAAGGAGAATATTAGAAGATAGCATTGAGGAGCTCTCATAAAATATGTATCAAAAAGGAAAAAAAGAAAAGAGTGATGGAAACCAGGAGAATGAAGACAATGAAATTAGAGGACCAGTTGGGGAAATCCTAAATTAGATGAATGCAGCCAGATTATTGGATTAGAGGCCCTTAGGAAACTGAAGGATTACAATTTGAATGAACGGGGGTACTTGAAAGCATAGAAGGTGGGAGGAAATTAGCCAAGTGTGGTACCAGAAAAGAAAACACAAGAGGAGAGATTTAGCATTAGTGTTCTTGAATGCTGGGATGAGGGCATCTATAATAAACACGGAGAAGTGATCATTACATTTAGGGGTTGTCAGGTTAGTCTTTGCCATTAGGATCTTGGCAAGGAAAGTTTCATCACAGTCCTGGGGGAAGAATAAAGATGGCTCTGGGCTGAAGAGTGGCTGAGAAATGTGCACGTGGAGGAAGTGCCTTGTGGACACTGTGACTTTTTACTGTGACGGATATAGGTGGGGGAAGGTGTAGGCGCCACAGATGATGGATCTTGGTGACTTCACTCCAGCCAGAGGGCACAGTTGGCTGGAAGGGCCAAGACGAAAGACCACAGAGACCTGCCTCCCGTGCAATAGGCCTACAGGATCAAACCAAGCCCAAATAAAACTAAACCAGCACAAATGAAGGGAAACAGAAAGGATAAACAGCCACGTCTGCGTTGGGGAGGGAGCCTGAGAGCTGGCTCTTGTCACAAACCCCACAGAAGCCTTCCTACTCACCATCCATGATCCTGGGCTTTGAATACTGTTGCATTTTGGAATCCTTTCAGATCCTTTCCCTTGGTTTCCTTTTGACCTATCTTTACAACTGAATAGCACAGACTTTTCGACTTCAGTTCTGGATCGTATCAACTCCTTTGCCTTGTCATGTCAGACCTCCCCTTGCCTCTTGACTCACCTTCATATACATAACCTGGGCATCAGCAGCCCTTTGCTTCGTGCCCTTCCACAGCAGGAGGCTGCCGGCTCCGACAATCGACACCGGCAACTAGAATCAGGGCTTCGAGCAAGCTCTAACCTCTGCCCCGCCCAGGCAAGAAGCCAAGGGATGTGAGTGCCAGGCAAACTCTACACGCAGCAAGTGGTCGGAAGGGGGCGCTTGGAGCAGGTGCTGGTCAACTATGGTATCTCAGAAACGCCTCGAGGAGACAGGAGGTGATCCCTACTAAAGCACTCAGCACACCATCGGTTGTTTTGTTGGTGGTTGCAATTCAAACAGAACAACCAGCTCACCTACCCCCAGTAATCACAAAGAGAGAGGCGGGGTCATGGAGAGGCGAAGATGAGCTCATAGATATGTGCCAGGCTCCTGGAGTGGATTCAGTATTTCCTGCAGTCTTCATCATAATGCTGCAAAGCATCGATTCCACTCTAAATTTTACAGAACGAGGCTCAGGGAAGGAAGAAACTCGCTTCAGTTATGAAGTGGCTGAGCCGGGATTTGAACCGGTCTGTCGTGCCTACACCAAGAGGGAATCATTCAACAATTAGTGGAGATGTGACTAGGCACCTCATTTTTAATGTATTTGCTTTTTCCTATTAAGGTAACCTCCCAGGCCCAGATGCACCTCCCACAATCTGCAAGGAAACAAACTGACGGCTCCTTCAGGAGTTGAATGAGCGAAAGGTATTCCAGGGGCATGTTGTTCTGCGCCTCCGCCTGCCGAGGGACTATGAGATTACAGAATTAGGCCTGGAGGCCTTGGCTCCTCTCTCCTTTTCCAATTCTCCCTAAATCAGTTTTCATTTCCTAACAGTCATTAGCTGAGCTCAGGGAATGAAGTGTAAAAATCTCCGCTCACCTCGGAGCCCTAACTGGCAGCAGTTCCTTGAAACTCGGGCAATCAGCGCTCCATTTGCGCATCAAAACCTCATCAATTAGGCCTCGGTGTGCGGCATCACGTGGTGGCGGCCGGGCCGAGACGGACGCCGAGGAGGACCTCGGCCCTCATTAGCGGCCTTGGGCTTTTGTGAAAAAATTCCTGAATAAGCAGCCCACCGAGTGTCTGCTGAAGGGCTGCATTTTTTTTCCCGGCTTTCACAGCCGCTTTTGCGCACAATTTAACACCGAGGGTTGCCAGCTGTGTTAAAAAGCCTGACCCCCTTCTCTCGTCAAGTCGCGCCCTGCGAAGCGGCCACCGAGGGTGCGTCCGCGCTCCCTGTTCCCAGGAACGCCGTGCTGACTTTCCCTACACCCGGGACCCGGGCTGCACCCTCAGGACCAGGGCACCCGATGTGCCAGGTGCGGGGCGCCCACCTGCCCAAGCTTGGGCACCTGGCTCCTTCCGGAAGTGCAGATGGGGTGGGAAATGAGCTAGAGATAGAAGGGTCGAAGTGCGCAGAGGCTAGGCATTCCTTGGTGGGGGAGGAAGGAGAGCAGGTGAGGAGGGGAAGAGAACGCGAAGCCTCCACGCTGATCGGCCTTCTCGGCGTGTTTATTTCATTTGTTCCTGCTCCAGCTAAGAGATGGCCACGCCGTGGATATGAGCTGAGCCTGGCGTAAAGGTGTCCACCCGGATCCAAGGCTTGCTTCTTAGTGTTGCAGAAGCAGGACTGACTGTTATTGCTTTTTGATCAGCCCAATGCTGTTCTAAGGGGTTTTAATGTACCGAACACATTCTTGTCACACATCCTGATAAGTCAGGCTGACAATATGATTAATTTACAGTGAAGGATAAAAATGCCAAAAATGTTAGAATATTCATGCCCAGTGTCTTCTCTGGCCTCAAGTAAAAGAACAAAAATGAAGGAAGAGAATGAGAGAAAGAAAAGGAAGAAATAAGGAAATAAGGAAGGGAGGGAGAAATGGAGGAGGGGCAGGTGGAAGGGAGAAGGAAAAAAGAAAGAAGGAAAGAGAAGGGAGGGAGGGAAGGAGAGAACGAGTTTACAAACTAAGAAACTCTAAGGAAATTATTGGGACTATATACACAAAGATTTAGTTATAACAAGTGTTGTTAATTAAAAATCTAAAAAAAAATCCACAAATAGAGAGTTGCAATAGAAACATAGTATGGGACTTTAAAGTTAAAAAGCAGGAGACAGACTTCAGTTTCCTACAATATCAGAGTAAATAACCTGAAATTATCTCCTACTGAAGAAAAATGCTGGATGAAATATATATTAAATATATATTAACCTATTGAAGGCCTAAATATAATGAACAAATAATGAATTTAAAACATCTAGATGCTAAGCATCTAAAACATCAGATTATGGTTTTAGAATTCTATTTTTCACTAAAAGAAAACAGGGAAATAGATGTGGCTCAAGTGATAAGGCCTCTGCCTACCATATGGAGGACCCAGGTTCGATCCTTGGGACCTCCTGGTGAAAAAGAAGAAAAGAAAGCTAACTTGCCTGGAGAGCCAGTGCCTACCCAGAGAGCCGAGTGCCCATGTGAGTACCTGTGTCGTGAGCTGAGTGCCCACAGGGCACAAGTGCCCATGTGGTGAGCTGAGTACCAATGTGCCGAGCCGGGTGCCTGAGCAAGTGCCTGCATAGTGAGCCAGTGCACATGGTGAGCCAAGTGCTCTTGTGGTGAGCCAGTGCCACACAAGCGAGTCATGCAACAAGATGATGATGCAACAAAAAAGAGAGACAAAGGGGAGAGTCAAGGTGAAGTGCAGCAGAAACCAAGAACTGAGATGGCGCAATTGACAGGGAGCCTCTCTCTATATCAGAGGTCCCCAGGATTGAATTCCAGTGAATCCTAGAGGATAAAGACAAGAAGAGAAGCAAAAAGAGAAATAGATACAGAAGGTCACACTGTGAATGGACACAGAACAAAAACAGCAAGGTGGGGGTGGGGAGGGAAGGGGAGAGGGAAAAAAAAGAAAACAGGGCTTCTTGGAGAAACAGCTAATTCTGGTCTAGGGCAGGAAATGTACAGGATTAGCCTGGAACTTCTAAACTTACTTGGGAGAAAACTTGAAGACTATCTTACTGGCCAAGATGGAGTCATTTTTTGCCTCAATAAGGATAATATTTGCAAATGATTGAAATTGTTCAAATATAGTTAAATCTATGTGTTTATGTCTTCATAATTATAGATACACTATAAAGTCATAGACATAGAGATAAATGAAATTATAATGATGATAGGGATCAAGATATTAGTCACTTTCCTGTCAATGGAAAACCAATTCATTACCATAACTGGGATCTGAAAGGAACAATCACTTTTTCTGTCTGTCCTTTGTGAAGTGTATCAGTAGATAACCAACTAGTTGATGAGATGAACTCTCTGTAAAATTATTCCAATAAATGCAAAAGAATGACAATATAAGAATATTATTATTTATTTACCACCTCTCTTAATTAATGAATAGATGCATTGATCACGTAAAGGTAGACAATCAGGTTAATATGTGTTCTTGTTAAAAGAACACTCCACAACCTAAGACCTGCCAGAGGGATGGAACCTAGGACTGATGTAGCCTCTGAAGTCCACAGACAACTCACAGGAAATACAGAAGACAGAGGAATATGCTGAACATCACCAAGAATATGTAATCAGCATAATACATTCTATGGATTTTTGGTTTCAATAGCTAAATTATAAGGAAAACAAAGGGATGAAGGATGAAACTGTATATTAAAAACAGTTTATAACAAATCAAATAAAATGGACAAGACTAAACGTTAATGTCCGGGTCTACACCTTGAAGTGATTAAATTATATGGAAATGCAAGGTGATTAATAAAAAGCCAGGTAATGATTATTTGGGGATGAGAAGGAAGGGGTTGTGATTGGTAAAGAGCAAACATAGGGGCTTCTGAGGTGGCCGATAAAGTATGATTTCTTGACCTGAGTGTTAGTATAGAGTATTCACTTTATAATAATTCATTAAGTTATATATTTTTGTGTGGTTTTATGTTTCTATGTTCAATTTGTCTGAATTTTTTACAATGAAAGGTTATCATATAGTAAACGAATCATTGAAACGGCAATAAATCAAAGAAAATCCTGAAAGTCCAAAAATGGAGTAAAAGAGAAAATTCATAGAGGTCAGTGAGGACAGCTGCAAGCTTTTAGCCTGAGGGCAAACACTGAACCTTGATGTCTTTGAGCTTCTGGGTTTTGTAGGCAAAGTAAGGCAGTGGATTGGTAGCACCACAGGATCCCTTTGCGAAGCAAATTAAAATCTCTGAAAGAACACAGCTGCAAATCAGGCATCAAAAATTTCCCACAGATAAAATTCCAAAGAGCATTAGCACATAGTAAAAATGCCAAAACCCGTAAGAAAACAAGGAACTGTGGAAAGCAGAAAAAAATGGGAGCAGAATCAAACCAGCAAAGAATTCAGATCCTGAATTAAAAGAAAATAATAGATCACAAGTATTCTTGATATATGTAAAAAAAACAAAGAAGTATTGAAAGTCTATCCAAATATATAGTTTTTAAAGCATCAGTTTAAAATTCTAGGAGTGAAAAATAAGTAGAACTGAAATTTGATGTAATGGAGATATCCAACCTCAAATATGATGAGAGCAGAGCAATCAAAATAAGACTACAATACATGCAAAGGCTTTTTGGAAGAAATTTTAGAATTGATGAGGTAATTGTGTTTGGAGGGAACCACTTTTGAAAAAGGGGTAACCTCAGCGGGAACTGTACCAACATTCTGCAGCAGATTTTTACCTCAAAGTATTTGCTAATTTATGGCATAGAACAAGAGTCTGATGATCCAGGGACAGAGCTTAGACAGGGGGACACTACCAGAATGCAGAGAAACAGAACAGTTTTTGGTACAGAGAGACAAATTACAGACTTGAGGAGCCAGATACTTGTGTGGGAAGGAAGGGGTGAAGATCTGAACCTAATTGTCTGCCTTGTTCCCCCTCAAGGCATATGACAAATTCTAAAGTTGCTTGGGTGAGGAGGCTGACAGACCAAGCAAAAAGCCACTGCCAAAACAGAGGGGTGATTCTGACAGCCTCACATTGCTGAAAGAAGAAGAGTTAGATTTGGGGACCTGACAGGAGAGAGAGGCCTTAGTGGTCGTCCCCAGCTATCATTTGGAAAACCTGGAGCAGAGGCAAACCAGAGGTAGATGAAAGCTTGGAAAGCTATCACTCCGGAACTCAACCTTGAGTCAGTTCATCCCTCTTGGGATAAAGGTGAACAGACCTACATTTGTCTAGTAAAGGAAAGTGTGAAACATCTCTAAAGAAATATAACATCTTCCGAAGACTTCTCTATTGTTAATGCACAATATATGGCATTCAATAAAAAATAGCCAGACATGTCAAGACAGTATCAAATGACCAAAACCAAGAGAAAAGTACAGAATAGGAACAGATCTACAGGTGAGCCAGGTAACGGAGACAGCAGAAAAGGTCTTCAAAATAAATGGTAATATAGTCGAGAAATAAAGCAGAGGGATGGAGAATTTAATAAATAATTGGGATCTATCAAAAAGAATTTCCAAACTGAAAAATACAATAAAGGAAATTAAGGGCTCATGGATTCCACTGTAAATTATATATAACAGAACAGAGGATAAGCTTCATCTTTAATATAGTAAAAAATAACCACACTGCAGCACAGCATGAAAAAGGTCTTGAAAAACACATGAAAGTTCCCAGAAGGACAAAGAAAATTGATACAAAAATATCTGAAGAATAGTGACTTGGATTTTCCCAAGAAAGAGACATCATTACATGTATTCAAGTAGGCTTGAAAACGTCAAGTTACATAAATGAAAAGAAAACCACACCCAGGCACATCCTAATAAAACAGCCTAAAACCAAACACAAAGGGAAAGTCTTAAAAGCAGCCAGAAGGCAAAAAAATAAGGCACTATATTCAAAGGACCAACAATAAGACAGATTTTCCAACAGGAACATAGGACATAAGAAGACAATACAAGACAATTTTAAAATGTTGAAAGAAAATAACTGCCATGCTTGAAGGTTGTGACTAGTGAAAAAAATCCTTCAAATATAAAGCCAAAATAAAGATATTTGACACAAACAAAATCTGATGGTTCTCCTTATTACCAAACTTAGACTAAATGTAATAATAAGGACTGTTCTTTAAGCGTAATGAAAATTATTCCATATAGAAGGACAGAATCGTATAGAAGAATGAATAGTAAGAGAAAGAGTAGATATGTAGTTAACTCCTAATACAAATTAATGGTACAAAACAATAGTGATACATTTTGGAAAAGATTGATATATATGCAAGAATTAAAATGTAACATAATAACATAAAAGGCAAGATAGGTTTAATGGAGTTAAATTGTTTGATTTATGTATTGTCAAATGATTTTAAAATATTTCCATTAAAATGTAGGGAAGTTTGCTGTGATCTCTACATTTACTACTGAAACCATAGTAAAATATGCACAATCTAATCCAAAAGCAGGCAGAAAAAAGAGAATAAAATTCACACGGACCAAAAATATTATCAAATAGAATCCAGTGATAAGTGAAAATTAAAACCACATTATAATGGCATTTTACATTCACCAAATAGAGAATAATCAGAAAGGGTGACAATTTCAAGAACTGAAGAGGATAGAAAATAATAAGAACACATACATTGCTGGCAGAGTAAATTGATAATTTGAAAAAAAATGTGGCATTTTTCCAAATTTGGAGGAAAAGTCAATCCTAAGCATATTCTTACAAATATGCTTCAGGAGGCTTTTATAGGAATGACAGAAATCTTTAAGGGAATGGATAAATAATATGCAGTACCTTCACACAATGGAATACAATATAAGCAATAAACATGAAGGGATTCCAATTATATGATAAATCTCAGGAACATAATACAACATTGAAGTTTTAAAAAGCAAGTTACAGAAGAATATGTCCACTATATTCCCAATTATATAAAATTCAGAAACATGTATTTGTAATAAACTCTAAAGAAAATTAAAGGAATGCAAAACAAAGTTCAAGTTTGTAATACTATAATTAGTTCCAGGGAGGTATGCAAATGGCTCAGGAAGTGCTTTCAGACATTCAAAGTAATGTAATATAATTTAATTCTTATACATGGGTAGTCATTTAATTGTTTGCATTGATTAAAACAATTTATATGTATTAAATATTTCAGCAAATTCTCTTTAAAGCCAGGCTATAAAAAGTGCATATGATTATAGAACAGAGAAAGGGAGGAAGGAAGGGAAGGAAAGAGAGATTGTAAAGTTTTCAAAAAAAGCACAACAAATTGATTATTTTAAACAAACATTTATTGAGTAATAAACATGCCCCAGAAAATAAAATTTTAAAAAGACAACTTATAATTAGGTAATGATTATGTCTTTAACAGATTTTACAGAGCTGAGACTAAGAGAAGTGATTTTTCCCCAGGGTTGATTAATTTCTAAGCAACAAATCAATATTTTAAGCCAGTTTCTTTTATTTCAGATTTTGTTTTCTTTCTATTTTACTAGCATGACACCTAGAAAAATGAAAATCCAAAGTTTGGAAGTTTGTAAAAGTCTTGAATATTAATTAATATCCTCCATTATAAAGATGGCTCATGTCAATATTAAGTTTTAAAAATGATTACCGGAAAATGTAAGTGCATTACAAAATAACTGTTTATAATTCAATACCTTAAAGTCCTCATTTGAAAAAACAAGATTAGTTTCTAAGAATGATGTAAAATATAAAATCCATTCATTTAAAAGTTTGCTTAAGTAAACCACATCTATTTTTTAACTACTCTATGGAAAAAAATCACCTAGTTTTTGAAATGCAAGTGGAAATTTGGAAAATGAAACTGCTTATATCAGACAAAGATTGTATGTCCCCAATACATAATGATCTCTGAAAAAAAAGACAAAAAACATACATCTTCCCTAAGTACACCCCCCCCCCCCCAAAAAAGGAACTAAAGAAATGAACAGGTAATGCTTGAAAGAATAAATGCTAAAGATCCAAAAATAGGTGAGAAAATATCGGTATCAATAGTAAATCAAGGAAACTTGGTTAAAGAGGAGCTAAATTTTTTTCCATTAGTTTGCCAAGAATGGAATGGTTTACAAAGTATAAATTTGGTAGGTTTTGTCCATACTTATATTACTATACATTATTGGCCCTAAGATAATATGGTTTAATTTTTCAAGACAGCATTTGGAAATATGCTGCAGATTTAAAATGTGTACCTCATTTGACTAAGAAATTATACTTCTAGAAATGTTCTAAGGGGGGAAAAAAGAACTTTTCAAAGGTAAATGTATTGGCTTGTTCATAACAGTATTATTTAACATAATGAAAATTTGAAAACAACATTCATCAATAGGAATCACGTAAATCATGGTATTACATAAATGGAATATCATGCAAACATTTAAATCATGATATAAACCAATATTATTGATGTCAAATATCTGTGGTTTTTGTATTTGTTTTTTTAAAGGTTTATTTATTTATTTTATTTCTCTACCCTTCCCCCTGCCACCCCACCCCAGTTGTCTGTTTTATTCGCTACATGTTCTTCTTTGCCCGCTTCTGTTGTTGTCAGCGGCACAGGAATCTGTGTTTCTTTTTGTTGCATCATCTTATTGTATCAGCTCTCCATGTGTGTGACACCATTCCTAGACAGGCTGAACTTTATTTTATGCCAGGTGGCTCTCCTTATGGGGTGCACTCCTTGCACGTGGGGGTCCCCTACGTGGGGGACACCCCTGCATGGTACAGCACTCCTTGTGCGCATCAGCACTGCATGTGGGCCAGCTCCACACGGGTCAAGGAGGCCCGGGGTTTGAACCGTGAACCTCCCATGTGGTAGATGGATGCCCTAACCATTGGGCCAAGTCCGCTTCCCTATCTGTGGTTATGAGTGAAAAAGTAAGCTATAGAACTTATACTATTTTGCTCTGCATAGTGAAATTTTATGGAATTTTCATTTTCTTCTTTACAAATTTTTCTATTTAATGATGAGTGAATCAATCTATAAATAAGAAAAAATAGAAAATGAGCCCCATAGCACACACGAAATATTATTTTATTAGAAGAAATTATTAACAAAGGGATTTTCAGGAATATTGTAACTTACTGAAAACTCATTTTGTGTCAAATACAATTTTCATGAAAACACTGCAAAGTAAATCTCAGAGATGTTAAACAATATGCCCAAGCCTAAACAGGTAATAAGTAGTTCATCTGGCACTTTGAATTCAGGTGCCTTTGACTTTCAGCAATCTGGGCAGTTGCACAAGGCTGGAACTCTTAACCTTGAACCAATGGATGGATTTGCCATGGAGAGATTTTAAAGGGTCTGTCAACTAGCTGTAACTGAAAGCAAAACACCATTTGTATGGGAATTTTTCTGGAATGGAGAGCCTATACCTTTTATAATACATTTCTCCTGTCCACTCCCAAAAATTTAAGGACCCCTCGCTTTGAGGGAATGTGGATTCAGACAATCACTGTCCCTTTCATGATGCAAGCAGTTCCCAACTGCAGAAGACAATACTTTTTCCACGCTACCTCCTGCCTTCCATTTCTACCCCAGTCCCTTGTCCCTATGAGCTTCGAGGGCTTTCTTTGAGAATGAACATGCAACTTGCCCTGACCTGAGGTGGCTGCCAACTTCATGTGTAGATAGTAGAGGTCGTCTTGCCATCCAGTGTGCATCTATGTAGCCATGACCATGGCCTTGACATCCCCTGCATCCATCTGGTGATGCCAAGATACCAGACAGTCCATCAGTGAGGGCTCCAAATAGGACCATTGCTCCTCACCTTCACTCTTTTTCCTTCCTCTTTCAATTTATCTTTTCCACATCTCCCTTTCCCTGCTTTCCTTAATTAGCTCCCCATTCTTCCTTTCATCCCTTTTTTAATTTCTCCTCTGAATCTATCCTTTGATTAGTGTTTTGAATCAAAAATGCTGTCTCATCTTTCTCTAATAAAGCAGAAACATATAAGAGGACCACACACATTTACAGACTGCTGTGCAAAAACCAACAATCAACCTCATCCAGAGAAGAAGGCTATGTAAACAAATCCTCTGCTAATTGGTGGCAACAGTTATGAAACATGGGATTAAAGAGGAAAAGCACATTACTTATTATTTTTTTCTTGATGGTGAAAAACAATACTTCTTAAATTTTAGAACAAGGTTCTTATTAGCATGCAAATTTATATTCAGAAGTTCTCAGGTAGGAAATGGAAGAGTTTGCACAGAAATAACTGCATAATGTGTGTGGCCCAGTGCAAAGTGAAAATACAGGGCCTCCTGTTCAAAAGGTGGATGATCCAGGTATGATGGTTAATTTTGCATGTCTACTGCATAGGTTATGGCATCCAGTAAGCAATCACTGGCCTGACTGTTACTGTGAGGTTAGTGTATAGATGGACTTGCATCTATAGCAAGTTAATTGCATCTGTGACTGATTGGTTCTATAATCAACGAATAAAATGCCCTCAGCAATCGGTTAGAGGCCTAAAAGGAAGAACTGAAGATTTCAGCAGTCAGGAAGAAGAATTCCTATCTCTACTTCAGTCAGTGAGCCTCTGCTGAGGAATTCACAATCATCTTCATTGGAGTTTTCCAACTTGGGACTATTCCTGGGGAAGTCAGCGTCACCAGGGAATTCCCAACTTTTGGCCTGCCCTACAGAACTTGCCCCATGATTGCAAGAGCCAATTCCTATAGTAGATCTCTTAATAGTTGCCTAAATATTATTAACACACCATGCGAGGCAAATGAAACTGATCCATGGGCCATACTTTGAGTAACAAAGGTTTAAAGATCTTCTACGTCACCTGCCCTTTATTTTGGACTTACAGCTTATTTATTAACTCTTCATTTTGCTACAAATAAGATACTCATTTGGGAATTTAACCAAGGTATTGGATGCTAGAGTTATCTCAGAGAATAATATTTGTTTTAGTTTTTGCTGTAAGATGTTCAATAAGTACTTGTTGAATTAATATCACGGTACATGAATATGTAAGAAATTTGTCCTTAATTTCTCTTCTCTCTTTCTGTTCCTTCTTCCCTCCTTCACATCACTGCCTTTCTATGCCAAATTCTGTTTAGAACCACCTGTATGAGAATTTCCTTCTTCTCCTGCCTTCAGGTCCATTCACACTCGTTTCTTCTAGGATATCTGTACTACTCTCTGATATTCTTGTCCACATGGTTATGACTCTTCATCAGGCACATTGTTGCCCAAAATATGTGGGTAATGAGTCTGATTTCTAAAGGGCAAAGTCTTTTACCTCCTTAATTTTTTCAAACATTTTGTTATGGAAATATGTCTAAAATATATTATACAAATTTGTTGCTTTGCAAAACTGAGGATGAAGAACCTAATCTAGTCCTAGGAAATATTTTGTGAAGGGCTATAATAGATAGAACCCTTAGCATTATTGTGATTGGTCAGGCTACCTGTTCCTACAAAAAATGACCCAGGCCACTAAAACTTTGTCTCTTACATTTATGTGTTGTGTGTGTGTGTAAGTGATTTTAATTCTCCCCAAATTGGTACTTCTCCACTTCTCAGTGTTGTCAGTTTGTTTGCCTAGACCAGAACTTCCATTGTCAAATTTTGTAGTTTCTTATATAGCTTTTAAACATACATTTCTATTTTTCAAAACAGGAAGTTAAAGAAATAAAAATTTAAAAATATATTTAAAATGAATGCATTTTTGGTGCATAAATTGTACTTCATAAAACTATAAATTATCCCTATATCTGTACCTATCTATCATCTAGCTAGCTAACTATCCATCTATATTTTATTAGTGAATTCATGGGTTTACAGAAAAATCATGCATTAAATACAAGGTTTCCCCATACTACTCCATTATTAACACCTTTCATTGATAAGTACATTACAATTGATGAAAGCATATTTTTAATTGTACTATTAACTTCACTCCATTGTTTGAGGTTTCACTGTTTATGTTGTACAGTTCCACGAGTTTTTTTAATCTAGTAACATGAATACAATCTAAAATTTCCCCCTTTTAGCCACATAAATAATCAAATAAATAATCAGTGTTCTTCATGACATTCAAAACATTGTGCTACCATCAGCACCATCCATTACCAAAATGTTTCCATCTTCCCAAAAGAAACTCTGTACATGTTTACAACTAATTCCTTTTCCTTTGTTCCTACTCTGTCCCCTGGTAAATTTTATTCTAGATTCTGTCTCTATGAGTTTGCTTATTCTAATTATTTCATATCAGTGAGATCATATAATATTTATCCTATTGTACCTGACTTATTTCACTAGTATCTTCAAGGTTCATCCATTTGAACCTATCAAAACTTCATTTTTTTTTTACAGTCCAATATTATTCCATTGTGTATATATACCATCTATTGTTTATCCAGTCATCATTTGACAGGCATCTGGGTTGTTTCCATCTTTTTGCAGTTGTGAATAATGCTGCTATGAAGATGGGTGTGCAAATATCTGTTTGAGTCTCTGCTTTCAATTCTAAAGTGAGATTGCCAGGGCATATGGTAGTTCTATACTTAACTTTCTGAGAAACTGCCAAACTGTCTTCCACAGAGGCTGCACCATTTTACATTCTTGCCAGCAATTAATGAGTCTTCCTACATCTTCACATCCTCTCCAACACTGATAATTTGTTTTAATAGTAGCCATTCTAGTGGGTGGGAAATGATATATCTCACTGTGGTTCTTATTTGCATTTCCCTGATGACTAATGATGTTGAGCATCTTTTCATGTGCTTTTTCGCTATTTGTATGTCTTCTTTGAAAAATACCTATTCAAGCTTTTTGCCCATTTTTAAATTGGTTTATCTTTTTTCATAGAGTTGAAGGTTTTCTTTACAAATTCTGGACACTAAATCTTTATCTTCCATTGTGTAGGTTATCATTTTACTTTTATGATAAAGTCCTGTGAGGCACTGCAGTTTTTCATTTTGGTGATGTCCCATTTATCTTCTTTTTTTCTTTTGTAGCTTGAGATTTGGATGTAAAATCTAAGAAACCATGACCAAACACAAGGTTCTGAAGATGTTTCTCTCTGTTTTCTTCTAGAAGTTTGATAGTTTGGATGTTTATAGCTAGGTCTTTGTTCTATTTTGTGTATGGTATAGATAGGGTCTATCTTCTTTTTTTTGCAAATGGGGAACCAGTTTTCACAGCACCATTGTTGAAGAGACTATGCTTTCCCAATTGAATGGTCTTTGCCTCCTTGACAAAAATCAGTTGGCCATAAATGTGAGTGATGATTCCAGAGCTCTCAACTTAATTTCAATTTCACATATATTTTTCGTTGTGACAGTACCATGCTGTTTTTGTTTAAGTGGCTTTATAATAAGTTTTAAGATCAGGAAATGTCAGCCATCAAACATCATTCCTCTTTTTCAAGATGGTTTTAGCTATTTGGGGAGCCATATCCTTTCATATAAATTTGATAATTGACTTTGGGATTGTTTTGAATCTGTAAATCACTCTGGGTAGAATTGATATCTTAACTGCATTTAGTCTTCAAATCCATTTAGTCTTCAAATCCATTAACACAGAATGTCCTTCCATTTATTTATGTCTTTGATTTCTTTTAGCAATGTTTTATAATTTTCTGTTTACAGGTATTTTACATCTTTTGCTAGATTTATTTCTAGATATTTGGTTCTTTAAGTTGCTATTGTAAATGGAGTTTTTACTTAATTTCTTCTTCCGATTGTTCATTGCCAGTATATCTAAACTATTGATTTTTGGTGTTGATCCTGTACCCTTCTACTTTGCTGAATTCATTTATTAGCTCTAGAAACTTTGTAGAGTCTTCACGAGTTTCTGTATATAGGATCATGTCATCTGCGAGTATGGAATGTTTTACTTCTTCCTTTCCAGTTTGGATTTGGATACCTTTTATTTCTTTTCCTTGCCTAATTGCTCTGGTTAGAACTTCCAATGCAATATAGAATAACACTGGTGTCAGTGGGCATCCTTGTCTACAAGACAAGGTATGATAAGGGCTGTGGGTTTTTCATATATGCCTTATATCATGCTGAGGAAGTTTCTTTCTATTCTTAGTTTTCTAAGTGTTTTTATCAAAAAGGAGGTCTCTTGGGCTATTTTCTCTTTTTGTAATTCTTTATTCTTTCTTCTTGTCAGCCTGACTCATTTCAATTCTCTTGTCTTTGAGTTCACTGATTCTTTTTTTGCCAGCTCCAATCTGCTGTTGAAACTCTCGTGGGACTTTTTCATTCAGTTATTGTAGTCTTCAACTGCAGTAGTACTGTTTGGTTACTTTTTAAAGTTTCTATCTCTTTATTGGATTCTAATACTGTTTATTCATTGGTTTCCTAATATCCTTTAGTTTTTTCTCTGTATTTTCCTTCTTTGCCTTGAGTATATCGAAGATCATTTTTTAAAGTCTTTGGTATATTCACTGTGTGGTCTTCTTCACCGATGTTTTCTGGATTTTTATCCTCTTCCTTTGGATACATCATCATTTTCTGTTTCTTTTTCTTGTAATCTTTTGTTGCAGATGGTACATTTTAAAATTTTAAACTGTTAACTCTGAGTTTAATTCCCAGAGATGTTTGTTTCTTGAATTTGTATCCAGGTAGTGATATGATGGAAATTTTCTTGAGTGTCAGGAACTAACAAAACCAAGCAAACCTAAGCAAAAACAAACAAACAAAAAAATTTCACTTATTTTGCAAATAGGCTTTGAATAGGGTAGTGCTCTCCTTCAGAGTTCAGGAAGGTAAGCCCAAGGCAGATGCAAATTTCAGGGTCCTTCTAGCCTTTTCTGGGCCTCTGTCTTGTCCAGGGCTTGTGCTTGCTAGTGGCCTTAGGAGTTCTCCTGTTTTCAGGAATTTGAATGTCCCCTCTACCCCCCAAGAAACAGAATTTCTCCCTTTCAAGCATGTTCTACTGAAGAAATTAAAGCAGGTAAACCTTTGCTCCAAGCCACCCAACTCAATTGTTTCTTTCTCTGCTTTCGCTAGAGAGAATTTGGGAGGGTGGGGAAGGTGGGTGAAGCATGCCAGAGAGGAGTTTCTCAGGTCAGTCTTACCCAGATATTACAAGGCCAGGAGTCCACAAAAGGAATGCCGGCCAGCTCCAGCGTGTACTGGGGGGGTGATAAAGGAGTGACCAAGAATGAGCTTCTCCCACACTTTCCCAATGCTGTGCTTTCTTGGCTTGGCACCTGCCTGGCAAATGAAGCCTTTCAGTTGCCCACGGCGGCTCTGAGGAACTGCACCGTCTTTAAGTCTCCTCCACTGCCTTTGTCCAGTGCAGACTGGAACAATAACTGCCCTCAGAGCCATGCCCCCAGCCATCTGAAACAACTAAACAAAAGCAGTGGTCACCAATCAGACTATGCCCTGCCCTGGATCTTAGGGAAGTGGATTTTTATGTCCCTGGCTGGTACCAGCAAGGTACAAAAGGGTCCAGATCCTACTGCCACCCGGTGCATTCACTGGTAATTATCACAGTTTCCCAGCCTCTTCTTCCCACTATTCCCTGGATTCTGCACATCACTGGAGTCTGGAGTTTCTAAATAGTTGATTCAGGTAGTTCCTCCCTGTTTAACAGCTGTTCTGGTGAAGGTATTGATTTTGGAGCTCCTCCTCCACTATCTTTTCCTCTTGTATGTGGTTTTGAAAAGTCATATATTGAAGCTTATTAAAATATTTCTGGGTCAAATTCATAGATTAGCTGTGAATGTCAAGAATTCACTAATGGCTAAAGAAATAAACATTGAGATTTGGGTATGTGGATTCTTTGACATCAACTTTGAATGTTCATGGGATTTTAAAAAATTATTATTTCTGAATTCTTGGTGAAATTATCATCAGAAATCCAAATAGTGATAGTCTTTCCATGAATATTCCTGACCAAAAACAAACAAAAAAACCTCCAATTTTAATTTGCATTTGGGTTCGTTTAAGTTCCTATATAAATTTCAGCTTCCTTTTTTTTAAATTGTTTTGAAAAGTTGAAATATCTTTAGCCTCTGTCTTTAAAAGCTTCCAAATTCATGTGTAACAAATCCCTTTGATATTCAACTGTGCAGAGATTAATTATCCAGTATATGGATAACTTGGTACTTTTTTATCTTCACCCTATCTTCCCAGTTGTCCAATATACAGCCTCCATTTTCTACTTGCAGTGATGATGCTCCTGTATTGACACTTGAAACAATATACTAGTTGTTAAACTTCTCCCCAGCTTTCATGACAAGTCTCAAATAGGCTGAACTTGATAAACAGTCTTGGTGCACAAGGGGAGAGAACTGGGCAGGAGTGCTGATGCTTTTGCCTTCAGAACCTACCATGAAGACTATAATTGAGGAAAGTCCAGGGGTGGTGGAAAACAAGCCGAAAGCATAGTTAAAAATCTTTAGGGAGTGGATGTGGCTCAAGTGATTGAGCACTTGCTGCCTACACAGGAGGTCTTGGGTTGAGTTCCCGGTGCCTCCTAAAAACAAAAAAGCAAACAACAAGCAAGCAAAAAAACAAAAACACAACTCCTGGGAGCCGATGTGGCTCAGTGGTTGAGTGCCAGCTTCCCACATACAAGGTCCCAGGTTCAATGACCAGACCCTGGTACCTAAAAAAAAAACAAAAAAACTTTAAGGACCACTCACTCTTAAAAGGCAGATATACCATTTAAATATATATATACATTTTTTTCCAGGAATTTAAGTGTAACAAGAGAATATATACTACCTATACACACACATATAAGAATATAATTCATGTTAAAGAGAAATTGGAAAAGAGAAATGAAAGAGGATATCCTAAGGTATGTAATTTGGGGAAAAAAGATGAGATGCCAACAGTGGTGAAATAAAAACACAGCACAGACTCCTGTTCCTTACTAGCTTATGTTCCCACCAGGATTACTGAAGCAGCTAGTGTTCATTTTGGCACATTCAACTAGAATACCGAAAATTTTCAGAGAAATGAAAAACTCTCGAGGTTTCTTTAAGGAAAGTAAAACATAACCTGTGAAACAACAGAGCACCTTTTGCATCTAAGGTAAGAGTAGTTAGGTGTGGAAGTTTTTCTTGATTGAACAGTGGCCCAAAAATGCAGAACCTTATAGGTAAAAAGATATCCCTCTGTCCAAATACGGTTTCTGTGCTAAGGAGACCAAACTCCTAAAATTACCTAAGCATAAAGGGAAACTTGATATAACTTCACTCTGTATCAGATGCATCTCCATAGCATCATTTCTTTGTATAATTATTTGAGTTTCTTATCAGAAACACTGTTGCTTTCCAAAATCCTCTGCCTTCTTTCTTCTTGACCTCAGACAGCTCTGGGTGTGTATACCCAAGAAGAGAGAAATCATTTGGGAAGATATCTAAAACAGTGCACGAATCTGTCATGAGCTCATCCTAAATAAGGTAGGAGCAGCGGAAGAAATCGCTTGAAAACAAAACTAGAAAACTGCTTTCTTCTTCATTCGTTTAGCTTTGCAGCCACCAGATGGCGATGTTGCAGACCAGCTCCTGGAGCCATCCACTGTAGTGGGAGTGTGACAAATAGAAGTAGGTTCTAGTTAAAGTGAACTGTGGAGAGCGTTCATGGATGTATCTGTGGCTGAAACAACAAATGCAAAGAGCAACAGCAACATAAAGATGGGAATGGCTTTTCTGCTTCATCGTGAAGCAGCTGGAATGTACAAAGCACCTGCCATGCGATTAGATCAGTTTAACTTCGCCAGCCAGGTCTCTGACAGGAAAGGTGTTTTCAGAGATCCAAGGTCAGGGTTACAGTGAAGTCCAGACAACTGCTCCAGGCCAAAAGGAGCTTCATAACACTGCTGTCTTCCACTTCATTCTTTCCATTGATGGAGTCTCTCCTGACCTCTCTCATCCCACCCTGTGCAAAACCTGTGCACACACACAGCATAAAATGCCAAAGCTGCAAAATTACCAATAACCACACTAGCCAACCAAAGAAAGCTTCCATTGATTTCCTGTGTTATAAATTGATCCAGATAATTTCTATGGCTTAAGGGGCTCATTAACTCACTAATTTGAAATAATCTGAAGATAAGCTGAGTCAAAGTTTTCTCTTGCCCTGTGTCCAGATTCATTTAACTCAATTGCTCAAAGCCCAATGCTGAGGAGCCTGAAACTCAATGTTCAATATCCACTTGATTTTACTGTGTTCCCCCACAGATTCCTTGCCTGCCACCCAGGCTATCTGTCTAGTATTAATTGAGATCAGAAGAGGAATTTAGAGACTGGGCAAGGAAAAGAGACTGTGGATGGAGAAATGCAAGCAAATACAAATTACTGGAGAGAAAGAAAATCACTCAAAATCCAATCGCTGGTTTGGTTTCCAGGTAAGATGGAGTGGGCGCAATTCACACTGTCTCTCCTACTGAACACAGCTACCTTCACAGAATGCATGCACAAGCACTTTGAGGGCTCTGGAGAGTAAATCATAGCAGAAGGATTGGGGAAGTGTCACCAAATTGTCAGGGAGAGTCAAATTTTTCTTCCAGTCTCCCTAGTGCTGACAGGTGGCAGCATAAAATCTAGAGGGGTCAGTCTGTCCCAGACAGAGAGCATTCCAAGGGAAGCCCTCTATTTGCAGCTTTAGAATGAGGGAGGGGTCCCCTTATGCTCATGAAATGGAGAAATCCCACAGTGGCAACCCCATAGTGGCAGCAGCAGCAGCTTCTAAGACCACACAAGTGGGTAAAACTCTGAGAGAGGGGAACCTTCCTATCTGATTGAACGAAGTGAGGTCTCAGAGGGTCGAGTGAACCACAGTTGATTTTTGTCTCTGCCTTCCCACCACTCTGCCCCAAACACAGAACAATTGCACAGTGGAGAATGATAACTAAAGCCCCAGCTAGAGGACCAGAAAGGAAAGATCTAGGGACATAAAAAGTAGAGGGGATATTGTGATGAGGGAGTAACAGAAGACTAACAGCTTTCACCCTATCAGGAGGAACAAGGCAAAGATGTCCACTCTCACCAGTCGTCAATATTGTACTTATAGCCCTAGCCATTTCAGTAACAGAAGAAAAACCAGTTAAAGGCTTACAGATTGAAAAGGACAAAAAAGAAAACATTCCTACTTACAGATGACATGATTGCCTATGTAGAAAAATTCCAAGACATCTACCATAAAGCTCATGGAAATAAGAAGTGAGTTTAGCAAAGCCACAGAATGTTTATATATTGTGTTTATATATATATATATATATATATATATATATATATATATATATCATTATATATAGTAATGATGAATAATTGGAAATGTAATTTTTTAAACCTGCTTACAAAAACTTAGAAACCATGATACCTATGAATCTAACAAAAACTTTTTTCTGGATCTCTATGCTGAGCACTACAAAATGCTGGTGAAAGAAATCAAAGAAGACCTAAATAAATGAGGAGTCATAAAATGCTTATGGATTGGAAGATGCAACCTAGTAAAGATGTCAATTCTCCTCAATTGGTCTATGGGTAACACAATTCCAACATTAAAAAATAAACAGTCCAATTAAAAAATAGGCAGATATCTTGAACAGATACTTCATTTAAGAGGATAGATGATAGATAAGATACAGATAATGATAATGATGAGAAAGAGATAGAGTTGACAGTGATAGAGGTAGAGATAGAGATAGATACGAAAAGGTGTTCAACATCATTAGGGAAATGAAAATTAAAACCACCATGTGTATAAGAATGGCTTACAAAAAGCGTACTGATAATACCAACTTCAAGTAAGGATAGGGGACAACCGGAATTCTACCACATTGCTTGTAAAATAGTAAGTCACAGTGGAAAATAGTTTGTCAGATTTTATGAAGTTAAACAAATGTTTACTATATAACCTAGTCATCTCATTCCTGAGTATTGTTCTCTAGAAATATGAAAATATTTATTCACACAAAACCTTGTGCCCTGAATTTTTATAGCAACTCTGTTCATAATTGCCAAGCCTGGGAACAATACAAATGTCTTTCAATAGGAAATGGATGAACTATGGTACATCCATAGGATGGAATAGCGCTTAGCAATTAAAATGATCAGATGATTTTACGCAATAACTTGACCTCTCAAAGGTATTATGCTTATGAAAGCTCATCTCAACAGGTTACAGTCCATAATTCCATTTATACATTAGTCTTAAAAAGACAAAACTATAGTAAAAACGAATAGATCAGTAATTGTCTTGAGTTAATGTTGTAGAGAGTCTACAAAGGGATACTAGGAAAGAGATTTTTGAGGGTGATAAAACTATTCTGCATCCTGATTGTGATTATACTAATCAATAAATGTGTTAAAATTTGTAGAACTGTCCATTCAAACAGATTTGATTTTAATGCATGTGAATTTAAACAATAAAATTTTAAAGATCTAAAACTCTGCTGACAAGAGATCAGGGACATCGAGTTGGAATATGTATGAAGAGAAGCACATTTTACTCTTTGGGGGAAAAGTCTGCAAAGTAAATGAATTGTTCACACCCCTCTGTGTCTGATACTTAACGTAGATTATCTCATTCAATCGGTGCAACCATTCAATTGGTTGGGTTTTATTATATTCATTTTAAAAATTAGAAACGGGCATTTAGAATGGTTAAGTAGTATGTCCCAGGTTAGAAAGCTAAGGAGTAAAGGAGTAAAAATTCTCCTTCAAAGATTATGTGCCTTGCTGCTATGCTATAGCTTCCCTATACTTGACAAAAGGGGTTATAGTAACTCTACTTGAAAACTTTCTAATCACACTTAAAAATATATTTTCAATATAAAACTATTTATTTATTAAACTAGCCCCAGAAAGACTTCTACTTGGAAATGCCTTATTAGCCACTGATTAGTTTTTCTGTTTAGTTCCAGAAAGTACTTTCCTAAATCCTATAATTCAGACCACTATCTCACTCACATTGCCCCTACTTTTACTTACTGTACGTGGATAAGATTTTCACTTCAAGGCATACCTTTCAGAGATGAAAGGATCCATTTCTTAGGTTGTTCTAGCTCAAAGCTGAAGTCACTTACTCATTTCCTAATTAAACATGGCATGGATATTTAAACCCTCTCATTTAATCACAAGATGTAATGGTGTTCAAAGCTTTGAAGTAAATCACTACCATACATGCAGTTAGTGGAGAGGTACTAATTCATGTCTAAGTCTGAAACCTATTCACACCCTCAGATAAGACTGTCCTAATTCCCTCCTGTATTAGTTATCCAAAGGGTGTTGATGCAAAATACCAGAAATTGATTGGTTTTTATAAAGGGTATTTATTTGGGGTAGGAGCTCACAGATACCAGCCCATAAAGCGTAAGTCACTTTCCTCTATTTAGAGCAAGATGGCTGCCGACGTCTGTGAGGGCTCAGGCTTCCTGGGTTCCTACATTCCTGGGGATTGCTTTTCTCTAGGTTCAAGGTTCCTTTCTTCCTGGAGCTAGCTTCTCTTTCCTCTGTGTGCTGAATTCCGGGCTTCCAGCTTAAGTCTTCAGCATCAAACTCCAACATCAAAACTCCAACATTAGAAACCCCTCAATTCTGTTCTTTGCCATCCATGCCTTTTATCTGTTAAGTCCCCACCCACCAAGGGGTGGGGACTCAACACCCTAATCATAACTCAGTCATGCCCAAGTACCAATCAGATTACAAGCATAATCCAATATTTCTTTTTGGATTTCATCAATAATATCAAACTGCTACACCTCCTCCAATACACCTTACCAAATTCCTATCAGCACCTCATCACATGTGATTTATGGAAAAAAAAAAAATCCTAACACTAAAGCAAGTAACTTTAGTATCTTCTATGACAGACACATTCCTAGTGCCACTGGATACGTCACCAGGCCCTGGGGTCTGGCATCCCATGTCCAGAAACAGAAGAATCTAAATAGAGCAAGCATCCACATTCTAGCAAAGAGATCCCATGTAGGCAATTGCCATTGTCAAAACTTGAACCTAGTTCTAAATCACTTGTAAAGAGAAGAAAGAGCAGAAAGGAAAAGTACATATGCATGTTGGCATGGCTCTGACAGGAATCTAGGGAGGGAGATTTGTTAAAGCAAACATATTGTTTCTGACTTGCCTGTTCTTTCTGCACCTGCTTTGATTCAAGGGCTTACCAACTCTTTTCAGAATTATTTGAATAACATTATAAAATGGTCTTCCTAACTACAATTTCTCTCACAACCAAAATCCCAGAGATATATTTCTAAAGCTCAAATTGAATTGACATCACTTCACCACTTCAAAACTCTCCATGGATGAGATAGCAGCCAGACTCTAAAGCAGGACATGCAGAAGCCTTCAAAGTCAAATCCAACCTACCTTTCCAACACCGTCCCTCATTGTTCTCTGTACATCCCATGATAGAACTACACACATCTGTTTGCTATTCTCTGAACACACTTCAAATCCATCCTCTGAATTTCCTTATGCTAGTCCTTCTGCCAAAAAGGACCTTTCTCCTTTCCACCACCTGGGAAGTACTACTTGGTTTCAGAATCACCCCCTCAAAGAGGACTTCCCCATCACCTACAGTCTGAAAGAATTAAATAACCTGGATACATAATTTGCCCATCAGCATGTGTAGCATATTCTAGGTACTCAATAATATGCATTGCTCTTAATTAAGCCTTCTTTTGTTCTCTTATAGTATTTCTTCATATTCTTCCATAGTTCTTATCGCATGGCATTATATGCAGCAATTCTTCCATTGTAAGAACAGGGTCTTTCCAAGGACAGAAGGTAAGCACTACTCATTTTGCTAGTACCTATCATCAAGGAGCCTGGACTATAACAGATGCTCAACAAATGTTGAGGGAAGAAAAAAAGGAAGAGAAGGAGGACAGGAAGAAAAGAATAGACATCAGAGAGCTTGCTGGCCAGGAGGTGAGTTTGTCTCTCAATTTTCTGGAATG
Organism: Dasypus novemcinctus; assembly: GCF_030445035.2. NCBI lineage: Eukaryota > Metazoa > Chordata > Mammalia > Cingulata > Dasypodidae > Dasypus > Dasypus novemcinctus. The sequence continues at coordinate 37,107,833 of NC_080699.1, read as the reverse complement.
GATGAGTTTGCAATTAGCTTGTAACTTCAGAGGTTTCTCCAGAAGGCCCTGGTAGTGTCTTTAAATGCCTCCATTTCTCTAGATTTTACCAGTGCCAGGGAAGCAGGTAAAGATAATCCTCTTATGGTTGCTAAAGGCTGTGAAACACTAGGAGCTGTTTCCCCTGCTCACTTCCTAGACCCTGGCAGGAATTCAGTTGAGAATAAACCCATGCTCCATCATATCAGCCTCTGTAATCTCCTGTTCTGCAAGCTATTTGAGTAGATAAGACTGCCCTTATGAACAACTTTCACTGTTTTCTCTTATTTTTCCTGCACACACACAGTGACAAAAATAATAACTAATAGTTTTAAAATATTATTAATATTATGGTAATATCAATTATGCACTACTATACATGCAGGCTGGGTGTATTTTCTATAAATTACCATAGAGATAATGGAAACATCCACTCAATTTCTGTTTATGTGAATATATTAGTCAAGGTTGTCCAGGGAAATAAAACTGACAGTATGTAGATAGATAGATAGATAGATAGATAGATAGATAGATAGATAGATAGATAGATAGATAGATAGAATATATTATGAGATTTATTATAGGAATTGACTCATGGAACTGTGAGGATGGGCAAGTCTGAATTCCATAGGGTAAGCTGCAAGCTGGGATCACTGATGGTTTTTGATGAATTCTCCAGGAGAAGCTAACTGGCTGAAGTAGAGATGGAGATTCTCACTTCTGACTGCTGAAATCATCTTTAAAGTCTTCAGCTGATTGGATGAGATGTCTCCTTAGTTGATTGCAGATTCCATCATCCATAGATGTAATCGAATTATGGAAGATATAAATCCACAAAATGTTCTCACATAACAATCAGGCTAGTGCTTGCTTGACCAAATAACTGGACACCATCATCTGGCCAAGTTGACACATGAACTTAATCATTGCAGTGAATGAAGGGCCATTATTTTATCAGTCATGAACACAAATCTACAAATGAACCATAATTCAAAGTGTGAGAGAAGAAGTATCATAGGGAGAAGACACCAGGAAAAAGTGGATGGTAGGTACGCTCTGCTTTGTCGAGTGTAACCTGAGATAGTAACTTACCATATCAGGCCCGTGGTTTCCCAATCTATAAAATGAAGTGTTTGGTCTAGAGAAGTGCTTCTCAAACTTCATTATGCCTATGAAACACTTGGGTGTTCTGTTAAATACCATGATCTTATTTGGTAGGTCTGGGATGCATATTCTATATTTCTAACTAGTTCTCTGGTTGCAGCAGAGCCATTATTCTTGGGGCCACACTTTCAGAAGCAATTGGTCTACGTAATCTACAAGGTAGCATTTAGCTCTACAGTTCCAAACTAAGCAAGTGATTGCCTGGAGGTTACATGATGGTCTCCAGAATATAGTTTCAGGAATTCTATCTAGAACAAGAGATAGAAATAAGGGGCACCCCTCCTTCAAGATCTGAGAACTTCATTGGTGGAAGAGCAGTTATTTACCCCCATCCAACTGTCAAGAAGAAATGTCATGGGGAGGAAAGCAGGAATGTGGATATCATAAAATCTGCTGTCATTCCAGTGATTTCTAATGATACATTAGAAAAATCTTATTGGATTCTGAAATCCTCCTTTTGCTGCCTCCTACTGCCCACACTACCACATAACCCAATTTCTTAGAGAAATCCCTGTGGTGGCAAACCAGAGCTCAGAGCAGTGGTGGGAGTGGGGAGCTGCCAGGATTTAAATACCTCAAAATCATTTTCTCCTTTTTCTTTTAAATCTTATTCAATTCTAACCCTTTATAGACTATAGCTCATTAAGAAAGAAAGAAGAAACTCTGAGCTCTATCCCCTCTTTCAATTCCCAAAGCAGTGTCTTTCCAAAAAGTCACACCAGCCGAGTTGCATGACGATACCAACTTTATGGGAGGGGAAGCACTTGAGTGGGGGAAAAATGGATTAAAGAATATTCCAGAATCATGAAACCAGTCATCCTATTTCATTATACATCCTAGGAATTAATTAGAACCAGTTAATCTCTTATCTAAGAAAATAATATAGCATATCTTGCTTTAATATGTTTGAGCTTTGACTGACATTTCATTTGTTCAGGAAGTTTTTTTTTTTTTTTTTTTGCTCTTTCCTGACAAGAGACATTGGCAAAGCTGTGTGTAATCAACTTCTTCATTCTGTCTGGCAGGGACTGCTAGATGTTAAGACAGGAGATGCGCAGTCTCTGTCATGGGTTTGGCTCTACAGCAATATGGATATACACCAGCAAACGGGGAAGTTTTTAATGAGGCACCTCAGCCCCCAAATGCGACCTGTTTGAATACAATTCAGACTATGTCTAACTCCTCCAGTGCTCTCAGCTGACATTTTCAAGGGAAAGGAATTAAACAACAGCAAATTGTCTTCCGGAGTCTGCAAATGGCATTCCCTCGGAAGGTGCCTCCAACTCCCCCCTCTGGGAAATAGTGATGGAGATGACTTACCTTATTTAATCAGTGTTGCTAATACTTGATTAGCCCTTCAGGGCAAAGCAGCTAGGTTTAGCTAAGAATGGAAAGTCCTCTTCAAGGGGCTTTTACCTTGCCTGCTTCTGGGAGAGATGCTGTGTGCTCTAGGGCAGCTGACAAGAGCCAAATGACATTCCTTTCGGTCCAGCCTGGGTGGATGGAAAGTATGGGAGGGAGTTAAACATGAGCCACAGCTCCAATGGACTCCCAAGAGAGTGTAAAATGGAAAATGGGCCAAACAAAAGAATGTATATTTTTAACTCATAAATAGGCCAGCAAAATTTTATTCATTCCTTATAAAGTGCCCTGGCACAAATCTGGCTGCAAACAGCCTTCTTTGCCTGGCCATTCCTATGTGTTTAATGCATTTTATTTTCCTAAGTGAAGAACATAAAAGGAGGCTTTATTGGGTAATGAATCTACATTCAAAAAGAAATAAAGAATATAAGTAATTACTCTGATTATTTAAATTAATATGGCTGTTTAATTTAATCACATGGGTATTTAAGGAAAAATATATTATTTACCAATAAAAATTGCTCCCCTACCCCCAGTGAAAATTACCTGGATAAATATTGCTGTTCTCCTAAATACACTAAGTCTTCAGATTTCCCACTTAGAAATCAATTATTATATCTTTCTTGCATGAAATGCTATGAGAATCATAAGTTTTATGTTACATCACCTGCCTTAGAAATTAACAAATCACTCACTCATTCACTCGTTTTTTAAATTACATATTGACCATCAATTATTTGCCAGGCATTAAGCTAAACATAGGTCATACAAGGGTTGCCAAAACCAAACAGCTCCTCCCTCATAGAGCTTAGAGTCTAGTGAGGAAGACAAAAATCAAATAATCGCACAAATGAATCTGCGTAACAATACTAAGTACCAGTGCTATGGAAGCTTTTAAGATGGCAGGACTTAATTGGTTCCATGAAAGTAACATTTGAACCGAGAGCTGAAGGACAAGGAAGGAGCAGCCTGTACAAGGCTCTGCAGTGGGAGTAAGCATAATGTAATAAAATAACTGAAAAAGTCCAAGAATCTAGTTGCATGTGGCACTACCTGTCCAAAAAATAAGTGCTACAGACCATCAGAGGAGGAATCAGGATGGGGCTCCTTTCAGGAGGAGTGCTCAGGCAAAGTTTCTTCAGGAAAATGCAACCTGGAGCTAAACTTGAAAGAAAATGAATACATTGGACACATGGATAAGAAGATACTGGGTACTCCTGGTGGGTGGCACAAAAGAGCAAAGGTATGGAAGTTGTCTTAGTTTCCAGGATTCTAAGACAAATACCACATAATCCATTGACTTAGTAACAGGAATTTATTGGCCCCTGGTTTTGGAGCTGGAAGGCTTGCTTCCTCCCGGGTCAGGAACCTCGAGTGGTGGCTTTCCCACCGCATGGAGATGTCCTCTCCTTTCTATTTCAGGTTCCGGTGAGTAGCAGGTTCTGACTCCTCCTTATGGCTTCCCCTCACTTAAAGTCCTTAGCTTATAAAGAATTTCAATAAGCAGATTAAGGCCCATCCTCATTCAGTTGGGTCACATGTTACCTAAAGCAACATATTCGAGAGAACCCATTTACAATGGGCTCTACACACCCACAGGAAGAGAAGAAAAACATGTGATTTGGGATACATAACTCAATCTACCACAGAAGTACCAAAACATAAAACACGTTCATCTCCTTCTTACTACTTTCTTTGAATTTATATATATATGAATTTATTTATTTGAAAATCATAGATAGAGATTGACTTATGTCAAAATTGAATTTATACAGACAGGGACCTACAATGAAAAGGAGCAGTTCTTTTATACTGAATTTAACTAGAAATGGATGTCAAACTTAACTCTAAAGGGTAACTGTAAAACTTAGAAAAAATTGGGGGGAAAATCTTCAGAATTTAGGGTTAAGCAAAGAGTTCTTACACTTGACACAAAAAGCACTGTTCATAAAAAGGACGAATTGAGATAATGGGCTGCATCAAAATTAAAAACATTTGTTCTGAAAAAGTCCATGTGAAGAGGAAAAGAGAATGAAAAGGCAAGCTATAGATTGAGAGTGAATATTTGCAAGCTACATATCCAACAAAGGAATAGTATCAAGAATATAAAGAATCTAATTAGAAAATGAGATAAAGAAAGGAAGAGACTTTTAACTAAATAAAATATACAGATGGCAAAAAGCACATGAAAAAATGCTCAACATATTAGCCATCGAAGAAATGAAAATGAAAATCGTTATGATATACGGCTACACATCTAACAAAATGGCTAAAACAAAATAGTGACAATAACGAATGCTGACAAAGGTGTGAAAAAAAGTTTATCACTGCTGGTGATAATGTAAATGGTAAAACCACTCTGAAAGATAGTTGGGTAGTTTCTTATAAAACTGACCATGCAATTATGACACAACCCATTACCAGTTCTCTTGAGCATTTATCCCAGAAAAATAAAAACTTTGCATTTACCCCAAAATGTATGCACATATGCCCATAGCAGATTTATTTATGATAGCCAAAAAACTGGACATAGCCCTGGGGTCCTTTAATGGGTGAATGATTAAACAAATTGTGGTCCATCCATGACATAGAGCAATATTCAGAAATGAAAAGCAGCAGACTATTGAGACATGCAATCCTTAGATGTGATGGAAACAAAACCAGTCCTCAAAGGTTACATGCTGTGTGATTCCATTTATATACCATTTTGGAAATGATAAAATTTTAGAGTTGAAGAGCAGACTGGTGGTTGTCAGGAGTTAAGGATAGAAATTGAAAGGAGGGGAGACTGTGGTTATAAAAGAGGAACAGGAGGTTATATGTCTTCCCAATGTCAGAACTGTTTTGTATATTAACTGAGATGGTGGATACATGAACTCACACATGTTAAAAGGTACAGAAATAAATACCCAGATACATAAATGAGTACAAGTAAAACTGGGCAAATCTGAATAAAACAGGTGGATTGTATAAGTGTCAACAGCCTGGTTGCAATTCTATAGTTTCACAAAAGTTTGCCATTGAGGGAAACTGAGTCAAGGGTACAGGGACCTCTCTGTACTATTTCTTATACAACTGCATTTTAATCTACAATCATCTCAATAAAATTTTCAATGCAAAGTAGCCTTAAATCATGGCACAGCTTTCTCCTAGGAAGAAAACAGACAAAATATAGTATAGGAAGAAAAAATGAGGAAGGAACTTGCTTGCCCTACCCTCAACGCCAGACGGGGCTACTGAAACATCAGAGAAGCTCAATGCAAGAGTGGCAAGCTTCAGGGATGAGGCTGTTGAGGTAACGAGGCACAAGTGGTCTCCAGGAGCCTGAGCAGTCAGGGGATTCGAGGTCTCAGTTTAAAAGCAGAAAGCATTAATCAAAGTATTGAAATAGCAGGTATAAAAATGCCTTCAGGCAGTGTAATTGTAGTGAAAATTGCAAGCCTTTGCATATGAACCTCTTTTATCTGAGTAGCTGACATTCAGAGTCAGTCCTTCTGTGAGACCCTCAGACTGTATGGGCATCTCCTACTTTTTCAAATAAAAGGACTTGTGTTTCATAAAAAAAAGGAACAGTCTGCTGCTTTTTATTTATTTCCAAATAAAAGGACTCGCGTTTCATTTTTTAAAAAAGGGACAATCTGCTGCTCTACTTTGTCATTATGAACTATTCATACCCATCTTTACAAATGCTTTTAGCCTTAAAATATCCTATCTTATTAATACAGAGTTACACCTTCTTTCTTTTGGTTGGTAGTCATGCCATATATTTTTTCTGATCTGTTTACTCTCAGTTTTTCAGTGCCCATTTATTTTAGATAAGTCTCTCATAGCAGTTGTTGCTGTAATTAATAAAGTCTAACAGCCTTTCAATTGGAGCATTTAGTCTTATTTTTTATGTGGTTAACCATATATTTGAACTCAAATAATTAACTAGGACTGTTTGTTTCCTATTTGCCCCATACATTTGACTCTTTCTTTACTGTTTAAAAAAAAAATTCGTATGTTTTATTATTCCATTTCCTTCAATTATTTTGATGCCTATGTCTAATTTCACTGCCTTCAGTAGTTATGCTATAGATTACAACGTGGGTACATGATACATCAAATAACTATTCTGAATACCTTTATCTGTTCTTGGATAATGCAAGGACTTTAAAACATTTAACTTTCTTATAAACCCCTCCTGATTTATTTGCTGTTGCTGTCAAATATTTTATTATACATATGTCATGTGTAACTTCATTAGACATTTTTAAATTTTTATTAGACATTATTATTATACATGAAAATTATTTATTTAGATTTACTCTCATATTCACTTATATCACTGCTCTGCATTCCTTTCTACAACTCTGACTTCCAATATGACAAAAATATTGAAAATTTTAAAGCAAATTAGATACAACAGTAGAGAGAATTACCCAACTAGAAAGCAGATCCAAATAAAATATCAAAACCAAAAGACATGAAAGAAAAAAAAGCTTTGAAAATACAGAAAAGAGATAAAGGCAAATGTGGAAAAAAATGTCTAATATGCAGATAAACAGAACTTCAGAAGAGGGGCATTTAGAAAATAGGGCAGAAATCACTGAATCTAATCTGCTTTTAAACTTACATCCATTTAACTTAATCTCAGTTAATGATTATTTATGTCTAGAACTTCCATTTTGTTCAGTTTTATCATTTTCAGGGTTTTTTTGCTGAAGTTTCAATTTTATATTTCAATTCCTTTAACATATTAAGCAATCAGATTTTAAAGTTTGTGTCTGATAATTCCGTTACTTTGATCCTCTGTGAGTTTCTCTCTAGTGTCTATTGTTTCTTTTGGTTTTTAATTAAGCATTCTTATTTCCCGATATGTGATTATGTTGAACATTATACATGAAAAAATTGTAGATATTTGAGGTCTAGAATGACCTTATTTTCCTCAGAACATCCTACCGTATAGTCCATCTCAACCCAAAGCATTGGGCATTCACCAAGGCCAATATTTATTACAAATTCACCTGAATCCACTAAAGTTCTGCTAAGCTATACTTCTTGAAGTCATATATGTCCTTAAAGTTAAAAGTTTGCTTTCATAAAGACATGTTAAAGACTTAACCCCAGGTCCTGTGGATGTAAATAGGATCTTTAAAGGTGCTATTAGGATGAGGCCAAACTGAATCAGGGGGACCTTAATCAGATATGAGTAGAGTCCTTATAAGCATAGTAAATTTGGGGAGACAGAAGGAAACAGGCAGCCTTATGGCAGAGAAAGAGATGGATTCCTAGCAAGCTACAAAAGAATGCAACGTCTCCAGAGAAGGTGTAGACTGCCAGTAGCTTGATTTTGGACTGCTAGCCTCCAAAATGTGAACCACTTCCTGTTAATAATTCCTGTTAAGCCAACTCGTTTGTGGTATTTATTATAATAGTCCTGGGAAAGTAAGACATTGTTGTTTGTTTCCTCAGGAATCTTGACTTTATACATCTTCATAGACTTGTTAACTTTCAATGATTAAAATGTATTTTTTCTCCAAATTTAAGTTTTGTCTCAGTAGGAGGGTTGATGTAAACTTTTTCATCTGCTATTACTGGAAGAGAAAGTCTCAATTACCTTTTTCATATTGATTTTTGTATAATGCCACCCATTTATTCTCTGTGACTTTCTTCCAGGTTGCTCCCTTCTCCTGCTGCAATCTGAAAATTTGCTCCCTAAGCCTGTTTTTGTGAAAGGTAAAAATTCTTTGCCACAATTTCTTAAAAATATTTGTATCCCATTTAATTGTCATTCTTTCTTGATACAGAAGTTTAGTTTGACGATCATTTTTCCACACACATTTTTGAAGTCATTTGCCACATTATCTTCTAGCACTCAAGGTTGTGGATGAGAACTCAGCTTCTTTGCATCAGGGGAAATTTCTTCTTCTTCCTTTTCTTCCTTTGCCTCTTCTCATCCTTCTCTTCTCTTTTCTTTTCTATTTCCTACTCCTTTCCCTCTACTTCCATCTGTTCCACCTCCTCTTTCCTCTTTGCTGTTAAGTACTGTGATGGTTTGGAGTTGTATGTACTGCAGGAAAAGATATTTTTCAACTTAACTCATTCCTTTGGTTGTGAACCCATTGTAAGTAGAACCTTCTGATGAAGTTACTCCAGTTAAAGTGTGGCCCAAGATGGGTCTTAATCCAATGAATGGAGTCTTTTATATAAAAATACTGAACCTGAGGCAAATAGAGAGAAAGCCACAGAGGCAAGAAGTTGAAATTCAGTGGAACTCGGAAAAGAATGGGGAAGCAAGTAGAGACCACCACATACACTACCACATGGCAGAGGAGCCAAGGACCAAGGATCACAAGCAGCCAGCCCCAGAATACTACTCTTTGGGAAGAAAGCATAGCCTTGATGACACCTTGATTTGAACTTCTCCAGAGTTTGGTGCCTTGCCACCGGGACCTACTTTGGAATTTGTGCTCCCAAGGATGATGGAGTTGGACTCCGATGTGACTTCTCTACAATGCCTCTACTGTCCCTTTTATTTGAACCTATAATTGGTGCTGTAGTTGGTAGGTGTATGTCTAAGAGACTTGAACTGCTAAGCTGTCCATGTGCCAACTGGGCCCTGAGCATCAGCAGAGTTGGCAACACCTACTCTCCAGTTCATTGGACTAACCCAGGATAACTAAAAAGGAGGTGAGGATGGACAATCACAACACCAAGGAAGCAAGAGAGTCTGCAACTGCAAGCAAGAGAGTCCCATCCATTAGTCATATGGGATCAAAGCCCCTTCTCAATTTGAGGTGGTGTAGGCATCACTGTCCCAGAATCCTCAGGGTTGGGGAATAAGATAAGGAATAGAGTGCACTTACTGGTATTCTACTATTAACTTATTGTGATTCTAGCAATGGAAGAAATTATATCATTGATGTGGAGACAGCGGCCACTGGAGGTGCTGAAATTAGGGAGAGAAAAAGAGTTGTAATAAGACAGCTTTTTCAGGACTTGCAATTGTCCTGAATGACATTGCGATGATAGATTAGGCCATTATATATCCTGCCACAATCTACAGAGTTGAGTAGGAGAGAGTATAGACTACAATGTAAACTACAATCCATGCTTGGTGACAATGCTCCAAAATGTGTTCATCAGTTGCAATGAATGTACCACACTAATGAAAGAAGTTGTTAATGTGGGGAAAAGCGGCAAGTATGGAGAGTGGGGTATATGGGAATCCCTTATATTTTTTGTATACCATTTTGTATAATCTAAGTACCTTTTAAAAATGAATAAAAATATATTTTAAAAAACATGAGCTAATAAATTCTCGTTGTTTAAACCAACCCATTGCATGATATTTACTTAAGCAGTCAAGGAAACTAAAACATATTTTTCCCTCGGTTTTTTCATGTTGCATTTCCTATTGATTGGATGTCTGATCTTCATAATTGATTATCTATTGTCTTATTTTTGCTCTTGAAATTTTTGTCTTTATTGGTTTTCATAAAAAATTCTGGGCAACTTACTCAATGTCATGTTTTATCCCTTCTGTATATTTGCATGTATATATTTTAGCAATTATATTAATATTTTCCCTTAACTTTCAGTTTTTTTCTTGCTCTCTGTTCCATTCATATAGCATTCTGTTCTTATCTTAGAAATGAAGAATCTTCTTTTGCCTAAGAATATTGATTTCCTTATATATTTCTGTGTGATGGTTTAAAAATGTGTCCACAAATCCTTTGACATGCAGTCCTTTAAAAGATGGAGACTAATTTCCTTCCACTGGGTGCAGGCTGAACTTGATGACTCACTTCTAATGAATGCAATATGGCGGAAATTAAGTCAACAGTAAAATGGCAAGTTAAACCATTTAACCCCAGAATACCAATGTTTGTAACTTCAAATCTCATTTATCGGCACTCAAAAGATAGGGAGTAAATAATATCTCTGTTATAATGCTTTAGGACATCTTCCATTTAATACAAGTTTGAATATTTTAGAACAAGAATATGGAATTTAAAATTATAGGAGCAGGTTACTTTAGTAGTGAACTTAAGTCCCACAAGCTATTAAAGGCAGATTGTGTATAATCAGGTAAATCGAACATTGCTTGCCAGCAAAGCAAGGTTTATCACAAAGTCCCACGCAGAAAATAGATAAAATATTTAATCAGTGGAATATATGGGAATATATTCCACATAGAACAGAGGGTTCCAGATATATGGTTGACTGAAATCGGAATCACTCAGATGTATTGTTAGAAGCATGAGAGTAGAAGGATTTGTTTCATAACCCATTTGAGGCATGAGGCATAATGGGAAGCTTTGCTAACTTAATGGCATAAATCACTAGTTCCTGGTTGTGTGGATATTAATTGACAAGTATTTTTCTAGTACTTACCATGTGCCAGGCAGCAAGCTAGGTGCTAGAGATACAAATATGAGCACAGAAGAGACATGAACCCCATTTTGAAATTTATGCTCTTGCAAGATTGAAGCATTAATCAAATAATCACACAAGTAATCATTTGACTAAGTCAGCATTTCCAAAACTTTTTAACACAACGCGTTTTAAAAATTAAAATGTACTGCTGTAACACCAAGAGATTATAAGATATAATGGACAAATTAATGGAAGTAGACAGCAAGAAACAGTATCACAGATTACTTAATTACCACATGAAATGGTAAAAATTTGATTCATGTGAGTTTTTAATTCTTTAATAGGAAAAAAAAAGTCCAAAGTAGAGAGATAAAGTATTTTATTAAAAACAAGAATAAACAAGATAATAAAATATCTCAATATATGTTAAGAAATAAGACAAGATATACATGATAGAAAAGCAAAGACAAAATAGACCAATACATCAATATGATAGTTAGTTGATAAACGTTGCCTATGCATCAATGCACCAACCCAATGTCATTTATGTGTGCATCAGGTGATCAATCACGCGGCATTTTGGCATTCTTCATGATGGCACCCCATTTCTTAAAAGGAAGACTATTACATAGTAAAACCAACAAGGATATAAATGTTCTTAATATTTTTTCATACATAGACATTTAAAAACACTTTTTATAAGAACACCTATTTTGTGCCTCACTTTCTTTTTTTATCATGTACATTCCATTCTACACTAAGTGATTAGAGGGACATTCTGTAGAAGCACCAAATGGGGAATTCACTGGGGGAACATCTTTTAATTCTTTGCAGAATAACAAGAATGATAAGAATAAGACTAGGAGGCCTCGCCCCAAACACGATGGAGGAGTGAGCTGCTCAGGGCTCGGTCCCCCCACAGAGGCTTTGAACAGCAAGCGAGGACTGTCAGAAACATCTTTCTCAAAACTCCAGGAAACAGTAAAAGACTGTAGGAGTAGGGTGAGTGCTGAATCAAGGAAAACACAACTTAAAAGCAGTAGGATCTCATCATGCACGCTGGCTGGCCCCATCTCCCCTGTTTGCTGCTCAGCACAGAACCAGTTCATCCACCCAGTGCAGGTTCTTGGTCCCAGTCCCAGAGGGAACAATGCAACCTCTGTGCACATGCAGGGAGCATGTAGCTAAGTCTGGCCCAAGCTGTCTGGTGGTAGGTTGAGGGACTGACCGTTCCAGAACTTACCCTGCTTATAGAAAGCATCATAGAGATTTCTCGGCAGAAGATGGTGGGAGAGCAGTCAAATCATGCTGCCTGAGCAAGGGACTGCTGGCTGTGAGTAAATTGTTTCCTAGGGAAGAGGGAACACTTGTAACCTTGTTAACAGGATATTTCTTAGGGCATATGGGCATGCCCCAGACTAAACACAGGTGCAGAAAGGATCAGGGAGGCCCCTGTGCTTTAGACAGGAGCTGTTCTCAGGCTGCCCATTGTATGAATAAGCCCTGAAGGAGGACACTGGCTTTGGTCAATCTGCAAAGACTTGGAAAGGTGTATTCCTTTTTCCTTCTTTTTTTTGTGTCAGCTCTTGGCAATGAAAAAAAAAAAAAACTCAGCCGTAATAGTAGCTAGATATAAGTTTAGGGAATAGGCGCCTCAGTCTAAATTTCATCATTCATACTAAAACATCAAAATGTCCAGGTTTCAGCAAAAGGTTACAAAACATAAATGAACAGGAAGAAATAGCCCAGGCAAAGGAGAAGAATAAAGCATTTTAAACTATCAGTGAGGAGGACTGGTCCTGGGACATAAAAAATACTTTTAAAAAATGATCCTGAGAAATGGATGTGGCTCAACTAATTGGGCTCCTGTCTACCATATAGGAGGTCCAGGGTTTGATGCCCAGGACCTCCTGGTGAGGGCAAGCTGGCCTACATGGCAAGCTGGGCCATGCAGAGTGCTAACCCACATTGAAATGCTGCCCTGAGCAGGAGTGCCCCCCTGCATGGGAATGCCACCCAGCATGAGAAAGCTGCCCTGCACAGGAGTACTGGCTGACACTGAGAGCTGGCGCAGCAAGATGATGCAAGAAGAGACAAAGGGGAGAGAAAATAAGAAGACATATTAGAACAGGGAGTTGAGGTGGTACAAGAGAGTAATTGTCTCTCTCCACTCCAGAAGGTCCCAGGATCAGTTCCCAGAGCTGCCTAATTAGAATACAAACAAACACAGAGGAACACACAGTGAATGGACACAGAGAGCAGACAATGGGAGGAACAGGGTGGGGGGGCAGGGAGAGTAAAAAAGAAAGATCCTAAATATATTCAAAGAACTAAAGGAAAACATGGGCAAAGAATTAAAGGAAATCAGGAAGTGATAGATGAACACAAAGAGAATATCAAAAAAGACATAGAAATTATGAAAAGAAAACAGAGCTGAAGACCACAGTAACAGAAATTTAAAATTTCCTAAAGGAGTTCAATAGCAGATGGGAGCTGGCATAAAAAATATCAGTGAACTTGAACTTAAAACAATTGAAATAATTCAGTCTGAGGAGCAGAAAGAAGAAAGAATGAAGAAAATTAAACAGAACCTGAGGAACCTGTGGGCCACCATCAAGCATACCAAGGTATCCACTGTGGGAGTCCCAGGAGAAGAAAAAGAGAAAGGGGCAGAGAAACTATTCAAGGTTAAAATGGATAAAAATCAACCATATTTAACAAAAGGCATGGTTATTCACATCCAAGAAGTTCAATGAACTCCAAACAGGATAAACCCAAATAGACCTACACCTTGCTATATTATTATAATCAGACCGTCAATGCCAAGGAACAGAGAATTCTGAAAGCCACAAGAAGAAAGTAATATGTCATGTACAAAAGATGCCTTCATAAGATTAAGTTCTTACTTCTCATCATAAACCAGGGAGGAAAGAAAAACAAAAAAACAACCAGTGGGATGCCATATTTGAAATGCTGAAAGCAATAAAAAAAAAATGTCACCCAAGAATTCTATATCTGGCAAAACTGCCTTTCAAAAATGAAGGAGAGATTAAGACATTCCCAGATAAAACAGAAAGCTGAGGGAGTTCGTCCCAACTAAACCAGCCCTCCAAGAGAGGCTAAAGAGTGTTCTGCGTGTTGAAAGGAAAGGACAGTAGACAGTAATCAAAGCCACATGAAGAAATTAAGATCTCACTGGGGGAAATGATATGGGTAAAGATGAATGCCAGTGCTATTACATTTTTGGTTTGTAAATTCACTTTTTACTTCTTACAGGATCTAAAAGACAAATGAATAAAATGTAATGATAAATCAGTGTTTGGGACTCATAATACACAAATGTGTAATTTGTGACAAGAACCCCATAAAGGTGGGAGGATGGAGGGGTAGAACATAGTTTGAGTAGACTATTGAAGTTAAGTTGGTATCAAAGCAAATGAGATTGTTACAGATTTAGGATGTTAAATTTAAGCCCCAAGGTAACTACAAAGAAAATATCATAGAATATGCAAGTTCATGGAGACAGAAATTAAAGTATGAGTTGCCAGGGGAGGGAGATAGGAGGAATGGGGAGTTAATGCATAATATATATAAGGCTTCTGTTTGGGGAGATTATAGTAAAGGAAGGAGGTAAAAGTACCACAATATGGTGAATGTGATGAAACCCATTGAATGGTATGCTTGGGAGTAGTCAAGATGAGAAAGTTTATATCATATATATGCTGACACAATTAAAAGTACAAAATAAACAGCAACTAATGAGATAGTGACAATTAAATGCAATACATGATCCTGGATGGTATCTAACAAGGGAGGAAAAAAGGTCAAAGGGACATTCAGGGCAAAAAAATGTAATCATAATATAGACTGCAAATTGTATATCAATCCTAAATTGTTTGAACTTGAAAACTGTACTTAAGGTGGTCACATAAGTGAATACCTTGTTCTTAGGAAATGCACATGGTAGTAATAAGTATTCAAGGACTATGTTATATACAACCTACACTCAAGGGTTTAGAAAATGGATTGATAAATTAGATGGATAGATAGATGATAGATAGATAGATAGATAGATAGATAGATAGATAGATAGATAGATAGACAAATGAATGGGTAGAATGATACAGAAAATGTGGCAAAAAGTTAAACTTGGTGGATTTGGGAATCTGGGATGTAGGGGTATGCTGGAGTTCTATTTATGGATTTGTATTATTTTTTAACTGTCCTGTGAGTTTGAACATATTTCAAATTTTTAAAGTTCAAGAAAGAAAAAATATGAATGGACTTTAGAGATCATTTTGATTAAAATCCATAATTTATAAAGAGAAAATTCAAATTTTCAGGAAATGTCAGTGTAGCAGTTTGGTATTATTTATGAATTCCAAAAATAGATATTGAATTATGTTTATAAATTGGTCTGCTCCTCTTAGTGTATTAGATTGTATTATCTTCACTGGTTTCACTTTTATTTGATTAAATTACAATTAGGGCTTTAATTGGTCCACATCAGGATGTTGAGTCCCTTCCACCTTGTTGGGCAAGGACTCACTGATAAAATGATGAGGCAGAGAAGGGGGGAGTTTTGGATGCTGGAACCCCAGGAAGTAAATTCACAGAGAAGCAGATATGTGAGGAAAGAGAGAAGGCTCCAATAGATACAGCAGAGACCCCAAGAACAGAGATGAGCTATTTGTCTGATAGTTTCCAGGTGGCCTTGTGGAGAGAGCAGAGCAGCTGATCCCCAAGAGAAATGAGCCCAAGGAGAGAGACGTGACTTATCCAAGCCTAGTGCTGAAACTGGAAGAAGTTGGGACCATGGATCCTTAAGGGGAAGACAAAGGTTCAACCCTTGCAGACATCAGCAGCCATCTTTCTCCAACACACGGCAACAGACTTTGATGAGGGAAGTAACTTAAACTTTATGGCCTGGTAACTGTAAGCTTCTACCCCAAATTAATATGTTTTTATAAAAGCAAACAGATTTCTGGTACTTTGCATCAGCACACCTTTGACTGAATAATACAGTCAGTGTTTTAGAGATGAAAAGTATCCATGCCTCTCTCTGGGCTTCTATTGTTTACTGGTAATTCTTGGCTGTCCAATCTCTGCCTCTTTCTTCACATGGTTGTCTTCCATCTTCTCTCTCTGTGTGTCTCCTCTTCCCTTCTTAAAAGCATACCAGTGCAATGGCTAAGACCAATAAGGAAGGATAGTCCAACAATGAGTCCTTAATGCTAATGACTCTGCTTGTGAGCCTGTGTGCCTGAAATAAGATCTAGGCCTAGAGCTGCAGATTGCCTTAGAGTTACCTTCTGGGAGCCTCCATGTTGCTCAAATATGGCCAGTCTCAAAGCCAAACTTAGCATGTAAATGCATTGCCTTCCCCCCAGCATGGGACATGACTCCCAGGGATGAGCCTCCCTGGCACATAGGGGTTACTACCAAGTATCATTTGATGATGTGGCTGGAGAATGACCTTGAATAAAAGGGTCAACTCAGACCAGCAGAATATCTCAACCTACATGTAATATCAGGAGTTAAAAATGCTTTTTGAATCCTCACAGGGCCCACTGGATGGAATGGAGGAGAGTATGGGCCATGATGTGGACCATTGTCTATGAGGTGCAGAGGTGCCCAAAGATGTACTTACCAAATCCAATGGATGTGTCATGATGATGGGAACGAGTGTTGTTGGGGGGGGAGAGGGGGGGTGGGGGGGTGGGGTTGAATGGGACCTCACATATATATTTTTAATGTAATATTATTACAAAGTCAATAAAAAATAATAATAAATTAAAAAAAGAAAAAAAAATGCTTTTTGACCTTGAATAAAAGGTGGAAATGGAAAGGACAAACGAGTTTATATGGCTATGAGTCTCCAAAAAAGAGCCAGGAGGTCATCAGAGGGGTCACCCTTACACACACCTCAGCAGAGTCTCAGAGACAGCTAAAGTAGATACAACCCCAGGTACTGGTTCTTCTGAGGGCTACAGAGACCCACAGGTTCTATGGTCATGGCAGAGGGACTTCAGTGCCATGTCAGTTGGCCCTACTTAGGAGTTTGTGTTCCTGAGTGTGATGGAGTTGGACTCAGATGTCATCTTTGTTCACAAGCCTCTCCTGTCACTTTTACCGAACCTGTGGTTGGCGCTGGGGTTTAGTGTATACTCGGGGGACCTGAATCTCTGGACTGTCCATGTGATAGCCAGGCCCTGAGCCTCAAAAGCCTTGCAACTCCTATCCTCTCATTTATTGGACTTACCCCACCCAGCTAACAGGGAGGTGAAGAAGGTCAACCACCACACCAGGGAAGCCAAGAGTGCCTACAACTGCAAACAGGATAATTGCATCCATCACCCAAGTGAAATCTAAGCACCCTCTCGATACAGAGGTGGAATGGACATAACCATCCCAGAGTCCACAGGATTAGAGTGGATTTACCGATATTCTATTCTGGAACTATTGTGATTAGTAATGGAAGTAAATGTAGCATTAAAATGGAGAAAGTGGCCATGGTAGCTGCTAAGGGTGGGGAGTGGGAAGAAGAGATGTGATGTGGGGCCATTTTCAGGACTTAGAGTTGTCCTGGGTGGTACTGCAGGTACAGTTACTGGACATTGTATGTCCTCCCATAGCCCACTGGGTGGGCTGGGGGAGAGTGTAAACTATAATATGGACCATTGACCATGTGGTACAGTAAGTAGTGCTCAGAGATGTTTTCACCAAGTGCAATGAATGTCCCATGATGATGGAGGTGGCTGTTGTTATGGGAGGAGTGGGGTGAGGGGGGTGGAGGAGTATATGGGGACCTCATATTTTTTTAATGTAACATTTAAAAAAATAAAGAAAAAGAATTAAAAAAAAAAAAAAAGCATACCAGTCCTATTGGATTAAGGGTCCACTCTACTCCAGCATGACCTCACTGTAATTTAATGTCATAAGTAATGATACTATTTCCAAATAAGTTCTCATTCGGGGTGCTAGGGATTAGGAACTCAACATATCTTTGAAGGGGACACAATTCAATCAGTAACACAAATCAATAAGAAAATAGAAAGGGAAAAAACTGGAATAGTATGCAGAATAGATTATTGAAATGGCCAATAAAAATATGTAAGAAGTACAATTTTATTAACAATTAGAGAAAATGCATCAAAATAACAATGACATATTAATAAAGAGCACCACAAAGGCTACAATTCATATATATATAGAGAGAGAGAGAGCCAGTTCCTAGGATTGGCAAGGATGTAAAGCAATCAAAGCACTCATCTACTCCAAAGAGAGTATGAATTGGCTTGATTAATTCCAACAACAATTTGACATCATCCACTAAAGTCATATCCTATTACTTATGAATACCAAGAATCATCTACAGGAACATTCACAATAGCTTTTTTTTTTGTTTTTTGTTTTTGTAATAGCTCCAAATGGATACCACCCAAATTTCTATCAAGAGTAGAGTGGAGGGGAAGCAGATGTGGCTCAAGTGACTGGGCTCCTGTCTACCACATGGGAGGTCCCAGTTTCAGTTCCCAGGGCTTCCTGGTGAAGGCAAGCTGGCCTGTGCAGAGAGCTGGCACATACGGAGAGCTGGCACACAAGATGAGGCAGCAAAATAAAGATGCAGAGGAGAGACAATGAGAGACACAGCAAAACTAGGGAGCTGAGGTGGCTCAAGGGATTGAGTGCCTCTCTCACACATCAGAGGTCCCAGGATCAGTTCCTGATGCCTCCTAAAGAGAAGACAAGAAGAGAAGACAAGCAGGCACAGAAGAACACATAGTGAACGAACAGAGAGCATAGAGTGAGTGCAAATAATAAGGGGGGAGGGATAAATAAATAAAATAAATCTTATAAAAAAGAGCAGAGTAGATAAATTATATTTACAAATGGAATACAATACAGCAAAGAAAATTACTTAACTACAGTTTTGTACAAAAACATACATGAATCTCATAAAACATTGAGGAAAGCAGACATGAAAGAATATAAACCACATGATTCTATTGATATAATTTCAAAAATAGGCAGTACTAAAACATCAGGCTGGAGAACTATGCTTTGGTAGTAAAAATCTAAAGAAATTCAAGGAAGTAATTCTTAAAAATCAGGATAATATTTACCTTGGGAAAAGTGTGGAGCCAATGATTGGTGGGAGCACACAGGCAGGCTCTGGTTTACTAGCAGATTTTATTTCTGGGCCTGGTTATAATAACAGGGTATTTTCTTTTTGATCAATGAAGAAGACTAAACTTTTTTTTGGTTCATTTTTTTTTCTCTGTGCTTTACTTAACATTAAACATCTTAAAAATAAAATTATCACTGTTCACATAAGAACAAAACTAATTGATTTGAATAAAGGAATGATGTTATAGTGAAAGATGTGTTTGGGGAAGATGGGGCTGCCTGGAAGCATGGATGGAGTGGAAAGGCCAAAGAATGACATGAAATAATCCAGCTTAAATAATAAAATCAATGAGGGCATGAACATCGACACCCCAAATACTATGGTGGACAGACTTAATGTGTTGGTGAGGGCAATGATAAGTTACTCACTACATTTCGCAAAAAGTTTTTTTTTTCATTTGTGTTGCATTCTCAAGTTATATATAAAATAGGAGTAAAAAGTGCACCAGAAAAAATTTCCATATAGTGAACTAAAATATATCTGGTTCTGTCCTTTGGGATGCACAAAATAAACTTCACCCTCAATGTATGGTACAGTCCTTCAAGGATTTAAATATAACAAATCTAGCAGCTAAGATTTCATAGCTGTTTAAGCAATAGAATAACAGATTTGAACATGATGTTCAAGTTTACTTTGTTCAACTATTCATCCACAAAGTAGATCCTTGTCAAAATGTTTATTCCAGAGTCATCTAGCCAATAAGTGGATGGATCACATGCCTGAGAATTTCCTAAGTTCCTCAGCTTTTGATCCATCCACTTATTGGCTAGATGACTCTGGAATAAACATTTTGACAAGGATCTCTCTTAGATGCTAATAATTGCAACTAATTTCAATGATTTCCACTATTTCTTTGTGAAAAAAACTCATTTTAGAAAACAAGGTAAAAACTGATCAGAAGTCACTAGAAATAACATTTTCCATGGTGCATCTTTCTAACAATAGATTTGCCAATCTGCCAATCCAGTGAAGTAGTTTTCACCTTTTCCCAGGGAGGTTTTTTTTTTAAATGACTTAAGACAAGAAAAGAATGCTTGGGTATAAGGGAGGTAGGATGTCTTCCAAAGCACAGGAAATAGAGGGTGGAAAATTTTAGGACCTATCAATTTTTAATAAGTATGTCACATATTATAATTAACCTGTTAGAATGCCCTAGCTTAATCTTGTAGCTTGCTGTTATTTTTTATGCCTATTAGTGCAGAGAGTAGTAACACAGGGGTTTTTGAAAAGTATTTACAATAAGGTCAGTCATGACTCACTACCACCAATTTAAGATCTTGTAGGCTTGGCTTGGGGCTCCAGTTAATTCCACTGAATTACTTAAGTGAGAATAAATTGCAGCTGTTTCCTTAGCCTCTTTGCAAGCTGATAATTTAAGAGTTTATTACATACTGCCTGTGTTGAAAACAGCTAGAGTACTCCCACCTTGGAAGGTAAATAGACTTTCCCCAGAAACCTGTGGGGTAGCATGTTAAAAGGAAATAGGAGGTTGAGTCTTGGAAAATTTTCCAAGCAATATGGTATGAGAGGGATATATACTCAGCCTTTCTTTGTGCCTGTATTCTTGATATGTCATCCAAGATGTCTTTGTTCTACTTTCTCCAACTCACCAAACCCTACCAAGGACACAAAAATGTCTGGTTTCCTGCAGGATGTCTCCACTACCCACTCCAGAAAATTTTACTTCCTCTACTTTGTATGCTCTATGATTTACCAGTTTGTACTGCAAAATCCAGTTCTGAAAAATGTATAGTCCTGTTAGTAGTGGGTTGCCACATGCAATGGTTATTTCAAAATCAACCTTATAGACCAGTTCCAGTTAAGATGGAGTAAGCACACTTCACCCTGTCTCTCCTATCATAGATGACTAAAATCCCTGCAGAGAATGTACAGAACAACTATCTAAAGACTCTGAAATCTAAGTAGTGCAAGTGCTAGGGAGAGAAACTGGAGCTCTATGTGCAATCCATTTGGTAGTGAGTTTTCTGATTTGCTTTTCCTTCCAGCCTGGATCCAAAGGCAGAATAAATCCCAGAGCTGTGTACCAGGTATAGAAAGAAAGATCTCCAAGAGAAACTATCTTATTCTGATCCCTGAAATGGGAAAGGGAGTCTCTATAGGACGGAAAATTGGGATTCCCTGTCCTTTTATTTTTCTTTCCTCTTTCTCACTTTTGCCCCCGGGCAACTCCGCTAGCAAAGCTACAACTATTCTTTAGTAACAACTATGGTGGCCAAACCTTCACCTGAAACGCCAAGGGAGACTCCTCCTCTCTGACCAGAAGAACTGTACTATAGACTGAGGAGCACACAGGAATCTATGTATCTGTTTTTTATTAATCTCACTGCAAAGTCTTTGAAAACTGGGAAAACAACCCATAGAGGGCAGGTTGGAATTTGTAGCCTGAACCTAACTGGTTTGACTGCTAAACAATAAAAACAATAAAGAATTTTTAGAAGATTTTTAAAATACCCAGAATCTCATAGCAAGATTTTCAAAATATCTGAAAATTAGATGTGTTGGAACCATGAAGATATAATACTGGATAGTCTTGAAACAAAGGAAAAAGAATTTTTTTAGCAGAGAAATAGAAGCTAAATAAAAGAATCAAATGGAAAAATTTTAATTGAAAAGTGAAAGTACAGTAACTGACAAAATTGAATGGATAGGTTCAATAGCTGAATGAAAATGACAGAGGAAAGAATAAGTGAATTTGATGATAGATCAAAAGAAATTATCCAAGAATTACAAAACTGATTTTAAAAACAAGAACAATGCCTCAGGATCCTGTGAGACAATATGAAAATGTCTGATATTCATGCTCTCGCAGCCTGAGGAATGATTAAGAATTTGGTGCAGACAAATGAAGAAATAATGACTGAAACTTGCAAAATTTATTGAAAATTGACAGGTAAAGAAGCTAAGCAAACCTCAAACTGGTTACCATCAGAGAAGTAAATGCTTAGTCATATCACAATCAAAGTGCTGAAAATAAAGACAAAGACAAAAAGAACAACTTAAGTTGACAGCAATAAATTGAGATTACTACAGATTTATTATGAGGAAACATAGCAGACAGAAAATAGTAGGACAACATTTTTAAAGTACTGAAAGAAAAGAATTGTCAATCTAGAATTCTATACCCAGTGAATTTATATCTATATTTAGAAATTAAGGCAAAATAAAGACTTTCTTAGATGAAGGAATACCAAGAGGCTTTACTGCCAACAGACATTCTATTGGGGAAAAAAAGCTAAATGAAGTTCAAGTGAAAGCAAAATGTTACCAAAGAGAAACCTGGCATTTTAGGAATGAAGGGAGAGAGAAAAGAAAGTATATATACTTTCTTTAGGAAATAGACAAAACAAAATATATATAATAGGCAAATTATCTTCTCTTAAATTCTTTAAAATATTTACCCCAGTTAACAAAAATTATAATATTTGTGGTGGGATTTTCAGTTTACGCAGACAAGAACATAAATGAGGAGGATAAAAGGCCTGTAGGATGGCAAGGTTTCCATACTCAAACTGACATGGTAAAATATTAATGCTAAGTAGACTGAAAGTTTGGTATTTATATTGTATCCCTTGAGCAACCATGGAAAAATATATACAAAGAGATAAAGTCAATAGAAGACATAAGCATGGCCAGCCCTACTGTGCATGAATTGGAGAACTCATCCTGGTAATGATATCTATTATTCCCAAAATGATCTATACATTCAATACAGTTCTATAAGATTTAGAAAAGAGGTCTCAAGTTAATATGGAAAGGCACATAAACTAGAAGAGCCAAAACAATTTTTAAAGGAAACAAAACTTAGGACAAATCTATCTGATTGTCAGACTTACTATAAAGCTACAATAGTCAAGACGGTATGGTATTGGTGAAAGGGTAGATAGACATTGATTAATTGGCCAGAATACCAATACACATGTACAATATGATAGCTTAATTTTTTAAAAAGATTTATTTCCTTTATTTATTTATTTATTTATCCTCCCCTCCCTCAGAGGGTTCTCTTGTCTGCTCATTGCTTACTTGCCTCCTCCAGGAGGCACTGGGAACTAAACCTAGGACTTCCCCCATGGGAGGCGAGTGCCCAATGGCCTGAGTCACATTCGCTCCCTGTGGGTGTGGCGTCTGCTGGCTTGTGGCATCTGCACATTTAGGCATCTGCTCATTGTGGTGGGAGGCAGTATCTGGCTTCCTGCAGTGAGATGCAGGCATTGACTTGTCTTCTTTAGGAGGCACCAGGACCCAAAACTGGGACCTTCCATGTGGTAGACAGATGCCCAACTGGTTGAGCCACATCTGCTTCCCAGATAGCATGATTTTTTGTTATTGTTTTTGTTTTTTTGTTTCCTTTCTTTAAGCAAATTTTTTATTGTCTTTTTTTTTTAAGATACGTAGATCACACAAAATGTTACATTAAAATATGAGGTTCCCATCTGGCAATATATTGGGCTTCACTTTTCAGGAAGTTTTGGATCACAGAGAGTTTCAGCAATAGCACCGGAGGAATACTAGTGTGGGATGTTATTGACAGGGGACACATGGTTGGCAGGGAGTTCTACAGGGCATATATCCAGGGTACATAAAAATGTTTGGATATTTTCATAGTGGAAACAATTAAAAACAACAACTGAGGGAGTGCTGAGTTCCTAGCCAGGGGAGCTCTATCACAGTCCCTAAAGGAACAGCAACAATCCCCCAAGTGCAACGGCAAAGACCAAAAACGAATGAAGGTCCAACAATGAGCCCTTGATACTAATGACTATGCTTGTGAACCTGTGCACCTGAAATAAGAACAAGGCCAAGAGCAGCAGTGTGCCTAAGAGTGACCTCCCCATTACCCCACTCCTCCCACATCAACAACCTCTTTCATCAGTGTGGCACATTCATTGCACTTGGTGAATACCTTTTGGAGCACTGCTACACCACGTGGATAGGAGTTTCCATTGTAGTTAACATTCTTCCCCAGTCCATTCAGTGGGTTATGGCAGGATAGATAATGTCCTGCATCTGTCCCTGAGATATCATTTAGGACAACTCCAAGTTCTGAAAATGCCCCCATATCACACCTCTTCTTTCCTCTCCCTGCCCTCAGCAACTCCCATGACCACTGTCTCCACATCAATGATACAATTTCTTCCATTGCAGAGTCATAGTAGTTCTATAGTAGAATATCAGTGAGTCCACTCTAATCCATATTTTATTCCTCCATCCTGTGGACCCTGGGATGGTGATGCCCATAGCACCTCTAAATCGAGAGGTGCCAGATAGCTTAATTTTTGATGAAGATACAAAGGCTATTCAGTGGGGAAAGGATAACCCTTTGAACAAATGGTGTTCAAACAAGGGGAATATACATGCAAAAAAAATCCCCAAAGAATCGAGGTCTATACCTCATATCTCATATAAAATTCAGTTAAAATGGGTCATTGTTTTATATGTAAAATACAGAACAATAAAACTTTTAGAAAGAAACAGGAGACAATCTTGATGTTTTTTGTTCTAGGCAAAAAATTATTAAATATGATAGCAAGAGAAAAATTATATAAAAATTGGTGGATTTACATTAAAATCTTTTTTCTCTGTAAAGGACACTGCTAAGGAAATGAAAAGACAAGAAAATATTTACAAATCACATATTCAAAAAATTACTTGCATCCAGAATATATAAAGAACTCTCAAAACTCAAAAATAAGAAAACAAATAAGTCAGTAAAAAAAAAAAAAGGGGGGACAAAATATTTGAATAGCACCAAAGAAGATATATGGATGGCAAATAAGCACATGAATAAATGTTCTACATCATCAGCCATTAGGGAAATGCAATCAAAACCATCATGAAATACCAATACATACTTATTGGAATAGATCACTAAAAAAAAAGATTGGCAAGGACTGGTAAGGATGCAGAGCAATTAGAACTCTCAGACATTGCTGAAGGGATTATAAAATGGGACAACTATCCTGGAAAACAGTTTGGTAACTTCTTTTAAAGTCAAATATGCAATTATTATATGATCCAGAAACAGCACTCTGAAATATTTACCCTAGAAAAATGAAAAGTTATCATATAAGAGCCTGCACAAGAATATAGCATGCTTATCCATAATTGCTAGAAATTGGAAACACCCCAGATCACCTTCAATGTTCAATAAACTAATTGAGTCACATCCATCTAATGACTGCTACTTAGAAATAAAAAGAAAGACACTGTTGCTGCAAAGAACAATAGAATGAATTTCAGTGAAAGAAACTAGTTTCCAAAGTTTGCAAGTGGCATGATTCCATTCATATGACATTTTAGAAAAGGCAAAACCAGAGGGACTGAAAATAGATCAGTGGTTGCTAAGGGCTAGGGGTGGGAGAAGGATTTGAGTATTAAAGGGCAGCAACAGGAAATTGTTTTGGTTGATAGACATATTTTGTGTTCAGATTTGGTGGTGGCTACATAAATCTATACAATATGTTAAATTCATAGAAGAGTTCACAAAAAGTTAATTTATAGTATGTTAACCTTGAAAAAGTGGCATTACAAAGTCACTTTCATGATTGCCAACTGATACTTCTTCTAAGACCAACAACTGAAGTACATGCTAAGCAAATTTTGACTATTGCTTTTTAAATTCTGAATAGGCAACCATATGATTTGAAACAATTTATGACAATTAAACACATCTGAATATTTTAGCAGTATAATCAAGAAAATCATATCAAGTCAAATTTATTATCACAAAGTTAATTTAGCATGTTATGAATCATCATTACTGGCCTGCATAGTATGCACCCCATTTAAATTACTGTAATTAGTATTATTTTTATAGCCAATCAATTTAAAACATTTCTCCAGCATCTATAATCATTGCCACTGTTTTGTTTTCAATTCCAATGCTACCAGAAGTGTAAGCCTCATCGTACACAAAATCTCTTGTACATCACTCATATTTCTTGTAACAAGGGAAAGGATTTTCTGGAAGAGGTATAAATGAAGTGTTGAGCTACCCAAGAGAAATACAGGACTGGATAAAGAAAGAAGTTAAGACTTGAGGATTCCACTAACCAGCAATGATTTTGTACAGGGTAGTGTTAGATGCTTTGGAGGATACCATCAGATTCAATCCAAGATTTCAGACCTTCAAAGTGATTCAAAGAAGAGTAAGAAAGACAGTCCATGACATGGTAGATGTGAATTTTGTAAACTCTGAAGTGTTATGTGATAAAAAGAATTTAAAGCAGGCGTTGGTATACACCAGAATGGAAATAATAAAATAACCCTTTAAGTTTTTATAGAAGGAAGAGATCATTTCTAACTGGGAAGATCTAGGGCCTTGTTGGGAAAGTAGCAATTGCGTTAAACAGCAGTTAGAGACAAAAGCAGAGAATTCCAGCAGAGGTGACTGGAAGCTACAGTGTGGAGGTCAGAAGGGGCAGAGTGAGTTGGAGAAAGAGCATTGCTGGGGAATAAAGCAGTTCAGGCCATCCTGAAGAATGCCAGGCAGGGTGAGAAGCTTAACCTTTGTTGAGAATATAGTTAGGAGACAGTAAAGGCTTGGAACAGGCAAATAGCAGGCTCAGAAGGTAGTTTTCCAAATGAATCTCATGGTATTGCAAAGGACCAACTGAAAAAAGACAGACTAGAGTGTTAAAAGGAAAAAGCCCAGATGGGAAGTAATTGAAATATTCAGGTGAGATTGACTAACCCCTGAATTAGGAAAGTGTCATTGGGAGTGGACAGTGGAAAGTGTGAAAAGCATTGCAAAAGTCCAATTGCCAGCTTGTGTGGAGAGGAGGAGGAGTCTAAGATCTTTCCAGAGTATTGAGGCTGAACAATGAAGACTGTGATGCCAGTAACCATGCTAGGACATTGGAGCAGGTGCCGGAAAAAAGATGAGAAGTTTGGTTGGGATGGATTAAGTTTGAGTCAAATGGAAACCAAGTGAAGCTTGGGGTTGAAGTAAAAGGATGAGGACCAATATATAGAAAGGCTAACTGAAAAAGGAAATAGATGCTACCAGGAAAATGACAGAGTGAGAAGACAGAAGGACTATGAGCAAACACATCCATTGTATGAGTTTTAGCAGGAAAAGGAATAAAGGATACAAGCTGAGAAATGGCTGGAGAGGTCAGAGGAGCCAGAAGATTTTACTAAAGAGCTAGGAGAGAAGACCATTGCACACCCTCATGATGTTTGTGAGTTACTTTTGATAAGTGGTTTTAATGGAAGCCAAATTTCACACGGGTGAAGACTGAAGCAGACGAGAAAGCAAAATCACAGCATGACAATGTTTTAGGAGATTTGAACATCGAGTGGGAACAGGCTCTGCAAACTTGATTCTTGAAGACATTAGTCTCAACTGATGGCTGGATTGTATAAAGCATTGTCCCATTTTTCCTTTGAGCAAAATACCTGTCCATGCTCTGCCACCGAATTTGAGCCATCAAATTGAAACCTATACTTGTAATGGGACAAGATCAGGGCCCAGTGACTCACTGGGAGAAGCACTGTGATTCTGATGATTTGAAGTGATTTCTCTAGATAGAAAGAATGAGAAAAGAAATCTAAACAGGGCTTGTCCTGTGACCTATTCCCCTACATGCCAGTAGGACAATCAGCCTGGGACCAGGAACTCAGATTTGAGCTCCCAGTCTACCTCATCGTCCAGCCAGTAGAGAATAAGCAGGCATCACCCTTTCTCCAATTGTGACTTTCATTTTGGAGTTTAGAGCACATTGCTACAACCTCCAGGACTGATTATTGGGAAGGTCTGCCAACAAGATTTTATTGAGATTTTCAAGGCTCAGAGTCCTGGGCTAATCTGAAGATCATTTTCTTATTTGCTCTGACCTGCACTCTAGTCAACCTGGGGTAGAAATATTCACTTTTCTGGAGAAATTTTGGAAGAGCAAGGTCTTATTGGAAGAGGCCCTAGTTCCAAGTTTTTCAGCAGTCAGACATGAGGCCTGCCCCATGGAATGGAGTATGACAGTGCACATCCAAGCAAACAAATAACAAACACAATACAAAACAAAACAAAAAAGTCCCCTCTGTTATGGTGACAGCCTCTTACCCCAGAACTCAACCTCTTCAAGACAATAAAATACCCTCATGGAGACAGGCTAAGTGGATTGTTCTCTGTCTTTTTGTTTCCTTTTACACTTTACTATGGTTTTATGCTACTGCTGCGCAGACTTTGCTTGAGGGTATTGGGTAAATGCTAAATAATAATCAGGCAGAGAAGAAGAAATGGATTTCCTGACATAGCGGGTATAAAGAGAACAGGCTTAATTATTGATTCTCGCTCCTGCCTTGTTCGTACCTCACTCACATTCAAATAACTTAAGGGAGAAAATAGTTCAGAATCTAGTAAAGCTGAAACTGTTCTAACACCGTTAGTGTGTCGATTCCGTCTTTCCTTTAATTTGGAAATGTATTTCTATGCCGTGGTACCAGATCAATGAAGAAAATACAGGGAGCAGGTTTACAAATATATGGGTCTACCACAGGTTCTATGGTCATGGCAGATGGGGTTCACTGCCATGTCAGATGGGCCTTCTTTGGAACTGGTGTTTCTGTGTGATGGAACTGGACTCAGATGGGATCTCTTTTCACAAGACTTTCATGCTACTTTACTGGAATTGCAGTTGGTGTTGGGGTTTAAGATATATTTAGGGGATTTGAATCTCTGGACTGACCATATGATAGCCAGGCCCTGAGCCTCAACAGACTTCAGCTCCTACACTCTGATTTATTGGACTTACCCCACTCAGCTAACATGGAGTTGAAGAAGGTCAACCACCACACCATGGAGCCTAGAGTGCCTACAACTGAAAGCAGGAGGATTGCATCCAGTATCCATGTGGAATCTAAGCCCCCACTTGACATAGATGTGCAATGGACACAACCAATCCAATGTCCACAGAGAAAATGTGGCATTGGTGTGGGAAGGGTGGCCATGGTGGCTGCTGGGTGTGGGGAATGGGAGGAAGAGATGAGATGTGCAGGCGTTTTTGGGACTTGGAGTTGTCCTGGGTGGTGCTTCACGGACAACTACGGGACACTGTAGATCCCCCCAGGGCCCGCTGGATGGAACGTGGAAGAGTGTGGGCTATGATGTGGACCATTGACTATGGGGTGCAGCGATGCCCAGAGATGTACTTACCAGGTGCAATGGATGTGTCATGATGATGGGAGAGAGTGTTGCTGTGGGGGGAGTGGGGGGTGGGGGCGGTGGGGTTGAATGGGACCTCATATTTTTTTAATGTAATATTTTTTAAAAAAATGAATAAAAACATATATATATTAAATAAATAAATAAATATATGGGTCTGCTGCTGAAGTTGCCACTTGCCAGGTAGGAGATATTTTTTTTTCAACTTTTATTTTTTTATTTTTGTCTCTGTTATTTTGTTTGTTTGTTTTTTTATACTTTTTTAAATTAAAGTTAATAGATTACAAAGAACGTTACATTAAAAAACACAAGAGGTTCCCATATAACCACTCCCCACCCCCCTACCCCCCTCATTTTTGTAAATTGTATTTTTTTGAAGATATTTACTTTGCAAAAAATGTTACATTAAAAAACATAAGAGGTTCCCGTATAGCCCCCACCCCCCCACCGCCCCACTCCTCCCACACCAACCTCCCCCACCACTGCGGCACACTCATCGCACTCAGTGAACACATCCTGGAGCACTGCTGCACTGCATGGAAAACAGTCCACCTGTAGTTCACACTCTCCTCCAGTACACCCAGCAGGCCATGGCAGGATACACAAAGTCCAGCATCTGACCCTGCAACACCATCCAGGATAACCCAAAGGCCCAAAAATGTCCCCACATCACATCTCCTCCTCCCCCCCCCCCCCCCCCCCCCCCGCCCTCGGCAACTCCTGTGTCCACTTTCTCCAGCCAAGTGGGAAATTAAGCAAAGGAGGTGTCTGAGCCTGGCCACTGAGAAGTTCTGAAGCCACTTTTCTATAAGATTTTACCTTATTTCACTTTAGAAACTTGTGCCTTTAACTCCCAAGGAAAAACCTCAGGGAAACTTTTGGGGCAGTGGCTTGAATTTTGCTGTGTTTTTTTGTTGTTGTTGTAGTGAGTTTTGAATCACTCTAGCTTGCTGTTTTGTTTTTGTTTTTTAGCTACTGACCCCATATTGAAAATTAAAGTCTCTTCAATTTATGACACTAATTCCAACCAATTTCATGGTGTGTAAGGGTCAAAACCAATGAGTTAATTTGGATGGAAAAATGCATCCAATTGGCATATTAACTTTTCCACTTCAGAAACGAAATAGTGGATTCAGGCTTTAGGGGAAAAAAAAAAAAACCTGAGCCGTAGAATAACAGGAACATGTTTGTAATTGTACCACAGGCTTGGCTTTCAAGATGTTTCTACAGAAGCACAGTGAAAAAGAGAATTGAAGCAATTATGTATTCATTCTAGATGTCCACTGAGGTCACTCTGTCCTTTGAGATTTACATGAAATTAACTTCAACCATTATTCTCATTTTAATAAGAAGTTCAATAGCCTCTCCAAGATTTTTGCACACATCTGAAATGTACCTTTTCATGGTCATCTGTATTTTTAATTAACTATTACCACTGAGCTTACATCTCCCCTCCCACGGCTGTTCTCTTTTGGTTGCCCAGTGCCAGCTCATACACAAATGCATCCTCCTACCTCTATTTCCTAAAACTTTATTCTCACAAGGCACTAGTGTGTAGTAAATAGCTATCACTTGGAAGCAGTAGACAGAGATAATTTTAAGATTAGGGTATGCATTAGTCATGGTTCTCTAGGGAAACAGAACCACCAGGAGATAATCTGTAAATAACATGGGATTTTATAAAATTGCCTCACACGACCATGGGAATGTACAAGTCCAAATTCCATAGGGCAAGCTGCAAACCAGGGATTCCAATGAAGGTCCTCATTGAGTTCCTCAGGAGACACTGAGTATCTGAAGGAGAAATGGGAATTCTCTCCTTAAATGCTGAAATCACTTCTCCTTTTAAGGCCTTCAACTGATTGGATGAGACATCACTCATTGCTGATGGCAGTCTCCTCAGTTTACTACATATGTAATCAACCATCTATGCAATCAACTCATTCTTGATTAAAGTCCAGGAAATGCCCTGGTATTATAATTAGCCCAGGACTTACTTGACCAAACAAATGGGTGCCATTACCTGGCCAAGTTGACCCATTAGCCTAACCATCACAGTGCATTAGACATATTTTTCCTAAAATTCCTTCATTCACTCCTGCTTCCAGGAAACCCTTATGGTTCAGCATTTTTTCCATGCAACTCTTCCCACCTATATTCCACCTTCTTCCAGGTTCTTGGGCCCTGTTTTCTTTTCTCAGAACACTTTCCCTAGCCTTACTTTTGCTTCCTCAAATCAATTTCAAGCGATTGAACTCTCTTTCTTTCTTGGTCTTCTTTCAGAGCTTCATGTTCTTAGAGCTTCATCTTCCACACTCAGAGTCTGATGAAGTTATTTTGCTTGACAAAAGACCAAACTTAGAAAAGAAATCATGCCACTTCCCTAGGAGGCAAAGTGTCAGTAGTTGATTGTGTTTTGTTAAATTCTTTTCTTGATGTCACATAGAGAGATAAAGCATGCAACAAAATCAAGAATCCCTAATGTCTAGATGTTTTAGATGATATGTTATGGAGGTCTGGATTAGTCAATGAACTCTGAATTGTGTACTTCATGCTTATGCCCAGCCTCAGGCAACTAAGGGTGGTAATTTGAGCCATGAAAATGACATTAAATTGGATGTGTGCGCCTGTGAAATTGTTAAATATGTGCTCCTTTTCCAAAAGAGAAGCAGATAAAGTTTGTATACATAAGATATAATAGGCAGCAGAGTAGTAAGTTGCTAGTGAAAGAGAATGTGTTTCACTACACCTAGTTTTCTAAGCTTGTGGACATCCTGGGATGAGGACCCTCAAGAGATATTCCAGTCCCTGTTTATACTTTCATTCCTTAAAGTATGACCATGAGTTAACATATCATAAACCCTCAGTATTGGAAGAGGGCTTACAGGATATCAAATCCTCTATGAGATTCCTTATCATGTCTTTTATGGAATTTTACTAGATTGACAATAGTGCATTTGGAGAACATTGAATATTAGAAATTAAGATATATATAAGTAGAAAGAGCAATACAGCATTTTCCAGACAGTAAAATCTCAATAAACAAAATATTAATTTCTTCTCACCCTTCCCTTTAGTTCTTATTGAGACCAACATTCCCCTTTTGAACTTCCACTCATTGCGTATGTTTTCTACTCCTAAGGAGAAAAGAGCAGGTCTACTTCCTCATTCATGTAAGAATAGTTCAGATACTTAAATATAACTGTTTTTCTCCCCATTACAGTCCCTCCAACATTATTTTACAACCTTCACTATTCTAGTTCCACAAATTGCATTGTACACTTTGGTTCTAGGACTCAAGAATATAATAAAAAGCTCCAAATATTGTCCAAAGCAAAAGAGCAAGTATAACCTCTATTTAGTGTTGACAGCTAAACTATTTTTTAATATACTTTTTAATTTTTATTTTTTAAAGAAACTTAAATTACATAAATGTTACGCAAATAGTATAGGGAATTTCCATATGCCCCAATCCCTATCCCTCCCACATTTTCCCACATCGACATCCTTCATTAGTGTGGTACATTTGCCACAATTGATGAACACATCTTGGAGCATTGCCACAAGCAATGGTGGTAGTTTGCATTGTAGTTTACACTCCCTCTGCACATTTTTGCAAGTTATTACAAGATATACAATAGCCTGTATCTGTCATTGCAATGTCATTCAGGATAATTCCCAGGTCCCAAAAATGCCCCCAAATTACCCCTATTTTTATCTCTCCTTCCCCTCAGAACCTTCAGTGGCCACTGCCTCCACATCCACGATAAATGTTCCTCCATTACTAGGATCACAATAAGTCTACAGTAGAAGAACTTTAAGTCTACTCTAGTTCATTGTCCATTCTCCAATCCTGAGGATTCTGGGATGGTGATGCCTACTCCACCTCTAATTGAAAGGGGACTTAGATCCCATTGGACAGGTGGATGGGACCTTCTTGATTGCAGTTGCAGACTCTCCTTGTTCCTTGAGATGGTTGTTGTCAGTCATCATCATGTTATTAGTTGTCCAAGGTGAGTCCAATGAACCGAAGAGAAGGTATTGCAAGTCTGTTGAGATTCAGGGCCCTATTGGCACATGGACTCCCCAAAGACTTAAGTCTCTTGGACATACAACTATCAATGCTAGTTCTAACTATACGTTCAAATAGAAGGGACAGAAGAGCCATGTGTAGGGAAAACACAACTGGGTCCAACTCTACCACACTGGGGAATATAACTCCAAAGTAGGGCCCACTGGCAGGGTGCCAAACTCCTGAGCTCTGACAGTAAACTATTAGCACACAAGAGAAGTCATTATTGATTCTTTTTCTATGTTTTTTTAATAGATTCTTGTTAGGCAACATTCCTCCCATTCTTCATTTAATGCGTCTTTCTCTCTCTTAAGGACTTTACACATATACTTTTTAAAACTTCATCCTGTGTTATTTCCATTTATAAGTCCAACCTTTAAGACGTTTGAGACTTTTAATTCTCTTATCCAGAATTTAATGTATTCCAGTTTTAATTGATCTGAATCTGTGCCTCTTTTTAAATCAGGGTTTTAAAAATAATATTGAAAAAGACAGGCAGCAGCAGACACTTCTGCCAGGTCAGTGAGGTCTTCTATCAAGCTCCTAAGACAGCGGTCATTACAGAAGCCTCCCATCCCCAGCCCCAGGTACTTCCTAGGAATTGACCTTAACTCCACCTTTTCTATCCAAGGTAAGTAGATGATCCCCATTGAAAGATGGGAAAACTGAGTTTCAGTAAAAGTAAGCAATTTGTCCAAGGTTCGTAAACACTGAGAGTGGGACCAGTAGGGTAATTCAGGCCCACTTTGCTCTCAGACCCTAGTTCTTTCATCAGTAGGGACAGTAGCTCAACCAGCACCAACCCACTGTACTCTACCTAGACCACGTTTGTCCTATCATCCAAAAGGAAATCAAAATACATCTTGTGGGAAGCAGCTGTGGCTCAAGCAGTTGAGCTCCCATTTACCCTATGGAGGACCTGGGTTCAATACGACATACCTCCTGATTAAAAAAAGAAAAAAAAAAGGTATCCCAGACCTGCACGGTGAGTCACAGGCCCCCTTGCCGCGAAGCATCACACCGAAAAGAAAATGACGCAACCAGATTTTTTTTTAATCACCTTGCCAAAAAGCATGTTGCAAGTAAAAGTATACTAAGTCTAAAGCTTAGTTTAGCAACTACTCTCTTAGCCCCAGATTTTAAAAAATGAGTTAAAATTGGTATGTGGTCTCATAACAACCTTTTCATTCAAATTTCAATTCAACTGTCTCCTATGCTAAACACCCATAAGAGTAAAATATTTCTTTTCAAGATTCCAGGGATTATTGTCAGTGGTCCTGGTTTTGAATCAGTTAAATTGGTGTGGTGGTTTGAGATTATTGATGAGTCCCCAAAAGAAAAAGATTATGTTGTAAACTAATCAATTCCTCTGGTTTTGATACCCTTTGATTGTATTAGATTCAGCAGAGATGTCTCTGATTAAATTACTTGGCTTTTTTTTTTTTTAAGATTTATTTTATTTATTTATTTTTCCCCTCCCTCTTGTTGTTTTTGCACTCACTGTCTGCCCTCTGTGTCTGTTCATCTTCTTATTTTAGGAGACACCAGGAACCAAACCCAGGACTTCCCATGTGGGAAAGAAGTGTCGAAACACTTGAGCTGCCTTCTCTCCCTGCTTGTTATGTCTCTCGTTGTGTTTCCTCATTGCATCATCATCTTACTGCATTGTCATCCTGTTGCATCTGCTTACTGTCTTGCTCGTCATCTTTAGAGGTACCAGGAATTGAACCCAGGCCCTCCTGTGTGGTAGGCAGGTGTCCAACTGGTTGAGCCACATCCACTTCCCTAAATCACCTGTTAAGGTTTGGGCTTTGATTTGACCATGTCAGTAGGGCATGACTCAGGTTGAGCACCTGCCCTCGTGGTGGACAGATAGTCACTCAAGAAGACACACAGGAAGAGATAGAGCTTTGTCATGCTTGATCCTGGGGCCTTGGGGAGAGATGAGCCATTCGCCTGATAGTTTACAGCTGAGATCAAGAAGCTGGATCTATGGAGCCATGGAGGAAAAGGAAGTCCAGGAAGGAGAGACCAGGTAGAGATCAGTGACCATGTTGGTTCAAAATATGGCAACTGACTTTGGTGAGAAAACAACCTTCAGTTGGAGTTTTTAGGGCCTGTAACTCTAAGCTTCCACCCCAAATAAATACCCTTTTAAAAGCCAACAGATTTCTGGTACTTTGCATTAGCACTCCTTTGTCAGACTAATACAGTTGGATTTTTTAAATTTGGGTTCAGGTAGACCTCAGGTATGGCACTATGGGAAACTGAGGCCATAATGCATGAGGAAATATAGTTTGTTACTAACAGATCCCAGAGAGAGAGGGGTGGCAGTAGTGGGTGACAGGAAGTGTCATCACCTCGGCACTCAACCAGCAAGTAGAGAGCACAGAAGCAGAGCAAGGGGCACCCATGTACTAGTGCCTTTATTGTTGTGCAGGGTGGAGGCAAGTAGATTTCCCTTGCCAGCCAAGGATTGGTTAGTTCCAAGTAAATACCACAAAAGACAAAGTGGCTGTAGACTCGAAAGTGGTAGGGATGGTTGGTTTTTCATTTGGAGCCAGCTGTGGGTTTTGGGTCAGGTTTGTGGGTGGTGGCCACAGATGTGCTTTCAAGCTTTGGGAGACTCTTGTGCCCCACGGGATGGAAAGTTGCTTATCAACCAGGCAAAAGTTCAGTGTTGAGTAAGCAACTTAACCAAAATGAAATGGATGCCAAGGTGTCATACAACAAATACCACTAAAGATTAGGACTGTGCTCATCTGTAAATTAGAATTCATCTTTTCTCCACATTTAAATACTAAGACTACATTGCCTATCTCAAGCAGCCAATCACATGGCTCCTTTCCTCAAAGTCCATCACAATTGGTTCACCAATTGTTTCTGTCATTTTTTCTATACCCTAAGATGTAATTTGTTTATGCAAAGTAACTTGAGCCCAGTTAAAATAGCCAATTGTTACTTTACTCTTTCTGTTGTTATGGTTAATTTGTCCTCTCCATTTTGCCTCTGCCCCTCACCCCCTTTCTTTCTTTTTAAAATTAATTTATTGAAGTATATCACTCATACATAAACATATGTAAACAGTAAGTGTATAATAGCTGTGAACTTACAAAACAAACATATATAACATCCTACAGGACTTTCATAACTCGCCCTACCACCAATAACTTGGATTGCTGTTAAACATTTTTAACTAATGATTAGAATTGTGATTGATGGTACAGATGCAAGAGTGTCCTTTGTGAGCTAGAATAAATGTATATCACTACTGCAGGGTGTTGGGAATGTGGAGAAGCATGGGAAAAATACAGCTGGGGTGACCTATGGACTGTGGTTAAGGTAGTAATAATATAATATTCTTGCATCTATGCGGAAGATGTACTGTGTTGATAATGAGGCAGTATGCGAAATGTGACACCCCCCCTTTCTTTTTATTTTATTTTCTGATTATAAAACAATGGGGTTAAACAAGAAAGATGACAGTGGGTATGAGTCCAGTTCTTTTTCCTTTTTATTTAAATTGTGTCTACTATTTCATCATTTAAGTATGATGCTAACTGATGATTGCAGATAATCCATTTGCTACTGAGGCCTTGATCTTCTAATCCTAGTTTCCATAATGTGTTTGTATTTTTCTTTTAAAAAATTATGAAACATATTATTACCAAATATTTTACAACATGTTTTGATATTATATGTTTTGTGTTTGTGTTTGGCTTTTTGTTTTGATTAGGACTCAGTGATAGGATGTACTACAATCATAGCTCTCCTGCCATCCAGTCTTAGGACAAATTCTAGTTGGTTATGGTGAATGACTATTTCACAATACCACTGAATTTGTTGCTGTTGTCATTTTGGTCTTTGTTGTTGTTGTTTGTTTGTTTTGAAGTACAGTGGGGCAAAGATTGAACCTAGGACTTCC
The DNA here is from genome assembly GCF_030445035.2 of Dasypus novemcinctus. Taxonomy (NCBI): domain Eukaryota; kingdom Metazoa; phylum Chordata; class Mammalia; order Cingulata; family Dasypodidae; genus Dasypus; species Dasypus novemcinctus. The sequence continues at coordinate 37,070,557 of NC_080699.1, read as the reverse complement.
TATGTGGGAAACAGGTATCCAACTGCTTGAGCCACGCCCGTTCCCACCACTGAATTTTACTTGCTAATAGTTCAAGGTTTTAGCTTTAATATTTATCAAAGAGCTCATTTATATAAATATATATCCCCTTTTCAGACCTTTCATGTGGCATTTAAATTAAGAAAATGAAGTATATGGCAGACTGCCTTTTTCAGTACTTTAGATCAGTTTATGTAACATAGGAAACAGCTGCTCTTTGCAATTGTACCAGTAAATGATTTGATCATGTTATTGAAGCAAACTTTTTGATCATTTATTTTATATTATTGGTCAAATTACGTTATTTACTTTTCCTTAACTTAATTTTGGCCTTTGATTTTTTTTCCTGAGAAATCATCCTTCTAATGTAGATTTTAAGTTATTTACCATAATTAGTATGTCATATGTCATATTATCTTGAATTTAAAATATTCTCTGGTATTAGATCCCCTTTAAAAATTACTAGAGTTCTCTTTCTTTTGTCTCAGTTGGATTTTCCTTTTGCTTTTTTTCATTGGTATTATTCTGTGTGCTAAAGGAAACAGCTTTTGATTTATGGACAAATTGAATTTGTCTGTTTTTTAATTCATTAAAAATTTCTCTTTATACTTATGACATGTACTTCTTGTTTCCTAGGTTTATTCTGTGGTTTCTTTTCTAATTTATTGAGCTGATTGCTAAATTCCCCTATTCTATTATTTTAATAATGGAAGCATTTAAGATTATTGCCTCTGAGAACAACTTGGCTGTATCACACTACAATAATAAGTAATTTTTTAAAAATTTTTCTATTATTTTCTAAATAGTCTATCATTGTAATCTTGATTTCTTTTTGTCCTAATAGATTTTTTTTTTCAAATTACCAGATTGCTGGAGGTTTTCGTTTTTCATACTTTGGTTATTAATTTACAGTCTTATTATGTTGTGACCAGACATTTTCCTGCTCAATTTCTGATTTAAGAATTTTGTGTATGAGGTAGAATTAACTCATTTTTACAATTGTTTACTGAAATTGGAAACTAATAAATACGTTCTGGGTGGTGCATACAAAGTTCAATATATCTGTGTCAAGACACTTTAATGTTTAAATACCAACTGAGTTTCAGTCAGATTTATTCATGTAACAAGGTTATGAAGCACAATTTTGTGCCACGTACACTGCTAGGTGATGGAAATGTGGCAAGAACATGCCCCGAGGAGGGGAGAGGGAAGAGAGGAGCCTCTAGGCACAGGAGCTGAAGACACCAAGAGAGCAAAATAATTTGCCCCAGGTCACACAGTACAGGAGGCCTAAGTAGCTATTTGAACATACATACCTATATACACCCCCCTTTGTTTTTAACATAAATCCTGTGTTTTCTATATCTATTCTTGTATTCTTTTCTTTTCTTTTTCATTTTTATTTCAGTTACAGTTTTTAGATTTGCTTTCCCCTTCTTTTATTGTGTTCATGGATATTGCAATGAAGGATACTGGGACTACTAACCAGACATTTGCCAATGCCTTCAGTTCTCTCTTAAACATGCTTGGGTTGTCTGTTTTGGTTTCAGGATCTTTCCCTTAATAGAGAAGTTGTGTTTGAGCCAGTTTTCTTCCCTCTTGGCTATCTGTATACATTGCATGGTCTTCCTCAAGCACGTTCCCTAGTCCTTCTTTATTAAATACCTTTTAGTTAAAGCTTCAAATCCTCAAGGCTGTACTTCTTACTCCAACCAGGACTGCAGCTACCAGTTCCAAGAAGACTGCCATCAGCTCTGCTTCCAGCCCAGGCTGGATGGGCAGTTTGGTCTTCTCGGGCACAACTTGGAAGTGCAGGGAATAAACATCCTTGGCCTCTGAAGGGCAAGGACTGATGTATAAAATACCTGATGTCCATTTCTAGGTCAGACAGATATGAGAACCACCTGCAAGGCTCCCAGAAGGTACCATGGGGTCCAGCCCTAGTCTCTCTCAACAGTGACCAACTCTGTCTTACATCTGCCTTCCTTGGCTTTCCCTCCTTCCCTGTTCCATCCCTTTGTGCCTCATGCTTGCTCCTTGGGATCGCTCCCCAAATATAACACCTGCATGCAAGCGCTTGTGTCATTCTCTGCCTTCTGGGAGACTCAGGCAAAGACACTTTTCCTTATTCTTGCTCCACACGTAGATTTAAAGTCCCTTTGGGTTTTTGTAACCATCTTTCTCAAATCTTGTCTTATTTTAACATTTATCTACCTAACATTATTCCTGCAAGCTGGTGCTGCTCTTTTGTATTGCTCCTTGATGTTTATTCTCATCCTTCAATATTTTATAGATGTCCTTTTAAATTATGAACTGAACTTTCAGCTCCATAGTTTCCTTTAGATTTATGTCCCTTTTCTTAAATATTAGACTAATTTCTGATAATATTGCATGGATTTTTGGGGTTTTTTTTTTGAGTTTTCTTACTACCTTGTCTCTCTTCAGCTATACTATCTTTAAGTTTCTGTCCTTGGGCTCACACTCCCACACCGATGCCCTGAGGATTTTTAACTTTACCATCCTAAAGTCAAGGTTGTGTCTTTCTAGGCTTTCTCTAAGCTTCCCACTCCTCTCCTGTCAGCAGGCAGTTTTGCCTCAGTGATCAGAATTAAATCAGTGTCGCAAATTCTTCTTTGTGACTTTCTTTACCATTTAAAATGTAAAACAAAAGCAAGTCTTGTGGCTGAACAAGATGCCCCACTTTTAGAAGAATGAGACGCTTAAGTGCTGCCTGGATCTTCACAATATCCCTGATGGTCGGTGCCTTTCCCCTGACGAGTTTTGAGCTAAGTTCAAGGAGCATTTCTATGCCAGGTGCAGGTAGAGAGTCCACAGCAGCCACTACCATTCTAACACTCCGTTCATTTCTGCTTTCATGCCACATGTGCGTCATCATGCTTCCATCCTCCAGATTTCTACTCAAATGCATATCAAAGTGAATCTTTCTGTTACAACAGCTCTGCTCACACAAGCTTGTCTAGCATTATCTCGTCGTCAATTGTGGCTATGCTTGAACCCGAACAAGCTTCAGTGATAGTTTAATGAGAATATATGGTACTTTGTATCAAAATATAAAGTCGTATTATATTTATTGATTTATTGACAAGGTTCAGTGTCTGACATGTAGATATGTAAGGTCCACTGATATTGTTCCCATTTTAATCATTATTCTATCTTCTCTTTTTTTTTTTTTTTGCTGCCCTGAGACACACTTTTTGCTCTCTGTGTTACTGGTTTTGTAGTTTAATCTGAGCTAACCCCTGCCTTTTCTTAAAATGTTTATTTTGACCTCTTGATCACATTAATGAATGTATTTTCACAGTCTTCCGGATATTTTGAATGATGTCCTCCATCATTTGCTCAGAGAATATCATTCTTTTGTAACGAGCCATGATCCAGAAAATCAAATTATTTTTCCTCTTATTATCAGTATAGTCAGTAGATCATTTCTCATATCCTCTTCCTAGAAATAAAAAATAATAACAAAAACAGTTATAAGTAATTGAGCTCCTTCCATACACCAGGCTTCATGTCTTTTATGTATACTATAGCTAATCCTCCTAGCAACCAAGATATATGGGGACTCCTGGACATTTTCCCAGTAAAAACACTGAGTTCTAAAAACCAGGCTCTCAAACTTTGCCTCATCCCAAATATCTTACTCTTTCCACTACTGTAACATCCTTGGTGCTTATGCTTGCGAAATTGTTCTATGCCCTTTAGTTTTATAATCACAGGGAAGATAAGAAAGAATTTTTTTTAAAAGCCTGTATGTTTTGATTCTCATCAGATATTTAGATAACTAGAGACATTTTCTAGTGCTCTTTTAACTAAATATTTTTTCTTTATGAACAGTTGAGATAAATAATGATCTGTAGGTTTGGTGAGTTTCTCTGTCACGTTTTGGACCAGGAAGGCAGCATGCTTTGCAATTAGTCATGGCATGTACATTTGGACATTTCTTTTGTGCTCCCCATTGTACATGTTGTCCTCCTGGGGCCCATAATGAGATTCCTTATACCTGCTCAAGTATATTCATCTTTCTTATCACTGTGGGTAGCACAGATGCTGCTAGTTCTGCAAACATATTAGCTTGGTCTTCTGTTAGAAGATACCCCAATCTCTTGGGTATCCCGTTTTCTTGTTTTATTTGCTCCAACTACACAGTGATGGAAATGTAGGCAGAAAGATTTACCAAAGTGAGTAAACTAATATTAAAAATAGTTGGACATTATAAAGTGGTGTCCAAATAGAAAACTGTACAATTAGATCCATCCTTCTCACTTGCAAGTTATTGAGAGGATGTTGTGAAGAAGTATGAGAAATGGGTTGCTGATTGTCTTTTATAGGATCTCCCTTATCTTTCTTATGAGAACAAATTCTTGATAGTCAAAAAACAAGTCATTTATTTAATTTTCCATCTTAAAAAGAGTGGAATAGGCTTTTATTGTCTAGATGAAACAAGAAACTAGGGCTAAGAAGGACTAAGTAATTTACCGAATGCCATATGTCAATACCTAGGAAAGCCAGGACTTAAACTAAAGTCTTCTGGACACCAAGTACTTTTAATCAATCTCTACATTATCATTCCTGGGGCAAACACTTTGCAAAAATATATACCGGAAAAATACAAGTCCTATACTACAAAGCGGACAAATTTTAGAGAAAAGTAGGGATTTTGGAGAGTCTAGAAATTAGGCATGGGAAGCCCCCACCAAGGTAGTTTTACAAGGAATTCCACATTGCTGAGCTGGGAGTATGATGTGTACATTGAGAGTTCTGAGAAAGAAAGTCTAAAGAGGAGAACAGCAGCACCGAAGAGGTGGAAGTTCTCTGAGGACAAAATTAGCCATTTCACAAATTTGTCTACGGTAGATACTCTTGAGGTTCCTCAGAGCTCAGTACCCAAAGCATTAACCAGGGGAGAGTTCCTTCTGTTGCTTAGATAATTAAGCATTATCTTACTTTGTGGAAAATAAAATATGTGGCATGCCCAGTAACCATAATCCTTAATAAATATTAATGGATGAGGAGGTGGGAGGAGGAGTAGAGATGGCAATGGTGTTTGGCCTTGGGACACCAAGCAGAACTCACTTCTTAGTTTCAATATCCCCAGTGGACTAGATACTAGTTTTGCTGCATTGATTCCTGTTTCATAATATAAAATTTAATTATCTCTATTATTTTACAATAAGCTTTCCTGCCTTGGGGCCTCTGGCACAGGGTACAGTTAGTAACAAATCTAATAAATAAAGAAATAAAACACTTCATTTCTTTTTCAGAAGTAAGTTGTGTTTTGTTCTATATGCTTTGAGCTTAAGGAAATTCACTTTAGTTTTCCAAATACACTTGTTCTTTGACTCAAATGAGGCAAAGGCATCTTCCAGAAGATGTGCTTCAGAAACACTACCCTACTCAGGGCTCCAGGATTTTAAGCCATGGGAACCACTGTGCACCTTCCAGCTGGGATCACAGTAAAATGGTTGCATTGTCACACACCCTTTCAAAGGCTGTTTCTTATTCTTCATACATTTATTATTGAATTCCAACCCCCATCCCCTTTACATTTGTTTAGTCCCAGGGGCATAGAATTAAGAGCCCTGACTCTGATTAATCCTTCACCCACCTATGCTTTTTCACCCAATTGTTTTCTTTTAAGCAAAGCTTTCAATATTAACCGGATGCAGGTTAGCAGAGACAAAATACTGCTTTTGAGAAGATTGAAAAAAATGCTATTGAGAATGTAATTGAAGTCAAACACTAAGCAAATTGTGCACAATGGCCTAGTAAGATGAGGAATAGATGAGATGTGTTTATTATTAAGCTACCCAGGCTTTGGGGAATAGGAAATAAAGGGTCCACCATTCAAATATATGCCATAGGTCTCAACATCACACATTTAATGAGCATTTTATTAGCATAAATTATGTATAATCACTAGGTCTGGTACTATTGGGGATACAAAGAAATCTGAGACAAACAATCAGCCTTTAAAGGGCTAATAAGCCAGGAGTAAATATAGGAGAGATGCAAAATAAAAATCACAAAGTGGAATATAGAAAATCCCAGAAAATAAAGAAAAAATATTTTGTCATAGAGCAAATTGCATCTGGTAGAGAAATTGAGAAGACTTTCTGGAGGAGGGATTACTTAAATTTGGCCTTGAAAATGAATGATCTATGGTTACCTGCGTCAACATGAATGAAAGTGAAGCATAATATTGGATGAAGAAACAATACAGAAGAAAACATTCAATATAATCTATTTCTATGAAGTTCAAAAAATAAAATTGTTTTTAAAAAGTCTAAGAGTACATACACAAATGGTATCAGATAAAAATGTAAGTGGATACCTTTCACAAAAATCAAGAAAACTTTATTTTAACTCTAGGGAGGGAAGCGGACTTGGCTCAATGGATAGAGCATCCACCTACCACATGGGAGGTCCATGGTTCAAACCCAGAGCCTCCTTGACCCATGTGGAACTGGCCCACGTGCAGTGCTGATGTGTGCAAGGAGTGCCGTGCCACGCAGGGGTGTCCCCGCATAGAGGAGCCCCATGTGCAAGGAGTGTGCCCCGTAAGGAGAGCCACCCAGTGCGAAAGAAAGTTCAGCCTGCCACACCTGCCCAAAAGCGGCGCAGCACACACGGAGAGCTGATGCAGCAAGATGATGCAACAAAAACACAGATTCCTGGTGCCACTAACAAGAATAGAAGCGGACACACAAGAACACACAGCGAATGGACACAGAGAGCAGACAACTGGCAGGGGGGAGAGGGGAGAGAAATAAATAAAAATAAACCTTAAAAAAAAAAACTTTAGGGAGAGGGAACAGGAGATAACTGTGTTTGGCTTTTTAGGAACTGGCAATGATTTATTATTAACCAAGTTGGTCATTAATAGTTTTTTCTTTTCAAGTACTCCTTGAATAGTATGTAACTATGTGTTTTATGTAGACTAATCCATATTATGATGCATTTCAAAATAAAAAGATTTAAATATACATTTATGGTATATTATAATTCAATTTAAAAATTGAAATGTTAAAAATAAAATGGTGGACCATTGTAAAGACCAAACTATTGGGGGAAATGAGAAAAATCAGTTCTGCCTTATATGATTAAAAAATAAAGGGGAGGGAGAATCAGAGTCTTTGACAATGTACAAAGTGTATTGGTTAGAATAATTTTAGTTTTAAGCCACACACAAAGAGAAAGCCAGTTAGCTTAAAAAAGAGAGATCATAAGGCTATAGTGGGGTATTATGGAGTTGAGGGCCCTAAATACAAGCAGGTCTTAAGCAACTCATAAAGGACCCACCTAATATTTTCTGTCTGTCTCTTATCTAGGCTTATCTCTGAGCACCTGTTTCACTCTTTTTTTTTCTGCTAGATCTTTTTTTTATTTATTTTTTAATTGTCTTTTTTTATTTTTATTTTTTTTACAATTATAGTGGGAGATTTTATTTATTTTTTTAATTATTTATTTATTTTTAAAAATTACATTAAAAAAATATGAGGTCCCGTTCAACCCCACCGCCCCCACCCCCCACTCCCCCCACAGCAACACTCTCTCCCATCATCGTGACACATCCATTGCACCTGGTAAGTACATCTCTGAGTATCACTGCACCCCATAGTCAATGGTCCACATCGTAGCCCACACTCTCCCACGTTCCATCCAGTGGGCCCTGGGGGGATCTACAATGTCCCGTAATTGTCCATGAAGCACCACCCAGACATCTCCTCGTCCCGAAAACGCCTCCACATCTCATCTTTTAATTGTCTTTTTTTAAAGATACATAGATCACAAAAAAATGTTACATTAAAAAATATGAGTTTCCCATATACCCCATACCCCATCCCCCACTCCTCCCACTTCACATCTCTTCTTCCCTCTCCCTGCTTATCTCTGAGCACCTGTTTCATTCTTCTCTTTTCTGCTAGATCTTTCAGTCTATGGAGAGACTGAACCTCTCTTGGTTTTAGCTCCAAATCTTTGGGAAATGAATCCTGATTGACCCTATTTATATAAGGTATTCACACCTGATCCAATCCACAATGGCAAAAAATTGTTATTCAGAATTCCCCTCCATCTCTGAAATTCATTATCACCCACTTACCCCTTATCTCTTAGACATACAGCCTGGCCCCCTTGAATGATCTTCACCTCTACTCTGCTTCATCATCGTCAGGAGGTTGACCTTTACTATGCAAAATTCAAATTTTCCAATTTGGAATTCAAAATTTTGTAAATCCCTTCTTTTAGTCCAATTTCCTATCCTTCCATCTCTCCCATGGCCTTTCTTCTCATTGACTTATATTTTTTACTACATGGAGACCTGCTGTTAATTGAGCCCTCTCATCCCAGATACGTGCCAGTGGAACTGCTTACCTCACTTCCCTGAGCAGTAAACCATTTTAGTTACACTTTCACTAGCATTCCGGGTTTCTTCACACACTGAAGTTCAGGAGCACCTATTTTGCTATTGCTCTCAGTCAGTAAAGGCTACTGTTTGTATCACAGTTCCTATTTTGGTATTGGATGGTAAGCATTTCTGAAGATAGTAGCATGATAATGCATGTTGGCTTGATGATAATTTTGCATATTTTTTAAATCAAAGCTTGACCTTTACTGGTAGCCAGTGATCATTTCATTTCCTCCTTGATGACTCTGCTTTTATGCCTCAGAGACACTTACAAAATCTTTTCAAATATCAAATCCTCTAACCATCCACCTTACTTTCAGCAGATGACCTTGGCTCATATTTTATCCAATATGAGTAAAATATGTCCCCAATATTAATTCCTTAGTATTCTCTATTGTCTATTCATATAATTCATTCAAAAATAAATTACTTCTGGGGAGTGGATATAGCTTAAGTGGTTGAGCACCTGCTTCCCACATAGAAGATCCAGAGTTTGATCCCCAGTACCTCCTAAAAACAAACAAATGAAGAAAACAACTCTTTGGGGAGTGGATTTGACTCAGTACTTAGCACCTGCTTCCCATGTTTGAAGTCCTGGATTCAATGCCCAATACCTCCAAAAAAAATAAAATAAAATAAAATAAGAAGAATTACTTCACCTTATCTATGAGTTAAAAATAAAAGACAGGGAAGCAGCTGTGGCTCACTCAGTTGGGCTCCAGTCTACCACATGGGAGGCCCTGGGTTCACGTCCTGGGATCCCCTTGGGAAAGAAGGCTCACCCACACGCTGTGGAGCGCCACCCAGCCCACAGGCACTGAGGAGAGCCAACTCAGCAAGGTGACGCAACAAAAAAGGGAGACAAGCAAAAAACACAGAAGAACACAAGCAAATGGACACAGAGAGCAGATAGCAAGCAAGCGGCAGGGGGAAGGGGAAATAAAATAAAATAAAATAAAGGACAAAATTGAATGTCCAAGAGGGACTTACATTCTGGCAGAGTTATACAAACTGAACATAATAAACTACTAATATACAAAATATTTTGTCTACTATGGTAATAAAAAGGGATCTGGAGTTTGGCAGCGAGATAAAGAGGAGTAGATATTTAAGGAGTGATTAAAATAGACCTAGCTGAGAAGTTGAAATTTGAGCAAAGACTGAGTAGGTGATAGAGGTACCAGGGTCGAAGGCATTCAGATAGACAAGAAGAGAATCTAGCTCCTCTGTCCCTGCAGTGGATGGATGTCTGATGTGCTTAAAAAAGAACGAGGAAGCTAGTGTGACTGGATCAGAATAAGCAATGTGGACAGTGGTAGAAGATAAGGCCAGAAAGGTAAGAAGGTACAGAGAAGGTGGATAATAGAGTCTGTCACCAATTGTAAGGACTTGGGCTTTTACTTTGACCAAAATGGGATTTGGAGCTAAGGAGTGAGTGACGTGATCATGATTTCACATTGAGTTATAAGGGGTCACTCTGTCTACTAAGTTATAGAAGACTATGGGGGTTGGAGTGAGGAGAGACCCACATAGAAGCTGGGAGACTGATTAGGAGGCAATCACAGTACATCAGGTTAGAAAGATGATGGTGGTTCAAACCAAGGTGGTAGCTAGAAAGATGATGTGATGTAGTTTGGGCTCTGGATATATTCTGAAGGTAGAACCATCTTATCAGAATGCTGATAAGATGTGAGAAAAAGGAGAGTTAATGATGGCTTAAGCAACTGGAAAAATTAAATTGCCCTCATATGACATGAGGCTGGCTATTAGTGAAGTAGGTATGGGAAGAGTGGATATCAGTAGTTCAGTTCCAGGCACACTGAGTCTGGTGGATCTGGAATACAATCAGTGGCCCTGTTGAGAAGGCAGTCAGATACACAAGTCTAGATATGCCAAGTCCTGGGTTTTGGGGGGTTATCTAAACCAGAGATATTGCCTCCACATTTCTCTAAATCTTCACCCACGAGTCATACCTCCTTTCTGGACCAGGGGAAGAAGTGGTTTCCTTCTCAGATCTAACACCTAACCCATGCCTTTGATTCCATTCTTTATGTCACTGCTCCTTTTGTTCCTGAAGCTATTTTCTCTTTCTTTTGAAATATGAGTCACTAATTCTACTTCAGCTTTTCCCCCCTCCCCAAAATTGACTAGCACCTTTTCTATTTAAATCAGGAGTTCTCAACATTTTTTGTTTCATAGATCCCTTTGCAAGTCCAGTGAAAACCATGGACTCCTTACTAAGTCCACACTATACTGTGTATTATTTAATAAATATATCATGCACCAATACATCTCCACAAGAATAATATTGTTGTTTTTCTCCAATTTCAATTCAAGCTAACAGGCGCCTTATTAAGATCCCCTGGCCTAACTCCACCTCTTCCACCCACATAGATTAATGGAAAATTTAAAACTTTCCATTGTTCCTGCTTTACCTTCTTGCCTCAGTACATCTCTCTTCCATCTTTCAAAGCTCAAAGTCTTTAAAAGATTGTCTATGCTCAATGTCTCTAATTCCCATGAATGAACTGTAGGACATAGGACCCCTGAAAGTCTTCCTGTATTCCAAGTTCTCAGCTTTCCTAGCCTGGTTTTATTTACCACCACTAAACAGAATCTGACATATGGCCACCAAACTTCATTCTCCATTGAAAATGTTCATACCTTAAGATGAAGACCTAGGCATGGTCCAAAGTAGCAACATTGCTAGAAATTGGCCTTTGGTACTTTAGAACCAACTGGAGGAATCATTATACCTCTCCTAATTTTTTCACTATTTTCAGCCACTCTGGCCTCCTTGTTAGTCCTCAAATACCCCAAGTCCTAGACTCAGTGCCTTTGAATAAGCTTTCCCTTTTACCTTGCATTCCCCTTCCCCCAAATATCCACATGCTTCACCCCCACACTCCCCATAGGTGTTTGTTCAAATGTCCACTCAGAAGATTTCTCAACCGGCCTGTCTAAACTACCACTTCTATCATTTCCCACCCCCTTACCTGACTTTTCTTAATCCTTCATTCACATTTTTACTACCAGACATTTCATAGGTTTAGGTTTTTGTTTTGTTGCCTGTCTCTGCATGCTAGAGTATAAACCCCATGATTGCTCACTGCTGAGTCTCTCTACCCTTTGAAATAGTGCCTGGCACATAGTAAAGTCTAATAATTATTTGCTCAATTAATTTGTTTTTGCTTGAAGGACCTTCAGAGACTTGTTGGCTCTTGTGCCCAAAGACCTGGCAGCAAACCTGACAAATAAATGCCATGAATTCCTTCCCTCCTTGCTCAAATTGCTGGGCATTTGGACACCATGCATTTGGACAGATGCAGCTGGAGTGAAAGAAAAAAAAAAAAGGAGGACAGCAGGGGTATACAAAAGAATCTCTCTTTCTACTTCAAAAAGTCTTATAAAGGATCCAGAATTCCTAGTTTACCTAGGAGCAGGACCTAACGTGGTAATATGCATCAGCCTTTCACAGCCACTCTAAATAAAGGAACAACAAAAACAACAATTCCTTAATCAGTCAATAAGAACTAGGCCAGGAAGTAGATTTGGCTCAACTGATAGAGCATCTGCCTACCATATGGGAGGCACAGGGTTCAAACCCAGGGCCTCCTGACCCACATGGTGAGCTGGCCCATGTGCAGTGCTGATGCACACAAGGAGTGCCGTACCACGCAGTGGTGCCCCCCACATAGAGGAGCCCCACATGCAAGGAGTGTGCCTCATAAGGAGAGCCACCCCACATGAAAAAAGTGCAACCTGCCTAGGAGTGGCACTGCACACATGGAGAGCTGATGCAGGAAGACAACGCAACAAAAAGAGACACCAATTCCTGGTGTCGCTGACAAAAAATGCAAGCAGACACAGAAGAACACATAGCGAATGGACACAGAGAGCAAACAACTAGGGGCAGGGGGATGGCAGGAAAGGGGAGAGAAATAAAAAATTTTTAAAAACTAGGTCTGCAACACACAAGTGGCTTCAGGAAAAGTTCCTTCTCAGTCATTCCTCCCAGCCCTGGCTCCCCTCCCAAAAAGATTATCCCTCCAGTATAAAAGTTCAGGAGTCACCACTTTTGGAGGGATGAGTAAAAGGCACTTTTGATTCCACTGAGCAGAAGGAAGCAGTTTCAAGATTTTGCTAAAACAGGAAAGGCAGCTCAAATGTTGGAATAGAGAGGTTCTTCTGTGTTCCACTAGAAGAAAAGAAGTGGCGGAGTGGAGATGAGAGGAGTGGGCAAGAGGAACATTCGAGGGGTATCTAAGAACAAAGATTGTGGGGTGAGTGGAGAAGTCTCCTACTTCCATTTTCAATCCTCAGCTCTGCATAGAGTACTGTCTAGGCACCTGCCCTTTGTGTACCATGCTGATCTGCTCCTTTGCCTTCTACCAGCATCACAACCTAATGCAGGTGGCTCATTTTCTTTGTGCTTTCATGAGGTTTGGGTCGGTGAGACAAGCCCACTGTGTTCATATTCTGTTTACCTACAATACCACCATACAGTATTCAATCAAAGAGCATTTGAAAAGTGGGATGAAAGGATATGAAAGCTTCATCCTCACCTTGAATCACATATCAGGAGCTGAAATTAGATCCCACCCATGGGGAAGGGAGAGCACCGGTGTCACCCAACAAAGCTTAGCCCCCTTGGCACATCCAAAGCCTCACATCCCTGCCCCCTGGGCTTTGGCACCAGGGGTTCCTCGGCTGGGCCCAGGATAAAAGCACTGTCCCTAGCTTGCTCTGAGGCAAAGACAGTCTGCTTTTAATTAAAAGCAGGAGCCGTTGCTGGATTTGTATTTTTCTTTCATTCTTTTTTTTTCTTTCCTTGATGGCATGATGTGTGTTACATATTTAATTAAACAGGATCTAATGAACACTTCTAACAGCCCTAGGGTCAGAAAAGTCACAGCCGAGATTCATGAAAATGAGCTGGGCTTTATTACTTCCCCAGGGAAGCAGCAGTGATATTGTCCAAAATGGCAGAGTCGGTGGGAGACCAATGGCTTTCCAACTTCCACAGGAAAAACCAAGAGGAGCCAGACAAAGATGTGGAGAGTAGAATTTCAGGCTTTCATTCCGGGCCCAGAAATAAGTCTAAACATATAATGAGGTTAAGTCTAAATTTTATGAAATAAAACACAGGAATGAGCCCAATGGGGCTACAACTTGGCCTAAGAGCAACCCAAGAGAGAAAAGACTTTGCATCAGAACACACTTTTGGAAAAAAGAAGTTGAATCAGAAAAGAAGAATGGAGGACAGCACACAAAAGCAAAATGTGCTCAGGCACTTGGGTTTTATTCTATGAGAAATGGGTCATTAAAGGTCCTTATATGTATTTTCTTCACCATGCTTGAGTCTAATATCTGTTATTGCACTTGCCTTGTGAATTATCTGCAGGCATATCTATATCCCCATTAGACTCTGTACTGACTCCACGAGAATGAGGGCCATATATCTCTCTGCTCCCATGGCTCCTACTAGACTTAGTCTATTATACCAGATATTACACTATATTATAATTGTCTATTGAGTTTCTGTCTACCCTGCCTGATTGAAAGTTCCTTGAGTACAGGGATTTTTTGGTAGTATTTTTGCCATATTATTTTTGTCTTGTTTACTTGTATATTCCTAGCTTCTAGCACAGTGCCTGGGACATAGCATGCCCTCAATAAATTATTATTGAATGAATGAATGACTCAAATGTTCTTCTTCTAAGGCCAGTAAGACAACCAAAGCAAAGACAGACTACAGATTTGCCCTCCAAAGCATTGAAGAATGGTTTTGATTTTTATTGAAATTGAGTTAGTTGGGCAAATGGAGAATGATATCATATTGCAAATTATATCATATGATTTCTTTCAAACCCTCATTAAAATAAAAGGTATAAAAAGAAATGCAATGTGCCATCCTTGGATGGATCCTAGTTTTGAAAGAAAAAAAAAATCAGCTGGAAAAAACATGTTTGAGATAATTGGGGAGTAATTGGTATTAGATCTCAGGGAATTATTTTTGTTAGATATTCTAATAGCACTGTGTTGTTTGGAGATTGTCATTGCTGTGTTTGTGAAATGTGGCTACAATTCTTTGACTCTTCCTGGTGGAGAAGCGGGGATTTATCCCTTTCACTTGAATATGCCTGTGTTTCTGATGCTTTGGCCAAAAGAATTCAGTAGAGGAGATGCTGCAAGGAGCCCAAGACTTCATCAGAAAGTCATGCATTTTCCCCCTGGTCCTCTAGGAACACTCATTTTCAGGAGGTTCCTTTCTTGAGAGACTCCTTCTCAGAAACCTAATGCCATGCAGTGAAATGCCCAGGCCACATGGGTGGGCCACCTGTGAGTGTTCCATGTGACAGACCAAGCTTAACCCAGACTTTGAGTCATTTCTGGGTTTATCCAGATCATTCCAGCCCCAGCCACTCAAATATTCCCAGCTGAAACCCCAGATACCATAGAGCACATACAGCCATCCTATTGCATCAGGTGTATTCCTGACCCAAAAAAAAAAAAAAAAAAAAACCACAAAGACAAAAATGCAATAAAATTTTTTGTGTTTGTTTGTGCCACTAAATTTAGGGTGGTTTTGTTAGGCAGATATAGTACCTGGGACAGTCTTTGATATTTTTCGAAGATGCATCCCAGGAACTTAGGGATGATGTACTCTTATTCTGAAATGGTTCCAATAAATGATGGGCAAAGATAGCCATAGATAAATAGATTGAGCAAAATATTGACAATTGTCAAATATAAACAGTAAATATGTTGTTCATTGAACTGTTTTGCCTATTTTTTGTAAGCTTTTAATTGTTAATAAAAAACTGGAAAATAAATACTTCTTAAACATCTTCCTTTCTGAAACTGAAATTTATCCCTCCCATATCTTTCCATATACCCCGTCTCTGAATAGGCCCTGCCTCTTCTTTCTTCCTCCTTCACGAGCTCCTGTTTGCGAGTAGCTACGCCTTTCCTGCGAGGGGCAATTTAGTGCCAGCAAACCGTTCTTTTCTTTGGGTTCTGGCAGCCTACAAGGCACATGAAGGGATTAGGATTGTAAATAACTAATGCCTTAATGGTTTTTCTTTCAAATTAATGACATAATTTTTAAAAAGACCTTTAGGGACTGCTAAGATTAGAAAACAGAACAAAAGATCTCCTTCATTAAATTTGTAATTTATTGGTAAAACAAGGGCAAAACACCTCCTGCCTTCAAAACTTAAAATTTTCAAATCAATGTCACAGATTGTTATTCTTATCAAAGGAAAGCAAATCATTTTCTAATTCGTTGCATGGCAAATCAAGCAAAAAAAAAAAAAAAAAAGGGAAAATAGCACTGATGGGAAGAGTTTCTGCCTCTGCCCTAACTCCTAACACCAGCCTTCCCTTATTGGGTATCAGGGCAAAGCTCTCCTTCCTGTACCCGCCCCTGTCCCAACCAGCTGATTCCCTCTCTTCTTCAAGGCCACTGCTCCCCTGAGTAGCAGAACCTATTCCATATAGGCAAAATCCCTTATGTCCCTGGTATGTTCTTCAAATACTCCTGTCCACTTGCCCCGTAAATTGAAACCTAATTTTCCCCCTTACCATGCCACTTCCAGCACATCCTTTTGAATGATAATGATAAGAAAGCTTTTTTTAATTGAGGGTTTACTATATGGGGGATTCTAGGCTACTCTCTTTCATTAATATTTCATTTGTTTCCCATAGTAATCCCATGAGGTATATACCACAGTGTCGCCATATTAGCGATGAGAGACGGATGCTCAGGGTGATTAGGTAGATTACCAGTGCCCACCCAGCTAGGAAGTAACAGAGCAAGGTTATAATGCAGGTATGACCAAGAACCCATGCTCACAGCCATTATGCGTTATTGTCTCCCCCAGAGGCCTGCCTTCAACAAACCCCATTTCTGCACTCACACAGCCCCATCTCCAACACCCACAACCAGAGGAAGGGGTCAGCCTCTGATCCCTGCAGCTTCCAAACCACCTTCTCCAGGCATCTGCTAACTTTTGAAGCCCATTCCAGATTGTCTTAATTATCTCCATAGCTCCAGGACACTCACCATCTCCTTATTGACTTCAACATGTAAGTGATATTGTACTTCTTCAACACTTCCCTAACACAATGTGCCAACATCCATACTGATAAGCTTGACACCTTCCAGCATTTTCAGAGACTGCCTATACAGACACACATCACTGAACGGGACCCTCGTGAGTTCCCTGGGTTCTTTTTGTCCGGCACAGAAATTTGGGGACCACAACAAGGTTTGATCATGCAAGGGAAATAGTTTATTAAGCTGGCAGAGGTCTGGAGGCAAAGTCTCAAATCAGCCTCCCTGTACAGCAGAAGTAATAGCTCTATATTGGCTTGTGTAGGGGAAGAGTTCAAAGAGTTGGGTTACAAGATTGACAGGTGGGAAGGGGTTACATTTTGTGCATGTTCTATAGCACTACATGCTTTAACATGCTTCGTCACACATTGTCTGTATAGAAAATGGCATCTAACTCCCACTCAGAGGTGGAGAGATTACTATTACAATGAGCTGAAGTTCTGCTAAGTTCATTCCACCATCCTACTGAGACTGCTGAAAACTGGAAAGTCCTAGTTCGTGTCTATGTAGATTTTGCTGTTAGCTTCTGACCGCAGCTATTAACTGTCCTTTATTTTTGGTTGGTTAGCTATTGCTGCAAGGCTAAGATTAGCTTAACAGGGCCTGTCAGAGGAAGAGAGAAGTTGAGTGAGGTGGTTCTTACAAGCGGTCATTCCATCATCACCATTCACCACCAACTTTTCTATCTCTACTGTCTGGAATTGGTTACCTTTCTTTTCTACCCTTTATTCTCTACTCCCCTTCGCCCTTCATTCCACTGGTTCTTAGTTCTAAACATAAGCTCCGGTAGTTATACCAATCTTTATTCCCCTGTGATATGACCTTCATTTTTATCTCCCTCCTCTCCCTACTCATTTTAATGTTATGCTGTGTCCTCTCAACACCACCCTCAAATACCTCATTACCCTTGCCATTTTTCTCCTTCCCAATTCTCCACTCTGGGAAACTATACCCTTTGCTTTTTCTTTTCACCCTCCCAGGCTGTGACATAAAACTGGAAAATTTCATGAAACCATGTTTAATCATTGTTAACTATGAGTCAGTTAAATTAGTCTCAGCTTGCCTTTTCATCTCATCTGACATCTCATCACCTACTTATCTCATACCAACTCCACATTTCATTTTCCCTTGAAGTTGTCTGAAACCTTTCTATTTCATCATTCATCCATCCATCCAATCCACCTATGTGTCAGTAGATGATCTTGAGAATATTTACATGACCTGCCAAGATCCCAGGATGCCTTGCTTTGCTCACTGTCTCATTCATAACTCCTAAGCAGAAGCAGTCCCTGCTTCTTCTTAAGACCAAGCTCATCACCTGGGTTCTTTTCCCACCACTTCCTCCTTTCTCAAAGGTCTTGCTTCATCAAAAATATCCCCACCCTGGTTCAGAGCTTCAATCAGTCTTTCTCTGGCTATTTTTACAAACATGCTTTCATTTCCTCTAACCTATAAAATAAAATGTCTTTCTGTTCTCTTGCTACCATATCTCTTGTTATCTTTAAGCTGCTACTCTATCCCCTTCCCAGCAAAGCTGTGCCCCCAATCTCCCCATCAAGAACCACATTCATACCCTAATCATTCACTCTTTAACTCTTTGCAAGATGCTTCCCCCACCAATCTTTCAAAATGGTTCTCCTGAGGATGCTTATCACTCCAAATAACCAAATCCAACAAAGATTTCTTAGTCATCATTCTGCCTTTTCTAAAGAATCTGAGCTCCTTCATTAGCCACTGTATCATGAAATTCTCTCCCCTATGCATCTCTTTGTTCTCTGTCTTCCCTCTCTGTCTGTCCCTGAGGTTATGTCTTTTCACACCAGGTCCTGTCAGATCCCTTCCCTTTTCAATGCTCACCTCTGTGTAAATTATATGCAAATGAATATTTCTATCCCCTGTCTATTTTTCTGATCTCCAGAATTAAATTTCCATCCGCCTCACAAATGTTTCCATAAATAGCACGACATTTCAGACTCAATATCTAAAACAGAACTTCCAACTAGCTTGTTTCTGTTTATGGCATCACATGCTCCTCAGAGAAGTAAGTCACCAAATCCACTGACATTGCCTCAGCACTCCTATGTACATCCTAATGAATTATTTCAGTAGCCCTCTAATGTCATCAACAGCACTTATAGTGCAGCTCCAATCATAATGTTCCTCAACTAAAGAAACTTTGAAGGCTCTCTACTTCCTTCTGAATCAAACTCCACCTCTTTAAACTTGTAGTCAATTTCTTCCAGGTTCTCATCCTTGCTGATTTCCCAGCATTATCATTTCCTCTATCATTTATGCATTCATTTATCTTATAGATCAGTGTTTGAAGAGTTTAAAATATTTTTTAAAACACTGAGTCATCAGAATATTTGTAAACCAATGGCACCTACTTCAATGATCCTCTAAATACTCCACAGGAGGGTACAGTGATTAACCATGTGTATGGACTATGCCGGGGATTGTTTTAGTTTCCAAACTACTAAAATACATACATTACAGTGATGTAGCAGTTAGATATTATTGGTGAATTCCAAAAAGAAATATTGGATTGTGTTTGTAAACTGGTCTTTTTCTCTGGGCTTATTAGATTATATTGGATCCAGAGGTTTACTTGATTAAATAATGATCAAGGCTTTGATTGAGCCATGTCAGTAGGATGTTGCATCCCCACCCCCTCGGTGGATGAGGACTCACAGAGGAAACAACATGGCAGAAGAGATAGATGGAGTTTTAGAGCTGGAGCCCAGGAAGTGAACACACAGAAGAACACAGAGAAATAGAGACAGCTCCTTAGACACAGAAGAAGCCCTAAGGGGGAGAGACAGAGTTGGTTGCCTGATAGTCTACAACTGACCATGTGGAGAAAACAGAGGAGCTGATCCCTAAGAGAAATGAACCCTGGGAAGAGAGGAATCCAGAAAGCCTGAACGCTGGCAGACATCAGCAGCTATCTCGCTCCAACATGTGGCAAAAGACATTGGTGAGGGAAGTAAATTATGCTTTATGACCTGGTAACTAAGCTTCTACCCCAAATAAATACCCTTTCTGAAAGCCAACTGATTTCTGGTATTTTGCATCAGCACCCCCTTGGCTGACTAATACAAATGGGTTGGCTAAAACAACAGGAATTTATTTGCTGATGGTTTGGAAGCTAGGAGAAGTCCAAACTCAAGAAATCAGCAAAGCAATGCTTTCTTCCCAAGCCTGTGCTATTCCGGGGCTGGCTGCTGGTGGTACCTGGTCTTTGGCTTTTCCTTCACATGGGAATGCACACAGTGGTGTCTTCTCCTTCCTTTTATGGGTTCCACTGACTTTCAGCTTCTTGTTTCCCATGACTTTCTTTCTGCTTAACTCTCACTCTTAAAAGGACTATAATAAACTGGATTAAAGCCCAAAAAGATTCAGTTGGGCCACATCTTAACTAAAGTAACCGCATCAAAAGGTTCTATTTACATTGGTTCACACTCACCAAAAGTGATTTAAGATTTAGTACAAATTTTTCTGGGATACATAACTCCAAGCCACTATAGGAATTGAATTATGTACCCCAGGAAAAAAAAAACATGTTCTTAATCTTAACTCTTGGTCCTGTGGGTGTGAACCCATTTGTAAATAAGAAATTAAGATGCTATTAGTTAAGGTGTACCCAAACTGAATTAGGGTGGGCCTTAATCCAATATGGTTTAAATCTTTATCAGCAAAGGAAATTGGATACAGAAGCCATGGGGAGCAGCCAGACGCTGGAACTCACCAGAACCCATAGGAGACAGGATAAGGCCACATGATGTGCATTGCCATGTGAAAGAAAAGTCAAGGAACCCCAAAGATTGGTGGCTAGCCAGAAGATACCCAACCAGGGAGGAAGCAAGCCTTCTAGCCTCTGCATCATGAGTCAGTACATTCCAAGCCACCCCATTATATGGAATTTGATTTAGCAGCTAGGAACCTAAGACAGACTGTGTAGTCATATTATAGCAGTTTAGGATGTTAGCTCTGCCCATTTGGTAGCTGTAAGACCCTGGACAGATTACTTAATCTCTCCAAGCCTCCACTTCCTCATCTACAAAATGGGTGATTTAAAAATCTAATGAGATAATGCCTACAAAATGCTGCCCACAGTATCTAGCACAAATGTAACATTCTAAGTGCTTATTTTTATCTTGTCAAAGGCCTTTTGTAACAGCCTGTCCTAAACATTTTACAGTAGCAGTGAGCTTAAGGAAAGGCACAGCAGCCGTTCTCCTACTGAGCAGCTCTCCTTGTATTACCAGCACTTGGGGGATCTAACAAAACATCAATAATTCCTCCAGAATGCCTGTTACCAGCTTCCTTTTGCATGAGATGAGGCCAGAGAGCTAGCGAAGCACTGGCTCCTATCACCGGGTCAGTCTGCTCTCCAGGTGACCCCAGGCTGTGAGTGAAGCCCCAGAGGTGCCTCCCTGGCATGCAAACCCCTGCTGATTGGCTCCCTCCGGGCTGGGCTGCAAGGACCGAGGTAGACCTTGGCACCACAAACACCACAGCCATAAATTTCATTTACATCTAGTGAAACACAGGCATCCAATTAAACCCATAATCCTATAAACTTGCCGGCAATCAAGCTCCCGGTTTAAAATGAAGATGGACAGGTGCATTCAATCAATACCATCGAGGTTACAGCCTGCAGTCTGTAGGCTGTCCTACGTAGAATGTTCTGCTATTCTTGCTGTTGTTTGTTTTCTGCCTGGGTAGAAATAGCAAATGCCTACCTTCCGCTACACTGTCCTATGTGGTGGCCTGTGACTGAACCCTGAGACCAGCCAGAAGTGGGATGGCAGGAGTAGAGAATCCCTGCCTGAGGGTAGCCCTCCTCTTCTCACACTGCCCCAGGTCCCCCAGCTGGTCCATGGCCAGACCACAGACTCAAGCTCTTGAGATCAAGGGTAATAAAGAGACACTGCTGTCCTCAACTCAGGGTGGGAAACCTCTGCCTTGAGGACCTTATCTGACCTTAACTTTGATTTCCTTGTCCCTCTGGCCACAATTGCTGCTGCTACAGGGACAATGTATACTATGTTGGGATGCTATGGCTATCCAATTTACAGGGGATTTAGTATTAAAGATTACACAGTTGAAAGAGTGTGAAGAAAATGGTTAATCAGTTAAACAACTTTTCAAAAGGCAACAACCTTCTGGAACTATAAGAAGAGCTGTGGAAACTTCCAGCACTTTCCTCAAAGTTCATCAAGTGAATTCTTGCAAGTCGCCCTCCCTTTCCTGTATCATGGCCACACCTTCCTCTCCTTCCTTCTCCTCTGTGTGACCAATGCTTTCCTCTTCTCCCTCAGTCAATCTCCTTTACTCTTCCCCCACTCCATTCATTTGACCAAATCTTAACCAACACCACTGGTGCAGAAGGTCCTGCTTGCAGGCTTTTCTCATCCCTGTAACCCTGTCCAATACTAACCAATCTTACCTGAAGTTACAGTTTTGTCTTCGCTGTACTCCCACTTTTTCCCAGGAAAAAAGAAAGTCTCTATATATACCCTTCAATAGATTTCCTTGAATTAGTGAATTAGTGTTTCCCAAAGCCCTCCTTGCCTCTCTTATTAATTCAGATAGATTCATAATGGGAAATTTAGAAGATCAATAAGGAAAATACATCTGGGAAATAGATATAGAGCCCGTCATTTGCTAGAATCAAATGATAGTGGCTCTAATGATTTTTTTCTCTGTATATTCCAAGCGGGGATTTCAGTTTGGTCTTCTGACTGTAGGCTTCTCTCTTTTTTTTTGTTTCCCTGATTTATTTATTTATTTATTTCTCTCTCCTCCCCACTTCCCCCGCCCCAGTTGTCTGTTCTCTGTGTCCATTTGCTGCATCTTCTTTGTCCGCTTCTGTTGTTGTCAGCGGCACGGGAATCTGTGTTTCGTTTTGTTGCGCCATCTTGTTGTGTCAGTTCTCTGCGCGTGTAGCACCATTCCTGGGCAGGCTGAACTTTCTTTCGCACTGGGCGGATCTCCTTATGGAGCACATTCCTTGCACGTGGGGCTCCCCTACACGGGGGACGCCCCTTCGTGGCACGGCACTCCTTGCGCGCATCAGCACTGTGCATGGGCCAGCTGCACACGGGTCAAGGAGGCCCAGGGTTTGAACCACAGACCTCCCATGTGGTAGACGGACTCCCTAACCACTGGGCCAAGTCCACCGCCAGCTTCTCTTTTTTGGAAGTCTCTTGTTGCCTCAGTTTATCAGGGTTCTCTAGAAAAGCAGAACCCAAAGAATATAGATAGACGATATAGAAATAGAAATGGAAATGGAAATGGAAATGGAAATGGAAATAGAAATAGAAATAGAAATAGAAATAGAAATAAGTATAGGTATAGGTATACAGATTTATTTAAAGGTATTGGCTCACCTAATTGGCAAGTCCTAAATTTGTAGGGTAGACTAACAGGCTGGAAACTCAGGCAGGATTTTATGCTGCAGTTTTGAGAAAGACTTTCTTCTTCTTAGGTAAGAAGTTTGTGCTCTTAAGCCTTTAAATTGATTGGATGAAGGCCACCCACATTTTTGAGAGGCAAAATGTTAACCACATCTACTAACCACCTTCACAGCCACACCTGGCATAGCCAAGTTGACCACAAGATAACCATCTCACTCAGGGGTCAGGGCCTGGCATTTGCCAAGTCTTGTTCATTATACCAGGGGACATGAGTCATGACAACATGTAGAAGAAATATTTCTGGCAGCATGCACATCAGATCCTTGCAAGTAATGACTTTGGAAGATATCCAGGCCAATTTCTTACTTAAGCGTCTATGTTTCTCTTGTCCAAGGATCAGGAAACTCTTGAAAGTGAGGGAATAGGGTGAGTAGGTATCATGAAGAGGCTTGTTAACAAAATCCAACCAGGTAACAATAGTTTTCCCTTACAAATATACAATTCACATTCACAAAAATAAATTTTTTTATATTCTCATACAGACATGGTATTGCTGAACAGTAGGTTCCATTGCCTATGCCTCACGGGACAGATCTGAAGATGACAGAAGAGGAAGTCTTCTTTTACCAGCTCCACCTCCCAGAAGAGCTATACGTGGGCCAAAACATAAATTCCACCTGACCCAAGTCAAGACAGCTGATCTGGCAAAAATAGTCATGAAATAGGTCTTCAGACATTGGAGTTAACCAGATGAGAATATATAGTGATCAGAACTGGTGGTCTAGGCCCTTGATACAGTGCTTCCTTTTACATAGTTTTATTTAATTTTCAAGACAAACATGTGACTTGAATATAACTTGTATTTCCATTTAGTAGGTGAGATGTCATAGACAGAACTGGGACATCAGTGGGGATCTTCTGAATCTGTAGTTT
The DNA here is from genome assembly GCF_030445035.2 of Dasypus novemcinctus. Lineage (NCBI taxonomy): Eukaryota > Metazoa > Chordata > Mammalia > Cingulata > Dasypodidae > Dasypus > Dasypus novemcinctus. Next base: position 37,046,637 of record NC_080699.1, on the reverse strand, counting down.
GAATGCTGGCCCCTGGCTGCTGCCACTGGAATTGGGCTGATTCAACACCACAAAGAACAAGTCTAACTAGCATTTGGCAAGTGGGCACCAGAATGTATTATCTGGAAGACTCAGCCCCCGAAGAGTAGCCTTAGCAGCTTTCCCCGCCTACCTCCTGCCTCTCCAAACCTGTTGACAGGAATAAACCCCACAAAGAGGATAGACTTAGCTAGTGTGGATAATCTCCTTCAGACACCAATGGATGGGAAATATAGAAATAGAGATATGTATACTGTGTCATTAAAAGAACAGCTTTTATAAGAAGCTAATAGGATTATTCAAAATGTTTAAAGCAAAATCCCAAAGCCTGTTAATGGTTTGCCAAAGAAACGAAGTCCTTTTTATTATTTATTTTAATCTTTCTCTGAATGTTGATTCTGAGTCAGACAAACCAATGGGTGCTCGTTTCTCAGCTCTGCCAGTTGCCCATCATCCAATAACTCCCAAATTCCACTGCATTCCACCAGCATCTGAGTTCCTAGGTGATGGTCCCTTCCTTTAGACATTCTCCCACCTCCTCCCACCTCTTTGACTGCCTTGTTCCTTCTTTAAATCACCAAAAAACAAATGCATCTAAAACCAGCTCAGCAAGCCTTCCTGAGATAATCTTGGAGATAAAGATTATAATTTTATTCTTCTTCCACTTGGCATTCATAGGTAACTTGGGTAGGAAGTTGTCTGAAGGTTATTTCATAAGTGCTTTTAAATCCCTTCAAGAGAGTGTGTTTTCTCCCATCAATCAGATTTTAAGAGTTAAGGGTTAAAGCAGATCTCTGTTTCTTAATATGGGTTATTGTGTCCCACTGACACCACTACCTCATGACAATCTGTGCATTGGTGTGCACACTTTACAGAGTACTGGTCAAGCAGGGCATATGTGTCAGGCTTCAAGGCCAGCCTTTGCAAAGAGAACTGCTTTTTGTCTAAGGGAGTGACCGTAGGTTAAATTACACAATACAGGACATAGTTGTAAAAGAGAAGAATGCCGAACAGATGAAGAATAAAGGAAGATGCATAAAAATATAATATCCAGAGTGGTCAAAACATGAGGGAAAGGCATGGGCTTGCAAGGTGTTTTTAAGAAGTAGTTCATGAAATGCACAACAAGTCAACTCTCTGGATACATACATAGCTCCCGCCTGCTTTTTCTGCCTCATCTCCTCTACTCACCATTTTTATCCCCGTTTTCCTTCTTCTCCCTCACCCATATCATCTATGCCACAACCAGATAATATTAGTGAGAATAGGTTTAAATGGCTCTTTCTCCATGAGAGTGTTCCCTGATCATTACCTCCACTGCCCCCTCGCAGCTGCACAGCTCCTCCTCCCAAGTCAGAGGACTCATAATACTTTGGGTTTAGCTTTGCTTGCTCTTCTCCACTTTAATCAGTTCTTTATATTTCTTATTCATTTTTTTTTAATTCCCATTGCCAAGGACTTAAGGTGAGGTCTTCGAGCACATACTAAATTCTTGATCAGATAGGTGAAAGAATTATCAAATGACTGAATGAAGCAGACCGGTATGTCTTACTTCCCCTCAGGAAGAGTCTATGTCTAATTGTCATTATTCTGTGAACTTCTACGCTAAGTTCAAACTGCTGAAACTGGATTCCCCACCTTTCTACCTGACATGCCATTGTTTTTGTAAATATTGGTAGGAAATTAGAGTAAAATAATACAATGATATTTGTTTTTGGAATAGGATTTCCTCCTCTAGCCTTATGGTGTAACATCTATATGCACAAAAGCCAGCCTAATATGGCGGCATTCTACTAGTGGATGAGGGGGTCCTTCATAGATCTGGCTTGAAGGGTCATTTTATGTACTAGTAAGAAACAAGAGGAGGAGGAGATGATATTATGGTGTAAAAGACACACAGCATCATAGGGCCATTAAATTAGCAATGGAAGAAAGCACTGTTTGGCATTCCCCAAAGCCATCAGGGTGCACTAAAATGAGAGGCAGCAGTGATACTAAAAGAAATTGAACATACTCTTCCTTGCTTTTGTAGCCCCCAAGGGTCTTGAGTTCAGTAGAATCTTTATCTAGGGAGGACTCTTGAGTATGTTTGCTACACTCAGATACCTGCTTTTTTGGAGCTAAAGGATACAAGGAACAAAAGAAGATGGTAGAATTGCTACGGGTAGGAAATTAGAAAAATGATCAGTCAAAATTTGCCAGCCAAAAAAAGTGAAGGGTTTTAGGAGAAGCTAATGATATTTTAAAACAGTTTTAACATTTGATCAGGGACCTTGAAATATATGGGAAAAATAGAAATCTTCACCCATAAAACCCCTCATCCTCTAACACCAAACCTGCAAATCTGTGTTCCTTTCATGTATCTTCTCCTCTTCTCTATTGTTTTCATGTACATCAAACCCACTTTTTCTCAAATAAAAATAAATAAATAAATTATCCTTGATCCCTCCTGCTTTTTCATTCCCCTCAACCCACAAAGTTGTCAATTCCAAAGACCTCTTGGATTTGTCCACACCACTCCATCTTGACATGGTCATAGCCCTTCTTGGGTCAATGTTTCTCTCTTGCCTGGACTAATTAATACCTTTCTTACTGATGTCTTGGTTTCCATTCCAGGTCCTCTCTAGTCTATTTTTCACCCAGAAACCAGAATGATCTTTCAAATTTCCAAGTTGTCTAATGTCCCAATTCTGCTTAAAACCATCCAGGTCCTTCCTATTCCAATAGAATAAATTCCAAACTTCATATTATGGTCTTTAAAGCTCTGATTGGTCTGGCCCCAGCCCTTCTGTCTAACTTCTGGCCACAGTTTTCTTTGTTCATCACTCAACAGGCACATTAGGTTTCTTATGGCCCTTAGAAAACACCAAGCTTTTTCACACTTATACTTCAGGTTGAAATTATCCCCCTTGCTACCCATTTAGCTAACCCCCATCTTTCCCTATGCCTCCCTTCACTACTATGTCTAAAGCAGACCCTTCCACAATTCTCCAATTCTCAATGACATTGTTCCTTAGAGACTTTTCAAAGCTTGCAAGGTAAGGTCCATGAGGGGGGTACCATGTGGGACTGTCCCATGCATTGTTCTATCCCCAGGGTCCATGAGCATTCCTTGAACATAACCCAGGTTTATGTTAGCTGAATGAATGAACTCCAGCAATTCGGGTGAACTTAGAGATAAAATGTGAAAGTGATGTAATTTTAAAGAAACGCATCCTTATGCCTTTCGGGACATATTATGCATTCCTGATGAGGCTGACTTTATTGAACAGATAAGATTCATTTGTAGCTGGCAGCATCTATTTGTACCCATCTGCATCCCAGTAATTAATGCCATATTCTTAGAAGCAGTCTGTTCCTTTACAGAGGGCAGAATCTGGGTGTTTAAATTTGATGGAAGTGGCCCTGATAATAGGAGAACTTGACTATATTGTCTTGAATTGTTCTCTAGTTTTTTCCACATGTGAGAGGTTTTTTTCCAAACCAATTATAAGTTCCTCAATAGGAAAGATTTTGCCCTATATTTTCCCTATTTCTTTATTAGAGCTCTAAAAATGACAAGCTCTTTTTTGAGTTAATTCTAAAGAAATAATGTACTCCTAATGTATGGATAAGGAGTCTGTGTGCATCCAAATAGTCTGTTAGAATCTGTTATCTTTTAATTCAGGTGAAGAATATACTCACACTGTGCTTTCAGTTGTCATTCAGAATATAATTGAAAATAAAATGTTTAATTTCATATAAACAATCTGAAATATTTATTTCACGAAGGCAGGAGACAAGGTCTGATTTTTGGTCATTGATTTGCCAGTCGGTGTACACACTGGCAAATGTCTGGGCATTGCAGATGCTCAACACTAATGGCTGAAACAAAGAAAAAGCCCCATAAGTTTGGACTATTTCCATAGGATCTTTCTTTTGCTTCTTCATTCTGGCCATGTACTTTACATGACGCAGAGTACATGCCTGAAAAATAATCCTCAATGCCTTAGATTCTGTCAAGCTAGTACCTTTCCATGAGTCCTGCCTTCCCAGCTCTTCTTGAGAAATAATATCTTCCTGGAAGTTTCAATGGCCACATAGTTTATCTGTAGGCAGTTCATAAAAGGAGCCAAAAATAAAAGGTCCCAGGGATCCGAAAAGATAGTTTAGGACTGCCCAGCTCATAGGGGCATCCCACGGTTCTGAACCCTATGGCATCCCCAGGAGGGAAGAAACTTTTCCTATTTCAGCTCCCTCTGGCAGTTCCAGAGTTAATGCTTTGAGCATTTATCCCTGTACCTTTTCTGTTCTCAGATAACTCAGAAATGGCTGGATTAAGAACGTCAAACTTGGCCTTTGGGTAATCCTCAGTGCAGAAGGCAGCAGAGTTAAATTTGAAGGGAAAAAGGGCTATATGATAAAGAAGTTCTGAAGCAGCGTGAAGAGCTGGCATTCTTATTTTAGGATACATGGAAACATTTCAAAACCCTTTTCAGCAATTTGGTATCTTGTTATTTTCTGCATATTCACCGCAGTCCATGAGGGGTGGGCTGCACAATGGCATACACAGAGGGAAACCTTGAAAACCCTCGCATGGCTTAAACCCTAAAGCTTTTGGGTTCTTTCTGTTTTCAGTTCTGGCTCTTTGTTCAACAACTTCTGGGCTCAGATCTTATTCTTGACACTTGCAGGCAGTGGGACCTGGGACAAATGGAGGGGTTAGTTGTCTGTTTTTGTTTTTACCCCTAACAATGCTTCCTAGAAGGCATGGCACACAGGGACATCTTAATAAACATTACCCATATCCCATCATCATCATCACCAATCTTCATCCTCTTCCTCTTCCTCCTTATCCTATTTTCGCTCCTCCCAGCACCACAGAGTGGAACATCCAGGCTGTCCTACCCTGGCAATAGGGTCAAGACTCACTCCATGGTTCTTCCCACCACCACCCCCAATCCCCAAGTTCAGGCTTTTACCAGCTATTGCCTGGATTAGGACAATAGCCCTTAGTCTGATCCCTCAGCTGTCAGAGACCTTGCCCCACAAATTCCTCCTGCCCACCACTTCCAGATGAAGCTTCCTTTTCCACCTTGACCCCCATGATTTTGCTTGTTGGGGATTGAGCCAGGACCCCCACAAAAGGCATGTTTAAGTCCTAACCTGGATCTTCTGGATATGGACTCATTTATGAATAGGTGCTTCAAAGGTCCTCTTTGGATAAGACCAAATTGAATCAGGGTGGGCCTTCATCTGATATGACTGTGATCCTTAAAAGGACAGGAAATCTAGACAGAGAAACCGACGACTGAGTAGGAGATGTAGAAGCCAGAGAAGGTCAGGGAGACATACGTGTGATGGAGGAAGAAATGCACCTGTAACCCAAGGATCTCCAAGCACCAGAATGCTACATACACTGGGAGAGAACTTGGCCTGGTAACTCTTCTAGCTTCCAAAACTGTGAGCCAATAAATTCCTATGGTTTAAGCCAACCAGTGTGTTTTATTTCTCATAGCAACCATGGCAATCTAAGACATTGTTACATGAAGTCTCATGACTGAAGACAGTTTGGACATCTCACTGCTCCCTCTTAACTAATGCCAACACTATACTTTTTGCTTGGTTCCTCCCAACTCCCTAGATTGTCCTCCCTCAAAAATATAACTCATTTAAATATATTCAATTTAGGTACCACTTTTCCATGAAGTTTTCCTTGACTTTAGTTGAGCTCAAACTCTAAATTATCCCTAACACTTTATAGCCTATTTCTCTTTCCCAGAGACTTTGTCTAATCCAACACCACCTTTATTCATGATTAATGTAGAGTGTTATGATGAAAAGCAAATGAATCTTGGTTCTCCCCCCTACCTTTTTCTATGTTTATGTTTGTAGTTTTTCATGCCACTGATTTTTTTAAGAGTTCCAACCACTTATTTTTAAGAAAGTTATTTAAACTCTATGTGTCTCATTATACCATAAATAAAATAGAGCTAATTATATATATATAAATATATACCTTGAATGGCTGTTGGGGGAATAAATGAAGAAATATAAGTGAAATCACATAGCACAGGGCAGGTTCATTTTTGGAATTTAATAAACAACAGTTACATTGAATTGTTTGTGTATGACTTGTGACTCCCTCAAGGGCAGGCCTTTTATCTTATATTTCTTTACATGTTCTATGCTACCTACATAAACATCATATTTGCCATAGAGCCTTTGTTTCTGATATTTACTCAATACCCATTCGTTGAATAAATAAATGAAGTATACCTTTAACCGCAAACCATAATTTCCTTTTTCAAATAATGTGTTTGCCACACAGCTAATCTGGTGTTTTGGGGGTTTGTTTATATACAGGTATTTGACAATTCACGTCATGTATTCAAATACATTACATAAAATAATTCAACCTCTCTAGGGAAACTTAAAATTAACATCCAAGGGTAAAGAGTCATGAAGACTGAAATTCCACCTTAGAAACGCTTTCACATGAGTTCAACATTGGGCTCACCCAGCAGTCTTTGTGTGTGTATGGTTTAGGAGATGGACAACAATTATTTTGCTGACAACTGTGCAATTTGGGCATTGCTCATCAGGGATGGGCCCAGTCTGATTCACTTGCTGTGGCTTGGTTGACTTAAAGGCTAAGGTCTGGAGTCTCCACTAGGCAAGTTCATGCACATGCCTGTGGGTGAAGCTAACTTTCCCCTGGGCTCCTAGCTGGGACTGCCTGTTGGCTGGAACATCACACACATCTGCTCCATGTGGCCTGGACTGTCTCGCAAGGTGGTGTCTGGACTCCTAGTGTGAGATTTCTGAAGGGAGTTTGCATGTTGAAGATGTCTCAGCTTCCATGACATAGTCACTTAACTATACAGCACATTCTATTGCATTCTATTGATTAGGAAGGAAGCCATGGAGGCAGCCCCATACTCACTAGGAGAGGAATTAGACTCCACCCTCTGATGGGAGCAGTGGCAAGGTTCTGGAAGAGTCCTTGGGACTGGAAATATTGCTATGGCCACTTTTGAAAAATATAATCTGCCTTCCCTCCCAGTTCTTCAAATGATCCTGTGCCAAGCTGGCCCCTCCACTTGCACACTAAACCTTATCCCTTAGAGACTTTTGTATAAAATGTCCCTAAGGGACCTTATCACACACACATACACACACACACACAAACTGTATCATTCTCTTCTGCATTATCAGTGTTTCTCTTTCTCCTGGGTCAATGGAGGTTACTCACATCTGAATGTGGATTCAGTTTGCAGGAACTCTTTCCAACCGAACCAAGAGACAGTGGGCTAGGCAGGGAGAAGGGTTCCATTCTTGGAGACAAATTTCACCTAGGACTTCCAGAGCTCAAATTCCTCATGGCAAAAGTATTGCCCTTGTCCAAATGTACTGTACAATCATTCTAAATGTGTCAAAGCAGCTCCTACTCCCACCCCCAAACCTTCAGAGCTGTGGGAGAGCAGACTAGATATGGGTCAAGAATGCTCATTCTTACTACCCCACCATTTCCATTTAACCTTGGTCCACCAGCAGCTGCAGCTAAGAGATTGTATCATTTATTTTCAAGTAACTGTCTCTATCCTCAATGAACACTCCCCTTGAGCAACATCCTGATACCTCTACTCTCTCTGCTCAGAACATAGAGCAGAGCTCTCAGGAAAGAAGGACAAAAGAAAGGAAAACAGCTATTGAGTTTCCAAAACACAGTCTAAAGAAGCTTTCAAAGATAGCTGCCAGCTCAGAGGAATTTTATTTTTGTTGGTTTTTGTTTGTTTGATTTTGCTCTCTCTCTCTCTTAAACTAGACTCTTCCCCTTACCTTTATGTTTGTTGTTTTTCATGCCTCTGATTTTTATAATCAGTTGTCTGATAGAATTCTCTCTGTATCTGTCTCCTATGGCTTTGTAACAAATTGCCACAAACTTAGTGGCTTAAACAACACCCATTTGTTATCTCTTCATTTGCATGGGTCCTAAATTTAGGCTTGGAGTGAGTAGGTGGGCCCTCTGGTCAGGGTCTCACCAGGCCAAAATCAAGGTGTTGGCTGATGCTGCAATCTCATCTGACTCCGAGGGTTGACTTCCCAACTCACTAGGTGTTGGCAGAGCATCTCAATTCCTTGCAGCTATAGGTCTGTGTCTCTCAGCTCTTACAAGCTCTTCCCTGTCATATGGCCCTCTCCACAACATAGCCATTTGCTTCCTCCAGGCCAAAATGAAAATATAAATGTCTACTGCTGCTTCTCTCCCCGGTGAAAAGGCTGAGTCCTTATTTAAGGCCTTCCTACTGATTGAGTAGGTCTACCCAGGATAATTTCCCTTCCAACTAATTAACTTAGAGTCAACTAATTAGGGGCTTTAATTACACATGAAAAATCCTTTCACCTTTGTCATATAATGTAATACAATCAAAGGAGCAACCATCCCAACATATTCATTGTCCCTGCCCACACTCAAGGGGATGGGATTACACAGGCATGTAGAAGGAGAAGTATGAATTGTGGGGTCTATTCTTAGCATTTTGTCTACCACAATCTCCGTCTGGATTCATCTGATTGAAATAGGTCAACACTTTTGGCAAGTGTACTGATAAGGCATTTCAGACAGGTTGTCCTGGTCTCTCCCCATCCCTTTCACTCATGCACACCCCACTACACAATCAACCAATCAACTCACCTATCAGAGCCTCTAGGGATCCTGTTCTGCTTCTTTTCATAAGGACATGGCAAGAGGAGGAGAGGGAGGGTTGCCCACCAAAGCAGCTTCCTGCTAATAACTAATCCCATCAATGTATTAGCTGACTTGAATGGGCTCCACTCCAGGGGAACCCTTATGAGAGGAAGTATCAAGTGCGGGTTGGGATTATAGATCCTGTCATTCAAATTCTGATTACAGAACTTACTAGTTTGGGATCCTTGGGCAAGTAACTAAACTTTCTATCTTCTCAAATGTAAAATATGGGTGTTAATATCCCCATATCAGGACCACCCTGAAAAGTTTTAGGGCCCAGGCAAGAGTGCAAATGGAAACCTATACCTCATAGGCCAAAATATTCCAAAGTTAAAATCAAGTTATTAAATAAATTATTAACAAATTATTAAATTATTAATTATTAAATATTTTATTATTAAATAAAACATGTCCATGCATGGAAAGAGATTCAGTATTATTGGTCATCAGGGAAATGCAGAAATGCAAATCAAAACCACAATGAGATACCACTTCACGCCCACTAAGATAGCTGTTATTAAAAAAAAAAAAACACTCGAAAATAACAAGTGCTGGCAAGATTAAGGAAAAATTGGAATCTTAATACACTGTTGGTAGACTTGTACAATGACTCAGCCACTGTGGAAATTACTTTTCCAGTTTGCCAGTTCCTCAAAAAGTTCAACCTAGAATTACCAGATGACCCACCAAACCCACTTCTTGGTATATGCCCAAAAGAATTGAAACCAGGGACTTGAGCAGATACTTGTGCACCACCATTCCTAACAGCATTTTTCACAATAGCCCAAAGATTGTTGAAATCTAAGTGTCCATCCACAGATGAATGGATAAAAATAAGTAATATTTCGTTGTCATAGTGAAATATTATGCAGCTATAAAAAAGGAATGAAGTTCTGCTACATATTACAACATTGATGAACCTTGAAAGCATCATGTTGAGTGAAATAAGTCAGAAACAAAAGACGAATATTATTTGATCTCACTTTGAAACATCTAAAATAATCAAATTCGTAGAGACAAATAGTAGATAACAAGTCACCAAGGACTGGGTGGAGAGTAAAATGGGAATTTATTGCTTAGTGAATGTAGAATTTCAGTTTGAGGAGATGAAAAAAATGAGGTAATAGATGCCGATGATGGTAGCACAATGTTTGGAATAAAATAAATATCACTGAATTGTATACCTGAAAGTTGTTGAAATGGGAAATTTTCAATTGCATATATGTTAAGACAATAAAAAGTTAAAAATACATGTTCTATCTTCCTACCTTGACAACTATACTTTTCAAATGAACAAGAAGCACAAGGGTTGAATTTAGACTTCTTGGACTCTATGGAGTTCCCACCTGAAATGTGGTAGTGTAGGGGAGAATGGACCCCAAGCTCGTGGCTCACCCTCCCCACCTTCTCTTCACACTTCTGGCTCCATCCCATGTTGTAAGTCACATGCAATTAAGTTTGTGAACAGCCCAGCCACCCAGAAAATTATGTCCACAGCCATGCAGTTGGCCAGTCCTTGATTTCGAGACATAGGAGTATGCTGTGAACAGAGTCTGCCATCAGAAGGACAGACCCATGTAGGAGTCCTGATCAGAACCTGAATTGGGCATAGAGTCATTAGGGAAGGGTACTCCAGGGTCCTAGGCACCAGCTGGGTATGTTCTCTTGCCCCCATGGAGCATCACCTTACCCTCCCAGCTGGAGGAGGGCCAGAATGAGCTTACTAATCCAATCAGCTTGGGGAGGAACATTTCTTGTCTGAGTGTGAGGTCAACACTGACCTATCTCATTGGGTTATGTGGCAAATAAATGAGAAAATATGTGCTAAGTGCTTAGACCTGGCTTTATTAAAGTACTCATTAACTACTAATTTTATTATTCTCAGATGCCCTAAGGATTGGAAGATGGAGCAGTGGGTGGACAGAGACCCAGTTCCATGGGGTCCAGCACTGGTTGCTCCCCAGGCACTCTTGCATTGTCTAGCATCTTCTCAAACCTGATGACAAACAGTGGGAAAGGAAGGGAATCTGCAGGCAGGCAGTTGTATTTTCAAGCCAACCTCTGCAGCCAGGGATGGCATTGTGTTCTTAAGCCATGCAAGTCCAATTAAAATCCTCATATATTCCCCAACCTCAAATAGAGCCTGCCTGATCCACCCACTGATCACAGACAGGGACAAAACACACATCACAACGTGTTTGACATCCCAGATCCCTTCTTCATTTGGCCTTATTCATTTGCTGTCTCTCTGAATCCCTCATTCTGTTTGTGAGTTATTGCTAATTACAGAATAAATCAAGAACACATGAGAATCTGGGGGATCTTGTCTTCTAAATACTTCTTTCTGCCTTCCCTGTTTGTAGAGAACTGCATTGGGAAGGCTGGCAGACTTTGTCTTCCTTAGAATTTAGGTGTGATCTATATTCAAATGACAGTTTAATGAGCCTTTTCCTATTTCCAGAAACCTTATCACATCATTAAAGCATAGAAATGAATAATACATCTAGCAGTTGAATTAAGCTGAACTTGAGACCTGATGCATATCTTCAAAGTGGAAAAAAATTGGAATAGGGGCAAAATCGAGGGATGCTGAGCTGAAGAGAAGGGGTTAAATCAAGGGGTCAGGGCAGGCTATTTTTATTCTGATGTATCAACATAGGTAAATGTCACCAGCATTTTTCAAAGTCTTAAAGTGGCATTCCTATTTTACCAGGCATGGGCTGGAAGAGAATTTTGGAAAATGATCTGCCACCAGCCGTCACGGCTGAGGATCCAGAGTTTACCTGCCATGACTTCATTGTCAGCAAGCTGTACAGCTGCCTGCATTAGCACCTTCGGCAGGTCTAAGCCCCTTCCCAGGGGAGGGGGAATTCACAGCGATGGAGGGGCTTGCGTACTAGGGTTAGAATTCCTGTTCGGTCTCCAAGAGTCTATGTGTCTTTGGGCCAAGCAGCCTGACCTCAGTAAGCCTCAATGTTTTCACCTATAAAATGAAGTAATAAGGGTACCTGCTTGGATTGGGGGGGGGGGTGAGGATTTTGTGAGTGAGCCTGGACCAAATTCTTACCACAGATCTGAACACATGGCAAGAAGGCACCTAACATCAGCTATCACTTTTCATTCCTTGGTACCTTTGCATGCCTCATTTCCTCTGCTGGGAAGGATCTTTCTCCCCTCAGCCAGGACAACACTCCAGCCTTTTCTTGTTTTGATAACCCCTTCTCATCTTTCAAAACTCAGTCAACATGTGTTCCACCGTCCTACTCCCTGATAACCTCAGTCGATGCAAGTGCTTCCTTATCTAGACCCTTAGCTCCCCTGACAAGCTTTGTGAGCAAATGAACACTTCATTGGGATTTTGTGTTTACAGAGTGTATTGGTCAACTGAAAAGGGTGCTGATGCAAAGTTCCAGAAATCTGTTGGCTTTTATAGGGTATTTATTTAGGGTGGAAGCTTACAGTTACAAGACCCTAAAGAGCCCAACTCAAGGTTACTTCCTCACCATTCTCTATCGCCATATTTTGAAGCAAGAGGGCGGGCCATGGCTGCGAGGGTTCAGCATTCCTCTCTTTCTTAGGGCTCCGTGGTCCCAGCTTCTTCCAATCTCAGCTGTAGGCTGGCATAAGTCTCATCTCTCAGGGCTTCTCAGCTGTTTTGTTCTTTTCAGCTGCAAACTATCAGGCTCAACTCTCCTCCCGGGTCCTCTGCCATGTCTACGGAGCTCTCTCTCATCCTCTGTGTTCTTCTCTGTGTGTCTACTTTTGTGTTCTTGATTGTCCATTTATATAGCACACTAAGAGAGCAGGGACTCAACTCTGCATGCCCTAATGACGTGTTCAAATCATAGCCTTAATCTTGACTTAATACAGTAAAAGTATACCTCTGAATTTAATACAATCAAAGGCATATCACATCCAGAGGAACAGATGAGTTTAAAAGCAGAATCAATATCCCTTTCTGGAATTCATAAATAATATCAATCAGCCATTCAGGATATTCTTCATAAAAGTTGGTTGAGTGAGGCCAGATTCACTTTTCTTTCTCTCCTGATGTTTCAGGTGACAGAGGTGACAGCACCATTTTAGGTGGCCTCAAGCTCTCTGTCCAATTCTGATAGATGTGCATGCTGGTAATAGAGCTCCTCACTGCCACAGAGAGAAACCCTTCGATATGCACAGTGTGATGGGATGAATTGTGTCTTCCCCAAAATGTATCTATAATTCCTAATGCCCAGTTGCTCCCAATGCCAGGTGTTTGGAAAGAGCATGGCTGCAGATGGAATTAGGCAGGTTAAGATGAGGGCACACTGGGTAGGATGAACCCTGAATCCAGTGTGACTGATGTCGTTATAAGAAGGGGAGAATCAGGCACAGGCAGACAGACATAGGAAAAAATTGCATGTGACCACTGAGGCAGAGAATGTCATGGGTTGTTGGCAAGCCTCTGTTAGAAACCAGGAGAGAGGCATGGCACAGATTTTTCCCCTCAGGGACTAAGACAGAGCATGGCCCTACTGTTTCCTCGAGTTCAGACTTCCAGCTTCCAGAATTGTGTGACAATAAACTGGTTGTTAGGAAGTTCACAGTTGTAGTACTTGGTTACAGCAGCCCTAGGAGCTAAGATCTGCAGCCAATGTAGCAGACCTTCCAACCTCAGCCACACCCCATCTAGAGCATTGGTGTGAAGATGGCAAGCTAAGACCATTCCCAATTTCATCACCATGGACAAAGGGTCCTGGAGAGGCTGGAAGCCTGGAAGGCCTCAGTGACTTCTCCCCTTCTGCATTACACCACACCCTGGGAGCTACTAGGTCTAGAGGCTAACTCCTGTTTCTCCCACCTCCCCTCTCTGCATCTGTCTCACTACATTCTAAGTTCATACACCCAACACCTCAAGGTCTAATATCTTCTCCCAAATGGCTCCCATTCACTTCCTGAGGAATAAATCTAGCAATATTATCCTCCTCTTTTCTAAAAAAAAAAAAAGTATTTTTCCTAAAAAAAATGAGCTCAAATTTCTAAGCTGAATTAAATCTCTCCATACTCTGATCTCAGCTCTCTTTTAGACTTGCTTCCTTTGTGAATGTTGTGTTGAAGCTAAGCCTCTGTGCCTTTGTGACCCTCCAGCCAGTGATCTTTTAAATGTGTAAATCAGATCATCCAACTCCTCTATTTAAAACCTGCCAATTATTTGTATTACCACATTGGAAAACCCTTGGGCAGTTCTACTAAATCCAATCATGTTTATGCCCTATGACCTAGCAATTTCTCACCTGGATATATACCCTATATAAATTCATATACACACTCCCCTAGAAATGGACAAAGATGCTTATAGTAGCATTATTTGTAATAATACCAAGCTGGAAACTTCTTAGATGCCCATAAGATAATAATGGATATATTGTGTTAAGTTCACAGAAGGATATACTATACAGCAATGGTAATAAATTTTCTGGAACTATGTGCAACAAAATGAATGACTCTTATAAGTACAATTTTGAGAATAAGAAGTCAACACAAAATAGTCCATACAGTCTGGTTCCATTTATTTAAAGTAGCACATCAGGTGAAACTGCTACAAGGCACGCCAGTGTTACCCTTGGGGAGGGTGGTGACTAGAAGGGGCTGTCATGGTTTTAACTCCACCCCTCAAGAAGATATATCCAAGTTCTAACCCCCAGAACCTATGAGTGTGGCTTTTTTAGGAAACAGAGTCTTTGCAGATATACCTAAGTTAAGGACCTTGAGATGAGATCCTTCTGGTTGTGGAGTGGGTCCTAAAGTGACTGGTGTCTTTATAAGAGAGAGGAGAGGGAGATTGAGATGGAGGAGAAGGCCATGTGAAGACAGAGATTAGAATGGTGCCCCCACAAGCCAAGGAACGCCAAAGATGGTGACAACCACCGGAAGCTGGGAGAGAAGAAGGGATTCTTCCCCAGAGCCTCCAGAAGAAACCAACCTCGCTGACACCTTGCTTTTGGACTTCTGGCCTCCTAAACTATGAGAGATGAAATTTCTGTTGGCGTAAACCACCAAGCTTGAAGTATTTGTTACAGTAACCGTAGGAAACTAATACAGGCACCTGAGAGGAGCTTCTGGGATGCAGGTAAAATTCTGTTTCTTGTCCTACATTCTAGTTAGTTATGGTCATTTTATGAAAATGCATCAAGCTGTACACTTTTCTAAATATGTACTTTCCTAAATATATATTATACCTCAAAAGAGGAAAATATGTATATGTATGTGTGTACGGTATATGTAATTACTTTTCATTACACTTTGATAAAACCCTTCATACCACTGTGCAGCAGTCAGGATAAAATAGTGTGTTGTACAGCAACAAATGATCCCAAATGACCCCTAACAACAAAGGTCTATTTCTTACCCAGGTAACATATCCCTTGTGAATCTGTGACTCTGCCCCTCATCATCTTCATCTTCATGAACCAGATCAATTGTTCACTCCTATGTGAAATCTTTCTACAATTCTCTAGCTAGACATGGGATACAACAGACATGCCTCTCTCTGGTTATATCACTTTTATTTTGGTGCACTTTTATTTTTCACATTACATATAAACTCCCAGACTGCAGAAATAATATCAACTTTACAGAGTATAGCTTGATGATTGACAGCACAGATTTTATATCAGACTCAGTGGGTTTTCCTTCCATCTTTGGGACCTCAGGCAATTTATTTAATCACACTGTGCCTCGGTTTCCTCATGTAAAATAAGGATAACATTATTATGAACCTCATACTAGTATTGTGAGGATTAAAATTGATAGCACGGGTAATGTTCTCCTTAGACCAATGCAAGACCTATACATGCAACAACCATTACCTATGCGTGCATTCTGAGAGTCAGGCTCTGATCTAAGAATCTAAGATTAATGTTGAACAAGGCAAGGTCCTATACCTCAGCAGGAAAGTTTTGTTATTACTATTACTAGATGTTATGTGCATGCCAAGTAGCTAGCACAGTGCTGGGCACGTAGTAGGCCCATGATAAATAATTTCAAACAGTAATATCCAACCTTTCACTCCAAAATGCTAACCACACTCTTAACGTCTTGCCCTCACTGGAATTTTCCTTAATATTTTTGTCTCCCTTGATTCTCATTCTCATTTTTTCATGAGTCATTCTTTTATAAAAATTAGCTTTTTGCGTGAGTGTTTGAGCCTAATCATGTTAGCATCGCATACATAATAATCCATGTTAACAGATGCCCTGTTTATGGGGAAATGTAAAACCATGATGTGGGGATATCATTCATCTCATGTTTTTGTTGAAGAAGCAAAACACACAGTAAATTAAGTCTGGTCTTCTTGAAATTCTGCATTTAAAAAAATCATGATAGGAACTGGGGCGCATACTTTGTACAATGTGGCATTAATTATTTAGTCATTCTGAATAGGTTTCAATTGCATTACATGGAAAAATATAAGAGCCCTCCAGTGGCCAAATAATCCCTCTCAAATCCCAAGGGTTATTTGCTGCCGACAGCATCTCCAACTGAATGAAATGCCTGCTTCATCTTCTGTAGGGAAAGAGACGGGGCAAGACCTATTAAAGTCCCATTTTCCCATTTTAAAAAAGGAGCCTTGTCTGATTCTAAACACTCAGACAAGTTTGAAGTAAACTGTTTTATCTCCTAAAGGCAAGATAATACATCCTTTTCTGATAGCCAGTACATCCTTTCTTATTGCAACCAAATAACACATTTCTATGGAGCATCTATTGTAAGTCCAGCATACTGCTGGAAAGAAATAGACCATGGGGAGAGAGAGAGATGAAGTAGAGCACATGCCTCTATCCTCAAAAAACTTATGGTCTCTTGAGAAGACAAGACAAAGTCTCTTGGACCATAGAATGATCACATGTGCTGACTTGATCTTTCTTATAAAAAGCCTGTTTGGGGAAACGGACTTGGCCCAGTGGTTAGGGCGTCCGTCTACCACATGGGAGGTCCGCGGTTCAAACCCCGGGCCTCCTTAACCCGTGTGGAGCTGGCCCATGCGCAGTGCTGATGCGCACAAGGAGTGCCCTGCCACGCAGGGGTGTCCCCCACGTAGGGGAGCCCCACGCGCAAGAAGTGCGCCCCGTAAGGAGAGCCACCCAGCGCGAAAGAAAGTGCAGCCTGCCCAAGAATGGCGCCGCCCACACTTCCCATGTCGCTGACAACAGAAGCGGACAAAGAAACAAGACGCAGCAAACAGACACAGAGAACAGACAACCGGGGGAGGAGGGAGAATTAAATAAATAAATAAATCTTAAAAAAAAAAAAAAAGCCTGTTTGGCTCTCTCTTCAGGGCAGGAGAAAGAAAGAGTCTCCTAAGAATAAATAAAGTGTGTGATTGTTGATTACCAAGGGCAGGCACTTGGCTAGGTCCTGCAGGTGGAAAATCCAGCACAAAGTCCCAGCTTCTTGGCCCTTACTGTCTCGTGGGGAAGAGGATAAGCAATTGCAAGGTTTGGTATGTGTTGGGACTGATAAAATTCAGGAGCTACAAGGGCACATGGAGGAAGCTTTTAGCCAAAACCGAGAAGGGAATAGTGGTCAGGGAAGGCTTCCTGGACAAAATGACTTTTAAACCAATGCCTGGAATGAAGAAGCATTTATTGGCCAAATGATGACGTTGTGGTTAGAATGTTCTGAGAAGACAGAAGGTGTGATGATCAGGTGGTGAGAGAGGGTATGGTTGAGATCCCAAAAGATATTTCGTCTGGCTGGAGCCGAGGGATTTAGGGGTATGCAGAGAAAAGAAGTAGGAGCCAACGTCACATGGAGGGCAACTGTAGCTAAATCAACACGATCGTTGGCTCCCTGTCAAGGCTCTAAACAAGCACATTCTTTAATTTTCTCCTGCCCAAGCATCATTCTGTCTAATCAGAATTTATTTTTGCTACTGCAGTCATTTGAAGCTGTCTATATCCCCAAAAAACAAGTTCTTCAACCTAATCCATTCCTAAGGGTGTGAACATGTAGTACGTAGGAGTTTTTGGTGAAGTTACATCAGTTAAGTATGGCCCAGCCCTATCAGGATAGGTCTTAATACCATTCCTGGAGTCCTTTAAGGGGGGAATGAAACTCGGAGAGAGAGACAGCCAGAGCGAGCAGCCAGATGCTGAACAGCAATGGAACCCAACAGAGAAGGAAGAGACCAGGAGACACCACCACGTGCCTTGCCGTGTGACAAGCTAAGCACCAAGGATCTCCCGCAGCCAGCCTCAGAAAGCCAGTCTTCTGGGAGAAAGTGTCACCTTGATGATACCTCGATTTGGACTTCCTTTTAGCCTCAAAACTGTAAGCAAATAAATCACCCTTGTTTAGCGAAACCATTTTGTGGTTTTTGCTTGAGCAACCCTCAATACTAAAACAGGTACAAATCTCCAAATTAATACACACTTTTATTTTTGATCTTGGCTTATTTTCTAAATCCACCCCGATATTTAGGCAAGCTCCTTGGTGCCAACTTGCTCTTAGCTGCTGGTCCTCACTTTCAAATCTAATCAGGAAAATTCAATCCTCTAAACTTGGTCATTTTTTAATCATTGCTTTCAATAATGTTTTCCTCCCTTGACCCTCAGCACACACCTGGCTTAGCCTCTTGCAATGACCAGATGTTCCTAGAATGGAGTCATCTTTGAGACCTGTATCAACCAGAAGCTTCCACCACTAAACACGAGGGAAATTAGCACCATGGATAAACCAGGCATTTGATAGGGGTATACTGAGGCTTTTACTCGAACACAAGAATTACTAAATCACGAAAGTGTAAGGAGATTCTCCCACAACAAAGTCAGGACAAGAGAAAATCGGGGGTGGTTTGGGTATGTAATTTTTCGGTGGAATGAACAGCAAATCCCTCCCGAGTCTGGTACTTTGCTGTGAAATAATATTCCAGTCTCATATCCCTCTGTGGGAGCCCCTCACATGAATCCATCCACAGGAACAAGAAGAGACAACACCCTTTTCAGGTTGTGACACAATGACCTTCCCCAGTATCCCGGAGACTGCATCCCAGTGGCTATTAAACTTCCCCATACTTCACTGCCATCCAGAAAATGACCTCCGCCCTTCAGAAGTGTCAAAGAATGGTTCTCAAAGGGAAGTAAGCACACTTTCTTCTTTCATCACAGAAAACACTTTGCAGGGGTGACCAGGAAGGCGAGACCTTGGAGCTAAGTTAGCCTGAAGGGTCAGGATGACAGGGTCACTCATTCATACTTGTGCAGAAAGTAATTTGGGGACCAACAGCTTTCTGCTCAGTAGAGGGCAAACCCAGCAAATTCCATCAGCCAAGGTTGTGCGTTACCTGCCTCCAGATAACATGGTCGGGGTGTGCAGACTACAGTGACGGTGACATTGCTTCTACAGAAAAAACGCATGCGAATTTGGAAATGGAGGAGGGTTTTTAAACCACATTCAGCATCCCCAGAATTCGTGGATCCTCACATAATTATTGCCCAAAGTTAAAGGCAACTGGAGTGAGCGTTTAATTCCCTGCATGCCAACTCTGATTTCTTTCAGCCAAAAATTTCCAGGCTGGGGCTAGTTCAATCTTTGATAACATGATTGAGAAGGGAAAAGGGTACATAGATTCATATCTAAAAAATTCTAGATTTTGGCTGCTTTGTCTGAGAACCCTGGAAAGCAAATGTGGTATTAATTCCATCCCTCTTCCATGGTTCTCCTTTTCTTCCTCCTTTACTTCTGCATCATCTTTAGAATGGAGAAGGGAGAGGGAGATTGAACCCAGGGCATCTCCAGATCCAATGAGCTCAGGACAGTGCGAGGTGTTGTGAACATGTCTGTAGAAGAGGCTCAGGGGAAGGAGAAATTGGGAAATTGCAGCAGGCTTGGGCAGTGGATTCGCAGAGACTGTTTTATGTGTGTACTGGAAACTAGATGCTTTTTAGAGCCACTCAAGAAGTCGAGTTTTATCAATGATACAAACTAGCTGTGGACATCGGTCAATCTCTTCTTTGCCAGCCTCAGCTTCGTGTACTGTAGAAGGAGAATTGTAGCGTCTGCTCCCTATAAGTTGTATGGGTTGGGAAATATAGGTCACAAACTCGAATAAATAACAATAGGGCCCAGGCCATGCTGCAATAGTTAAATGCAGCTGTGTGCAATATAAAGGAAATCAGGGGCTGGGGCAAAAGGAAAATACCCATTAAAGCCTTTGCGATTCGACTTAAAACCAGCCACTCAGTGCATATCTGTGGGGCAAATGTGGCCTGCAGCTCACCAATTTTATTCCCCAGGGTAACTCCTGGCCCTGAATAAGGGGCAGTGGTTGTTTTGTTATTGTTTTTCCCTCTAGCAGAAGCCCCAGCTCTGATGCTCCAGACCCTTCCAAAGACACCTGGGCAGAACTGGTGGCCCTCTGCATCTCACATAGCTACAAGCCCTGCCTCCCTCCCTGGAGAACACAGGCAGGATAACTTCTGATTCACAGCTGACACCTGACTATTGGCTGGAAACATCTCTATTTCCAGATGTTGCCACAGCTTCCTTCACCTGCAGTGCCCCTTCCCCTCTGTCCTGCCTCTCACCCCCACTGCCAGGCCAAAGCCAGTAACCTACAAGAATGGCTGGCAAGAAAGTCTGGCAGAGGATGCACAGATGCAGCACAGCTGCATCTACCCACTGCCCACTTCAGTGTCCCCTCACCACGGTTCTCTGCTGGTTAGAGTCTGACCACGCCATAGGATTCAGCTTTCAGGAGAGAAGCTTGCCCAACTGGAGTTAATCAGGAGCTGGAGTGGAATCTTGTAACAGCAGACTCTTGACCTGTGGACCAGATCAGGAGCAAATTAGGTGGAATGTCATCATACTCTGTGGGAAAGCCTTTTATCTTTGAGGTTAGAAACTGAAAATAGCCTTTGACTCACAGCCGACCATCTCTGCAGGCCACAAGGCTTCCTCCCAACCCAGATTTATCTTCCAGTGTTAGTCCCAGAACAAGAAGTAGAGGGAAAAAAGAGGATGCTTTAGTGTTCATCTTTTAACCTGATCACTTCATTATAATCCATGGTGTTCCAGAGACCCAAGCATTTTGTGACTAGCTTATGTCTTCACTTTTTATTCTTTCCAGAATCCCCAGGGTCCAAGAAAACGGCTAGTTGGAATGAGTGACTTGTTCTTAGTTCTTATAGAATTTGTAGTTCTAAAACCCTAAAGACATTATACAGGATATTTTCCAGGTTAGACTGGGAAGAGAGTAGGGAAAACAAGTCCATCTTCAGCCGTGAAGGTTTCTTCCACGTTACCAACAATACCTCAACCTCGCCACCTCCCTTCCTCTATTGCAACTTCACTGCCTCCTGCAACCATCTCCATCCATCATTAGGATACTGTAGAATAAATCTCCACTGGTGGCTGGAATGGGAGCTTTAGAACCACCACTTTGGAGGATGGAGGAGAGATAAAAATTGATGGCCAGGGCAGTCTCTCAGTTTCTGAGCTCTAGGAGACAGAGACCATGTCTTCTAAATGTGTTGTATTCATTAGGACCTACTACTGTGTTCTAAGCTGCACTGTCCTTTGTACAACAATTGCCTAACAAATGCACAGCCCAAATAACCAAATACGCTGATTAAATCCCCGTGTTTCCTTTGGAAATTTTGGTGGTGGGGGAAGGTATGCTGAGGGTGTCAAGTGCACCAGACAGTAATGTGAGTTCCAGCCTTGGTCCTGTTACCTCTTAGCTAAACAACCTTGAGTGAGGCACTTGAACACCTTTCTAATTCCAGTTCCTTCACCAGTAGTAAGATGGGGTTGGAATAAAAGATGTATAATTCCTTACCAGTAACAAAATTATGTGATTAAATAATGATATAATGTACTTTCCATGAACGTAACTTGTTTTCCCCTTTGGAGTATCATTCCTTGGTTTCATGGTCTAATAGCCCAAACAAAAGCACTGAGAATAATATCAAGGCTATAGTTGTAAATATGCCATCAGAGTACTTTATGACCTTGGATAAGTCTCTTCTCTTCTCAGTGCTCATGTATCAAGGGAGGATATTGGGGAAAGTATTTATGCTAACAGAGCACTGGCATGTCCCCACTCCCAGAATTAGAAATGGGACTGGTAGCTTTAGGTTCCCTGATATCAAAAGGCCAAACCCAAACCAGGAGACTCCAGCTCAGGAATGCAGGAACATTGTTTCTGAAACTCTTGTCCAGTAAAAGTTCTTTTCCCATTCAAAGGTTTTGCAAAAAATAAGTAAATAAATAAATAAAAATAAAGGAGGGAGAAGAGGGGAGAAAATGGCTGTATTTGAAGTAGAATCATGACTCTAAAAAGAATGTTTTCAAAGACGTCTAAGATGCATCAGCAGCTCCTTAAAGTAATAGCAAACTGTTTAGATCCATTATTTAGTTTCCGTGGAAAATAAACAACAAGGTTGAGTAGAATAGTAATAGTGGATTTAGCTCTGAGCCCCCATTCATCTTCTGTGCCCATGCATTTTTAAGACAGGAAAGCATTTTCCCAATTATAGCTGGAACAGGAAGGAGAGAGGGAGGTGAGGTGGCTTGCCAGGCGCCTTGGTTATGTCTGCAGGACCTGAGATCAGCAGGGATGTGTTGCCGGCTGGCTGGCAGCTCAGCGTTATCTTTAGGAAACAAGGTGATGCCTGTCCACTCCAGGAAAGACCAAACCCCGGGGAAGGCCAGGTGGCTGTAGGGTTTACAGGTCTGCTTGGGCTGTGCTGGTGGATGAGCTGTTGTGTGACTTCCTGCTTGTCAGAGCTCTGGGTATCTCAGAATTCAAGTGTCCCCATTCCCTGTGTTTTGTGCCCTCATTTCCCAAGGGTGCCTCCCTACCACTTGGGCAGGAGACTTGAGGTGTCTGGAAATACCTACTCGACACACTGCTAAGTGGCCCCACCCTGCACTCTTGACCTTCGTGAACCATCGCCAGTTGCCTCCTGGGAAGCCAAGTTCTGAGACTGGCTCTGGCTTCAAGGATCAATGCTGGAGCTCCTTTATGCAGACACTGCCTGCCTGACCGCACTTCCTCACTTAAGAATAGAAATGACTTCACAAATCCAAAATAGCAGTAGCCATGAAATAAAGCACAGCGAGGCTCAGGCGATAAGAGCCAAATTGAGAAA
The DNA here is from genome assembly GCF_030445035.2 of Dasypus novemcinctus. Taxonomy (NCBI): domain Eukaryota; kingdom Metazoa; phylum Chordata; class Mammalia; order Cingulata; family Dasypodidae; genus Dasypus; species Dasypus novemcinctus. The sequence continues at coordinate 37,023,753 of NC_080699.1, read as the reverse complement.
TGAACTCCAAAGTTAAAAAGGGAGGTAACCATTAGGGATGGACTGTGGGGTTTGGGTCTCATCGTGGGTCAGCAATGGGGCTTGCTGATGATCTGGGAGGCAGGAGACAACTTTGATTCTTCTCATATTCTGCTCTGGTCATTTTTGCTCAAACATTGTAGAGATATTTTGACTAAATCAGTTTTAGTATCAGATGGAGTTGTTTGAGATTTTGCTATCATTGGGGGCCCAGGGAACCTAGAATTCAAAATTCATCCTATCTTCTGGGTCCAAAGATTTCCATCCGCCTCTGTCCATGAGCGTTACCCCTGGGAGAGGGAAAAAGAACTGCAGTCCTTGTTGCTCTCATTTCACCTTTCAGACAAATTCCTCTTTAGAAATTACTGCCTAGAATATTCTCAGCTGTAACTATCGGTCAGCTCTGATCAAGAGAGGTGAGCAGGGAAACGGACTTTGGCCCAATGGTTAGGGCGTCCGTCTACCATATGGGAGGTCCGCGGTTCGGACCCCGGGCCTCCTTGACCCGTGTGGAGCTGGCCATGCGCAGTGCTGATGTGTGCAGGGAGTGCCCCACGCAAGGAGTGCGCCCGTGGGGAGAGCCGCCCAGCGTGAAAAGATCCTGGGCGCCACCCACACTTCCCGTGCCGCTGACGACGGCAGAAGCGGACAAAGAAACAAGACGCAGCAGATGGACACCAAGAACAGACAACCAGGGGAGGGGGGAAATTAAATAAATAAATAAATCTTTAAAAAAGAAATAAAAAAAAAAAGAGAGGTGAGCAAAGCAGTGTTTCCCACAGCAGCCTCAGAAAGGGTCTTCATTATATTTTTCCTTGATTTTTCACCCTGTGGCTGTTCATAGAGTATCTCCTCTCCACAGGGCTGCTCTGCTACTCCCAGGCCTTGACTATATACCATTCGCCCCTTCCCCTCACCAGACCTGAGAAGAATCCACAAGACCAGATGCTCCTTCAAGAGGTAAGATTGAGGCCTACTGGACCATTTTTGGAGAGAGCCTTAATTTGTGCATCTCTCCTCCCTGATTCCCAAGGCTGGGCAGTCTGCATCCTTGCCATTTAACTTAGGAGACCGCATGGCTCTGAGGCCCAATGTCTTCACCAATAAAATAGAAATCAATAACACTTAACTTGTAAGACTTTTATGAGGATTAACTTACATAATACATATTTTTAAAAGGTCACATAGTAAAATTTGACTTAGTTTAGCATCTTCGGTCAGTAAATGGTAGATACTATTGTAATTACAATTTCAATTATTGTTTTCTAATGTGGTTTTGTTATGAAATTTGAAAGCAACGGATAGTAAGCCTAAAATAATCCCCAACACATTTGCTGTCCTTCTCCCTTCCCCAGGCCATTCTTTGCCTCACCAGCAAATGTGCCAACCTGCCAGGAGAGGAGATAGGAGCTTGCCCACGATTCAGCCTTCTAAAGCATTTCTTATATTGCTCTCACAGTGCAGAGATTTTACATACATGATATTACTGAGTATTGCGAGAAGAACATTCTAGTCTCTCTTCAGTTTTGTCTCTGCTCAGCTATCAGTGGCTAGATCTCCAAGGAGAGGAGCTGTTAACTTGATTAGTCAGAATACACACATTTCCTTGGTCCATTTTTGCCAGCCAGCAGGATTCACATCTAGATAGAACCATGTTGCCATGTTGCCATGTTTCATCTTTTTTTTTTTCATGTTATCATTTATGTAAAAACATGCACAAAAATATTAACTTTGCAAAGACATACACAAATTAAATACACTTAAATATACATTAAATATATATAAATGGTTGCCTAAATGATTTTACTTCCAAAATAAAAATTCTATCATCCACCATTTTTTTTAAATTTTTTAAAGAGCTTTATTTATTTATTTATTTATTGTCTATTTATTATTTTAGTGTCGTGTTTCATCTTTATGCCAGCCTGGATAGGAAGATATTAGATCCATGTTACAATGATTAAAAAAAAAAAGCTTGGTCTGGTTTAGCAACTTGTCCTTGGTCACATTAAATAGAAATGGTGAGAAAAGGATGGGAATCCTGGGTGGCCATAGGATTAGAAGAGGTGGCATGCGGAATGCCAGAGCAATACCTGGAACATGCACTCTCAAGAAGTCTATTTTTCCCACCCCATCTCTGTAGCTAAAAAGAATGGTTCGCCCTTCTGCTGAGAGCACAGAGGGTAGAAGTGGGACATCTTCCAGCTGCATCCCACAGGCCGGGTTCAGCCCAGGGGGCAGCAGTGCAGAGCAGGCATGTGGAAAGGTGAAGCCCTTTAGATCAACTCAGCGATAAAATTGTATCACAGGCACTCTCCGAAGGCACATTGGACAGTAATCCTGGCCCAGTTTGTGTGCAGCTGCAGAGAACTATGTAATTTCCATGAGGGGGCTCTGGCACAGATGCACTGAATTTCCATTTTTCTTTTTTCTTTTCTCCATACATATTCCACAGCAGGACTAGGCAATCATCTGACCAGATGCCCACAACTGCCCAGCAACATTGCAAAAACCCAGACCAGATAAAGGTAGAACCTTGCAAGGCCAGGAGAAGGAAGGTAAAAGAGACTCAGGCAACTAAACACATTCAGGGATGGAGAATGGTCCAACCAGTTGCCTGGGACATGGTGACCCATAGAAACTTCAGGGCCTGAGTCACCGTCTCTCAATGAACTTGACCTAGCATGAAATCTCATCAATAAAATCAGGAGAAGAGCATTTTAGAGTCATCGCATAAGAAGGAACCCCAGAGATCTGTTAGTTTCTGTATTAACCAAAGGGGTGCTGATGCAAAATACCAGAAATTGGTTGGTTTTTATAAAGGGTATTTATTTGGGATAGTTGCTTACAGTTACCGGGTCATAAAGCATAAGTTACTTCCCTCACCAAAGTCTATTTCCACGTGTTGGTGCAATATGGCTGCTGACGTCTGTGAGTGTTCAGGCTTCCTGGGTTCCTCCCTTTCTGGGGCTTGCTTCTCTTTCCTCTGTGAGCTTACTTCTGGGCCTTCAGCTTAAGGCTTCAGCATCAAACTCCAACATCAAAACTCCAACAGTAAGAACCCTCAACTCTCTCCTTTGCCACGCCTTTTATCTGTGAGTCCCCACCCACCAAGGGACAGGGACTGAACACCCTTATGATATGGCCCAGTCAAAACCACAATCATAATTCGGTCATGCCCAGGAACAAACCAGATCACAAACATAATCCAATATCTATTTTTGGAATTCATAACCATATCAAACTGCTACAGACCTAAATCCCTAATTTTAAGTTTGAGATCAAGTCTCAGAAAGATAAAGCACATTACATAAGATCACACAGCGAGTTTGTAATAAAGCTGGAATGAGAACTCAAATCACTACCTCTATTTGTCAATCATCATGTTTCCTATGACCAGCATTTCAGATTGTTAGAGGACAACTCTCCATGCCAACAGAACTGACAGGCTTGCTTTGTGTTGATCCTAGTGGACGCAAGGAGTTAAACCCCAACTCTAATGAGGCCAGGGGCCGCTGAGCCCATTTGTCTAAGGGTTGTACCTGTGAATTTGTGTTTGTGGCTAGATGCTGCATTGAACATTAAAGTCAGGTAGTCTAAGGGAAATATAACAATCAGATATTTCTTCCCTTGTTCATGCTCTCTAACCCCAAACTTGATGAGGTCCCTAAGGATTTTTTTTAACTGTGCTTTCCTTCCAGAAGCCTCTGCAATTTGACTTCCCATCAGCTCCTGCCCTCACCGTCCTGGTTTCACATACCCACCCACACTTACCAAACAGAAATAATTTATAGTGGTCCTGCTGCAGATTGCTTCTAAACAGCTGGGCTCAGACAAAGCTCTGGGGATGAGTTCGGATCAAGAGTTATCTTCCCTGACATGCTGTTTCTGTATTTGCATACATGTGGATTGGATGTTTTAATTAGTCCTGTCAACTGGTCTGGTCACAACTCCCCACCAACTGCTTTGCTTCTAAGGTGAGTGGGTGATGACTGTTATTGAAGAGGTAGAGTGCCCTGATTTCTAGAAAATGAAAATAACACCTGGGTATCTGCATCTTATTTGTTCATGCATGTTCAACAACTACTTATGAGGGTTTATTAAGTGTCAGGCATTGGGCTAAAATGGGGGACTTCTAAGAGAAATTAGCCATGGTCCCTGGCCTTAAGGAGAGCACAGTGTTCTAATGGGCAGCAAATGTGTAATCATGACGATACAGAGACACACGGGGTGTCATGGAAGACCAGAGGAGATGCACTTCAGCCAGCCCCGGGGGTGGGAGTAGGGGGGGGGGTATGTGAGGGAGGGATGGTGGTGTTCATTGGTGAGAATTAGCAAAGGCTTCCCAGAGAAGGAGATGTTTAAATTCAGTCCCCAAGGATGTGGAGGAGCTGATGAGGAACAGGGTAGAATTGGGAAGGCTTTCTTGGCAGAGGGAATAGAAGGAACAAAGAAATGAAGGGGAACAGCAGAATGGGAGAAGAGGCCATAAAGAATAGAGGTGGTGTCATTTTCCAGGAGGACTGACAGTTGAAAATAGCACTTGGGAATGTGTGAGACATAGAGAAGGGGAAGAGGAGGAGGTCCAGGCAGAAAATACTCTCCTGACATTTGCCTAATATTTCACGTGCATCATATTGCTTTCACATGCATTGTTTTATTGCCTCCCCGCCCCCCAGACTAGCCTTATAAAGATTATAGAAAGCTGCTAATCCTTTCTAAGTTCACCAGTGACCCCCTGATCACCAACCCCATGACTCAATTTTCTATCTCCTTCCTGCTTTGCCACACAGACTACCTTGCCCACCGCCCATCCTCCCTCAACCCCCAGGATCTCCCTCACTCCTGATCTTCCTCCTAGCTGTCTAGTTTTCCTTCTCAGTCACCTCAATGCCTAGTCCAAATCATGGCTAATGTCTCTTACCTCTGCAGGTCCTTGGTCCTCTTGTCACATCACTCCCATGACTTCAGTTGTACTCATATGTTCATGATTACCAAATCCCAACTCCAGCTCCTGCCTTTCCCTTGAGGTCTAGTCATGAACTTCCACCTGACCAACCATTCACCTCAAATCTAACAGATGCCTCGCTGAATATGTCCACACCTGAATTCGTGATCTCCTTTGTGAAACCTTCTTTTCTGGCTAAAGTCTCCATATTCTTTGGGAATCAGGTACTACTCTCCAACCAGTCTTTCAAAATGAAAGTCTATAAATTACTCCTCAGTCCTTTCACCCCCAAATCTCATCAATCAGTAAATTGTCTCTTCTAATTCAGAACCATTTCCTAGATCTGGCCTTATCCTTCTGCCAACTCAGTTGCTGCCACCATTGCAATATATTATTGTCCATATGCCATATCACCTGTACCCTGCTCACCCAGACAATTATTTCTAGTGCCAGAGGAAGTCATTCCCAAAAAACTACTGTTTGGCATGTTCCCCTGATTAAAATCCTCCTTTGACTTTAAGTTAAAATTCAAATTTTAAAAAATGTTTTACTGTAGTGTGACCCTTCACAGTGTGACCCTTGCATAGTTCCCCAGCCTGGTCATCTACAGTTTTACCCATGAACACTGCACTAGAGCATGCTGTACCCTTTCATGATTTATCACCTTGATACACACTGTTCTCTCTGCTTGAAACTCCTCCCCCCACACTTCCATGGCTCAAGTTGGAGGTCCTCCTGTGTGCTCCCATTGCAGTTCTTATTCTCCCGTATTGTACTTACTTGTCTCCCTAGTCAGACTGCATGTCTTAGGAATAGGATCTTTGTCTTATCCACAGTCATACACCCAGTGCTTAACACAGTAACTGGCGCATAGTAGGTACACACACATGCACACTCCTACCTGTTAAATTGATTTGTATGCCTGTCTGGTCCTTTCCTACTCATGCCGCAAGACCTAATTCAATATTACCTCTTCTGTGAAACCTTCAAGCGAGCATCATTATTTATTTCCTCCCTAGGATGCCATAGTAAATTTTTGGTTCTTTATTATTACACTTGTTAGGCTGAATTAATATTACCTTTTCTATTCACTAGCCACTGGATTACATTCCTAAAGGGTGGAGAACAACCTATGTTGAACTATGGCTGGCTTATGGTTGAGACTGAAAGATTATCTGGCAAACAAATGAATCAACAAATTACAGAAAGGTAAGCCAGGGCTTGGAGAAATTGAACATCTTGTGAAAAGTCAAACATGTGATCACTGGTATATCTGCAACTAAAAATTCTTGGCTCTGTGTTCCCAGAGTTTTCCTTTAAAGCATAAACTGGAACCTGTGATTCCTCCACACAGCACCACCTCTTCGAAAACCCTCTCCAAGTTCTCTCTCCTTTTACTTGGATAGCAGAACCCTCCGGTGGCCATCATATCCCACTGCACATAGGGTAGCCAGCTGGTCTACCATGCAGGTTGCCAGGTATTGACAGCCCTCACAGTTGTGTAGCACATTATGCTTTTCAGATGACTGCTATGAACAATGAAGCCTCCTAACAGGTACACTGAGCCAAGCCTATGCTTCGAATCTTGAGCTGAACCAGGCTTTGAATACCAGCTCTGCCATTTACCAGCTTTTACAACATTGAATAAGTCACACACCTCATTGAGCTTGTGTTCACTCACCATGAGAGTAAAAATAACTACCCTTCATGGTTGTTGTGAAGAAAACTGTTAAAAACATTAGCAGTAACATATAAATTTTTCTTATGCTTTGTTATTGAACTTATGTAAATGTATTTACATAGCAGAAGTTCAATAATTAATAACTATGAATGGCATCAAACTATTCACTGCTTTCTTTTCAACTTTTTATTTGAGCCCTGAATCCTCCTTTTCTCTCTTTGTTGGCCTCCTAGACCCCAATAGCATGAGGGAAGAAGAATTCAGATTTAAACGAAGAGAATATTTACAGTGCCTTCCCCTACATTATAAATCTACTATGTACATGTCCTGTTCTAACATGACTTTTGAAATCCTTACTGTCTTCACTTTTAGAAAAAAAAAATGTTAGAAAAGACATGCAAAAGAAATCCAAGAGTAACGTGAGGTAAAAGGAAACCTACAGAAGTTTTCCCCAAGGGTGCCAAGCATCTTCCCCAAATGGGAGATACAGCCAAAAGGTCCAAGCATTTGGGATGTGTTAGGTCTATTTCAGGGAATTCTCACAGATTTGTTCATTTGTTCAATATAAAGCCAAATCTTGTAGGCTTTATATTATAAACCAAAAGTTCCCAACCTATGAGCCAAGGACCCTTAAAAGATAAGGAGCTATTACAAGGAGTTGGAAATTTGTAAGCAAATTGTCATCCCTCACTTGAAAAAATTATGCTTTGCAAATACACATACACATGCATTTTATTTTCAAATGAATGGTTGTAAATAAAAAATATAAACATAAGCAGAATCATCACTGAATTTATAGGAGCTGTTTGTCACTATACATTTCCCTAAAAAGTAAATTTTAGAATGATGAACAATAATACAAAGGCTTCATTCCTGGGGGGTGGGGGGGGGACGTTGGCAGGGCATATGTTCTGCAAAAAGTTTCGCCCGAAAAGCAATGTCAATGCCAGAACACTTTTTTTTAAGCCAGAACCCAGGATATTGGCTTCAAGCTGAGATTGTAGTGGATCTGGGAAGAGGCTTCCCAGAGCAACTGAGAAACATGTGCATGTGGTGGAGTCACCTTGAGAGATTCTCCTGCTCCTGAAGATGAAGCTATTCAGGTCTCTTTGCCAGCTTAATCCCCCACACAGCCCTGGCATGAAATGCAGGAAGAGCTAATCTTCCCTCCCGCCCATCTGGGGGGCCCGGGAGGGAGTACAGCAGCAGCTGCCAACGGAGGGCAAGCAGGAGGATGAGCAGAAGAGGGCAATGGCCACGCCACCCAAACAGACGCAAGCATTTCTCTTCTGTTCCTCCCAGGTCCCTCTCCATCAACCCAGATGACAGGGCACCAGCGAAAAGTAAGTCTGGCAAGCATGCGGCCAGGAGAACACAGTGGTAAAGAGCGAGGTGACTAACCTCATCAAGCCATCACAAATTAAATACTGCCTGCGCAGGGGTGTTCACCTCCCAGCTGGCTCTGGGAGCAGGAAGCTGAGATTTTCTGTGCTCTGACCAGATAAGAGACTGCAAGTCAGCTAGTCTGCCTAGGTAGGAAAGAGAGGACTGAACTGAAGTCACAGCAGGGTTTGTGTTAGGTTGGCAACTAATTACCAAGACAACACACCAGTCGCTCAAGCAGGTCACCGCCGGCCATTTCAGGCGACACGAACGTGGCCCGCGGTAGACGAGCCAAGGTCTCCTTTCTTCTATTGGGCTGGCAAGTTTGGAATAACAGGTCGCTGGTTAAGTCACTCAGCTCCACCATGTCTGTGTTTCAGTGCTAGGGGAAAATGATGCTATAAATACCTGCTTACGGTTGACGGGGGTGAGGGAGGCGGGCGGTTCAATTAAGTGTGGTTTGTGAAGTGCTCTGAAGTTGCCGGATGAAAGCCGAACTCTGAGTGCCAACTGTTATTGTTAATTAATTATTGTCAACGCAATTATTTACTCTGTGTTTTCAGGCTGACGAGCCCTTGTTTATGGGTAAAAGGAGGCTTTATTTCTATATTTCCCTTCCTATTCTTCCACTCACAGCAATGGTCCATAATCTGTCACCGTCTTTTTCCTGCCCTTTGCTTCCTCTTCATTTTTCCCATGTCACTACCTGGAAAGCAAAGCATTTAGCCTCCCCCTTCCACCCTGGAAGCCTTTCATAGGAGAGAGAAATCCTTATTAATGTAAACATAAACTGGAAAATACAACAGGAATCTGAAACAGAGTATTCTTATTGTCAGCCAGGAAACACAGAGACCCTTTGAGGAAAAAAATATGCAATTAATCCTCAGCAGACTACATAGCTAAAATATGGAAGTCTTTCTGCTAGGATGGCTTCTGCTGCTGGCGTGAGCATGACCTCTGTGGCGCAATGACACCCCCCATCAGAAAGCTGAATTGGAAATTCCCAGAGGCAGTGACTCCATCAAGAGGGCCGGGCTCCTCTCCTTTACAACCTCCTGCCCCCTTCCCCCAATAAAACAAGGCCAGCTCAACTCAACTTCAATTTCTGTCTTCAGTTGGTTCGGATAACAATCCTATAGAATTCCTAGAATAAAGTGTGTCTCTGAGATGAAAAGGAGGGAGACCGGGCCAATGAGCGGAACAAAGCAACTGCATGGAACAATGCACGTCTTCCCTTCTTGGCTGCCACCTGGCGCCCACCACGTTGGCAGCTGATTCAAGGGCATTGTGATGCCAGGCAAAGAGGATCCCCAGTGAACTGTAGCTTTTATGAATAAATTGTTCTTGCCAAAATTGGTCGGTTGTTTGTGGACATTGATTTATTTTCTCTGATTCTTTCTGATTGTTATATTTTGGATGGTGCTTACTGATGTGAAAAAGCCATCTAGTATTGCTGATAAATCTAGAGATAACGGCAGAGGTCAAAGAAAAGGAAAAGGAAGCAAAGAAGGTGTGCTTGCCATGCAGTGGTGAAAGATTTTACTGTAAAGAACAACTCCATTTCAATGTCATTTTGTCCTGTGTCATAATGAATAATTGGCTGAGTTATTTACTTTGTTTATTTTTCCTTTTGGAGTTAAAGATAGACTAGCAATCACAGTGGAAGGGCTTTGTTTTAGCTGACTGTTCAGACATCTTAGCTGTGACTTCTTTTTCCTTCTTTTCCCTTGAACTTGTGCATTTGTGCATGTGTTTGCATGCCTATGTCTGAGTGTTTGAGTGTGTGTGTAAGAGACAGAGAGGGAAAGAGAGTGAGAATGGAGTGGAGAGTAGAGGAAGAGGGAGGGAGGGAGTTTGCCAGTGTAGCAATAGCGCCACTGGAGAATGGAACATTTTTCCTGTATTGCTTTGAGTATGCACACTTACATTGTCAAGGTTGTGTGGATGGGAGCATTTGGCACCTTCAAGGTGAGCCAGAACCTCTCTCGGCCTCAGTGCTCCTCTGTGCTAGACTCCCAGTGCCAAGCCTGCATCTGGTGGGCTTTCTAAAAAAAGAGCATTGAACTCAGTTTAACTTCCAGGCAGGATAGTTTGGTTTCAAAGGAGGAGAATTAGGGAGGGGAAGCATGTGAGGAGAGAGTGGCAAGATGTTGCCGATCGACTCTGACTTCTTCCACCTTTGGATCACGAAAATTGAAACATGACACCTAAAATAGGTCAAAAGGTATTTGGGATAAAGCGGGATAAGCTTTAGTCAATTACCCCAGTGTGCAGAACGCCTGCTTTTAAATCCTGAGTTGGGTTTACTCACAGAAGGTGAAATGATCTGCCAACATCCAAATCCATTTGAAAATTGACCGGAGGGGCACTCTAGCCAAAAAAGATAGCTTCTTCCATAATAAGGTAACAAATGCAACAATTGCACAGAGACTGGAACTTACAACGGCTCATCTGTGTGCTGGCTCTCGCTCTCATTTTAGGTGGCAGCACAGCAGGCAGAATTAAAGGAGCAAGTGCTGGTTCTGATCATTTTCCCACATCCTCCCTGTCAGGCCGGGTCTCCTGAGCAGAACAAACCTCAAATTCAATACAACAGAGACAAAGAAGAGAAGAGGAACCATCAGTTGAGAGGGAAATATTAATAATAGAAATGTTGAAAATGGAGGAGGGGAGAGATTTTTTAAACCTCACTTTTAGACACACTGAGTATTTAGTATCTTTACTTTTCGATAAGATTCCATGAAGGCACAGGGTAGACCTATTTTAAAAAGGCATAGGTCTTCTCCTTGGATAAATTTTTGCTACTTGGACTTTTTGGCCATAGGTCTGGCAGCCAGTTGTTTTATTCAAGAAGCAAGTTGAAAACCATCATGCACAAGTTTGGCTTAATCTCTACTGATTACTCTTTTTTTTTTAAGGTTTTTTTCTTAACCTTAACGAAGCAGAGAGTTCCAGAACAAAAGCTCTCACAGATTCTTTCCCCAACTGCTGTCGATCCTAGCTGTACGCTTAACCCACTCCGCTGGCAAAGTCATTATCCACAGCAGCTCTAACATGGAAATGCCACTGCCAGGGGCCATATTTGTCTGCAAGCTTTATGTTTTAAATATAGTTCTGTTGTTTGTCTGCCTCCTTGTTATATATCCTTAATCATGTGCGTACAGCGGGCGAGAATTACATTCATCTCATTTTCTTTGTCCAAAACCTCAAAGAGAACTATCACTTGAAAGAGTGTTAGGCATACAGCTCGTATTCAATAAGTGGATACACTGAACTGAATTGATCTACAAAACTTTTATTGAGTGTTCAATATGTTCAAGATACTGTAATTTTTGTAAATGTTCAAGAGCCCATACCTTTAGGCAGCCTGCAAGCTAATGGAGGGGGAGGCATAAGCAGAAGACACATTAAAGAGCAGAAGACAAGGTGGACTAAAATGAGTACTGCATAAGGGGTGCAAATAACCTGCATAATAACAGCATAAGAAGGGATTGGAGACAGAGGACCAGTGGAGGCTTCGTGGAGAAGGTGGCATTCAAGTTGGGTGTGGAGGAAGCATCAGGGCTCTGATAAATAGGACAGGAGAGGGATTCCTGGCTGAGAGAGCTGGGAGGCGAGAGTGATGTTCAGGGTCCACTAGTACTGCTTTGATGTAGGTTACCTAGAAGGATATGCTGACAATCGAATCCAAGCCTTGCCTACAGAATTATTTCACTGGGCTGTTTCTAGAGTTAATAAACTCTCTTCAACCCCCAAGAATGAAAGAAAGGAGGTAACTTGCAAAATCAGAGTTACTCCAGGGCAGAATCCACCACGGGAGTCATGGGGTGCTGACTCCTCTAACTATCATGCAGATGAGGACTCTGAATTTCCCAGCTCTCCAACTATTAAATCCCTGAACCACACTGACACCCTTCCCACCCCCACCCATGGGTCATTTAAGAGAACTCACAGAATCACAGATACAGAGCCTTCCGCCAGACTTTCAGAACAATTTCACCTCGGAGGTGAGAGCGGATATGAGAAATTTCAGCCCAAAGAGTGATTTTTTTCCCCCAAGGCTGTCATGAGCTCCTGAAAACAGGGGTTTATAATGGAAGTGCCATCGCAACTGCAACTACGTGGCTGGGGAAGTGAGACCCTGTCCTGAAGGACAAGCACTATAATAAGAAGCAACACTGAAGGGATGCTTAGAAAGACAGCCAGGATGTGCAGTCATCTTTTTCTAGATCATCACCTCTCCCAGTAGCTTCCACTCCTAGCTAAAAAGATACACAAGTTTCATGGGAGAAAATGGAGTGTAAGAATAGGAAGTTTTGTAATAGGAGGAAAATGAATTGTGAAGGACATCTGTCTATGACTGGAGGCAGTTGTCACACGGAGGCTCTGATAACCTCAGGGCTCTTGAAGGTTCACTGTGGGTCAAGTCCCTCCTGGCCAGCCTCTGAGCCTCTGAGCAATCCAGGAACTGTCCCTGAACCAGTTTTCTTAACATTCCATTTGAGTTTAAACTCAAGGTGGTGGAAATTGGGCTCTCCTACTAGACACAGCAGCATTAAATGCAACCCTTCAAAGAATCATCGCCAATGTTAGCACAAAAAAGGAAGTTCTCTCTCCAAGAGTCATATGACCTTCATTAACCTGCCTCCATATGCCAAGACCATGTGGAGCTTCATCAAATTACTAACATTGCCCCAATTCATAGAGAAGAAAACTGAGATTCACATGGAACGTCAGGTAGAAAAAAGTCTGCAGAAAATAAAAATCACCCTTTGTCATCAGGAAACCAAATACATATATGCATACAAGCATACGTGCATACATTCTATATCTATCTGTCTGTCTGTCTATCTATCTATCTGTCTATCTATCTATCTATCTATCTATCTATCTATCTATCTATCTATCTGGATCAAAGCTATAAGCAAGTCCCTACATTGCTTGTCTCTTTACCAATGGCATACAAACACCCTTTTATATAACAGAAGGCCACACAAAAGCTGTGGGCCTCAGGCTTTCCCTCATGCTAAGTGGGGGCAATTGCTTTCTGTACTATGCTGTTCTTAAATACCTCATTTCTCAGTGCTTTAAAATAAAGATGATAAAGCCAAGGATGTTTCTAACTTGCTTTGTTTTGTTTTTGCTGACATGTTCTCCTTTCTCCCACCTACTCTGAGCTAGATTTCCTTCTCACTTTTCTTTATCACTAGAATCTTACTCATCACCTTCCCTGGCTCCTATTTGGATGAGTGCCTTATTTTTGGAAGTGTATTGTGGTCTTGGTCCCCTTGTTACTTATACCATACCCCACTTCCATGGCCTTGTCACAAAATGGGAACCCCTTGCCCATGGATGAAGCCATAGTTCATACTCAATATGTAGTAATTGGAATGAGCCTCTTGGGTCCAAAGCTTCTTTCTCTGCATGAAAGCCTTGCCAGCCTGCTCCTAAGACTTCCTGTGGGGAAAAGGTCTTAGGAAACCAACCTCCAAAAGCAGCACTTTTCTACCTCTTAACAATTTCCAGGATGGGAAAGCTGTGTGTTATATTAGGATCGTGTTTCTCAACTGGAGACTATTTTGTCTCCCCGGGGACATTAGACAATGTCATTACACATTTTTGGTTGCCACAACTGGGTAGAAGAAGATCCTGCTGGGAAGGTACTTCCAGGCATCTGGTGGATTGAGTGAAGCCAGAGATGCTGCTCAACCTCCTAGAATGCTCGAGACAGAAGCCCTCCAAGGAATTAGATGGCTCCAAATGTCAAGAACGCCAAGGCTGAGAAACCCTGTATCATGGTATTCTAGAAACTGTGGATATTTCTAAGACACTGTAAGGTTTCCATAAGACTTTGACCGTGTTCTCTCTTTGATGTTACAAAATTTCTCTGTCATAAGGGGAACAGGTTCCATCATATTCAAGCAGATGAAGAACAAGTCTCAGAGCATGGCTACTTGTTTGAAGTGGAACAAATGCAATGCCAACTCCGGAAGCTATGCCTTCCAACACAATTCGAGTGTTGCTAGTGCAGACTCCTACTGCTATGTAGCCAGGCTGTTGCATATGCTCTCTCTATAGCTGCCTCTTTCTGGACAGTTTATGTAGTTACAAACCCTTCCAAAAGCCTACGTATATCACAGGGACCACATGTTTATTTCTTTCCCAATCGTATGATAGAGCCCAATAATTTGAAGTTGGTAAGGCACATCTTACATAAATAAGTTTAACAATTTATGCTTTAAATCAATGAATGCAACCTTACTGGCAAGCACACACAATTTACTAGTTCCCTCTCATCTTTCCATTGCACTCATTACTGGCAGGTAGGAGAAATGATACCAGTCCGTGTATCTGAATGTTAAAAATTCCCACTTGCAAAAGAACCTTTGGTTTTAAAGGAAAACTAAATATGTGGCTTTGTGGTTAGTCCCACTCCCCAGATTTTTGCTCCCCATGACCTGCTTGCACACATACACCTGCATGTTTAATGAAGAACATGCAGAGAACCACAATACTTTTTTTTTTTTTTTTCATTTTTCCAGAATGGACCACGACCCTTCCTAAGAAAAGAGATTTCGGCAAAGTCACTCTAGTTTTCACAGTCCATGTATGGTCATTGAGAGGTAGTGCAAAGAGGAGCCAGGGAGGGGGAAGAGACCAACAGAAGCTCATGTGTAAGTATAGTGTTTGTGATGGTATTTGAGAATTGTCCTCTGGATCATCCCCAACCAGAGACAACTCATTCCTCAAAGCTGAAGCGAAGTCCTATCATTTAGATATTCACCTAATTTAAGATTTGCACTTCTAAGAATCTCCTAAAAACTGATTAATATTCTTGGAGAAGATTCCAAATGTAGCCCTTAGCAAAACAACACTAGCAATAGAGTGCACCAGACAAGTCAAATGGACCACAATGCAAATCTTGTGTCTACCACTTAGCATGACATTCCAACGCATGCCATTACACATCATTTGAAGCTTGTAAAGATTAAATGGCATAACACATGTGTAAATGTGACACTCTATAAATATCATTGCCCTCTATTCCTTAGCATGAACTAATACATCAGGTCATGGATGTCAGGGATTCCCCCTGGTATAAAGAAAAGGACAGGGCACTCTCCATGGAAGAAGGCATAGGTTTAGGGAAGGAGCTGGGACTAAGTCCACAGGGCTCCTACATGGAACCAGTGGAGGGGCCACTGAAGAGTGGCATGGAGGAACATCACCACAGGCTCCCGCTGCCTCTTCCATGGCCCTGTCTGTGTTAATTCTGATGAAATAGATCACCCAGCACCTACATCTCCACCTCTGGTCTATATCTTAAGACACTGAGAAGGCTGTGAAAGGTACAGGGACTAGCTCCAAGACATTCTGCTCCAAGAATTGGCTGAAGATGGCCCCATGCCTGGCAGCCTCCCGCCCAGTCCCTCAGCAGGCTCCCAGCCTCCTGGCCTCTTGGTCTCTTGCAGGCCTCCATCCCCCCTTCCCACAAAGCCTTCAAGGGTAGCAGCAGCCCGTTGCTGGGAAGCCTGGCTTGCAGTGTATGTCCTTTTAAGCCTGCACCATCTGTTCTGGGTCCTCATTATGAATTCATAATGAACATATGTGACAATTACCTCCCTAAAAGGGAAAAATCAGATTTTTGTGATTTCGGTTCAGGCAAATGCACTTTGTGCAAGCAAGCATCTATTGGAGGTGGGTTTTCATTATTCCTTTTGTGTTTGTTTTCATCTGTTATTTCTCTTAACCCTTGAGAAATCATTTGCCACAGAAAAGTTGTAGACTGAAGCGCTTGCATTAAGTTCAGAGTAATAAAAAATGAGATGCTAAAATTTCTCACCCTCCAAATAGGGGGAAAATTAAATGAAATAAAATAATAAAATAATAAAATACATACATACATAAATAAGTAAGTAAATAAGATAATATAAGTAAGTGAAAATTAATGGAATGGAATGGGATGGGATGGAATGGAATGGAATGGAATGGAATGGAATGGAATGGAATGGAATCAAAACGAAACTAACAAAGAATTAAAATCGCATTGGGGTGCAGCAAATTACTGTGCTGGAGAGCAAGGTCTACAGAGTCTGATTTCTGGGTTTGAATCTTTGCCCAAGTGCTTCTCCGCTGTGTGCTTCTCCTAGAGCAAGTTGCCCTAAGTCTTACAGCTCCTCTCCACATAAAAGAAATAATAATAACTCCATCATAGAGTCGATGTCAGTCCTGAGAGGACCCATACCAAACGCTACCTGACATACGATAAGGGCACACTAGGCCTCAACTTTTATCATAGGTTTTCTGAGCCTCAGTTTACCAACTGTGAATTGGGAGGAAGTTTGACATTTTATAGATGAATAGTTTGGAACACACCTGGACCTCATTTTCCAGACACCTAGAATCCTAAAATGATGACCTAGAAACTTTGAAACCCAGACAGATGTTTTTATTGTATTTTTATGTAAATATGTATGTATGTTGATGGAATAGATTAATATAGATAGGTAGATAGATGAGAAAGAGAGAGATGAGAGCTAGAGATAGATGAGAGATAAGAGACTAGATAGCTAGATAATGATAGGTAGATAGATGATATATAGATAGAGATATATATAGACTGATATAGAGACGTGTTTTCACATAGAGACAGTTTAGGAATCATATTTATCACTTTGATAATGATTATCTCTTTTGGTATGATTACAGAGACAGGGTGGAGAGAAAGTTTAGAAAAACAAACCAAAAAATCAAAACATGTAAAAGGCCAATGTCTTGGAGACCAATGTCTTGACTTGGAGCTTCAGCACAGGTATGACTATAACTGAGTGGGTCCTCCCCCTAGCAGACTGCACAGGGAAACTTGCAGAATGCTTTGGATTTATTTGCACATATGTGAGCCAGGTTAGATAAAAAGGAAGCCATTTTTAATACACAGGAAACAGAATTCCCCCACTCCCTCCCACCACTCACACACCCCTCAGCATGGCTGGATGACTGGGGAAGGCACAAGCCGGTCTTTTCCTGCTGCTCACAGAGGACATCACGAATGTGGTCAGAAGAAGGCTGTACAAACCAGCTCAAAAACAGCAATCAGGGTGTGTGAGATCCAGGAAAACACCTGGACGTGGTGGTCATGGAGCAGTTAATCCCATCCAAGCACAGCAGAGCAGGGAGGTGTTTGACCTCTGAAAGTGGGTTCAGGAAAGACCCACACTGTGACCCTACCACATGGGGCAGCTTTCATGAACTTACCACATCAGTTAGTTGCCTCGCAAAGCAAAGAGAAAGCTTAGCACCACCTGGTAAATGGAATTGCTAGCTCTCCATCCAGGAGCACATTAGGCATAGCAGTCACAGAAATGTGTTTCCCAGAAGGAGTAGCAGTGGACAGCTGGCAACACTCAGCCAACCCAAGCTCTGTGCAGCCCAGGGCAGCACAGTCTACCAGAAGTTCAGGAGAGTCTAGCAGAAGTCTTTGCACCAAGAGCACTGCCTAGGGAGCATGGGTGAATACTCAGTCCATTGTGGTAGCAGCATGCCTCACAGACAGGAGGGCATTGAGCCACATGGAGGAAGATCGTTAGTAACAAGTGTTAAGTGTTTGAATTTTCCTAACCCTACCCTTCACCTATTTCCCTCCAGAGATCTGTTCAATGTAGATACACAGATGGCCTGCAAACTGGCAACTGAATAGTCCTCTTATTCATCAGGACAATCACCCTCAGATCCCCCAAAGGCAGGGCTTTTGGTAAACTCCATTAGAGAATACAGCTTTGTTTGTTGTAGACACAAAGGTAGCATCAAATTTCCTAACTTACATCTACACTTTGTCCTTCGGTGACTTCCTTATAGAAATAGGAAATGAAAGAGGACCCCTTGGACCTGAGTCCAGAAAAAAAGCACAATTAGAGGAAAAAAATGCTGCTGGACTGGTTTCTGGTTTTTAGCTATGGGAATCCCACCTACTAGCAAATATGACCTCTACAGTTTTGAATAGGCTACTTCTCCTGTGGCCAGGGAGGGAACAGACAGTGGATTGGAATTGATCTCTCCAACAGTTTTCTGGTGGGCAAAAAAAAAAAGGGCAAAAGTTCTCTCCTTTATAGAAATGGGAAGCAAGGAAGATGAGTTCCCCTTTCCATCACAGTCACCCAACAAGTTGGCCAACAAAGAAGATGGCAATTCACCCAAAGCTTCCTTTTCTCCTGGGATCACCCCAGGAAGGGGAGTCCAAGATGTCTTCACTGTTGTAAAGCCAATTCAGAGCTGGGTGCATTCTAACCTCCTTCACCCTCTTGATCTCTTCATTTCCTTTCCAGGTGCATTGCAGTGCAGCCAAGAGAAGGTAAAGGTGAGTACAGGGAGAGGTATAGCAACACAGTCAGTGCCGAAGGGACACTGAAATTTAAAATTAGTTTTGGTTTGTTTGGGAACGAATTCCAAAGATAATTTGGGGAGAACCTGGCAATGCAAACTGCTCACACCCACAAACCCACATCATCCTTTATTTATTTATTTTAATTGAAAGTTGGGTTATTGTGTGGCCACTAACATCTTAAAGACCCTCTGGTTCAATCCTTCTCCCCAAGAACTGAGTCCTGGAAAGGGGAAATGCTTTGCTCACGTTCATCCAGCAAATTACTGACAGAGCTGGGCTCAGGATGCAGGCTTCCTAAACCCTGTGGGGTGTTCTTTCTTCTGCCTTGTTGATGAGCCAGTCTTCCTCTCTCTCATTACTTCTCATTCTCCATTTGCCAGAGATGGAACTTACTCAGTGCAATAACGCCCAGTTGTCAGCCCTCAAGTTCCTGCAGCTCTCATGTGCAGCATCCCACACCATTCGGAAAGGAAATGAGGTGTGGCCTGAGTAATCTGGTCTAGGTGGTGGGGAGGGAGGACGCAATCTCACTGTTTTCCCTCAGTCGGATCTTGAAATTGTAGCTGAGATGCCCTGGAAAGAACGCTGACCTTGATGTTCTCCGATCTCATTCTCTGGCCTCTTATCTCCTCTGCCTCCACACCATATGTCAATCTGATCCTCTTGTTCCCTATTTATTGATCTTTAGTTGGTCCCCACCTGCATGCAGGTACAAGGCACTTGAGTATCTTCAGAGATACTCCAACAATTTGAGGAAATATATTTTAATTCCTGTTTTCATTTTCTCTGAAAATATAAAAATTAACACAAACATATTCTGGGTCACCTGGATGCTGACCTTATAACATAATCTTGCCAGGCAATCAGAGTGCTTGTGTTTGTGTTTACAACAGCAGCAGTGACAAGTTACACTTCTTTAATACTGAAAACTAATGAGAAAAGAACAGAGGCCGACTAAATACATAAATTATGCTTTCATTTCAACGGGAAGGTCAAATGACCTCAATGTTCAAGGCAGAAATGAAGATTTCCCAGTAGTTTGAGCAGAGAGAGAAGGTAGAAGAATTGAATCATCACACGTCACATGGGAATAGGCATATGCCAAACTGAAAAGACCCCACGTTGCAGCAGTCGGTAACCCACACATAATTACAAATTAGTTTAGGCAAACAACCTAATGAAGTATTGAAGTATGCTGCTAATTTATATCTTGCTGGTTTTCAGTTTCATGTGTATTCAGCTGCACATTTCTTTGGTTCTCTGGTTTTACGAGAGCCACAAAAGCTGCCTTCCATAATATGTTTGTGCATATTAACCTATATTATAATAAAAATATTTAGACAACATTTGAGACTTGATGAAGACATCAACTGGGGTCCCCACAGGAAAGAGATGGCACAGGTAGAAGGATTTGCTTGAAAAGGGTTTATTAAAGAGGCCGTTTACAGGAGCATGAGCAGTTTACGGAGCCCTCAAAGGTTGGTGACAGTGGGGAACCCTTATCCCCTGGGTCTGAGGGAACAGAGCGAGGTTTCCCAGAGGACAGGAAGAGCAGGCACCAAAGGAAGGTGGACCGTAGCCTAGAGAAACTAACCACTTCCAGAACATAGCTCAGAAGCAAGGAGGGACTGGGGGATAAATACCCCATGCACTCTTTCTGCCACCCCAGCGGCTCCTATCAGCCCAAGCATCTGGAAGCCAGAGGGCAGAAGAACCTTGATGATGCAGTCCATACAGGTCAGACTTCAGGCCCAGAGAGCAGCTTAAGAAAGTAGAGACTGGATGGGGAGGGGGAGAGAGAATAGCCAGCACAATGGGGATTTCTTTTTCTTTTAAAAGTGGGTCATGGTGTATGCCTAGGCAACTTGAATCTCCATGTGCCAACTGGGTCCTGAGCCTCAGCAGAGTTGCAACACTTAGTCTCCAGTTTGTTGGACTTACCCAGGCCTGCTAACAAGGAGGTAAGAATGGTCAACCACCACATCAAGGAACTGAGAGAGTCTACAGCTGCAAGCAGGAGAAGCCCATCCACCAGCCATGTGGAATCTAAGCCCCTTCTCAATTTAGAGTGGGCATCACCATCCCAGTGTCTACAAGATGGAGGAATAAAACATGGATTAGAATGTGGATTTACTGGTATTCTACTATAGAATTACTGTGATTCTAGCAATGGAAGAAATTATGTCATTGATGTGGAGATAGTGGCCACAGGAGTTACTGAAGGCAGAGAGAGGTAAAAAGAGGTATGGTATGGGAGCATTTTCAGAACTTGGAGTTGTCCTGAATGATATTGCAGGGACAGATGCAGGGCACTATATATCCTGGCATAACCCACTGAATGGACTGGTGGGAGAGTGTAAACTACAACATAAACTATAATCCATGCTGTGTAGCATTGCTCCAAAATGTACTTATCAAATGCAATGAATGTACCACCCTAATGAAAGAAGTTATTGATGTGGGAGGAGTGGGGATGTGGGGAGTGGGGTAAATGGGAGCCTCTCATATTTTTTAATGCCACCTTGTGTGTGATCTATGTATCTTTTTTAAAAAAGGAAAGATAATACAAAATAAAATAAAATATAAAGTGGGTCATATAATTTTCAAGTTTGAGAAACACTGTCTTGAAGGCTGTGGTCCAATCTTCTTAACATAGTCCCCAAGACATGCCCTGGACTGGGCTTTGCCTCCCTCCCTCCAGACTTTTATCTTTATGTTTTCTACTCTTAGCTTATTTGCTGGCCATGGGAAACCACTAACAATTTCCATAATAAACAATGTTTCAAGCCTCTATCCCTTTGCCGACATTAAATTCTTTGCCCAAAACAGTCCTCTTAATCCCACCTTGCAAGATTCAACACAAACATCGGTCTTTCTATGAAACCCTTCCTGCCTGCTCTCAGCTCAGATGAAACAATTAACCACCACTCCTCAGTACTCCACAGCGATCTCCACATACTTCTGCAGAAGGACGGTAATTCTCCTCTTTAGCACTGTCTCAGTCATCTTTTTATTCACACCAACTAGAAGTATAAAGGAACGCAATAAACACTGGAAGGGAGAAAGAGGAAGGAGGGAGGGAGTGCTAAATGAGATGATACGAAGATTTAAATGTTGTCCTTAAGTGTTCTTGGGCAATTTACAACTTCTCCGGGTCTCAACATGCTCATCAATAAAATGAAGAGAGTAATATCCAGGTTCTCATGTGTCTTAAGAATACTGAAAAGGAATGCTCCTAGTGCAGTAGCTGGCTTCCTGGAGACACTCTTTTAAAAATGCTCATTTATCCATTCCTCCAGTATCTCCACATACCCACTCTCTTGCAGGAACTGAAAACACTGTAATTCTGTTCCTGTCAGCTTTCTAGACTGACTCCCTAACCTACTAAAGCATATGGGGCTCCTTGTATAGATCTGCTCATGACTGCCTCTAGAGAGAAGCACAGACCCTCTTGTTGAGAACAGGAAGGGAAAAAGTAAGACGTTAAAGATGGGTACATGGAAGCAGATGTTTTTACCGCTGAAGGCCAAAAACCCAGCAGAACTTTTTCCTTCAGATGTGAATGAATATGCTACTTTTATCCCTGGAGGGAAATTTTAGACCAGAGCAAAACCCAAGGGAACCTCTGGCTAAGTGAGATGCAGCACAAGGCAGTCAACACCAGCTGCCTAAAATCAAGTCAAATACACTCAACCTTAAGCTCTTATCTACAAGGTCAATCACAGCTAAAAGAGATTGTTCCAAGGACAACAGGGAACAGGACTAACATAAACTGAAAACAAGAAGTGCTCTGAGGCCCTACGCCATTTCAAGAGTTTTGGCTTTCCATATAAACTCCCAGATGTCCAATGGAACTCTATTCCCTGTTGCATTTCTGCCAAAAAGCTTTGAATGAATATCAAGGATCTGCTGGTTGAGAGAGGATATTTGCTCCCAGACTCATTCTGTTGGTGATATTGGACTGACTTTGTGAGTCTCCATTGGAATGAGACAACTCAACAGACACCAACGTTATTTTTTAGTAGACAACATATTCCATCTCTAACTCTTTGCATTGGCAAAGTAGGGAACTTACTATTCAAGTTTATGTAATTTGAATTTCAGACTTGTGTACCTTCCCAGGGAGCCAAAAATTTTACTGGTGGCGCCTTTGGATCAATGTTTTTCTGCAGCTCAGTTTTATTTAATGTGAGAGACAAGAGGAGACGGACTCACCAGGGAGGGAGGAAATCCTTCTTCATTGAAGATACGTGAGGTTGTTACTTTTCCAATCTCCTTCAATTTTTATTTATCTCCTTCAACATACTATACATTAAATCCTAAAAACATAGGATCTGAATAATAATCTCTCTTGTGGAGAAATTTTTTTTAAACATTGACAATGTCTCAGTATTTTTATTTTCTGCCCTCCAGAACATCTTATGATGACTCACCTGCAGTTTGTGATTGGTATGTACATTTAGGTTCTTCCTTCCATACTTACCAGTTTTACCACATCTTATCTTAATAGTTAGGTTTTATGACCTGACATGTACTACCTTGTACCTCTCCTTATTGAGTTTTACTACAGTTTGAACTTGCCAAGGCCATTTTGAATTTTCTTTGTATTTGCTACCACAAGCACATTAGAATTATTGGCACATTTTCCCACTCTGTACTTATGTCCTGCAATGGACTATCATCCAGACATCTTTCGGAAATGCCACATGAAATGCCGTCTGCTTACGTGTAAGCAATAACCACATTTTTAGAGTAGTCTTTCAAAGAATTGTTCATCCAACGAACAATCAAACTCATACGTTTTAAGCCTGTAGTTGAAAATATCATATGCAACACAGTAACAAAACTTACTAAGATGAATTAAGATCAAATTATTACTTTTCCTTGGCCTACTTTATCCAAGAGTCATAACAGGAAATCACAGGAAATCTAGAACCTTCGCTACTCAAAGTGTGATCTGTGGATTAGCACTACCAGGCATCATTTGGGAGCTTCTTAGAAATGCAGAATCTCAGGCCCCATCTCAGATTCCTGAATAAAAATCTACATTTAACCAGACACTGGTGATTCATTCGTACATTCAAGTTTGAGAAGCACTGCTCTAGATGATTTATTTTTTGATAAAGTATCCAAAGCTTTCCGAGGTGATTATAAATTGATAGGTTAATGATTTGCCTTATGATTGCCTTGATATTGATGGGACTAAAATTGTCAGGACAATCATTTTTCAAAGTTGGCACCACATTTGCCCTCTATCAGTCCTCAAGGAATTTTCCTATATGATTTCCCTAGGAAATGTTTAGAGGTTCTGCATTATCAACTCAATGTATTTCAAACTTTACTCCATCTCACTCCCTTCACACTCAAAGGGACACTCTGAATAGTTTAATAAATTTTTAAAGTAAAAATATGATTATTGACTGACTTACCATTGATAACAAATACCAAATTTTTAACTGATTGAGGAAAGCAATGCTTAAGGAAAATAACAGGCATAAAACCCACATTTGCACCTATGTCATTTTATTCAGAATACTTTGGCTTTTCTTCTGATAGAAAATGTTCAGTAGACAATTACTCTACTTCTCTGAACCATTGAACTTCACTGTGTAATACAGAAAGTATGAGATTTGGGGGTAGAGCTGGTTTTCAATACCAACACTTACCAATTAGGTAATCTTTGTCATGTTGTTTAATAGCCCTCAAATTCTGATCTACTATCTATAAAATAGAGTTAATAATAGTACCTACGTGTTAAGCACACTTATGAGAATCAAATAAAGTAATTCATGAAAAGGACCCCTCTGGATCAAATTGCATAGTCAATAAATGGTTGTTAATTCTGTTGCTATTGTGCTAATAATAATCTAATATTATTAAAGTCTCTGAAGAGTGAGACCCCAACTCATTCAATATTTTTTCCCCAGTGCCTGGCATATAGTAGGGACTCACTAAATAAGAATCAAATTAATAAATCCATTAATTCATTAATAATTGATAAATACTTAAGTGAATTTCTGGTTACATAGATGAATAAATGAATTGATGGAAAGACGGGTGAGTCCGGTTTCCTAATCCGTAAAATATGAGAGTTGAATTAATGATTAGCAAGTTCTAATTCTGAAATTTTGACCTAAATTATACATAATTTTAGGTTATCAGTGATTTTCAGATGTCCCAACCTAATAAATGAGAATGGGGCGTATTTAGGCGGAAAATTGTATTATGGGCCTAGGATAAACTCACGACGCTCACTGAGGCGAAGGCAAGGGACAAGCCCGCGGCCGCCCAGGGAGCACGTCCCACCAGTCACTCTGGTTGCGAATGTCATCCATTGTTGCTTTCAGCAAACCAGGGATCCAGAAAATAGGTAAGTGCTAATGACCCCAAGGAAAAAGCAGCCTATCTATTTTCATACGCACACCTAGAAGAAATTACACCTTCCTGACAACTTGATTTAGATGAAATGTCATGAGAAAAAGAATGTGCTCAATTTTTCAACAGGGAGAAAAAAATTCCAGTAGGGAACTCTGTCAGGTCTTCGGGGTGAGTTTTTCTTGGTATTAAGCTGATGATGCTCTGTGTATAATAACAGCCCCTTGACTTTTATTTGTATAAAAATAGTTTTCTTCACAGGTTCAGTCATTTGTAGCCACGGTCCACACCTGGGACCTGATCGTGAACAGAGCAAGAGCTTGGAAAACATTCCTTGAATAGCATTATCTCACTTAACCCTTGCAGCTACAGTGCTATGTGGTAGAACTGGCAGACTTGGGTATTTTATTTTGCAAAAGAGGGTATCGAGGTTCTGAGACGTTCAAAAATCACTCAGGAGCACATGGCTAAAGAAGCGGTAAAATCAAGGCTGGGGGAAGCGACTGCGGCTCAAGCAGTTGGGCTCCTGTCTACCATATGGGAGGCCCTGAGTTTGTGTCCCAGGGCCTCCTTGTGAAGGCAGGCTCACCTGCACACTGCGGAGAGCTGCCGGCCCACAAGTGCCATGGAGGGACAACCCAGCAAGGTGCAAAAAGGGAGACAAGGAAAAACGCAGAAGAACGCGCAGCAAATGGACACAGTAAGCAAGCCACAGGGTGGGAGGGTGGAAATAAATAAACAAAATAAATACAGAAGATTGCACAAAGAATGGACACAGAAAGCAGACCGCAAACAAAAAGCCACAAGGGGGGCGTGAATAAAAATTTTTTTTAAATCAAGGCTTGGACCCACCGAGTGTTGCCCCAAAGTCAATGCACTCACCATTGGATGACACTGCCTTATGGAGCTACAGAAGATAGATTGAGAACAGGGTTCATTTCTTCTCTTGATATTTATTGAGCATATCCTAGGTGCCAGATACTTTAGCACTCCCTATGTCCTGGGTTGAGACTTTTGTGGACCCCAGAAAATTATGTTCTTAAGCTAACCCATTCCTGTGCATGCAAGCCTATTGGATGTGGGTCCTTTTGGTTAGATTCAGTTAAAGCAGATGTTCTTAACCAGGGGTCCACAGACCCCCAAGTGGTCAGTGGAAAGATTCCAGGTGGTCCGTGAACCTGAATTGAAAAAAAACTTATTAGCTTTATTTTCTCTGACCTCTAACTGAAATCTAGCATTTCCTTCACTTATGAATGTATGCAATAAATTACAGTAGTATTCATTTCATATCACATTACAGTTGTTGCATATCTCGAAAAATCACTTATGCTCATCCCTACTTCAAAATTACAATAGTTAGTAGATCCAATGCTAAACAAGTGTCATAAAACTATCTGCTGCTACATCATGAAAAGTGGTCCGTAGTTTTCACCTGACTGGCAAGGGGTCCATGAAACAATAAAAGGTGAAGAACCCCTGAGTTAGGTGACCCTTTGATTGGATCACTTTTGATTAGATCTCCTCTGTTAAGGGCCGTTGATAAGATTGCAGGACCTGGGTGGGTCCTAATCCTTTTAGTGGAGTCTTATCTAAACTGAGGACTGAAAGCAGAGATGCAGAGAAAGGGAATTGCAAGCTTTCATCCTGCCATGTAAGAGAGGAGTCCAGGACCACCAGAAGCTTGCCTTTGGGAGACAGTATCTCTGAGATGACTTTATTTGGGCATTTTCACACCCTTAGAACAGTAAGATTTTAGCTTAGCAAATTCCCATTAATAAAGCCAACCCATTTCAGGTATTTTGCATTGGCAGCCTTTAAGTGCTAAATATGTCATGGTAAATCAAACATAGTAAATGCCCTCGGGTAAAATTGATAAAGAGCTATAGACAGGAAAAGGACAAAGAAATATTGCCCATTTCCTACCAGGGCAATCTTTTGACAATTCGATAATCAATTTTAATTCTTTGGGAAAAAAAATCTATAACCCCTCAAAGAACCCTGGGATAGACTTTAAAGTGGAAAGGATTTGGGCTTTGTAGTCAGGCAGATTTCTGCAAAAATCTGTCCTTTACCCCTTGTTGGCCAAGGGACCTTGGGAAAGTCAGAAAATTCACCTTTCTCAGCTACAGGATATAACATGCATTTTGAGGAATCATGAGAATTCAACGAACTTTAGTACAACAGAGCTGTAGGGTGGGGTCTGTCACATAACAGGAGCGCAATAAGCTTTATTTCCTTCCTTTTTATAGCTCCCCATCCTAAATATCTATGGTAAGCTCCCTGATATACTTCACAGACATAGAGTCCTATGAAGAGCTAACAAAAGAAAGGAGAAGCAAGGTGACAGACGCTTAATTGGAAAATGGCTCCAAATTTCAGCCAAGGTGCCTTAATGACACCCTGTCCAGTGATCTCTGAGACATCTGAATAAATGCATAAGAGTGTGATGGAGCTTGAGCAAGGGGGCAGCCGTGATTTCATGTCCAGGGGCTTTAGGGGTTGCTCTCCCCAGAAACCAGACTCAACCAGGACAATCACCAAGAGTCTGACTCCCAGCATTCTCATTTCTGTGTAAAGTGCCAAGGGTCCTTGATGAGAACATGATTATTAAAAATTATTATGGTGCTTCCATGATGTGTTCCTCACCTGCCTCACTCTTCAGTCCCACTCTTCATTCCTTCCTAAACATCCTGTGCTCAATCCAACTTGGAATTACTTGACTTTCCTTCAATGAGTTCTGAGTTTCCATGGCTTAGAACATGCTGTGTCCTCCCCCATGAAATGACTTTTTCCCCTTGATGCTTGGATTCTTATCTATCCAACGCATGACCCATACCTAATACCCCTTTTGCCTTCTCCTTTCCCTGAAATGTCCACCTTTTATCCTGCCACCAGCTGAAATTAAACTATTCCTGCTTTGGTTTTCCCAGCACTGCTATCTCCCTCTCAAGGCACTCACATTTTCTATCTGTAGTCATGTTATTCTTGTAGATGTTTTCTCTTCCTGTTTTGACCTGAACTTCCTTGGGGGGAGAACCACATTGGATTTGATTTTACATCCTGATGGAACCGGGCACAGTAACTAATGCATAATGAAGGCTAAACACATATTTGTTGAATGAATGGAAATGATGACAATGGTGTTGAGGTGATGACAAAGATGATGATGAGCAACTAACACTTACTAAAGGAGTACTGGGTGTCAGACACCATGCTTGACTTACCTTGCTGGCTCACAGGTATCTGACCGGCTTGTGCAGTAGATTACTAACCTCATTTAACAGATTACAAAATCGAGGCTCAGAGATGCTGCCTCCCACCCAAAGTCACATAGCTAGGAATGGAAAAAGCAAGGATTTTAACCAAGTTATTTTTCTTTAGAGGTAGTATTAAGAACTATAATAAAGAATTATTATGTCCCTTGTCCTGACATTCTCATAATTTTAAAAGAGCACTCCCATAATTTTAGAATCATGTAGCCTTTGAAGAAAACTTTTCAGACTTTTTTCTTCTTTTTTTCATTCTTTCAAAAATAAGACTTTTAACAACCACTTAATGAAAGAATATTTGTGGTTAATTCTGACTAGAATTGAGCTGAGAGGAAATCACCTGCTGAGCCGACTGGGAGCTTTGATGCCTACCAATCCTGGCTGAGATAAGTGCTTTTAAGTCCCCTTTAAAGGGAGGCTTTCCCACGGGATTCTATTCAAAGCCCCACAGATATTCACAAAAGCAGACAGCCAGGAGCAGCGCCACATCACTGAGGCTAGCTGGACGCTGGGGTGGGTCTCCCTAAGCCCCTTCCCCTGCTCCACAGGTCAAGGTAAGCAGTTAGTCTCCTTGCTATCTCTAAGTACCCCCAGATGATAATGAATGATTTTATGATCAAAGGCCAACATGGGGGCTCCAATACATTTCAGGCAGAATAACTGAAGAAGCAGAAAAATAAATGACAACAGCAAAACAACAATGTATTCATTAGGGTTCTTTAGGGAAACAAAACCAACAGGAAATATCTGTAAATATTATGAGGTTTTATAAAATTGCTTCATACAACAGTGGGATAGCACAAGTTCAAAATCTGTCCGCAGGGCAGGCTGCAAGCTGGAACTCCAGTGAAGGTTTGCAATAAATTCTCCAGGAGCTGGCCAGCAGAAGCAGAGAGGGAAATTCTCCCTTCCGACTGCTGAAATCATCACTTCTCCTTTGAAGGCCTTCAACTAATTGGATGCGCCATCTCTTATTGTTGAAGGAATCTCCTCAGTTGACTGTAGATGTAATCAGCCACAGATGCAATCAACTTACTGATGATTTCACCCTGTGAAATGTCCTCACAGTAATGATTAGACCAGTGCTTGCTTGACCAAACCACCAGGCGCCATTGCCTGGCCAAGCTGACACATGAGCTTAACCATCACACACAAGAAAACCTGGGGCCAGGCGCAAGTAGGGGATGTTGTATGAGGGGGACTGGACCCAGGAGCCCAGAATGTCTTTGAGTTCTCTACAACTCAGCTTCCCCATCTGCAATAGCCCTCAGGAGTTCGAAGGCATGGGGAAGTAGTACAACTTGGTGGTTGGCTGGAATGGTGTGGACTGCTTTTCTACTAAAGTTCTTAGCACACAGATGGGGAGTAATCATCTCAGCCATTCTTTCATTTCTCCTGACCTTTCTTGCACTGCTGTCACATGGCAGCTCATTTTCCATTGGGCCTCCATTCTAGCCTGGGGTACCATTTTCTCTGTATTCCAAATTCCCTCAGCTGTGTTCTCTTACACACTCCATAGCAGAGCACAGCACATGACCTCTCACTCTGTGGGTACTCAAGAAACATTTATGGCGGGTGATTTGTCAAAGACATCTCATCTACTTTTTTTATCTTTGGCACCAACTGCTGGATCAATAGAAGCTGATTGGAGTAGAATGAAGCACTTATGGCCAAAGAAGGGTCTTTGGATGCTCAATGAGCTCAATTGCTTGATTTCAGATAGCTGTTGTTGCCTTGGCAAGAAGGTATCCATTTCCAAATTTGAAACATAAATTCCATTTAATTAGTGACATGAACTGGATGGCCACAGCTGCTGTTTCTTGCCGTGGCCAAGGGCCTGGGGGAAAATGGCAGCAACAAGCATGACCATGTCGAACGGGTGGGAGAAGCAAAGCGTGGTGGGCACAGAAGGTTCTACAGGCTTCCCCCTGCTCTACTGAGTCTGGGCCCCTGGATGTGATGTCCAGAGATGCAGACACACACAGCTCCTGGCACACTGGCCTGCAGATTTGTTCCAGGAAGGTCTGGGGAGTCCAGCAAACCTCCACCTTTTTTATTGTCCAGAAGAGGCACAGCTATGCAAAGAGAAGCTGCAAAGTAGCAAAGTTTGGTGGACTAAACACAGAATTTGGAATCAAAAGAGTGGGTTGCACTAACCCTGTGCCCTTCGGCAGCTCCCGGAACTGCTTGAGGCCTTGGCTTTCTAAACTGTTAAATGGGAATGACAATTCCAATCCCTCCTGCCTCAAAAGCCTGCCATAGGTATCAAGTGAGTTCATACAGAGATTAGTGCCTGGTAAAGAGTAAAGTGTTATATAAATGCAAAATTAAAAAACAAAGGCCAGGAACTCGTGTTCTAATTGGGACCTTTTTGCTCAATTATCGCATCTGTTTCTCACAAAAAATAAAAAATAAAATCCTCTGTGAAGTTAACACTATCCGTGATTTACTATGGAAGGGAACTGAAGGTCTGGTATTTCCTGCCAAAGATCACACACCCATCTGGGCTTACAGTACCTTATTATCTTGCAACCCTTTTCCATCTATTTTTTGTCCCCACGCCAGTCCGGCTGTCTGATTCTCTCTGGGGACCCCCTGTGGGCTTAAGACCTTAAACTACCCTCTGAAGGACCAGGATTCCCAGAAAACCTTTCTGCATAATTCGTTCAACCCTTTGGCCAGCCCACTTGCCCTTCGTGTAGCATCGTTGTAGGCTCTGTGGGGGACTGTAAAGGGTATTACTGGCAGTCTCTTCCTTCAGGGAGCTTGCATTCTAGGAAGGGAGACAAACCGGGAAAAGACAGTCACAATATCACAAAGATGTCAACAGAACAACCTGAAGTATAGAGTGTTTACTATGTTTACCTCATACCAAACTCCCTTCTAAGCCTTTCACATATACTAATTTATCGATGCCTTGCAATAGCCATATGGCAGAGATAGTAGTGTTAGCCAGAGGAAAGTGAGGCACAGAGAGGTTAATTAACCTAATCAGGGCCACACAGCTAATAAAAGAGAGAACCATGATTCTGACCAATTCCCTCCAGTACCTGGACCATCATCCACTACATTAACACAGTTAAATTGAAACAATCAGCAACATGAAAGAAAATGGGAAAACAATCTGAAGAGAGTATTTACAAAAAAAAAATTTCTATGTATTAAAAAAAAGTTCAGACTCAATCAAACAAAGGGAATAGAAAATAAAATTACAATCAGATACTATTATTTACCTATCTGGTTGGCAGATATCAAAAATTTTGATAATACACACTGTGGGTGAACTTGTAAATTGAAAACTCTTCTGCAAAGGGAAATTAGATAATATCTGTCAATGTTACAAAGATAACTCTCTTTGACTCACCAATTTCATTGCTGGATATTTATTACACAGATATACATGAGAGGAGTGACATACATATAAGGATGTTCATTTATTAGAGCAAGGTCTGGGAACAACCTAAACGGCCATCAGAAGTGGATCGGGGGAAGAAGATATGGCTCAAGGGATACAGCTTCCACCTGCCGTATGGGAGGACTCAGGTTCGATCCCTGGGGCCTCCTGTGAAAAATAAGGAGAGAAACTGTGCATGGTGAGCCAGTGTCCAGGAGGTGAGCTGAGGGCCCGCGTGGTGAGCCAGTGCCCACACAAGTGAGTCACACCGCAAGATGAGGACGCATCAAAAGAGAGACAAAGGGGAGAGTCAAGGTGAAGTGCAGCAGAAACAAGGAACTGAGGTGGCGCAATTGACAGCAAACCTCCTTCCCCATCAGAGGTCTCCAGGACTGAATCCTGGTGAATCCTAGAGGAGAGAAAATGAGAAGAGAAGACAACACAGACAGCAAAAACAGCAGGGTGGGAGGAGGGGAAGGGGGAAAATAAATAAATAAAATAAATCTTAAAAAAAAAAAAAAGTGGATCAAAGGATTAAGTGTATGTCTGAAACACCAGGAACACATCTATGCCTCTTACTATGTGACATGGATCATTCTAGGTGCTTTACATATATTAACTCGTTGACTCCTCAGAGCAGCTCTGTGGGTGCTCTCATCATACCCACTTAGCAGATGAATCAAAAAAGGAACAGAGAGATTAAGTAAGTTGTCCCAGGTCACACAGGCAGGATTTAAATCCAAGCAGTCCAGCTCTGGAGTCTACATCCTTTATTTTTTTTTGAAGATTTTATTTATTTATTTCTCCCCCCTCCCTCCATTGCCCGCTCTCTGTACCCATTCACTGTGTGTTCTTCTGCATCAGCTTGTATTCTCATTAGGTGGCTCCAGGAACCAATCCCGGGACCTTCTGGAGTGGGAGAGAGGCAATCATTCTCTTACGCTACCTAAGCTCCCTGGTCTGCTGCATCTCTTATTGTCTCTCCTCTGTGTCTCTTTTTGTTACATCATCTTGCTGTGCCAACTCTCCACGTGGGCCAGCACTCCTATCCAGGGCAGCACTCCTGCGCTAGGCAGCACTTTGCGTGGGCCAGATTGCCACACGGACCAGCATGCCTTCACCAGGAGGCCCTGGGCATCAAACCCTGGACTTCCTACATGGTAGACGGGAGCCCAACTGCTTGAGCCACAACTGCTTCCAGAGAGTATGTGCTTAACCACTAAACCCTGCTGGCCACTCCACAGCTGTTAAAAGAATGAGGTAGTTTCCTACATACTGATAAATAATAATCTCCAAGTATATTATAAGGAGAAAAAAAACCTACAAGGTGCAAAATGGTATGCATGTATGATAATCATTTGATCATTTGTTTGTATGTACTATATTTTTTTTCTTGGATTTGGATATGTATGGAATAAGTGGTTATATAGAGAATATATCCCAGACATGCACTAAATTGGGAGGTGAGCTGGATGGCCAAGGACTTGAGAAGGAATGAGAAGGAAGGTCTTTTCACCATAAAAAAAATCGTCCTTTAAACATTTTTGAAAAAAAATGAAAAAAAATTTCATTGACTCAGAGACATGTATTTCTATTAAAAATGTAATTATAAAAATTACATCAATACATATTACTTTCCTGCTTTAAATCCCTTGATTGTTGCCTGTGATACCCAAATAACAAAATCCAAACTCCCTAGCACAGTCAACAAGAGCCTGCCTAATCTGCAACTCTCCCTTGCAGGGAGAGTTAGTTCACCCACCTTCCCAGGCCTTCTTTGCACTGATTAGACACGCCCAGCTCTTCCCCACCTCAGGGCCTTTGCACTAGCTGTTTCTTAGGCCTAACCTCTTTTCTCCAACTTTTATTTTTACTTTTAAAAAAAATTGATTAAAGTATATCATTCATGGCGGTGGACTTGGCCCAGTGGTTAGGGTATCCGCCTACCACATGGGAGGTCCACGGTTCAAACCCCAGGCCTCCTTGACCCGTGTGGAGCTGGCCCATGTGCAGTGCTGATGCATGCAAGGAGTTCCGTGCCACGCAGGGATGTCCCCCATGTAGGGGAGCCCCATGAGCAAGGAGTGCACCCCATAAGGTGAGCCGCCCAGCGCAAAAGAAAGTGCAGCTTGCCCAAGAATGGCGCTGCACACACGGAGAGCTGACACAAGATGACGCAACAACAACAACAACAACAAAAGAAACACAGATTCTTGTCCCGCTGACAACAGAAGCAGACAAAGAAGAAGATGCAGCAAATGGACACAGAGAACAGACAACCAGGGTTAGGGGGAGGGGAGAGAAATAAATAAATAAATAAATCTTTTTAAAAAAAAATAAAGTATATCATTCATACACGAACATACATAAACAATAAGTGTATAGTAATAGTTGTGACCTTACAAAACAAACATACATAACATCATACGGGACTCTCATACCTCACCCTACTGTTACCGGATTTTATTTAGGTTCTTGGCTATGCTGCAGAAATGAATTTCAAAAGCAGGCTGGTTAGGTTAGTAATTAATTCAGGTAGGGAGGGAAGAGAAATGGGAGAAAACAGCAGAGCAGGGGTCCCAGGTAGAGAGGAAGGGGGTGAAAAGGGATAGAGAGGGCTGATTTACAAGCTACAATTCCCCCATTATAGGTTATAAATGCCCGTGTTTACCTGAGTGGCCATGTGGCAGAGGAAAAACAGCGAGAGTGGCACACAGAGGGCAGGAGCACGTCCAGAGGCAAGAGAGAGGGATGAGAGACTGATCGGTCGTCCTGGTCTGCTTTATAAAATATTAATTATTCCGCCCCTTTGTTAATGGCAGGAGAGCGGTTCCAGCTGTTTGCTGTTATGATTGTCACCCCCACCCATCAATCTCCCAGGAGGGCCCAACGATAAAGTCCTTAGGAAATATCCCAGGCTTTTCCTTGCTGTGTCTTTGCTCTGGATGGCAGAATCCTGGGGGTGGGGTCCTCCAGCAGCCATCTTGGGGGTTACTGATGACCACGTGGACTCTCTGCCAGGTTCCAGATTCATGTATTATTTCCCTATCTTACTAGCCTGCTTCACTAACACCAATATCTTGCAGGTTCTAGACATTTTTAACTAATGATTAAAGAGCATCTTCTTTATTTATTGGTTAATATTACTCTTAGCCAAAGTATTCCCCCCCAACCAACCCTATTGTTATTATTATTGGGGTTTTTTAATATCATTTATACATGAACTCCCACGTTTTTCAAGTGCTTGGTTACTCCTCAGCCTTCAGACCTTTTGGCTTAGCTTCCCTGAGCATTCCATGTAAAGAAATTTCCCCACCCCATTATTATCTATCACAGCACACTGTTCTACTAATTTTTTTATGCCCCCCTCCTTACAGCATGCTTGCTCTCTGCTCTCTGTGTCCATTCACTGTGCATTCTTCTATGTATCTGTATTTATTTATCTTTATTTATTCCCCCCCTTGCAGCTTGCTTGTTATCTGCTCTCTGTGTCCATTCACTGCATGCTCTTCTGTGTTGTTGTTTTTTTCACTTGTCTCCCTTTTTTTTTTGCATCACCTTGCTGAGTTGGTTCTCTGTGGCTCTTGCAGGCCAGGCAGCACTGCACAGAGCTTGTGGACTGGTGGCTCTCTGTGGCGTGCAGGCAAGCCTGACTCCACGAGGAGGCACCAGGACACAAACCCAGTGCCTCCCATATAGTAGATGGGAGCCCAACTGATTGAGCCACAGCCGCTTCCCTGTTCTACTTATTTTTCAAGAAACACTATTCATGAGTTGTAGTTATTTATTTTGATTTTACTGTTTTAGTGCCTGTTTGTGGGTTTTGTTTTTTTTTTTGTTATTTCCTTTGCCAGAATAGTGCTTTGTCTTGTTTTTCTTGAGAATCCAAGAACCTAACCCAGTTTCTGACCAATAATAGACTCTCAATAAATATTTGTTTAATTGTTTTATTAATTTATGGATTAACCCTGTCATTCAAATAGAAAGAAACCCAGTGTGTAAGGGAATTTGAAGGACAGGCTTTCCATTCCCAGCCTACAGAACAACAGGTGGAGACAAAACGTGTTCTCAAGATAGAATTCATCAAGTCATTGAAAGGGGCCGAAAAATCTTGAACTGAAATGGTTGCATGGTCTGTGAGAGAAAAATCAATGCATAAGCCTGGAAATTAAATGGGTCAGAATTCAGATTCCTGTCCAGCCACAAGTGTGATTTTGGGTAAAAAAAAATTGCTTAACACCTCTGAGCTTCAGCTGTATAGTCTATAAAACTGGAATTGTGGAAATATTGTAAGGATAAATGAACCAAAATATGTAAATTTTGGCTCATGGTAGTCCCTCAGTTAGTGACAATCGTAAGTATTTCCTTCCCCAAACTTTTCCTCATGGCACTGAGGCTTTCAGAGGCCAGAGACACCAGCTCCTGGCATCAAAGCCTGCCCCAGGCCTGGGCATCCTTCAAAACCCAGAAGGAGGGCCCTCCCCCAAGGCCTTTTTTATTCTGTTGTTCTGAGTCTAATGATGACGCTGGGACAATAGCAAACCCTAAAGCATAATGGCCCTTCACTCTATGCAGCCCCCATTGTATTCTCCTCGCAGTGCAGAGCTGCATTTCCATAAATAGAGCATTGTGTTCCAGCAGATTGCTATTTCATTAGTATTACCCAAGTTCTGTTGTAGTAATAAATTTGGAGCACAATGACTGCATGTCAGGTCCTTTCAAATGCTCTGATTAAGGAGGATTTGGATGTCATTTTTTTTCCTTATTATTCTACTTCCCTTTGGGCTGTGGAACCAAAGTTGGCTGGGAGGCAACCAAGTTTTCACTGACCCATTATTTTCCCTTCCTCCCTGGAGAGCAGGGTGCTTGTGCGGACCACGTGGCTGCAGAAGCCAGGATCTCAGGCAGGCCTGGGCAGTAGGGCAGGCTGAGAGCCCTCATACAGGTGCTTCCCCTGACTGTCCATCCTGACTCACGGGGACCGTGGCAACATGAGTTCCATGTGATCCTGGCGAAGGGTATAATGAAGATTGAGAGAAGAAGCGGGAAGCTGGAATTTCCTGAATGGATTTGCCCAGTGTCAGAAGGAAGGGCATGGTGTTTTCCTAAATCAAGTTTCCAAGCCCCTCAGCCTTCTTCCTACCATTACATGAGGAACAAAGTTAGACTGATACCGGCTGGGGGGGGTGTGGGGGAGCTGTGTGTTTCTTCATAAATAACCTGGGCTGTGTGTGTAAGCTAAATGTGTTAATTCAAGCTTATCTGGAATGTGGGGGTATGTGTTAATTCAAGCTTATCTGGAGAGTATGTGTTAATTCAAGACCTATCTGATACTCAGATAAAACACTTGAAACTCTAGGAAACTAACACAAAGTCCTTTTGCATATAAGCACCATTTGACTCTGCACTCCTACACCCTCTATATAAAAGAAACCCAAAGACCCTATTTGGGGTTTGGGTTTTTGAACAGGAGTCCCTGAGCCCGGCTGGTAGTTAACAAATTTTCCTTCCCAAGAATGTTACTGAGTCCTGGCCTTCCATACATGATCATTGAATCTCTCTGCTTCCACAACAACATAGCTAGCTAAAGGAAGAACTCTGCCAGCCAAACTCATTGGTCTGTCGTCAGGCTCTGGGAGTGTGAAATGGAAATGGATGGTATCCAATGAGCCTGCTCTGATTTTATTATTTCAGAATGCTCTGGACACAGATTAACTCTCTTTGCCTGATGTTTCACTTTTTTTCCTTCTTCATCTTCTAGGGAATGGAGACAAGATGCTCAGTGATAAAGGCGTTGGACAGCAGTATGTCTCCACCACAATTCCTCGACATGTTCCCCTCATCCCTTCTGGATAGAAACGTGCTGTCTCGGAGCCGTGCTTCCTCAATGAATTAACCCAGGAACATTCCTTCAATGCCACCCTATCTAAGCTACACCAGTCAGGAAACAGGGAGGAGGGAGGGCTGGCGGGATGGCTATTCTTCTCCACGCACGGGCAGATGCCACACATCCATCTCCCAGCAGTGTGCTTTCCACCAGGGTTTCCATCCATCCTACCATGATGCACAAGTTCTCTGTCTGGCAGTGTTTATCTGCTTGGCTTCCAGCACCTCGAGGAACCCTGGCAGGAGGTGGGCCATCTAGGATGAGTGATGGCCTTGGTCTCCTCCAAGCTGTCACTGAGGGAAGTCACACTCAACATTCCAGACACCATCTGTGTGGAATACAGATGGCTCATTCTGCAGAGAAACCACTGCCCCACTGCTGGGGTTAATGGGAAGAAGGCTGTTTTAGGCATTAAAGCGAAGAGTTTCCCTCTTTCAATGACAAACTCTTGAGTTCCAGGGCACATTTGTCAGTCTTAAGTTTAGTATCTTTTAAATGGGTCAACTCTCAACTGAAAGAGGAATATATATATTTTTGATACTGATCATATGCTGCTTTGAATCATTTGGCATCTTTTACTATGTGTAATATCTTTTTGTGTGATCTATGTATCTTTAAAAATAATAATAATAAAAAAGGGGGGGGGGGGAAATATGTGTAATACCTACTTTTCCAAGGCAGCATAGTTTAGTGATAAAGCAGAAAAGAATGCTTTGTTGGACCAAATTGTTTTTACCTCTTTGTGTCTCTCTGTTCCCATTCATGGAATGGAGTTATCTATCTTGGAGAAGATGAGATGATGGTATGGAACCACCCAAAACATAAGTGATAGCACCTCTCCTGAAGAGCTCCTTTCATATAAATTCCCATTTGCCTTTCATACCTAGCCCAGTGTTGGCATAGAGTAGCCACTGAGTAACTATTTGCTAATTGATGGGCTCTCAAGCTTCCAGGCAGGACAGAACTGTATCCACTAAGAGTGTCCTTCCTGCAGAACGATTTTATAACCCCGTTAGTTGGAGAGAGCTAAATGGAGCTAAAAATGTTCACGTCAAAAGTCGTAGTATCCAGGCCACTAAAACATTTGATTTTCTTCTTTCCGCCATCAAGGGCCAACATGTGAGCAAATTCATCTCCACTCTCCATTTTGATGTCTGTCTTGATTCTGGGAATGAGCTGATGAGACCCAGACTGTATCCTATTAACACATCTTCCTTACAGAAGCTGCTGCTATTTTACAAAATGCCTTTGGGTGCATTGCAGAGAAAATGCCTGTGACAAAGACATCCGGGCTTTGATCAGAATTGTTTTCCTTTGCACTTCTCTTCGGGCACTGCAGGAAGTTTCCTCTCACAGATTGACACAGTTATCAGCAATTCTCATAAAAACAGTGTTGAAATGTTGCTTCTGATATCCCAGCATTTCTGGTCCCAAATGCTGTTACTAAGGAGAGCAAACAACACAAGCACTGTAATGTCCTGGAAAGTGTTCTGTCCAGCTCTGATAATATTGCAACCGGCACTTAGACACAAGAACTGGATACTCTATGGAGCCCTGAATTCTCCCAGGCCTATGAAGTTGGGGCCACTTGGCCACCATCTGCAGTCTCAGGGTCTCAGAGACCAATGCCATTCCTGGGCAGGAGGGAGCTCAAGTTCCCAAATTCAGCATCTAGTCCTACAGTCCTAAAAACATTGACTGAGTCTATTACACAAGTGGCCTGCCTTGTCTCATTTACTCTGCTCAACAGCCTTGCAAGAAAGATAGTAATAGGTTTTCCATTTACTTATAAAGACACAAGGTTCTAAAGACACTGTAAGGTTAAGTAGCTTCAAGATCCAGAATTCAGGTCACAGAAAAGGAAATCAGAGGTGAGTTAACTGAGAAGTGGGTACGCTGGTCCATACAGGCAAAATAACAAAGGCCAGTCAAGAAGTGGAAAGACCTGGTTTAACATAAGACTTAACGTTGGAAGGATCCCAGAGAATTCAAGATGCAATGCGTCAATGAGCTTATCAGCCAGCCAGAGTTAGCCAAGCCAACAGCCAGGGAAGGCAAAGTTTCTGGCAAGAAAGAAGTTCTTGATAGAAACATCTGGTAGACAATCAAATAACCTGCATTCACTAGATTCTTGTTATTCAGAACATGGTCTGAGACATAATGTCACCTCTGTCGTGCTCCTGCCAAAATATATAACCTGAATCTAATGATGAGGAAACAACAGACAATCCCAAATTGAGGGCCATTCTACCAAAATAACTGGCCTGGCCTGTTCAAAATTGTCAAGGTCATGGAGGACAGAAACAGCTGAGCAACTGATCCAGATTACAGGACTTGAACGAGAAACTGCTGAATTCAGTGCATGACCTTGGACGGGATTCTGGATGGAGGAGGCTGGGGAGCGGGGATCACTGTGAAAGATGTTACTGGGGAATTTGGCAGAATTTGAATATGGACTGTGGACCAGACAACAGTACTGTATCCACGTTCAATTTCCTGGCTTTGGTAAATTAAGGTAATGTCTTTGTTCTACAGAAAGATACACCAAAGAATTTAGGGGTAGAAGAGCACACTGTCACCAACTTATTCCCAAATTGTTCAGAAAATAATACATAAGCATATAAAGAAGGAATAATAAAGTAAATGGGGCAAATATAAGCAATTGGTGAATTTGATTGGGGCAATGTATACAAAAGTTTCTTGTTCTATTGTTGCAAATTTTCTGTAAGTTTAAAATTATAGAAAGAATTTGTTAAAATAATAACATTTAAGAGATGTAAATACAGAGTTGTCCTTTAAGCAATGGTTTGTTATGAAGGCAGACTCTCAGACCCCAACTCAAACCCACAGAATCAGAATCTACATTTTAACAAAGTGGCCAAGTGCTTTATATGCACATTCATTTTGAGTGTGTCTGCTGCATTACATCAAGGCTGTGCACCTGATTCTGGCTAGGTGACATCCACTTCTCCTGCCATGTCCCAAACTCCTTCTCATCCTCCAAAACACAACTCAGAAATAATCTTCTCTAGCCTTGCCCACAGCTCCCTTACAAACGATTGCTCTGTATTCTGTCCTTTCCATGGATATTTTGTATGGTCTCACCATTTTCCCATTCTAAGGGAATTCAGTTTTATTTTCCTCTTATACCGAGAGACTCTGATTCTTTGTCATTTCCTCAGTACAGGGTCAGGCAAGCACTAATGCTAGTGAAACTTTGGAGTGAATGAATATTTGAATGAATGACTTCAACCTTGTGTTTTCAACTCCCATGACATATTCACGGCTCCATGAAATACTGCAGCGGTCTCCGAAAGGACCACTGGTAATTTAGGTTTTGACTGCAGTCTCTCCGTCTCTCTCACCAGCAGGAAACTCATTTGTGGGTAGGAAGAGGAGCCACAGCGCAGAGAAATCCAGCCTCCAACGCCACATCGCTCCAACACACTACAAAGATAACTAGTTTCAAGCTTCCTCACAATTCTTAGCAGCTGTATAAATTGCCACTGGCTTTATGACTCAGTAAAGCATCGTTATAGTAACAATTCATTGGTAACATCCACTTGCCACAGATGTGTAGGTGTTAAGAAAATACAATAAATAACAAAAGATAAGATTAGCCAATGAAATGGTCTGATCACAGTTACTTGGGGGGGACTGGGGACCGAAGAAAGAACAAAGAGACAGATATTAGGACAGGCTTGTGTGAAAGCTTGTGACTCTGTTCTCCTAATAGATCTATGCCTTTAAGAGACAGCCCTTTCTCTCTGTTCTGGCAGGTGTGGGTGGAGATGGAGGGCTCGAGCCTCAGAAAGCTCCAAATGACTGAAAGGAAAGGAGAGGCTTTGGTTAGGAAGGCAAGAGCTCCCCTTTTGCCTTCAAATGCACAATAAGGAATGGATTTATAATGAGCTGCTTCCATCCAAGAAGTCAAGCAAATTTAAAAGGACCTACTAGTTTCAACCCAGCCTCCCTGGTGTTTTCAGTGAGGGGCATCATTTCAGATATCAAACCCGAGCGGCCGTGGCTCCGTGAGGCGGTTGGACCCCGGGACCTTTAACGCAGACAAGGTCTGCTACCAGCGTCCTTGCAGACGGAACACTTTATTGCAACTCGATGTGGGACTTTTTAAGAACTCCCTCAGGAGCTGGGTTTTGCCAAAAACTGGAGCTTAATTTAATGAGGGTGAAAAGTTTAAGGAAGAAATATAAAAGGAAGCCCCTGAAAGGACAAAAGAGACTTGGAGCCGGAACCTGTGTCCAACTAGCTGAAAAATATCAGAGATGGCAGCGGGCAGATTCAGGCCATTAGGCGGTTCCGAGCCTCCTCTCCAGGGATTTGCAATGAGCTGATCAGCCTGCTGCACGTGCAGGCAGCTTTGCAAATGGACAGGCTAAAGAAGAGCCATGGAGAACTGCTGGAGGGAGCTCGTGTTTATTTCCATACCTACTATGTGCCCGACAAATTCCTTTGAGCCTGGAAGCCAAACAGGATGACCCTGATTTTGCTAACATGCAGGGAGAGGGAGACTAATGTGACTTGCCCAACTTCACAGGCACAGTTTTCCTAACGACCCCATTCTCTAGCAAGGGGGAGGCCAGCCCTTTTAAGAGCTGCCTCTTTGTTTATGGAGCAATCAAGAAACATCTCTGCCGTTTTCACCGCTCTACCTCCTGGTCCTTGCTGGCTTGCTGACACCCGCTGGGACTCTTCACCTTGGACCTTTTTCCCTCTCTCTGGGCCTCTCTGGATTTGTCTCTTCAGCCTCCTCCTGCGGTTTAAAGCCCACCTGCACTCATGGTGCTCCCAGTTCCTTTTGGTTCCCATCACAGCAGCCGAGAGAGAGCCCATGCCCCCAGCTCCTTCGCCCAGTCCTGGCTCCCAGAGCTCCAGCAGCGAGAGCGCAGGTTCCTGGTCCACGGCAGAGCCAGGTGAAATCCAGATCTTGCCAATTCGGTTGACACTAAGGAGGTTAAACCTCTTGTGCCGTTCAGTCTCCAGATGTGTGGGACTCGGTTCCCAGACCTCGAACAAGAGCCTGGGTACGGCTGGGTCAGTCACGCAGGATGCGGGCTCACGTGGTGTCCTGAGGCTTCAAATTTGGGCTCCCTGATGAAGAGCCTGTGATCACTCCAGTGTTGGCAGGCCTGCAAATCACCTCGGTACCACCTATGAAGAAAAAATCTGTTAAGCAAATGACTGATACATGTGGAATCCAAGGGGAGAGGAGGAGGGCTGGGGGGAGAGTGGCAGCTGAGAAGTAGTCAGAGCAGAACGGGAAGAAGGAGAAAGCCCATGCTGGGGTCTGGTGATGTCACGGAAGGAGGAATGAAACAGGAAGAAAATCAGAAGCAATTCCTTAACCCACTTCAGAGAGGAAACCGTGTCCAAATATGGTGTGTGATGCGTCTTAATTATTCACATACTCATTTTCATGTTTTGTTTTTCATTCTAAGCTGGTAATGGAAGATTTGCTTTGCAGTTATCGTCCTGTTCTGAAACACACGTTTGTGCTAACCATTCCTTTTAGACTCCGCATCCAGTGTGCTCGTGTCACATGGTGCCTGGCCCA
The DNA here is from genome assembly GCF_030445035.2 of Dasypus novemcinctus. Lineage (NCBI taxonomy): Eukaryota > Metazoa > Chordata > Mammalia > Cingulata > Dasypodidae > Dasypus > Dasypus novemcinctus. Next base: position 36,980,845 of record NC_080699.1, on the reverse strand, counting down.
CAACTGCCCAATGGATGTAAGGGTTAGTAAACACATCGTGCTTTTAAACAATGCACTAGTTAGTTATATTGCTTATTTAATTATCTTTCTCCATACATACCGCCAGCCTGTAAACCGCATGAGGTCAAGGCCCATGTCCTGTTTTGTTTTGATCCTCAGAGGCAGCCAGAGTTACAACAGAAAATAAAAGCTCTTTTTTGTAGATGATAATCCCCTAATGACTCAGCCTGGCATAAGAGATATTTAACAATCTGACCCAATGCAGACTCATGAACACAATCTCCCATTAATCCATTACCCAAATACTGCACTTCGCTCCAGCCAAGAAGTCTTCTCATCCATCCCCAGGCACGCCAGGGGCATCTCCATTCCATCATGCCTTTGTACGTTTTGTGTCCCAAGCTAAATGGCCATGATGCTCTGCCTAGCAAATCCCTGCCCTTCAAAACTCAGCCCCATTAGCTTCCTTGGGCCCCTCCTCTTTGCTCAGGAAGCATCTTAGACTTAGTCTAACTTGTCTAGTGCATTTCTTTATCTTTTTCTTTTGCTTTTTTTTTCTGGTTTTTTTTTCCCCCCGTTTATCTTTTTGAATGCATATCTGGTCTTCTCAATACAGCTGGTAGAAATATGGCAGCAAAAACACATCTTATATTTCTTTATATCTGCCCATACCTGAAATAAAACCAAGAAAACAATAAGAATTCAATTACTTTCTGGGATTGGGCATAATGATGACAATAGAGTGACATTTTTTTTAATATACTTTTTTTAAAAATTTAAGATACTTAGATTACATAAAGGTTACACTAAAAATGTAAGACACTTCCATATGCCCCACTCTCTACCCCTCCCACACTTTCTCATATTAACAACATTCCTTATTAGTGTGGTACATTTGTTACAACTGATGAACACGTATTGGAGCATTGCCACTAAAGGTGGATTATAGTTTACATTATAGTTTAAACTTTCTTCCACACAAGTTTATAAGTTATGACAAGATATATAACAGCCTGTACCTGTCATTGCAAAGTCACTCAGGATAATTCCAATGTCCTGAAAATGTCCCATATGGCACTGTTTTTCCCTCCCCTCAGAAACTCCAGAGGCCACTGCCTCCCCATCAATGATAAAAGTTCTTCCATTGCTAGAAAAACAATAAGTCCATAGTAAAATAACAGTAAGTCTAGTCTAATCCATCATTCATTCCCCAATCCTGAGGACTCTGGGATGATGATGCCCACTCCACCTCTAATTTAGAGGGGGTTTAGATGACATGGGGTAGAGTGACATATATGTTATCATAAATTCAGAATGCATTACATCTAACATTCAAGACCTTTGACTCCATTAGTAGAGATAAGTTTCTAATAGTCCTTGAAATAGAAACAGGGCGACAATGATAAAAGAAGTTGTTGATGTGGGAGGAGTGGGGGGTGGGGTATATGGGAACCTCATATATTTTTTAATGTAACATTTTTTGTGATCTTCAAAAAACAATTAAAAAAAAACAACTTAAAAAAAAACAATTTACCAAGTACCAGCTGATGATGTAACTAGAAAATGACCTTGAATAAAAGGGTCAACTTGACCAGCAGAATATCTCAGTCTACATATAATACCAGGAGTTAAAAATGCTTTTTGACCTGAATCAAGGGGGAAATGGAAAGGACAAATGAGTTTATATGGCTATGAGTCTCCACAAAGAGCCGGGAGTTTATCAGAGGGGTTGTCCTTATGCACACCTGAGCAGAGTCCCAGAGACAGATAAAGTAGATACAACCCCAGGTATTGGTTCTTCTGAGGGCTACAGAGACCCACAGGTTCTATGGTCATGGCAGATGAAGTTCAGTGCCATGTCAGTTCACCCTTCTTTGGAGTTGGTGTTTCTTGTGATGGAGCTGGACTCAGATGTGATCTTTTTTCACAAGTCTCTCCTGTTACTTTTACCAGAACTGTAGTTGGTGCTGGGGTTTAATATATACCCAGGGGATCTGAATCTATGCACTGACCATATGATAGCCCTGAGCCTCAACAGACTTCAGCTCCTACACTCTGGTTTCTTGGACTTACCCCACTCATCTAACATGGAGTTGAAGAAGGTCAACCACCACATCAGGGAGCCAAGAGTGCCTACAACTGTAAGCAGGAGGATTGCATCCAGCATCCATCTGGAATCTAAGCCCCCTCTTGATATAGATGTGGAGTGGATACAACCATTCCAAGGTCCACAGGATGGAAGAATAGAATATGGATTAGAGTGGACTTACTGATATTCTATTCATGAACTATTATGATTAGTAATCGAAGAAAATGTAACATTGGTGTGGAGAAAGTGGCCATGGTGGCTGCTGGGTGTGGGGAATGGGAGGAAGAGATGAGATGTGGAGGCATTTTCAGGATTTGGAGTTGTCCTGGGTGATGCTGCAGGGACAGCTACCAGACATTGTATGTCCTCCCATGGCCCACTGGGTGGAATGTGGGAGAGTATGGGCTATGATGTGGACCACTGACCATGAGGTGCAGCGGTGCTCAGAGATGTATTCACCAAATGCAATGAATGTCTCATGATGATGGACGAGATTGTTACTATGGGGGTGAGGGGGGTAGGGGGTATATGGGGACCTCATAAATTTTGAATGTAATATTAAAAAAATAAAGACAAAAAAAAAACAATTTAAAAAAAGAGTAAATGACAGGAGAACTCCCTCCAACCATGTGTCCCCCATCAATAACACCCCACACCAGAGTTCCTCCCCTGCCATATTTGACCCCTCTGTGGTCCAAAACTTCTTCAAAAATGAAGCCTATTATATTGCCAAATCCAATTAGTAGGAAAATGAAATAGTAATGATAGGCTTAAAGATTAGAAATAGAATACATACTAATTTAGAAAAGCAAAAATAAAGTAAAAAATAAATTGGAGTATTAAAAAATGAAAAACACCATAAAATGTTGTTTTTGATGTTTTGCTTTTCATCGCTGTAATAGGTATTGTCCTGTATGTACAATGGCAAGGCATGTATATAGGGTATATAAAAATGTTCAGATATTTGTTGGGTATTTTCATAGTAGTTATAGTTACAAATGACAACTGGGGGGTGCTGAGTTCCCAGCCAGGGGAGCTCTGTCACATTCCTCAATGGAACAGCAACAATCCCCTAAATGCAAGGGCAAAGATCAGTGAAGAAGGATGGTCCAATGATGAGCCCTTGATACTGATGACTATGCTTATGAGCCTATATGCCTGAAATTTGAACTAGACCTAGAGCTGCAGGGTGCCTAAGAGTTACCTCCTGAGGGCCTCCATGTTGCTCAAATGTGGCCACTCTCTAAGCCAAACTCAACATGTAAATGTATTACCTTTCCCTCAGTGTGAGACATGATTCCTGGGGATGAGCCTCCCTGGCACCAAGGAATTACTACCAATCACTAACAGGTGATACAACTAGAAAAAGACCTTGAATAAAAGGGGGAAATGGTAAAGACAAATGAGTTTATATGGCTAAGGGTCTTCAAAAAAGAGTCGGAGGTCATCAAAGGGGTTGCACTTATGCACAACTCAGCAAGATCCCAGAGACAGCCAAAGTAAATACAACCCCAGGTACTGGTGCTCCTGAGGGCTATGGAGACACACAGGTTCTATGGTCATGGCAGATGTCTCTGAAGTTCAGTGCCTTGTCAGTGGGTCCTACTTTGGAATTTGTGTTCCTGAGTGTGATGGAGTTGGACTCAGATGTAACTTTTCTACACATGCCTCTTCTGTCACTTTTTCTGAACCTGTGGTTGGTGCTGGGGTTGGTGTATACTCAGGAGACTTGAATATCTGGACTGGCCATGTGCCAGCTGGGTCCTGAGCCTCAGCAGAGTTGCATCTCTTACTCTCTGATTCATTGGACTTACCCAGGTCAGCTAACAGGGAAGTGAAGATGGTCAACAACCACACCAGGTTACCAAGAGTGCTTACACTCCAAGCAGGAGAATCACATCCATCATCCATGTGGGATCTAAGCCCCTCTCTATATAGAGGTGGAGTGGACATCACCATCCCAGAGTCCTCAGGACGGAGGAATAAAATATGGATTAGAGTGGACTTACTGTTATTCTACTATAGAACTATTGAGACTAGTAATGGAAGAAACTGTAGCATCGATGAGGAGAAAGTGGTCACGGTAGTTATTGAGGGCAGGGAGAGGGAAGAAGAGATGAGATGTGGGGGCATTTTTGGGACTTGGATTTGTCCTAAATGATATGCAGGGACAGATGCTGGACATTACGTATACTGCCATAACCCACTGAATGGACTGGGGGAGAGTGTAAACTACAATGTAAACTATTATCCATGCGGTGCAGCAGTGCTCCAAAATGTATTCATCAAATGCAATGAGTATGCCACAATGACGAAAGAAGTTGTTGATGTGGGAGGAGTGAGGGAGGAGGGAGTGGGGGGTATATGGAACCTCTTATATTTTTTAATGTAACATTTTTTGTGATCTATGTATCTTCCAAAAAATACAATTAAAAATTTTTTTTTAAAAAGAGTAAATGACTGATAACTTTTCTTAGCAGTTAATTTTGGTAGGAGGAAAGGGAGGACAAAATGGAGGCATTAGGCAATGGGCAGATCAAAAAGACACAGCTGGGAAGCGGACTTGGCCCAGTGGTTAGGGCGTCCATCTACCACATGGGAGGTCCGTGGTTCAAACCCCAGGCCTCCTTGACCCGTGTGGAGCTGGCCCATGTGCAGTGCTGATGTGCGCAAGGAGTGCCCTGCCAGGCAGGGGTGTCCCCGTGTAGGGGAGCCCCACACACAAGGAGCGCACCCCATAAGGAGAGCCGCCCAACGCGAAAGAAAGTGCAGCCTGCCCAGGAATGGCGCCACCCACACGGAGAGCTGACATAACAAGATGATGCAACAAAAAGAAACACAGATTCCTGTGCTGCTGACAACAACAGAAGCGGACAAAGAAGAACACGCAGCAAATAGACACAGAGAACAGACAACAGGGGTGGTGGGGTGGGGGAGGGATTTAAAAAAAAAAAAAGACACAGCTGTGAGATGGCAGTCACGACCTCCAACTCAGAAAGGCAGTGAGAGAAGAGACAGGATCAACTCCAGGGTGGTGGGTCCCACACTGTTACTGGGCTGGAAGCACCTGCTGACATTCTTGCTAACTCCTGGCCCCTCTGGAAGAAAGTAAGATACGCAGATATTGACCCCACCCTGACCCTGCTTAGCGTGTCGAAGTCTTAGCAGACAAAGGCTAAGTAGGGGCTTGGTTTGATGCTGGGCTCTGTGTGCCACCAGGTCAGCAGGGGTCAGCCTTTTAATGAGAATCAAATAAGCTCAGAGAAAGCAAGGAAGTGCTTTGGCTTAGTGCATCAGTTATCCTTTGTCACCCTCATGCCATATATAATAGGAACAAATTGAAGGACTTAAAAAATGAACATGTATTGCTGCTCACAGGGACGGGGCTGCTGGGCACATCTCTGGGTCTCAGCTAAGCCCCCGGATGGATCCGTATCTGGGGTTCGGCCACCTCTCCTGTGCCCTGTCCTGTGTCCTGGTGTCAGGATGCTGGTGGGCAGCTCATGCTCGGCAGGCTGGCTCAGCCTTGTTCTCAGGGAAATCCAGGCAAAGAAACAAGAGAGGGAGCAGAAGTCTTCAAGCCTACTGAGGCTCGGGCTCCAACACTGTGACTTCCAGCACATTCCATCTGACAAAACGAGCCAGCTCAGCTTGGAAGGGTGAGAAAATAGACCCCACCCCTCAAAGGCAAGCCTGATGTTGCAAAGGCTGTGGACACCTGGAAGACATTAATTGGGACCCTTCCTGGAAATTAACACCCTTACAAAGCAGGCCGGTAATGTCTTACTATTAACCCAGTCCCCACCCTCCATCTAACTTGATGACTAAACCCCCCTCGTGGAAGAGGGGCCTGTGTGACTGTCATCTGTATCTGTGCTAAGTATTCTTTGTCCGTGCAGCTAGGCTGTTAAAAGGAATCAGTGCTGTCAGATCAGAGTATCTTGACTACAATAATATATTGATTTTATAGTTCCATATATTGATACAACACTTACCAGTTTACAAAGCTTTTTTACACACCTCATCAGCTTCCATACACAAAGCCCAGGAACTGCCGAAGGTGCAAAACGGAACAAAAAAAAACCCCAACAAACAAAAGGGAGAGGAAGGGGTGAAGAAAGAAGGGCGTGGAGGCTTAGAAACATCTGTGCTGAAAGACATATGCTAGCAAGAGCTTTCCTGCAGAGAGTTCTGTGGACCCAGGGGACAATTCTGAATTGAATTTGGAGAAGGATAGTGAAGAGATGAAGATGACAGATGATATCAGAAGGCATATAGGGCACAGATTCCAGGAGCAAGAGAGCAAAACAATATCTTTAGAAGATGAATTTAAGGAAGACCGTCTTTAAAGGTATAAGCCGAAGTATATTAAACACAGATATGTTTTTATTTGTTTGAAACACATTTCTTTCCATTTCTCCATTCTTAGAAAAAGGTGAGGGAAACAACAGGGGCACAGTTGAGGATATAGAAGAGGGAAGGAGATGGGAAAGCCGAATGAGGGCTCCTCTTCAAATTACTCAAAGAGCCAAAGGAGAGAGGTGGGAGCCACTGGGTTGGACCACACCACAGTTGGAGCAAGCCGTGCCCAAGCCAGAGTCAAGGAAACCGAAAGCAGCTCTGAGGCGTTCACAGCTGGAGTTCTCCTTGGAATGACAAGAGATTTAGGCAGATGTGTTGCGTCTCAGAATCACTGCCACAGTTGGCATGCTGACAGAGCTCCCATAATAGCTGTCCCTGGGGTAAGGTCAAGTGTTACATGTGTCCAGGATTCAACTGTCTGATCACGGCAAGTAGGTCTTTTCAGTGGCTCGAGAATACCAGGGCAGCAGTTTGATATTTATTGGACATCAGCAGGATGGCTTGTAAAGTGCCAATCCCCTGGAAGCTCAGGTCCCAGCCTGGGGAAGTCCGAAAAGTGTGGAGCCCACCATAAAGTCAGGCTGCCCTTTGATATGCTGATCATGTGAGCAGGAGAGGGACCTGCTTTAGGAGATGTTTTATTAACCTTGACTTTCTTGGAAACTTTTCTACAGAGTCAGCCCTCAGAGAAAGCCCTGGATGAGCAGAAAAGGGTCAGCATTTTCTGGAAATCTGTGATGGTGGCAACGGCCACCATCCTGCCGTTCCCTCGTCCTTTGCCAGTCACGTGTGTTAGTGAAATTTCCTAGACTAGAGGGAGAGGGTCTGCTGGGGACAGATAGAAGAAGGGAAAAATAAATGAGGCTCAGTGAAATCGGACAAGGAAGTTCATAAAAGAAAGTCTGAGGAAAGAAATGTTTAAAACTATATCCCACACCCAGAGATCAAAATAGTTATGAATACAGCATGGTATTCAAAAAAGCACAAAACTGGGAATTAGTATTGGTGTCGGTTCAATTTTTGACTCTGTCACTTACCAGCTGTTACTTAATCTCCTTAAGTCTCAGTTTCTCCCTAGTAAATGGGATAATAATCCTAATTCATGTGATTATTGTGAGCAGGGAAGGAGACAAGTCCTATGAATGTGCCTCCTAAGCTATGAATTTAGCTATTCAAATGTTAATGTCCATAATTAGTATTAGCGTTGAGCTTGATAAAAAGGTGATTCTGGAACATATATTTGCATATTCATTAAAAGCTCTGAAAATGCTGATGTTATAACTGTGGTCTCTGCTGAGAAACCTGTAGCAGTCTAGATCTGTCAAAAAGAAAATTATAAACCTATGACTCCCATAGAACTGCCCTGCCTCTGATGCTGATAAGAGAAATGAAAAACGGACCACATCCTTAGCAGGAACATCACTCTGACTGCCTTTAAACTAAATATTCATTCTGGCCAACTCTCCAAGCCATTCGGAGACAAAGCAGAGATCATGGTTTCTCTCTTGAGCTTTTAATATCCCCCATTTGTGTGCACTGAAAAATTGAGGTACGTGGAAATATAAGACAGTTCATACCAAATCCATGTCTACTGGACGTAGTCAAGATTTGCACCCAAAAGAACGCCCCTTCCAAAAGCCTGAGCTCCAGGCTAGGGCAAAACACAGAAAAGAAGTAAAATATTAAACAAAGACCAAATAGGGAAAAGCAAAAGATGTATTCTGAGACATATTTTCAAAATAGGAAAGATAAATTCCGAGAATGAAACATGCTGGGAGAACAAGACAAATGCTAAAATAAATATGAAAAAAAGACAAATTTCATCCACATAGAAAGTAAAACTCTGAAACGTTAGGCAATGGTTGAAGAAAAGGTGAAATTTGGAGAGGAAGATAAACACCAAAGGGCCATAAATCATAGAAATAACTCTTCTGAGAATTATTGCGAATAAAACACATCCCACGAAGTAAGCCAGCGGAGGAGTAAGACAAATGCAATGTGACTAACAAATGCAGATATCAGGACAAGAATGTAAGCCACTATTAGGAAAAAAATACCCAGAGTAGAACTGACCTCTCTGGCCTTCCATAGGGAATCCAATTTACATGAATTTCCCTGAACTCTTCCTCTGGGGTTGTTCTCTAGTCTCTTTCTGTTCAGTGCAAGAGTGGAGGTCACCTCTCCCTGAGCTGATAGTGGCTCTCATTTACTTTGTAAGTGACAGCTGGGCTCAATCCCTTTAGGAGAGACTGTTCTCCTTCTATCACTGATAACTTTTCCCTGGGAAAAAAAGCTGAACACTGCTCTCTTGTTCCCAAATTGGGCCTGTCACATGGAGGTGGGTGACTTCAAATGTGGTGTGTGCTGTCACACAATTTGCCCACGTATCACAAAACATGGTCTCATTGCCCTACAACAGGGTTATCAGAATCCAGGCTCATCGCCAGAGCGCCACTGCAAAATCCTTGGATGAGAGGGATGAGCAAACGAGTGTCATAGTGAATGCAAGCCAAGCATAGAAGTAGACATACTGTTTCAGTTTCTTAGGCTGCTTAAGCAATATGATGAAATGGTTGGCCTGAACAATGGGAATTTATTTGCTCATGGTTTGAGGCTGGGAAAAACTCCAAATCAAGGTGTCATCCAGGTGAAGTTTTCTTCCCAAGGCCTGGCTACGAGCATCCTTGGCTCCTCTGTCACATGGCAAGACACATGGTGGTGTCTGCTGGTCTCTTCCTTTTCTTCCAGGTTCAGTTGACTCCAGCTTCTTACTTCCATGTCTTTCTCTCTGTCTGAAGTTCATCCTCTTCTAAAGGACACCAGTAATAGGATTGAAAGACATCCTGGGAAGCAGATTTGGCTCAACTGATAGACCATCCATCTACCACATGAGAGGTCCAGGGTTCAAATCCAAGGCCTCCTGACTCATGTGGAGCTGGCCCATGCACAGTGCTGATGTGCACAAGGAGTGCCATGCCACGCAGGGGTGTCCCCAGTGTAGGGGAGCCCCATGCTCAAGGAGTGCGCCCGGTAAGGAAAGCCGCCCTGCGCAAAATAAGAGTGCAACCTGCCCAGGAGAGGCACTGTACTCACAGAGAGCTGACACAGTAAGATGGCACAGTGAAAAAGAGATGCAGTTTCCCAGTGCCGCTGACAAGAATACAAGCAGACACAGAAGAACACACGGCAAATGGACACAGAGAGCAGACAACTGGAAGGGGAGAGAAATAAATTTTAAAAAAACAAAAAACACATCCTGATTGAGATGGGCCACAACTTATCTGAAGTAGCCTAATTAAAAGGTTCTACTTAAGATGGGTTTGTACTCACAGAAATGGATTAACTTTAAGAACATGTTTTACTGATGTACATACAGCCCCAAACCACTACACTTGCTAAGACTTGAATCCTGTACCAGCTCAGTTTTAGTTGTGTAATCTAATCTTGAAGTAGTTATTGAGAACTGGAGGCCCCTGCTCCCTCATCTTTAAAATGGGAATAATGAATTTTCTGAGGTAATTAGAAAAATGCTTGTGGACAATGTCCACAAGTTGATCTTAGGACTCAAATTGCTAGCTTGTCCAACAGTTATGATTCATCACAATCATAACCTTTGCCTGAATGTGGGATCTGGGTCCCAGTGGATTGGGACCTTGCCATTACAAAAATAACCAGAAATGGCAGGGATTAGGATGGGGAAGGACCAGCATCTCATCCCTGAAAGCAGGAATGAGGGAAAGATAAGGAAAGATGCCAACATTCCAGGGCATAGAATAACCATTATGCCTAGCATCTGCACCACACATTACACATTTACCAAGTGCCTTCACTCAAGAGGGCGCTCAGACCTTGGATGATGGGTATAAATGACAGGATGATAAGGCTGCTCTCTTGATAGTACAAATTTTTTACTTTCAAGTAGTCTCACATCCACTCTCTAATGTGATCGCAATGACTCTGTAAAGAAAATGGAGCAGGAATTTATTCATCTCACTCTTTTCAATGGGGAACCGGAGTTGAGGAAAGCTGGTGACTTTCCCAAGGTCATGTAAGCAGTAGGTGGCGGCTAGTGAATGGCTCCAGATCCATAACAGAGGATGTGATTGCTCCCAGCTGTCCCCATCCCTCTGGAAAGAGAAATATTGCTACTTGTGCTGGATCAAGAGGACCTTCCTTGCACCAGAAAAAATAGCTCATGCAAATGAATTCTCATTGTGGGAGGATAATGTATAACCAAACATTCTGAGCACAGTGAGGGGTAAGCACAGTTAACACAAAAATGGAGAGCGAGGCAATTGCCTGGCCACTTGCCATTCAAAGAGCGTTCCTTGAACCAGCAGTGAAATGTGCCCTGGGTGCTTGTGCAGAATGCAGTTTTAGGGTTCACCTCAGACCTACTCATGATTCTTATGTAGATTAATATTTGAGAAGTGCTGGTCCAGAACAATTCAGAGAGCAAACCATTTTGCCAGTCATGGAGTCCTGAATTCAACATGTCAGTGAAATCTTCTGCTTTACAATGACTAGACCAAGATGACTTTCAGTATGTACCTACCTAATTGCCTACCCTCACCCACTCCCTGTCCATAGCTATCCAATTCACTATATCAATGTGTCTACCTGATCTTCAGGTAGCTTTTGTCTTGACAGAACACATGCAAGGAGATGATAGTTGAAGGCAACTTGGTCTCAGAGACAGACTTCCAGGAGCTAAAAAGCAATGAACCAGACCTAACCTAGATGATTTTAAAGTCTCTTGCATACCTAAAATTCCATGAGCTACGTTTCTCTGTTGCATCCTTGATTAGAGTCCCTTATTCTGCATAGCTTTCTGAATCTGTGCTTGCCCTGAGCTCTGGCACTTCCTGGCCCCATCGCCAAATTACCTAGGGTAAATTTACATGGTTAACTGACTACTCTCTTAACTGCTTTTGACCTCTAGTATCTGAAGAGTCACCCAACAGCAACTGCCTGTACATGGTCACTATTATTTGAACTGCTACTGCCTGGGATCCAAAGGAACTGTGCCCTCAGAATATTCTTGAGAGATGCGGGCTTTGTCTATGACCTAGTTTCATTTGTTTTGCAAAGATAAGGCAGCTGTACCTGGCCGTTCCCCCTGGAGATGTGGGGATACATTGCATCATGCAAGGGAAGGTCTCCAAGGGTCTTACACAAAGGTGCCCCATTATTGCACAGTGTTATTATCCTATTGCCTCTCAATTATAATAAGTGCCACTTTAAAATACAGTAACAGCTGCTCCCAGCAGTATCTTCTTGCAGTGCATTTGTGTTCTCAGTTTTCACTTTTCCCTACAGCCTGTTACATCTTTGTTTAAGCCATGCTTCACACTCACTATTGTGAAATCCATAGGAATCCCAAATGCAAAATGCTCATCAGTCCAGAACCAAAAAATGGACCAGGAGAATGCTATACAATTCTGACACTTAGACCCTGAAATCACTTTGCCATAAAAGCATGTTCCCACAGAAACGTTACGACACCCTACTGTGACACTGCGAATCCCACAGGCTTCACACTTGGGCCCTATAAGAAGCCGGTGGTATGCTTTGGCAACACAATATGTCAGCTACATATGCTTACCATTGAAAAAAATATCTGAATGCATCTGACTCAAAAGAGAAAGATCTTTGTGCTTATTTTCCATGGTACACATTATGCCATAAAATATTCCATGCCAAATATGGAAAACAAAACACAATCAATAAAAGTTAACTCTACTCAAATCTCCAATAACTCCTTCCTCCATATTCTGGGCTGATGACCTTGCTTCCTATTTCCCTGAGAGTTACAGAGAAGAAGTTTCACAAAGTTGTATCTTAGTCCTTAGTCAGCCCTCCTTTCTGTTAAACACCTACTCTAGGGCACTAAATGCCATCCTCTCACCCTGCTCAAGGATATCACTAAGAACAGTCTCTCCCCTCTCAAGACATCATTCCTTTTTCCTCTCTATTCCTGGATCATTCTCATGAGCACACAAACATACTGCAATTTTTCACATCCCAAAAATTAAAGGCTGTCTTTAAATTACATCCACATCTCCCTCAAATTATGGACACTTTTGTTCTACATCCTTCTAAAACAAAAGTCCCTGGAAGTTATTATGAATTGTCTATATTCACTGCCTCCAATTTCCTTTCTTTTATTCTTTCTTGAACATTCTCCAATCTGGTTTTTGCAGCTTCTGCCCAAAGTTGTCGAGGTCAGCAAAGACCAACATGTGGCTAAATCCAATAACAAATTTTCACTCCTCATTCCACTTGATCACTGGCAGTGTTTACAGAGTTAATCACTTTTTCTTCTGTAATAAACTTTCTTCACTTGACTAAAAAAAAAAATTTTGGGGGGGGGGGAGTTCATTTTACCTTTTAACCTTTGAGAATTCCAAGACCCAAAACTTAGTCCTCTCTATCTTCTGTCTACATTCATTTCCTTGGTGATAATAGCAGTATCAAGGCTTCAAATGTCAAGTTCATGCAGATGACTCCCGATTTTATTTAGCCAGCCTAGGCATCTACCCTTAACTTCACAACTTGGATATTGAATAGGCATCTCAAACTTTATATGTCCAAAATTGAAAAACCAGACTTTCTCCTCAAAGCTGCTTTTCCCATAGTTGCTCCGTTAGAGTTAATCACAACTCATCCATTATTTGCTCAGGCCCAAAACCATGTTTCATTCATGACTTCTTTCCTTCTCTCACACTCAAGAGCCAATCTATTAGAACTTTTGACTTATTTACCATTAAACTAATGAGAAGGTAACTACTTCTCATTAAAAACACCATTTCCACTTCAGTCCAAACCACCACCATTTCTCACCTCCTAACTGACCTCTGGGCTTTGATGTCTCCTCATCCCCTATGTCCACACAGCAAAGTGACCCTTTTTAAATATGTTATTATTATGCTGCTAAATGTTATTCTATTAATCACTATTCTGCTAAAAATCTTCTAATGGTTTCCAGGCTTCCAATCTTGCTTAGTAGCTAGGTCAGCTTATCATTTCCAAGATTCCTCTTATGCATTCATAAAATGATGATAATAATGGTATCCACCGTATTAGGTAACTGGAAAAAGTAAGTGTGATAATGTCTGTGGCTTGCCTAGAAGAGTGCTAGGATGTTTTAAGAGCTCAGAAATGTAAGCTATCTTCATTATCATCATAATTATCCATCGCTAATATATTTAACCAATAGGATTAGTAATGTTTTATGTCTATAAATCATAATAAGATCTAAATATAAAACTAGAAATTCTGCTCTATTCTCTGTCCACTTATTCCTAAAGAGCAAGATTTTAATGCCAGGTAATGGACACCATAAGCCTTCTTTGGTACAGGGCATGTTGAAGGATTGCTCTGCTGTCTCTAGCAGTGGAATAAGAAGAAGCAATGGCAATGATAATACTAAAGTCAATGGGGAGGAGAAATCAGTGAAAACCAGCAGTGTTGGGATTAACTCAAGTCCTCTATAAAGAATGTTCAAGGCTTCATCCATGTTCCAATGGGTGTGAACCCATTTCTAAATAGATCCTTTGAAGATGTTATGATTAATTAAGGTATGGATTCATTTGTAAATAGGATCTTTGAAGATCCAGTCATATATTACAGAAGTCCTAATGTGGACACAGACCATCAGAGAAAGTCACAGAGAAGACCAAGAAGACACATCACCCTGTGACAGAGGCAGAAATGCAAGCCAAGGAGCCCCAAGGATTGCAGCCAGCCAGCAACAGAATGCTACAGACTCCTGGAGAAAGCATGACCTTCAAGAACATCAAGTTTTCCAGCCTCCAAAACCATGAAACAATAAATTTGTGCTGTTTAAGCCAACCCATTGCATGGGCATTTGTCCTAGCAGCCCTGGCAGAGTAAAGTTGACAGCAAATCCTGGTCACATCCAGGGTGGTTCCACCTCCCTGTCTCCTCTTCTGTCAACTCTAACTAGAGGCAGCTCTGTCTCATGGGTAGTAGAAGGCAGTCAGAAATTCTCAAGACACTTTGGACTTGGACCACACTAATCTCTCATCGACTTACCCTTCTCTCCAGCCCTTGGTTCTCTCCATTTCTGTCCTCTTCTTTGGTCCTGCTAGCGAGGTCCCTTTCAACTGTGCTGTGCCTGCTCTTTGAGAAGAGCTGTGTCAGCTCTGTGCCAGCTGGCAGAGGGACCCAGATGAAAAGGTGAGCACATCTTTGTGCTAGCGTCTGGTATTTTTTTCCCTGTGTACATGCTTCCTTCCTCTCCCCCTGCCCTCCCCCACGCCCCCCGCCCCGCAAATTGACTATTACAGTTTTCTTACATTTTTCCCTTCCCGTCTGAATGGTGGTACTAATGCACAAAGAGAGGGAGAGAGAGAAAAAGAAAAAGAGGCAAAGTCCATTAAAATATAAAAACAAAATAGCCCAAGATTCAGAATGCTGAGGTGGCTTAAGGAAGTCTCTCCCCTCCTTTCTTATCTTCTCTCTTATTCAGTCACCTTTTTTTCTCACCAAGTCAGTTCTATTCCTTTTCCTTCTTATTCTGCTGCCCCCCTTTTTATGATCCTTTGTTCCCCTTAAATGTATTCCCCTCTATTTGGCTGCCTCAGTCACACTTTCTGTCTTCCTTCCTTCCTTTTTTTCATCCTTCCTTCTTCCTTCCTTCCCTCCTTCCCTCAAAGAATTCTCTTCACAGCCTCAATCTGTTCCTTTCTGCTATCTCCTGGGCTATTCTTACAGGGTCCTAGGTACCATTAACTCTCATAAAAAGCAACATCCCAGAGGACATGGTAAAGATGGCAGTAATGAAGAATAAGGGAAATAGGAGACCAGCTATTCCTCTTCAAAGCAAACCAATAACCAGAGGCAACCGAGAAGAAAGCTGTAATGGAGATGAAGAACGCTGATGGGGAGAGGGTGGAGGGGATGGCAAAGGGTACCGGGCTCTCAGGCAGCAAACTGTAGAGAGGAAATTTTGGACCAGAAGATGGAAGATGATTTCTGCCATTTAGGTGTTTTGTAGCTACATCATGTCACTTAACTCTGTGAGCCTCACCTATAAAATAAAATAATAAACCCTCCTCACCTCTTTGCAATTGTGAAAATCAAATGCATGATGTGTGGGAACAGTTTGTATATCTACAAACAGCTGTGTGAAATAGAGCGGTTGTTATTACTTATAGTCCTAGAATCATCAGATGATGACCTCACACACCATAGGCAG
This sequence comes from Dasypus novemcinctus, assembly GCF_030445035.2. NCBI lineage: Eukaryota > Metazoa > Chordata > Mammalia > Cingulata > Dasypodidae > Dasypus > Dasypus novemcinctus. Next base: position 36,965,171 of record NC_080699.1, on the reverse strand, counting down.
TTAATGAATTGAATTCCTATTTTTCGCACACACTCTGGACCTCCCTAGCTGTTTTATTCCAACAATAGCCATGTCTTCTACTTCTCAGAATTACCAGGACTAAATAAAACATGTGACTGTCGAATGATGAAGTACTAGGCAGTTCTTTAAAATTACTCTTTTAATGAGTTTGAAAAACCTGACAAAATGTTCTTTTACTTATTAAATTTTAAAAGTAAGGCACAAAACTGCCTATATAGTATGAGCCCAATTATTTGTCTTGTGTATTACATACTATAAATATTAATATCCAAAATATCAATACTCCAAAATATTGATTTCTCTTATTTCTGGATTGTGAGCTTTGGTTGACTTTGATATTTTTGTCTTTTGGGAGTTTTCAGCAATGATTAAGAAATACTTTCATAGTTTAAAGAAAACATGAAATGCGCTTTTAAGAAAAGATTATAATGGTCAGGAACAACTATATGTATATCTCTCCACTCCCATCTCACCAGAGTTCTAAGGCAATGAGAATCTCCATAAAATACCAACGAGGTTATGAATTACTTTATCTCCAGAGTGTCACTCCTAAAATCCTAATGCCTCACTCGCTGAAATACCACCAAGCCCATCTTTCCATTCAATAAATTTAGCCTGGATCTCATGTTAGTGAGTCCAGAGATGGGATACCATACAGAAAAGAAGCAAGTGCCCACATTCATAATTCACATGGACTTCTAATGTTTCTCTTGATCATCTGAGAGCTAAGGTCCTTAAGTGATTTGTTTCTGCTTCTTCTTGAAGGAGACCATTGAAGCAGATTTAGCCAGTTGCTTTGGCCAGTGTGGGATTGACAAAGCTAACATGGCAAGGCCTTGGTGGAATTATGCAAAAGAAGCATAATCTGGGTAGAATATTGCACTTGGTAATAGACAACGAAGAGAGAATTTATGAAAAACACCTTTCGACTAAGAGACTCTTACTTTGCTGTGATACAACTTTTATCCAAACACTGACTCATTCAATATCATGCTCCTAATCTTCCCAAAGAGAATGGGGAGAGCTCCCTTGTACATGTTTATATAAGTCCTCACAGTCCAACCACCTTGGTTCCATTATTTGTTGGAAAGGGCTTCCATCTGCAATTCTGGGACCATTCCTAAATTAAGTGAGGATTTCTGCTTCAGTGAGAGAATACAAATTCATCCTCCCAAAGAGAAGTATTAAGTAGTTTAATCCTTCTAGACATTCTGGGCTGAATCAGAAGGCATCGCAATCTAAAACAGTGGGGTCAGAAAGTAGGCCTCCTGTGAGGCTGTGACTTGAAATGTAATTCCACTACTTTATGAAAAGTGAGCTATTGGCAAAGTTAAGCAAGAGCTCTGAAGATCAAGAGAAATTTCTTGGTTTCCAGAATTTACCTTGTTCCCCAGAGATAGGATCCTTGCAGAGAAAATCCTATTCTTGGCCTTGCCTTTTCTGGATAGTTTTGGAAGCATCTAAACAGAAATGTGTTTTATTTTCTAAGTAATCACTGTGGCTCCAGTCCTTTGTCTTTTAACCAGAAGAACAGCTCAGAACAGAAGGACCACAATAGTTATTCTTTGGTGAATGTAGGCATTTCACCCATTTTAATTTCTGGTAAGAACTTTGGAAAGGGAAGAGAGGTTTGTAATGGCCTCTCTTTTGCATTCAGGCCATGTTTTTGTCCAGTGTAGTTGCATGTTTGGTACCTTCCAATGAGTACCCCCAGTTTACCTGATCTTCTTGTAACACTGAATTAATGTAAAGAAAGTAAAACAAAACACCAATGACAGAAATCTGAGCCTCAAGGATGTAAATGGTATGGCGAACATTCTCTCTTAGTCCCTCTAAAACCTTATATATTCCATTCCTAGTATGTTAGTTTTATTTCAGACTTTTACCTGGGCTCACTCAACTCTCACTAATACCTGAGCCATTTATCTTAGCTTCGATTCCAAAAAAAATTTTTTTTAACTTATAAGGTTTCAAATTGTGGTTGAATACAGCATCTAGGACACGTCTCAACCTTCAAAATAAATCTTTTTGATTTCGGGTCACTGGGTACCTCATACTTTCCTACAGTGCTATTTATCTTAACCAATGTATTTTCTCATTGACTGTATAAGTACATATATGTTTTCTTGTTCTATTCTCCTTGCAGGAGAGGGACAAAAAATGAACTCTGACAATATAACTTGGTTATTCCTCTTCTGCTCCAGTCACAGAAAGAAAAAAGTAACAGAGAATGTCGAAAACCAAAGAATGCCTGAAGTGCAAAGCCTTTTATAACTAGATTTTACAACATAAACCACTTTGAGAAGCTTCCAGAATGGCAGGCACAACAGTAAATCGACAGTGCCATCTGCCAAATGGCCTGGAGATGCAGAGTACCATTGGACTCATTAATTATTGATGACAATCATAGTCGATTTGACTTCATTATGGGCCAAGGAGAGGAAATCATTGAGAGCTTGTTCTTAATGGACTTAAGTGTTATGGGGGCTGCAAGAGTCCATCTATCCCACCTCTCTTCTTCCATCTCCTTGAAAGCAGCTTTGTGATCAGAACTAGATAAAGTATCTGAATAATTTAGGCAAAAGTCAGTTGGTAGGAGGCCCTGAATTTCCAAAATCTAACATCTGTCTATACCCCTCACATTTCATCAGATACTTATCCTATCTTCTCTCCTCTCTTTCAGGGAGTGTAGTCATTTAACCAGAAGTGGATTTCTTCAAGAAAGTTTACTCCTGTTTTTATTCCCCCTCTACAGGGAATGAGGCAAGCCTCCTCTCTGAAAATAAGAATGTGGAGGTAAAGCATGCCTTTCATCTGTGGGAATGGAACAAACTGCAGCGACCGTCAGAACTCGCTGTCACAGCTCCCCAGGTTCCCGGGCCGTTTGCACAAGCCTTGTGTGCAGCTTTTATTTATCAGTGTATAGGCTTTGGGAGAGAAATGGAGCTGAGTACCATATCTGATTGGAACTGCAGGGGGGCGTTCGGCAGGCAGGATGCAATTACTCAACTTGGATTTCAGCCAGTGCCAACACTCCTGTGATCACGTGGATTCCTTTGTATTTCTCTAGCACCTTCTCTAGCTCATTGCAGCTCTCCCATTTGAGCTTAAGAAGAGCTTGTGCTTCCCCAGCAGCCCTTCTTTTAAACAAATCACTTCAGCTGAGCAACACTGAGCCTGTGATATCTCCCAGTGTTGTATAAGTCAATCTAGGAGTTATAAACAAAGTATAAGGCATAACTATGATACCAAAAAATATAATTTGCAGGAGCAATTTCTGGACCAAAGGAATAATGAGAGAATAGAAACCATAACCAAGTGCAAAAACAAGGGACCACAAACTATACTGTTATTGTTGCTCCCAGATATGAAGGAAACTCATATATTCCTTTTGGCTACAGGGGACATAAAATTTTTCTTCAACTGAGTTCATTGGGTTTTGGTCAAATCAGTGGAAGAACTTTTAACATTGATATAAAGACAGTGGCCACTAGAGGTTCCAAGGAGAGGGAGAGGGGGAAAAGGTGTAATATGGGGGTACTGTTGGGACATTGGAATTGTCCTGAATGACTTTGCAATAACAGATACAGGCAATTATATATTTCATCATAACCAACAAAACTGAGCATGACAGAGTATAAACTATATTGTAAACTAGATTCCATGGTTAGTAGCAATGCTTCAATGAGTGTTCATCAATTTTAACAGATGTCCCATACTAATGGAAAATGTTGCTGATGTGGGAAAGTGTGGGAGGGGGAAAGAGTGGGGTATTTGGGAATCCCCTATATTTTTGAGGTAACATTTATGTAATCTAATGCTTCTTTAAAAATAAAAAAAGTTAATTGTTTAATAGGTGTGGTTTGATGATCTACTATCCTGATTAGTTTCTAAGTGTGTAAAGATGGCCTTTCCCTCAATCCTAAAATTGTTTTTTAAATCGTTCTTCTCTAAGATCACTCTTCAGCAAGTCACTCCGTCACTGTGATAATCCACACTGCTCACCCTCTCTCAAAAATGGATCTGTTTTGAGCTTCTAAGCAATATGCATTCTCCTTGATCCTTAGCATGGTGTCATTTCACTCATATCTTGATATGTACGCTCACACCTTGCTCATTGGGAACTATAAGCAATTAAATCACAAAAATATCTTCTGCTTATTTTTGAAGAAGTGCCCTGTGCTATTCATTTACATTTGTTCTTTTTAATTATTACTTTGGATTTTGAAATAGACATTATCATTGAATCTAATGAGAGGTAAATCAAATGCAAAATGAGAAATATCCATACCCCTTGATATCCACTCTGCATCTAGTGTGGTCCTTCCCAAAATCTATCCTACAAAGAATATGTTCCTTGGAAAAACATGTTAGCAATATCACATTTTTTCAATGTGATAACTTACTTCATTACTAATCAAAGTACTTGCATATGCATAATCACAGTTGACTCTCACAGAGATCTTCTAAGGAAAATAAAGCCTATTTTATTATCCCAACCATTGTGGCAAAGAAACAGGTTTTGCAAGCTTATGTGACTTGTACAATGTCACACCACTAGTAACTATCACAGCCAGCTTTTCTGACTCCTGGTCTGGAGCTCTCTTTGCTATTACCTCTTATGACAATTATATATTCTAGATTTTAAGAACTGAGAAATTAATTAGGATAGATTTCATACTACTTGCAAGCTAGCAAGTTAACCTGCCACGGTTTCAGGGATGCTGTCAGAAGACATGAAACTCCTGGTTCAGAGATAGAGGATTTTATTAACTCAGAGCAATAGTCATAGCCAGAGCAAAAACATTTTCTGTCCTGTTCCCATTGACCCAGGCACAGGCACACTGGGCCAGGTGACCTCTGGCCATGCAATAACTTTGTTAGGGGATAGCACCTCCAAATTTAGGGAACCCTTTTACCCTTTTTTTTTAGGAGGCACTGGGGATTGAACCCAGAACCTTATACATGTGAATCAGGTGCTTACTCACTGAGCTGCACCCACTCCCCTAAACCCAATTTTTTAAAAATTGGGTGAGCAATAAGCATGCTTGCCCTTTGCTCTGAAAGGAGACATTATCTTTATTAAACTGGAAAGTAAAACAATCTACCTTTTTCCACAGGAATATTTTCTACACAGAGATCCTTTAAAGTCTGGAACAAGGATAATTCTGTTTACCAGTGTTAGCATGATGTGCAGAAATGAGGCCCTCGAAGAGTTTAAGTAAACTATTCTATGTGTTAACACTATTAAGCGGTTGAGTTAGAATTTAAACTCAGGCCTTTTGATTCTAAACTTCATATTCTGCTATTATATGTTGCCTCTCCAAGGCTGAGATGGTATCTAGGGACAAGGAGTATTTCTACATCCATCAGATTATACCTTCTGATCAGCCAACCTCCTTTAGTTCTGGTATAGAGGAACCAACAAACATAAACTTCCCATGCACCCATGCAATACCCCGTACATAATAGGAAATTGCAATGCTGTCGGTAAACGTGTCCACTCTCTAGAGAGAATGGATCACGACAGGAGATAAGCTTTTGATCTGCTGAGCTCCTTTTCATTTATGTAAGTCTAAGATTTGGAGCCAGAAAAAACTAGATTGAACTACATAAAAGAGTAAGCAGGCATTGAAATGGGCAAGGGGACTAGGGAAAGAGGCTGAGTGGTATAAAGTCAGAGAGAGAGAAACCCTGGTTGCAGACACTTAAGAGAACAGAAATATCTCATTTTAATTTTTCTGTTGCAACCTAATGCTTTTTGTAGGAGTGGATTCTTTTGGGGGGGAACTGGCAGAAGTGCTGAATTTTATTTCTGGGATTCCATGGTAGAAAAGCAGGGGTTCTGAGGGAGAGAAAATCAATAGCTCATACATTTCCAGAAACTCGCAAAAGTCACAGGAAAAATAAAAAACAAAACACACACACACACAATAAAAGTCCCAGGAAGGTTTAGACATTTCCAGGGATGACCTGTTCCACCAAAGATGAACACGTATGCCCTGTATCAGTCGGCTCATTCCCCCTCCAGTTTCCAGTCCAATTCAGCTGTTAGAAGAACCTACAGAAGATCCAGAGGGTAAGGGAATAATGTGGTCAGAGAGTTTATCTTCCCAGCATCCTTCTACAGTTGAATTCCTCCCTTTACCAAGATCACAGTTCTTGTTGGCCTGTTGTCTCCATACACCTAGTTTCTCCTAGCTCTTGATCTCAAGAGTAGCCCAGTTGCCATGAGGGCCGTTTAAAGTAAAGTGCCATCTCTTGGGTAACTGGGTCTCACCATTTGCTAACTGTGTGATGTTGGATGACTAATATCTCTGTGCTTTGACTTCTTCCCAAGAAGTCAATGGGCTAATAATCATATCCACATCAGAGAACTGTTAAGAGGTTTAAATAAGAAAGTCTCGAACACAGTGCCTGGCATACAGTGAGCAGTCAAGAAGCATTAACTACTTCCTATTGTTATTATTATTGTTATTGCTATTCCTAATTTAAAAGAAACAGTGTGGAAAGAAGCAGGGAGCTTTAGTGTCAAAGGTTCACCTAAACTTTAAAGTTGGAAGATTTCACCAGGAGCCCAGTTAATGTCAGTGGACATATGTCCTTCCCAAATTAGGAGAATGTCTAGAACCTACTCAGTGCACAGGTTGCAAATGTTACAACTGGCATGTCAAATATTAACAGCCCACGTTTGAATATGTTCATTCAGTTTTAGAAAATTTGTCATCTCCATATCAAAGGATTACTATCATCGTGTGAATGTTTCCTCTAAGCTGAGATTTCTTTCACATTATAGGATTTTCTGTTATTAATCATTTTCTTTAATATCTTAATAATATGATAGGAAAACCAAATTAAGCTGATGGAAATTTCCCACCAAACTGTATTACCTTTGCTTAGTAAAGACTTCCGTGTTCCTCCTACTGAGAACGCTGACAGCCAGCTCAGGCTGCATGCCGCTTGTATCAAACTAGCTTGCAGTTCCCACTTTTTTGGAGAGTCACCTTGGACATCTTTGCCATTTACAATCAGTCAGCTTCAGGTGCTTGCCCCTTCTGCCTTTAAATCAATTTCCTATTCTCTGATCTCTATACCATTGCATGGATCTTTATTAACATTTGTCAAGGATCCTACCATCGCCTCCAACAATGCCCCCCAGCTGGTCTGTTCACACTCTAATCCATTGTTGCCTAATTAATCACCCAAAGCTTACCTCTGATTAGATCATTTCCTTGTTCGAAGGTTTTCTAGGATTACTCATTACCAATTGAAGTGGGAAAAGCATTTAAAGCTCTCTATATTCTGGTCCTAAATTACTTTTCCAACTTTGTTTTTCACTACTAACTTTCCTTGCTATCCAAACTGGATTTTTAGCTATATGAATATTTTCACTGAGTCCTTGCAGATTACTCTCTACTTTCTCTGCCCTGCTCTATGTGCCAGGAATCTGAACCGTCCAGTCTTCCTTGCCCTCTGGCTTCCAGGTGGGTTTGGCCATTGGAAGATACCAACGGGAAAGCAGAAAGCTGGATGAAAGTGAGTAGTCATCCCACCTCTCTACTAAAAGCCACATGCAGTCAGGAAGAATTCTCCATACAGCTCTCTATTCATGTTTTAGGAACCTTCTGGAAAGAGCCAGTATATTAGACCATCCTTTTTGGTTTCCCTGAAGCCTGAACCACAGTTTTGTGGTTCCCCTTTTGGGGATTGAATCATAAAAAGCATGTTCATGTGTAACCTGTTTCAAATTAGTTAAGTTGGATTTTGAGTTTTCATCTGGATGAAAGTTAGATGTGACACAATGGGAAACTGAGCCCATAATGCATGAGAAAAGATGGTTTGTTACTCACAGTTCCCAGAGAGAGAAGGGTGCCATGAGGGGTCAACAGAAGGCATGATGGGCTCAACCAGCAGAGCAGAAGGACCATGGGTTTTGTGCCTTTACTGTGATCGAGGGGTGGAGGTTAGTAGATTTCCTGTGGGAGTCAAGGACTGGAGTTAAAAGCAAAGATGTGCAAAAAAGGAAAGGAACTGGAGATCTGAGCACAGAAGGAAGAGTCAGCTTATCATTCAGGGCCAGCTCTAGGTTCTGGTGAGGTATGTGGACAGTTTTGTGGTATTTGCAGGTATGGGCTTAAGCTCTGGGGAGTCTAGGCCCTAAGGGTGGAAAACTGTTTACTGGTGGGCCAAAGGTCTCTGTTGAAGCAAGCGTCTTAGCCAGATAAGATAGATGCGGGCACAGCACTATCTTTTGATAATATTTTGATAGTTATGATGCAACTCTTGGTCCATTAGGTGTGAACCCACTTCTAATAGAAGCTATGAACATTTTAATAGTTAAGTGTACACAAACTGAATGGTCCTTAATCCAGTATGGCTAGAGTCCTTATAAGCAAAGAAAATTGGACACAGAGAAACCACGGGGAGCAGAAGTCAATGGAACCCAGAAGAGAGAGAAGATGCTGCCATGTGCATTGCCATGTGAACCCTCAAAATTGTCAGCCAGCCAGAAGATACAAATCTTGAGAGGAAGCAGGCCTTCTAGTCTCTGAAACCATGAACCAAGAAATTCCTGCTGTTAAGGCAACCTACTATGTGGCATTTGTTTTAGCAATGGAAAAACTAAACCAGTCCCTGTCTTAGTTTTCTAGGGCTATTGTAACAAAGTAGTACAAACTGGGTGGCTCAAAATAAGAAATTTATTAACTCACAGTTCTGAAAACCAGAAGTCTAAAATCAAGGTGTCGACAGGACCATGCTCCCTCTTAAAGGAGAGAATCGTGCCATGCCGCTCTTCTGGCTACTGGAGGGTGGTCGGCAACACATGGCTTTCCTTGGTTTGTGGCAGCATGACTCACTCTCTCCCTCTGTCACATGACCATCTCTCTGTGTCTTTCTCCTACTGACTGTATCCAAATTTCTTCCTTTCCTTATAAAAACACCAGTCATATTGGATTGGGACCCACTCTAATCCAGTTTAGCCTCATCTTTACTGACAACATCTTCAAAGATCCTATTTCTAAATAGGATCAATTCTCAGGACCAGAGCTTAGGACATGAACACATTTGGGGAGGGGATAAAACAATTAAATCTGTAACAGTCCCTTTATTAAACTCTCATTAACTACACAGTTTGAGTAATTTGTGCCCATCTGTTTCCTGCCGGGACCCTCACTGATACAGTCACAGGTACCTGGAGTGGCTCCAAGAAACTGACCCTCAAGTGTGATTAACGGATGGATTTGAGAAGCAGCACTTAGATAACCTCTTGCAAGGGGAAAATAAATGGGACACTGGTTATTGTCTTGCAATGGCATTGGGATTATTCAAATTAACACCAATCATAACATGGGGCAGGTGGCTATCATGCCACAGTGGGGCATAAGGCTCTGGGATGACAGTAGCAAGCCTAATGCTGTGGAGTGAGATGGCACTGCTCCTGGCATCTTGGAGAAAGCACACAGGGAGGAGGGCACACTGAACACCTTCACTTTCCAGGTCAATACTTGAGAAGAAAGTCAGAAGTCTCCCATGACAGCTTGGAAGGCATCCTCATCCTTGGAGTCTCAGGGCAGATAAGGCTGAGCAGAGTCACAGAGTCGATGAAACATTAAACTCCTCCAGATAGCCTCTGCAAAGGTAAGGAAACTGGTGAGAAAGGAGTGGAATTCTATGGCATGAGATGAGGACATTGGAGCAGATGAATCAGACGAAGCCAAGAAGTCTGAATCCCCAAATATCTCTGACTATCCCTTATATTAGTAGAGGCAGCTACCCCTCATTTCCACTTACTGGACAGATTCTGCCTTCTGCTGTATATGAAAAAAAAAAAACTTTAGAGACTTATGGGAGGCAATTACTTCACAAGGCAATACTGATCCTCCTGAGGAACCATCCCTTCCCGTCCACCACCACCCTTCATCACTTCTAGAACTATGGTAAGTGCTAAATTCCAGACTAAGTATGAGGCCTGATCTTAGAAGGCTTAGCCTATTCACAAGAAGAGTTGCAAGACCTTACCTATTTGTAAAGGTGTGTAAGGAATGTGAGGGTGTTAGAAGAAGGCTGCCATTGATGAGGTCATGCCATCCAGCCACAGTCATCCTTCTCCCTATAGGTCTTCTCTCTGGGTTTCGGTAACTTCTCTCTCCTTTTGCCTCTTAGTGCTCAGGGGTGGCAATGACCCCCCGTTGTTCCTAGTCCCAAGATACTGCATTATGCCTTGCTGACTCTCCTACACCCTGCCCTCTACATTGCTCTTGTCTGAGTGCCAATTCCTTTCCTAACCCTGCCCCTGATGAAAACACCTCCCAGTTTCCATGCTTTCTTGCCCTTGTGTTTTTTATTCATACCATTCCCTCAGTACAGAATTCCTTTCCTACTCATCCTTCAAAGCCCACCTTAAAAATCAGCTTTTGAATAATGTTTCCCTATTCCCTATCCCTTCAGGGTACTAATTTATCCTCTTGAGGCATGTGGCCCTTCTACATAATTTTTTATATTTCGTAGTGATTTATCTCCTGCATTGTTATTTCTGCACATGATGTATTTCCTTTCTTAATTTATAAGCTTCCTGAGGGCAGCATTCATGCTTAATTATTGTTCTCCTCACTGGACCTTCTCAAACTCCTTAATAAGTAATAATAACCAACTTTAATTGAATCCTTTCCTCATTTCAGACACTTTTCTAAGGAACAAATATGACCTTACTCTATCTTCCAACACACTTTAGAGGTAATTATAATGTCTACCTTACAGAGAAGGAATTGAAGTACCAGTAACTTGCCATAGATCATATATCTAATAAGTGGCTGAAGAGCCTCTGAGCCCAGCATTCTGGTTCCAAAGTGTGTGCCCTTAACCACAGTAATATACAATCTTGCTAAAATGAATGGGAAGAATGAATGAACAAATTAAGAGACAAACTGATTAACGAATGATGAAGACTTTAGAGTAATAGCAGCAAACAGCCTGACCAGGTAAGTCAGGACCTCCTCTTGGCATGCAGCTTCATTGTAGAATGCAGGTCAATATTGCCTCTGAGGCTATGGTTTACATTCCCATGTATGTGCTGCTCTCATTTTAGGGACCTTAGAAATTACCAATACATGGCATCACATAGCTTGAGGGAGTCACCTATGCCCAGTCTTAGAGGTAAATGTCCAATTGTCCTTATCTGTAAAAGAACTACTCTGGATATATCAGGTTTGTCAGAGGAAACAGTGTTATTACTAGGATTATAGAGAATGAGAATGGAACTTCATGACTTTTGATAAGAAGGCTTCTTGCGGGGGGAAAGTCCACTAACTCCCAATGATGGAAGGACCAGTCTCCAACATTGACTCCCTTTTCTCCTATTATCTGCCCTTTCTCCCTGCAGAAACTAATGTTGTCATGAGTGTTAAATACCCCTTACCTGCCAGTAATTCCCAAAGCTTTATCTTAAACCTTGACCTCTCCCTGGAAGTCTAGATACATATTTCACCTGCCTGCTTGATATCTCCACACAGATGACTAATAGTCATCTTAAACACAAAGTGACAAAAACAAAATCTGCTCCTCACCCCAGCCCTCCCCATCCCCTTTGCAGTAAATAGTACCACTCTCCAACCAATTGCTCAAGCCCTGCAACTAGAAATTATCCTTGATTATTTCACTCACTGAACCCCCCGTCCCCTAGCACATGGTGATATACAAATCCTCCCTATCTCCAAAATTTTTTCATCAACTCTGCTAACATCTCCTTTATCCAATTCACCCTCAATTTCCCCCTCGACTATTGCAGTAACTCCTCACTGGTCTCCCTGCTTCCATTCTTCCCCACCCCTCAGTCCATTTTCTCCATTTGAAGCAAGAGACATGACTTTAGACCTAATGAATACCATGGGTTTAAAATCCTCCAGTGGTCTTTTTTTTTTTTCACTGTGAGGGACTTTTTTTTTATAAGAATTATTTCATTTACTTCTCTCCCCTTCCCCCCTCCCCCCCAGTGTCTGCTCTCTGTGTCCATTTGCTGTGTGTTCTTCTATGTCGGCTTGCATTCTTGTCGGGCGGCACCCGGAATCTGTGTCTCTTCGTTGTGTCATCTTGCTGTGCCAACTCTCCATGTGTGCATCACTCCTGGGTAGGCTCTGTTTTTCGCACGGGGTGGCTCTCCTTGCGGGGCACACACCTTGCACATGGGGCACTCCAATGCGGGCAGTGCCCCTGCGTGGCATGGCACTCCTTGTGGGGGCAGCACTGCACGTGGGCCAACTCACCACATGGGCCAGGAGGCCCTGAATACCGAACCCTGGATCTCCTATATGGTAGGCGGATGCTCTATCGGTTGAGCCATGTCCACTTCCCAATGGTCTTCTTTTGAACTTAGAATATAGTCCAAATTCCTTATGTTGCCTTGAAAAACCTTATGTAATTTGCACCCCATCTACCGCTCATACTTCATCTCTTATCACTTTTCCCTTTACACTCAAGTATCTCTGGCCTCCTTACCATTCCTCCAACATGACAAGCTCATTCTTGCTTTTGGGCCTTTAACTAACTGTTCCTTCTGTCCACATTTCCCTTTCCTAGGATGATCGTTCATATTATTCAGATTTTATCTCAAATATCACTTCCTCAACAAGCCCTTCCTTGGCCATCCAATCAAATGTAACCACCAACTTACTAATTTTTCTGAATTAAATTAATTGACTTTATCACATTTATCATTATCAGATATTTTCCTCTTTCCTTCCTTCCTGTCTGTTTCCCCAAACAGAATGGATGCTTTATACAAATAGGGACCATTTCTGTCTTGAATATATTTCCAAGAATATAAAACAATGCTTAATACATAAGTGCTCAATACATATGTGATGATTGTTACATGTTGAACGTATTTTTTTGTAAACCATTTTTACAAATGGAGTTCATATCCACTTACATTTCAATTTATGTACGAGCTTCATTGAGTTCCTAGCCTAGGAACCAAGCAATAAGTTCAAACCCAGTGTAAGGCATTATTCATAATACCCAAATGTGAAAACAATCCAAATATCCATCAGCTGGTGAACAGATAAACAATATGTGATATATCCATATAGTGGAATATTATTCAGCAATAAAAAGGAATGAAATACTGAAATATTGCTACAACATGGATGAACCTCAAAAACCACAGTTCTAAGTGAAAGAAACCAAACACAAAGGACCACATACAGTATAATCTCATTTACATAAAATGTCCAGAATAGACAAACGTATAGAGACAGAAAGTAGATCAGTGGTTGCCTGAGGCTGGAGTGAAAATGGAAATTAACTATAAATGGTCATGAAGGATCTTATTGGGATGATGTAAATGTTCTAAAATTGGATTATGCTGATGCTTGTGCAACTTAGTAAACTTGCACAAAACCATTTAACTGTGCACTTAAAATGGATGATTTGTATACTATGTAAATCACTGCTCCAATAAAGTTTTTAAAAAAGACAAAACACTATTCCTCTAATTCCAACTCCACAACAACAAAACAACATTCCCTGAAAACCATCCCAAATAATGCTAAAGAAAGAAAGAAGGAAAGAATAATTGTCTTCATTCAGGAATCTACAGTTTATTCCATTGCCAGTGGCATCATGCTTAGCTCATCAACTTTTTCAGCTTTTCCCTTTCACTGACACTTAACACATCAACTGCTGTAACAGAAACACAGAGCAAATGAGTTGGAGTTCCAATTTATAAAATCCACGGAAAGAGCAAAAGATTCCCAGAAACTGAGATTTTGAAGCAGTAACATGTTTAAATATCTTATTCTAGTAAATGGCATTTAGAATTTTTATATTTACTAAATTGCTAAAGAACTGTTTTTCATCTTTTAATCTTACCAAAGACATGAAATTTTCACTGTTAACATGACACCACAACCCTTGTCCATGGCAACATTCTCAATAACTAGACAAATTATTCCTAACAGTGGCTTCCCTACCTTGAGCAGAGAGACAGAGGAGGGAGTCAGGCTATCCTGGTAGCACAGGAAAGATTCCTATGGTCTGGAGATAAGTAGATGGAAGGAATGAGGGCACCTAAAGGCCAAAACAAACAAACAAACAAACAAAAAACCTCCAAAGGATCCTGGAGGCTGTAAATTACTTCATAAATCCAAAAAACAAAGAGTTAGCTATGAGAGAGAATCCAAAATTTTTGGTAGACATCATTTTCATGGTATATTACACTCTTGTTCAATCATAAAAACTAAATATTATTTACCAAAAGATTTCAGTTGTATCCATTGTTCAGAGAACAAATATTCATAGAACATATATTATTCATAGAACAAATATAGAATATAGGCCTACTACATATCAGACACTATGTAGTGGAAAGCATAGTGGTGACCCAGACGGAAAGCATATGGCATGTTTCTGAGTACAATTTCCAAAGGCAGACTCCTCAAGGTCAAATCCAGGATGTTCTGTTTATTAACCGTGGAGGCTGAAGGCTCAAGAAATAATCTTAGCCTCTCAAAGACTGTTTTCTCATCTATAAAATGGGGATGAAATATGATTTGACTCATAGAATATTTGGAGAATAATATAAGAAAAGATATGTGAAATTCTTAGGTCAGAAGCTGGTAAGAACTCAATAAAAGTTAACTTTTATTTTCCTGAAAGAATCTGTGAAGAATGGTATTCTTTTTACTAAAATGTTTGAAAGAAATCACCAATTTTTCCCTAAAATAAAAGAAATCACCAGTTGTTACCTAAAATGCTTGAAAGAAATCACCTGGGTCTGGAACTTTCTTTGTGAAATAACAAATTTAATTCCTTTAATAGATATAGGACTGTTAATATTTTTCTATTTAATTTTGTATAAATGCTGGTAATTATATTTTTCAGTGTTCATTTTTGCAACTACATTGTCAAATTTATTGACCTAGGTTATTCATAACATCCCCCTTGTAGTTCTTTTAATATCTGTATTCTCTATGGTGAGATCCATGCTTTTATCCCTGATGTTTGTAACTATGTTTTTTCTCTTGTTTGTTCTTTTAGAGTCTAGCAAAGAGTTTATCAATTTTGTTGATTTTCTTCAAAGAGGTAAATTTTGACTTTGTTAATATTCTATATTTGTCAGTTTTCTATTTCATTGATTTCCATTCTTATCTATTATTTTCTTCCTTATACTTATTTTGGGTTTACTTCACTCTTCTTTTTCTAGCTTCTTAAAGTATAAATTTAGACCATGATTTTATACCTTTCTTCTTTTTAAAAAAAGCATTTTAATATTATAAATTTAGGTATTGCTATAGGTACCTCCTTAGCTGGGAAAAAAATCAAACATATTGTACTTTCATTATTATTTAGTTATATATTCTAGTTTTGCTTATGATTTCTACTTTGAACCATGGGTTATTTAGAAATATGTTGTTTAATTTCCAAATTAAGGTTTTTCTAAATATCTTGTTATTATTGCTTTATAATTTAATTTCATTGTAGTCAGAGTACATGCTCTGTATGACTTCAGTCCTTTTAAATGATTGAGGTTTGATTTGTGGCCTAACGTGCTCAATATTGGAGAACATCTCAAGTTCACTTGAAACGAATGCGATCTGCAATTGCTGGGAATAGTAGTCTATGAATATTAATTAGGTCAAGGTGGTCAATAGTGTTCAGATATTCTATATCTTTAGTAATATTTTCGTCTTAGTTTAGTTGTTCAATCAATAATTAAGGGAGGAATATTTTAAAAGTCATCAAAAATTGTGTATTTTTCTATATCTACTTCTGTCAATACTTTCTTCTTATGTTTTGAAGCTCCACTATTATTAGCATATTTATTATTGTTATCTAGACCTAATGAATTGGCCCTTTCATCATTATGGAATGTGCTGTTTTATCTCTGTCCTAAGGTCTACTTTAACCATCTCAGCAGAAGCCAAGAGGTTATCCAAGAAGGTAATTGTGGAGAACCCTTGCATTTTATGGCAGGGATCCTCTTGACATCCACTGAAGCCTGGCAAGATTTGTAAGAATTTTATAACAGTAGAAATGCTGCCAACCTGGACTTAAAGGGACAGAGACAGAACGGAATGAAGGAAGAATGTCTCTGAGGGCAGAGCCATAGAAGCAGAGACCAGAGAGGGCAAAGTCACTTCAGAGGGTCAAAATGATGGGTCATAAGACAGGGCTACCCCGATGATCCCAGAGGACAGAACCTTGACCACAGAGGATTATTCTCAGGCCATGAAAGCTAATGAACTTTGGCCCACTGGGCTGCAAACTTGCTTTAGAACAGTGGCCTCTTTCCTCTCCATTTTCTTCCTTTTTATAATGGGGGTATCTATCCTATGCCTGTCACACCATTATAATTTGGAAGCAGACAACTTATTTATTACTTTCACTGGTCCACAGATGGAGATGATTTTTCCCAGTATGGACCATATCCAGGGTCTCACACATACCTAATGTAGATGATTTAGTTAATTACATTTGGGACTTTAAAAAAATAATAACTTTATTTCAAATTTAAAAAATTAACTGAAAGGCAGCTCAATAAGTTATGAAGCATTACTCCTAATAAGTTCTGTACAGGCACTTTTATCTCATCTAATTTCAACTACTAATTCAATTGTTCCTCCAGTGTTTAGAAAAATATGCGGATAAACACAGATTAGTTAAATGACTTCTTAAATTGACATTTAAATGAGATTTGAAACTTAGAGTTGACGTTGAAATGGGTTCAGAATTTGGGGGATGTTCAGATGGGGTGATTGTATTTTTCATATAAAAAAGATGTGAATTTGGGGGGACAAGAGGTGGACTACAGTTGAAGAGTGTCTCTCCAAAATCTGAGAATTCTACCCAGAATCTGAGAATGTGACCTTAATTGACCTTAATTGGAAATAGGGTCTTTGAAGATGTAATTAAAGATGAAATCATACTGCAGCAGGGTGGGCTCTAAATCCACTTACATGATCTATTTACAAGGCCATGTGAAGACACAGAGACATATACACAGGGAGAATGGCATGTGACACAGAGGCAGAGATTGGACCAAGGATTGCTGGCGACCACCAGAGCCTAGGTTAGAGTCATGGAACAGATTCTCCTTCAGAGCCCACCGAAGAAATCATTCTCTCCAACACCTTGATTTCAGACTTCTAGCTTCCAAAAATATGAAGCAATAAATTTCTGTTGTTTATATATAGCTACTCCAGCCTTCTTATGTCTACTATTCATAGGTTATATCTTTTCCATCTACTTACTATCAATCTATCTGTATATTTTTGAAGTGCGTCTCTGGTAAATAGTATGTAATTTTGTTTTAAAAAATCCATTCTGATAAGGTTTGCCTTTTAATAGGAATGTTTACTCCCTTTACTTTTAATGTAAAAATTGGTAGTTTGGATTTAGATCTTCCATTTTATTATTTTCTATTCATACTACTGTATTGTGTTTCTCACTTTCTCTTTCTAGATTTTTTAAACTATTATTTTTTTTATAATTAAATTATAGTTTTTCTCTTGGTTCATTTAGCTAAACCTCCTATTGTTTGTTATTGATTACTAGGGGATAACACTATACAGTTAATTTCCCATGGTCCTCTAGTTAATATTGGACCACTTCATGTAAAAATGTAATAACTTGGCAATTATATGGATTAATGTACAAACCTCTAGTTTTCTGTGCTATTGATGTGGGCTATGGGTGGGAGGCTCTTTGTCTCTTTGGAGATAACCTTAACCTAAGCTGTCTGTCCTGACTTGTGGGTGTGGGATGGTGAGAGGCTGCAGCCCTACCCTTGGTAACCATGGCAATGACTCCAGCCCCAGGAAATAGTTTATCAATGCAAACTCTATAAACTTTAAATATTCAAGGAAAACGCAAACCAAATGTGCTAAAAGCTTATCTAGAATGTATGAAGTCCATGCTAAAAGCTTACCTAGGATGTGGAAGATATATGCTAATTCAAGCCTATTAAGAACTGAAACAAAAGGACCATTTGGCCTTTCCTCTCTGTATAAAAGGGACTCAAAAATCTTGTTCAGGGCTCGGGTTTGAAACAGAAAGCTCCCGAGTCCAGCTGGCCGTCAAGAAACCATTTTTCCTTCTCAAAATCATTCCTGAGTCCTGGCCTTTCCATATTCAAATAATTGAACCTTTCTCAAATTCTACAACACTATGGTTGTGATATGTAGTATACCTACATATGATATAAACCCTGTAATACAGTATTATACTTTTGTTTAGTCATATGTATTTTTAAATGAAGATAAAAAGTTAATTTTTATATTTACCTGTGTAGTTACCATTCCGGATACCCTTTCTTTCTTCTTGAATACCTAAATTTCCATCCTATGTAATTTTCCTTCAGCTGGAGGAACTTCATTTAGTATTTCTTTTCATGCAGATATGCTGGTGATAAATTCTTTGTTTTTGTTTATCTGAAGATAATCTTTTTTTTTTTCATTTTAGAAGGATGTTTTTGCTGAATATAGAATTCTGTTGTCAGTTTTTACCTTCAGCACTATAAGGATATCATTCCTCTGTCTTCAGACCTCCATTTTTCCAGTGATGAATTTGTATCACCTTATCATTGTTCCCCTTTAATATTATGTCATTTTTCTCTGGCTGCTTTCAAGATTTTCTTTTAAACATGGGTTTTCAGTATTTGATGATGATATATCAAGGGAGAATTTTCATTGTATTTATCCCCCTGGGGGGTTGAAGAACATCTTGAATAAGTATATGTGACAGTCTAGGACTTTTTATGAATTCCAGACAAGATCATATTATTGGAGTTGCTCCATTCCTGTGCATGTGGGATGCTTTGATTGGATTACTTCTTTTGCTGGAGTCCTTTATAAACTGAGGAATAAAAATCTTACAGAGACATAGGAAAAGCCACAGAGAAGCCAGGAGAGAAGAGCAGAGCTACCATTGTGTCCTGTCATGTGCCTGATCACCAACAGCTGCAACTTGGTGAGAGAGCATCTCCACATCTTCTCCAACAGTTGATATTTTCTATTTTTTAAAATAATAGCCATTCTTGTGGATGTGAAGTGGTATCTCATTGTGGTTTTGATTTGCATTTCTCTAGTGACTAATAATGTTGAGCATCATTTCATATGTTTATTGGCCTTTTTCATAATTTCTTTAGAAAAATATTTGTTAAAGTCATTTGCCCATTTTAAATGTCTTTTTGCTGTTGTGTTATAAAAATTCTTTATATATTCTGAATATTAGCCCTTATCTGATATATGGTTTGCAACTATTTCCCCCCATTCTGTAGGTTGTCTTTTTACTTTCTTGATAATATCCTTGGATGCACGAAAGTATTTTTTTTTATTTTGATGATATGCAATTCATCTATTTTGTTGTTGTTGCTTGTGCTTTCAGTGTTATATCTAAGGATTTGCTCCTATATGTTCTTCTAAGAGTTTTCTTTTAAGAAACTCTGAATTAATCTTTTAATTCAGAGTTTCTTAAAACTTTAATTTAAACTTCTGAATTAATTTTTGTATATGGTGTGAAGACAGGAGTCAAATGTCATTCTTTTGCATGTGGCTGTCCATTTACCCTAGTACCATATATTGAAGAGACTGTTCTTTCCCCATTGCATGTATATGGTACCCTTGTCATAAATTGACTTGCCATAGAGGTGTGAGTCCATATCTGATGTTGAATATCATTCCTTTGAAATATTTGTCTATCCTTTTGCCAGTACCACACTGTGTTGATTATTGTAGTTTTGTAGTACTTTCTGAATCAGGAAGTCTGACTCCTCCAATTTGTTCTTCAATTCCAATATTGTTGTGGATATTTGGGGCTTCTTGCAAGTTCCATGTGAATTCAAGGATCAGTTTTTCCATTTCTGCAAAAAAAATCTGCTGTAATTTTGATAAAGGTTGCCTTGAGTCTATAGATTGCTTTGGGCAATATTCAACATCTTAACAATATTAAATCTTTCAATCCATGAATATGGAATGTCTTGCCACTTATTTAGGCCTTCTTTCATTTCTTTCAGCATTGTTTTATAATTTTGAGTGGACATGTCTTTTACATCTTTAGTTAAATTTATTCTTAAGTGTTTTATTCTTTCAGATGCCATTGTAGATTAGCTTGTTTTCTTAAAATCTCTTCAAGTTGTTCATCACTACTGCATAGAACCACAGTAAATATTTGTGTGTTGATTTTGTTCTCAAAATCAATTTGTGCTGAATTTGTTTATTAGCTTTAGTGGTTTTCTTGAGAATTATTTTGGATTTTCTACATATAAGATTATGTTGTTTGCAAATAGAAATAATTTTACTTATTCCTTTCCACTGTGGATAAATTTTATCTCTTTTTCTTGCCTACTTCCTCTGTCTAGAATTTACAGAATAGTATTAAATAGCAGCAGTGAAAGAGGGTATCCTTGTCTTATTACTGATCTTGGGGGGAGTCATTCAGTCTTTCATTACTGAGTTTTATTTTAGCTGTGGGTTTTTCATATATGGCCTTTTCATGTTGAGAAAGTATTGTTCTTAGTTTTCAACATATTTTTGTCAGGAAAAGGTGTTGGATTTTTTTTTTTTTTTTTTTTTTTTTTTTGAGGAGGTACTGGAGATTGAACCCAGGACCTTGTTTGTGGGAAGCAGGCACTCAACTACTGAGGTACACCCAATCCCCAAGGTGTTGGATTTTGTCAAGTGCCTTTTATGTGTTTATTGGGAGAACTATATGTTTTGTTTTTTCCTTCATTCTATTAATGCAGTGTCTTACATTGATTGATTTTCATATGTTGAACTGACCACCCTTGCATTCTTGGGATAAATCCAAACTGGTTATCTGGTATAATACTTATAATATATTGTTGGATTTGATTTGCTAGTATTTTATTGAGGATTTTTGCATCTATGTTCATAAGGATAATTGATAAGTAATTTTCTTTTCTTGTAATGTATTTACCAGGCTTCAGTATCAGGGTGCTAATGGCCTCATAGAACGAATTAGGACATTTTCATTCTTTTTGAATTCTTTGAAAGAATTTCAGGAGGCTCGGTATTAATTCTTTAATAAGTGCTTTGTACAATTTACCAATGAAACCATCTGGCCCTGGACTTTCCTTTGGCAGAAGTTTTATCATTATTTATTCAATCTCTATTTTTATAGTTTTTTTGAGGATTTATATTCTTTCTGGGTTCAGTTTAGGTCTAGATTCCTTTTTCTAGGAATTTTTCCATTTTGTCTAGATTATCTAATTTATGGTGTATAATCTTCATATTATTCTATTATAATTCTTATTTCTGTAAACTCATAATGATGTCAGCATTTTCATTTCTGATTTTAGTTATTTACATTTTTTCTCTTTTTCTTTGTCAATCTATCTAAATGTTGACTAATTTTATTGATTTTTTCCAAAGAACCAACTTTTAGTTTTGTTGATTTTCTCAATAGTTTTTCTATTCTTTATTCATCTCCACTATCATTTTAATTATTTCCTTCCTTCTGCTAACTTTGGGTATATTTTATTTCTTTTCCTAGTTCCTCAAGATGTGAGTTTAGGTTTTTTATTTGAGATGTCTCTTCTTTTTAAACAGGCATTCATAACTATTTCCCTCTGAGCCTTGCCCTCACTGTATTCTGTAAGTTTTGATATGTTGTGTTTTTATTTTCATTCATCCCTAATTTTCCAATTTTGCACATAATTTCTTCTTTAAATCATTGGTTGATTGTTTAAGAATGTGGTGTTTAGTTTCTACATATATGCAAATTTTCCAGTTTTCCTTCTGTTATTGCTTTCTGGCTTCACTCCATATGGGCAGAGAAGATACTTTGTATGATTCAAATATTTTAAAATTTATTGAGACATTTTATGCCCTAACATATGTTTTAAACTGGAGAATGATCCATATGCACTTGAAAAGAATGTGTATTGTGCCATTGTTGGGTGGAATATTTTCTCTCTCTTCTCTTCAAGTTTCAAGCCTTCAATTTCCTGGTTGATAGTCTGTCTAGATGTTCTCTCCAGAAATCTCCAATTATTAATATACAACTCTCTGTTCTGCCCTTCAGTTCTGTCTCTTTTTTTCCTCATATTTGTTTGGGCCATGTTTTCAAATTCATATATACTTATAATTGTTATATCTTCTTATTGAATTGACCCTTTTAACAATACATAATGTCCTTCTTTGTCTCATGTAACATATTTTCTTAAAATATTAATATACCATCCCAGCTCTCTTTACATTTATATTTGCATTGAATATTTTTCCATCCACTTCACTTTCAATTTGTTTGTTTCTTTGAATCTAAGATTAGTTTCTTATAAACAGCATATTATTGGATCATGCTTCTTTATCCACTCTGTCAGTCTCTGCCTTTTAATTGTAAAGTTTAATCCTTTTGCATTTAAGATAATTACTGATGAGGCAAAACTTACTTCTATGATTTTGTTAAAATTTTTGTATGTCTTATTCCTTCTTCCATCCCTCTTTTCCTCCATTACTGCCTTTGTTGTTGTTTTGATGGTATTTTGTAATTAGCCTTTTTGAATCACTTCTCATTTCCTGTTGTGTAGCCTTTTTTAGTTATTTTCTTTGTCATTACCATGAGGTTTAAATTTAACAACCTATATCTACAACAATCTTGTTTGCTTTGATATCATCTTAATTGCAGTGGTATACACAAATTTTATTCCTATCACTTCCATACCCCACTTTTCATGTTATTCTTGTCACAAATGACATCTTTATACGTTGCATGCCCAATAACAAAAGTTTATGGTTGTTTTTCATGCATTTGAATTTAAACCATATTAGAAGTAAAAGATGGTATTATGAATGAAAAAGGCAAAAATACTGGTATTTGTATTTAAACATATAGTAACCTCTACTGAAGGTCTTTATTTCCTGATATATCTTCATATTACTCTCCAGTGTCCTTTCCTTTCAACATGAAGGACTGTGCCTGGTATATATGTTAAGGCAGATTTA
Organism: Dasypus novemcinctus; assembly: GCF_030445035.2. Taxonomy (NCBI): domain Eukaryota; kingdom Metazoa; phylum Chordata; class Mammalia; order Cingulata; family Dasypodidae; genus Dasypus; species Dasypus novemcinctus. Next base: position 36,942,192 of record NC_080699.1, on the reverse strand, counting down.
GTGGTAATGAATTCCTTCAGTTTTGTTAATGAAGAAATATCTTTATTTCTCCCTTATTTTTGAATGACAGTTTTGCCAGATACGTTATTCTTGGTTGACATTTTTTTCTTTCAAGATTTTCAATATTTAATCCTATCATCTTCTCTCTTTCATGGTTTCAAATGTGAAGTTGAATGTTACTCTTATTAAAGATCCCTTATATGACACAATTGCCTCTTTCTTGATGTTTTCAAGGTTCTTTCTTTGTTTGGGTTTTGATCATTTAGCCCTAATCTGTCTCCATGTGGGTCCATTTGTGATTATCCTGCTTGGATTTTGTTGAGCTTCATGGGCTTCTATATTCATAGCTTTCATCAGATTTGGGAAAGTTGGGGCCAAATAACCAACTATTTTTGTACTCCTTTCCTTATTTCTTCTTCTGGAACACCTATGATGTATTCACTTGGTACACTTGATAATGGCCCATGGGTTCCTCAGGCTTCTCTTTTTTCCCCGTCATTCTATTTACTTTCTACTCTACTGACTATTTTTCTTTCTTCAAGATCAGCAAATCTTTCTCCTGTCTGCTCCAATCTGCTAGTGAACCCCTAATTTAAAATTTTCATTTGTTATTGTAATTTTCAGCTCCAGAATTTCTAATTGGTTCCTCTTTATAATTTCCATCTTATTGAAGTCTCATTTTGTTCATATACTGATTTCCTTTCATCTTTGTTCATATTTAAGAGTATTGATCTAAGATCTTTGATTAGTATTTCCAGAGACCAGACTTTCTCCAACATAATTATTATTGATCTTTTTTCCTGTGGTTGGGCTATACTTTCCTCTTTCCTGGTATGTTTTGTAAGTTTTGTTGCGAACTGGACATTCAGAGTTATGTTGTGGTCACTCTGAAAATCCAGTTCTCCTACTCAGTCAGACTGAGGAAGAATCAATGAAAGAAATTTTTAAAAAAATAGGAAAGAAAGAAATAGAGAGAGGAAGAGAAAATTGCTAACAAACAAAACAGCTACAGGAAAGAAAAGAAAAAAAAATGCACTGCCTTTTTAAGTCTCTCAGTAGATGTCAGTGGGAATCCAGAAACTGCCTCTGTTAAGGCTGAAACTGAGGTCACTGACCACACTCATCTCTCAGGGAAGAAAGAAAAAAAAGAAAGAAAGAAGAGAGAAAGAGAGAGAGGAGGGAGGGAAGGATGAAGGGAGGGAGGGAGGAAGGAAGGAATTAAGGGAGGGAGGAATTAAGGGAGGGAGGGAGGGAGAGAGGAAGGAATTAAGGGAGGGAGGAATTAAGGGAGGGAGGGAGGGAGGGAGGAGAAAACTCAGCCAATAAAAAAGGTGCACTGGTACCTTACATTCTGGTGTGAGTCTCTCTTTATTGAGAGGAACAAAATTGAGACTAGCATCAGCACTGGTCCCTCAAGTATCCACCAAACCAAGAAACACCCCCAAACACACACACACACATACACATACACATACACATACACATACACATACACAAAAGAACAAGAAAAAAGGAGGGAAGGGAGGGAGGGAGGGGAAATATAAAGGAAAAACAACCAAAACATCCTGGTGGATGCTGGTGCCAGACTGGAACCCTTGCTGCTGAGCAGGCTCAAACCCAGGCTAGTATCCACCCTGGTCCCTCAGGGATCTGCCAGACCAAAAAGTACCACACACACACACACACACACAAAGAATGGAAAAGGAAGTGCTCTGGCTCTTTACAGCTGGTTGATGCTGGTGGGAGGCCAGAAGCCAGTGCTGCTGAGAGGGTCAAAACAAGCCTAGCGTATGTGTGAGATTCCTCAGACTGACTTCTACCTGGAACCCCAACCTCAACTCTTGGAAGATGGTATTTCCTTTGCCTACTCTTTCTCCAACTAGCTCCTCCCAGAATCTGGGCCTCATTTCTGCAACCAGCGCCATTTCCATAGCCAAGGTTTTAGGGTAGAGGAGCACGGGCTGGTCGCTAGTTTGCACTTGCCTTCACTTATGAAAGTTGAAATCTTGGCAGCTCTCTCTTTCTCCAGCTCTGCCATCATTGTTCTCAATGTCCAATCTGGTTCCAGGGTTACCATCTAATTAATTGAGCCTCTTTTCCCAGCTCATTCATTTTTCTGGTGGAGGGAGGAATCAGTAAACGATTCCTACTCCACCATTTTCTGTAGAGTTTCTTTTATCTGGAAATCCTTTCTCCTACTTCCGTACACCCTGAAAGCCAATTTATCCTTCCAGACACAGTTCAAGCCTCCTTACCTAACATACTATTATTTCTCATTTCCACAAAAAATCAAGCAACTTCCTAGGGTTGTGTCAGGTTCTGTGGAGGAGACACATTATGCTCTCCAAGTTGTTTTCAAACTCCCTGAAAGTAAGATATATGCTTTACTCATTTTTAAATGTAGTCATAGTGCCTATATTAGAGTAGGTTCTCCATAAATACTTTTGATTAGTTGATTCTCCTCCTAATTTTGCATCCCATGTCTCTGATAATAGAGCAAGAACTCCTAAACACCTCCATGCTTCACCATGCTTTGTTAATCCTTGTTGAACCTCTTTTCAGAAAGAATTGCTATCCTTGCTGAAAAGCTTGCTGATCAGTTTATGGCATCAGGTTTGGTTGAAAGTGCCCATTTTAAGGGAACTTGTTCTTTTCTAATAGCTACAGACTGAGGAAATATACTAGACTGGTAAATATGTCCCTGTAGAATGATTCTAGCAACCCAGTGCTGTCTCAGATGAGGAAGAAGGAGAAAGAAAGAAAAACATAGTTTTTAGCCTTGGGCACTCCCTTTGCCCCTTACCTGTTGATATGGTTGCAGAGTAAATCCTGGACAGCTCTTACAAATGTTGATGCACTAGAGTGCAGGCATAATAAATGATAATCTGTAGCTGCTCACACCCAAAAGCTTCTTAGTATAATAAGGAAATGCAGAATTATAATAAATGGAGCATGTGTACCTCCAGAAATTTCCAAGAAGGAAGCAAATGGAAGTACCACCAAATCCTAAAAGCTATACTAACAAAGGAAAGCCAAGGTGCCTTGAATTATAGACCTCTCAGTGAAACCAATGGAGATTTTCCCCATGGGAAAATCCTAGGACTAGCTGACAATATGACAGAACCTGTTTTAAAGTTATGTGCACACATTCTACTCCCTCCTGCAATGAATGGAAAGAGGCAAGTGTAAAACACAGAGAAGTCTCCTACTCTCATTTACTTCATCTCTTCATAATACCAGGATTTGTCAGATATGAAGAGAAAGAACTTTGTTAGAAACCCCTGCAAATTAAGGACCAATTAGGGGCCAAGAGAAAGGCAAGCATGGAACAGGACCAAGAGCAGGTTAACTAACCCTCACCACCACCATCCCAACTCTCCTACACACCATTCCTAAATACACAGTTGACAGTGCAGTTTCCCTCCAGCTTCTCTTGGGATTGAGGAGGATAGAGTGAGAAATCAAGGGAGAAGAGAATAAGAGTGGATGAGGGCCTCAATACATCTATATCAAGTGAACCCAAAAAACTCTGACCATGCCATCCTTCAAAACCCAGGCAATATGACGCCTTCATTGAGATTTTTATAATCTTTCACACTAATAAAATATGTCATCCTCTCTGTTCTTCTTTATATGGTACCTAGTTCTATTGTTACTATCCACATTTTTACTCCATACTGTATAAGAATCAAAAAGGGGGGGGGGGGGGGGAAGGAAAAGTAGAAGTTGAGAAGAGAGAAAGAAAGTGAAAAAGCTCAAAGCCTATGAAAACAGAAATGGGGTTGAGTAAAAAATCCAAGAGCTTGGAACTGCTTTAGTTTGTGACTTCTGGCATGTGGGTGAGAGGTGAGAGCCCAGGAATCTATTGCTCTAATGCTAAAGAGCAACTGGGAACATGGAGAGTTGCTCCTTGGGTTAGGCAGCAATCAAGAGTAAAAGTTGTCCAATGTGTTTTACTTTAAGAGGAGGGTCCCTTATCTCAACCCCCCCACCCGGGCTCACCCCCAACTTCCCTCCCCATTTGGGAACACAGAATCATCACACCTGTGTGGCACCTCCTTTTGCTTGCTCACCATCCTGCAAACGGGAGTACAGTAATCCCTTGCCTTTCCTTTTTCTGGACCGCTCTAGGACATAAGGTCCATAAGAGCAGGGCCTTGGCGTTACTGGTTTATCCCAAGCACCTGGAACAGGCTGATTTATTTCATATTCTCCACCTGCTAAAGGTAAGTAAATCAATTTATCACCAGCTGTCTTTAGGCCAGGAGACAGCAGGGAGGCCCCACAGCAATCTCCCACCTCATTGTTCCCAGTGGTCCCTGCGTCTCAGGGCTTGTGATGGCTAGGTTCACATGTCACCTTGGCCAGATATGGTGTCCAGTTGTTCGGTCAAGCAAGCACTGGCTCGATTGTTACTGTGAGGATATTCCCTATTTAAATCATCAGTAAATTAATTGCATCTATGACTAATTACATTTACAATCAAGTGAGGGGATTGCCTTCAACAATAAGAGACATCTCATCCAATCAGTTGAAGGCCTTAAAAAGAGACGTGATGATTTCAGCAGTCAGAAGAGAGAATTTCATCCAGTCAGCTTCTCCTGAGAAATTCATCGAAAACCTTCATCCATGTTCCCAGCTGGCAGCCTGCCATACAGGATTTGGACTTTCCCATCCCCATAGTCACATGAGCCAATTCCTAGAAAATAATTTTATCATATTCACATCGTGTGTCTGTGTGTGTGTGTATTACCTGTTCCCTAGAGAACACTGACTAATACAAGGCTGGAGAAAAAGTACTGATCACTCAGCTATTAGCAAAGATAAATTTTAATTCCAATTTGAATATTGAGCCTTATGTCTATTCTTTATTAACTAGCATGTGAAGGGAGAACAAGTGCATTCAGGTACCCCGACATTCCTGAAGCTTCCACAACCCTGGGTGGAATCACTTCAGCCTAGGGACATGACCTGTTCCTACGTCGCTCTCCAGTACTGGATTATGAGCCCAGGGAGTTCAGGTGCTAAACTCAATAATCCCTGTAGCCCTCCTGTATGCCAAGCCAGATGGGATTTAGCAGACAGCCAGCATATAGCACATGTCACTGCCTAGCTTTGCGACCTGTAGTAAGGATGTAAGTGCTTTGTGCCTCAGTTTCCTCATCTGTTAAACAGGTATAATTAAAGAAACTCATGGGACTGTTATAATGCATTAAATGAGTTTAAATAGATAAAGCATTTCAAGAAATGCTACACCATGGCAAATATCCAATAAGTGTTACTCATTATAATAATAGCTGTTATTGCTCATCTTATTACATTGGACCAGCACAACTGGTCTTTTGTGAAAAAAGTCATCTGATTTTAAGGAGACCTAAGAAGACTCCCCCTTTAGACATCTTGCCCTCATTGAAATAAAGGTTCCACATAAAGATTAACATCTTTTGTTGGCAATTTTCTCCTTTATTTACTGATATTGTTTTTTAACACAAAACTTCTGCATGGAGAAAAAACATGAGTTTCTACGACTTTGTTAGGTTGGAGTTTTAAAATATGACTATCCCCTCTTCAGAATGTAAACACTGAGAACTTCAGGGAGTAGGAGGGGAGACAAGGATAAAAGCTGTTGGAGAAGGTGATGACAGGAAGAATAATGACAAACTTCTCTGGGGGTTCAGTGTTTTTTCATTTATAAACTAATTGATTAGACTAATTGATTTCTGTTTCAGTTTGCCAAAGGGCTGCAGATGCAAAGTACCAGACATGGGTTATCTTTTATAAAAGGGATTTATTTGGGGTAAAAGCTTACAGTTCCAAGACTGTGAAAAGTTGAAACCGAGGCAACATCACATACACTTTCTCACCAACATCAGCTACGGTTGATTCTGTTGTTCAGGCACATGGCAAAGCAAGATGGCCGCTGATCTCTGCTAAGGTCTCAACCTTTCCCTCCAGGCTCACCATCTCTTCTTGAACTGCTCTGTGGGCCAGTCTCTTTTAGTCTCTCAGGGGCTCGTTTTCCTACAGTCCTCTACCTCACATTGCAGAATAAAATGTGCTGGCTCCCTTTCCCTCTACCTGTCTGAGTGACTCTGTGTTTCCATTTATATCAGACCTAGGAACAGGGTGGAGACTCAACCTGAGTCATGCCACATTGACGTAGTCCAGTCAAAATCCCTAAAGCAATCTTATCAAGTAATCTAGTCAAAGTCCCCTCAGCTGAATTTAATGCCATCAAAGGGTATCACTCCCAGGGAAATAGTTTATTAACATATTTCTCTCTTTTGGGTTCACGAAATAATTTGAAACTGCCTCACTCCACCCTCTGAATCTCAAAAAGACTTTGCAATATTCCAAAACATTTACATCATTTCAGTAGCAATGCTAAGTACAAAACCATAACAAAATCAGTTATAGAAATGCAATTTGTCTTGGGTCAAAAGTCTCCTCTGGCTGAAGACCTATGAAACTTACAAAACAAGTTACCTGCTTCCAATATACAAAGAAGAGACAGACATAGGATAAACATTTGCATTACTATGAGGAGAGATTGCGAGGGAATCATATGTCATGTATCCCCAACACTTCTGAAACCCTGCAGGGTACACTCCAAGAGATTTCAAAGTCTAAGAGTCACCCTTGAAAGGATGGTTCCATCTTCTCCTTGGGGTCTCATGACAGCCCCCCCTTTTCACAGGCTTGCCCAACATTTATTTCCTCAATTCCACCCTTATCAAGCATCTCGGTGGTGACTGAGCTCTAGACCTCACTCTCCAAGAACACTGGGGTCTGACAGCCCCACTTTTCCCAATCTGTGTGAGACAGTCTCAACCCCCCTTAGTACAGGGAGGTGCCGGAACATTCTCCCTAATCTCTGGCAATGGGGTGTCAACCTGACTCTTCCTAATCTATGGGGACTAGGCCAACACCTCAGAGAAGTGGGGTGGTGGCCTAACTCTTCCCAACCACCAGGGAATGCATTCCACCCTCTTGGCAACCTGGGGCAGCCAGATTCTCCCTGAACAATGATCTAGGAGATCAGCCCTCTTCAAATGCCAGGAGAAATTCACCCTTTGCATACACACATAGGTGGAATCCCTCTCTTGGTCTGAGCAGATGTCTTCATTCCAGACCTTAGCTTCCATAGTTTTTTCTTGATACTGTTTTCCCTGCAGTCTCTCCCCTCCTTATTCCTTTTAGCCAGGATGACAGCAGCTTCCTTCATTCAAATTTTGCAAAAAGCTTGTTGGTTTAGCATTTAGGAAACAGGGGTCCAAGCAATCAGAGAGTAAAACTTTCCTACAAGTCCTTCTTGGATAACTGCATTTCCAATCCTGACTTTCAAATTCCACATTTAGTAAACTTGGGAGTTTGTTTCCTGGAAGCTTGGAATTTCTGAAATCAGTCTCTGGTTTCTTTGTGCCCCACAATTCAGTTCTAGTTCTCAGTTTTTCTCTTTCCTCTCACATTTTTCTTTAAGCTACAGGGAGAAGCCAGGTCCCATTTTCCACATTTACTTTGGAAATCTCCTCAGCTAAATATCCAAGCTTATTGGTTTCAAATTCTGCCTTCCATCTAACATCAGGAGTCAATTTTGCCAAGTTCTTTGCAATTTTAAAACAAAGATCACCTTTCCTCCAGTTTACAATAATATTTCCATCATTTCCTTCTAAGGTCTCACCAGAAATAATTTTAGAGTCCATATTCCTACCAACAGTTTCTTCAAAGCAATCTAGGTCTTTTCTATCAAGGATCTCACAACTCCTCCAAAAAATATCTCTTATCAATTTATAAAACCATTACAGGATTTTTTATTTATTTCTCCCCCCACCCCCAGTTGTCTGCTCTGTGTCCATTCGCTGTGTGTTCTTCTGTGACCACTTCTATCCCTATCAGCAGCACCGAGAATCCATGTTTCCCTTTGTTGCGTCATCTTGCTGCATCAGCTCTCTGTGTGTGTGGCACCATTCTTGAGCAGGCTGCACTTTCTTTCATGCTGGGCGGCTCTCCTTATGGGGCGCACTCCTTGCACATGGGGCTCTCCTATGCGGGGACACCCTGCGTGGCAGGGCATTCCTTGCTTGCACACATCAGCACTGCGCCTGGGCCAGCTCCACACGGGTCAAGGAGGCCCGGGGTTTGAACCGCAGACCTCCCATGTCATAGGCAGACGCCCTATCCATGGGGCCAAGTCCACTTCCCCATTGCAGCATTTTTGCAGTAGCACAGATTTACTCCTGATACCAAGCTGTATCAGTCAGGGTTCCCTAGGGAAACAGAACTGACAGGAGACACCTGTAAATACTATGAGATTTTTATAAAATTGTTTCACACGACAATGAGAATGTGTAAGTCCAAATTTCATAGGACAGCCTGCAAGCCAGGGACTACGATGAAGTTCCTTATTGAGTTCCCAAGGGGACATTGGCTATTTGAAATAGAGATAGGAATTCTCTCTCTGAATGCTGTCATCTCCTCTCCTTTTAAGGTCTTCCACTGGCTGGTTTTGCTTTGGAACCAAGTTGGTTGATTATTGAGCTTCCTTTGTCCTATCTGTCAAATGGTATGAGCAGAAAGACTGAAGGGTCTCCTCAACAATGAGGAGACAACTGCTATCAGTTTCTAAATGAGGGTCTAAAGAAAGCCCATGTCAGGAATTCAAGCAGTAAGGGCTACTACAGGGAGATGGTCAGCACTATACCAGCCTACAAGAATCTGCCCAACTGTTCTTAGAGTTGTGAATTCATCGTTACACATAAGCAAGCTCTTCAATACAAAATCCCTGTGTTCCTGCACCGGTTGTGTGTGTGTACATGGGCTGGCATGACACAGGCTACCCTTAAACATTCTTCCAAACATGAGATTGATGGAGACACATTGTATTGTACCCATTTTACAGGCAGACAATATAACTTAGTGTCCTATGCGAAGGTGGCCCAATCCTGAGGACTATGCTTCCTAGTTAGAAACTAGTACAGCAGTCCTTTGAAGCACTCTTGTGCTCCAAGAATAAAGGAACGCCTTGAGACTTAAGTAACTTATCACCAAGAAGCAGTGACTGTAAGACTCACATAAAACTCATCAGTTCCTGCCTTTGCATCACTCCACCCTCCAGAGAAAACCCATCCTGAACTGTAAAATACTGCACATTCCCCAAAGAGCAATTCTATAATAAGAGCAAGAAATCCTCCAAATAGGAAAGAGTGAAAAAAAAGGCTGGTGTTCCATCTAAACATGCAAATGAGACCTTGCCTATAACATCATGCCTGGCCTCACTGACAGTCACAAAGCCCGCTCTCCCCATCCCAGCCTGGCCAGGACCTGTGGCCCTGCTCCAGGCCATGCCCTCCTCCTCTTTTCTATCTGCCCACGAGATGAAGAGGCCCAGTGAGTGTTTTCAATCCTTCAGCCTCTTCACCTCCAAATTTAAGAAAAAGAAGTGGGGGAGGAAGGAAGGTTAAAGTGCTGATCTTTCTCCTCCCTCTTCTTTTAGCTTTTTAAATGGAAAGAAGAGGGGGAAAGGTGAGCTGGTTTGGCTGATGTCCAAACCAAGAAAAGAAAGATCTGAGGCCCTGCTTGGGAGATGAAAGAAAAAAGGTCTCATATCCAGAGGTGAATAATGAGGTATTTCTGCTGGCCTGGTAGAATCTGAGGAAAATAGTTATTTACTGAGAAGCTCCCTGGGCCCTTGGGGTGATTAGGAGAAAGACGCTAGCTAGCTCATCAGCATCCCATTGGCAACTGCGGGAACTCTAAAGGATTCAAACAAGGAAGAGCTCTCTCTAGCCCAGTGTAAGAGACAGCAGTGAGAAAGAGGGCTGCTCAGGGCTGGGCCATGTGTTGTGGGTTATATGAGCAGCCCCAGACAAGGTGAAGAGCCAGAGACCTCTAGAGAGCTGGGGGTCTTGTTGCAGGCCTTAGATGAGTGGCAGAACCACGGCTGTAAAGGTGAGTCCACACTAAAAGGGATCCACGCATCTGGCCCAGACACCAGGTGGGCAGCGTTGCGGCTGAGCTCCCAGAGAGGTGCGTCCGCCTGAGCTTGAAAAGCTCCTGTTAATCCAGAAAGCAGGTGGCGCCGGTCGTGGAACAAAGACATTGTGGCTGGAGAATCAAAGAGGGGAGGAGGAAGGAGGGAAGGCACCAGGCATGGCACACTAGCCGGCAGTGGTAGACAGGTGCAGGTGAGCCATAGGCTGAGGCTTCTGGGTAAGAGCTCAGACCTGTATCTTGGATGACTTCTGAGAACTGTTCCGTTTTCTGGCCCTCTACCTGGAATCTTCTGGGAGGCCTTTTGGCAAGGGAATGAAAAGTATTGCAGCTGCACACAGTGACTTTCCTGGGGAAGGATATGGCAGGGAAATTGTTTGGAGTCCCTAAAATCTGACTCCGATCTGTAGATTCTTTTCAGCAATAGGGTGACTAACCTCACCTTATTAAATTGAGAGGAATTCCGGATTTCTGTTTTTGATAGAAAATCAGAGACACTGAGGAAAATTTCAGATATGAATGTTCGTTACACAAATAAACGTAGTTCAAGCATTGTAAATTAAATGGTGCAGGGCTAAAACTGGCCCCAGAAATACTGTTTTGACCTCCAACCTTTTTTTTGCATATTTTTTTGAATGTTTGCCGAAGCGGCGTGCATCTTCCAATCCAACATTCACATTGTCAGCTCACAATGGTGAATTAAACAATTCACCATTTCCTACTGTAGGCATCGTAGGTAGTTAAGCCTGTTATCCCTTGTGAATTTACTCCAATTCCTTTTCTTTAATGTAGGAGGACACTGAGACCCAGAGAGTTAGGGCAAGAGATGCTTTTTCTTCAGGGTCCTTTCCATCATGTCATGTACCTTCCTCTAGGGTAAATAAGGACCTGCATTAACTCTCCTAGTCACCCAAGGTTTTAAGTTCCTTATTAAGAATTGAGTCTTTTTCTGCCCAGAAATCCTTTCCCTCCCTTGCATTGGCTCTGGAATGGCATTGTTCCTTTGTAGACGGAGTCCAAAGTACAGGTCCTGGACCTGAATAAACTTCTCCATTTGGGTCCTTCTGACCTTTCCCAGCATTCATCAAATTCTGCTGGGTTGTAAGACAGGTAATAGTGCCTTTTCTCTCTTCTGTTCTCACAATTCATCACCTGATTCTCAATTCGAGTCTATTACCTTTGAAAGGATCGTGAAGAATTGTTTTCCTTTTGTCAGCTCTCAGGTGAAGCAAATACTCTTATTCAAGCATGGGTCGGAGACTTAACTGGCTTCATTTCTAGGATCACCTGTTAAATACCTCTTGTGGAAACTAAGTTACCGCTAACATGGTAAGAGCTCAGGAGTTTTGTTAATTAGGCAGGCTTTGCCTTGGTATTCTTTACTACCCTGAACTGAAGGGTGCGAGGACCATATGTTAGAGAGATGGACTTCCTTCGAGGCCCTGGGGCACCTCTGTCAGCTTTTGGGGCAGTACACTTAAACCTGCTTTCAGAGAAAGGTTGGAAATCTATCTGGGTTTCTGATCTCACAGCATCCCTTTTATGGGCACCTCCACTATTTGATTAAAAAACAAATATTTGAGATATTTTATGAAGCAGATGAATGAATCATTGAATGAATAAATGAATAAACACATAAACAAATGCATGAATGAAAAGAAAACAGCAAACCATGTAGGGTAAGACCTCAATTCATAAGTTGAGCTCTTCAAATGATCAATTCTATAGTCCTATAATTTCAAGAAGAAAGGAGCTGAGCATTGTGTAGTGTAGACAGAATTCAGTGCTGCAAGAAAACTTAGAACTGAATTCATTATCTCCCTCATTTACAGTGAAGAGACAGAGTTTCCAAAACATGATGTCACTTGTCTTTTTCATGTGCTCTGAGTCTAAGGCATCCAGTTAAGAGATGAAACGGGGAATGAACCCAGGTCTCTGCTCCCAGGCCAATGAACTGTCCACCATCCCGGGGCCCGTCCCTGGCTGAAAAAGTGACAGGGAATTGCTTTTTAGTCTAACAATGCAGGTGATCCAATAGCCATTCTGTAACTCTGTTTTTAAAGTACTTGTTTCTTGCTGTTTTCTAATGCATATGCCAATCTATGAAGGATAATGCACCCTTAAAAACAATTTTTGCCTGATACTATAGTCTCAGGGAACAGTCAATAAATATACATTTCTCTAAAATGCAACAAAACGACAGAAAAATGATTACCTATCAAGCCCATTTGGCAGCAGAGAGGTTGGCATTATGCCTAATGGGCAATAGCCTGGGGTCACTTAAAAAAATCTGTAATCTTGACCTGAAAACCCACGTACTTCCTCAAGGAAAAAAAAAAGACTGCTTAGACCAAAGGAGAGCCTGCAAAGTAGGAGCAGATAAACAGCAGAGAGAAGTGATGTGACTTGAGTTGCCAGTGTCCCTACCAAGACTGAGCAATAGAGTTAAACAGGGAAAGGTGACAGGACCTTTGATGGACCAGGAAGGGAAGTTAAGAGTAGTTGAGGACCTCTCCCCCACTGCTGTGGGCAAGTCCTCTCTGTCACTCACCAGTTCCCAAAGGCCACCATGCACTCTTGAGCCCTTCTGTCTGACCAGGGTGTTCTCCAGCTGATAGCCTGACAGACAGGTGGCTCACATATTGACAGCCCAGACAACCACCTGCCACCCGACTGGTCATCCATCAGTACTTCCAGAGGAGGCTGAGTGTCTCTTAGAGGAAACAAAGGAAAGCAAAGAGGGAGGGACACGCTTCATTAAAATGCAGTCCCAGAATATGCTCTGATTTGAGAACTGCCCTCCTTTCCCTTTCACGTCAATTAAAGTTGGGCTAGGAGATGGGCAAACACATCTGAGGCACTCAAATAGTGTTGAATGAATGAATGAATGAATGAATGAATGAACGAACGTTCCCATGACAGTCATCTAAGAACTACTCCAGGAATCTTGGCTTCATCATCTTTTGGTCTAACCAGAGCTGGGTAGACGCTCACCCCTCTGAATCCCCACGCTGTCTGTAACTCATCTATGGCAGTTGTCATTCTGATTTATTATAGTTATTTTTACCTTAGTAATGAGCTCTTTAGAGCAGAAAGACCTGGGCTTGATTCATCTTGACATCACTCATTGGACACATACATACTGAATGTTGACTCTACTTAAGGGTTTTAAAGAATAAAGCTATAAATGGGTATACACTTCCTCCAGTGTGTGTGTTAGTGAGGAAAATAACAGTGCCTGGACTGCAAGGTAAGGAGTAGGAAAGTGGATGAGAAGTAGATAATCATAATAATAGTTCATATTTATTGCATACTTACTGTGTAACAAAACCTCAACAAGCATTATCTCAACCTTCACAAATAAATTCATTTCATGAGTTGTACCCATTTTACAGAGGAAGAAACCAAATGAGGCTCGGAACGGTTAAGTAATTATCCAGGCAAAAGAGCCAGGAAGACTTTTCTGATTCCAGAACCAACTTCCACCTCCCTCCCTTCCCATCATACACACACACACACACACACACAATGTTTTGGCTGAATTTGTATATTAATGACAATAACATCTAAATTATTTGAAAAGCAAGCCTTGCATGCGTAACAATTTTGCTGAATGAACCATATTTGATAAAGTGCAACCCAAAGAGTGAATTTATTCTTTCTCCCATGGTCCCTCCAAAACCGCTCTATGCATTAGTCTTCTCAATCCCTGGGGCAAACATTCAGAAAGTCTCAAAGCTTCTCAGGTTACTTCTCATCACAAAAGCAGTTTCGATTGGGTAATGAAAATATTCAGTTCCCTGAAATCATCCAAACTTCAACTGAAGGATCCTCCCAGACCCAAGGCCGGCCTCCTTTAGATTTGGAAACCTGAAGTGGCCAGTGGGTATGGATGGCTTCCTCTCTACATCCCGCCCTGCTCTTCCCTTCCTCTACCCCATACCTACCCAGACAAAGAGGGAAGTAGAAGAAAAAGGCAACAGTGTTCAGGGAACGTAAAGATGCAATGTAGAGATGGTCACCCTCTGGCTAGCTAGACTTTCTCCTGTGTTTTGTTTTGTTTTGTTGTATTTTGTTTTTAAAATCCTTCTGCTGGGACCTCTAACTAAATCTCCCTTTATATGAAAAATGTCTCTCCTCCCAGGGTCACCTAGGATTCCCCTCTTCCAGATGCCCAGCCTACCCAATTCTCACCATGGAGCTTTCCCCCCCTCCAGGCAAAATCCCCTCTAAAACATCCGCACACCAGTGCCCCCTGTGGAGTCACCATCTGGGTCCTGGGAACACCCACCTTTGTATTAGGAGAAGAGCAGGTCATTCCAAAGAGCCATCTGTCCCAGCTCTGACACCAGGCAGCCACATCCAGCCACAGCTTTAGCCTTCACCAGACAGAAATTAAACACCATTCTCCAGGGTTCCCAAGCTTTAGAGGCCCCCGACACCTCTGCCTTGGGATAAAAAGAAAGAGAAATGCCTCAGTACTACAAAGACTCCTTCCAAGGAGCCCATCTCTCCCAGTCTCTCCAAACTGAACTGTTCCTATAGGTTGGATGTGGGTGAAACTCTGGAAGAAGCAGTTTCAGAAATCCCTTAGAACGTTCTGCATAAGTCGTGCAGCATTCGGGAGGCAAGGTACTTGGCTCTTTCTAGAATGTTCTCAACCCAGCAGGTCTTAGGCTAAACTGAGACAGAGGAGTCACATTTTATCATCCTGTTACACGTGTGTGGCTCCCCCTCTCTCCAATCACACTTACCCACTACTAGCAACACTGTCTCACTCCAAGGTTGCTAAGGGCATACCTTGTTCATTACCCTTTTTCTAATTCTCGACATTTGAAAGAGACCAAAAGCAGTGTATATAATATACATAGCACTACAACTTCAGTTTTTAGATTGAGCTAACAAATGATATTTTAGTTTTAACTACACAACTTCCCTCTTGTAATCCATAACATGTAGCTGTGCATTGTTGCTTATTAATGAAAACTGCTGTTTTTAGTCACAAAGCAAATTCCTGTTTTCTATTCCCTAGCAAGTTCCCTAACAAGCTCCTGGTTTTCTTCTCCCTCTTACCTAAAACCTAACAAAACATACATCAGATGGAGAAGGCTGAGACCAAAGACACTCTAAGGAGTGGCTGTGAGCTCACTCCTTCACCCACCCCATAATGTCCACTTTGCAGACCCCAGTTTGCAGGTGGACTCAGCCAATGGCATGCCTGCCCCTCCCCGCTTTGTCTAATTCTAATGAAAACACTCCTTGCCTCCTTTTTCCGGGAAAGCAGACTTAAGTCTTCCTCTTCTGACCTCTGCTGACTTAATGAACTTTTTCCCTTGTGTGATCAGTCTTGGTGTGGACTTCAAGTCTCTGCAGTGTGCAAGGACCCAGAGGACTCACAGGGTTCCCCTTGACATTTGTGTCCTCCTATTGCTTCCAGTGGAAACAAAGATCCTCCAGTCCCTGACCCTGAGTCTTCTACCCTGCTTTCATCAGGCTCAGAAGCAGCTCCAAGGGGCTTTCGAGGTGGGACTGACCACTGCTCTTGGACATCAAGAAATGCCATGCTTATAATCACCAAACAGGTGGCCAAGCTAGAGGAGACCCATTTTATGGTTCTAGAATCTCAAAGGTGGAGAGATAGGAGGATGTAGAACAATATGAACCAGGGCTTTGGGATAGAAGGCCGGTATGATGGTAGGGAAAGTTTTATGACCATAATGGCTAACTTTGGTCAAATATTTATTACCTGCTAGACATTGCTCTGAGCACTCTACACGCATTAACTTCTTGAACCCCCACAGCAATCGCAGGAGGTCTTTACAACTAGCTCTATTTTGCAGATGAGGACACTGAGGCACAGAGAGCCTGCCTAGCTCGTTTGAAGCCACACTAGTAGTGGCTGGCCAGCAGCAGCCTGGCTCTAGAGCCTACAGTTATCTGCCTCTAAATATAAGGTTGTGGCAATTCAGAGGAGAGCCCCTGTAGCAGTTTGATATTATTGATGAATTCCAAAAAGAAATATTGGGTTATGTTTATAAACTGATCTTTTCCTCTGGGCATATTAGATTATAGTGGAATCATAGGTTTACTTAAGTAGTTATGTATCTTGAGTCAGTTGAGCATTGAGTCCCCACCCCTTGGCAGGTGGGGACTCACAGATAAAGGCATGGCAAAGGACAGAGTTAGAGATTTTTTTTTTTTATGTTGGAGTTTGCTACTGAAGCCTTAAGCTGGAACCCCAGGAATAGAGGAACCCTGAACCCAGAGAGAAGCAAGAGCCTAGAAGGGAAGAACCCAGGAAGCCTGAACCCTTGCAGATGTCGCTATCCATCTTGCTCCAACCCGTGAAAATAGACTTTGATGAGGGAAGTAACTTATGCTTCATGGCCTGGTTCTGTAAGCTCCTACCCCAAATAAATACCCTTTATAAAAACCAACCCATTCCTGGTATTTTGCATCAGCACCCCTTTGGCTGACTAATACAGCCCCTAATGTCTTAGGGAGTCTTGGATTATCCTCCGCAGGTGTTAGCAAACTGCGGCCTGTTTTGGTACAGGCCAGGTGCTAAGAATGGTTCTTACATTTCTAAAGGGAAAAAAAAAAAAGATGATGCAACGAAACAATGCAAACTTTATGAAGCCTGCAGAGCCTGAAGTACTCACCACCGGTCCCATCACACAAAGGTTGCTGCCCCAGCGCTGGGCAATGGTTCTCCCACCGTATAACCTCGAGTCCTAGGGCCCTGCAAGGGTCTCTGTGGTCATCAGGGAAGCAGCAGAAGGCGGGTGCAGCCAAGCTGTCAGTGCTTTGAGTTTCCACCTTAAAATCCCCTCAATGGAGCAGTGCAGCATTTTTTAAAAGTTTGGGTTTTGCATTGAAATTTTGTTTAATAAGGACTCTACACAAAAAGAAGACTGCAGAGCCACAAGTATGAGCTAGGGCAACCATTGCAGGGCTCTGACTGGGGACCTGGTCTACAAATCAGGGAGGAAAAGAAGCTTCAGCAGGCTTCAGGAGCTAGCAGAGGAGGAGAAATGCACAGAGAGAGAAAAAAGCAGGAAACCGTTTTAATCACCTTCTCACGAGACTAGGGAGGGAGGGTCGGAAGGGGGTGATGGCAGAAATGGAAGGAGAGCTGAGAACACCGCACAGGAAGATCCTGTAGGACTTAATCAACTATCACACTGGAAGGCGATGGAAATCTCTAGGATAATGCCAAGATTTCAAACACGAGTGCTTGGAGGAAAAGGATTCTATTGATCGAGGTAGATAATATTAGAAGGAAGACCCGGTTTGGATGACGAGATGTGGGACCAAAGTTCCTATGTGAGGTTCCTTATAGAGCCTCAGAAAAGAACTGGATGTTGGTCCCTTCCATTGCCCAACCTAGGGATATAGGAAGATACTGCAGAAAGTCACAGAACACAGGCCAACATGTGACATTTGAAATGCAGTCAGCACAGGGGAGTTAACGGATAGCGTAGTACTAAGATGTACGATAAACACTTCCCTCTAAATTTTGCTTTGGAAGAGGAAACCTGGAGTTCGTGCGTCATAGCTTTCTTTCATCCTCCTTACTTTTCTCTTTTAAGAGCTATTTTATCAGCAGATAATAACGGCAATGACAAGAAGATCAGATGTTTAATCTGCATAGCTGAAATTTTTTTCCATGTGTCTTTATTTCTACCCCTTTAGAGCTTTCTCTTTCCCTCAGAGGCCTCCTGGACTCCCTGGTACTGGATTCGATTTCTGGGAAAAAATTCAAACCTTCAGCCCAAGGACTTTAATTCTCTCCCACTCTAAGATCGGTGCCTGTGTCAGCAGGCTACTATTACAACAAGAGACTTTATTACACTCCCAACCGTTGGCAAGTTCTGAATCTTAAAGAGAACTGTTTTGTAGTACAAAGATTAGCGTGCTCCACAGAATACTAAAAAGGAAAAGAGAAAAAAACGAAGTCATCAAGAAAAGTTTTTTAAAACCCTCTCTGCCTAAGCTTATCTGAAGAGCCTGTATTATATTATGCACTTGGAATTTACTTTAATTATTAACAATGAAAGACTTTTTTTCTTTCCAAGCATAACAACATCAAAGGGTAAATAGTCATCGGGGTTAAGGTGCCTTTTGCTTAAGTACCATCTTAGTAACAGTAGCAGCAACGCAGCCCTGTGAAGGGGTCGTTGATGTTGTTGTTTGTTTTGTTTTTGTTTCGCTCAATAATTGCAAAATGCTTTATAAGGAAAAAATCAATAAAACTCCTACCCAATTGGGGCGAACTGAGACACCA
The DNA here is from genome assembly GCF_030445035.2 of Dasypus novemcinctus. Classification (NCBI taxonomy): domain Eukaryota; kingdom Metazoa; phylum Chordata; class Mammalia; order Cingulata; family Dasypodidae; genus Dasypus; species Dasypus novemcinctus. The sequence goes on along the minus strand of NC_080699.1, from coordinate 36,923,915 downwards.
GCTTTTTCTTGGCCAGAGGTCATTTTGGTAACCCTCAAAGAATAGCCTCTTCTCTACACTCAGCAATGACTCAGGAGCTGGCTTCCAAAGGGAGAGTCAAAGAAGGGCTGCATGAGTGGCAGCTTGCTAAATGATATATATCCAAGACAGGCCAAAGATACTGATGCCAGGAGGAGCAAGATTGATTCATGATACCCAAACAGGGAAGGATGCTAAGAGTCAATGAAAAATTCCCCTGAAGTAGTTTCCATTGTTGGTGCAGTTTACGCCAAAACCAAAGACCACACCAGCCCTCCTGCCCAAGGACAAGAGAATCGCCTGATCCTTTTTTTATTTTGCCATTCTCACTTCTTCACCTCCATAGGACTGGGCAGCTGGAGTTAGAGTTTCCGGTGTGAAACAATTGCTCAGAGGTCAGGAAAGTGGTTGCAGGGAATGCTGACCTCTTGAAAGAGGTCGTCATCATTTTTTAAGTTATAGGGTATTTTCCCCTCGAGCTCATGTTTGTCCTGGTTTTTTCCTTGCAGTCCTTAAATATCCATTTTCACCTAGTTACCCTTAGCTGAAAACTTTCTTTTAAATTTTAGTCTCATGACCTTGTCTCTGCCTATTAGAATCTATCTGACTCTCCAGGATTAAGCTACAGTGGAGAATGTAACCTTTAATTCTCATTTATTCTCTGCCAGTGACAAAGAGACCAATGGCTAGAAATACTGGAAGTCACCTTTTCATTCAGGTAGGAGACATACTACATTTACACACACACACACACCCAACACACTTTGGACTTTTCTTTTATTCATTTACTATGGATTGTTTTGAAGGGGGTAGGAGAATGGAGAAGGAGACCTGAGACATGGGCAACACTGAGCATTTGGTCACCAATTCATTCACTGAACAAATATTTATTAAATCTGTAAACTCAAAATACTTGTACAAACCCTGTTCCTCAAGGAACTTGATTCTACACAGAGTTCAGCAGAAACAATTATCTAATCAATTCAGTCCTTATCGATTGACAATCTAAGCAAAGCAAACACTATATGCTCTCTTTTTTGTAATAATAAACCCTATTTTTAGAGAAGTTTTAGCTTTACATTTACAGAAAAATTACACCAAATGAATAGGAAATTCCCATATAAGCACCATACCCATATGCATAGTTTCCCCCATTATTAACATCTTAACGGAAAAAAAAAAACCCTTTTCCTATTTTGCCTTCATTTTTAGACAAATGCAGCAAAGAATCATAGGCCCAGTTCTCCTAATATCACCCATTTGGCCTAAGTTCAGGCTTCTTATTCTGAATTAGATGGCACCATTTAATTGGTGCCATCATTATCACTGGCATTGTCATCAATAAATATTTATGGAAAACCACAGGGCATCTTGTACTGAACCAGAACTCTTAAGGGTTTTATAATCTAGAGGATGTATAGTCCCTGCTGTCTAGAAGCTTAAAGCTGTCGATGTTAAACAGATTAGCTAATTAATGTCAGAGAATTTTGTGAAGAGGCTAGGGAGCTGCCCAAACCTGAAAAAAAAAAAAAAAAAAAAAAACTCTTATGTATAATCAGTTATTTGTGATTTATGGAAAATACACTCTCTTCCCCTCTAATAACAAGCAAGGAAATAGCTATTTTCTGTTTTCACCCATAGGGATTTCTGCATACAAAATATTCAAACAAAACTAAACTTTCTAACTTCACGCTTTCTCAGGGGAATCATCTTTTATTAGAAATAGTCACTTCAAAGGTTTGAATAAATGTGGTTTTCTTTTTAAATACTGGAAGCAATTTACATTTTTGTATGTACATTCACTAAATGATTCTGATCAGATTCTAGGGATTCATTCTGCCAGGGTGCTAGAAAAGTGTGAAACTTCATGGCACAGCAATATCAAGCAATTAGTGACAGGAATTGGCTGGGTTTTCAAACCCCCCAGATAAACTTGAGAGCCAATGAATGCCCAACCCAAACTCAAGCAACGATAGTAGGAATTTAAATTTATTTGGAACCTCTTCTCCAACGACATCAACGTCTTTCAAAGACATACTAGTTTCTGACAGATGCCATTTACAACAAGAAGACCCTGCCATTTTCTGTAGCACCTTATCAAGGATTACAAGTGCTTCCTCAACCAATATTTTATTTATATCCTCGTTAAGCAATTCTTTGAATTTGATCTTGTTTTCTTCTCATTTTATAATCAGAAAATGCAAGAGCAGACTCAAGAATTACACAGCTAAAGCATAGGACAACAGGATCTTGAAGCCAGATTTTATTTTTAATATATTGGAATCTATCTTAAGCTGATCGGGCCCAAACTGTTCAAATGGTCTTATATCAAGCAGTATGGAGAGAGTGATGGAGGCAAAAGGAAGTCACATTCCCCAGGATGAAAGTATCCTGTGGCAAATATGTAGACGAAGAGTTTTTTAGCCCCGTGGTGCTGAGCAGGCCTACACCAATAAAAGACGTATATCAAATTGCTGACTTGTCCAGTCTTCTTAACCATTAAAATCTTGTAATGTGAATAAACCAGCAAAAAAACCAAGACTCCGTTAATATCCAGAGCTGGTCACCACGGGTGCTCTTTGGCCCAGCTATGCCAGTCGTTAATGCCTGGCATCCTCTCCAGGTAGGGTGTGCCTCGGCAGTAACAGTGGTTATGCACTGACAATATCACACCTGGTTAGGTCTGAAACGCTTTCTCTAAGCCTGACTCAGGGCTGGGTAGTTTCTTGTATTTTAGCCCATAAAATCCTTACACCACCATTCTATGGTTAGCATCAGCCTATTTCTTGTTGCGTTTTCTGAATTATTATTTCTTTGTTTTTAACACCTTCAATAAATTGTAAAATTTGTTAACGACAAGGTTCTGTAATGCACACAGGCTGGAGCTATAGGGACATACAACCAGGAAAAGCAGAAGCCAGCTATATTTAGATGGAGAGGAGTAACAGTAGGTATTTTGTACTTACGGTAATTATAATCTCTTGTAGAGTTATTATAGGAGATTTTTTAAAAATCTGCTTATCTTCCATTTAGGCTTTATTTGCCTTTGATAAGACCTCATTCCTAGCATCATCTTGCAAAACACACAGCAGAATGCAATGAAGCCTGGATAGCATTCAGTCCCAGAAATCCTAAGGAAATCATCAATTCTCCACAGGGACTGGAGTCATTGATTCCCTCCTGGGAACTGCCTTTAGAAAGAATGATCTCAGAGGAATTTAGAAGAAGCATTAGTTTTGTCAGTAAGCCCAGAGGGAAAACGTAGAGACAAATTCTACTCTCAGTTCAATTCAATGCAGCAGGTATTTATTGAGCTTAACACAGTCTTCAGGAGGTAAAAGTAGAGGGCAGTCCTTGACCACAAGGAGCTTGTCATCTTAGGGTGGGAGGAAAGGAGGCTGGTCCCTGGGCCAGGTTCTTGACCCCTTTGAGCCTGTTTTCCTCCAGAGTGGACAACTAATACCTACCTCTAAATTATAGTTTAAATGAGATAATGCATATAAAATGCCAACTATCTGGTGAGAATGCAACTAAGTGCAGTCATCATTACAAAGCAATTAAATACCGTTGCTCTGTTGACAAGCCGAATGCTTGTATAAACAAAAACTCTACCCTATTCATAAGGATCCAGATGAGTTGCTCAAGTGGTGAGCTGAATATGCCTTTGGTGATAAACTAACTAACAGATGTGTCTAAATGGTCACAAGGAGATCTGTGCACTAAGAATGAACAGGGCATATTCTGAAATATTTTGGATAGAGCTCAACATGGTCCACTGACATTCCAGCTGTTCTCTGGAATGTGCTCAGTCGTTTGACTGTTCACAGTCGTTTGTCAGCTTCCCCTTGTTTGGAAGATTTGTTTAGTACTGCAAACCTTGATAACTATAGCATAATAGTCTCTTAACACTACTGCTTTTCCTAGCACGTCACCAGCTTCTATCTTTTTCTTTTTAATTTTATTTTATTTTATTTTATTTTAATTTTCTTCTTTTCTGTAGAAAGGACAGGAGTGTCTAGACGTACTCTTTCCTTTGTATTAATAGTTGGTGTTTGGCTTAACTCTGATTTTTATTGTGCTTACATATGAATCAAATGTCCTAAAAAATAGAGCTAATAGGACAAAGAGGGCCAAGCATGCAGGGGCAGTGCTTGGAAAACAGACCTAAGTACCAATTAAGAAAGATGATTTTGAAGGGGAAAAAATAATAAAAGCTCACTTTCTACCAAAGAGTGTGAGGTGAGTTATGCAGGTCAAAAAATACTAATTAGACTTGCTTAATTTTCCTGAGTTGGAAAACACTTCTTGTTGAAGTGTCTACTTCACACACAAACACAAACACATGACACAATTGTATCAGCCATAAGGAGGCTTGCCTCCAAGTATTGTGGGGAGATGTGCATAAGGAGACCCGTGGATATGTCTAAATATTTAAAAACATCTAATCAAATAATAAACTATTAATTAAAATCTGTTCTATCCTCTTATCTAAAAACATAAGTCACAATGCCCTGAAAGGTCAGTTTTGACTGTGGAATTCTGGACTCCTCTGAGTTCTAATTTTTATTCCATTGTTCCCACCTCTGGCTCAGATCCTCACCACAAAGAGCCTCATTTTCAAGTCTGTGGACCCCCAGCCCATATGCTGAAGCTCCACCCACGCCCCTGCCAATAGCCTCCCCTTGGTTACCCTCCATCCCAGTGGTGTGCACATAAGTGCAAAAATACCCTCAGAAGGGCAAGGAAGAAGACCAGGGAGATCAGTTCAGATTCACCAAGTTCAGAGCCATTAGGGAAGGGAATTCTGGAATCCTGGGTACCACAAGAATAATGTAGGTGATGGGTGCAGGTTCTGGGTATGCACGGAACCTGGGGCCCATGGACTCCTTACCCCATGGGAATAGATAGGGCTCTCCCCCACCACAGAATGTGGTCTGTGGGTAGCAGTACCAGCATCACCTGGGGGCTTGCCAACATGGAGAATCTCAGGTCATCCCAGACCTATGGATTCAGAATTTTCACCTTACCAAAATTAAGGAAGAATCGGATGCACACTGAGGGTTTCGGAAGAGCTGCTCCCAAGTGTGGAACATGTACTCCTCTGTCCTTCTTTCCCCACCCCTAAAGCGTACAGCAGAGAGCAGAAAATCAATGACTTAGCATTCTTTCCTTATGGCGTGACCACCCCTGATACTGGTTGGCGGCTAATGATAAATCTGATAAGAGATGTGAGTCATTCAATAACAAGTGAGGCTACCCAGTTATTTCAATCCATTTCCTGGACTCCTTGTGTGGGTTTTGGAGGGTCTGAGATTAACACAAAACACACAACTTCAGTATCAAAGAATGTCTCTCTTACTCTGAGTTTTGTGGCCCCAATGCAAAGTAGGTTCGAGAAACTCAGAAGTAATCAAAAGCATTTTAAATTGGGAATCAGCTCCCAGTGCCCTATACTGGTTTACATATGCAGGTTTATTGCTTCTCTATTGAATTCCTTTCAGTAGATGCTGGTAGAGAGAGGACTACTTTATTCTTCAGTTACAGCCCCTAGATTCTAGGTACGGAAAACATTACAGCATCGATCAGGGCTATGACTCCAGGCTAAAGGGTGTCTATTATTGGAGGTCCCTGCTGCTAAGCAACATAAAAAGTGCTACAGGGAATTTAAAAGGATTTAAGAGGCTCTAAGATATGAAACAGTCCTCCGTACACTCAGGCCTCGGATGTGCAGATCCCTGGAAGAGGAAAGAGAGAGCAGCGCAAACGCCCTGTGAGAAAATGAAGAAACTGACTTAGAAGACTCCGTATTTCGGAGAGGTTTCTTCCAACCTCTTGAATACTTGAAGCTCAAGTTTTCAGGAGGATCAAAAGGAATTGACCTCAGGTCTTAGAAAATTATCTTCTTCAGCCAGGGCTACGTCTGCAGCTCTAGTAAGCCAGAAAGGCTGCATGTGGCATTTCAGCATTATTTTCTTTTATAAGAACTTTCTTTAGACATGTTCCCCAAAGTACAGGATTTTTTCATCTGCATTTGCCAATTCATAAGCAAATAGAGGCATTTGCAAAGTGGAGTTTTTATTTTGCTATTTAGAACAGGAAGATTTTCCTTTCTTTTCTAGAAAGCCCATTTTTAGGAAAATAAAGAATTATGTGATTAGAGTCTTTACTAATAGAATAGATTGACATGTCTCAATGTGGAATGTGTAAGGGATTATCAAAATCCTTTATAATTTGGCCCAAATGTGCACCAGAATGACTGCTTTATAATCCCAACATCTAGAGCAGTGGTTCTCAAAATACAGGGCCCAGACTAGCAGCAGCAGCACTTGGAAATGTGTCAGGATCACAGATTTTCAGACCCCACCCCACACAATCTGTGTGTTAACAAGCCTTCGAAATAATTATGATGCACAATAAATTTAAGAGCTGCTGCACTACATCAGCGATTCTCAATCCTGGATGCTCATTAGAATTACCTGGGGAGTGTTTGAAAAATACCAAGGCAGGGTCCATCCTAGGGCAATTAAAACACAATCCAGGGGAGTTCTCAGTGTTTTTTAAACTCCCCAGGTGGTTCTAAGGCAAGGCTAATGGGTGAGAATCCCTATGCTGGATAATTATTTTAAAATAATCATTTTTGCTCTCATTTACTTCTAAGCAAACTTTCGTCTGTGAATTGGTTGGCCATTTTAAAAGGGGGCATGTTCTGTCACCAACGCAAGGTCTAGATGTGAACGCGGCTTTGTCCCATCACCTCACTGAAGACTCCTGTGTTCCAGGCTAGGTTGAGCATCATTTGCACAGCTACAATTATTTCAACCACGGTTAAAAATAAGAAGAGAATTAAATTAGCTTGCACTCTTTTTGCATGTTTCTAGAGAACATGTCACCTGTCACTCGGAATGAGATGTGCTTCTCCCTCTCAGGATGTGGTGTAATGAGGTCTCTCTCTGAGCTCTGAATGCAGAAATGTGTTTGTGGCACAAAGGGAGATTTATGTATTTTCTAAAACTCTTGGCAGCCAATAATAGCCTTGACTGACTCTCTAGGGCTCCAAATGCAACTAGATTGTATTTGGATAGAAATCTGGAGGCATTGTAATTTTAGCCTTGTTTCCCTCTATTAAAGGCCAGGTGGGGTAAAGGGGCTTGGAGGAGGAACCATAATAATCTTACTGATAAAATGTGTAAAAAATAAAACACTAAACCGGAGTAGGCCATTTTGATTTAATCTTCGCAAAATCCTCAGATAACATGCCTAAGTCCCATCTTGGTGGACTGTGCTAGTGGAGTCTGGGATAACAAGGACACTCCACAACCACTGCTTGGTGAAGAACTTATTTTTTCCCCCTTAATGTCATAGGAAGTTGTAATGAAAGTATACTCAGTAGAGGATCTGTCCCAGGGTAAGGGAGAGATTCCCAAATGGTTCATCACCTGCCATGTGATATTTCCTCTCACCTTCATCATTTTGTCATTCAAATATTCTTGAAGCCCAGTCTGTCATAGAGGGGATAACCCTGGCCCCCTAGAAGACTGAGGGTGAGGCAAGGGCACAAAGTCTCAGAATCACTGTGCCTCTGGGGTGAGGCACGTATGACAACAGATAAATAGTATAAGAGTTTCATAAGAACTGAGAAAGGGTTGTCACCAGAACATACGCAAAAATGTGCTAAATAAGCAGCACAATCAGTTATTCAGAGAAGGCCACATTTTGTACAATGGGGAGTTAGAATTTCAACATATCTTTTTGGGGGTCCAGATCAACTGTTAGTAGAGACCTTGTCTTGACTGTCAGCCAGTGCATTCTTTGAACTTACTTATTTTCAAACTAAGTATCCTCCAGCACCTCTTGATTCCAACACATTGCATGCATCACCCATCATCTGGAAGCATCTGTAGGTTCGTGATGACACACAGAAAGGGGACATCAGGAGAAGACCAAGTTAGTGGAAGCTGGGTGACAGAAACCCGAGGATAACTGTGAGTGTCCTGGCCAAGGGTGGCAGGTCAGCATGGCCATAAATTCCCATCCTCCTGGATGATGACCTATATTACTTTCGGCCACTGCCATTTGGGAACTTGATATATTTAAAAAAAAAAAAAAAACCCTGCCCTGTAGTGCTTAACTGAGTATAGCACAAATGCCTAAAGACATTTCTTCCAACTAAATTGCATGCATTTATTTTTCACCATGGGGGTCTGAATCGAAAAGCTAACAGGCTCCAGAGGGACAGTGCATGCTAATTCCCCTCATGGTAAAGGTCCTTTCAAATGCCACTCGTGCCCGGAGCAGTGATGGGTTTGCAAGGCTCGCATAGGTGGTGCAGGCTCCCGTTGGACCCCATTAGACGGCTTACAGCTGAACGGGCGCTGCACAGCCGCACATGCACACACGCCGTTCAAAAGTTTTTAAAAATTACTCAGCAATTACACAGATTTCCCAGCTCTAACAACAAGGCTAATGGCAGCCCATTTGCAATCGAGTACAGTAGATTAGTGTGGCACAAAGAGAGCTAAACTGTTTAGCATCCGGCTCAAAGCTCCCATACAAATTACATTCAACTCTGATTCATAGAAAATGATGGGGAAGGGTTTTGTTTTATGCCACATACACTGGGTGCCACGTTCACCCATTGTGGAGGCAGCCACACTCAACCCCCCAGCCTGCATACACCAAAAGTTACACGGATGCTCTCCTAAGCATCCAGTGAAATACACATTTTTTTAAGCACCATCTTCAAGTACCTGTAAGGAAGCATAGACCTTTACAGCTGGAGGGGAGCTATTCGCCCGCCTCCCATTTTACAGGTAAGGAAACTGAGATCTCCAAATGTCTACACAAACATTTGCATGCACCTACACAAACACATGGTGATAAACTGTCCCACTTTGCCTGGGATTGTCCCAGTTTTAGTACGGACAGTCGCACAGGCTGGGAAGCCCTTTAATCCCAGCAAATTGGGATAGTTGTCATCCAGACACACACATGCTCCTGTCCTGAAACCCAGTCGAACTTCCAAAGCCAAAAAAGGCTGAGTGTTGTTAGAGGGTCTTCCAAAAAACTGTTACACCAACCAAATTCACTTGGTGGGGAACCCTAAGCCAATTACCCAGGTTGGGTTACTGTGAGAGCCAAAAGAACAAAGTGTAGACGCTAGGTTTCAAACTATTCTTGCCCCAAGCATAGTGTCCTGCACTTTTCTCTCATGGCACTATTTGTAATGAGCTATTTGTTTGCACAATTGCTTTTAATGCCCATCACTTGCTGCTGCAAACTTCATGAGTGTAGGACTGTGGTCACTGGTCTTGTTTACGGTTTGAAGATAACATTGGAACAATGTCTGATGCCTGATAGACATTCCATAAACATGTGTCAAATGGAATGAGCAAGTTCAGAAGAGAAGTCTGTGGTGTGTCTATGTGTGGACATTTCCTCTCTCTACACAGGAAACCTAGACAACAGGTAGTAGATCCTCCACAGGCTCAAACTCCCCCTCCCCACCCTGAAGCCCTGATCTCAATCTTTGCTTCCCATGAATACCTTTATTTATAACCACCATCATCATCACCATAGTAAGAAAATCGAGTGCTTTCTACACAGCAATGAAGCATAAGGTAGATCCCTCAGTCTGCCTGAGGGCAGAATCATCATTTCTATAGTAAAGGATATTTGGGACAGAGTTTTCACCTCCCCCTGTGCTATCAGTCTCTGGAAGGGACTGGCTGAACTCATTTAAAAATAGTAAGCCCATCACTATCCTGCTATAAAATGCACGGCATGTGAGCCCAGGCCTGCATCTGATGCTGGAGGCTGAGCACTGCTCAGATGGGTCCTACACCCCCATCGGCATTCTCCAAGTCTAGAAGGAGAGTGAGCAGCACAGAGTAGGAGCTCAGATAATGTTCAGGTTTGGAATGGGGTAGTAAGATATGGTCAAAGGTAGAAAATAAATGAGTGGTGACAGAGGTTATGCCTTGCTTCCTTTGTGTCTCCAGTCCTTGTAACTATACAAATGGACACTATGAGAGGAGATCACAGTTCCAAACTCAGTCCGACCTTCCTGAAGTCAGGGGAAGGATCCAACTCCTTTTGACTCTCCAAAGTGGTAAATGCTATGATTCTTCACCAACATATGAAGGGAAATTATCTGGCTTCACGAGTTCAGCAAGTAGCTCAAGTCTCACAGCATGAAGCTCAAGCCATATATGATACAATCCATTTGCTCATTTCTTCTACAAGAAGCCTCAGCATCCAAGGGTGGCCCATCCACTTTCTCTCCTCATCTGTTTAATTTCCTCCTGCAAGACCAGCTGCAGGTCAATTGCAGACGATGTAATTCAATAGATTCACAGATACATCTTGAGTCAATTCTAATTCTATTTAAAGGACAGTCAATAGAGTCATCTCTGGGGATTTCTGAGATGAATTTTATATCCCATACACTGAACAAAGTAGAAGGGAGAAATGTACTTCTCTTTAAAGATATTGCAGATTGGGTTTCTAAAGTATTCCATGTCCATCTCACTTCTCCATTTCAATGAGACTCAGCCTCAAACTTGGGAGATTATTTAGGAAAGCTGCATGGCAAAGGAGGCATATAGATGTATGTGCAGAAAGTTTTGGAATAGCCATGCTCTTTTGAGTTTGCCACAATGGAAGTGGCAGTCACAGTCCTTGATTTCTCACACTTTCCCTTCGTTCAAGCTCTTCCCTCTTGGTTTACTTCCTTCATGCTATTTCCTCTACCCAGGATACCATTCCTCACTTCCCCATATGTTCTCATCCCTCCATTCTTCAAGTTTCAGCTCAAAAGCCATCCTCCCCTTGAAGCCTTCTCTTATTCTGTTTTGTCCCCCTCATCCCCACTCCTTTACTGGAAGGAACCTCCCATGGGCATTAACAAGTGATGTGTCACTTATCAAGTTTGATCTCATATACTTGCTATGAAATCTATTTGTCTTCCTTTCCTTACTCAACTGAAAGCTCTTTGATGGCAGGATTTATCTCTCTGGTACATTTTAGTATCCTACTGTATTAGTCAGGTTTTTTGGTTGTTGGTTTACCAAACAAATATCCCTAAAGACTCACTAACTTACAACAACAAATATGGATTCTCCTCTCTGTCATGTCTGATAATCACCTGTTCTAGGGGCTAAGTTCAACCTTCCCCATAGGTCTCTCAATCTGGGACCGAATTTGAAGAAGCAGCAGCTCCTAGTGCAAGCTCTTCCTGTGGCAAGGAGCAGAAGCACAAGCACATTTAAAGCCTCTGTTTATGTCATGTCCACTCTCAGGCCATTAATCAAAGTATGTCATATGGCCAAACGCAAAGTCAGTAAGGCAGGAATGTATCCTCTGCCTTCTCTACTGGGAAGCACTACAAAGTCATATGGATGCCTGATTTGATTCCATTTGCACACCCCACAGCCTGCCAGCTCTCCATGGCACTTGAGCAAGTTGCTAGAAAGTTCAGTGGTGGGCACACCTATTCCCAAGGGGTTTAAACACACTGTTCACTGCTTGTCTTTGGCCCAGCACAATTTTGGAAGTGACTTGAGATTTCAAGCCACAAGTAAGTGAACGGGTTCAAGTAAGTGACAATTTATGTGTTCTTTCAGCCCATTGTGTATACACGATGGATAAAAAGGGTAGATGGAGAAAGCAGACAGCCTTTGCTAGAATCTGGTTGGAAAGCTTTGGGAGAAATTAATCTATCTTCAGACATTGGTACTAGCAAGAATAATTGCCACTGGTCTTTATTACTGGAGTTCTGATGATGATACAAGAACTGTGGTTCTTAAGATTTTCATCCACTCCTGCTGCTTTTTCCCACCTGAAGTGCTAATCCTCTGTTGGCCGTGTCCTAGCTGTCTCTGTGGCAGGACTCACTGCAGTATCTGATCAAAAGATTGCGGGTTCAGGTGGTGAATGACCAGCAGGTGTGTCTGAAACAGACAAACAACCATAATCACAGTTTCTCCAGGACTATAAAAAATAAAAAGAGGGAAAGGAAAGCAGAGGCTCGAAGCCTGGTCTCTTGCGGGGACTTGTCTTAGCCAAGATCCCTGTGTTCTCCCTGCATTAACTCATGAATACTGTAGAGCAAGTAGGATGGAAAGATGCTCCATACACACCTGCACTTTCTCAGTGGAGGAGAAAAGAGAGGCCCAGAAGAAGGAAGTCATTTGTGGAAGGTCGACAGGATTCAGTGGTTGGCAAAGTGTGGCTTACCGTGACGCTGGCTCTCAAAGGCACTGAACTTGTCCCCAGACCACAGTCTGTAAAACGTTATCATTAAAGCACTCTTTCTGCTGTAGGGTTTTATTCCAGACAGTGTCCAGGAGGTTTTCGTTTGTTTGTTTTTTCCGTAGGTTTTTAACTGTATAATAAAACCCATTTGTTTGATGCGTGGTTCCAGGCTTGCTAAATTGCATTTGCTCCCATACACTCTAATCCACGCCACTCGCTGCTCAGTAATTAGTCAAATCTATCCCAGCCCATAATGCCAGTCAGTGAGGTTCAACCAGAATGGGCTTCGGAGGTTTTGATGAGAACACAAGAATGGTTCTCTCTCCCCTCCTCCACTCTCATGATATATGATCAATTTATTTTACTCAAATTGCATTTTCAATAGCCCTCTCTTTCCAGAGTCAGCATGTCTGCTGTAACTTATACTTGACAAAGAGCCAGTGGCAGGGTGGTGGGGCTGGAGATAAACTGGGTGGAAATAGAAGTGCTTTCCTTTATGCCACCTTGGATAAGTACAGAGACATTTTGAGCGAAGACAACAAAGTCTGGGGCAGCCACAGTCCTCCTTAGCCAGGGACAATGATCAGAAGAGCATGCTCTGTAAGTCTCCTGGTCTGCTGCTATGGGAATAATTTATGTCTATCAAAGTGGAGCCCAGGCTGAGTGAGTATTTATACAGTGTGCTGGTTCCCTTGCAGAATGTTTTTTTTTTAACTGCATAGAAAATCCCAAGTGAACACTTACTTTTCTATTATGCCTTAGAAATGAACTTAGATCGGCACTAATAATAGCATCCCCTTAAACATAAAGTCGGGAGAACATATCCTCCAGTGTCACCAGTATGGCATATTTGTCTTCTGCTTAATTTGCCCTCACTGTGTATTATTAGGAGTTAACACTGTAGTTTTGTTTAATAACTGGCTTCGCTGCCCATGGCTGACTCCAAACTGATCACTCAGGCCTGCTGATGAAAGTCCTAATTCATCCTTGTTAGAGCAATTAGGGGGAAATTGGATAACCGTGCTACGTCTGCAAAGGTCTACAGGCAGCTAGAGCCTATCCCCCGAGAGGTTAAGCAAAGGGTGGCCTTGGCCGCAAATGAAATAGATACTTGCCCTGTAAATGAGATAGGACCAAATTAATGTAGACTTCAAGAAGTTTTTAACTGGGAGCTGGAGGTTGGCTTCTCGTCTGCCCCTCACTCTGTTCCCCTCTTTCTGCACACGTCCAGGTTAAATGTTCTCTGCCATTAGAAATCAATTACACTTCTCTGTCACACTGCATAGGCTGTTGTGGCACAAGCCACACCTCAGGCCCACTGACTTCAGATGACTTTTCATATTGCCCTTGACATTCAAGCTGTAATTTGAAGGTAGAAATCTTCTCAGAGGGTTACGGTACGGCCTGTCTCAGATGGAAGAAATTTGCCTGATGGGAATGTGGTCATCTATGGTTTCAAGCTTCTGATTGGGAAAGTGGTGTTTCCTGTTATAAATGGATTTTTAACCAGACTGGAAAGTTTCAGGAAGGAAGGAGAAGGCTAGGGAGGTTAAGAATGAGGGGAGAGGGAAGGAAAAGTGTAAAATTATATGAGATGCACTGAGGTATTTATTGGTGTCATAGAATATTAATTTGGATCCAGGAACACAAAATGAACAAGCAGCAAGTGTCATCAAAGAACCACGACGTTCTCAACCCCTGGGCCAAGAAGACCCTTTTTGCTCATTTTGTTGCAAGCCATGAGTAGAAGTGAATTTCTTTGGCCTCAGTTTCCTTATCTGTGAAATGAGAGCCTGTGGTCTCAAAGATTATTTCAGGAATGCTTTTTGCTTCCAACAGAACAAATGGATTACTTTCTATTACATCATGAGGAATCGAGAGGTAAGTGGTCATTGACAGTGGTTGAGAAGCCCGAAGTTGCCAAGGCCAGAATTTCTAAAGTTCTTTGGGATTTGTTCTCATCTTGTCACCTGGTTGATGGCTGACAAGATGAATGCTGTTTTTCAAGCATGACACCATTGGTTCATTCGTGCAAAGGATCTTTATCTTTGTAAGAAATAGGGGACCTCCCAACAGATTTCCCATTTCCCTTTACTTGTACATTGGTGGGTATTAGAAAAGATGGGAAACTGAGTTTTCAGCTTTCCAACCTCTGTAGAAAAAGAGGCAAAGCAGAAGCGTTGGTAATAAGTATTGAGTCAACCGACAGGCTCTCGGGCTCTAAAGCTTGACATGAGAGCCCCACCTCAGCTCGCCTATCCCATCACCTGTCTCAGACACAAAGTAGGAGCGTGACCTCTGCTCATAAATACCGTCACCCCTTTTCCCCTTCTGGCCACACTGCAGGATGGCCCTTCCCCATCACATGAAGCTAGCTGCAGCTATGTACCTTGCTTTGGCCAGTTACACGCCTGCAGAAGTAACAGGTGCTTCCAGGTGGCACTTGTGATCCAATGTGCATTCTCCACGTATTCTCATCTCCCCACCCCTACATCTGGTGATGTTCCCAATGATGGATCCTCCATGAACTGGAGTCCGGGTATGAGAATGAGATGGGCAGAGCTCCTGATGGCATCCAGTGGATAGGTAGTTTGAGTGTGACTTGGGGCTTTCCTTGCTCTCATACAGTAATTCAGTGTTTCTGGACTCAAACAGGCTAGGAAGAGAGTTAAGTACCTATTGTCAAAAACCCACAACTAATGTTATGGTATGCATTGTATTCACCAAAAAGACATTTGAAGTCCTAGCCATGAGTCCTGGTGACTGACACTTGGAGTCAGTCATTGCAGAAGGAATTAGGCAAGTTAAAATGAAGTCATACTGGAGTAGGATGGGTCCTTAATCCATTATGACTGCTGTCCTTATATGAAGAAGAAAAGAAACACACAGACACAGTGGAAAAGGACACTTGAAAATGGAGAAGGCCAAGAGTGGAGTGATGTATCTATAAGGTGAAGGACACCAAGGATCATCAACCAATAAAACCCAAAGCTGGAAGAGGCAAGGAAGGTTTCTTCCCTACTGGCTCAGAGGGAGTGAGGCCCTGCAGACACCTTGATTTCAGACTCCCAGACTCTGGAACTGTGAGGCAATACAAGGTTGTGATTTTAAGTCACCAAGTTTGTGGTGTCCTGTTATGTCAACCTTAGGAAATGAAGATGGCCCTCAGTCTAGAGTCACACATCTCCAGTTTTCCCTGCATATGGTCATTTTCTTTGTGCCTTCCCTCATTTCTTCCCTGCAGCCTTGAGAGCTCCCCCAATTCCCAAGTACTACATCAGCCACAGAGAGAGGATGACATTGACAACTACTGAGACGAGTGCCTCGCAGAGCTCTGCATTTTTGTGTAGTGCTGTGAGACCACTCTGAGGGCTTCCTTTCAACCTCCTTTTTGTTAGTTTCTCTCTGGCATCTCAAAGGGGAGAGACCATGGGGATCTTTCTTGGGCTGCAGCTCTTGAAATCATTTTTGTGCTCCTGCAGATATTACAATAATAATGGCGATGGTTTTGCAACAAAGTTCTGTGCGATCCATTATCACCACTATCATCATCACCACCACCATCATCATCATTTTATATATATATATATACACACATATATTTTTTTCTATCTGGTTACATCATCTTTTAGGTGTGTTGCTTCAACCCCCGGGGGCTGCGCCTCACTGTGCAGGTCTGGGAGGCCTTTTTTTTTTTTTTTTAACCAGTCCCGGAGATCGAACCCACGTCCTCCATATGGTAAACAGGAGCTCAATTGCTTGAGCCACAGCTGCTTCCCATTATTTTTATGGTTGCCTCTAATGACATTTAACATTTAGGGAGCAGGATCCTAAGGCTGAGACCTGAAACGTCATCTTTTCCTACCATACATCCTAAAAACACCACCGGGATGAGCAAGTCATAGACGCCCCAGGAAAGGTGGATAATCCTCACCTGTAAAGAAAGGCACAGTCGGGGAGTGGAGAGAGGGGTGGGTTTGGCATCCAGGAAATGTGCCAACTCCTCCCGTGACACTAAACAAGGCTCTTGTCTTTCAGGGTTCCAATTTCTTTACTTGACTATTAAATATAAAGGACATATAGCTCTCTAATCCTTTCTGTATTTTAATAGACCCAGAGAGACCAACATCGAACTTAGAAAAATCTACTCAGTAGCCAACTTGCCTAAGCCACAGTCTGTAGAGGTAGTAAGTAACATCTCGGGGCAGGTGGTAAGTAACATCTCGGGGCAGCCACTTCTGCAGATCAAAGGCCGGGTCTGAGGTGGTAAGTATGCCTCCCTGCCCTGTCGGAGCTCTTTGCTTATTTGGAAGGAGAGAAATGAGCAGGCAACAGGAAGGGCTAAATAACATTAGGCTATTTATTTGCAAATATGTACAGTCCTGTGGAGACTGTATATGTAAGAAGATATTGGATAGGAAGGAAGCAGCAGGGCTGGTCACAGCAGCTTATCAAGCCTAGAGCTCCTCATTTCCGGCTTCAGACTCTTACTCCTGCCACTGGGGGCTTGTCGCCAGGGGACTTCTCTTGCAAGAGGCCTCGAGTATTCTGATGAGCAGTGAACCTCTTCCCCCTTCTCCCTTTCAGGTTAAACAGAGTAAAGGGTAGTCACCATCCCTAAAGACTTTCAAGTATCTTTTCCGTGTCAATTTCCCTTGGAAGGAAATATGTGTATCATGACTTCTTCCTGTGATGCTTCTCTTTCCTAAACTTTTTTTTGGATTTTACTCTAACTAGACTATAGACGTCATTTGGATTTCACCAGTGTTTCCATTGATGGCCTTGTATTCCATTCCAAGGTCCCACACTGCATTTAGTCATCATGCTATCAAGGCGACTTACCCCTGGGGGTGTAAACCATGCTCACGCGGGTAAGGGGCTGTCTTCCAGGCTTCTCCGCAGTAAACTGTAAAGTCAGTTTTCCCCTTCCAGACTCTGGTCCTTGGAGGGGAAGTCAGTAGGTCCCGCCTACACTCCAGACAGGGAGCTTACTGGAGGGAGGATGGAAACATATTATTTGCAATTTGTAAGGAAGATTTGTCCCTTCTCCCTCGTTTATTTGTCTACTCAACCATTTATTTATGTATGTATGGACTTACATATATGTGTTTTGGATTTGGGGTTATAATTCAATATAATGTTATTTATTGCTTGCTCAAAGCGTACCAGCTTTAGTCGGGGAGCGGGGGGACTCTTCAGGTTCATGCCTGTGTCCTTTTGATATACCCTCCCTTCCTTCCTTCCTTCCTTCCTTCCTTCCTTCCTTCCTTCCTTCCTTCCTTCCTTCCCTCCCTGCCTCCCTCCCTATCCTTCCGTTCTTCCTTTCTCCTTTCAAATTTTAGCACTTCCTTGCTTTCTGGCACTACAGCATGTTCCAACTCTTCATCTACTTTCCCACCCCTGCACTAGAATCAAGCATTTCTCCAAGGAGCCTGATTCCTTTCACCAGGATTTGCGTGTAGCTGTGTGTGCTCCCTGGGGTATCACCCCTTCTAAGCCTTCTCAGCAAACTGAGCTAGGAAATATCCGTTTTATTATATATCTATACTATAGACATGCATCTATAATTGTCTTGCTATCTGTCTATCTAGTTTTCTCTATCATCTACCGATCTGTCTACAAACACACACACACACACACACACATATGACTGCATCCTGATGTCTCTGGCATGCATCAAAGAGTTCCTTCTAGCCTTTTTCTACCCCTTAGTTACCAGGAACTTCTTTCTCTGACGGTGGGAAATGTGGCTCCCATTATCTAAATTCTGTTTACTTATTTGTTTCCCTCTGAACCTCATTTTAAGTCTCCTTCAGTCTAAATTGAGTTCCCCTGCTGTAATTTCTCATCACACCATTCCCATCTCATTCGTAATATTTGGCACAAAGTTACTGTCTATTGAACATCTGCCTCCACCACTGGACTGAGCTACCCTGGTGGCAAGACCAGCCGTGCTGACTTACTTACTCCTTTATCTTCTGTGCTTTGCACTGTACAAGTTTTTACTAAATAATGAAAGAAGGAAGTAAGAAGACAAGTTAAAGTCATCGCTGCTTTTCCAAAAATCCCGCCATCCAGTCCTCATTTATATTACTGTTCCCATTTTACAGTTGGAAGGTTTTCCTTGATAACCCAATTTACAGGTGGCTTTAGCACTCCATCACATCGTGTCTTATGATGCTCATAGAGATTACCTCGCTCATTTTCTTTCTGTCTTCCCCCACTAGACAATAAACTCCATGCAGGCAGAGACTTTGTTTTATTTATCACTCTATCCTAGAAAGCCATGTGATTCAAAGCAATGCATGAAAAAATTCACTGATTAATGGATAAACTGCATATTCACAGCATGTAGAAATGCTATCAGAGTCATTGGTAGTCTTACATTATATCATTGCAGACATTAACCAGATGCAGGATTAAGTATTGTTTATTTTTAAATATTTTTATAATCTTGCCATAGATGTGGAAGCAAAAAACCTAAGTAAAAATGGAAAACTAAATTAAAACCCTAAATAGCCAATGGTGGGCATAGATAAGAAAAGAATTTTTGAAAAGTGTAGGTTTTAGAATTACAGAGACCATTGTTTAAGTCCCTCACTGCTTGGCTGTGGTTTTCTAACACTTTTCTAGAGCATTTCTCCTATTTGCTTGGGTAGCATAGTTTGTGCAAATTGCTGCTTTATGCTCCTTCTTATTTCCCCTCCATCATCCATCTATGCCTCCTCCTTCAAAACTTATGAAAAAATATAAATCATTTCAAAACACAAACTGGAGATGCGTTGGCTGAAGCAAAACAGGAAAAGATTTTCCCAGGGGTAGAGATTGTGGGCAGGTTTTAAGAATTCACCCATTAATAACTGGTGCCTTCATCCTGGTTCCAAGTCTTTCCGCCTGAGTTTTACTTCATAGATCTAAAAATGGTCTCCCTTTTAGAGCTGAATCTTGTTAATTCAGGACATTCTTACATCAACCTCAGGAAAATTAAGACAGGAACACAGATAACGCTCTTTGCTGCTGCCTAAAGAACTGGTTTCCTACACTTGTGCTGGTCACAATCTCCTGAATCACCACTCACTTGTTGAAATACAGTTTCCTGGAAATCACCCCACACCTATTGAACCAGACTCTCCAGAGGTGGAGTCCTGGAACATAGATTTTTTTTTTTCTTCTCTCTTTATTTTTTTAAAAATGTTACATTCAAAAAATATGAGGTCTCCATATACCCCCCACCCCCCTCACCCCACTCCTCCCCATCAACAACCTCTTTCATCATCATGGCATATTCATTGCATTTGGTGAATACATTTTGGAGCACTGCTGCACCACATGGATAGTGGTTTACATTGTAGTTTACACTCTCCCCCAGTCCACCCAGTGGGCCATGGCAGGACATACAATGTCCAGCATCTGTCCCTGTAGTACCACCCGGGACAACTCCAAGTCCTGAAAATGCCCCCACATCATATCTCTTCTTCCCTCTCCCTACCCTCAGCAGCTACCATGGCCACTTTCTCCACATCAATGCTACAATTTCTTCCATTACTAGTCACAATAGTTTCATAGTAGAATATCAGTAAGTCCACTCTAAACCATACTCTATTCCTCCATCCTGTGGACCCTGGGATGGTTATAGATTTTAAACAATTTCCCCAAGTGATTCTTAGACCAGCAGTCAGCCTTGGGCTGGACCATCCATGTATATACAGTAATAATATAAACAAGTTTGGGACCTTTTGTTTTAACTTAATCATCGAAACTGTTTCAGCAATTGGAACTCGGTTTCTGCAAACAACCAATGACTTAATTTTAAAATATTCATGTTAAATTAAGGAAGTCAAACTTGCTTTTGACCATGACCCACAGTAAGAGATATAGTTGACCCAGAATTCCAGTATACACATGCATACATACATGTGCGGGTGAGTATGTATATAACCAATAAAAAAATCATGAAAATTCAATGAAAAAATCATGCTTACTTTACAGCATGTAATAAACACATATTTAATATCAAATATAATGTTATTGATGTTCAAATAGAAAACAGAAATAGTACTACATAAACAGTAAAAAAAATTCTAGTCACAATCTATAAAAATTGATTTTATAAGCCTCTAATGAATGAGTTGCAGCCTGCAGTTTGAAAAACCCTGTGGTTCTCACCCTGAGAGCTCCTTTCGCTAGTCCCTCCATTTCAAGTACTTGGAAATGACAAAACTGCATGTTTAAAAATCCACAATTTAGGAAATATGCCCATATTATGAGGTGCTAGCAAATTCATGAAAGTACTTCAAGCGCTTTGGGTAAAAAGAAGCATCCTAGTTATAATATTTTACTGTCTGGTGTCCCATTAACTTTAATATCTCACTTAAAATTCACCCCACTTTCCCACCACCATTTCCCTTCTACTTACTAAATTCCCTTCTCACTTTGGATAAGGTTTTGGGGTATTATTTACTCTGTAAATAATAGAGCAGACCTGA
This sequence comes from Dasypus novemcinctus, assembly GCF_030445035.2. NCBI lineage: Eukaryota > Metazoa > Chordata > Mammalia > Cingulata > Dasypodidae > Dasypus > Dasypus novemcinctus. The sequence continues at coordinate 36,903,159 of NC_080699.1, read as the reverse complement.
CTCTGACAATAACTTTTAGACTTAACGCCGTAATAAACTGCTCTCTCCTGAGGTTCACTGACTTTGCTTTCACTTATTTGTGAGCCATTTCAGTAAAACAGGTACAACATCCCGTATGTTGTCACCCATCTCCTCTGGAACCCTACTTCCTTTCTACCTAGTCTACAAAGTCTTAGCCAAACATAGTTTGTCCAAGCAGCTACTCAGACCACAAAGCTTTTCTTTTCCCCTGCAAACATTCTCTTCCACTCCTGTATGCTAGTAGCTAGTGCTCACCTGTCCATTTACCCTTGATTCTTTTATTTTCCCTTTTTGTGATAAAGTTCATGAGGTCAGAAGCAATAACTTCACCTGGCTAGATAATAATATCAGAAATGTTGATAATGATCATAATAAATAAAATTTATTTCAATCCCTCCTCCAGCACTTCAGGAGGGCCCAAGCTTATAAAAATAAAGAAATCCCTCATTCTTTCAGACCAGAGTCAAACAGAGAGGAATGCATTCTTTAAAAAGCTGAAGAACATACATATAATAAAGAAGCTCAGTTTAATTTATTTCAAATACAATCAATAAGGGAAATCAGGATTAAAATTGTTGCTCACTATAGATCCTAAGGGACTTGCTTTAGCATATAAATAAATGCTTTATGCTTGGCATGGTTGATACTAAACCAAGTTTAAATGCTAGTTATCAAAACTAACCACAGAGATCGGAAACTTTTCTCAGGTGCTTGCTATGGTTTGTCCCAAAACCTTACAACAGTGTGTTATAAGTATCTCTATTTTCAAATGAGGTAATTGAAACTTCAAGAAGGAACTTGCCCAAAGGCTAACAACTAATACGTGCTGAGACACAAACACCAATTTTAGAGCCTCTGTCCTTATCCCCATTTCCTAAAACTTCGTTTATTTTTATTCACTTGCTATGAAACCCCTATAATAATAAACGCAATTTCAAACCTTTACCCAAATCATTAAGAGCGAGAGTGCTTAAAATTGGTGAAATGTTACCACAGTTGATGTAGGATTTTAGGATATGGGAAAGGAATGAATTGCTAGAAACGGCTCCATCCTTTCAGTGTTCAAAACAATTCCCCTGTGAGCCTTTATTTTCAACTCTTGTAAATATTACTAAAGCAAGCCTTTGGGGATGCCGCTTGCTCCCATCTGGCTTTGCCTCAGCAGAGAGTCATTTTGAAAAGTTTCAGCTGAAGCGGAGGTGCCCTTTTGTGAGTTATAGACCTGAGAAAAATTAACGTGCTTTGGTTTGCTTGTTTGGTGTGGGTTGTTGTTTTTTTTTTTTTTATTTTGATTTTAAAAAGTCAAGACCTTTTTTTCGCCAGCTTCCCATAAGTCACAAATAGCTTTTCTTTCAAAGTTCAACCTTGTCAGGCCGTTAATCCTCCATGAGGAAAAGTGCACATGATAGGTTTAGAAAGGTTTACCTTTCAAATATGGAAGTCCTTAGCTTTTACATTCCTGTTCAGTCACCTGCCTCTCCATGGGTCTGGAAGCCCCTTAGGACTAAACATTGGAGACGCTCCCTCCCTGGGCCACTAGGCAAACCACTTCCTCTCTGACCACTTGCCCATAGCTCTCTACTTTCTCCGGGAGAAGTGGTGCCCTCAGCATAAGAAATCATCATAGAAAGCAGGGCAGGATGGGAAAAAAATGGCAGCCTCTCAGAAGGACACCCAGGGACTAACCAGCTCTCTGGGAGGATACTCGTGGGAGCTGAAGAACGTAATTTAGGCCTACAGTGTTCCTTCAGATTCCTTATCTATCAGTTAACTCAGTTACTACTAAAACTGGATTTTTCAAGGAAGCTTAGAAAAGAGTATGGAGATGGGGATTTTAAGTTAGGACCTCTGGTTTTGAATCCCAGCTCTAGTTTAGACAGCTCTCTTAACCCTTCCGAGCTGGTGTTTCCTCATCTATTCCTTAAGGTTTTCGATGAGAATAATGATAAAAGCTGGCAGTAATTGTGTGTGCTTGATGTGGCTTTCTTATTTACTCCTCACAGTAACCCTAGGAGGCAAGCCCAGTTACTATCCTCATGTGAGGAAACTGAGGCTTAGAGAGATTAGATACTTGCCCAAGTGAACAGAGTTAGTTCCCTAGTTAACCCATTCTCCTGGCCATGTACCACATCAAAAGATGGCATAGTTGTGAAAGCATTTTGCAAACTGTAAAGGGCCACACAAAAGGGTTTTTCTGTATCATCTTTATCAATATGTGCCACGCCGAATATAATTCCAGACTCTCAGAATAAACCCAGCAGGCAATACACAACACCAGGAGGCATTGGAAGATGATTTCTTAAATGCAGGTGTTTCTCAAACTTTGGAATGCTTCAGAATCACCTGGAGGGGTTCCTGAAACACAGGTAACCAGCCCTGGGTCCAGACTTTCTGTTTCCGTAGGTCCAGGGTGGGCCCTTGGGAATCTGCATTTCTAACCATTTCCCCAATAAAGTTGACATTGTCAGTCTGTGCATACTTTGAGAACCACTGGGTTAGTGGGTAAATGCACAGCCTCTGCCGCCAGAAGGCTTAGGTTCAAACACCGATTCTGCCACATATACTGACCTAACAGGTTCCTCTGTGACTCAATTTTCTCATCTATAAAATGGGAAAATTATTAATACCTACCTTCAAGAAATTTTATCGGTTTCAAAACAGTACTGCACAGGTCAAGTCCCCAGAAGAGGAATATAAAAAACACTGTGGTTCCTCTGTGCACAGGGAGAGCCTGCCCTCGGCAGACCCTGCTTTGTGCTCTGTAAGGAACTTTAATACCAAATCCTGTAAGAGTTAAGTACGCAATCTTAATTTTGTGTCTTTTAAAAGTCTATGATTTCACATTTCTTTTGGAGAAGGGATGAAGTAATACTAACACATTGGATCTGCCAGAGTCCCATCAGGAAACAGATGGTACACTCAAAATAGGAAAAGTCTAGAAGGGTTTGTTTACAAAGGGACTATTTGTAATGTGTAAGGGTTGGGGAGTCCCAAGGGAGAGTACAGAAACTGGGGGCTTAATAGCGGCTCAGCTGATACCACCTCGAGGTCAGAAGGCATGAGAAGAGAAGAAGGAATTATTGGAAACTGCAGAGAATTCTTTAGGGTTGGCTGCCTTGCAAGAAGCAGTTATCCAAGATCAAGGGACAAAACCGGCTCCAGGTCACCTGGCAAGAAGTGAGCCCGGGAAATTAACACCTTGGCCCTCCCTCCCATCCCTGCCAGAGCTCCCTACTAACTGCACCCGACTGCAAACCAGAGGGCATGGGCTCCAGGGATGAGCCCAGCAAACACACCTTGACTGTTTGCTATGAATACCAGCCACCCCTTTCATGGCTTTTACATGCCTGATGTCCTTTAATCCTGACACCAACCCTGGATAGGTAATAAGAGTATCCCGTTCTGACAGAAGAAGAAACGGAGTTTCAGTGAACAAACTTAGTTTACAGAATTTGTCCAGTGCCATGCTGTTTGGAAGTGGCTATATACCCGAACCCAGGCAGCCTGACGCCTCAGCAAGTACAGTAGAGGAAGCCTCAGGAGAGAAATAAAAGAAACTGAGATGAGTAGTCTTGGTTAGGGTAAAAATAAATCCTGCCATTGGTGGCATGATAGATTGAATAAAGTACTGGGACGCAGACATGCCCTTCATGGGAGCCCGCATGCCTGTAAGTTGGAACCCACTGTAAACAGAACCTCTGGAAGACATTATTTTTATTAGTTGGGATGTGGCACAACTGAACGAAGATGGGTCTTAACCCATCTTAACTCACTCAAAGCCTTAGAAAGAGCCAGAAGGAGGAAGTCAGGCAAAACTGGAGGAGGAGATCCAAGAAAGAAGAGGACCTTGGCATGTGACCAGAGGCAAAGATAAAAGCCAAGAAACTCCAAAGATTGCCAGCAGCCAGCACCGAGTGCCACCAACCCTAGGAGAAAGCAGGGTTGCCAAGGCTTTGTTTTGGACTTGGGCCTCTGAAACCATGTGCCAATTAGTGTTTGTTTAACCCATTGTGCGGTATTTGTGACAGCAACTGTCTCAGACAAAGACGGGATGTGGCTATGAATTAGTTGTGGAATCTCCTCTGTCATAAGCTTTAAAAAAAAATGAAAGGAGACAACAACATCTGTGCCCTCCGATTACGAGGTGGTAAAATATGCATGTGATAATTGATAACCATGACTAAAACAGGGCATTAGGCCAATGAATGATGTTCTTTCTATTTTCTCTATTTTCTAAAGGTCTGTAATATGGCCAGATTGAACTTACATCTTCTTAGCATAAAAGCAATCAAATAAAACTTTAAAAAATAAAGTAAAATGAAGGGTGAACCAGACAATCTCCAAGTTCCCTTGAATGTTTTATGAGCCTTACTTTCTTGGTGTCAATCTCCCTGTCTCTCCTCTTTTAATATTAAAGCAATCATACAACTATGAATAAAGGACCATAGAAAGCCTGGCAGGACTGAAGGACTCAAGCTTTAAGAAAATTCAAGCACTGGGAGAGAAGCCATGGAAGAAGTGACGGGGAAAAACTCAGAAAAAAGTCCTGCAGAGTGGGAAAAGTTGTTCTTACGCTCCTGCTGCATCTGATCCATCTTCTGTGACATTTCCATGACCTTCAGAAAGGTCACAGAGGTTTAGAAGAGGGCTGGGGCAAAACAATTCCAGGCAGATAGCCTGGATTTGGAAGCATCCTTGGTGGAAGCTGCCCCTGGAGCCTTATTTACTTGAAATGAGAGTGGGAGCTTCCCTTGATGGGAGTTGGCAAAAACGGCTGAGAAGGGAAACCTTTGACAGGTCAGAACAAGATATTTTAGAGATGTCCTCCCATAGGCACCAACCTTCTACAGGGCTTAGGCCATCGTCCACAGGTGTTACCCTACAGGGAGGTCATGGAAAGCCAAGCCCAGGCCTCTCCTATGAAACAGCACATTGCTCAGGAAGGAGAACTCCAGGTCAAGTCTCTCCTTTTCTGATGGTACTTACACATATGGGAAGCTAACAGAAGACGAACTATCAATTCGTAATACTGCGATACAGTGAGGGCATCGTTTCCTTTATGTTCTCATTTGCCCACCACCCCTATCAGAAATAGTTTAGCTCTATTCTTAGTCAAGAGATTATTTCTTCTGGCAAATTACCCAAATTTTGCTCAGCATCTCTATGGGGCACCAAGTCAGTTATCACTCACGGGCTATCTTCTCGAGCCGTATTTTCATAGAAACAGTACAATCTTTCCACACAGGCAGCCCATCTTCTATTTTTTAAAACCCTGCAGAGTTCTCTATGTAGAACCCCGTAGTGGCGGCAGGCAGGGGTGAATATCCAGAGAAGCCCAATAATCTTAGCCTTCGGTGTTCCTCACTCGCAAGAACTCACTCATGGCCCTAGATTTTAAGTTTGTAAACGTTGCCTCCCTTATTTAAAGAGAGTTCCCTCAAATTGTCTAGGTTTCAGAGCTCACAAAACTTTGATCCACCACTGAGTGTGACAGTAAAAATTTCAGACTATTCTGATGTCTAAAATTCAGCTATGTTGAAATAACAAAAGCATGTTATTTCCCATCAAGATATGTTTTCCTCCATCTATCCCTGATTCCTTAACAAGTAGTCAATAAATAGAATGAGAAGAGGAACATTGGTTACCTGAACAGTAACAGGGACTGACAGGCTTTACTTCAGGGAGGGAACAGGTTCAAGCTGAGCTATAGAGACAATGAAGGGTGAGAACTAAGCAGACCATGTCTGTCGGGCACCAAGGTCAGCTCAGGTTCATTACAAAAGCGGGCTTCTTGTGTGACACCTTTACTCCTATTATGTCCATGACCCTGTGCCTCGACACCTAAAAACTTGAACCTCAGTTTCCTCATTTATAAAATAATAAAGGCAGCATCTACCTTGTGGGTTTTTTTCTTTTTTACTTTCTTCATTACCTTTTTGAAAAATAATAATAAACTTGATTTTTAGAGAAGTTTTAGATTTACAAAAAAAGTATACCAGAAATATAGGGAGTTCACATATAACCCCCCCCCAAATACACACACACATAATTTCCCCTATTATTAACATCTTACATTAGTGTGGTACATTTATTACAATTGATGAACCATTATTGAAGCACTGCTACTAACCAAAGTCTACATTATGTAGTTTAGATTATGAGTTACACTCTGTGCTACAGTTTTATAGGCTTTGACAAATGTATAATGTCATATCATCTTTAAGTATCAAACAGAACAGTTTCACTGCCCTAAAAATGCCGATTCCACCTAGTCATCCCTCCCCCTGCCCTCTGAGCCTCTGGTAACCACTGTCTTTATACCAATGTTACAAGTTACTCCATTAACACGCTAGCTACAATAAGAATAAATCTACTTTGGTCCGTGTTTACACTCTCCCCTTATCTTTGTTCATTCCTCAGTCTTGATGGATTGGGGATGATGTCCACTCTGACTGCTTCAGGCTGAGAGGGGACTTAGATATTATGGGACAGATGGAAGGAAAGCCAGCAGAGCTGTGGCCAACTCTCACCCTCCAGTTCTTCAGGCTTTCCCTCGGCAACAGACAAAACCATGATGATGCCCAAGTCTGATCCTCTGGGGGTTTGTATGAAGACAAAATGAAATAATATATGTAAAATATTTGATGGTGTCTGACTCATCATGACTTCTCTGCAAACAGTAGGTACTGCTTTTATAATTACACCAGAAAAAACAAAAACAAAAAAACAGACCATCTCAATGAAATGTGATGTTCAATGTCACGTCTACTTGGTAACTTATATTATTCCCTTGCTGCTCTCTTTCTCATGCCTTTACTCAGTTAATCATTATAATGATTTTAACCATTTACTATCATTTTAATATTTTAAAAATATCAGCATTTAGGAGGAAAAAAAAGTGTGTGCAGCACTTCTCAAACTTATTTAACCATAGAAGTCTTTACTCATGAGTATCTTAATGGTCTAGTGTTCCAGGAGGATGCTTTGGGAAACACCAGATTAGAGGACTACAGCCAATACACAAATGACTCCAAGACAGGCTAAGTGAAGTTCCACATGTTATAAAAGTTGAGTAGAGAGAGCAAGTGTTCTGATCAGTGAGATTCTGGGAAGACTTCAGAGAGAAGAGATGATTTGAGATGGACCTTCAAGGTAGCATCAAGTTTGGTTTGATCAATACACAAGAAAGACTGTTCCAGGTGGCAAGACCTGCTCAAGTCAGGAAGGAATGAGGCCAAAAGGGTAGAACAGGACACTGGCTTTTTTTGATAAGTTCATAAAATATTTTTCAAGCATGCAAGAGAAACCAAGTCAGAGAGATTAGGTGGGGCCATGTCATGGAGTAGAATGAAAACCAAGGCAAAGAGTTACCAACTGTGATTGGGCAGGGACTGATCCACACTTTGGGAAGGAAAGTCAGACCAAGTATGAAGACTAGATGGGAATGGGGAAAGAGGATTCAGGGAAGACCAAGTAAAGGTTATTTCATTAACCTCAGCAAGAAGTAAATATGTCCTGGACTAAGTAGGTAACAACTAAGAAGTTGGGGGCAAAGCATTTTAGAGGAAAACATATCAGAAATAAAATCTGGATGATTTGGCAGCTTCTGTGTCTCATCAACTTGAGAGACATCATCTATGGTAGAGTAGTGTTATAATGAGTTTAAGACATGGAACTCAGTCTAAACCATTCTTTGCTAGCATGGTGTGTGCTTAGAGAATGTGGTAAAGATACTAGTGGACAGGTACATAAATTCTCACAAGAGAAGATTTCATGGGCAGGAACCACTGGCACAGGGTGAGACCAGATGATGACAGACTCCTCTGATTCCCCAAAAAATGGCACTTGGATGAAACTGACCAGGAAGAAGAGCTGAAATCAAATGTGCATTTCTCTTCCTTGACAGTTGAGGCTGCCAATAGCTGTGAGGGTCCCTGAGACACCACTCATTTAGACTTCAAGGTTCTACAAATAAGAAACCATATTTGAAATTTCTCCCTGCACTGCATACAAGTAGACCCTTAGAGCAATTAAAGCTCCTGGTCTCTGCTCTCTTGCAGACTAGTTGGACACAGTGCAGCATGTGGTGTTGTGAATTTAATTGTGTAGAGAGCAGCAGGCTCTCTCAGGTCTCCTGACCTGGATTCCGCAGCCCAGAGATTGCTCTCCCACTATTGTGCCGGAAGAACACAAGTGAGCAGAGAGGCCCAATACTTCACGCATCAGATGGAGACCTCACTGCCCCCTACTGTGGGTGGCAGATGTTCCTCCTTAATTGTTGAAGATTAAAATTTGCAAAGCAAAAAATAAAAACACTTCCCCCAGGCAATGATGGCCAATCAAAGCACAAGCTCTGGGCAGAAAGGCAATGGCTACATCCTCTGCTCTACCCGTGAGTGACTGACCCTTCCTAGGATTCATGTGGCCACGTGGGGACTTGATTTCCTTCATATCCCACGTTCTCTCTAGTTGTCTCTTCCAGGAGCTGGGGCACATGAGAGAGCAGGGAGGCTAGACACTTCTGCCCTTAGACAATTTGTGTTTTCACCTGTTCGTTTATTCGGAACGCAGATGGTTTCAGTGTCCCTGTGCAAGGAGCTGTGCTTCAATAAGAAAGAAAAGTAAAAGGCAGAATATGGCCAAATTGAGGTAGAGATTAGAGTGTTAGAGAGACCACAACTAAATGAGAGAAACAGGGAAGTGATCAAGGAAGGATTTTAATAGGCAAAGATGAAAATAGAGGGCATTCTTCAGGAGAGAAATAGTATGAAGAAGAAAATAGTAGGCAAGGAATTAAAGTCGTGTTTGGGGTCCAGTATAGGTAACCCAATCTGCCTGAATTCTGACAAACTGATAAAACAGTAATGACCATATTTAGGTTTTATGAAGACTTTGCATAATCTAAGAGGGCTTTAAAAAATTAACTTAGCTTCAGAACAATGTACAAAATCTAATTAGATTTTAAAACACACATACACACACACAAATTCCAATTGTCCTATAAGAGGAGCAAATTGATTTATCAGCAATCTTTCCTAATTAGACAAGTCCACTCCACTGTCTGTCTACCCAGCTGGCAGACACAATAATCTTTACACATCAAGCCTTGGCAAAAAAGAACTACCATTCGTTTTAAATCTCCAAGTTTGTTTTGGAAGCATGTACACCTCTGTAGTATAATGAGGCACATTCTGAATGATAAATATTAGTTGATTCATGTATGCAGAACTTCAGTTTAATAACTGTTTAACAAAAAATTATTTGGCTATTGTTAAATCTTAATAAATGTTTTAAATAATAAATTGACCTGTATTAATGCCTGGTTATTAGCTCTCTTGCTGGTTATTATCCACAAATGTAACTCTTTAGATTGAATACGGTATTTATCATTGTTTATTTTCACAGTTGTTGCTTAGACTTATTACAGCATTTTCATTCTTGCAGATTCTCAGAGCTCTGGTCTAGTATTAACAATGGCTGCTCTCTTTTTCTAATCCTCTCACGACCTCCAATTAAATCCAGCTGCACAACTGGGCTTACTTAAGGAACTACCAGATCAAATGAAGCATCGACTTCCAGAGTGTATCAAATGAAGCACCAGCTTCCAGAGTCTAGCCTGACTCTCACCTCTGTAGGCCATGAGGTCCAGTTGGTTTCCTTTCCATCGACCCCTTCAGAGCTTACTGCAACCACAGTTCCTAGGGGTGATGGACACCTGTTGAAGGGACATCTTGCATGAGACTCTCCATCAATATGAATCGCACTTCCTGGTCCTTTATGACAACGACAACATTGAGGAGTGTATCTAATGAGAACGAATCTAGGCACGAGAACAGAGGGTGCTGCTGAGAATGCAGCCAGAGGCCAGATGGTGCTCCATTCCAGCCCTCTATTGGGACATCTTTTCCACTTGAACCTTTGGAACAGGCCCCGGTTCCTTTAAGAGCCTCCAGTGAGAATTCAATAATTGTCTTGGTGGAAAGTACGAGTTCCCCCTAGTGCAGCGTGATAAATCACGGATAATAATAGCTCTTTCCAAAATAATCCTTAGGCAGAAGCAAAATCCAACTGAGAAGGTTGTTCAGAGTCAAAACGTGGGACCTGGATCTGTCTTTTATTTAGCTCTATAAATACAATGAGTGTCTCCTTTGTCACCACTGTTGACATTATGTATTATTATTACTATTCAGCTATTATCCCCTTAATGCCTGTGCTTTTTTGTCTCTTTATTTCCTGCCAGGCCTTCATTCAATGGGCTCACTGTCCACTTTTAACCCTTCATCTTCTGCTGACTAGATTATAGGCCCATATCTCACCACTTTTCCCACCAAGAGTTAGTACCCGACTTCAGGGAAATTTCTAGAAACAATTCCCTCGTGTGAGTAGAGCAGAGCCAAGGTTCTCAATTACCTTATTTTCACTTCCTGGTGGTGGAAGTTACTAGAGATGGGATTTCATTTATAGCCATAATCTTCATAATATTTGTTTCATCATTTTCATTGTGTTGAACCACTTATGTTCATACAGGGGGATGCTTAAAATGACTTTGAGCACTTTTCTGATGGTGATTTGAATTGGCCAGAAATGGTTTTAGAGTGATTTAATTGGCAGAGACTTGGACATTTTGTGGACAAGGAGTGGGCCTATTATTCTGAATTTACCATAGTCTGGATGGTTTTCTGGAAGATCAGGCATCCCATCCTAAAGTGTCCTCCACATATCTGCATGCAAAGTTTTCCCTCTTCTCTAGGGTAACTTTAACTAAGGGTTAAATCAAAGTTTAAGACCCCAGGTTATTACCTTACCCATAATTCAGTGCTTTGCTTCTTTTTGACTTTAGGAGCAAACCAGAATCATAATTCTATTTTAAAAGATCATAAGGCAGATTGTTTCATTTTCCTTCTTTAGAATGTAATTATTCCTAATTCCACAATTACTTTGCAAAGTGACAGTGTAGTGATTAAGAATGTTCACTTTTAGCAAATTTTTCTTATCACCAAACTCTATAAAAATTTAACTTCCTCCTAAAATTATGACGTTTTGGGTAGTTTTTATTAGACAACTTTGGGACTTGAACATTCTTTGTGACTAGCTCTCCCATACTCCAGCACATATATAATTATAATTAATTGCTTCTCTGCACATTTCCCTTTTCTCTGGAAGGAAAGAAACAGTTTGGGGAAAAATAAGAACTGTGGGAAAAGCAAGGAGAAGCCCTTTTCTTTGTTAATTGTATGGGGCTGACTGCCTGTCTAGTGTACAGTTAGCATTTCAATCAGTCCAACTTTTCAAATCAGGGCTCTGAACAGCTGGAATGTGCTATGAGACATGGGCCAGGATAAAAGGCCATGGCATTGCATGGTTTCAAACTACCAATCAGTGTCTCTTGCTTTCTCTCTCTCTCTCTCTCACACTCACACATACACACATACATACATACACACAAACTGGGAATAGAAATTGAACTACCCCAGAGTCTGCCATTATGCTGAATGGCATGAGCTTTACAAGCATGTGAATGAGCAAACCTCTGCTCATAACCATCTTTGTGTCCCAAGTCAGGAAAAACCCGGGAAAACAAGTAGCCTGGTCACTCAAGTGCATGTCTCCCAGTGAGCCAATGGACTATGCACACTCATGGTTTGTAAAAATCAAGCTGCCAGGCTCTGGATCCTCGCCCCTTTGAAAACCTGGGGGTGAGGAAGGGAGAGAAGGTTCAGATGTCAAGGCATATTTCCAAAGAGCCCACAGCTGTCCAAGGAACAGGCTTGCCGATATTGGCTTTTTTCTTTTAACCAAAACGGAATCAGCCTCAGTTTATGGGCCGTGGTTGTGGGTTCAGAAAAGAACCATGTGCCTCGCTGAGCCAATTACAGCAGAAGGCTCCCAGAAAAGCTTGGCATTTGAAGGAGACCAGAGAGATGAATACTTCCTCATCCGTGGTTCAAGGAACTCCGGATAACCTTCCCTTCATTATCTGTGACACCTGATTTTTAACTTCGGACAATGGAATTTGAAGCCGAAAGCTGGATGAAGGGCAGGAGCAGATCCTCAGACTTTTTCCAGGAGGAAGTGCCGGGGAGCTTGTGAAACTTCTGTGTTAGCGAGCCCAAGAAGTGGGGATAATAATAGCTCCCTGCCTTGCGTGCGGGCGTGCGCGCCTTCAACGCGCTAAGTGCTTCCCAGACATTACCTCATGCAGCCTCACAGCTCCCTGGTGAGGCAGGTGAAAAGCTCCAGTGCCCGTCGCACACGCGTTGAGCTCCAGCCACGAAGGCAAACCCACACTGAACCTCAGGGAAAGTCATCAGGGCTGAGCCTTTCGATGGGTACCCTAAGATCTGCTCTACACACACGGATTACATGCTTAGTGTGGGCCTCACATTGGTCCGAGTGAAAAGGATGTGTTGGAAGAACGAGAGATGGAGCCCTTCATCTTGAGGACCTAATTCTCGCAAGTCAGGAAAGAATACAAAATAGGTAGGTAAAGCAACTAGAGAGGAAAAGAGGCAGTGCGTGGGCACGTGTGACAGGTGGGGCGTGGACTACAACTGCCACTGAAATCCTCACCGCTTGACCCCAGGGCTATGACTTGGTGGGAGGCTGCTGAGGTCCTCTTCTCGGCTTAATGGTTTGATGGCTTATTAAACCACTCGGGGTGCGTGGGCTCCTCTATAGAACCATTTCACTGGCTTCTATTAGAGCAAGCCTCCAGTGGTTTTGTTTTTGAGGCGCTGGCACTGCTCTCAACATTCGATCTCCCTTGGTGTCCTCCAGCCCAAGTCCACAAGGACAAACACATGCCCTGGAAACTGCCACATGACCCCTCAGAGAGGCAGCTGGCACCCCCGCATGTCCTGGCGTGGGTGGCTGATGGCTTCCTGTGGGGAGGGCGCGCTTCTTGTCGTGAACTTAGTCGCCGCGGTCCTTCCATTAATGAGCACATGGGTCACCCCGAGAGGCAAAGGTGGAGCCCGACTCCGCGCCGCGCCCCCACCTCCCACCTTGGGGTTGCGGAGGGGAGCCTGGAGGGCCCAGCTGGGCGGGGAAAGGCAGTCCCCCCTGTCTCTCTGTCAAAGAATAAAACAATAATAATAATAATGATGTTGATGATGAAAAGCCCATTATGCCTTGAGGGCGAAAATAACATTCTCATTCTGAAGTCTACACGAGGCATCAGGACATCTTCCGATAGAAAGTGATGAACTTGCACATCGCCAAGTGCAAGGACTATTTAATCAAAGCCTTTAAGAAGATCAAATATAATCATGAGATGTTAAAAAAATATATAAAAGCAGATAAGATGAGGTTTGGGCTGCATGACCAGAATCTGAAAATCGGAAAAGGGCCTTTAAGGTTCTTCCGTGACAAGTGAAATGTGTCACTTTTTTCTCCCACTCAGCAATCCAATTTATTCGCCACAGAGGCTATGAAATAGGACTTGAGAAAGCCTGGAGAACTGGGGGACTCTTCCCAGGTTCTTGCTCTCCAGATGGTTTGCTTTGACCATCCCTGTTTTCTTACCTTGATGCATTTTATATATGACATTTTAAAGAGAGAGGTTCCATTTGGTACGAATGAATAGGTGCCATGGACAGAATAAATGAAGTCTGAGAAGGAAGGATGTGAGTCCCCCTTTGATTGGCACCGGAGAGGCTCAAGGGTTCAGACCCTCACTCCGAAGTTGGAAGCAGCTTCACAGGAGGCTTCCTGAAGAGAGAGGGGCTCAAAGAAAGCCTGTAGTAAACCACAGTGGACGCAACACCGTGAGGACAAGATTGAAGGCTTTAAGGTGGGCCAAGAGTTCAATGCCAATGATGTTTGGTATGTGTTCCTATTACCGGCATGCCAGCGGGATCATAGGAAGTCATTGCAAAGCAGTATGGGATGGAGAATGTTAACACCTACAGCTAGCCGCCACTGAGCACTTACTTAGTAAGTGCCAAGCATGAAAAAGCACATGCATGCGTTATGTCTAATTCTCTCCATCATCCCTCAAGATATGTTATTATATCCACCTCATTTTGTCAAAAGGTCAAAAGGGTAAGTCATTTGCCCTAAATCTTTGGAAAAGCAAGGCCTGGAACCCAGCTCAAGTCTGCAAGATTTCAAAGGCTTTGCTCTTGTACTTGCTGAGTGACTTCTCAACTCTTTACTAATATGAGGACCCCTTACTATATCCAAAAAAGGTCTTAAAAGTTCTAGCAACTCTTTGGAAAAGTAGTTACAAGCCCATGTATGCCGTCTATGGGCCACACTGGGTATGCACTTGCATTCATAAAGGCCCCTAGCAATCTCTTTCCCCCCAGAGGCTGCCATCCCTCGTCTCGAAGAGCTTACTATCAGAAACACTCGGAGAAAAGTCAACATGAGTGAGGACCGAGTTTCCTGCATTCTCCCTCCCACCGCACTCTGCTAACGAAAACAAGAAGGGTCAGCTAGCAAGCCAGCCAACCGTAGTAGCAAACCCCACCCCTCTTGGAATTCCTTCAAGCTTTTTACCCTTTTGTAGTGTTCTTTTCCTCCAACATGTTTGCCAGTTGACTGCCTTCTTGCCTTTTACTCTCCAGGTTGCCTTGATGGCAGCAGCTGCTGTTGTTTCATCAGGTTTCACGGTTCAGAAAACCAAGGAGTTAGGTTCCCAGGTCTCATACCCTGCTCAGGAGCCCATGGGTGGTATCATGGTTAAGGAAAACACATCAAATGCAATGGCTTATGAGTTCATATAAGGAATGTAGGTATGCATATATGTATATACGTGTACTTAACCAGATATATGATATATATATTAATAGGATTCATTGCTATGCATAAAATACATAGATGTTCTAAGGGGGTGGGAAAAAATAGAGGAATGGTAGCATTATCAAGTTAATTATTTGCGATGTTTCACTGATGGAAGGGCATGAGTTATTAGCAGATTGTGAAAGGAGGAGAGAGAAGATAAAATGAACACTCCTGCTATGAGAAGTATTCATCAAGTAGTAGTGAACAGGCAGAATACAAGACATGAGTTTTGATATGTTTACAGTTTTACAGTTTGAGGACAAAAGAATAATCCATGTTAAAAAAAAAGAAAGAAAAAAAAAAACCTAAAGCAAACATATGAGAGCCTATAAAATATCACCACTAAATTTGGCATTGCATAAATGCTTTCTCTTTTCTACATCACCTTTCCAGGGAAAGGATGACTCTGCAAAGGAAGGAAAAGGATGCAGGCCAAATGCTGGCTTTCTACCCTGCCTGGGTTTCCTGTCCTGCCTTCTTCCACAGCCAAGTCCAGGCCCAGCAGAGCCAAGCAGAAGCTGCACGTGGTGAGAAGACACTTGCTTTGAAAATCATAAATGTGCCGTCCCCTATTTGGAAAAGGAAAAAGATGGACATAAGAAGTGTCCCAATGTCTGCATGTGTCGTGATTTCTCTTTTGCTCTGAAGGACATGAAAACAAGTAGCCTTTCGAAGGGGAGGACAGGGGCTGGTTTGGCTCTGCGTTCTCTGAGCAGCAGCATCTGCACCAGATGCCTGAACTCTGCGACAACTGATTCTGGGAGCCAACCCATTACCAAGGGCCTCACGGTGCTTTGGAAATGTTCATGGGGCAAGCCTCCCACTGCTTTGGGGAAGCTGCCTTTAATTTTCTCAGGACATATATATAAAATCAGAAGTGCTCAGAGATTATGGATCCAAACCTGAAAGGAAGTCATTAGGATACAGAATGGGAAGTACTTATCTCTGCAGGGCTTTCTTGCTACTTTCTCACCTCGGTGACTAGATCTGATTGCAGGAGAGAAGGCCACCCAGGTTTACTGAGCGCTTCTCTGCATTACATCTTTCCATGTGCTTGATCTCATTTAATCCCTACAACAAGCCTTCAGGATAGATAGTATCATTAGTATCCTTACTTATCAAGGACGAAGTTTCCTTGCCTACTATCAAATAGCCAATGGGAGGTTGATAAAAGAACAGAACAGTCTGATCCAAACCCCAGACTCTTTCCACCACAACGTGCTGCCAAGACAAGAAGGCTGATCCTGGGACAAATTTAGCATACAGAAAGTTATGTGTGATGCCTTAAAAAAAAAAAGACCCTTTGGAAAAGGGAAGTCTGCAAAGTGCAGACTTGAAGAATAAAGCACTCAGTGTAGGCTGCTACATTATTTGCAGCGAGGTAGGTTAGGACAGTGAAAGGGGGAAGGTGACTGGCCCAACAGACAGAGAGGTCAACAGACCATGTGGCGGTGAGACCCCGCCCTGGAAACCTCCTGAAAAGAAGGCTGCCAGAAGCACCCTGCGAGATTCTGGCCATGAGAATCTCATTTGGAATGAGAATCCGTTGGGGTCAAGGGGAAGCCCAGGATACCCTCAAAAGGCCTCACTATTGAACCCCTGAGAAATGGCAGGTGGGGCAACCAATCAGAACAGCAAATGCTAGGGCCCCACCCCAATATTATGACACAGGAGGAGGAAAGACTTCAAAAAGCCCTGGCCAGAATCCTGAGTTGATGGTGTGCCCACAGAAAATGAGGCTCATTGAGCAGTGTTCTGAGGACATAGGAATACCTTGTTGGATCGTACCAATGCCAACGCCCTTCTGGCCAAGGAACCACTTCCTTTGACCTTCAGCAAAAGAAGAAAGCAAGAAAAGTTTGACACTGGCATGCCTTTCCATCCATCCAATTACTTTTCCTTCCCTTACACTTCTCCTTCCCCACCATTGCTTTATAGGCACATTCCCAGAAAAATCTTTTTGTTGATATTTTTGTTTCTAGGTGCATGGTCTTTATTTATGCTCTGCTCCTAATCTGAGATCTTTTTCCCATCCTTCTCATCTTGCCTTTTGCTCTCTGTAACATTCTCCTGCTTCTTGCTCTATTTTTCTCTCCTAACATGGAAAGGAGAACAAAAGCATGAGAATGGGAGTGATCCTCTGCCTCTCCCTGAATGATTCATTATTTGATTTTTTTTCTATTACATTCTTTGAATGAGCCTCATAAGATCTATGGTAACTAGATACCCCATTTGTGTCAAGTGACCGTTTGATATGTTGGCACTGTCGAAATAAGCATTTCAGAGCCTCTTCATTCTGCTTTCTCCATTTCATGAATCTCATGGGTGGGTTTCCAGCTAAAGAGAGAAGGAGAAGACATGACGCGAGGAAAGGTTTATAGAAAGGGCAGACACTCAGAAAGCAAGCTTTTGTCCAGTCCTTAGGTTATTCAGCATCTTGTGATTTTTTTGGAAGAGGGAGAAGTAGGCAGCAATTCAGTGTTTTGTGTACACACACACACATTCATAGACTTAGGGAATGTTAGAGTCAGAAAGGCACAAACTCATGTAGACCTGTCTAGACACGAAGACACAGAGAAGCAAAGTGACTGTTAAAATCATAAAAACAGCTTATGATTAAGCTAGGAATAAAATTCAGGCATCCCAACTCCCATTTTTCAGTGTTCTTTCTACTAACTGTCTAAAGATGGAACCCTGAATCTTTCTAACTTCCCTGTTAGCAATCATTCAGGGCTCTATTATCCAGGAACTTGTCTGAAGTCTTCTTGAAGCTATTTCTGTTTCCAGTGTCATGCTCCCAAGCAAGAGCCTGAAGCCACAGGGACAGAGGAAGATGGGGAAATGAACGGCTTTATTTTTGTACTCTCTCAGATACATGACCTCGTTCCTTCTGAGGGAGTCAGAGGCCTTGCAACTTATGAGAGAGATCTAGTGGCAAAGGGTTTTGTTTGGGTGGCCTCCTGGCAAGCTGTGTGTTAGAATTTTCCAGGAAATGAATGATCATTCCTCCCACAGACAGAGGTTGGCAGCAGACCCAAATATGAAGGAAACTTCAGTTTGCCTCTGGTCCTGGACACCTGTCCAGTTCTTACATCATACAACCTGCAGGCTCCAAGTCCAAGTAGCTAGGGAATAGATGTCAGCCTGGGGCTCACCTTGCTGCAAAAAGTGCATTAGCTTCTTGCGCATACTAGGGCCACACTGCCCAAATAGCCCCCAAATTACTGTAGGAACAGCCAGCAGAACAACTGATTCCTTCTCCAGGACCAGCTCACTGGAGATTCAGGGATAGAACCCGAGGATCCAGATGCACAGGCAACCAGAGCCAGCTGGGCCTTTGTTCCAGCAGAGGTTTTTTTCCTTGGTCAGCTGTTCCGAACTGAAGGATTTTCATACGTTTCTACAAAATCAAAGATTGGGAAAGGTCTTCTTTTTTAATGATCTCAGTCCCCTCCTGTTACTTTCCCAGCCACGCGGCCTTTCATCTTATCTTGGGTTCAGTATAAATGGTTGGATCTGGTGGAGAAATAGGGAGAAGGAGCTAAACCACGGGGCTTCAGGCTGGGATCCTTTTCATTTGAAGGAAGAAGATCCCAGCTGCTTGGGAAATTTCTTTGATTAAAGGAGCCAGACTGTGGGTGCAAAACTTGGCGTGGCGGGGGATGCACACGTCTCCCCGAGAAAGAAGGGGTGGGGGCTCATTGGAGTGGTGAGTTACGGAAGTAAAAAGAATTCAGACTGTGCCACAGGGAAATAAACCAAACTGTTCCTTTTCCTCTTATGGAAATTATTGTTTCAACTTTGCTTTGTCTTCTCTCTGACCATTTTGAGGAAAGAAGACTTGCAATCTGCATTTAGATGGAATGATTTCAGGAAACTCAGAAGAGACTGGTGGCTCTTTACCCCTCCTCTGGAGGAGAATGTCTCCCAGGCATTAAAAAAAATTTTTTTAAATTTGTTTTTTAGTTTATTTCTCTTCCCTCCCCCCGCCCCGCCCTGCCCCCATTGTCTGCTCTCTATGTCCTTTGCTGTGTGTTCTTCTGTGTCTACTTGCACCCTCAGTGGCACCCGGAAACGTCTCTTTTTTGTTGCATCATCTTGCGGCATCAGCTCTCTGTGTGTGCGGCACCACTCCTGGCGGGGCTGCACTTTTTTTCACGCGAGGGACTCTCCTTGCAGGGTGCACTCCTTGCATGTGGGGCATCCCCACACAAGGGTGCCCCTGCGTGGCACGGCACTACTTGTGCACGGCAGCTCTGCGCATGGGCCAGCTCACGTCGGGAGGCCCTGGGTATCCAACCCTGGACCCTCCCATATGGTAGGCGGCTCTATCAGTTGAGCCACATCTGCTTCCCAGGCATTAAAATTAACAACTGCTCTGTGCAGAGCTGAGGACAGCAGTTCCCTTTGGCTATGGCCAAGGCAGACCACGGCCTCGGTGATTTGGTTTCAGGGATGGAGAGGAGTGTCCTTTGCTCAAAGCCAAAGCCTCCCCTTCTGGTTGAAGGCTGTCTGGAATGCTACCCTCTGATTTCACAGATATTTTCATTTTAAAAGCAGGATGCCCAGCCTGGCCCTGGACTAGTTTCTGAGAAGAGACTCGGGGTCAAGGCAGGGACCTTGGTCGAAAGAAATTCACAGTGGGTGGGTTTGCACCTTAGTAAGGTCGGAGGCCACAAAATGGAGAAAGAGAGAATGTGAGAAGAGTGGGAGGGGCAAGAAAAGAAGGAGAGGAGCACCAAAGACACACTTTAATGACATTTTCATGATTTTCCACTTCCATCCGGAACGAGTCCTATCTCTGATAAATGACTCCCTGTTTGACTTCTGGGGATAAAATCACTCTGTCCTTATCCTTGCTGTCACTGAATGGAGAACAAGGAAAGGAAGAGGAATATTTAACAAACACACCAGGCAGGGTGCCCCTCCCACCCCCACCCTGAACCCCTCAGGGCCTCTTTGCCGCTAAAGCCAAAGTCCCATCCTCCTCTTGAAATGTCCCCATCCACCCTGCCCGGTCAGCTCTGGAGAATGAGCCTTTTCATTAAGGTCATTTCTATTTCTGACAGGCCCCCAGGGGGTCCACCGGGATGGACACCCCAGGCCAGGACTGAAGAGCCTTCTGCCGAGCTGTCCCAGTAAACGACTTTCTGCTGGCACCTGGCACGCCTGCATGGCCTGGGGACCAGGGAGGAATCTCAGCCCCTCCCGGTGGGCTGGAGTTACAGGAGGAGCCCCTGCTGGGAGGTGAGAGCCAGCAGGCAAGCTGCTTAAAGGCTAGCGGGAGCTGCGCGCGAGCAAGACTGCGCTTCAGGCAGGAGAGGGGTGAGGCCGTGTGCCCCTGTGAGGACAGCCGGGAAGCCCCCCATCCCGGGAGGGAAGGATCAGGGCTCACCGGGGGCATCTCTGCCAGCCTGGAAGCGTCACCAGGGAAACAGAACCTCCTTCACAGGACAGGCTCCTCATGGCCCCGCATCAGCCACACAGATAAGACCTGCACTCCATTCTTTTCTTTTTTTTTTATAAAAGGTATTTATTTGGGGTAGCATCTTACAGTTTTTTTTCCCAAATTCTACTCAATTTATTCATGTTTTAAAAAGATATTACATTAAGAAAATATGAGGTCCCCATTCACCCCCACCGCCCCCACCCCACCACTCCCCCCCCAATAACACTCTCGCCCATCATCATGTCACATCCATTGCATCTGGTGAGTACATCTCCGGGCATCACTGCACCCCATGTCCCGTATTCCACACCATAGCCCACACTTTCCCACGTTCCATCCAGTACTCCATTCTTTTCTTCCGAGAAATTAATTCCGAGTTCTGGCTTGGTCCAACAGGACTTTGAGACTTTGAGAGGTATCACAAGGTCTGCAGCCGTAAAAGGCTCGCTCTGGGGCCGCTGTCAGATGATGGCGGGGTGGTTGGCAACAGGCATCCATTTGGAACGGCCCTGGAAAGTGGCCATCCTGTCCGCCCACCATCTGGTGGGGCATGGGAAGTCTTGAGGATTTGTCAGGTGGCTTGGGGGGGCAGCGGGGGGGAACGTCACATAAGTCAACACCTAGCCTGCAACTGTTCTCATATCTAGGTCAAAGTGGGACTGGGCCTGTGGTCAGTCGGGGAAGTTCCTTATTATGTTTATTTTACAGCTGAGGCAAGTAAGATCCCAGCAGTGGGAAACGGATGTGGCTCAAGCAGGTGGGCTCCCGTCTACCGTATAGGAGGTCCAGGGTTGGATGCCCACGGCCTCCTGGTGAAGGCAAGCTGGCCCACGTGGGAGTGCCTCCCTGCACAGGAGGGCTGCCCTGCGATGCAGAGAGCTGGTGCAGCAAGATGGTGCAACCGGAGACACAGAGGAGAGAAAATAAGAAAATAGCAGAACAGGGAGCTGAGGTGGTACAATAGAATGATCGCCTTTCTCCCACTCCTGAAGGTCCCAGGATCAGTTCCAAAAGCCGCCTAGTGAGAATACTAGCAGACATAGAAGAACACACAGTGAATGGTCACAGAGAGCAGACAGTAGGAGGGTGGGGGTGAAGGAAAGAAATTTTAAAAAAAGGTCCCAGCTGTGACAAGATTTGCCCAAAGTCCATCAGGGATAGACAGGGCTGCTAAACCTATCTCCTACCCCCTAAGGCAGAGATTCTACTAAGGCCTCCGCCTTCCCCATTAGGGGAATAAGACAGGCACAGTTTCCTGGGAGAAGGAATTAGGGGCTGTGCAGATGGAGGGGGCAGTGATTTCACGTATCAACTGGTGAGGTTGTGGTGTCCAGTTGTTTGGTCAAGCACACACGGGCCTGAATGTTACTCTGAGGGTATTTTTGTAGGTGGATTTGCATCACTGGCCAATTGATTGCATCTAAGACTTGCCCACTGCATCAAAAATCAACAAACAAGATTGCCCTTAGCAGTGAGGGGCATCTCCTCAACCAAATAGTTGGAGGCTTTAAAGTCAGAACTGAGGATTTGAGAAATCAGAATTTCTGCCTTTTCTTCAGCCGGCTGGCTTCTCCTGGGGAATATAATTTCACCTTCATCAGCGTTTCCAGCTTGCGGCCTGCCCAATAGAATTTGGACTTGTCAATTTCCAAGGTCATGTGAGGCAATTCCTATAATGCATCTCTTAATATTAATATATATATAAAGAGAGAAATAGAGATGATAGATATAGATAAGATAGATCTGATAGATACACAGATTTAGATTTAGATTTAGATACAGACATATCCCATTGGTTTAGTTTCTCTTGAGCACCCTAATTAATATTGGGAGTCGTGCCACAACAGACGCCCCACCCCTTCTAGTTCCTCGACTTTCTGCTCACCCTCCATAGAAAAAGGGGAGAGGAGTCAGTGTTAAATAAGTCAGACAAATGGGTCAGGTTTAGCTTCTTTAGAGACACCATGTAGTATCAGATGGAAAGAAAACCTGGACTAGATAGGGAGAGATTTTATTCAGAAAAAGAGATGACTGCAACAGGGAGAATGCTCTGATCTCAGGAATCTGCAAGCATCTGAAAGTCAAGCAGAAAAGAATTTTTCTTTTATAAGGTAAGGAGGAGCAAGTGGAGATAAGCGAAATCTTCGAAGATCAGCTGAACAAGCCCTGGGGAGACAACCGGAGAGGCCTGACAGGAAGTCTGGCTGTGGTCAGCCGCTTCCCGGGAGGAGCTGACAAGGGGCACCTTCGCTTCTTAGTGCTTGCTCAGGCTCGGGACCCCAGAGTTGGTCGAGGCAAAGCAGAGGATGAGGAACGGGCCACTGGGGGCACTCAGCCAGCAGCTACTGGAGCAGCCTTTCTTGGGGACCCCAAGAAACCTTTCCCACAGGTGCTTCTCCCTCTCTACCGCAGCTCTGTCTTGACACAGGTGCCAGAACCTCATGGCAGCCGTGCCAGTTCCGTTTAAGCCTTCACATGTTCACCCGCATTGGGCAGCCACGCCGAGGACCGGTGGGGAATTCAGGACACAGCCCTGGCCCTCTGGAGGCGTTCTGCCCAGTGGAGGCAAGAACCTCCTCTCCTCCCCTCAGAGCTAATGTGTAGAAGCCCCAGTCCCTGCCTTCGTTGCTTCACACACACCATGTCCTTACCCCGAACAAACCCGCCAGGTGGGTACCAAGCGGTTCGCCAAAGTTGGGATTCAGAGTCCATTCTCTGCTTCCATGTGGCCACTAGGCTGGACAAAAATACCCAGACCATGAGGTAGAAAGTGAGAAGGGGTGGACAGACAGAGCTGGGGTAGTTCGAGGAAGTCCTTCTCTTCTACCGCCCCCAGTCGCTGCCAGGGGGTCTTTGACAGCTGCTTCTGGATGCCCCACTGGCAATGACAGACTGGCAGACAGCTCACAGTCAGGAACACAGGGACAGATGAGTTGGATTGCACCCTGTGTCCAAGAACAGGAACTACTTCTCACTCCCCACCTTCCATTCCCCAGGCGCTCTGCCTCTTAGAGATGACATAAAGATTTAAACTGGGAGAGGTTTTGGAGATCATCTGGTCAACCTGTCCTCTCCAATTCTACCTCCCCCAACAAACCGACTGGGAGGAAACTGAGGCTCAGGCCAACTTATCACCATTCGCAGCAGAGGAGGAAGGGGAAGCCAGACCTGGTCCCCTATGTCCTGACCCACTGCTCTTTCCCCAAGTGGAGCTTCCCAGAGAAATACAAAGTCCTCCTTGAGGGAGGGAGTTACTGGCTTTAGCATGTGCCATCTCTTAGGTCAAGATGATGATAAATAGAGAAGAACTGATTGGCGGGGGGAGTCTTAGCTTCTGTCCGTCTTAGCTCTTTCCCAAGCCTTTCACTGAACACCAGCCTCTGAAAACTCCCATTTAAAGAAAATCTCCTTTTGCTGATTAGCTCTCTGCTTTATCCTAACCAACAGCCTTTATTGAATACACCCTGCTAAGCTAAAGGTCTCTGGAGAATTGATTGTACAATCCTTGCTCTCCTAGTCAAGGGACTGAGTCTTTGGGAACACCTGGACTGGAATTTCTCTAGACGGTCTGGTTATCAGTTGCTCGTCTCACCTCCAGCCCTGAACTGGCAGTGAAGAGCAACTTGGAGATATTCTGGGACTAACGGAATCTCTGTGTGTGTGAAATTAACTTTCCGCTGTCAGGGGCTTTCTGAATGTAGACCCAGGTGCAGGCTGGACTTGGAGTTTGGAGAGGATGTGATGATGAGGATTGCTGCTATAGTAGGAGAGGTTAGGGAATAGCAAGGGACGGGAAAAGAATGCCAGCGGCAGAGACGGCATCTGCATCTGAAGACCAAGGGCACAGACTCACGGGGCCTGTAAGGCTAGAGCCTGCATCAACAGAAACCCTCTGTTTTACTGCACCCTGTGAGGTTCAATCATTCCCAAGGCGGGCCTTTGCCCATGAAGCGGGCAGATCTGGGCTCCAGTGGAGTTACGATTACATTACTCATTGCAGCAGATGAAAACGGTTCTCCCATTTGCAGAGAGTGCCTGGAAAGGTAGCTCAGTTCTGTCAATGAAGGGGCTGTGGACAGGAGGAGGGTTTGGATGAGCTTCTGGGGACAGACCATTCTATCTGGATACTTTAGGGCCCCTTGGACTTACCACTTGGACTCTCACATTTCAAAGGGCCAGTTTCTTGCTGGAGTTCCTAATATGTCTTTCATATTTCAAAAAACCAGAGGATTATTTTCTTTCCAAGTTGGCACAGTGAGGGAGGCAAGGAGAGGACGTGTGAGCCCAAGTTCTTCAGGACTCTTACCCTAGGGGTGTCTTGTGGGTTTTGGTATCAGTGGCAAAAAATTGCTTGGCCTTGGCCCTGGAGACTGATGTTACCCCTCTGAGCTTTCTTTCTGGAAAGCTGGGAAATATTCTCATCCTCCTTCAGCTCACTCCACTGCAGAGGCTGGTCCAGCCTTTGTTTATTCGCTCGTAGAAAAGGGAGAAAGATAGCTGCTAGCATCGAGGGGTGGTATAAAATTTCATCTTCAAATATCTCCATCTAAAATGCAAATACAACTTAGGCCAATGACTCATCAGGCAGCACATTAGCTTGGCTTAATAGCAATCAAATGAGACCAAAAACGAGGCTTAGCATACACAATAATGATATTATCTATCAGCTATTGAATAATTACTACATACCAGGCCTTTTGCTAAACTCTCTACAAAACAATATTTTTCTTCCTTTCCTTTCTTTTTTTAAAAAATCCCCACAATAGCCCTGAGGCAGGTATTATATTTTACAAGCCTAAAACTTTCAACCATGTATTTAGGGTTACAGAATAAATAAGTACAGAATGGAGTCTAACCATGGTGTTCTCACCTTATGCTACAGGTGCTAGGGGTTGAAGCAAAAGTTGGAGAAAATGCAGGGGGTTGCAACAAATGTTGGTGGGAAAGGAACATGAGTGAGGAGAGATGTAGCTCCAAGGTGAGATGGAAAGGAACTGAAAAGAACATAATGTGGTTGAGCAATTGATTTCCTCAGAGTCTCAAAGACCCTGTTTCAAATCCCCATCCATATATTAGTCATCCAAAGAGGTGCTGATGCAAAGTACCAGAAATCTGTTGGCTTTTTTAAAGGGTATTTATTTGAGATAGAAGCTTACAGTTACAAAGCCCTAAAGAGTCCAACTCAAGGTACCCTAAGAGGTACTTTCTCACCAAAGATGTTTGCCAATCTGCAAGAGTTCAGCCTTCCTTGTTCCTCTTAAGGCTCCATGGATCCAGCTTCTTCCAATCTCAGCTGTAGGCTGGAGGGCTCGTTTCTTTGCAGGCCTTCTCAGCTGCTCAGAGCTGTGGTCTCTCCAGCTGCAAACTGTCAGGATGATGGCTTAACTCTCCCCCAGGGCTTTAGCTGTTTGTGCCTTCTCCTTTCTGTCACCTGGCAGGACCGAAACGACCAAGTTCTCTCCTGTTCTGATGATTATGGAACTCTCTTTCTTTCTGTGCCTTCTTCTGTGTGTCTTCTTGAGTGTCCATTTTTATAGCCCACCAAGGGGGCAGGGACTTAAACTGAGTTACACCCTACTGACCTGGTCGAAGCAAAGTCTTAATCTTAACATAATTTAATCAGACATCCAGCTGAATCTAATACAATCAAATACAATCTGCACCCAGAGGAGCAGACCAGTTTACAAATATAATCTCTCTTTTGTGGAATTAATAAATTATCTCAAACTTCCACAATCCAAAAAATAACCTCTTCTTGGCTTTTGTGCTATCTTGGGCCACTAGTCTGTCTCTGATTCACAGTTTCCTTCTCTGGTAAATAGGAATAATGACATCCCTTTCCACCTATCTATACTTCAGGTCTCTGTTTAGGGGTTCTTGGAACCCCTTTTGAAAACCTCCACTAACCTTTCACCCCACACCTGTTTTATCCTCTTCTGAAAGCTCATGATATTTATCATACTGTATTTTATTTTTTGTTTTTTTGTTTTTTTTAAAGATTTATTTATTTATTTAATTCCCCCCCCTCCCCTGGTTGTCTGTTCTTGGTGTCTATTTGCTGCGTCTTGTTGCTTTGTCCGCTTCTGTTGTCGTCAGCGGCACGGGAAGTGTGGGCGGCGCCATTCCTGGGCAGGCTGCTCTTTCTTTTCGCGCTGGGCGGCTTTCCTCACGGGCGCACTCCTTGTGCGTGGGGCTCCCCCACGCGGGGGACACCCTTGCGTGGCACGGCACTCCTTGCGCGCATCAGCACTACGCATGGCCAGCTCCACACGGGTCAAGGAGGCCCGGGGTTTGAACCGCGGACCTCCCATATGGTAGACGGACGCCCTAACCACTGGGCCAAAGTCCGTTTCCCTATCATACTGTATTTTAAAAACCACCACTGGACTTAAACTATTCAAAGGCAGGGATTGTTTCCTGTCCACTATTATATCCTCAGTGCCTCATAAACACTGAATGAATGAATAAATGAATGAATGAATGAACAAGCTAAAATATCATGTCGCACAGAAGACATTCAAGAAGTTAGCTCCATCCACCTGCTTGGCAATTTTGCCTGGGGTCAGCCTAAAGGGTAAGGATCAGGGTAAGGACCTATGGAGTATTCCATAGGTCAGATAACAGCCATCTAGGACAGAGAAGACCTTTACAACACTTCTTTACATTTCCCAGTGTTGGTCCCTCAGGTTTTTGATCTGGGGCCAAAGCATCCAGTGGGAAGGTGGAACTTTAGAGCATTAAACTTCTTGAAGGCAACCACAATGTCTTCTTCAGCCTTGCTCAAAAAAGTCTTCCCGTGAAGGCTGACATTTCTTGAGGAGAGGGCGTTCTCTGTCCAATGCTGAGGCCATGGAAACAGAGTGGAGAGACCATGGTTTTTCTGTAAAAGGAATAACCACATTCCAGAGGTTAGTCAAGTACAGTCTCTATGAACATGGATATAGGCAAGTTTGCAGGAAGGATCTAATCCACAGAGCTGTCCAACTTAGACTGAGCCCCTTTATGAAGAAGGGAGCCTACAAAGAACATCCCAGGAAGGTGTGGGGGAAGTAGGTGGGGGCAGAGGCTTAAGGCAGAGACATAGTCTGGTACCACTGCCCTAGAGCAATGTCCACATCCCCATGATGCAAACAGGGTAACCACCTAAACTTGAGAAGGCTCAATCCCATCTTTCTAACTTCTCCTCTCCTCCCAAGTGGCTCTTCCTATCCTCCAAACTAGCTCACATCTAACCATATGCTTCCCATCGATGCCTCTACTACTCCACACAGCAATATGTGGCAGTAATGATAATAACAAAAGCTAGTATACATTGAGACCACTACATACCAGGCACTGTTCTGAGCTCTCACAATAACCCTTGAAAGGAGGTAGGTACTGTTATTCTCCCTAGAATAATGAGGACACTATGGCAGAGAGGTTAAGTAACTTGCCCAAGATCACACATGTAAGGAAGCCTAGAAAGAAAGCCAGGTAGTCCAACTCCAGAACCTGTGCTCCTACCTACAGTCTGTGCTCCCAGGAGATAGAGGACGAAAAGGCAGAGAAGGGGCAGAGGATGTTGTGTCAACAGGAAAATGAAAACATCCATAGGTGGGCAGTGTGGGTCCATGTAAAGGTACTCTTTGCCCCCACGGCTTCTTATTTAAATGCATTTGTTTCTCCCACTCACAAACTAGTATTATGCTTGTTGGTGAGTGTGGTAGGTTGAATTATGTACCCCAACATGTTCCTAATGTTCTTAATCTTAAGCTCCATTTCTATGGGTATGAAGCCATTACCCGTAGGACCTTTTGAGATGTTATTTTTACTTAAGGTGTGGCCCAACTGAATGAATGTGGGTCTTACTCCAGATTACAGGAGTTTTTCTAAAGAGAAGACTGGAGTCAGTGGGAATGAGAAGGAGAAAAGAGAGGACATCATCATGTGATGGGAAAGTCAAGGATTTGCCAACAAAATCTCATGGGCAGTGCCAAAATGCTACCAATCCCCTGAGGAAGCAAACCTTCCAGCCTCCAAAACCATGCAATAACAAATTTCCATTGTTTAAGCCAAACCACCATGTGATATTTGTCATAGGTGCCTGGGAAACTAGGACAGTGGGCATGACAATCCAAGAGATTCTTTCTACATGGAAGGCAGCTGACGTCATGCTCTGTCCTCTAAGTAAACATCAGAAATCTTCCCTCATCCAGCAAGACCAGTGGGTGGACAGCCCTCTGCCAGTCTGTCCGTAAGTCCTTCAAAGCATGCTGGAAGTGAACCTCTCAACATCTACTATCTCTGTTTCCTAGGGCTATTGTATCAAAGTACCAAAAACTGAATGGTTTAAAGCATCAGAAATTCATTATTTCATGGTTTTTAAAACTAGAAGTCCAAAATTAAGGTTTTGGCAGGGTCCTCCTCCCTCTGAAACCTCTAGTGGAGGATATGTCCCATGAGTCTTCCCTGGCTTCTGGTGGTAGCCAGCAATCCTTGGCTTGACTCAATCCTTGGCTTGAGTGGCATAACTCAACCTCTACTTCCATTGTCACATGACCACTTTCTCTCTCTAGGTCTGTCTCTTTACATGGTGTTCTACTCTCCTGTGTCCAAATGTCCTTTTCCTATAACAATACTAGTCATATTGGGTTGAGGCCCACCTTGATCTAGTTTGGCCTCATAGGACCAGGCGTTCATATTCAAAAGACTTGCACATGTCTTTCATGAGGGAACAGAATTCAATCCATAATATCTACCTACCTTTGGTCCTGCCATAAACAACAATGCTCATCCTCACCAGAAAATGGCCAGGTCCCCTGTGCTACCAACACAACTCTTCTTCCTATGTACCTTCCATGCCGGTATTGGCTTCTGACAACCAGGCAAGTTTTCAAACCCCTTTTGTTTTTTTTCCTGAACAAAGAATTTTTAAATTATTCCTCTCATTGTTCACTGTGCTGTTCCTTCCATTAGCTCTGCTAAAATGCACCCAAAGAAAAGAAAATACAATTGCATACAATTAACAATGGAAATTATTAATAGAAGCAAGAGATCCAATCCATTCTACAAGTAATTCTGTAGTGATTTTAGTAATTGATAGTAATTAAACACTAATTAATTCATTTCCTATGTAATGTATTTACTTTATTTATGGGTATTCACTTTAATTACACTTGTTTGCATTCCTCGGGCTAAGTAATACAAATTTGGTCTCTTTTCTGAAAATATTTATTTGGGCTTCTCAAAGTCATTCTTTGAGAACATGTGGGAACAAAACTAATTGCCCCGAGTTGCAGCTAAGTACATTGATTTCTCACATTGGAAAGTGGAGCTAATAATGGAAGGTGAGGCTTTGCTACCTCCTGGGGTTGGACCTTTCTTTCTTGCTCCTAATTTTGATCCAGCCATCTGGTAAACTTTTTCTCTGAGTTCTTCTCTTGGAAGATCAGAATATATGTTCTGCATGGACCTGAAATATCAGGGAATGAAAATTTAACCTTTGGACCTCATTTTGGAATGAGTTTCCTGATCTTAGAAAGACATGGCAGATGGGTGCCTATTCTTTAGATTGAGAGGTTGTTAGTCATTTAATTAGTAGATAAAAAGCATAGTCTGCCAGGTCTAGAAGTGAAGTATAAGGCTGCCTGGTCCTGCACCCCATCCCCACCTGAGGCTCACAGCCCTCTGTCAACTGGCCATGTGACCTGTCTAGACATCGCCCCAAAGGGGCTTACCCTTCCAATGTTCTATCTCTACCCTGTTTCCTCTATTCAAAATCCTTCCTTCCACTGAGCTGAAATACATTATCTGAAAGTATCTTCCTCCCCTCCTACCTCTCACCCTCAACTCTCTGCCCATGGGGACATAGAGAGTAAGCACAATCTTTTTCCCATAGGTCAGTCCATCTGACCCCTCCCAGTTAACACGGTGACACAAAACACTCCAGTTCTATTGTTCTCAGGCAGAATGCTTTTGCATGCCTTCAGCATCCTCTTTGCTGAAGGGAACCTAGCCTATTTTCATCTGCCTTAAAGAAAGTGAACGGCTATGGTCCGACCATCACAAAGAAAAATGGAAATGACCTTCCACTGTCGGCTCTGTACTTGTATTAAAGAGTGCATTAATTTGGTTTGGCTACATAACAATAATGACTCATTTTCACTTGTTGGACCCTGCTAGGAGCAACAGGCAGTGGGCTGATCTTTCTGAAGTCTGTTTTGAATAATGGGTAAGTCAGGAGTATGAAAGAGATTCCAGGTCATGGAAATCCCAGCCCCGGCATCAGCTATATGGACAGAGAACTTTCTGTTTGACTCATTAGGCCTCCCTTCTATACAAGTCACGTTTTCTGTCAGTCCTGCCAGGAGCAAAGGTGGAAAGGGGCTTGCAAGGACACAAAATATGTAGGATGCAAATGGAAAACAAGTCTACACTCATGATGAATTATTTTAGCACCAAGGTTGCCCTTTAAGTCCTCAGCATTCCAGGCCTCAAGCCTCACCTTCATCCTGAGAAGGGCAGGGAGAGCAGGACAGAGAGCCCTAGTTGAAGTAGGAATGGTCAGGCAAAATGGGGTGCTCCCATTCTAAGAAGGCCAGGGTTGAATGTCTACATCAAATTCAATGTCAAAAGAAGAGATCTCACATACACTTAATTCCTACACTTCAGAGCCTGCCCGTAATACTGAGTCAGTATGTGTTCCATATTTTTGCTTTAGAGCAATGGAAAAGTTAATTGGTCTGGGTGAAGACAGATGAGAAACTGAGGCCAGGCAGCAGGCTCATTGCCCATTCATTGGCCTGCCAAGCTACAGGCGCTCCTGCCCCTTAAGCTGGCACCAGGCCTGAGGAAGGGGATGAGAGGGCAGTGGCATGTTGGGTCAGAGGTCTCAGTCCTGGATTGCCTGGCAGGGCAAGTGCTGAGTCAGCCCTCCCCTCGGGATGGAAGGTCTGTAGAAGATGCTGCCAGGTCTGATGTCTGGCCATTCATTTTCCCAAGGAGGACAAGTGGTGGTGGAAATAGCCACACCACCAGATTATTAAAGAATGATAATTGGAGTTTGAACTCTGATGGAGAAGGGGTAGGGGCATCACCATGGAAGAAAGATCCATTCCTAGCCTAGGGACACCTGTGCACATCCATTTACATGGAGGACATCTGGAAGTACAAAGAAGGCTAGCAGGAGTGACCATCATTCCCTCCTACTGCTAAGTAGAACTGAACGTATCGGTGTGCATTTTAATAACAATTGTGTGCATGTCTGTGTCTGTGTGTGTGCACACCATCTAGACATACACAGAGATGTGCAGTCTGGTTTCATCAGCATGCAGTTCAGGATTTGCATCTGTTAATCAGTTCAGGCTCCAGAAAAGTAGCTTCTGATAGAAGAATCCCATTACTAGTCAGCCGGCTGTGAAATACTGTACCTGTTCCATACCTTATAAAGAAAGACCAGCTTTCACCTCCTACATGCACACACAAACACACACACACACACACCATGTGACCCAGGTATGCCACAAGGGAAATCAGCTAAGAATTCATGATAAAATCCCTAAAGTGGGAAAAATCAAGGTTTTTGGATTTCGTTTCTCTATGAACTGGAATGAGATTTCTATGAGATTCAGCACCAGAATCTTCAATATGCTGTTTGTAATTAAAAAGAAAGAAAATGGAAGGGAGAGAAGGAGGCAGGATTCTTGCAGATACAGAGGAGTATGTGCTCAATAAATAGATGTTAAATGAAAAAGCACAATTTGGGGGATAAAGTGTCCGTGATAGGGATATCACCCAAATCATCTCACCCTCTTTCCCTCTCTTGTCCCTTCAGGTATTGCCTGGGGATTCAACTCAGAGCCATTCCTTACCGGGACCTGGTTCTGAGAGTTCAATGTTAACTGAATTTTAAGAAAAGAAGAGTAGAAGGAGAAATGATATCAGGTGGAATATTATGGAGTACAAATATTGGGACACGACTGAGAGTTCACTCCTATTTTGCTAGTGATGAGACACCTTGGTCTCTCGACTAAATTTAAGACAGGAGATTCCTATCCCAGAGAAACAAGTGGTACAAAGCAACCCTACCACAGGGGACTAATTCAAATGGGAACTGGCACTGTACCCAGCCTGGAGCACACATGCCGGCACAAGCTAAACATTCTGGCCAGCTTTCTGTTCAAAGTGAATTTCATAATCAAGGGCCTAATTACAGGAAGGCTCTCGTTGACATGTGAGGAAAACTGGAGCAAAGCAAGTGCCCCGGCAATTCCATCCCTAATGAAAGAGTAGGAGCCTAAAATGAAATGAAATTAGCCGAGGACACCAGACAGAATGTAATCCAGTGTCAGAACCCAAGAAAAGGGTTTGGGAAACCAATGCAACTATCAGAAAAATATCCCTTTGGATATACATCTGTTCTGGTAGACGATGATTCTGCTTTCTGCTTATCTTCCCATTAACAATGGCACCCCTCTCCTTTCCTTTTTCTTTCCTCCCCTCCAAAACTTGAATGTCCACCTACATGCCAGCATTGCAGGTGCCACCTTCATCTATAAAAATAGCTGTTGGTCCACCATGTGTGTTGCTGTCTTCCCCTGGTTTTGACATCAGTGATCCCCTCCTCTTACCCTGGTTGCTGAGATACTATCCCTGTGGAGTTGAATGTATCAGTAATCTGGATGCAGGTACATTTTAATCTAAGTTCTGTGTGTTTTGTCAGGCGAACTAGGAATACGCTGATGCATTTCTGCCTCCTCACTCTTCTCCCTCTCTTCCCTCTTCCTGAATATAAATATTTACTCCCCGCCAGCCCTTTAATCCTTTCCCTGTATGTTCTCCCATAACAATTCTATTGGCTTATAAGGCTTCAGCTATCACCTCTATAAATAAGATTTTTAAATTTAAATTCAGTCCTGAACTCACTCCCAAGTGCCACTTTCAAATATCCAGTGACTTGCTGAACTTCTCCATCTAGATGTTTCCACCCAGTGCTGTTAAACTCAATGAATCCAAAACTGAAATCACCAATCCTCCTCAACCCTGTCAATAGAGAAGTGCACTCCTCAGCCTATGGTCCCTATTTCTGTTACATTACCTCCATCATTCTTGGCTCCGAATCCTCCTCCTCATCCTTCCTCTCCCCTCCTGCTGCTCATTCATTTTTGAGCTCTGTCCATGTTAATTCCAGGATATTCCCTTTACCCACTTCTCTGCCACCACCCCAATTCACGCACAGACTCTCTTTCTTCCATTTACTGTAATAGCCTCTGAATGGCTTTTTGATGCCTCCAGCCTCCGCATCTCTAATTTGCCTTATAAATCCCTGCCAGAGTGATCTCCCTAAATCACTACTCTGATCATTCTACTTACCTGCTTAAAATATTTCAGGGTCTCCTGATTTGCTAGATCCAAACTTAAAACTCTTTAATCTGCGTCCATAACCCTCTGCAGCTCAGCAAAATCTGACTGCATCTCCCACTGAGCCCTCGGTCCGCCCTGTCTGAACCACTTGTTATTGCTGTGTACTTGTATTTCTATCTCTGTGCCTTTGTTCATGAGGCTCACTCTGTGAGCCCACTTCTACCGGTGCAAATGCCATCTCCTCCTCTAAGTCATCCCCGGTCTCCAGCTGAAAGCAGTGTGATATACCTCTGCTTTCATTTTATCTATGTCCTCCATGACCCTTATCACTGTCAACTTTGTCTTAAAATTACATGATGGTATCGTGTCTTCTTTAGGAAACTGTAAAAGTCCACAAAAGCAAAGCCTCTATCTCTACATCTCACCTAGTACTTCATCTAGAGCCTTCAACCCACAAAGTGCTTAATATGCACTGAATTTTTGAGAACACGTGAATACAGGTATATGGATGCCCGTCCTTGCTCATGATACATACATGCATGGCAATAAAAACATAAATCAATTATGATACAGCTGAATCACTTCACCCCAAATTTACCCTGGGCCCATGGTGAAAGCTGTGGGTATATAAATGCATGCCCAGAGACACCTACTCTTAAAAAGACAGGAAAACCTACTCTTTGAACAAATGGGGAATGACTGTTGCTCAGAGTCCTGCAAACCATCCTAGCATGGACACCTGAATGAAAGAAAATGAAAACACTGGATTTACTCCGAAAAATGCCCAGATGAAAGAGCTGCTGGGACTGGAAGAAATCCATTTGCACTGAATAGATAAAAGAGCAAGGACTGGGAGCCAACCCTGGCTGCCGCTGATGGGGTAAGGAAACCCCGCCCAGGAAGGTGCTTGGAGGGGAGAAAACGAAACTGCAGCCCCCAAATATACAGTGAACAGCAGTGACAAGGCAGGTGTGTAACAGTGTGTGTATGTGGGCTTGTGGGATGAGGAAGAATATGAGAATGAATGAATGAATGAATGGAATTCAGGGTACCCTGATCAATTCCCCCAAGGATAAAATCCAAAGCATCTGCTTCTAAGAGATAACCAGAAAGCTCTGCTCCTGGGAGGCATGGCCAGTGGCTGAACACCACGCTAATCTCCTCTGTACCGGGGCCCGGGCACCACAGCAGATGTGTGTTAAAAAAAAAAAAAAAGGGAGGCGAAGAAGAGAGATTCTCACTAAAGGCAATAATGTGAATTCAAATACTCCTTGCAGTTTGGATCCAAGCAAGCAAAATTGATGTTGTTTCAAAGGGGGAAGAGGAACAAGAGCAGAGAAATAGATTAATTTGGCTGGATAGACGGAGAGGAGTCCCTGGCAAAAGGGGTGTGGCCGGGCCAGCTGCCAGGGAGCATAAAAACGCCATAAATTTCCTGAGCGCTGTGTGCTCGTCAGAGCTCCTTTCCATTTATTGTGTCGTTTGATCTTCTGAACGCCCCTGAGTAGGCAGCGCAGGTGCTCTCACTCCCTTCCGTGGAGGAAGTCCACTGAGGCCCAAGAGAGTTACCAGCTGACATCTAGTAGCCTTTACACTGAACCCAGGGCTCCTGGAGCTTTAATGTATCACCTGAAGAACGTATTGAAATTCAGCTTCTACCCCAGGAAGCCTGAGGCGGAGCCTGAGATTCTGCATTTTACAGGTTCCCAGGTGCTGCTACTGCTGCTCATTATAGGAGCCAGTTCAAAGAGGAAGACTTCCGACGGCGCGTCCGTGGGGGCTGGGTTTGAAGGAGTTGTCGCAGAAAAAAGCTAGACGATAAGCCCTTCACTCCGCAGGGACCCGTTTAACTTAAACCGCTGACAATTCTGCAGCAAAGGTCACCAGCAGACCCCAGTTAAGGCTGAGGGAGCATAAAGCGCAGCCGCGAGATCAGCCGGGAGGGCAGGTGCCTTCCCGGGCCTTGGTTTCTCCGTCTGTGCAGGTCAAAGCACATCCTCTCTGTACCTCAGCCCTGCCCCAGCTGAAGGAGCCGAAAGGAGACTCCTCTTTTGACTTGGCTATTGTGGGGCCCAGGAAACATCCTGGAAAACTGGGGCCAGAGGGAGCCAACGTGCACCACTACCCGAGGAGAATGGAAGTCCTCATCGCCTCAAGGATCTCAGCACAGGTGACTGCCATCGCCACCCCCTTCCTGGGTAAAGGCCAACGCAGGTATATTTACCTCAGTCTTTCCTGAGTGAAAAGGGACACACAAAGAGCAAGTGCACCTTATCCAGCACCCAAGAACGGGGCAGGGGGGGAAGCCAGAGAAGGCGCCTGATGGCTCATCTAATGCTTTAGCGTTCAGAGGGTAGAGAAAAGGCTGGCTCTTCTGCCACCTGCGTTGGCCAATCGCAGTGCCTGCCTTCCATCATTTGAAAGACAGTCCTCCGTTGTGATGAGTGCACAGCATTGTGAGTACACTAAAAACATTGTGATAGAGCATATGCTATGTGACTATATCTCAATAAAACTGCCTAATAAACAAATAAATAATTGTCCAAGAATAGCCAGAAATGAGCAGCTATGTACAGCAGGGGAAACAGAGAGATTGAGTGGGAGGAATCTTCTTGTTTGTTTGTGGTCTGCTTTTTGTTTATTATTATTATTATTGAAATAATGAAAATGCTATAATAATGATTGAAGTGATGAACACACAACTGTGATTACACCAAATACCATTGATTGTACATTTTCGATAAATTGTATGCTTTATTAATATGTAGCAATAAAACGGATGTGCTTTTTAAAAAAAAGAAAGATAGTCCTTGGGAACAGATGTAGCTCATGGTTTGAGAACCTGCTTCGCATGTACCAAGTCTGGGGTTCAATCCCCAGTACTTCCTAAAAAAAAAAAAAAGATAGTTAAAAATACCCCAGGATGTCAAAAGGATTTTAAGTCCTTTTTAGTTTTAAAAATATGTCTTTCTAAGACCATAAACATAAAATATGGATTAGAGTGGATTTACTGGTATTCTACTATAGAACTACTATGACTCTAGGAATTGAAGAAATTGTATCATTGATGTGGAGCCAGTGGCCACGGTAGTTGCTGAGAGCAGGGAGAGGGAAGAAGAGATGTGATGTGGGGGTATTTTGGGGACTGGGAGTTGTCCTCAATGATATTGCAGGAACAGATGCAGGGCATTAGATATCTTGCCATAACCCGCTGAATGGACTGGGGCAGAGTGTAAACTACAGTGTAAACTATAATCCATGCAGTGCAGCAGTGCTCCAAAATGTATTCACCAAATGCAATGAATGTGCCACAATGAAGAAAGGGTTGTTGATATGGGAGGAGTGGGGGTGGGTGGGGAATGGGGTATGTGGGAACCTCTTACATTTTTTAATGTAACATTTTTTATAATCTATGTATCTTAAAAAAAAAAGACAATTTAATAAAAAAAAAACATAAAAACAAAAAACCATGAACATCTCTGGAAGGACTGTTTAACATCTTTAAACTCTCATCAAATAACAACCTGGAGGGAATGTATCGATTAGATTTTGTGGGACCACCAGCTGATGCAAAAGCACTACTAGAATGGTGAGAAAGGGAACAGGTGAGAAGAAAACTGAGAATGCCTAGACGCAGTGGTGAGGAGGCACTCAGCCTACCACTGGCTGCTTCCCAGCTTTGCTATTTTCATGTTCCCTGGGACCACCTGGGAGCCTGGGTCCCCGGGCTGACCTCAAAGCTCATGTGGCCACCAGAGGCTCCCAGGACACATGCAGTCCTTGGTCCTTGATCCTCCCTGCCCCACCCATTCTTGGGCTGAGCTACCATGGATTCCGGCTGGGGAGAGCCTTGGAGCCTCCATGCTGTTTCCAAACGTCATGCTTAGTCCAACCGCTGGCTGATTTTGTAGCAGCTCAGAGCAGAGCAGACTGCCCTGAGTGGCTCACAGAGGAGATGACAAAGAATGAGAATTCCAATGTCTTCATTCTCTGCTCCAGGGTCTGCTTCCCTGGCCTCACAGCCAGCCGCAAATGCCCTTCAGAGACCGCAAACCTCCAGGAAAAATTAAATCCTTACCAAACACCCTTTAATTTTATCCACTTGGCTTAATGAAGATTCTGGTATTAATGACCTCGGAGGCTCTTTGTCTGACAGTTCTGCTGGTAACTAAACCCTGTGCTATTTTCCCCCCCTGCAGCCTGAAATCTCAAGCGTCGCCTCTAATCTTATTTTCTATTTCTGGGCTATATTGCATTAGCACCTTTTTATTTCTCCTGGCATGTTTGACAGTGAGTTCAGGCTAGTGAGAATCATCTCTTTGTGCTGGCAAATGGGGATTGCATCGGTTGTTTTAGAATAATGACTTATAGTTAAAATTACCCCCAGGATGTCATAATTACATGGTTGCAGCTTTCTTCTTTGACAAGGTGGAAAGGCGGGGCTGAGCTGGCCTGGGGGAAGTTGCTTGAGGTAGAAGACAGAGGAGGATAAACAAATATATCCCCAGACCCCCCACCAGGAAGCATGAGGACAGAGAACAGAGTCTATGATATGATGTGATCAGGAAAGAAATGGTTGTTCACCACCCCTGATCTGCATCCTTCCTTCTGCCCATCCAGGCTGGAAATGGGAGAGACACAGCATCAACTTCAGCAAAGGTGACACAATTTTCAGGATCCCCTCCAAACTCCCCAGTGCCAAGAATAAATATCACACCCTCTGGAATCCACCAGTGTCTGGAATTCACAAATGGAGCTTACCTTTGGCCTAACTCGTACAGCAAAAGGTCTTTACTAAAAGACAAATGTTATTTGTGAGGGGTCCCACTTCAGCCTAAATGATATAGGCTACACACATTCAGGGTGTTCTATCACAATTTTTTTTAAAATTTGCTTTTATAGAGAAAAAAGCCTTATCTCACCCAAATGTATCCAATAGGGCAGTAGGTAGATGGCTCTATGGGTAGAAATCTGCCCACTTGGTCCTCTACCCAGCCTCACCACTGGAGCCTTCATTGAGGAGGGACTCTTGGTTTCACAGCCATAGCTCTGTATAATCTTCTAGCAGGGGCCTGAGGGGGTAAGCCGTAAGCCATGGAATTAATGAGAGAGGGAAGGACAATCATTTAAAATGCTGATTTTGGCCAAGGTAGGAGGTCAAGGGACAACTGCTGGGATGTGGGAGGGTACTGGTCCAGAGGATATGGCCTAGGGCAAGGAAAGCAGAACTGGAACATGGGACCACATAAGCACACCCTAAGAAAGTAGCATCATACCAAGGGGTCAATAGGGTTTAGCGTGTGGGAAGGTAGGCTTTGGAGGCAAATCTGGGGCAGATTACCTAACTTTTCCATGGCTCAATTTTCTCATTTTCTAAAACATGAAAAATAAGTACCTAACTTGCAGAGTTTCTTGGAGAACCAAATATTGTTAATACAGGCAAAGTGCTTAGAATAGCATGTGGCGTGTGGCTTACTCTTAGTAAGAAAATGCTATTAATCTTATTATTTTAATGTAGCTACTGGTGTTCTAGTTGCTGCCTCCCTGTTCAAGCCCCCAATCATCTGCTATTATCTGGTTCTTCTCATTTGCAAGTCTCAGAAATGCTGCATTCAGCTGTAACCCAGGTCCTAGGAAGAGGGCCAAGAAACAGTCCAGGGGAGGTATGGAAGCCAGACCTGTTGAGTCCTAGGAGGCCATCGTGCCCTGGCAGGGGGTAGGCTGGGAGGCCTGAATGTGG
The DNA here is from genome assembly GCF_030445035.2 of Dasypus novemcinctus. Taxonomy (NCBI): domain Eukaryota; kingdom Metazoa; phylum Chordata; class Mammalia; order Cingulata; family Dasypodidae; genus Dasypus; species Dasypus novemcinctus. Next base: position 36,863,821 of record NC_080699.1, on the reverse strand, counting down.
TGTTGAGACAGGGGCCCCTACCTGCATTTGTCTGGAAAGTAAGCAGGAGCCCAGTGGAGTACTGAGAAGGGAGGCAAGATGAGTCTTTAAACCCAACTTCTCATCTCTGTAATTACTGTCTCTGGGCTGGGGTACTAGGGAATAGGAACCTTGTTGACCATCTTCTCTTTTAATTGTCTTCTCCTTCTCCTCAAGACCTCCTCAAGGTTTTGAAAAAAAATTGCATTTTCCTGTAGCAGATTCAGCCTGCAGGAATGAGCCTGTTTCACAGCTCCCAGGATTGTCCACTGAGTGCCCAGCAGGAGCAAAGGTGCAACAGGCTACTTTTTAGATGATACTAACTAATAGAGAGTTATCAGGAGCACAAATCTACTTTGGTTGCTCAACTAAAACCCTCTGGGCTGGTTTCTGGTCAACCAAGATGGTGGCATAAGACCCAGGGATATTCCCTTACAGATTCATTAAGCAACTTGCCAAAACCAGAAGAATCATCTTCCACAAAACTCCAGAAAATAGTTGAAAGGTTACAGTAAGTTAGTAAGGGAAGAATCAAGAAACAACAGTTTTAAAAAAGATAGGAGAAGCTTGCTGGCCCTTCCCCCTCCACAGCCTGGGGTGGTCCCAGCCGGTGCTCTAACTGTGGGTCTCTGGCCCTGTTCAGGAGGGGGCAGAGTAACTGCTATGTACCTCCTGGGATGCCTGTATATTAGTGCCATTCTATCAGGTGGCAATCTGAGAGACAGAACCAGGAAACCCTTCTTGGGCTCATCCTCCCAGAACCTGCCTTACAGGCAGAAGGAGTGCAGTATAAGAAACAATTAACTCAAGGCAGCCTGGCTAAGGACTACCTGCTTTAAGTCATAAAATAAAGTAGAAAGAAGGAAAGTCTGTTTCAGTGGGAGCAAAGGAGCATTCAAATTCCTTTTAAACAGGGAAATTCCTAAGGCCTGAAGAAAACACAAGCCCCGGACAAGCCACGGGTTCAGAAAAGACAAAGAGGACCTGAACTTTGCATATGCCTCAGGTTGATCTTGATAGGAGGGCTAAACTCTGAAGGAACATACAAACCAATGCAGAGCCAATTTGCAAAGACTGTGAAAGGTGTTAGGTTGTTTGTTTTGCATTGCTTTGTTTGCTTTTTGTAGCTCCTGGAATTAAAGGAAATCTCTGTCATATCATTAGCTGGATGCAAACTCAAGGAACCCACAGCTCAGGGGCTAAATACCAGAGCTAACAACTTGAAATATTGAAACATACAATGTGCAACAAAAGATTGCAAGACAAGCAGAAACAGGAAATGATGGCCCATGAAAAGAAACAAGATAAAAATCCAGAAGTGATCAATGAAGAAGACCAGACTTCAGACATATAGAACAAAGTCTTTAAAATATGTTCCTCAGTGTGCTCAAGGAGATAAAGGAAAACACAGAGAAAGAACTAAAGGAAAATGGGAAAACAATTAATGAGCAATATGAGACTCTTAATGAAGAGGGAGAACTTTTTAAAGGAACCAAACAGAAATACTGGAGTTGAAGGGGGAAATTCCCTAAATGGTTTCAACAGCAGATTGGAGCCAACAGAAGAAAGAACCAGTGAACTCAAAGACAAGGCAATTGAAATGATTCAGACTAAAGAACAGAAAGAAAAAATAATAATTTAAATGGCAAAGCCCAAGAGACCTGGGGGATACCATTAAGAAAACCAATACATTCACTATGGGACTCCCAAAAGGAGAAGAAAGAGAGAGAGGCAGAATGGATATTAAAAGAAATAGTGGCAGAAAATTTCCCAAATTTGACAAAATACATGAATACTCAAGAAGCCAAGTGAAACCCAAACAGAATATACTCAAAAGGAACCATATCAGACACGCAATAGTCAAACTGCCAAGTGCCAAGGACAAGGAGAGAGTCCTGAAAGCTGTAAGAGAAAAAGCAATGCATTATGTACAAGGGAGTCCCAATTAGATTAAGTGCTGATATCTAATCAGAAATCATGGAGGCAAGAAGGCAGTGGGATGAAATATTTAAAGTACAGAAAGAAAACAGTTGACAATTGGGAATTTTATATTTGGTGAGACTGCCTTTCAAATATGAAAGGGAGAGACTAAGACATTCCTTGATTTAAAAAAAAAAAAAAGCAGACCTGCCTACAAGCAATGATACAGGGAATTCTTCTAACCAACAGTAAAGAACACTATGGTCAAAGCAACATAAAAAAGGAAAGATCCCCAGTAAAGGTATCTATAGATGTAGTTATAAATGCCAGTACTATTGTATTGCATTTATGGGTATATAACTCCACTTCCTTCTTACAGATTCTAAAATGCAAATGCATAAAAGTCATGATAAATCTATGATTTTTGGACTTCCAATGTATAAATATATAATTTGCAAAAAGTACAATACAAAAGTGGAGAAGAGAGGGAGATAGAAAAAATGTTTGTTTATGCTATTGAAGTTAAGCTTGTAGAAAAGTAAACATGATTGTTACAGATATAAGACATTCAATTTAAGTCTCATTGTAACCACACAGGAAAAGCCTGAAAATATATACAGAAGGAAATGAGAAGGGAGTCAAATCATATACTACTAAAAAATTTTTTAAAATATGAAAGTAAACATTAGATGAAGAATTGAGGTGTGAAAAGGTATAAGACTTACAAAGAAGAAATAGCAAAATGGCATTATCAGTAATTACTTTAAATGTAAATGGATAAACTTTCCAATCAAAATGCAGAAATTGGCAGAATGGATAAAAAAGCATGATCCAACGATATGTTATTTACAAGAGACTCACCTTAAATGCAAACATACAAGAAAGTTGAAAGTGAAAGAATGAAAAGAAAGAAAAAAAAGAGTATCCAAACAGACAACAAAAGAAAGCTGGGTAGCTATACTAATATCTGATAAAATAAACTTTAAATCAAAAACTCATAAAAGGGACAAAGAAAGTCATTATATATTGATAAAGAAGTCGATTCAATAAGAAGACATAATTATAAATACATATGCTCAGAATGACTCAACCCAAAAATATATGAAGCAAATATTGACAGCTTTGAAGGGAACCACAGATAGTTTTACATTAATAGTAGCAGACTTCAATATACCACTTTTAATAATGGATAGAACATCTAGACGGAAGATCAATAAGGTAATAGAAGACTTGAATGATACTATAAACCATGTAGACCAAACAGACATCCAACAGCTGCAGAATACATATTGTTTTATGGTGCACATGGATAATTCTTCAGGACGGACCATATATTAGGTAACAAAACAAGTTTCAATAAAGTCAAAAATATTGAGATCATACAATGTATCTTCTCTAAGCACAATGGAATGAAGCTAAGAATCAATAACCGAAAGAAAACTGGAAAATCCACAAATATGCAACAAAGAAGACAGTCAAAAAAGAAATCACAAGGGTAATTAGGAAATAATTTGAGACAAATAAAAAGAAAAATACAACATACTGAAACTTATGGGGTGCAGCTCTAACCCTTTCATTAAAAAAGAAGAAATATTTCAAGTCAGAGAACTAAACTTAGAACTGGAGAATCTAGGAAAAGAAGAGCAAACAAACACAAAGCAAGCAGAAAGAAGGCAAGGACAAATTTTAGATCAGAGCAGAGATAAATGAAATAAAAATTTTAAAAAACAATAAAGAGAATCAACAAAACCACAAGTTGGTTCTTTGAAAAGATCAATAAAATCAACAAACCTTTAGATACACTGACAAAGACACAAAAGAGAGGACACAAAATAGCTAAAACAAGAAATGAAAGTGGGTCATTACTGCTAACCCCACAGAAATAAAAAAGGATTATAAAAGAATACTATGAATAATTCAATGCCAACAAATTAGATAAGCTAAATGAAGTGGGAAAATTCTGGAAACATATAAACCAACTTCTCTGAGTCAAGAAGAAATAGAAGATCTGAACAGACCAGTAACAAGAGATTAGATCAGTAATCAAATAGTATAGCTTCCAACAAAGAAAAGACCAAGACATGATGGCTTTACTAGTGAGTTTTCCCAAACATTCTGAGAAGAATTAACATCAGCCCTGCTCAAACACTTCCAAAAAATTGAAGCAGAGTGAACACTCCCTAACTCATTTTATAAGCTCATCACCCTATTACCAAAACCTGTTAAAGATACCACAGGAAAAGAAAATTACAGACCAATATCCCTTATATAGAGAGATGCAAAATTCCTCAAGAAAATACTAGGAGACCATATCCAACAGAACATTAAACAGTTATAAGCCATGATTAAATAGTGTTTTATCCTAGATAGGATTCCACATAATAAAGCAATTAATGCAACATACCACATTAAACATAAAAATTAAGGGAAAGAAAAACATACTATCATCTCAATTGATGAAGAAAAGGCATTTGACAAAATCCACCATCATCTCTGGTAAAAACATGTAGAAAATATAGAAATAGAAGGAAACTTCCCCAACCTAATAAAAGGCAGATACAGAAAACCTACATCTGACATTATATTCAATGGTGAAAGACTGACAGATTTTCCTCTAAGGTCAGGAACAAGACAAGGATGCCCACTGTCACCACTGTTATTCAACATCATACTAGGTATTCTAACCAGAGCAATTAGGCAAGGAAAAGAAATAAAAGGCAACCACCTTAGAAAGAAAGAAGTAGAACTTTCCAAATTTGCAGATAACATGATCCTGTATACAGAAAATCTTGAAAAATCCACAACAAAGCTACTGTAATAAATTCAGCAGTGACAGGGTACAGGAAGTAGATGTGGCTCAAGTGATAGAGCTTCCACCTACCATATGGGAGGACATGGGTTCGATCCCTGGGGCCTCACGGTGAAAAAGAAGAGAAAGTGTGCCCACACGGCAAACCAGTACCCACGTGAGTGCCTGTGTGATGAGCGCAAGTGCCCATGCAGTGAGCCAGTACCCATGAGAGTGCCTGCGTGGTGAGCCGATGCCCACAGAAGTGAGTCACAAACACACATCTTTTGATGATGTCGCATCAAAAGAGAGACAAAGGGAAAGTCAAAGTGAGGTGCAGCAGAAATCAGGAACTGAGGTGGCATAATTGACAGGCAACCTCTCTCCACATCAGGAGTCTCCAGGATTGAATCCTGGTGAATCCTAGAGGAGAGAAAATGAGAAGAGAAAACAACACAGACAGCAAAAACAGCAGAGTGGGAGGAAGGTAAGGGGGGAAATAAATAAATAAATCTTTTTTTAAAAATAAAATAATACTTACATTTTAAAAAAAAAGATCAACATGCAAAAATAGTAGTGTTTCTATACTCTAGTAATGAACAATGTGAAGAGGAAATCAAGGGAAAAAAATCATTTTTAATAGCAACTAAAAGAAACAAATACCTAGGAATAAATTTAACCCAGGATGTAAAGTCCTAAAACATGGAAAACTACAAAACACTGCTAAAAGTAATCAAAAACTTAAATTAATGGAAGTATATTCCAATCAATGTTCATTGATTGGAAGAATAAATATTGTTAAAATGTCACTTCTACCCAAAGCATTGTACAGATTCAACAAAATCACACTCAAATTCCTACAGTCTTTGCAGAAATGGGAAAACCAGCCATCAAATTTATATGAAAAGGGAATGGGCCCTGTATAGACAAAATCATCTTGAAAAAGAAGAAGGAAGTTGGAGGAATCAAACTTTTCATTTTTAAAACATACCATCAAGTTACATTAATCAAAATAGCATGACAGCATGATACTTGCACAAAGACAGGACATCAACCAATGGAATCAAACTGAGAGTTCATTTTTTAAAAAACCCTCACATCTGCATCCAATTAATTTTTGATAAGTTGCCAAGTCCACTCAATTGGGGAGGAATAGCCACTTCAAGAAATGGTTCTAGAGATGTTGTCTGATGATGCCTTGATTTGAACATTTTCACAGCCTCAGAACTGTAAATGTGTAAGCTGATAAATTCCCAGTGTAAAAGCAAAAAAACAAAAAAATGGTTCTGGGAAAATTGGATAGCCATATGCAAAAGAATTAAAGTCGACCCCTACCTCATACCATATACAAAAACTATCTCAGAATTGATCAAATACCTAAATATAAGGATAAAAACTGTAAAACTCCTAGAAAAAAATATAGAGAAGTGTCTTCAGGACTTTGTATTAGGCAATGGTTTCTTAGACTTCACTCCAAAACTCAGGCAATAATAACAACAACAAAAATAGATAAAAGGGACCTGTGACCATTTGAAATTCTTTATGAATTCCAAAAAAAAAAAAAAGAGAGAGATTATGTTGGTAAACTGATCTGTTCCTCTGGGCATGATAACCTTTGGTTGTGCTAAATTCAGAGGTTTTATGCTTACTTTATTAAATCAAGATTAGGGCTTTAATAAGACAACATTAGGATGACTCAATTTGAGTCCCTGCACCCTTCGATGGCTATATAAATGGGCACTTACTCAAGAAGACAAGCAAAAGTAAATACTCAGAAGCAGATAATTAAGTGTTTCCACAGGATGGCTTCAGCTTAGGTGGGTACTCCCCAGCTCTTTCTTAAAAAATGGCTGAGAAGGGGCAAAATCCTACCTGAGCAAGCTGGTTTGGGAACCTACAGCAGGAGGCTTCAGGGCATAGATCTGGTGGGAACTGGAAAAAAGAGATAAAGGTCCCAAGGAATAATCTTGGTGTTGGAGTTGATAGGTGTACATCCAAGAGACTTGAATCTTTGGGCTATCCATGTGCCAGGTGGGCCCTCAGTCTCAATGGAGTTGCAACACCAACTCTCCAGGTCATTGAACTCACCCAGGATAACTAACAAGGAGGCAATGATGGACAACAACCACACCAAGGAAACGAGAGAATCTACAACTGCACGCATGAGAGTCCCATTCATTGGCCATATGGGACTGAAGACCCCTCTCAATTAGAGGTGAAGTGGGCATCACCAACCTAGAATCCTCAGGATTGGGGAATGAACTGTGGAGAGTGGACTTACTAGTATTCTACTATAGACTTACTATGATTCTATCAATGGAAGAAGTTATATCATTGATGCGGGGGCAATGGCCACTGAAAGCTCTGGGATCAGGGAGAGCAGAAAACAGTTGTAATATGGGGGCATTTTCAGAACTTGGTAATTGTCCTGAATGACATTGCAACAACAGATACAGGCCATTATATATCTTGCCATAACCTACAGAATTGTGCGAGAGCATAAACTACAATGTAAGCTATAATCCATGCTTAGCGGCAATGCTCCAAAATGTGTTCATCAATTGCAATGAATGCACCACACTAATGAAGAATGTTGTTGATGGGGGTAAATGTGGATAGTGTGGGGAGCAGGGCTTTTGAGAAGCCCCTATATTTTTTATGTAACATTTATGTAATCTAAATATCTTTATAAAATAACTCTTTACTTCTTTGCTTAAAAAAATAAAATAAAATAAAAAGCTGCTAACAGCATTGATGTACAAAAAAAAGAAAGAAAGAAAGCCCCAGGAAGAGAGGTGAGCCTTATCCCAGCCTGCAGCTGAGATTGAACAAGCTGGGACCATGGAACCTTAAGAGAAAAAAGGAAGGCCGAACCCTCGCAGAGATTGGCAACCATCTCTGGTTAGAAAGTACCTCTTACAGTACCTTGAGTTGGACTTTTTAGGGCCTTATAACTGTAAGCTTCCACTGAAAATAAATATCTTTTATAAAAACGAACAGATTTCTGGTACTTTGCATCAGCACTTCTTTGGCTGACTAACACAGGACTCAATAAAATTAAAAACTTTTGAGTGTCAAAGGACTTCATCATGAAAATATAAGGACAACCTACAGGATGGGGGAAAATATTTGGAAGCCACATATCTGAGGGTTTAATATACAGAATATATAGAGATAGCTTTCATTTCAACAGCAAGAAGACAACCTAATTTAAAAATGGGCACAAGACTCAAATAGACATTTCTCAAAAAAAAAAAAAAAGGGTACAAATGGCAAAATGAAAAGATGCTCAGTGTTATTACCCATCAGAGAAATGCAAATCAAAACCACAATGAGATGTCATTTCATATCCACTTGAGTGGCCATTATTCAAAAATAGAAAATAATAAGTTTTGGTAAGAATGTAGAGAAATAAGAAAGTTCATTCATTGGGAATGTAAAATGGTACAGCCACTGTGGAAAGCAATTTGGCAGGTCCTCAGAAAGTTAAGTTTAGATTTGCCATATTATCCGGGAATCAATTTCTAGGAATGTATTCCAAAGAATTGAAAACAGAGACTCAAATATTTGTTTAACAGTGTTCATAGTGGCATCATTCACAATTACCCAAAGATAGAATCAACCCAAGTGTCCATAGCAGATGAATGGAAAAACAAAAATGTGGTCTATACATACAATGGAATACTATTAACCATAAAAATGAAGTTCTGATACATGTGACAACATGAATGGATATGGGAGACATCATGTTGAGTTTGAAAAAGCCAGACACAAAATGACAATAATTGTGCTATCTCATCAATAGGAAATAATTAGAATAAGAAAATCCATAGCATCAAAAACTAGTATACCAGTTACAAGGTTCTAAGGAAGGGGTAGGGAATGAGTGGTTCATACTTATTGGTACAGAATTTCTGTTTGGGGTAATGCAAAATTTTTGGTAATGAATGGTGGTAATGGTAGTTCATTTGTTAACATAATCAACACCAAGGAATCTAAGACTTCTCTAATTTTAAAAAGGGAAAAAGGTGTATGCCACTAAAGAGGCTGCATGAGCTGGTAGGGGCGGGAACGTGGTCTTTGGTCAGGCCTTTGTGATAGGGCACCTGGTTCATGTATTGGTACCCTCTCCTTCTTAGGACCAGTCTGTTACCTGCAAGTCTGATTCAGGTTCCACCTGCTCTCTTTCCATGGAAGGTGTGATCAGCACTGAGGAAGGAAGAGACAGTGTGCTCTCCTGCAAGGACCCAGAAAATGTACATCCAAAGTCACCTTTATCCTTTGCTGCTCAGGCTACATAACCTTAATATCCTTGACTGTTAAAATATTATTGCTGCCCAACTTCCAAGTGCATAATGAGGAAGAACCATGATAAAGGATAATGAAGAGCCTTCTAAACCCCAGTGTACAGTTCAAACATGATCATTAGGGTGACATTTGGAGACACGGGAAGAGTGGAAAATCAGATCCATCTATGCCATGGCATCCTGTGGAAGTCTCAGTGGAGTAGGAGGGGTGAGAGTCATTGTCTAAAGTGAACTACAGGGTAGCCCTGCCCTGTATTTCTCCAGGGACAGCAATAGGGGTGTGGTATTAGGGAGAATGCCAGGCCAGGCTTGGCATTCAGCTCATCTTCTGACAGTACAGACAATGTCTGAGTCAAGGTCTTCCTAAGCCCCGCCCCTCTGGGAGGGACCCCAAGGACAGCCAGTGCATCCTCCTCCCCCAGTGGTCACTCACTTTTAGTGACACTCCCGTGGCTCTTAGGTCCAAGGAACTCTTGGTTTTCTTTCTGATGTGTAGATGTCTTGTCTCCTTGCATGCACAGTACACATTCTGAAACTCTTTCTGCCTTCCATGTACCGTTTTGTGTTTGCACCCATGACCTGAGCACATAGGAGGCTCTAAAAGCAGAGTTGCATGAGTGGGTTAGACTCTGTTCTACCTAATTCTCTTAGTGCCTGGCTATGTAAAGACCTCCTGGGTTCTTCATTTCCTAAGCTCTGCACCTCTATGGCTCTCCCTGCCTCCAGGGGCTTCCTGTAGAGAAGTGATGCTCTTAGAGATTGAAGCATGTACCCCACAAAAGGCATGTTCAGGTTCTGTGGGTATGAACCCATTTGTAAATATGACCTGTGAAAATGGTACTAGTTAAGGTATGCCCAAATTGAATGAGAGTGGGTATTCATCCAATATGGCTTTAACCAATATTCATCCAACATACCATAATGGATGAAGCAAAGGAAATCAGACATGGAGAGGCCATGGGAGAAGAAAGAAGCTGGAAGTCAAACGGACCAGGAAATAAAGGAGAAGATTCGGCAATAGGCATTGCCATGTAACGGAAAAGCCAGGGAACATCAAAGACTGTTGATCAAACTGACTGTGGCAGTCTGAGATTATTAATGAATCCCAAAAAGAGAAAGATTATGTTTGTAAGTTAATCAATTCCTCTGGGTGTGATATCCTTCAATTGTATTAAATTCAAAGGTCTTAAGTTTACTTGATAAAATCAATTTAGGGCTTTTGATTTGATCATGTCAGTAGGGCATGACTCAAGTTGAGTCCCCAGTCACTTGGTGGGCTGGTATAAATAGGCACTCACTCAAGAAAATAGGATTGGATTTGGGGACCCCAGGGAGAGATGAGCATTCACCTGATAGTTTGCAGCTGAGGAGAATGGAGCACCTGAGCAGCTGAGAAGCCTGGAACTAAATGAGCTCTAGGCCGGAAACTGATATAGGAAGCCCTGAAGGGCAAGGCAGAGATCGTCCGCCATCTTGCTTCAACACGTGGCAGCTGACTTTGGTGAGGAAGTACCTCTTGTGGTACCCTGAATTGAACTTTCCATGTGTGGTCTTGGGACTATAAGCTTTTACCCCAAATAAATACCCTTCTAAAGCCAACAGATTTCTGGTACTTTACATCAGCACTCCTTTGGATGACTAATATACCCACTCCAGAAGGAAGCAAGCCTTTCAGATTCTGAAACTGTGAGCCAATAAATTCTTGTTGTTAAACCAACCCACCATATGATATTTGTTTTAGCAACTGAGAAACCAAGACAGATGACTTCCCCCAACCCTCCATGCCCACCAGAGAAAGAGCCAGGACAAAACTTTGCAGTTTACATGTAAGAGGAGAAGATCATCAAAAGATGCATCCTATAAGTCAGCAGAACCAGCTTACTTTCTCTTTATATTTAGCTCTCCTTTTTTTTCTCTGAGCTTAACTTCCTTATTTGTAGAAGAGAGGGCCTGGACCGGGTAATCTCTGCCAGCCTGTCCCACCTCTGAGATGCTATGCCGCCTCCTCAAGATAGACAGGGAGAAGAGCCAGAAGACACACAGAAGCGCTGGTTAATCCATTTGACTTCAGAGTTGGCAGCTGCTGTTGGAATCCCAGATTTGCCACTGAAGAGCCAATATGCTTTGGGACAGGTGATAATGGCCATGCCCCCCGGTTTCCTCATTTTCAAAATGGATGGCATTTCTACCTGCCCCATAGATTGTGGCTAAAGATGAAATAATGCCCATGGCACAGGGTCGGGTCCATTGTAAGGGCTCAGAAAATGGTAGTTCAGGTTAAAAAAAAAGAAGCCATAACTGCATGCCGAAATCAGAACCAGGACCAGCTGAAGTTTTACCCAACTTCTGAGCTCCAGCCTCGTTTTTATGAATGCTCTTAAGTCATTTTCTTTTAAATGGTGGAATTCTTCAAAATCGCCCCCTGGGTTCTAAGATTAGGAGGGTGATGTATTGGGGTCTAGTGGTTGGCTAGGCTGGTTCTGAATCTGGTGTGCCAGGGCTTTTCCATGGATTTTCACCCGAAATATAAGCTGTTGCCTGGTTTCTCTCTAAAGCATACCTGAGACACTCTGCCTCTCTATGGCTCCCGCACCACACTGCCTCAAGGCACAAACTCCAGGTTACGACCCCCTGTTCCGGGAGAATACAAACAGTCTGATTTCTTGGCATCATAAAGCTGCGTCATGCCACTCTCTGGAGTTGGCAATTTCTTTTCTGTTGTTTTGTTGAATACATTTTTTTAAAGAAGATTCCTTGGGCTGCCGCCGCCACCGCATCACATTTCTTTGTGGTTAGACGCAATGACTAGAATCCTGCACATACTTATAAGTCAATTTCCCTTTAATGATGATTTTACCTGCTCTGAAGCTTATCAGAAGAAGAGTTCACGCACCCGGGGTCTCGGCTTGAAGCTTTTAGTGGGCCCCGGCAGCTGTTCTCTAGGCAGTTGCACCTGTTTTGAATGTCATCGATGTAATGCTAATATGCGAAAGCGATTTTCAGGGCAGGAAACTGGAACCAAAGAGTGAAAGACACTGTGTTTGGGATTATAAATCACATCCCCATCAGCCGCTGAGCTTTCTTTGGGATGAAGCTGGGGAGGTTCTGTGGGTCTTGGGACCCCACAGCACCCCCTTTGCTGATTTCAGGTCTCCGAGAGAAGGGTCCAGAGTCACAGTGTTAAATCTGGGAAGAAGGAATTAGAAGGGGCTAAGTGGAACAGAGGCCTTAGGCAAAAGGAGTCGGGGGGGAGGGGAGGCTGGAGGGGCACCTTATATTAGGCCAAAGGCACTTGCTTAGATCTGCTTTTATCTGTGGCTCACAACATTGGCAGAGGTTTGAATGGAAAGTTCTAGAAGGGCCACTCTACCTCTTGCCAAAAAGGGTTCCATTACAGTTCATGGGAAATGAAAGCCTATAATCCCCACCCCAGACAACTCTGCACTTCAAAGAGTTGCTCTTGCAAAGAGTTTTTCTACTTCCCTTACAGCAAAACAGGAGGGGTGAAAGTGAAGGGTCCAGTAAATGAAGGTGATAGGCTGGCTAATTCAGAAACCAAGTTTCTTGACCTCTGGGGACCCCAGGAGATCTCCTGAAATGCAGTCTAGGGCATGGCTGCCTCAATTTGCACATCTGGAAAACGGATCCAAGCCATCTAATGAGGAGTCAGACCTCGAGAGTCCCTCTCCAAAGAGAATTTGCTATTTACCTAGGGCCAACCTTGCCCTCTCTATTTTCTCAGAAAGTATATGGATGGGAATAGCATGACCAATGGGACATAGCTCTAAAGACCATCACCACCCTTTTATTGCCACTTCAAGTGAACTCTCAGGCACAATTCAAATCCATTTTTGGGACTAGGCTGGAATTCTTCAGGCCACGACATAGAGTTCACGCTGGGTTGACAGTGCCAGAGTTATGGGTTGTATTGGGTCTCCCAAAAAGATCTGTTGAAGTCCTAATCCCCACTACCTCCAAATGTGAAGGCCATGGTCTTCTGAGAGAAAGCATCACCTTGACTTGGAACTTCTCCTAGTCCCCACTGGGTTGTTGAAGCCATCCCATTGCACGGTATCTGCTTCCCCAGTCAGAAAACTAAACTGGAGGCCGAGATTGAGTTAGGCCATGATCCAAGGAACACCAGGAAGCCCGGGGAGAGGCACGGAGCAGATTCTGCCCTAGAGCCTTCAGAGGGATCATGGTCCTGCCGAATCCTGGACTTCGGTCCTGTGGCCTCCAGCCTGTGGGACAATCCATTTCTGTGGCCTCCAGCCTGTGGGACAATCCATTTCTGTGGCCTCCAGCCTGTGGGACAATCCATTTCTGTTCCTTTCAGCTACCCAGTGTGTGGTAATTTGACTGGACTTTGATTGTGGTAGGAAACTAAGACAGCTGGTAACCCCAAACCCTCTAGAAAGTTGACAGAGACACTTTGGGTTGAGGGAGGTGGACAACAAGCTGTGGAAGAGAGGGAAGCCCCTTGATGATATAGAAGGTGCTCCCACCACAGGGGCTGAAGCAAATGTTGCTGCAAGGCTTCAGTTCTGTGACGTAAGCGAGCACAGGGCATCTGCTCCGTGCAAGACCCCGGTCCACATCCTACCTTCAAAGAGTTTGCACGGCCATCAAATAAGCTAAATAAAAACACAAGGGCAGGTCTCAAACCTAAGATGTTGGTGCCTTAAATGCCACAGAACTTGAAGGGAAGGAGAAATTCTTACAGTGCGGCACGAAGACAAGCTGAAAGTCGACCTAGACTATTGCAGGAAGAGAGAGTGGGATGAACAGAAGTGTGGAGATAAGAAGGGGCGAAACGGGGAAGGCACTGCTGCCTGGGAAACTGCCTAAGGAGAGCCACACAGCATGGGAGAGATGAAGACCTTGGGTATGGGGTGGGGTAATGAGGGGCAGTTTAGCAAAAATGCAATGGGGCCACCGAGGAACTCAATAAACCCTAAACCAGGAGTTCTTAACCTTTTTTGTTCCACGGACCCCTTTGCCAATCAGGTGAAAACCGCAAACCCCCTACTAAGTCCATACTACACTGTGTATTATTTAATAAATATATTGCACCTGCACCAACATGTCCCCACAAGAATAATGTTGTTTGAATTTCAATTCAAGCTCACGGACCCCTTGTTAACAACCCCTGCCCTAAACTGTTGGTCTTAATACTGTGTGCCCGAGAAGCAAGGCCTGGAATGTGGGGGAGGGAAACCCACACAAGGATTTAGCACCCAACAGTCCAGGTTCCTTTCCCACAGCTGCAAATAATCTATTGTAACCAACACTAGAGGGGGTTGGCTCTCAGTGTGTGAACCCGCAGGAGTCGGGGAAGGGCAGATCCAGCCCTGCGCACTCCGAGGCTAACACCTACACTTGTTGGGTGACCGCAGAGTCCTGTCCTCTCCTGAGGACAAGGATGAGAATCACCCAGAGTGTGAGCACGGGAGGGTCTCTTGGCCCCATTCCTGGCATTGTTTTCAAAGTTGCAATCAAATTCTAGTCCCTCTGGGTTTCCTGGGGAGAAAATAGTTATTTTCTTATTGGGTTTATTAAAAATGCACCCATTACCTGAATGCCTCTAGGCAATAGCACACAAAAATATATTTTTAAAAGGATGAGAACTCAGTGAAGCAGAGAGGCAGGTGCTCATCCTGCAAGTATGACATCGGGGTCAGCCCCTGTAGGGTGAATGAGGCCCAGAATGAGCAGCACAAGAGGTGCCTTCACCTGCAGGTCAGTACATCCTGGCGCCCTGAAGCCAGGGGGAGCAGAGCCACAGAGAGGGCAAGCTTCACAAGTGGTTCCCCTCCTCCCTGCTCTTTCCCAGTCCATTCCAGGGCTTCAGCAATGCTCCTCAGACTAGGCTTTGGGGCCAGAAGGAGCTCTGAGGTCTCCAGTGGTGAAGGTAGAAACACCAAGGGAGGGAGTTTGGAAAGCACTGATAATTAATCACTTGCATCTGTGATTTTTTGGCTTCGTGCTCAGCCACAATCTGAAACAGTCTTGTGGTTAAGCTGTGATGATTCCTGCAGAAATCTTGTGAGGTAGGCAGTGATGTTTCTAAAACCGGAATCGGATGACGTCACTTTCTGCTAAAAACCAGCACGGGTCCCCCATGCTTTAGGGTCCACGTCCCTTTTTTACACGGTATGTGTGGCACTTTAGGCTTAGACTCCATCTCTTTCTCCTCTCGTCCTTACTCCGGGCACACACGACTTTTTGCAGGTCATCAAACTGTGCTGAACGAGTCTATCCTACCAGGTCTTGGAAGATATTTTTTCTCTCTGACATAGTTCTGTCTTGCTCCAGCTGGGTAATTTACTTTCCTCCTTCAAGTCAGTAAGGAGTAGACAGTCACCTACTCCTGGAAGCCTTGTCTCCTCTTCCTTTCTGGGATAAATGGTCCCTCTCAGTGACCCTAAAGTACCCGTACCACCCTGCATTAACATCCTTTGTCTTTCTCCTGGATCCCAGTGTGGTTCACTCAGAGGGGCCCAGGTCATTCCTTGCAGGAGTCCCAGCACCTACTGGTAGAACGTCCAAGCTAAAATAAAGGCTCCGGAGTCAGAGACCTACCCCTAACACCGGCCTCGTAGCCTTCAGTTCTCTAAAGCTCAGCCTCCTCTTCTGTAAAATAGGAATTATAATAGCATCTAGCTCATTTTTTAAATTTTTGTGAGGAAGAAATAAGACAAAATGGGAAAACCCAGCACCCCTTCTTGTGCCTGGCCCATGGCCAGATGGAGAGGACAGGCACCCAGTTTACGATGGGCGAATTTTTCAAGAGAAGAGACTGAGATGTAGAAAAGTGAACTGATTTGCCCCAAGTCACATGGTAAGGAAGGACTTGGCAGAACTGGAATACGAGTCTGGGCTTAGCTGAGGGCAAAGCCCGTGCTCCATCTTCTGGGCCTTTAAAGGTTTGCAGACCAGAGGCCCTGCTCCCAGGGTCCGTTGTCCACACAGATGTCAAACCCAGAGGCCAAGCGACTTCCTCCACCCGGGAAAGGCAGGCTGCTGGTTCTGCTGGCTGGAGAACTCAGGGAACCTTTATCACCCTGACCATCTAGGACAGCGGTGCCAAGTAAATGTGCCAATTGCTATAAGACATATTTGTTCGTATTTGAAAAACAAAATAATTTAATGGAATTAGCAACAGACTGGAGTCAGGTGCTACCCAAAGAGAATCAGTTCCTTTCTTGGCCTTGTTTTCTCCACTGTAAAATAAAGCTTTGGGAATAAATTACCTTATGGGCCCATTCATCTCTTAGTTCCTGGGCTACATATGTGACATAAAACAGCTAATGCTTCGAAAGTCTAAATTGGGCTTGTGTCGCCCACTCTTCCGGATAACACAGGGCTCTGCTCTGCTCCCGGGGTTTGGGTCATCACGAGCTATCAGTACACGAAGGCTGGTTCACCCAGGGAGGTCAGCCAGGGGAGAAAACATTCGGGCCAAATAAAGAAAGTTCAAGCCTCCCCGAGCTCCGTCGGTTTACTGGGGAGAGACAGGTGCAGGGCCCAAAGCCAGCACATTCTCCCAGCTCCCTGCTCAGAGTCCATTCCATCTCCAGCCCTGTGGTCCAGCGAGAGGCTTAACCTAGAGGAGGAGCCCCACGAGGAACCTGACACTCTCCCATCAGCTACACGGCAGGAGCGGGCTCCGGCTGCTGGCCCAGCAATTGCTACTAAGAGACCGTTGGCCGCTGGGGACCACAGCTGTGCTTGCACCAACTCTCTGCGGTGTCCTGCTCTCCCCAGGGGCCCCTTCCTCACACGCACGCACACAGCACCACGGCTCAGCCCAGAGAGGGCCTCGCTTTCAAGGAAAGGAGCGTGTTTACCACCAATGTGATCGTGCACCAGGGAGCCTTGAGACCTGCCTGGCTTTTGCTGCAGCTGCATAAATAGCTGCCATAAACTTTTCTCTGTGGGGCCAGGATCACGCAGAGCCATTGGCTAAGCCCCCTCCCTTCTCATCGCAGGCTCAAAGCGACGGGGCGCCCGTAAAGATGCCATCGCCACTCTCGCCGCCTGCCCCTTATGTACCCACAGAGCAGGCCCCGTTTAAGAGGCGCCGTTCCTCCAGCTGGGCCCAGGCGGGGCTGCGCCAGCTTGCTCCACCACCAGCTCCTTGGCATTTATTCATCGCAGAACCTACCTCATACGATTGTTGTGGAGATTAAATGAATTCAGAGAGGTGAAGCCCTTAAAACAGTGTCTGGCACAGAGTAAGCCCTAGACAAGCCTGAGCTGTTATTTTTGTTTGTTCATTACATGAATATTTATAAGGGAGTGCCACGCCATGCCAGGTACGGTGCCAAGCGCTGGAGACACGTGGTGGATAATAAAGGCCTGGCTGTCCCTGTCCTCAAAGAGCTTAGGTTCTAGCGGAGGGAGGCCTGTCATTCTCGGGAACCCTCCCTAGAGCCTAGAGATGATAGCAGCATCTCTCTCCTTATTCCTTTGAGACGGAAGGCCAGTCACTCTCAGCTCAACTTTCCAAGGCAGCCGGCCAGAAGGCTCGCTCTAGCTGAACTGCTACCCGAGAATCAGGGGAGGGACACTGCCTCTGGGCTTCCCTCAGGCTCTCTAAACTATCTGCTCTCAAACCTGTTCCTTAGACTGTCCCTAGACTGAAATCCTAGGCCATTCTGTTTCAGCCCCATGTTTTTATCTCCTGAAAAACTACCTTTCCTCAAGACCCCAAATTCTATTTCCTAGCAGAGTCATTCCAGTTAGAATTAATCCCCAAGCCAACCCTCGCAGTAAAATTGCCCTTTGACTATAAGAAATCTGTAATGATGATAGTAATAATAATAATAATTACATGGAGACAAATGATTTCACGGCCACCCTTGGTCACTCATTTTTGGTACCCCTGACAGTTTATTCTTAGGTGATGACTTGAAGTTAAATAGCCAGTCTCCCTGCTGCAGCCAAAAGATCTCAGCCTGGTCTTATTCTCATCAGACATGGGTGATACTCAACATCTCCCCGGGAATGTCTCTGGAAAAGGTGGCCCATCTCTCTAAAACGCCAGGCAGATACAGCGTTAAGAAATCCACCATTCCTCTTAGGAATTGATTTTAATCGAGTCACCTGTCCCCAAATATTTATTCAGTACATAGGCACTAGGGGTAAAAAATAAATAAATAAATAAGAAACATGTTTTCATTCAATGAGTTTCCTCCAAGGAAGACAAATACAGATAACTTACAATACAGCTGGGTGAGTTTGATAATGGAAATATGTGCATGCAGTGACTTTTCACTGCAGGATCATTTATTAGAACTGTGATGTCATTGCTTCCAGGTTTTCCATCTTCAACAACTGCTGCTCCTCACTCTTCATCTATTCCTTAGAAATTCCCTAGACTTCTAATTCCCTCACCTATCATGCCCTTTGCTCTTGCTCCATGCCCACATTGCAAACTCCTATCCATCCTTCAAAACCTTTTCCTGACCATTCTGATCATTTTAAGCACCTGCTTTTCTATAACACTTCTCTACTCTTCCATATTTTTGTTTTTGCATGCATTGTTCTATAGCATAAATAATTATTTGCATATCCATCTCCTTGACTAGACTATATGTTTCTTGAGAGCCTGATCATAGTAGATATTCTTAAATGTTTATCAAACTGACCTATGTATGAGATATATGGTACCTCTATCACCATTACCTCTAACTACTATTTTTGAGGGATTTTTTAATGAGCCAGCCATTATAAGTGTTCCACATACAATTCCTCAGTTTTTCCTCAAAACACTTAGAAAGCAGGATCAAATTAGTAAACCCATTTACAATGAGAAAATTAAGATTTATACAAGTTAAGTGAATTGCACACATCATATAAGCATCCTAACCATAAAGGTAAGTATCAATAATTCCAGTGAGGAGGAGGGAAGTATCATAGATGACGGTTCCAAGTAAGTGATACCTTTGACGAAGAATGTCCTACCTGAGTTATTACCTCTCCTCCATTCTCCATCTCTTTCTCTCTCCTCTCCACATGTGCAGACACACACACATATTCAGAGAAATTTTGTAAGGCATCTTTGAACCTCTTTTACTTTTTTGTTTGTTAACTTTATTTTTAAAGAAATTTTCAATTACAGAAAAGTTACACCAAAAATATAGGGGATTCCCATATACCCCACCCCTCCCTCTTGCACATTTTTCCCTATTAATAACATCTTACATTAGTGCATTACATTTATTACCATTAATGAACAAATATTGAAGTATTGCCACTAACCATGGTCTATAGTCTACATTATGTTTTACACTTTGTACCACACAGTTTTATAGGTTTTGACACAGTGTACAATGGCATATATCTATCATTGTAATATGCAGGACAATTCCAATGCCCTATATTCCACCTATTCTTCGCTCTCTGTATTCTTCAGTCAGAGGGGTGCTGATACAAAATACCAGAAATTGGTTGGTTTTTATAAAGAATATTTATTTGGGGTAGGAGTTTACAGATTCCAGGTCATAAGGCATATGTTACTTCCTTCACCAAAGTCTGTTTTCACGTGTTGGAGCAAGATGGCTGCTGACGGCTGTAAGGGTTCAGGCTTCCTGGGTTCCTCCCTTCCAGGTCTGGCTTCTCTCTGGGTTCAAGGTTCCTTCCTTCCCAGGGCTTGCTTCTTCCTGGGCTCAGCGTTCCTCTCTTCCTGGGGCTGGCTTCCCTTTCCTCCATGAACTTACTTCCCGGGACTCCAGCTTAAGAAAACCCTAGCATCAAAAGCTCCAACACTGTCCTTTGCCATGCCTTTTATTTGTGAGTCCCCATCCACCAAGGGGTGGGGACTCAACGCCCTAATGATGTGGCCCAATCAAAGCCCTAATCATAACTCAATCACGCCCAGGTACGGACCAGATCACAAACATAATCCATTACCTATTTTTGGAATTCATAACCATATCAAACTGCTACACTCTCCCTCCCCTCAGAATCTCTGGTGACCACTGTCTTTATATCACTGTTGCAAGTTCTTCTGTTACTACAATAATATTGTCTACTTTGGTCCATAGTTTCATTCACCCCTTATGTTGTTCATTCCTCAATCTTGAGGATTTGGGGATGGTGATACTCATTCTACTTCTCACTGAATGCATCTTAGATCTAATGGGCACTATGGAAGGAACTGGCTTGCTTGCTGCTGTAGATACTCTTTACTTTTTGGGATGGGCATTGTCCATCATCATCATTTTGTTAGTTGTCCTGGGCAAGTCCAGTGAACTGGAAAGTAATTGTTGGCCCTTTTACATTTTTAGTATTTGATAATCTGACTTCAGGAGCTCATCTCTGTGTTGTTAAAACACCTTGCATAGTTTCTGTAGCACAGATCAATCTAGTACAACTATTGATATGGTTGTCTACTCCTCTAATTAGACTGTAATTTCCTTGAAGTCAGGCATGTTGTGTTCTTTTTTTTTAAAATCACAAATGACTAGCATGATACAAGAGCATGGTAAGTGTTCAATGAGTATTTATGCTAAAAGGAAGGATAGAATTAAGGAAAAGAGGGAGAGATGGATGGAGGGGAAAAGGAGGACCTTGTGCGTTATTTAGACATAAAATTTTCCTCATAAAACCCAAATACTCTTTAGCCGAGCAAAAGAAAAACAACACAGTCACTGAGCATGGTGAAGTTTGCTAAAATTATGGGGCTAACCAATCTCCTGTTATGCCCCAGGCATCCCATTTTACAGAGGGAAAACTAAGGTATGTTGGTGAGACCAATGGCCTCTGTTTTGTCAACTGCCCTTCAGCAAAGAGTTCTTTTAGTTCTATCCTGTGGCTTTAACTATTGGATCTCACACCTCCCAAAGACAGTCCCACTGGCCTCTATTGCAGTTTATTTCCCTAAGAAAAAGCAAGCAGGATCAACTAGCCAATAACGTTTCTAAAACTACCTAAGGACCGAGGAAGGGGATAGAATAAGCACCTGAAATCGAATTGGCCTGTGGCTTTGGGAAAGAAGGTTTGCATAGAAAACGAGAATGAAATGTGTCCCTGCATCATGGTTTTCTGCATCAATGTTAACAGTCACGTTATCTGCGATAAATGCCATTCTAAGGAAAATCTCTGGATTTGTCAGAAGCTACCTAGACACCCAAGCCAGGCAGCTGCAGCCCGTCCCACCCAGAATTTACGATCTGACCTGCTGTCCACCTCCTGCAGATGCCATGGCAGAGGATGGCGGTCACCTGGCAAAACTCACCCAAGCGGGGGGTGGGGGTGGGGGGATGGCAGGGTGTGCTCAGAGCTGCCCACCGATGGGGTCAGTCAGGTAGGCACACAGCACTCCCCGGATTTCTTTCCCCATCTTGTCTGCTAAGAGTTACATTGTTCTCCTCCCACTTCCCAACTTCCAAGCCAGACAGTTGCCCGGGGGCTATTTTATTTCTCTTCCCCTGCCCCTCTCACCCCCACCCCTCCATTCCATTGTCTGCTCTCTGTGTCCATAATTCGCTGTGTGTTCTTCTGTGTCCGCTTCTATTCTTGTCAGCGGCACCAGGAATCTGTGTGTCTTTTTGTTGTATCATCTTGCTGCATCAGCTCTCCGTATGTGCGGAGCCACTCCTGGGCAGGCTGCACTTTTCTCGCGCAGGGCGGCTCTCCTTGTGGGTCGCACACCTTGTGTGTGGGGCTCCTCTATGGGGGGCACCCCTGCATGGCACAGCACTCCTTGTGTGCATCAGCACTGCGCGTGGGTCAGCTCATCACACGGGTCAGGAGGCCCTGGGTTTGAACCCTTGACTTCCCATGTGGTAGGCGGACGCCCTATCCGTTGGGCCACATTCGCTTCCCTTGGGGCTATTTTAGATGGGTCAGCCCTTGGTTCCCATCTGGTAATAGTTTTCCAGCCTGAGCCCTATGTAGTGAAGCTGGGGAGTTGGAAAGCCAGCTGACACTTCCCTCCATCCAAAAACCTCAGCTTTCCTCATCCTTCACCCTGCGACTTCCCAGACACCTGTGGCTACGAAGCCCCTGGCAAGTGTTGGGCTGTCACCATCCCCCGATGCCCAAAGCGCTCCCCACGCACCAGGGCTGCTCAGGCAGCGGGAAGGCGATTGTAACCTGTAATTTTTCATCGCGATTAGCAGGTGACAGGCTCCCATAACATGGCAGCCATATGGCATCACCCCTTCTGTTGAGCACAATTTTAGGGCAAGATTCATACCGTTTCTCTCTGCGCTCAAAATAGATGCCCAAAATTGGGATAGAATTTACATAAGTTGGCTGAAGAGACTGTGTTCAATTAAAAAGCTTTTGTTGCCAAGGAATTTTTTTAGTTGATACATATGCTCGTTTATTACAGTCCTCTGGGGGGGAGGGGGGCAAATTTGGAGTCTCTCACTCATTCTCTCATTCTTTCTATCTCCCTCCCTCTCTCCTCTTCTCCCTTAATAAATTGGGGGGCAGAGGGGGCATTTGTCCCCTGGGCTGAGTAAGCAGCAAATGGAGAAGCAGCCCATATGGAAATGACAGGGAAGCTGGCCCGGGAAAAACAGAAGCAAGTGGTGCCCTCCTGCCTTGCCTGGGGCCAGGCAAGCTGCAAAGCTCTTCCCTGCGAGCTTCAAGTCTCAGTCCCAGAGAGAATGGGTTGCCCCACTTTGCATAAATTCAATGGGCTGTGTTTCTACTCCCACGGATACAGAGGCGGGCGTTTAAAATTAGAAAACGTGTAATAAATTCATTAAAAATATAAACCATGAAGGAATATTTGTTCTTTGGGGGGAAAAAACGGGGGAAACAGAAAAATAGAAAAGGGCAAAAACTTCAGCTGTCATTTTACCATTCAGACATGAACTCTGCTAACATTTTAGCGTATTTTCTTCTAGCCTTTACTAACACAAAGTGGGGATCATAATCTATAACTACTTTTGTATCCTGGCATTTTGTGTAATGTTGGAGCATAATTTCCCGAGCAATTTTCTATGTCAAGTCCATTTCAGGAGCATCACTTTTCATGGCTATATTATACCGTATTTAACCATGTCTTTCTATTGTGAATGTTTATGTTATTTCCAATTCTATTGCTATCCCTATATAAATATTGCCACAATGAGCAGGCTTGACTTCTTGTGGGCACATCTGATTCTTTCCTTAAGATAAGTGTGTATGGATTGTGATTTGTGGTGTGCATTCCATATCGTGAAGACAAGTTACGCAGAGCCTTTCACATGCTTTAGCACTGGTTCATCTTACGACTAACGCCTGCATTTTTCACAAAGCTTATTTAGCATTGGAAATGAAAACCGAGTTTAAGAAAGTAATTTGTCTGCTGCGTGTTTTTCTGTGGACAGCTAGATGACACGGGAGTGGACACTGGTGGTTTCTGTCTGCTCAGCCTCCACTCCTTCCCTCTGTGTACGGGTATGCCCCCGTCCCAGAAGTGGACCATCAGAGTCACGGTGAGGGTCAGGCTTGGGCTTTTGTTAGAGTTAATAGGAAGCGGTTCTCTCTTTCCACTGAGATCACCAAACAAGCAGGACGTAAGCCCCGTAACACTACGCACCACCTCTGCTCCTATACGGGAAGAGTTGGCTCAAGATTCAATCAAGGTAGAGAAAACAGAGCCAAGAGATGGCAACATTTATTATAAATTCTCATCTACCTGTGCCTAAAGCTAACAAAACCACTCCCACGGGCTTTTCAGTCACTTGAAAAGTTAAGCCTTTATTATGTAAAATGGTTTGAAATGGGTTTCCCTTGTATGCAAAACCTGAATTGTACTGTGAACACAGACCCCATTCAAGGGTCAAGCTCAGACTCTTGGGCTCATCCTTCCTGCATCCCCTGCAAATAAGCTCAGTGATAAACTATATGGCTATCCTGCTCCTGCTATGAGTCAGGGTCTGTGCTCAAATCTGCCAGCAACACTCTAGTAAGACCATCTCCAGGTTTCTGGATGC
This sequence comes from Dasypus novemcinctus, assembly GCF_030445035.2. Lineage (NCBI taxonomy): Eukaryota > Metazoa > Chordata > Mammalia > Cingulata > Dasypodidae > Dasypus > Dasypus novemcinctus. The sequence continues at coordinate 36,839,846 of NC_080699.1, read as the reverse complement.
TTAGAATGTGGTAGGGAGGGTCAGGGAGAAAGAGCCCAGAAAAGAAACCTCAGGGCAGGGCAGAGCGAGGGCCTGAGCAAGGAACCACTGGGCATCTCAGAGGACAGGCAGGTCACATCTTATTGAAAGGAATAGAAATAACTTTGTGAAGGTGGGATTTCATTTGAGCCTTGGAACATCAGTAGAATTTTCCTGAAGCAGCAAGTGGAGAAATCGCTTGCCAGATAAAAACAACATGAGCAAAAGGGCCGGTGCAGGACAGCACTGGTCAGTGGTCGGGAAAGCATGAGTGGACACTTGTCGGGATCTTTGCCTCTTCTCTGCTCACCTGAAGTGTCAACACACTGTTCACTGAAGAGCAAGCTGACCATTAGGTGAAGTGGTATAATGATGGGCTTCTAATTGTCCTCAATTACTTCTTGCAATGCCATACTCTATTTTCTCACCTACTGAAGTGAAGACTCCTTGAGGCTGGGCATAGCCTTTCCTCTGAACATCAAGCTCTTGGCGCACTGCCCTGTATTCTACGGACGTTCCCCAAAGACCCATTAACCAAAAGATTGCTTCGAGCTAATTGTAATGTTCAAGTGAACATAGTCGAACAGACACTGCAAGATAAGATTCTCACCTGGTGTCAGTACCTTCCTGGATGGTAGGTCAGACAAGTGAGCACACGAGTTTTTTAAAGTCACGAAATGCTCTGCAGTTTTGCTAACTGGCTTTAATTTTCCGAGCTCGCATTCCCTGCGCATCCTGCAGGACCTAACATGGTGCCTTGCTCGTGAATAAGAACTCAATGCATATTTGGTGTATTTAATTAATAAGCAATGGATGTTACTTTGTTCTTTTTTTGTCCATCGAGCTCTTTTGCCTGTCCCCTACCATGACCTTTTCAGATGTTCCTAAAACAGCTCCTCTGATAACAGAGGGGTCCAAAGCTGACCAATGAGTTTTCTTGGCAGAATTCTCTTGCCTGGGGTTTCACAAACTCTCCTGATCATGATAATCTCCTGGGGCACTCATTAAGCATAAAGATCACAGGACCTTCTCTCCTGGAAATCCTGATTCAGTAGGTCTGGGTTGGGGCCCAGAAATCAGAGTTCTAAATAAGCCCCTGAAGTGATACTTTGGGTAAGTGTGGGAAACCCTGCCAGTCCGACAGAGCCATCCTGGCTGTAACACAGTAATGACCCATAATCACAAACAACTAGGAAACGCTTAGAAAAGCAGCCTTGTAAAGTGGAAAGACCGGTGTCAAGGGAACCAGAAGGCTGGGAGTCAAATCCTGACGCCAACACTTGCCAGCTGGGTGACTTTGAACAAATTATGTAAACTTTTTGAATGTGTACTGCTGCCTTTGGAAAACAAGGATGGTACTGCTCTTTCCTTCTAAGAAACCTAATTAGATGATGCATATAAAAGTGTTACCATATATGGGAGGAACTTCTAGTTCTGTCTCTTGGCCAAAAACAAGAGCCTTACGGTGATGACCTGTTTGATGGAGGAGGCAAGCCTTGCCACAGTCACCAGAGATTTATAATTATTAACTCCAAAAAACAACTTACTGCATGCTTGTCCTATTTTGTAGCAAGAAACCAAAGCTAGAAGGTCATCTCAATAAATACCAATTAGCACTTATTGAGTCCTTATTGCATGTCGGGCATAATTCTAAATTAATTATTCAGACTGATCGGTTCGATCCTCACAACATATGTATGTATGAAATCGATACTGTTTTTATTGCCATTTTGAAGTTGAGGAGACTGAGATAGGACAGAGGGATAAAGAAGCTCCCTGAGGTCACACAGTCAGTAAGTGTCAGAGTTCAGCTCTGACCCTGGACAGTCTGGCTCCAGAGTCCCTGCTCCTGACCCTATCAGACCCCGTGGTTTCTCAAGGTGATGGGCAGGGACTGATAAGCAAAACATGCAGGTTCTCTAGCCGTTCTATTCCATTACCCCTCTAGAGGCAAAACCTGGTAGTGTTTCTAAGGACCACCCCGCCCCCCCAGTAGATGCCCAATTGCCTCGTGGAATTCAGTCTCACCTCAAATGCTCCTTAGTAGCTATCATAGAATATCAGAGTGTGACAGAACGTTGGCGATTATCTATCTAATCTAGGGGGTCTTGGCCTAGAGACCCCTACCTCCAATGCTGCCTGCAAGCTTGTGGCGATTTTCTTTTTGGAGTGAGAATGCCTTTAGAAAAGGTACACCATGTGCACGGTGCCCTTGTTTACACCTGACCATTTTGTGCCTGCATTACCTGCCAGCACCTAAAGGCACCTGAGTTTGCTCCTTTAGTCCAATCCCACCCCTCCAAAGGAAAACAAAAGGCCCGGGCAAATGAAATGGATTGCCCAAGTTCAAAGCAAATTCATGGCAGAATCTAGAAGAGATCCCAGGTCTCAGAGCTCAGCGCTCCTCCAAACCACAGTGGGGGGCGGGAAGGGAACACAGCAAAATCCTGGCTGGATAGAGCGGGGGTGTCATCGCTGTCGGAGAACCTCATCAGGCATGGCAAGAAGGGCAGTCAGCAGAGCTCAGGGACAGGGAGCCCAGAGCACTCCCACGTCCCTGCAGGGCCAGGCTCGCCTCTGAGTGGATGGTCCCCATGCTCGGATGGCGGCAGGGACAAGGGGCCAGGCCGCAGCCACTCTGTCTTCACCGCGCCTGGGAACAGCCTGGCCGCGAGCCTGGAAAAGGAGAGCACTTGGAAAGGGCCCCCCACCCACCGCTCCAGGCAGGAGCAGCGAGGCTGCCAGCGCGATTGTGGCGTTTTAATTGAAGGCGGCCGAGAAGAATAGGGGAGCCCGGCGGCTTCCGCCCGGCCCTGCCGAGGACGGAGCTGGGGGAGGAAGGCAGGCACAAAGCCGCCTGCTCCCCGGGCTGGATCGAGGTTGCCGTCTCAGAGCAGCTTGTAGCGCTGGAGAACTTTTAATAGAAATCTTCGGAATGAAATGGGCTACAGCTGTTTGCCTTGATAAATATATTTTATGCTACATGCCTCAGCCGCCATCTGTTTGCTGATACGAGCACTTCTTCGTGGCAACTAAGGAGAAGTCATCAAAAGGCATAGCGGGAGATGGAAGCCGGAGCAGGTAGAGAGGCTGAGGAGGACAGGGGGCAGGGAATTGTTTCCAGGCTGAAAGGGGCGGCCTGGGGATAAAGAGACGGGGGGACAGGCCCGGCACCGGGCGCTGCGCTGGGCAAGGCAGATAACGCGCCACTCGCCGGCTCCTCCGCCGGTTTTCACCCTAATCTCCCTGTTGTTCTCCGTCCTAAGCTTCTCCTCCCTCCACCTCCCACCCTTGGTCCTCATCTCGGGGTACATTTTAAGGACCGGAGGTGGGAGGTGGAGGGAGGCGCCAGCGCTGGCCTGGCCAGCACCCTTGGCTGAAGCAGCTGCTCACCTGGGTGCGGCCCAGGTGGCCTGCGAGAGGCCCCAGGGCCTGCAGCCCCTTCCACTGTCGGCTGAGCCCACTCCCAGCCCTCCGGTGGGAGGCGAGAACAAATCAGAGGCAGGGGTGGGCAGAGGCCAGCGCCTCTGCAGGTCGCGAAGACCCACCGGACCTGCCGAGTCAAGAGCTCATCTGCAGGGCCCCATGACTGCACGGCTCGGATCAGAGAGAAATGGGCCACCACTGCTGAGAGGGCTAGGGGCAAAGGGATTGTTACCCATCCTGGGACCCTCCCGTATTTTCAGGAAAGGCCACAGGTTTGCTGCATCTTGGACCATCAAAGCAAGAGCACAGGGGGTTACTTTTTAAGCAGCCGCAGGGGATGGCTGTGGTACTTGGAGATGTCTGGTGGCTGAGCTCAGAATCTAGGTGAATTTGCCCCTCCTTCCTTCCTTGTTTCTTCCTTCCGGAAAAACGCAAGAGGTTGGTATTTCTCGCCACTGTCCTGAGCAGCCCCTGGGGAACCCCAGCCTGGCTGGCCATGGGAGCCACCGGGTGTGGATCCTGGGAAGCGGAGCACCACGCAGGTGTCCCTTAGAAACCTCTCCCACAATGGCCCTGGTCCCTTTCTCCTTCCTCTCTGCATCCCTGAGTCTTTGTGTCAGGACAGATACAGCTTGTTGCTCGCTATGGAGATTAAAGGGCGAAAGGGTCCCTAAGGGCTGTACGTGGATGTCCCCTTCCTCATCCTTCCGGGGCAGTGAGCCCCTAGAATGGCAGGGCAGGGTGCAGGTTTTGATCTCGGGGACGGAGAGGCGCTATCGCCCCTGGCTATGACCAACAAAGGGGCCTCCCACAGAAAGGCTGAAGCAAAAGAAAAGCCGGATGGGGAGAGCCGAACAGGGAGCTCGAGCTTCCAAATTCCCAGCAGTCAAAAACAAAGTGGTCCGAGTCCCTGCCACGCGGTGCCACCTCCGCCCAAGGGTGTGGGCAGGATGCCTGCCGGTGGTGACAAGCTTTGAGGCGCGCTGACAGCAGGCACTAAATCACTGTGTACTGAGCACCGTGCTTCTCGGTCCAAGAAACCAAGCGCTTTGGACGTGCTTCAGAACTGCTGGCTGTTTGTCGGAGGCAGAGCAAGCCTCCGGCTCCTTCACGGCCCCAGCCCCCACCACGCCCCCCATAGTAATAAGTGTTTCCATGGCACTTGGTAATTTGCAATCATCTTTGCTCACACATCTGCTTTGGCAGGAGTAGCAGGCCAAGTGTAAATCCTTCTGCCCTCCCTTCTGCCTGCCAGCCATTGGGGGACAGGTCCCGGCTCCCTGGCACACCCTGGCAAGATTATTGGGTCCCCAAGTTGGCAACCTCCTTCCTGCCACCTTTCCCTCCCTGACCCCCACCCCGCTGCCCCATCTACACTCACCTCTCTCCCACTCTTCTGCCAATGTTTCCATCACAGCTCGAGACAACCTCCATCCATTCATTCAATCCACCCATTCACTCCCTCATCCAAAAGGCATTGCACACCTACTATATGCCAGGTAGTCTTTTAGGCACTGAAGATACAGCTGTGAACAAGACAGGCAAAAAAATCCCTGTCTTCATGGGGTTCACAGTCAATTACGGGGAACAGAATAAACAGATAAACATTGAGTGCTAGGAAAAAATATGCTAGGAAGGGTGTTCTTAGAGATCTAGTGGTCAGAGGACATGACATTGGAGCACAGGCCTGGACCAATGAGGGGCAAGCTATGCACCAGGGAGGAATGCCCCAGGCAGGGGTGCCGGAGACCAAAGGCACTGAGATGTGAGCCCATTTGGGTGTTGGGAAACAGCAAGGGGCCTGATTTTGTTGGACTAGAGGGAGGGAGGGGAGCAGATTGTCTCACTAGCTGTGGTGGTTAGGCTATTGAGTCAACTCAGCCAGGTCATTCTGCCCAGTTGTTTGGTGAAGCAAGCACTGGGCTAACTGTAACACAAGGGCATTTATGGACTTTAGTCACCATTGACTTTACTGCAGTGGTAAGTCATAGATAGCTGGTTATAATTACATCAATCAGGGAGATTGCCATCAGCTATGAGTGATGCTTAACCCAATCAGTTGAATCCCTTAAAAAGGTAAATGATTCCAGCATTGAGAATGTCCCAGCTTGTCTTTGGACAGCCAACATCTACTAGAACTCATCAAGAACCTTCATTGGACTTCATTGCAGCCCCTGGTTGCAGCCTGCCTGCAGGACCTGGACTTGTGCATCCCCATGGCTGCATGAGGGACTCTTTTAGGATTGCATACTATTGACAGATATCTTTTGTTGATTCTGTTTCTCTAGAGAACCCTGACTAATACACTAGCTTTTGATATATGTGGTCAGAGGTAGCCAGACTGTGGTGGAGAAGCCCTTCTCCAGCTACTCCAGCCCCTCCATTTACCCCTTCTCTGAACTGCTCTATCAGCCTGCCTAAAGTGACATCTGTGACAGCCTGTTTTGTAGCTCAGCCATTTCACACACTTGTGTTTTCTTTACCCAAAGCAGCCAAAGGTTCTCCATATTTCCTTCCTAATTTCTGCATCTTTCCAAGTTCATGGTCACCCCATCCATCCCTCCTTTCTAACATCCTGGGCTTATTTCCACTGCCCCTTTGACACCTAAAGCCACAAAAGGACCTTACCATGCCCCGTGAGCCTATGCAAGTACCCAGGAGCACTTGCATCCTTAGCTTGAACTTAGGTCAAACATTGGTCCCACTTTTCAAATTAATCTTGGGCAGGAATCCATGTTTTGAGAGGGCGTTGATTCAATCAGCAGTCATTGATTTATTTGTTGAACATCTTCTAAATTCTACTATGTGCCAGACGCTGTACTGGATGCTGGGGATAAAAGAGTGAACAAGACAGTTTCCCTCCATAAACCACCAGTCTATCAAACAAATTATAAGAAAATACAAAACTACAAATGAAGTGCCTGAGGGCCCAGAACACAGGACAATTAGAATTTAATTCTTTCTGATGAAGACAGGGAAGGATTTACTGTGGAGGTAACATTACAGGTGGACCTTGAAAGATGAATAGGAGTTTACCAGCTAGAGAAAGGGGAGAAAGGCCCTAGAGCCGTGGTTCTCATCTGGGGGCGATTTTGACCCCAGGGAACATTTGGCAGTGTCTGGAGACATCTTTGGTTGTAATACCTAGAGAGGAAGGGGCTAGTGGCATCTGTGTAATGGATGAAGGCGAGGGAAGTTACTACACATCCCACAATGCACAGCACAGCCACCTAGCAGATAATTATCTGTCTGAGCATGTCAAGAGTGCAGAGATGGAGAAGCCCTGAGTTGGAGGTCAAGGGTATGGCTTGTACAATGACATCAAGTTGTATGAGGGTCTGGAAGGTTTAAGGGACAGAAGTCCAGCCACGAGGTAGGAGTATGGCATTAGCAAAGGCATTAGCAGGAGATGAGGCTGGGAATGTAGACTTGAGTCAGATAGGGTAGGGTCTTCTACACTAAACTGCCAAGGTCTGCTCCTGAGACACAATGAGCCAATGCAGACAAGGCTCATGTAGACAAAAGCGACTGCCAGTGACTGAGCCGCTACCAGGGTGCAGCAGCTCTCCTGCCTCACCTCTGATTCTCAAAAGAAAGAGGAAACAAAGGCAGAGAGAGACAGACACACAGAGAAAGAGAGAGAAAGAGACAGAGAAAGACAAAGAGAGAGGCATTACAGTTGAGGAAATGAGGACGCCAAGGCTCTGAGAAGGGAAGCGGCTTGCCCATGCTCAGCCATGGCATACGGAAGACGAAGAATCCAGATTCAAGGGTAGGGCTGTCTAACTCCTGAGGCAGTGACCCTGTTAGGTCACACAGCCTCTTCCTGTGCTGGCATCCACGCTGGTTTCATAGAAAGCTGTCCCCACCCAAAGTCCATAACCATGGTGCTTGGACTCTGGGAGGTGCTGAATGAAATTCTTCCTAAGTGAGGGAAGACTGGGCAGCCCGAACATGCATTTTGGAGTCCGTTGGCATTGATCCCATGCTTTATAGACGCATTGGCACAGCTTGCATTCCAGAAAATATGTTTTAATTAGCCCTGAGAAATTGAACATTTGTCAATTTCTCCTTTTTAAATTTATGGATATATTTATTATTATTATTATTATTTTAAATAATAATGTGTTTAGAAAACTGGAATGCAGTCATAAAACTCCTTTCCTTTTTCTCCCAAGCTCATAGACAGATTATACTTCCCAGGTCCCTCTGTAACCGTGTGACTGAGTTCTGACCAGTGAAATCTCAGTGAAAGTGACAATCATCTATCCAGGTGTGGCCAATTAAATATACCACATGATATTCTTGGACACTTTTTCTATTGAATTTGGAGGGCATGTGGTTTGGTGGAGACCCCAGATGGAAGGAGCCCCAGAAAGACTGTCTGCCAGCCCATTACTTCTGCATTGGGCTTATTGTGAATGACACACTTATTGAGTCCAGCAATTGGCATTTAGAGGTGTGATTGTTGCAGCAGTTAGCTTTACTTGTCCTAACTAACACAGGCAGTGTAGAGAAGAGACATCACGGATGAGCTGGACTGCATAGACAGAACATTCAAACAAGTGACTTCTTTGAAAGAAGTCCCAAAGCAGATTGGCCAAGGCAGGAATAGCAGCCACCGTGGATCAGTGTCATTCTATATTTCTGCTTCCTTATCTCTAGTATCTGATTCCACCATCAAATTTGCCTCCAGAGTCAAGAAGACACCCATATTAGATGTCAAAAGAAGGAGGAAGAGCAAAAGAGAAGTGCTTCCCAGATGAGCAAGCTCTAATGGAGGGATTGCCTAAAAGACTCATCTAATCGCTTCCATTTACATCTGATCAGTCATCCCTCATTGCAAGGGAGCCGGAAAACTTATTATTTTTACTTGCTGTTGGTAGCTTTAATTAGGTACCCCAATTTAGACATGTTCTTAATCTTAATCCACATTCCTGCGCATGTGAACCCATTGTAAATAGGACTTCTTGAAGATGCTATTTTTAGTTAAAGTGCGACCAAATGATGCAAGGGCAGGTCTTAATCTGGCTTCCTGGAGGCCATTAAAGAAAAGGTCACCAGGAGAAGCAAAGTCAGTGGAACCCAGAAGCGAAAGCAGAGGACAGGGCCATGTGCTGGGAAAGCCAAGGAACCCCAAGGATCACCTACAGCCAGCAACCTCCCCTTCTCTTTGAGGAGAAAGCATGGCCTTGCCAATATCTAGATTTTGGACTTCTAGCCTCAAAATTGTGAGCCAATCAATAAATTCCCATTGCTTAGGCTATTTATGATACTAACTCAGGAACCTTCCTCGGGTGTCCTGCCACCAAGGTTAAAACCAGGATTCAGTTAGTAAGGAAAAGGGTGAATTGATATTGGATGGGAAATGAGGAGATGCGGGGGCTTCTCCTCCTGACGGGGGCGGCTGGAGGGGTTAGGAGGGCCGCACCTTAGCGGGGTTCGAGGTCGCGGCAGACGGCCTCGGGGGCTCTCAGGTGTGGAGGACGCACGGCGGGGGAAAGGAAGATGCCGCGGAGACTAGGTCTGTGTGCAAGTCCGATTTATTGAGGAAGTACAGTGGGTTATATAGGAGACGCAGAGGGTGGGCGGAGGCGGACTTGCGGTGGACTGCCGTAGCAGTTACTAGGGATGGGGGCGGGTATCAGGTTAGCTCTGCTGTCTATAGGGACGGGGATTGGTGCAGGCGGGTACTGCCTTCCGATAGGTGGTTGCGATTAGTTGCTAGGCAGAGGGCAGGCGGAGAGGCTAGGGGCGGGGGGAGCGACTAGGCAGGAGCCTACTATCTGAGCTTCTAGGACAGCTGTTTGAGGGGATAGGCCAACAAGGAGACTTTGCTAAAAGAAGGGAGCAAATAGGGATTTGCAATCAGAATATACCGCACAGGTTTGCTGGGTAAATTTTGCTCCTCTTCCTGCAAGGAGCCATTTCTGGTTCCAGCGGTCTATGGGCTAAACAGATGGGTGTTTAGAAAGACTCTGCCCCTAGGAAGGGGGCTTGCAATGCTGGACACCCCAGCCCCCTTTCTCATTACCTCTGACACATGATTCCCTACTCAGCCCTCACACTTTGCCCAGAACCTCTGCACACTCTTTTCCCAAGAGCCAACGTCCTACTGAAGCAAGGCACCTCTCCTTTCCCTCTTATTCCTCCTTTCAGCAGGATCTCCAACAACAGGGAAGCAGCCAGGAGCCACCCTATGGCTGCCTCCGTGTTCCCGGGCTCCTGGGAAGGAGCCACTCTGCCACTCACAAGCAGCAGCTGCTTTTCACCCCTTCACGGTTAACACTATAAAAAAAACACACTCTCCTGCCATCAGACCGAGCCAATTTCCAAGTCCTATTTGGAGTTAAAGCTGCTCTCTCTTTCTCTTCTGCTTGGTGTTACTAAATGCGCTTCCCTGTGGCACTCAGCAAAGGCCTGCAGTGAGAAAATAATGGAGAATTAACCTTGAACATAGGTATGGGGGTGAAAAAAACAGCTTTACCAAAATGAGAATAATAAAGGGCCAGTAATCACCCCCTTAAAGTTTGCTCTTTGGGGTGTCACCTGGAAAAAAACAACTGTGTTGGATTTTCCGATTTTATAATAAGACTTACTGCAGCCCAATCTTCCCTCTTCTTCCCACCCTCATGTCCAGGCAGCAACAGCAAAGAAGTAAGCTGGGAAAAATGAAAATCAGCACACACTGGCCCCTGGCCCCCAAGGTACCAGGCAGAGGAGGAAAGGGGCAGTCTTAACACAAGTGTGCACTGCTTCAGGAGCCAAGGCTGGCTCTCACAGCATGTCCTCTGTACACCAGTGTCCTGGTGTTTTAAGAACAGACTTTCCATAGTTTGGTATAATTCAGCGATTTCCATGCATGTCTGCTTGCCTCTTTTTGCTTTCTCTTGTTTCAATTTCATGGAATCTGATTCCCTCATATCCTTTTTTTTTTTAGGATTTGTTTTATTTATTTGTTTCTCCCCACCCACTCATTATTTGCATTTGCTGTGTCTGTTGTGTGCTGGTCTTCTTTTTATTTTTTCAGAAGGCACCAGGAACTGAACCCAGGACCTCCCATATGGGAGGCAGGAGCTTAGTCTCTTGAGCCACATCCACGTCCCTCTCATATCCTTCTTGTATGAGAAATTCTTGTTTACCTATTGAGGGGATTTTGATAATCAAGGGCAATGCTTCCCAAATGTTAATGTGCACACACATCTCTTAAGGTATCTTGCAAAAATGCCAAACCTGATTCAGTGGAAATGGGGCGGGCCCAAGATTTTGAATTCTAACAAGCTCCCGGGTGATGCCCATGTTGCCAATCCTTGGACCACACCTTCACCTTGGTGTGAGTAGCAAATACATCTTACTGGTTAGCAAGTGAGATCTGGAGGTACGTTTGTGACAGTAGGATCCAAAGAGCTATCAAGACCTTCTCGAAAGACCCTGTGACTTTTAGAATTGCTGATCCCCGCACCTCCAAAGATCATGAATCAAAGATGTACAGGCATGTTTGAAGTCAGAACACTGGGATAAATGAACCACCCATGCAACATCCAGTTGTATTTGAGTCATATGCATTTATTGTTCCCAGGAAGCACTGTTAACTTTACCTCAGTTATCTGCAGGTATCACTGCATTGTAGACCTGTGGAAAGTTGTGCTTGCAAGTGGCCTTCGAAGCAGAGGGGTCCAAAGAACCATCTGCTTCCTTCCTTCTGTGATATCACCAAACCATTTCATCCTCTGCATTTCAAAGGCTGATGATCCTGGAGAATCTAAGGCAGAACACAAGTTGCTCACCAGAGTACAAATCTGAGGACCTTTTCACTTTAACCTATCCCCACAAGGATCGCTTGACAAGGTCAGGACTAAAACCAGTGTGTGCCCAGCCCAGCATTGCTTTGCAATGCACCCATGTCCACATTCCAAGCATTTACCAGGCATCATGGGAAAAGGCCTCTCGACACTAGAGCATCCTTCAGAACCAAGCACTGAGTCTCTCTTCCTCCAAGCTTTTCTTACTCTTCTTCAAGACACTAGCTTCCTCCTTTTCTCCAGCTGTTCTTTATTTTATCTTTGCTCAACCTTTTGTATATGACACTTTCTAGTGCCTCCCCAATTACAATTGTATAACTCTAGTTTCCCTTGTCTCCACTGCTGACTTTGGAATGAGAAATACATGCTTTGGCCACATGAGGCAAGACTTTTCCCACTGTAGCCTCTCTTCCAGGTGACCTCAATCCCACTCCCACAGCTTCAATTACCATCTGCGTGCTGACGTATCCCACATTTCTATCTCCAACAAAGCTCTCATCAATGTTCCACACTCAAATATCCACAGGCCCATCAAATTCAGTGGGTACTGAATTGCACCGACCATCAAACCTGAAAGAAGGAAGGAAATACAGAGAGAACTTGCTCTTGACTTCCCTATCCCATGGAATGGCTGTGACCCATCCAGTTGCTGAAGTCTGGCATCTGGGAATCATCCCTCCCTCCTCCCTCGCATGCTCCCACAGCTCCATCAATTTCCAAGCCCTATAATGTCCATCACCTAAACAGCTATATAATCTGCTGGATTTTCAACTGTTTTAGGGTCTCCACACAACTGGTTCCTTCTGCTTTGAAACGTTTCCTCTTCTTTTTAAATGGCTCACTGTGAACAACCTTGAGATCTTCTTTGACTCTTCCACAGTACATGATTGCCTGTTGCTGAATGAGTGGCATGAGGAGGTGATAAATGAATGAGAAAGTGGGTTGTGAAAGGCTGTTGGTAAGGTGGGAGCTATCACCAGAGCTGTATCGCCCTTGGAATTCAAGTCATTTAGGCTACACCACTGGGAATGTTTTGCTCAGGAGAATGATTCCCAATTATTCCAAGAAAGAACTGCCGCCCATGACTCAGCAGAGCACAGCAAACTCTGTCCACTAGTGATGTTTTTCTCTCCAGAGATCATTTCCTTGCCAGTGAAAGTTTACCACGCAAATTCCCCTCTGACTTATTTCTGGTCAACAGGGAGAGCAGAGAGATTAGCGATTGTTTGGAAGAGGTTAATGAGCCCATGAACTGGCTGCTCCTGCAGCACCGGCCTCGTTTTTTCCTCCCTTTCTTTTTGCCTCTCCTCCTTCTGCCTGGGCTTCTCCTGATGCAAGAGTCTTTCTAGGTTGGTGAAATTCAACTCGATTTTCTAGAGGGCCTCATACCACATACCCCAAAATGCTTTACAGAAGCCGATAAATGATGTGTGATTATGTGAGATGAAGCAGTGGGTTCAAATCTCAAAGCTTGATTTCCAAGAACAGGGTCTACCTCTTGCCCACACACGAGCTGAAGGCGGGACAGTTCCTCGGCACCTCCAAGCCTCATGGTCTCCATGTGTGACCCTGATCCCTGTCCTCCTCGAGTATCCTCCTAGCCATTTATATAATAGCAACACTTAATAAATTCTCAATTGGGGATCCAAGAAAAATGCTATTACTGATAATAGCAATAACTTATCAACAGGTTTTTTTAGAGCTGTTTACAAACGTCTCCAAATTTTCTAGTGTTATCATCAGGGAAGAAGATGGGGCAGAGGGAAGGTGATAATGAATCAAAGAAAGAAGACCCTGCGACAAGTTGGGGTGAAGAGGCGTCGGCACCTAGATTTGGCAGGTAGGGATGACGAGAGGTGGGTCTGGGGAAGTAGGCAGCGCACAGTTCCAGCAGACGCTGGGAAGCCACTGTAGAGGTTCTCAGGTTTTTCTGAAGACCATGGTGGCCCTTAAAGTGTTGTAAGCAGAGGGGCAGCATGAGGAAGTTCTTCATTTAAGAACGCTCACTTTTGCTGCGGTGTGGAGATGGTACCTGAAACCAGAAGACAGGAAGTGGGGAACCCAGTCTGGGTCTGTGGCAGTGATTCCTGTACCAGACAGGGTGGCTTGGACTTAAAGAGCAGCAGCAGGGGTGGGGAAGGGTGGGTGGATTCAAGAACTAAAGAAACGGTCGGATCTACCCACCATGATCTCATCTAAGAAGGCTCAGCCCAGCAATCACGAAACACCACCTGCAGGAAGGCAGACGGGACAGCCAGAAAGACACGTGTCTTCACGTCAGAAAACCTGCATTTGATGCCTAGCCTTACAAATTAGCACTAGCTTCATGGATTTGGGGCAAATTACTTAATCTCGCTGAACCTCAGTTTCCCCAGCTGTAAAATGGGATAGTAATGATTGCCCTGCCTAATGTCCTAGGTAGTTGTGAAGCTAAAATCAAATAAGATAACCTGTGTGAAAATGTGCTTTGTAAATTGCCAAATGTGACTTAGTTGTAAAGAAGTCCTAACATCCTCCAGAGACCTGTTTGAAACAGACACAAAAGGAGCAGGCAGAAGAGGAAAGGAACTTTCCACTTCTCACCTGGGCCTCCTACCTGAGCCTTACTTGGCCTACCTTCATTTGAACTGGTCTGGGGCTTCTTTTTTAGGGCCCTTTAAATTTTGTAAAGCTTTTCATAGTCAGGAAACTTTGCAAGAACCGTTTCTTTGAGCATTTTTATTGAGATATATTCACACACCAGAAAATCCATCCAAAGTGAACAATCAATGGCTCTCAGTATAATCACAGAGTTGTGCATTCATCACCACAATTTCATAAAGTTAAAATCTAGAATATAGGTTACCAGGCGATGAAAGGCGGATAAAGAATGGGGAGCTGAAGTTTAATTTGTGCAGGAATCTTATTAGACACAGCAAAGACCAAAATCAGCACAGAGCTCACATATAAAAGCTTTAGCAAAAAATAAAGATTTCTCTGGAGGCTCTATATGTGCTTAAATGGCTCAGAGAGCTAAATTGTGAAATTACAAATGAGATGTAGATGGCATATTTAATTATACAGCATCATCTGCAGTGTCTCATACCATGTAAGAAATTTGAGAGACTGTTTATCTGGCACTGAACTCCAGGAGGAATCTAAAGAACCAAGCAGAGCATTCAGAAGACAGAGGATGCGTTTTTGGGGAAACCACGTGGCCTCCTCTGCCTGTCTTAGGCCTCCATTGCACTTTCTTCCTCAAATTTCCTAAAGCTCACGTGGGCTTCATTGGAACTGACTCATTGTGGAAGCGATGGAAAGATGACCCTTGTTCCACGGGTAATGAGACTGTGTCATAAAGCAATTATCAGACGCACTCCCTACTCTCTACTGGTTTGCAAGCACATAGGGTCCATAAGATCGTTCTGTGATACATATAACTACCTTGCAAGGCTCGAGGCTAAGACATGCAGTGGGAGATAGCTTTGGAGCAGGCAGACCTGGAATGAAATCCCAGTTCTGCTGTTGAGTGGCCTGAAACTGTGGGTAAGGGAACTTAACTGCCCCGAGCCTTGGTTTCCTCAACTGTACACTGGGGATAGCAATCCTGTGTCAGAGACTAGGTGTCACTAAATGAAATGATGTCTGGTGTCCACTTGCTGGAAGGACTCGAGGGCTAGTGATACCCTGTGTCTGTGGTAGGTGAGGCTTATAACAAAGGGCATCATGGAGGTCATTCAATCAGCCAGGGACTATTGCAGGGGAGCATGTACCCTCTGATTTCAAGACCAGCTCTACTGCTTCATCAAGTCCTGGGCATAGCTTAGGAGTGCCCAAGTCTAAGCCACTGTGTGCCAAGATGCAAATATTATTAAAGCAGCAACCTAAGACTTCTGCATTTCTCCAAGTAGAAGCCAAGAGGATCAGCCCCAAGCCCAGTTGGAGCAGCCAGAAGCAGGTTTCTGTCCCCACCCCTGTCCTTATCCTCCCTCTCCCTGCCTCGAGCCACAGGACCTCAAGACTTCGAAGGCCCAGAAGCCACTGGCCGGCTGACTTCTGCAGGCCAGGCTTGGAGTTGCTGACGCTGCAGCAGAGCCGGCTAAGCCCGGCACGCAGGTGTGCAGGAGGCACACGAGGAGAGAACAGATTGAGAAGTACTTTGGGAAGTCTCTGGCACAGATGCAAAAGCAGAAGGGAAAGTTTTCCCTGTGATCCATCTTCCAATCCCTCCCAGAAACTCAAGGAGAGGGATGTGGAATTTGAGAGAGGAAGGAGCTGTGCATTTGAACCTAGCAATGTTCTGTGCCTCCTCTTCAAATTCAGGCAGGGGAGGCTGTGATCTGGTGGTCACCATCAAAGCATCTTAATTACAACCTGCATGGAAACCCACAGCACCCACAACTACCAGGAATTTGTGATCTGACTATAGAAAGCACAGACGAGTTGAGCACACTTGACAAAACAAATATATAATACATCCATGTAACTGTGCACATGCATGTGCAAGCCTGTGTCAGGATGGAGGGGCTAAGGAAATAGGACACTACGCATTTTAATTCAATTTTACCTCCTAAATGGCATTAAAAGAATGAGGATGGGACTTGGAGAGAACCAAGCAATAGGACAAAGGCATAAAGAGGTTTCCTCCTGCTTTTCCTCATGCCACAAATACCCCCCAAGAAGAGTCTACAATAGCATTTCCTAAAATTTGTCCCGTTTTATAAGGCTTACAGGCACACACACAGACTGAAGTAGCTTTTCTCAGTTTGGGGAGGCACTGTTTGTTTAACCTACAATATTTGAGCTTGTCATAGAAATATACTTCAGGGAACCCTGCTTACCAGGTCCCATGGATGATCATATCAGAGGTCTTCGTAGGTTCTGCCCAATGTCTCACCTAAACCCATCAAGGAATACTTGTTAAACACTTGCTGTGTGCAGTGTATTCTACGAGGCTTGTCAGAAGGTACAAATAGGTCTGGTATTATTTTTTTCTACACCTCCAATCAATCACAAACCCCCACAGACTTATACTGGTTATAAACTATGGTTACAATCTGCCATCCCTCTTTCCTTATTGCCCGCATCACCTTTTGCCCAGAACTACAACTGATCAGCTCTCGTGCCATGTCTTCCCTGATCCCGACACCCCGCTTTCCTCAGTGTCCCTCATCAGCCTCCTTGAAGACCTCGGGTTTATATTTTTTCTAGCACATAGTATTAAAATAATTGGGTTTTGGATCTGCCTCTAACACCAAATTGAAAGACTTTGTCAGCCTGGCAGCTAACAGAACCTGCCTTCCGGTAGACTCTCACTCGAATGGCATTTGTGTTTCAATGCCTGGCCTCCATCACAGCCCATTTTACTGTGGGTTGCAATTCCTCCATACCTGGATGTCTCACCAGCGGACTGTGGCCCCTTGCAGGATAGGAGCTGATGCAGCTTTGAATCTCCAGTGCCTAGAACGACTTATGAATGAACGAACAGATGAATGAATTAATTCGTGAATGAATACATCTCTAAATTCCCTATAAGTTCTCTAAGGTGCCTTCTGCTTCTCAAATAAGAGTTGCTGTGTGTCACATGAGCCCCACAGATAATAAGAGCTGTTATATTTCACAGGAGGGAACGATGGCTGTCAGCTCGAAAGGCTGGGAGCGGTTCTAGAGAGACAATGTGACCAGCCCTGGCGAGGTGGGCATGTGGATGGAGAGAGGAGGACGTTTCAGAGGAATGAAGAGCAGAAGGAAGGGTTCAGTGGTGGGAAAGAGCTGACCCTTGGGCCACTGCGATTTTGCTTTTGTTCTCTGTCTGATCTATATGGAAAATGGAGAAAAGGCCTTGGCTGTTTTTCACCTTCACCTTCAGAATTCTCAGAGCTAGCACGTCACCTGATTTGTTCTTCCCACGTGATCCTTGAGAACGAACAATTCTGGAGTGGGTGAAGGGGTGTGCAGTAGGGTGACCGACTGTCCCAGTCTGCCTGAAGTAAAGGATTTCCCAGGACACAGAACTTTTTATACTAAAATCGGGGGAATCTGGGACAAGCCAGGAAGAGCTGGCCCACCTAGCCCTGGTGGACAGATGGAGAAAACCTGAAAGTAGCCCAAGGAAGATTTCAGAACCACTTGCCACCTCTTCCCTACCAGGAACCCTAATTCCTGATTTACCTCCTCCTGCAGGGACAAAAGAAAATGGTTTTACAACTACAGAAAAATGTTTCACTCTCTTCAAGAAGCTCTCTCTAACCCCTCCCCTCCTAATCTAGGTTAGATGCACCATCTCGGTGCCAGCATAAAAAAATTACTATCGTGCATTTACCAGTTCTTTTGAGGCAGTCATCTGTAGTCTATGTTCACCAAATAAACAGCTTAAACTCTTTGCTGGCAGGACTGTGCCTTATTTAGCCTTGAAGCCCCAGCTTATAGCCTAATGCAAGCAACCCAGGATATTTTATTTTAAGAACGGATGCATTTATTAATTGTGGATTGGTTTGTTAGATGGTTTGGATCACCCACAGGAACGCATGGAGCCATCCAAAAGCAACTGGTATAAACCTCCTCCGGGAAACCATCGATGCCATTTGCAGTCCCCCATGTCAAAAGGAAGACAGGCAGCTTTTGCTGTTGAGCAGAAATTCATCGTGTTCCACCAGGGTTTAGTCTCAGGAGCCGGCTCTCTAAGGCAGGAGGGCTCGCAAGCCTTAGGCCATGAGGCTGGGAGCTCCCTAGGCACTCCCCTGTTTCAGCAGTAAGCCAAACAGCTCCCACTAAATGGTCCCTGATGGTGAGGTGGCAGAGCTCAGCAGTAGCGGCCTTGCAAGCCTTCTCTGCAGACTTGTATGAGGCCTTGGCTCCACCGGGCCTTTTGGCCCCAAGCAACTCTTCCTACAGCATGCTGAGATTTAGAACTACTGCATTACCTTACCTAGTCACAATGTTTTTGCCCTCCCAAGACATTGATGTGGAAATATTATTTAATATACTGTCCATATATACATTTCCCCAATTATCTTAGTAATATTCTTTACAACATCAAGGATCATCTAATGGGGGAAGTGGATGTGGCGCAAGTGATTGGGCTCCCATCTACCATACGGGAGGTCCAGGGTTCGATTCCCAGGGCCTCCTGGTGAAGGCGAGCTGGCCCATGTGTAGTGCTGGTACAGCAAGATGACACAACAAAAAGAGATACAGAGAAGAGACAATAAAAGATGCAGCAGGCCAGGGAACTGAGGAGGCACAAGAGCTTAAGTGCCTCTCGGCCACTCTGGAAGGTCCCAGGATTGGATCCCGGGGCTGCCTAAAGAGAAGACAATTAGACACAGAAGAACGCACAGCAAATGGACACAGGGAGCAGACAATGGGAGGGGGGTGGGAGGAATAAATAAATCTTTAAAAAAAAAAAAATCACCTAATACATGTAACTGTCATTCTTTTAGTCTCCTTAATCCAGAAGAATTTCCCACCTGTTTTGTTTTTTGTTTTTTGTTTTTGGTCTTTCATGGCTTATAGTTTTGAAGAGTTCAGGCCAGACTCTTGTAGAGTGACCTGTAATCTACATGTGTGTGATTGCATCTTCATTATTAGATTTGTATTAGACATTTTTTGGTATGTGTACTATCTAGGTAATACTATATACTTCTCATTGCAGCATATTGTGAGGCTCATAAGACCATTTTGTCTCATTATTGAGAATGATCCTTTGTGGCATCAAACATTCAGGAAGTGAGAACTACTAAGACAGTCAGGTGGGGCATTTTCTTGTTACTTTGTTAAGGTTAAGGCAACCAAATTTCTCCCCATAATGTCGTGTTTATGTAGGTAAAGGTTACACTGAGATCTTGTGAACATCTTTTTCTCCCTCCATTGGTTTTTATCATCCATTGGTAATCTTTTCCTGAACCAATATTGCATTGGTGGCTGCAAAATGGTGAGTTTTCTCATTCTGTTTCTCCTTCTACATAAATAAAATAGCATTCTTCTGTAAAGAACACCACTCCACCTCTCACAGATATATACACTTTTTAAACTTGTTTTTTTGAAAGTCAGTTTAGACTCACAAGAAGTTGCAAAAATAGTACAGAGAGGTCCTGGGGACATACAAGCTTGTTTCCTCCAATGATGACATCTTACTTACCCACAGTCCATTAACAAAAACAAGAAACTAACATTGGCACAATACAAATAAGTAGACTGCAGACTTTCTTGAATTTTGCCGCTTTTAAATTTCTTTAGCATTTTTAGAGCAGTTGTAGGTCTACAAAAAAATCATTCAGAAAATACAGAGTTCCCACGTATACTCACTAAATACACACACAGTTTTCCCTTTTGTCAACATTTTGAATTAGTGTGGTGCACTTGTTACAACTGATGATCCAATATTATTATAACTATTAACTATAGTCTATAATTTACATTAAGGGTTGCTGTTTGTGTTGAGTAGTCAAATGTGTTTTTTTTTACATTTTTATTATGGTAATATATATACAACATAAATTTTCCCATTTTAGCCACTTTCAAGTAAACAGTTCAGTGGTGCTAAATACATTTACCATGTCCTGCTACAATCAACACCATCTTTTACCAAAACTTTTCCATCATCCCAGACAGAAACTCTACCAATTAAGCATTCACTCCTCATTCTCCACTCCCATCCCTGCCCCTGCTAACCTGTATCCTAATTTCCTAATTTTAATTATTTTTTTATTTTATTTTTAAGCAGTTTTAACGAGCTACCTTCACATACTTTATGATCCATCCAAAGTGTACTATCAATGTCTCTAGTATAATCACAGAGTGTGTTTCACTTTGGACTTGTATTTATCATTGTGTTATAATCTATTCCCATTATATTCTTTTTTTCTTAATCGTGGTCTATACTTTACATTATGGTTAACACTTTGTACATACAATTTCATAGGTTTTGACAAAATGTATACTAGGCTGTATCCATAATTGTAATATCATGTATAATAATTCTAATGTCCCAAAAATGTACCATGTTCCCGCTCTCTTCCCTCCCCATCTCCTTGGAACCTCTGGTGACCACTATCTTTATATCAATGTTGCAAGGTCTTCCATTACCGCAATAATAATGTCTACTTTGGTGCATAACTGCATTCCCTCTTTATGTTTGTTCATTCCTCAATCTTGAAGATTTGGGGATGATGATGCCCACTCTGCTTCTGACTGAGAAGGGGCTTAGATTCCATGGGTCTTGCTCACAATTGCATATACTCTCCATTTTGGGGGGATGGGGTTATCTATCATCACATTTTGTTTGTTGTCCTGGGCAAGTCTGATGACCTGGAGAGTAGGTAGGTGTTTGCTGCAACTCTGCTGAGATTCAGGACTCAACCAGCTTATGAACAGATGGAAGATTAAGTCTGAGACTTATATTTAATGAATATAGTGCTAATTATAGGTTCAAATGAAAGGGGCAGAACAACCA
This sequence comes from Dasypus novemcinctus, assembly GCF_030445035.2. Classification (NCBI taxonomy): domain Eukaryota; kingdom Metazoa; phylum Chordata; class Mammalia; order Cingulata; family Dasypodidae; genus Dasypus; species Dasypus novemcinctus. The sequence goes on along the minus strand of NC_080699.1, from coordinate 36,819,167 downwards.
AGCGTAAGGAAGTTATAAATGATTCTTACTCTGGTATACTGGGGAAATAGATGAAGATATATTCCAAGGTAAGGCCCACTGATGGGGTGCTGATTTCCTGGGGTTGTCTGCTCTGCCTACAGTGTCCACGTGTCTCTAGAGCATCAGAAGCACCCCTGCTTGAGGCACCGTTTACTGTGGCAGTTGGTGAGATCCTCCTGGGACGCACATAAGCATTCCAAAATGACCTCCGACTCCCTTTATATCTCTTAGCCATAAAAGCTCTTTTTATTTACTATTTCCCCCTTTTGGTCAGGCTCTTTTTCCAGGTAGACTGCTGGTCGGCACTTGGCAATAACCCCTCAGTGCCAGGGAGACCTGTCACCAGAGTTCATGTCCCACTCCCGGGGGAAGGCAGTGAGCCTATATGATGAGTCTGTCTTAGAGAAAGGCCATGTTGAGTAACAAGGTTTCCAGAAGGTGACTCTTAAGCAATATATATTACTAGGCTAAGTTTCAATTTTACAAGAATAAGGTTCCCAAGTACAAGTATTAATATCAAGGGCCTGGCATATTGATCTGTCCTCTTTCACTAGGCACTGCCTATGTACTTTAGAGACCCTTGCCACTTTATTAGAGAATGTAGCAGGACTCCTCAGGATGAGAATTTAATATTTGTTTGTTATTGTGTGGGTCTGCACCCACAGAGATAGCACCTCGTGACCACATGATCACGTTCACACTCCATAGAGGCATGCTCTGGGTGCATCTTTCCCCACACATACCCCTATTCCTGAACCCTGCACCGGTGATTCTCCCCGGCCACAGCTGTATCTTTTCTGTAATCCAAAACCTCCCAAAAAACAAAGCCAAAATTTTTCTTGTATTATGTCTTTCATCACCATAAGATCTATTATCTTTTATGTATGTTTACAGTTTCTTCTGTATGTTTCCCAAGTGTCCTTTTTTTTTTTTCACTTTATTTTCTAAGAAGCTCTAAGTGACAGAAAAGTCACATCAAAATATAGGGGATTCTCATATACCCCATCCCCTCCCTCCTCACATTTTCCCTTATTAATAACACCTTAAATGAACATGGTACATTTGTTGCAATTGATGAACAAATATTGAAGCACTGCTACTAAAACAGGCAATAATTTCCATTATGGTTTATACTTTACACAGTACAATGTTAGAGATTTTGACAAAAAGCATAATGACCTGTATCTGTCACTGCAAAATCATGCAGAACAATTCCAGTGCCCTAACAATGCCCTGCGTTCCACCTATTCTTCCTTCCCCTTCCCCTCAGAATCTATGGTAACCACTAAGTTTCAATTTTTCAAGAATAAGGTTTATAGGTACATAATTAATATGTTTATAGGTACATAATTAATATGCATTAATATGGAGAACTTGGTATATTGGTCTGTTTGCTTTTATTAGCCATTACCTATGTACGCAAAAGATTCTTGCCCCTTTATTTGAGAATGAAGCAGGACTCCCCAGGATGGGTGTTTAATGTTTTGTTGTTTGCTGTGTGGGTCTCCACCACTGAGATAACACCCCGTGATGAGAGCAACACTTTCATGTTCCACAGAAGTCTGCCCCAGGGGCGCCCTGTCCCACCATCCCCCCACCACCTACGCCCCGCACCAGTGATCTTCCCCTGCCATATTTGTCAAAAGAATTTCTAACTCTTTTGAATGTCACAGTGTCTCAAACTTAGCCAGTGAGAAGCCCTTTCAGCCAGCAACTCTGTCCTTCTGACGAGCCACATCAGGCTTTGGACTATTCTTTACTTTCCCGTACAAGAACAGGTCCCAGGCTTACCTGGTATTTTCCCTGCCCCAGGCCTGTAATTAGCCATCTCTCCACAGAGGCCTGCTTTCTTTTAGTGGGGAATGGTATTTAGAAATGAAGATTTGGGTGCTGGGTGAACTAATTACTACCAGGATATTGTTTCTTCTCTTTCAGTGGACAAAGCTGAGTACAGTCAGATAAGATCTAACTCCAACCCAACTGCACAGAGCTCTCCCTCCCCTTTCCCTATTCTGTACTTGCATGGCCTTTCTGTCTGGTTCTTAAACCACCCGTATATTTTACTCATTTGCTCAGCCCTGCAATACACCCAATGCAGTTTGGAATTACTCTATGAATACCACTAGCAACAACCAAACTATTAAGTTCAAGATAGCTTTACGGTTCTTTTATTCCTTAGACTATAACCTGCTAAGGACGTACAATCAGAACACGATGCTGAGATGCTTTTGAATTCCTTTTTTCTGAATGGGTATGTTATCAATTTGCTATATAGAGAGGTTCCTTTGTTTCATTTTGTATTCAATTTTTTATAGTTAATCTCATTTTTTAAATGTGATGACCTATATGTAACATAAAATTCTTCATTTTTACCATTTAAGTGTACAATTCAGTGATATCAATGGTACTGGCAATATTCACCATCCATTACCAAAACTTTTTCATCATCCAAACAGGAGCTCTGTATCTCTGAAGTAATTACTCCTCAACTCCTCCCCAAAGTGTCTGGTAAACTCTAATCTTTCTGCCTCTAAGTATGACTCTGATGTGCCTACATGTGTGTTTGTAACACATGGCGATGTGTCTGTGTTGGAGCATGTGTACAAGGCATCTCTGCTTGGTCTAGGTATTTCATATCTAGAACATTTGCCTTTTTGTGTCTGGCTTATTTCCTCCACAAAATGTTTTCAAGGTTTATTCCTGTTGTAACATGTTTGATAACGTCATTCTTCTTTATGGCTGGATAATATTCCATTGCATTGATAGACCACATTTTATTCATCTGTTCATCTATCAGTGGACACCTGGCTTATTTCCACCATTTCTCTGGAAAAAATGCTGCTTTGAGCACTGGTATATAAGTGTCTATATTTAGTTTTAAGATTTGTTCTGTATTCACCCTTACTGATGTTATTTTATTTTTAGATACATAAAACATTTATATGATTTATTAGTCAAAACAATGTAAAAGGTATACTCAGAGAAGTCTCACTCCCATCTCTAACCTTGTGGCCCAGTTTCTGCACATGCCCTGAGAGGTAACCATTTTCATGAGTTTCTAGTTCATCTTGCCTGATTTTCTTTTTCCTTTATGAAAAAAGAAGCAAATAAGTACATTTCCTTGTTTCCCTTTTTCTTGTACAAAGGTAGGGTACTATATGCACTCTTTTAAACCTTGTTTATGCTCTTAACAACAGATCCTAGACAACAGTGTATTAGCTCATAGGATGCTCTTCATTATTCTTTACATTGTGTGTATTCTATTCTGTCCATGTGCCATAGATTAGTCAACATCCCCCATATAAGTGGGTATTTAAGTTGATTTCAATATTTTGTTACTATAAATAATGTCACAATAAATAACCTTATCATAAGTGGTTCAAATATGCAGAAATGTATTTCAGGGTAAATCCCAACAAGAAGAAATTCTAGGTCAGGGGTAAATACATAAGTAGTTTTGATAGTTATTCCAGATTTTTCTCTATGGAGACTGACCATTTTGTGCACTCATTGGCAATTTATAAGAGTACCTGTTTCCCACAGCCACAAAAAGAGCATATTGTCAACATTTTTAATTCTGCCTATCTAATAGGTGAAAATTTTTATCTAAGTGTAATTTTGCTTGGCATTTCTCTCAGGCATATGGTTAAGAAACTTTTTTTTTAAAGATTTATTTATTTTTATTTATCCCCCCACCCTCATTGTCTGTTCTCTGTGTCCATTCACTTTGTATTCTGTGGTTCTGTGTTTGCTTGCATTCCTGTCAGCAGCACCCGGAATCTGTGTCTCTTTTTGTTGCATCATCTTGCTGCATCTGCTCTCTGTGTGTGCAGCACCACTCCTGGGCAGGCTGCACTTTTCTTGTGAGGGGTGGCTCTCCTTGCGGGGCACACTCCTTGCACGTGGGGGTCCCCTACGTGGGGGACACCCCTGTGTGGCACGGCACTCCTTGCATGCATCAGCACTGAGCATGGGCCAGCTCTCCACATGGGTCAGGAGGCCCTGGGTTTGAATCCTGGATCTCCTATATGGTAGGCAGATGCTCTATCAGTTGAGCCAAATCCCCTTCCCAGGTTGAAAAGCTTTTTATATGTTTAAAGACCATTTGTATACATTTTTGTATGGAGTGTGTATTTGAAGCTTTTGCTCATGTTTCTTTCTCATTTGGAGATTTCTTGATTTTTAATTGTGCTGTATATACCAGGGAAATATTAGCCCATTATATATGAGCTATATTGCAAATATTTCCACCAAGTTTATTTGTATTTTGACTTTGTACTGCTTCTTACCATGTAAAAGTTTTGTTTTCAAATATAATCAAATTTATCAATCTTTTCTCTGGATTTCAAGACATGATTAGAAAAGCTTTCTCCATACACAGATTATAAAGAAATTCAGCCATGTTTTCTTCCAGTACTTGTATGGCTTCTTTTTTTTTACATTTAAGTCTCTGATCCGTTTGGAGTTTATTTTGAGATATGGAGTGAGATATGGATCCATTTTTATCTTTTCCCAAATGGCTATCCAGTTGTCCAACCACTTATTTAAAAGTCCATCTATTCCCTAGAGCTTCTTTAATTTGAAGGTCTTCTACATCAAGGAGTCATACAGTCAACATTAACATGTCAAAACAGAAACCAACACATACAGAATTTTCCCTCTGTGTCTGTTCAATATGATACTGTCAAGCCCTGAGAGGAAAGGAAAACTCTGCTGGTCTTTACTGAATAAAAGAACCAAGCTTTAGGAATCCAGCATTTCTAAACATATATTTGACTTAATATTTTTAAAGAAATGCATGCCAACGACACAAATTTCAATGGTGTGAAAAGCTGTACTGTGAAAAATAAAATCATCCTCTTAGATTATAGATTCTCCAGAAGCAACCACTATTGCCCATGCCTATGTACCATCCACAGGTAATATATCCTGTGCAGAAGGGAAATGAGAGAGGGGTCATGTGGGGAGAGAGAGTGAGAACTGCTTTAAGTGAAAGTGGGTGAGGGTCAGCTACACCTATTGAAAGACCTTAAGTGCCAAGCCTGGGCATCTGTTATAGCACCCATCTTCCAATGACCCTCCCTGGGTTCTGTATTTTTATTATTTACTGAGATTTTCATCTCATCTACAGGTGAGAACTTGAGGTTCAGAGAGGCACAGTGATTTGTCCAAAGACCTCAGCTATCAAGAAGAGGACCTGGGATTTGAACCCAACTGCCCCTCCTCTGTACCCTTAGGCAGCCTGCAGGGAGTGAGTGGTCCCCACATGCAAACCACATTCAAATGGCTCCTTGGGGACTCTTGGAGGCTCTCTAAGTGCAGGATTGATCCCCCTCTCCCCACAAAATGATCTGGCCATCTGAGAAAAGGGAAATCCAAACTATGCTGAGAAATGAACATACCATGTAATATTCATGTGCTACTCAGTGCGGAGCTCCTGAAGGTGGTATGGGTGGCTCATGTGACACCAAATTCTCCATCCTCAACACTTTGAAATTTTTCTGAAAGCTCTGCTACCAGGAGAAGGGGGAAAAATCATAATAAAAACTTGATTGAGTCAAGCAATATTAGCAACTATGACTCAAAGATACATGGGGAAGGGCAGATCTGTTGACTCAGAAGGGTCTGTTTCTTAGTCATTTCGCAGCTTTTGCCACACTTTAATATTTTAGAGAAAGAAAATGATTTCCTAAGTGGGGGTTGGGGGTGGGGTAAAAGAAATGATTGTAACAGGGGGATGGGGGATTTGCTTCACAATAACAGTTCATGACAGCATGCAAGGAAAATATAGAGGAGAAAGCATTATTATGCTCTTCTGGAGAGAGGGTTTTTGACTACTGAAGTAGATGGGTGTCAATTTCTGTATATTAAAACATTCAAAACACAGCTCCCATTCTCACAGAAGTTCCCTGCTATTGCAGTGGAAATTTATTTTTTTCGCATGTTTACAGATGACAGACTCTGTAGAATTAGACATGATAAAAAGGGGAGGGGGTTGCATCTCCTCTGGGAAGTGCGCAGGTTGTCCTCCATTCCCTGGGGATTTTACTGCATCCGGAGTCAGGTTCTTTAAGTGCTCCATTCCTTGAGAAGCTGGTATGTTTGATCAGACTCTCCAACAAGCACTTCACTGGAAAACTGCAGAGATCTAGTTCACAATCAAACCCATGTATTCCCACCCCATCCTCTTTCACTATTCCCAACTTCGTAACCATAAAAGACTTTGGAGGCACTGGGATTCAGGACTTAGTACCTGAGCTTGACAGGACTTCCTTCTATCTACTCTTTGTTCACCAACTGCAGCCTGTGCTTATCTTGCCAAGAGGCTGTCAGCTGATAGAATGCCCATGCAACCAGCTGTTTGCTCAAGGAGAAACTCCATCCCAGCGCCACCTCTGGCTCTCCAGCCTCTCATGATGTCTCCTGTTTTTCTTCATCCTTTACCTAATACTCTTCAACTCCCACTCTGCTCAGATTCTAGCCAAGGAAACATGCTGTTCCCACGCAGGTATATCCTTCTGCTCTTCCTCAAAAGGCTTCACCCTCCTTCCCATTTGAAAATTCTTTGAAAAATCCCTGAATTTGTGTAAATCTCACTTGAGTTTTCCAAATGTTTCAAATTACTCCATTCTCACCCCTTAGCATCTGTTTCCCCCTCTGTCTCCTAACATATTTTTTAGGCACTCTCACGAAGAGACACAGAAAACTGACGTTTGTGTAATGTTTTACAGTTGGCAAAGCATTTTCACATCGGTTTTCCTACTTGATCTCCACAGCAAGCCCCAAGGTAGGGATGGCAGAAATAATTACTGGTCCCATTTTAGAGATGAGACAACTAAGGCCCAAAGAGATGAAGTGGCTGCTAGGAAGTGACAAAGTCAGAGTCAGACCTTATTTGCAATTTAGGCTCTATTATCCATAAAGCGTGTACCCCAGCCCTTAGCCCGTATACTCGCAGTCACATGCATACACACGCATGCACACACGAGTCTGTCCAGATAGTTGTAATTAGTTGTAAGCATGTTTTAATCTGTTTTTCTAATGTGTTTGTTCTGTCTTCCCTTTAATCAATAAGGTCCCCATAGACCAGAGCCCAGAGTGGTTCTCTGTGCTTGGTGATAAGAGCAGAGAAGAAAATCAAATAAATTCTTAAGGGCAAAGCTGGATAAAGGTTTCAGGGTGCACGACGCTGTCGCATCTGAAATGGGAGACTTAGGTATTAAGAGCTAAGGCAGGTGGGCTCCCCGGTGTTTTCCCCGTTTACTAAGTGTAAGTGGGTTTTTTATATTTTATTTCTTGGAGCAATTTCCATTCCGTTCCATCTACAGAGCTGAATGAATCAGCTCTGTGGACTCCATCCCAGCCATCCACCCTCCCGGCGACACAAAAGCCTGTGTACATGAAAAGCCCCCATAGCGGGCATATAATTATCATCAAACTGCAAACCCATTTCTCAAGGATCCTTCCCCATTGCTAGAGAGCCAGATTAATCAGCACCGCTCACTGTGGTTCTTGCATCTCTTAATTTACCACCAAACACTCCTTGTCTCCTGAGAGGAGCTGTTTTGTTACGTGTAATTAGACCATGTACGCAATCCTATGTGGGACTTGTTATTTTGGCACAGGAGGATTACGGCGCTGTCTCCAGGTGGGGAACGGTGACAGGCTGGAAGAACAAAGGTATGCCGCGCTCATTTGCAACCCTCCGCCGGGGGCGCAGGCCGGGATGGGGAGGCTGTGGGCTGCAGGCTCCCGTGGGCGCCTCTCCTCGGACTAATCGTCTGGGGCCCAGAGGCTCGGGAGGTAATGGGTGAAGCATATGGAATCGACTGCCTCAAAGGCTGTCCGCCTCCCGGGAGCAAGGCCAGCAGCGGCCGCCGGGGCAGGGACTGCGGGACCTCTGCTTCCTGGGCCGGGAGGGGACCAGGACACCCGTGTCTGATCTCAGGGAATGAAGAAGTGCCCGGGCTGTGGGGAATAAGGGCCACTGAGGGCCCAGAGCCCCGACCCTGGGACCGTTCTTTGTGAACGCTTGGTCTCCGCCTAACCCTCAGCATCTCCTGAAATGACCTTCTCGAAGCTCTGTTACACCAGAGGCAAAGCGGGAAGACAGCGGGCGCTGGAGCCCCTTCCGAGCCTGTCTGAAAAATCTCATCCCTAACTTGCTTGGAGCCTCCACTCGCCGCTCTCGTTTGCTAGAGGCAGCTGCAGAGACTTAGAGCCCATCAGGAAAAAAACAGACTAAATTCCCATTGTCCCTCGGCTGGCTTTATTTCCCTGTGAATGGTGAACAGGTAGGGTCTCACCGATGACGTAGGCTCAAGTGTTTCACACAAGCAAGAAGCGCGATGGGCAGACGGGAAGAAGATGCTCGTTGACACCAACCTCTGGATGATTCCGGGAGCTGGGAGCGGGAGACAGGCCTTGGGTCAGAGATCCTGGCTCCTGGCCCGTCTCTTACTAGCTGCGTGACCTTGGGCAAGTCACTTCACCGCCTGAGCCTGAATCTTGCCACTCGCCTGAGAATGCTAATAGCTACCGCGCCTGACCTGCCTCGCAGGGCCTGTGTGAAGCTCCAGTGAGATAATGGGCCTGAAAGAGCTTTGTAAATCATAGTCCACTCGACAAAGGAAAGCCCTCGTTATTCATAACAGTGTCTCTCCCCGCAGATAATAGCCCTGGTCTGCGAGCCGGGGTAGTCGGCTCTCCAGCAGCGCCTATCTCGGTTCCGGCGGAGCCCTCTGTGCAGGAGCAACTCTCAGGAGCCACCGGCGTGTGCCCGTCACTCACCGGGCGACGTCTCTGGGGACGGCGGTCAGGAGGTGCTGGGGGAGAGGAGACGCAGCAGCCCTTCCCTCAGGTTTGACACAGCGTAATTGCTTTGACATATGATGGAATTTGTCCTCGCACGGGTCAGAAAAATGTCCAATCCTGATGCTTTTCATCTAATTCCAATTACAGTCATTAAAACCCTTCCTCCTGAGTCAAACCTTTCCAAAAAGCCACCCATGACAGCCCATTATAGATGAGTTATTTATAGCGGCGCATGTTAATTTTACAGTACCGCAGACGAGTGATTCATGGCTTGGCATTAGTGAGAGACGTCGCTCACCGGGCAGAGTGATCCCTGACATAACAAGCAACCATCGAATCTCTGCAGGGACAATTCAAGGCCCCTGACTCCCAGGCCAGGAGGTGCAGAGCAGGACGACCGGAAGCTTTGCCTTGGCCCGTTCCACCCAAGGAGACCCTCTGCGCAAAGGGATGGTGCAATTGGCGGTGGGAGTGGAGTGTCACATCTGCAGGATTTCTGATGGAGATGACCTTTGGCCTGGCCCAGAAGTGCAGCTTTTCCTTCCTGTACCCACATCTATTTGTGTGGGCATGCTCAAGACCTCCTGTGATTGGCTGCCATTCAGTAACTCCAAGGGGAATTCTGAAACTCACCTGGACTTGATGGAAAAAGACGTCTCTGGAGCCAGCAAGAGCCCAGCATCCTTTTATCCAAACTGCTTCAACCTTGGGTTCGTAAGTGCCACTCTGAGCGATCAATATTGGGCCTCTTGATTCTCTGTCTATTTGTAGCTGAATTCTCCCCTTGATTAAAAATTCACCGAGGCAGCCTGATGTGACATTTACGAGTTCCTGAAGTCCATAAATGTTGAATGTTAGAAATTAGTACCGAATTGTTTAGATGATAAAAAACAGGCAAGAAAGGGGTTTAATACACAACACTCCTTTACTTTTATTGTCTAATAGGAACTCATGAGTAGTGGATCTAAAACTTCATACAAATCACCTCCATTTTTTCTTACTTCGCCCAGTCTTTAAATAAAACTATCTTCCAAATGAAGATGAATTACGCTCAATGAATTTAAAATCAACCATCTTCCTTATTTCCTTCTAACTTGATAACAGTTTGCAAATTAGTGGCTTGCAGAAGTTCCCTGCTCTATTTTAATAGAGACTATGACAATAAATACTGTCATTCATGCAACAGTAGCTCTGTAATCCAAGGGAAGATAGGTTGGTGAAAATAAACCTTGTGACTTCATTATTTTGGAGTTCTACCACAGGACTGTTTCACACTCTACCCATAAATATTTCTTTCAAGTAATTTTCTATCCACATCCCAGATCTTTTTCTAAGCACCTCTTCCCTTCTTTTAAGTGACTTCTTCAGTCTTCTTCATAAGAGTCTCTCTGTAGACCTTTCTGGGCCATCGATCACAGTTTAAGGAGCATCACACACTTAGTGGGAGACCTGATCTAGTACCAAATGACCCTGTTGGCAGAAGAGGTTTGGGGCATAAAAGATGGAGGGGGAAGGAAAATGGAAGTTCTCTCAGTCATCAACATGCTCACCAGATAGCCGATTATACATGGAACATTTCCTGATGCCTGATTTCAACCCAGGGGATTCCAGGAAACAGTCAAGAAGAGTGGTTCCCAAATCTGACTGCCTAGCATTATTGCCCAGAGTGTTTTTCAGAAAAATATAGATATTTCGGGAAGCGGAGGTGGCTCAAGTGATAGAGCTTCTGCCTACCATATGGGAGGACCTGAGTTTGATCCCTGGGCCTCCTGGTGAAAAAGAAGAAAAGGCGTGCCTGTGCGGTGAGCCAGGGCCCGTGCGAGTGCCCATGTGGCAAGCCACTGCCCGCACGAGTGCATGTGTGGTGAGCCAGTGCCTGTATAAGTGAGTCACATGGCAAGACGATGATGCATCAAAAGAGAGACAAGGGGAGAGTCGAGGTGAAGCGCAGCAGAAACCAGGAACTGAGGTGGCACAATTGACAGGGAACCTCTGTCCATTGGAGGTCTCCAGGATCGAATCCCTGTGAATCCTAGAGCAGAGAAAATGAGAGGAGAAGACAACACAGACAGCAAAAACAGCAGGGCGGGAGGGAGGGAAGGGGGCGGAATAAATAAATAAACAAATCTTAAAAAAGACATTTCGTATTTCTCACCCCACAGCCCCCCTCCCCCAAAGCACACACAGTTCCCCTAGATTCTGATTCAGTTAGTATGCATTTTTCAAACTCCTCAGGGAACTCCAAGGCAGAAACAGGTTCAGGAAATTTTTTGTAGAACAAACGTTCAAACTTTAATCTGTCTCAAAACCACCCACAAGGATTATTAAAATACACACTGCTGGACCCCATCCCCAGAACTTCTGATTGGGAAGGTCTGCGGTGGGGCCTGAGAATTTGCATTTCTAACCAGCTCCCAGATGATGCTGATCAGCAACCACACCTTGAGGACCACTGCCCATGGGGGCTTGCTAGAAACGAGAGTCAACTGTAGGTCTCCTGTCTACTGTAGACCCAATGAGCCCGAGCCTACCCTTGGTAAAGTCCTCCAGTGGTGGCTGCAGGCTGGGAAGCACTGCACTTGAAATCTTGCCTCTCTTGCCATGTCCAAGGTCATGGTGGGAGACCTGGTGTCATGGACTTGGGGCTGGAGTCCTTTGTGATAAAACTCCATCATTTCACCTCTAATGGTCCTACTACCTCCTAAATAAAATGGAGAGACTAAGCTAAAAAAAAAAGGAAAAGAAAAAACAGAAAACAAAACTGTTCTCATTCTTTCATTCCTTTGAATCTGATTTGGTCATTTCCAAGTATTGAACTGTGTAACTATATCCAGAATAGATTCTTAACACAGGAATCTAACTTCACATTAAGATTCATTTCAGTATCAGACTGACTAGCTCCCTGAACCAGGATCTCCAGCAATCCCAGCTCCTTCTGCATTGCTATTGCTCTGGTTTGCTAGACAGTAATTCAACAGTGGTGGAAATTCATTTCCTGGATTCCATAGCCAAGAAGCATGGACCCCTCATTTGCCACCAAACACCCCTCTTTCCCCTCCCTCACTGCCTCTACAACAGCTCACCTTCCACCAGCCCTTCTTTCTCCAGCTGGGTCTGGTGTTAATCTTTGACCTCCAATCTCCCTAACCCCTTCTCTTCACATTGGGCCAAGCATATTACTCATCTACACCCTGGCCATGGCTGTTTCATAATCCCTTTGCCCAAGAACAAACTTAAGTTGATTGCATTTTCAGTCAGATCATTATGTTTTTTCTCAGCTAAACTGGGGTACCTTGATAGTACAGAGATAAAGGAGAAAGGTTGTATGGAAATCTTTGAGAGTAGATGGATTCAGATAATTTCTCCATTTCATCGTAGTTACTAGTGTAAGCACAGCTAGAGTGGAGGATCCTACAATTCCTCTAATCGAATGCAAAGACTCGGGCATTGAAACGTTAACACAAGAATTGCCATTGCTTTTGAGAGCTGTAAAGTCTATTTTTTCATAGCAATAGGATGCATATATCTATGGCATTTTTCAGTAAAAAAACAAAGTAGTCAAAATCCCACAATAAGCAAGTGTTTAGAGTTTTTTTGACACTTTCTGAGCAATAGGCAAACCATCAGAACTTAGCTTTCCACCTCCCCACCCCCCATCAAGAGGGACTAAAGCTGTAGTTCTTCAACTTCAAGGTACTCACATATCCCCTGAGGATCTTGTTAAAGTGTCAATGCTGATACATGGAGATACATATTAGCATGACCCCAAAATTCTGTATTTCCAGAAAGCTACTAAGGGAAGTCTATATTGCTCATCCACAGACTATGCTTTGAATTGCAAGGATCCTATGGCAACTATTTTGGATCTGTGGTTTCTGAAGTTCACTGATGGCTGACCTTTAAATTCTATGATTGGCTTTGGATGGATGTAGCTCTCCTCTGCCAGCAATGGTGGACATTCGAGAGACAAGAAAGCTTGACTCCATTCCTTCAGGCTCTTAACATTGCTTGAGCTTGGAAGAGGCCAGTGAGATGAAGCCAAGGCAACCAGTTTCCTGTAGAATATGGGGTCTGTCCCAGCTCACTCTTCCTCACTGACATGGAAAAAGTGAGTACAGCAACCAGTAGTTTAAATGTTTGAACCTAATAAATGTCCATTCTCTACCTTATCCATGTGCATGGAAATAGACCCTAAGCCTGGGCAGAGAGCTCAGATTTCTTGCCTGGTTTTGGAGGGCACTGGGGACTGTGTAACTGTTACTGTGGAATCCACAAGAAGAGGCAATCGTGGCGTCTGATATATTGTATTGAAATTTCCATGGTAACCTATGAGAGCTTCCATTTCCAAATTTTTTTAAAGATTTATTTGTTTATTTGTTTATTTATTTCTCTCCCCCTCCCCTTCCACCCTGGTTGTCTGTTCTCTGTGTCTATTTGCTGCATCTTCTTCTTTGTCCACTTCTTTTGTTGTTAGTGGCATGGGAATCTGTGTTTCTTTTTGTTGCGTCACCTTGCTGTGCCAGCTCTCCATGTGGGCAGCGCCATTCCTGGGCAGGCTGCACTTTCTTTTGTGCTGGGCAGCTCTCCTTATGGGGCGCACTCCTTGTGCATGGGGCTCCCCTATGCGGGGGACACCCCTACGTGGCACGGCACTCCTTGCACGCATCAGCACTGCGCATGGGCCAGCTCCACACGGGTCAAGGAGGCCCGGGGTTTGAACCATGGACCTCCCATGTAGTAGACGGATGCCCTAACCACTGGGTCAAGTTTGCTTCCCCCCATTTCCAAATTTTCCACACATTGGGACCACCTGGGAGCTTCAGAAATTGCTGATCATGATCCACCCCACCCCCTAGGATATTATGATTTAATTGGTCTGGGATATCACCTGGGCTTTAGAATTTGTCTAAATGTACAGACAAGTTTGGGACTCACTGCTGTAGTGAATATTGGTTAAGTACAGGGAATGAGGTAGGAGAAAAACCGTAGTACTCTGAGGACTCAAGAGAGCTGTCTCTCAATAGAGTGTTTTGTTTTTGTTTTCAGGAGTATTTCCTTTGGGGATAAATAAATAAATAAATCCAAGCAATATCTGACCATGAATTGCTCAGTCTCCTTTTTGGTAAAAATACAGGTTTTAGAGAATCCATTCTACCATTCCTTTAGGTGCATAAATGAAATTCTGAAAAGTAAGTCAGATCATAAGCTTGGATGCTCTTATAAAAAGTATTTAAATAAGGCTACACCTAGTTAGCAGCTGCCAGCTAAAGGCTCATAGAGCAGATGGAAAGACATATTCCGGGTTGTTCTCTTCGTCTTCTAACAAGTGCCTGAGAAGCTTTCTAGGTTCTAAAAGACTAGGATGGAAATTTTCATGTTCTGGGTAGACTTACCAGGTGATTGGGAATGACAGATGAAGAGGAGCCAAGGAAATATTGCAAAGATTGTGAGGCCAGATTGAGGACTGATTGTTAAACTAAGGGTATCTTTTCACCAAGTATTCTTAATGTTTCTAAATGCCTTTCAAATTGTGCTCTCATTTGCAAACATCCTAACATTTTTGACCAAACTCTTGTCATTGCTGACTTAAACTAATGCAGCACACTCTCAATTAGTTTTCTGACCTGGATCAAGTAGCATTCCCATCCCCAGAGACATCCGGGGTCTCTCCTCCACACTGCTGCCACAGTGATCCAATCACACAATCTGCTTAGAAACCTTCATGCTTATCCTATCAATTGCAAATAAGGCCCAGGATTTCTGCCAGGACATATTTTGCCTCTTCTTATCTATCAAGTCTCCTTTTCTACCGCTTTCTCTAACACGACACAGAAATACATCTAGTTCACAACATGTGCTAGGCTATTTCAAGAATCTGTACCTAAACTCATTGCATTCTTTTTATCTGGAATGCTACTAGGAAACTCCTATTCGTCCTTCAAAACCAAATTCAGATATCCTTTTCTTCAGGAAGCCTTTCCCAGAATCTTCTCACCTTGACAGGCAATCCCTCCTTCCTCTGTACTATATTTATAAGTTTATAAACTTTTCTCATCTAACATTCTGTTATTATATATTTGCCCTTAGATCTAAATTTTGAGTTCCTTTAGGATAAGACCAGTTTCTTATTCATCCCCCTATCTCTAATGCCAGGCATATTCCCTGATATATATAGTAGGCACTCAGTAAATGTTCTGTGACAAGAACTAATTATCTGTGATGCCAAGTCAGTGATTTTAAAAGGAAAATTCTGAAAATCTGGGGACAAGATAAGAATTGGTTTCATTCTGATTGATAATAACCGAGAATTAGTGATAAAAAGTTTATCCAAATGTTGATGTATTTAAATGTCTTCTCTAAAAGAGTATCTAATTTAATATATAAGACTTGCCATGCTTAGGTTTTGAATTGGAAGTCATAATATGACTAATATTTAAAACCATATAGTTATAAAGTGTGTAGGTTTGAATTGAAATCTCCATAGAAATCTTAAATACATATACATACTTAGACACAAACACCTCTCTGTTCATGCTGGAGAAAACAGGAATGTATTCACCTACACTAAATTAAGTAAAAATGCCTTAGGAAAAGAAATTCCTTTTCAAAATGACATTCCCTTAAGTCCTAAATATGCAAAGTATATTAAAATGAACTAGTTGAGCTCATCTAGGCGGGACCCAGGAGGGTCAGGGAAGGCAAGGAAGGAAGCAAATGCCCCGCTCTGCCCTACCCCCTTCGCCACCCTGCCACCCTGCCACCCTGATTCAGGAAACCATGCCGAGCAGTGACTTTGAGGCAATCATGCGCCAGATGGCCCTACCTGCTTTCTTCCAATTCCACCCTCACCGCTGTTGGATAAGCCCTTCAGGATCTGGGCTGTCTGCATTCCTAGTATCTGTTAGAGTTACAGCATCACTTTAAACTAGCTTCCATAAAAGAAGGAGAAAAAAAAAAAAAAATACAAGCGAAAGGGAGACGGAAGACTGCCTTGTAAAATGGGCAAGGGCTTCCACTTGCTTTCTGCTGGTGTTTTTAAATCGTGGTTGGTTTCAGTGTTCGGGGACCTCTATTTTGTGCCTGATACTCAGCAGAAAAACTTAAGCGGTTAGAGGGCAATTTCCCCCATTTTCCCTCTTTGTTTAGCATCGCAATTTCCTCGTTAGCAGAACAAGATTGGCCTCGCCCTGCAGTGAGAGCATTGCCTCCTCCGTGCCAGAGCCGTCAAGTTCATAAGTATGATAAATACTTTTTTAAAAAATCCAGCCTTTGAGAAACAAATGTAACAACCCAGAATTTCTAGACTCTTCTTCACTAATCCACTTACAATGACAATGAAAGGACATGTATCTAATTAAACCACCAACCAAACCAAAAGGATGTGTATCCTAATTTATATAACTGTTTTCTCTCATGACTTTAACCCACCATTTTGGCACAGGGCAAACCAACTGGAGATAAGACACAGGTGTGGTCATATGTCTCCACAAACTAAGTGGCAAGTGACTTAGCTTTAACTGGAGGCTAAAGCACACCTTCTTCTTGTACTCCCAGGCTCCTCTCCTTCCCTTTCCGCTTCGTCTCATGTTGTAGAGTTTGCAGAATTTCCTCAGCCCTTCCATTCCTTTCCATTCTCTGAAGCATTGCAATCCAAGGGACAAAAGCTTGAATTGCCTTCCAGAGCACCACAATCTCCTCCTTTTCCTTCTTAGTCTTCTTGACTCATTCCTTATCTCCTCAATCTCTTAACGTGGGAATGCCCTAAACTCATCCCTGACCTTCTTTCTTCCACTGCTCTGATTCACCCCCTCTGAATTGCCCATCACTGCCGAGTACTCAAACCATTTCCACCTCCGTGGCTCCCAGGCACGTGATAGGAGTGTGTTCCCTTACTTCCTACTTAGGTGGGGCCATGTAGCTGGCTCTGGGCAATGGTTTCAGAGCCAGAATATTTACTTGCCAATACAACTGTCCCTCTGGAGCTCTCTTTTCCCTCTGCCTGCTTTATCAGCCTGAAAACAGTGGACATACAACATACCCAAGAAATAAACATCTTGTGTTTATAAGCCAGCAAGATTTGGAGGATGTTTGTTACCATAGCTAATCAACCCCCTTCTAACTGATACCATGAAAACGTCTAGTTTCATGAATTTAATTATGTCATACTTTGGAGAGTTTCCAGAGGATCTGTCTTCGCTCACCTGCAGCCTGGACTCACTTACTCATCTGTCATCTCTAAAACCCATCCTGAGAAACTAAAAGACCTCTCAACCTTAACATGTCCAAAATGCAATTCCTGGTCTTTCCACCCAAACTTGGAACACCCCAGATCTTCCATATCTCAGTCAATAGTACCTATACTATTCCCATTGTTCAGACCAAAAACCTTGGGGGCATTCTTGCCCCTTTCTCTTACACCCCACATTGAGTCCATCAGAAAACCATGCTGGTTTTATTTTCAAAACATACCCAGAATCTCACCATTCCCTATGTTATTTTATTCTAATGTTAAATACCATGACCTTTTATTCAAAAATCCATTCTGGATATTTGGTGTTTTTGCCTACCCCGTGTTTGAAATTTTCTCCCTCCCTCCCACTCGGTCCCAAACCTATTTGCCATGATGCTGTATTACATGATCCTGGTTCTTCTATACTTTCTTTCTTTGTAATTCACTGGCTGCTTTCCTCCCTCATAATAGCTACCTGATCTTCTTGCCATTCTATTTCCATGGGAGTGTCTGTGCTTCTCATGGCTTTAATTTTCATTTTTATCAGTGTTTCACAAACTGGGATGTGTATTACAATGGTGGTGCTGGAACTGATTTTAGGAGGTATATGGATGAATATTTCTATTTTAACAGTTATGATTTTATTTTAATGTGTACTAGACAAAATAAAAACTAGCACAACAAAGCCTGAGACATCACAGATATGATTGCTTAGAGGAAGCCAGATAAATCAGTTTAAGTTGAAAACAAGTAAAATATTGAGTTAACAATACTGCAGGATATATGAGATAGGGAAAAAAGATTTAAGCAGTAAAAAAAATTAAGTTTAGGAAATACAGGATATACTCTCAAATAATAAATGCTGTCAATTCTCTTCAATGGATGAAAAGTCCTGATGGTTCCATTTGGACTGCCTACTGTACCCTAAATATTAAGAAATAATCTCAAAATGTTTCTTCCCTTAAAACCAGTTCCTCAATTCATTCATGATGCCACCATGGTATTAGGCTAGGCCTGAAAACAAGAAGGCATCTTTGGATCCTCTGTTTTGTCCCCTTCATTCATTACATTTTAAAATCCTGAAATGGCTGTCGTATTTGCCCTTTCCTTTTTATTCTCATTAACATCATTCCAAGCCATGGCCCAATTACCTCATCCCCAGATCATTGCAGTGACCTCCAACTGTTCTCTGACCTCCGTGGAAATGCAATTGCTCACTGCCAGTGCCCTAAAATCATCATTCCCATGCTCAAACCCTTCAGTAGCTTCCTTTGAAGGCAATGTCCAAAATTCCCTAACTCCATGCTCATAATAGTTAATAAGTGTTCTGTGCTCAAAGCCTTGCTGGGATTATCTTCTCTAATCCTCATGACCACCCCATGAGGTAGAGTGTATCAATGAAGAAACTAAAGCTTAGAGCTTAAATGACTTGCCAAGGGCTGGTAAGTGGAAGAGACAGAGTTCCATCCATCTGATGGCACTGTCATTCTTTATTGCCTAATGACAAACCTCACATTACTTCTCATTATATATCTTCTTTGTGGTCCCTTGTTCTGTTTCCTTTTCCCTCATTCAAGTAAGTTTCATTCCTGTACCTACTTCCTTGCTCCTCTCCCAACCACCCCCCCATTCCACCTTCTGATGCAATATTCAAATTGTTCCTCCCCTTTGGGACCCAGCTCAAGATCAACCTCTATAGTGTCTGTAAAGCCAAAATTACACTAGAGAAAATAGATGACGGTTGTACCCGATCTAAAACCTATTTGCCAGGCCCTGAAGAGCCTATTCTAGCTCTGATATTAACCTGACAGAGTGGGCACCTGGCTGGAAGGAAAATAATCAAGACTTTGATCCTATGACCAGGAGATCCCTTCACCTCTGAATTAAGAGCATTGCAAAGTCATGCAGATGGTGGCCGTTCAAGACTTTCCAACTTTTTACATGCACTAAAGTCTTTGTCAGTTCCCAATTCTTTGTGTTTCATACATAATTATAATAACATAGGCTGCTTTTTAAATATGCCAGCTATTTCAGAGCACAGAATCCAATATGAGTCCTACCCAGAGAAAGTGGGCCTTTATTGAACCTTTGGTTGACCAAGATAAACTTGTTTGCCCACCAAGAATTTTCCACTTGATCAACGAATTCACTGAGTCATTGTCCACAGAGAGCAGAAAAAAAGTAGATGGTAAAGATGAGCCATCTCTTCTGTTTCTTTTCCTAAGATAAAACTTCCATAGAAAAGACCTCAGCATTTATGTCAGTTAAGGTTCTTCAGGGAAACAGAACCAAGAGATTACATATATACTCTCTCTATATATAATATATACACATATGATATTACGAAATTTATTATAGGAATTGGCTTTACATGACTGTGGAGATTGGAAAATCCTAATTCCATAGGGCAGGTAAATTTGAAGCTCTGATGAAGGTTTCAATGAATTTCCCAGAGAAATTGGCTGGTGAAATACAGAAAGAATGTTTTTTTCTGACTGCTGAAATCATCAGTTTTCCCTTGAAGGACATCAGCTGATGGGCTAAGACTCCTCTCATTGCTAAAGGCAATCTTTTTTGTTGACTGTAGATGTGATCAGCCATAGATTTAATTATTTAAATCCATGAAATACCCTCACAGTATCAATCAGGCCAGTGCTCCCTTGACCAAACAACTGGAAACCTTAACCTCGTCTAACCTGATGTGTAAATGGAACCATGACAACACTACAAAGGAAATTTAGGCATTATCTAGTCCCACCCCTTCATTTAGGAATGAAAACTAAAGTTCTGATTGGTGATGATGGTGTTGGTGATGATAAAGTGATGGTGATGATGAAGTTCTGATGGTGCCTAGGGTTGCACAATTAGTTAGTCTGGGATTGGAACTCAGAACTTAGAGATCCAGTGTAGCTTTTTCATCCTGGCTGTACATTTTAGAGTTATTCATCCGGTCAACACAGATGAACCATTTAACCTTTCTGATATTCAGTTTTTTTAACCATGCAGTGAAGATAATATTGATGATTACACTAATTTTAAAGGATTGTTATGAGGCTCTGTGATGGTTAATTTCACGTGTCAGTGTGGCTAGGTTCTGCTGTCCAGTTGTTTGGTCAAGCAGCAAGGCCCGATTGTTACTGGGAGGGCGTTTTGAAATTGGATTTGCATCTGTGACCGATACAGGAGATAATTGCCCTCAACAATGTGGGGAGTCTCCTCGTCCAATCAGTAGGCCTTAAACATTAGAACTGAGGATTTCGGAGGTCAGCAGAGGAATTCAGACTCACCTTCAGCACTGGCTTTTGCTGGGATTTTCAAGCAGCCAGCTTCCCATGGGGAATTCTGAGGCCTCAGCATCACAATTATCAGAGTTTCCGACTTGGAGCCTGCCCTGAAAAGTTCGGACTTGCCAACCCTACGGTTGTGTGACCCAATTCCTTATAATAAAGCTCCAGATACTTCTATATCCTGCTGGTTCTGTTTCATCGGAGAACCCTGACTAATACCAAATCCAATAAAGTCCTGTGCAGTGAGGGATGTGAAAGCATCTAACATAACAGATGCCCAATAGATGCTCATTTATTTACTCAGTTGAAGTCAGGTGACACCCAGCAAGAATCTAATCTGAAAGAGACATTTTTAGGGAGAATGCCGAAAACATTGAACATTTCATTGTACAAAGTTTTTGAAAGTCTGAAAGAGCCTTGAAAGTGGGGTAAGGAGAAAGGAGGCAGCAGTGAAGGGGGCAGGAATGTTTAATGCCTCAGGTGTCTCAGTTGTTTGTTTTCAAATGAAAAGGTGTGTGTCAGCTGTGTGACTCATGAAACCCTAATTAAATTTTTTACCCTTTTTATCCTGGTAAAACAAACAAAAGCACTTTTAGTAATGCTGAGCTTTCCGGAAACCCAAGAAAATTATTGCCTGAGTTGAACATTAATTGTTTCTAAAAATTAAAGTTTTAAGTTTTGTGGGACTTGGGTGTGTTTTTTTCCCAAGTATTAAGGCCAAGTCACAATTCAGGTGGTGGCATCTTATTGAGGATGATCAGAGGCAAAGCTGAGGGCGTTGCTGCCAACTCTGGCACTCAGTAGAAGCTAAGCTCTCCGTCTCCTTGGAGGTCTCTGCTTAGCTCAGTGTGGGGGCCATGCCTGAATCTACACGTCACACCCCAGCCCCATGCTTGGCTCGCCCGGAGGCAGACAGCTTCTCCGAGAGCCTCTTCCTGCCCCCTTCTGTTTCCTCTGGTCAGGCCTGAAGGGGTCTGCGTGTGCTTCTGAGCTGATGTTACAGCAGCAGAAAACTGATCTGGCACAAGGTTTTTCTATTTTTTAAAATTTATGAAATATATGAAACGTCCATAAAAGTACAGAGAATAATTTAATAGACACTCATGTACCTCATTTTCCCTTTTGCAAGATCAATCTTACATGGATTTAACACATTAAGTGGTATTTTTCCCATCTGTTTTAGAAAAAAAATATGTAAGCCAAAAGTTACAAATATAATTGAACTCCCCATACTATTTCCCTCCATTTTGAAAGGCAATCGCCATCTTGAAGCTGGCTGGAGTTTTATATCCATATTGTTAATGTTTTTACTACCTCTGTATGTATTCATAAGCAATATATAATATTAATTTTTTCTTAAATTTTATATAAATTATATCATCGGCACATGTATTTTTGTAACTAGCCCTGTTCATGCAACACTATGCTTTTCAGAGTTATCTATATTGATGTATTTATACCAAGTTCATTTATTTTAATTACCAAAGATTATTTCTTTGTATGAATGGACCGTATTTATCCATTCCCTAACTGATGGACATTTAGTTTGTTACTAATTTTTTGCAGTGAAAAATAAGGCTGCAGTAAATACATGTGATCATAACTGCTTGTTTGTGCATGAGAAATTTTCCCTAGGCTATACATATATAAGTCAATTCTTAGACTGTAGAATATGTATATCTTCAACTTGACTTGATACTGCATGGTTCTCCAAAGAAGCTGTACCAATATATCCCACTTTATGACAGTTATTGTTTCCTCTTCAGTGCTTGATATTATGAGACTTTTAAAATGTTTTCTTAATTGGGTGGATGTAAAAATAATCTTGTTTTGTTTTGTTTTGTTTAATTATGCTATTAACTATAGTCCATGGCTTAACTTAGGGTTCAGTGTTTGTGTTGTGCAGTCCCGTGGATTTATTTTTTTAATTTTTATTCTAGGACCATAGATATAAACTAAAATTTCCACTTTTAACCACATTCCAATATATAATTCAGTGCTGTTAATTATGTTCACAATGTTGTGCTACCATCACCACCATCTCTGCTCCAACATATGTTTTATTTTCTGCTAATAAGTTTGCACATTTTTAAATGATTATTGGCAATTTGTATTTCCTCTTCTGTGGATTACTCGTTCATGTCCTTTGCCAATTTTTCTCTTGTTTTTTTTTTTTTTCTTTTGAACTCATATGTAGAAAAAAATTCTTACTATTCTGGAAACGAAACCCTTGTTGGCACTACGATATTGACATCCATATTCTTGAACGCTCTATTATTTCTCATGGGCGGACTGTAACATGAGAGCAGCCATGGGGAAGCCCTCATGTTCACAGCCGCCCCGCGCCATCGACAGTGGGCGGCCCCACCAACCTCGAGCAGATCCTCCAGCAATGCGGTGGAGTGGCAGAGCACTGCCCCGGGGTTCAGAGGCCCTGATGTCTAGTCTCGGGTTGAACACTGGTTATGGGAGAGTTCCCAGGCCTCTCTTTCTTCATCTGTAAAACGGCAACATTCACTCCAGCCTTAAGGACTTTGGTGAGAAGCAAATGAAATACAGGAAGCCCCCTGGCCAAATGCTTTTCCAACGCCTGCTGTAATTAGCAGCAACCACCCCAATACAGGCCAGGGCAGGTTGGCGCCTACTCATTTTATTTCCAAATGGGTCTAGCTCGCCCCGGCTTTCACCAGGGCTGGGAGGCCTAAATGGGAGCACCATGAATTTTGCGAAGTCATTTTCTCTGGCTTGCTCTATTCAAAGGCATTATTTTTATCAAACAAAGGTTTGACCATTTCCGTGACAGTCACTCATAAGGGACAGATTCTGATTTGAAGTCATTCCCCCACACAGAGCCACTTAAACCTGAATGGGAAAGGGAACTGGACCGGCGCTGTCTAAAAGAACTTTCTGTGATATGGAAAGGGTCTATAAAATCTTCCCTGTCTATTACAGCAGCCACTAGCCACCTGCAGCTCCGGGGTACTTAACAATGGATAGTACGATGGAGGAATTCTAATTTAATTTTATTTCACTTTAAGAGATTAAAATTTAAATCTAAATTGCCAGTCGTGGCAAATACGTTGGACAGTGCCGCCCTAGACCGTTTGTGGCTCCCAGTCAAGAAGGGATGGTTCCAGCAGCTGATTTCTCCCCGTTTATCATGTGGTCTGGATTCTGTGCAAAATGGAGTCTTTGATCTAGCAATATATCTGAGGACAAGAAAGAAAGAAATGAAAATTTGAATCCGAGTGACTGTATGCATGTGAATGGGCTGAGGCTTAGGAAGTCATGGAACAGTAAAATTAAGGTATGAGAAAGGGAAAAATTCTGAGGGAAAAACCCTGCAGAAAGTGCAACCCTGACTTATGCTCCATAGGCCAAGCGTTTGGAAAGCATCCAGTTTTTATCTTCCCCATTTTTCTCTGACTTTCAGGAAATCTGTGAAATTATCCTTAACTTTTGAGGGTTTCCAGGACGATGATAGAGAGGTTCCCCGTGCAACGACTCTGTACTAAAATTCAGAATGCAGCCACCGGTTATTTCAAAGTTTTTCCACCTTTAGAATGATTTTGCCTGAGCCCCACATAGGAGCAGCTTGCAGATGTGGACCCGCAGCAGCGTGGGGGTGCCGGGGCCCTGGCCGCAGCCTGAGCTCCCTATGCCGCCCCTGCCACAGCTCCTGTTAGGCCTCCCCAAGGAAGGTGAACAGGTAGAATTTCCCAGAGCATCTGAAACAGAGAACAACCAGCCCAAAATAAGCAAAGTCCCTTGGGCTCTTGATAAAACAGAACAATATCTAAGATATTTATGGAAGCCATAATTCTGAATTATTGGTCAAAGCAGAAGATGGTCTGGCCTAAATCCGCTCAGAAGAGGCGTGCTTGCAAATACTAGCTGTTCGATAAAGTGTTTGGAATCCTGACAGCTACTTCTCCAGGCTCGGAGTCTGAACTCTCACGCACTGTCTCCTTTCTTTGGCTTACCCCTGCCACCCAAGCCCTCCTAAATTGTGGGCGCTGGGTTTGTGATTGCGCAAATGCCTCTGCGCGTCTGACAACACGGGCAGTCGCATTATGGGCACCGTCTATTGTGGCTCAGATCAATAGGCCAAACCCACACTTTACTTTTTTTGCTCAGAAAAAAGCTTTCCATTTTTTCCCCCATAATGGCCTTTCACATCTGTGCCAATAACCATCAAGCCAGGACCAAACGTCCCCGGGCTTGAGCTGGGGGTGGGACAGGAGCCAGGGCGCTGGGTAGACCTGACGACTCACCTTCCATGTTCTGAGGTCCCGGAGGAACCCCTCGCCCCCCAGGGTCTCCCTTCCTTAGTTAGGTCACGACTTCATTGTGTAGACAGTTCCGAGAGCCAACCCCACGGCCTGTCACTGAGTCGCGCTTGTCACTGCGGCTCTCCGCAGAGGTGTCAGAATCCAGGTCACCCCAGTGACACAATCTGGGCTGGTCTCAGGGAGGAAAAGCCCCTAGGAATCCAAGTGACTGTGCAAAATGTCTTTGTCTAGCCCTATTGTTCATTCAGTGGGTCATACTGATGTGGTGGTCCCTCTTAATGCCTCACGGTTTCCAGGCCAAGAGTAACAGTCATGAGCAAAGTTTGAAAAGTGATTTACGGTTAACAAAGAGCTTTCTGGAAAATGGGTTCTAGTCGCCACTCCACCCTTTGCCCTCCTTGGCCTTGGGGAAAATCATTTAACCTCTTTTCCAGTGAATTACTTCACCATCTCATCCATGCCATGGGGATTTTCATCATCATAAACTGCATGCAGTTACTGAGATATTTGAAAGAGAAAATGTATTTTGTTTTTAAAGGGGCCACCAGGGGCAAAAGTGCTTGCTCGATTTGATTCCCCGTCTATATTAAACTTACAACAAGGAGGGAGTTTGCACCGTTTTCTCACCACCTCATCTCTCACCCTAGTCTCAGTAACAACAAATCATAATAGGTACAACACTATCCCGTGGTGGCATTTGGGCATGTCTTGCACTTATAAATTTGAAGAAAAAAAAGAAAAGAAAGTCTCACTTGGGCGGTAACACAGACGGAACAGAGAAGAGCTCAGGCACGTGCTATTTCTCAATCCAGCCCACTCTGGCTTCCTCCTGCACTTGTCCCTTCCCCAATTCCCTTACCAAATCCTATTTCAAACTCACTTGAATGACAATGGAGCCCCTCAGAAGGTCCAACCTGGAAGACGCGGTGCTTTTCCCGTGGTTTGCATGCATCCATAGCTTTTCCCTAAAAACAGAGGTGTCCGTGTTTTCTCCAAAACTTCACACACTTCCAGCTTCCGTCTCTTTCTCCTTGAGTTTGCAAACACAAAGACAGCTGAGGAAGAGAGGGCTGATGAGAACTTACTTTTCAAAATGATGCCACAGGGGAGGTGAACAGCTAAATTATTTTTCTTCAGAAGACTTACCACTGTCCCACCCCACCTACTATCTCCACAGTCTTTGGGGGTAACCTACAAATGACTTGCTTGTTAATTCTTCCCCCAGATTCCCGAGACTGCAGGGCAGATGAGTGAACATACTAGAAATCCTGTATGTGCTGAAACAGGACTGTGTCCACCTACTGGTGAGAACCAGCAGGGACACAGCAAGGCAGGGCTCATGCTGGGCAGGACATAATCAAGAAAACCGGGACTCTAAGAATCAGAAGAAAAATGCTTTTAAAGGGGAAGACGACATGTTTGGAGGTAGAATTTGCTTCGAATTGTCATTGCACATGGGAGGAATTTGTTTCCAGAAAGGCTTGAATTTAAACCATCAAATTCAAATTTTGTAAAAGGGATATGGGGAAGTCAAGTTTTACAAAATATTAAGCATGGGTCTTGGCAAAACTGATCTTACCAGCCCCTCAGATTTTTTTAATTGGACAAAAATAGGATGTAACTTTGTTTTAATAGATAAGTCTGGCCACAGGCTGTGATTTACAATCCATTCTAAAGAAACTAGTGCACAGTCTCTGGTGTATCTGTAATGCATCATTGCATACCTACAGTGTGTGGGCAAGGTCCTTTCCCAATCGCAGAGCCACAAGTAGGAGAGAGAGCTATTTTTCCCTACGCATATGTTGATATGCAGAAAAGAGGACAGCACTACTCAGCGCAAGCTGTCCTCTAGAAGCCTCGTTTCCTGTCAATCTTTCCTCTTTTTTCCATGAAGCTTTAATTTTTTGCCACAGCACTTTTTACATTTTAGTTTCCTGCAAACCTCAGGAAATAGACTGAAATTAATATAGTCAGATGCTTCTAAAAGTGCTGGCTTGGCGGCATTGCAGAAAGCTTTCAGATGCCATTTTGGGATTAAAATATACTAGTTATGCCCCATTGTTTGTAAGAGCGATCTGTGAGAGGAATTGTGTCTGAGATTGGACCAAATTGAAATGTAGGTTTAAAAAAAATAGGAATGGAGACCTGAAACTTCAGAGTAGGCAAAGTTGGTAGGTAAGCAAATGGGAAGAGCAAGATAACTGTGAAGAAGCATGCCTTCAACCACCACAGTGGCTTCTCAACACCTCGTCATGTGCAACTGTGTCAGGAACATCTCCTACTTGTTTGACATTTAGACTTTCAAACTTAGAGTAAAATAATAGGGTTAGCTTCTCCAGCTCTGACTCCTGAGAGAAAAGCACAACACATCATGGGAAGTAAAAGAAAAAGTGGAAAGGTCATTTATTAGAGCGCACATTCTGGAAATAGTAACAGTTGGGGCAGGGAGCTTCCAAATCTGAGGTTTTCTCATGTACCACATGACCCTGAGGTGCCCCAGGCAAGGGATAAGGCTGACTTAATTTCCAGTCCCACCTCTGCCCCTATCTTTGGTTCTTTGTGAAGATCCCCAGCCCTTCAGCTCGTGATTTGTCTTAACCCAATGGGGAGAGATGACAAACTCTTCTCTTTTCACTGTGTCAGGCCATGGCAATGACTAACGGGTAGCAACTACCTACACATGCTTTGGGTTCTTGAGGGGGAAAGTGTGACATGACTCAAAGTTATTTTTATTATTGTTGGCTTCTGCATCTATGACTTCCTAAGAGTGTCAGTTAAGGCCACACACGATATCAGCATCTCGGAAAATCAACTCAAAATCTTTGTAATACTGAAGAATACTCAATCTCTAAAAATTCTTTGCATTTTATTTGCCTTTGGACCATTCAACTCCTAATTCTCCCTCCCCACCACGTGACCTCCTTCCAAGGGAATCCTATTGATTCCACCACCAATTCCTTTTCCTGCCACTCAATGTCCCTGGTTCAATCCCTCACTGCCTTCTACTGCTTCAAAAACCACAGAACTGTCTTTCTTGCTTCTGGGTTCTTCCCTCAACATGCTGCCACCTGCTACCCTTCTCATGAATTCCTCTAGCCAGGAAATCTGGGAGATGATGGTCCTCAGAGACCTAAGAAAAATCCAGAAGAGTTGAGTGAATAAATCTCCTTGAGTCCCCTGTATAATCAGGGTCAGAGGTAGACCAGAAGCCAATCCCCCTAACACAGTTCTACACCATTACTTGTCATATCCAGAGCTAGAACTGGACCAGAAGCCAGATCCCCTTATATTATGCCTACACTATTATGCATTAGCCTTCAGCAGTTCCACGTATCTTATGGAAGATGCTTCAACACTGCAACATCATATAACAAAAATGACTTCAAACAAAAATGACATATAACAAAAAAAGGCTTTAAAGACTTAGGGTTCATTTTTCTCACATAGCAAAAAAAACAAAAAACAAAAACAAAAAAAACAGGATATAGGCATTTATAACCTATATATGATGCTTTTTTTCCAGGAAGACATCATGGACCCAAGTTCTTTCGCATTTCTGCTCTGCCTTTCCAAACATGGGGCCTTTGCTTCCTGGTCACAAGGTGTCCATTCCACCTCCAACATAAAGTTCACCTTCTAGAGAGGAACAAAGGGCACAAGGTATGGCTAACTGAGTCTCTTTTTCATCAATGATACAATAGCTTTCCCAGAGACCTTGTCCAGCAGGCTGCTACTTATGTCTTGTAGGTGAAACTAGGTCCCCTGGAGCCCCTCTAGTTGCACAGGTTGGGTGGGTCATAGTTTTAAATGAACATCTTGCATCTCCAAAAAAGAACTGGAGTTCTGTTAGTAAGCATGACAAGGAGAATTGAATATCGGACAGGCAACTGGCAGTCTCATCCCTAAACATCTTTGTGTGATATTCAGGTCCTTTAAAATCTGACCCCAACTCATTTTTCTAGTCCCATTTTTTTCTTACTGCCCAATCCACTATTCTATCCTCGGTCTCAATCAGAATTCTCCAGATTTTTCCAAACCGTGCTGTTTTTTCCTACTTCTCTGCTATTACTCTCTGTGTTGCCTTCACCGGGGAAAATCAAAAGCTCACATTTCCAGGGCCTGGCTGAAATCCACTCTGCTTTCCCTAATGGTCAAAGTCAGAATGAACCTCCAGCTTTTCTCTTCTTCTTTATCATTTTGCATTTGACTCTATTAGAATATCAAACTCATCTCACTTGGAATTATAATTTGTCATGCACATATCTGCCTCATTCACTAGAATGTAAATTTCTAAAAAGAAAGTACTTCTTGTTAATTTCTGTATACAAAGTTGAAAACTCTTTATGTGCCATTGTACTGACCCAAGAAATGTTTATAGTTGAAATTACTTTTTTCCATTTTGACTGTATTACTCATGATGAATAAAGCACATCTCATAAAATTATGTAAGTAAAAAGATGAGATGTCCCATCTCCCTACAAGAGTCTAGCAGTGCCCAAGATACTAGACAGGGAAATGAGCAAGAACTCTGTAATTCTCTCCCATCTTTGGACTCTGCGATGTTGTCAATACCCAAGGATCAAGAGCTGTGTGGACTGGTGGTTTACTCTGCATCCTTCGAGGTCTAAGGCTGCCATACAACATGGACAACACTTTCCTTACCCTTTTGATTTGATACTGAGCCTCATGAAATGCTGCCCAGTTTCTCTGTTCTGACCTGTTTTATTCACCTGTCTGACTCTCCCTTAGGCTGAAATGACAGTTATTCTCCACACCGAGATTCGTTGTCTGACCTTCTCAGCTTTGACCTTCTCAGCTTTTCTCTGTGCCCTGAGGTGCTATCCCTCTGCAGACATCTCCACAGGCCTTTACCTTCTGACCTCCACTTGGATTTAGCCATCAAGAGTCACCAAAAAAGAGGTGGGAACACAGGAGGAGAGGTAGGCGCATTTCTACCAGAGCTCCCTTTCTGCTTTATTCTGCATCCTGTTCCTCTAGGAAGGACTTTGGGTCCTGCCAGGGCGCCCCTCCCCACGACTTCTGTCACCTCAGCTCCAGCATCACTGGTCCCTCTCCTCACTGCTTCAAGCCTAGGAGTGGTAAAGCTTCGTCCCTGATGGCCTCAACATCACCTCTTCTTGGTTCCCTCTCTACATAGTCTCTTCATGAAATCTCCATCCAGAGTCCCAGCCGACAGTGCCTTGGTGTATGGCAGGGCACCGACTGGCATGGCCACCCAGACCTTGCTCCACCTGCAAGAAACCACTCCAACTTAAGGATTACTGAGAATTTTGAACTAGCTGTACAAACACACTCCCTCTGATAGTCTCTAGAGAAGTCCTGGGTAGTGTTTTCTTTGCATTCTCCAAGGACTTAGTGAATCTTCACCAAAGACTGAGATGTTTGTTTCATTTCTACAAATACACTAAACTATGTTGCACATTTAGGAGTTAATCTTCTCTAACACAAAAATAGTGTTTCTCTTGTCTAATCGGATTGCTTATGTTTTCGGAAATGGGTAGGGGGGTGAGGGGAGAAGGGCCTAGTGGATGTCAAAGTCTCTGGTTAATTGGGTCTAAAATCAAATAAGCTAGAGAATGCTTCCCCAAAGCCTTTCTCTCCAGAATCAAAAGGTTTGAGTGCCAAAAGCTGATCTAATAAACTTCAGATGGTCTCACCTTGAACTCAGAATACACCCTTTTCTGGTTATTTTGTGTGCACCTGGATAGGCTGAGAGACTGGAAATCTCCAAACTCTCTGCCGTAGAAACAAGACTGCAAGCCTGCTGGGGGCAGGGACAAAGTCCAACTTTTCCCTCCCCTCCCTTCCCCTCCCCTCCCCTCCCTTCTCCTTTCCTTCCCTTCCCTTACTTTCCTTTTCCTTCTCTCTCTCTTTCTTTCTTCCTGTCTTTCTTTCATGGAGAAGGGGTAGTGGCAGATAGAATATCTCTAAATTTATCAACAAGCACGGGCTTGATAGTAATTGGTTCAAGGTCAGGGTTGTCCTTAAGGATAGCTGATCATCTTTGTCCCAAAGTTTTAAGAATTAATTTTTTGCCCTGTTTCCATTGCCTAGATTTGGGGCAGAGTTTAACAACCCACAGACTGACTGTTGATCAGTCTTTCTTCCTCTTGTGCCTTCACTGCTTCCTTTTTGCCCCTTTCTCTCGCCAGGACCGCAACCACTGCTTCCTTGGGTGCCTGGATCAGATATGGATGAAAGAAGCTAAGGACAAAAGGAAATGATTACTTTGATTTCTGTTTCCTTCAGGCATATTAAAGCAGGCTTACCATTGGAAAAATCTGTAAGATACACTGTTAAATTTAAAGAAAATAAAATGGCAGAATAATCAGTATTGTGTGCAAGTCCATTTATGTATATGTATATATACTACTTAAATACATAGAAAAGATTAGGAAGAACTCACAGCAGATTGTTAATAGTGGTTTCCTCTGGGGAATGGATTAGAAGCGAAAGAAGATTTCGATATTTTACTCCCTACACATTTGTAATATTTATTTATTTTTTTAAACAAGATTGTCTTTTTAGTTTTTGATTACATAAGTGATAGATGGATTCATTAACAATTTTTTACATCTTTTCTTGTCCTTATATTCTACAAAGGATCAGGTTATTAAAAAAGAAAGCAAGAAAAGAATGGAGATTTCTTCACTTGACATATATTCTCTGTCGTTTTGGGGTGTCAGTGAGCCTCCTGATCATGATTTAAAATAGATAGTAATGAATCATCTTCCTCAGCCAGCTTGACTCAGTCAAGTGAAAATGGTTCAAACGGAATCAAAATTAAGAATTAATCTCCTCTATTACCACAATTACGCTTCTCCTGTCAGGTTTTATGGCTTATGTTTTGGGAGCTGGAACATGAAATGGAGAAATAGGGGGGCAACAGAATCAGGGTCTCTGATGTAACTGGAACTAATGTCAGATTGGGACCCTGCCCCTTCCTGCTGCAAAGGGCCAGCTAAGCACCCTCTCTGAGCCTTCCCTGCTCAGTCAGCCCACACCGCGGGCTCACTTCTGAGAGTCCCTCTCTGCCCAGATCACTTTCAGCTCATCTCAAAAACATACACTGGGGGAGCGGATGTGGCTCAAGCAGTTGCACACCTACCTCCCACGTGGGAGGTCCCAAGTTTGGTTCCCTGTGCCTCCTGAAGAAAACAAAAACCAACAACCAGCAAGACAAATGAAAAAACTAACTGCTGTGGACGCTGATGTGGCTCATTTGTTGAGCGCTGGCTTCCCGTATATGAGGTACTGGGTTCAATCCCAGGCCCTGGTACAAAAACATACACTGTTGTTCCTTTGTCTCACTAAACCCTACCTGACTTCTTGAGGACCCAGAGCCTATCTTTTTCATCTCCATGTCATTAGCCCCACATAGAGTGCCTGACACAAATTATGTGCTCAGTAAATATCTGAAGCATGGACATTTGAGTGGCTGAATAAATGAGTGGCTGAATGAGACAATCGAGGTCTCTTATGTTTGTATCTTCAACTGGATTGGAAGGTACTTGAGGACAGAGCCTATATAACTTAAATCTTTTCATGTCCTATTGGGTGCCCTAAGAAAAAGAACCATTCAGCATTTGTTTGTAGTTCAACTTCTCCTATTTTAAAGGATGATAAAAAAATAGCCACAGAGACTTCTACCTTGATTTTTTTTACCAGCCTACTGACAACTGATGGGAAGAGAGAGGGCACCCCTACCATCATCTTAGAGGTAAGTCAGGTGAGAAGCCTTGACAAATGAGAAGAGTGGAAATGCGCCTCTTGGATATCTCAGACTGCCGTCTCAGGAACTTTCTGGCACCTTGAGATCCCAGTGTTTTCTAACTGTGTCATTTCTTGTCCTCTTCAGGGCACAGACTGAAGCTCAGTAGAGAGTCCGTTGCTGGGTGATCTCTGAATTTCAGGTAGTTAAAGTAGAAAGTGGCACTTCATAATTAGACAGTAATAGCGTAATTATTTGAAGGCGCCTTATAATTACATCCTTTCTCCCCAAACTCCCTCAGCTGCTTCAACTGGGATCTCAAGTTCCTTTCCCTTCCTGCCCTGTGCCAGGCCAATGCTACTGGGCCAATAAGAGCGTTTACCAGAGAAGACTGCATCTTAATGAGGGTGAAACCCTCCAGTGGATTCTTTCTCAAAAACTCTGACCCCATGGATTATCCTTGCTATCCCATGACAAACTCTCTATCAAGTCATTTTTCATATGGTGGCAGAGAAATGAGGAGACTGGGAGATCATTGTGAGGCCATTTAATTTAGGAGCCTCTCCCATATTTACCTCAAAGGGATTCTCGGGTTTTGGAAAACCATCCCTAGGATTCCCCTCATTAACACATGCCATGCGGTTCTTCTTTATTTCTAACTTCCAGTCCCATGGAAAACAGATTTCCTACTGGTCTATCCTTGAAAGACAAAAATCACCACCTCCCTCCATCACAGAAAAACTTTCTACCCCTTTCCTTCTTCTTGAAGTGGAATATAGCTCCAAACTGACAGCCTCTGAGCAGGCAACCCACCCATACACTAGGCGGAGAGTGAAAACAATCAGCTCAGGTGGGGACTGCAAGGGAAATTTCAGTCAATAGCATACATCACCCACTTTGAAAAATGGCTGACTGAATGAACACCCCATCTCCAGAAAGGAAGGGCCAAGGGAGTCATTAGTGAAAGCCAGAAACTCAGTTTTACATCTCATTCAAAAGATGGATTCTCTGTGCTCCTTCGGATCCAGGTGGGTGAGTTGGGTTAGTGTGGAATTTGTCTGCCCTCGCTGAAAACTACGGTTAGGCAATGAATTATTCCAAGTAAATTAAGTATATCGATCCCCTCCCTTTTCTGACACTTTGCAGATATTGCTCTCAAATCATCCTCCATGCAAGTGTCAGTTTTTGCCACAGATGTCTGAGGAGGGGTGCAAATATTCTCTCGGGTTTCTCAGAGAATTTGGCAACTATTCATGGGGTGGAATAGGACTCAGTGGGACTGGGTAATGGCATGTGTCTGTGATAATCCTGGCCTGGCTGGTTAGCACACTCAACTGGTGAGAACAAGGTCAAGGGTCAGCTCCCTGCATCTTTTAAGACAATATCAGCTGAGCTGGTGGGTTGTGGCTTAACTCTAGGCAATTTTCATATAAATGAAAGCAGATCAGAAAGAAGATGAGGCAAAAAAGTGAGGTTAAAACTTATGAATCAATCACAATTCTGGGAAAACAATCAGACCACACACTTTATGGAAGATATTTTTATCAACCATCAGGAGTCTGCCTCTTTCAATTCTAAGGTTGAGTGGTCTCAGGACAGACAAATGGTCTAGCCCATATTTCTAAGAAACATATACTAAAAAGTACTATTTTAATCCACATTAAAAGTCCTTATCACACACTGAAATACTTATGGATGAAAGGATGTGATGTCTGAATTTGCTTCAAAGTGATTCAGTGAGATGGAAAGCAGCAGAGCAGATTGAATGAGAGTATTGGCCATGGCTTGGTAATTGTTGAAGGTGGGAAATAGTACATGGGGCTTCCTACAACAGTGGTTCTCAAATGTTAACATGCATCAGAATGATCTGGAAGGCTTGTTAAAATGTAGATAGCTGGGCTCAACCCCCAGAGATTCTGATTCAGTAGGACTGGGGTGAAGCTTGAGTATTTGCACATCTAACAAGTTCTCAGGAGATGCGGCTGATCCAGGGACACCACAGTGAGAACCACTGTATTATCCTGTACTCCCTATTTCTGTATGATTAAAAAGAAAAAATGAAGCGGGGCCATGCTGGGCTTGCACAACAAAACAAGGTGGAAGAGAAGGAGTCTGCCTCTGACCACTCATCACTGAACAGATAGCAGCTGTGAAAGACCTAAAAGGCACACAGACCATAGAGAAAGCACTGAACTGTCAACTCAGTCAAATTGGACTGAGTCTGGCAAAAATCAATGCTGGTTTTCCTCACTTACTTTGAATCTCTCTCGATATAATTGTTATGGAGTGCGATTGCTTCTCAAATGATGTTGGGCTGCACAGTTAAGTCATTTGAATGAGGAGGTTTTCTAAGTGTTCTTTTTTTTTTTTAAGATTTATTTATTTATTCTCCCCCTCCCCCCCCTCATTGTTTGTGGTTGCTGTCTGCTCTCGGTGCCCATTTGCTGTGTGTTTTCTGTGTCTGCTCATTTTCTCTTTAGGAGGCACTGGGAACTGAACCCAGGACCTCCCATGTGGAAGAGAGGTGCTCAATCACCTGAGCCAATTCAGCTCCTTGGTTTGTTGTGTCTCTCATTGTCTTTCCTCTTTGTGTCTCTTTTATTGAGTCATCTTGTTGTGTCAGCTCACCTTTTCCAGGAGGCAAAGAGTACCAAACCTGGGACCTCCCATGTGGTAGGTGGAAGCCCAATTTCTTGAGCCGCATCTGGTTCCCTCTAAGTGTTCTTTTAATGCAAGAGGTAAAGTTAGGTTGTGAATTAAACAGACTGATAGCACCACTTCCCACACTTGCCCAAGACTTGGGTTGAGCTCAAAATGCAGTCAGAAATCTTTTCCTCCAGCCCTTCCCGATGTATCTAGTTCCAGAAGATAAGATACAGAATTTTCTGCATCTAGCTGGCTAAAAACATCATATGAAGAGGAAAGAAATTTTCAAATTTAATGTTGGGTAATTATAGGAAAGACACCAGGACCTTTTTTTTTTTTTGAAGCTACAGGAAGTCCAAAATCAAGGTATCAATAAGGCTTGCTATCTTCCCCAAGCCTGTAGCCTTCTGGGCTGGCTGCCCGTGATCCTTAGGTTCCCTGGCTTTCTTGTCACCTGGCAGTGTTCGTTCCTTTCTCTTCCAGTTTCCCACTGACTTCTGGTTTCTGATTTCTCCCTACTGCTTTTTCTTTCTATGCCTGAACTTCTTCCACTTATAAAAATGCTAGTAATCCAGATTCCTGGGGACCTTAAGAATAGAAAGAAAGCAGAAACCAGAGTTAAAGGAAAGCCACTGGGAGGAACCAGAAGTCAAGGTCAGTGGGAAACCAGAGGAAAAGGAGAAGATATCTTCAGCTGATGGGAAAGTCAAGGAACCCAAGGATTGCCAGCTAGCCAACATGCTACCGACTTCAGGAGGAAGCGCGTCTTCTAGTCTCCCTAACCATGTGTGAATAAATTCTCATTGTTTGAGCCAACCCATTGGCATTTGTATTGCAGCTTGGGAAAATGAAGACAAAATACAAATAAGTAATCATAATATAATTAACGGTTATATAAGATGATATCATAAGAATGCTATAGAAACCCAGATGGGTAAGCTATTCATTTTTGACAAAGAGGAGGAAGGATGAAATTCCAGGTGATTCTTGAGCACTTATTGATTAGGCAAAGGGGTGGCTAAATGGGGAAAGGCATGCCAGAAAGAGGAAATACAGGAGAAAGTACAAGAATAGTTATGGCAATGTAAAAGCGGCTGCTGTCTCCAACCAATAAAGAGTAATTTTGGAACGACTAAGGTGTGGGCTTTGAAGGGTGTTCTGGATGAGACAGGAAAGATTTGTTAGTTTGACATAGAGCATGATGAAAAGTTTATACTCTTTCTTGAGGACCATCCACATTTTTAAGAATGGGGGAGATATTACAGAACTGTGTTTAAAGCAGACAAATGCAGGAGAAGAGTAGAGTAGATGGTGGGGAAGGTTTTGTTAGTCTGGAGAGAGGATGATGAGTTTAGGATCCTATTTCAACAGTTCGGGGGTAGAGATATGAAAACCTGGTCTGGGGCTTGGCAGTTGTAAATACTTGGGTAGGAGGTCACTGCTAGCATGTTAATAGAAAAGTGTGTATGTGTCTTTAAAGATATATATGTATGTATAAGATATATAACTGTCTATAAAGATACATGTATATAAACTTATATAACTTTATATATAATGCCTATAACAACTATTTATGGATCAATAATATGGAAATTATATATAACTCATATATCTATTTCTATTAAATTTATATATTTAACTTGTATATATATATAACATATATACATGTGTATATGTGTGGATATATATGTACACACATATATCAGGGGTTGGAAGGGAGGGAGGAAAAATACTGTATGCCCTGGCCAGGAAAAAGAAAAGAAGAATGCCATCTAGAAAGAAACCTTGAAAGCTTACAGGGACTTGAAGTGAACTTCAGCTGTTCACATGGTGGCTATAAAGGTTTACTAATTTATAACATAGGTTTCTAGTGTATATGTGGAGGGGGGCAATGAAAAGAATAATGGAGGAAAAGAATAGATGCAGTACAATTTCCAAGGCTCTGAATACCACAAATGAGTCACATAACTGGAATTTCACTTTGTCTTTCCATATTTTCCACATAATTAGCCTCTTCATATACACCAAAGGAGCATAC
The DNA here is from genome assembly GCF_030445035.2 of Dasypus novemcinctus. Taxonomy (NCBI): domain Eukaryota; kingdom Metazoa; phylum Chordata; class Mammalia; order Cingulata; family Dasypodidae; genus Dasypus; species Dasypus novemcinctus. The sequence continues at coordinate 36,782,107 of NC_080699.1, read as the reverse complement.
TGCATATTGCAAAAGGACACCAGGCTTTTTCCAAGTGCTGAAGAGGGAAGCCGAGTTTGCCTTCAGGGCTGTCCCTGGAGTAAGGATGAAAGCCCTGGCCTGTGCAAAGGGACACGGCCATCTCCTTTCCATAACACTTCTCCTATCTCCTCTTCCCTGTAAATTATATTCTCTTCAGGCCTTTGCTGAGAAAGATAATGCAGCTCCCCTGTGAACTGAATACCCAGCGCCCCACACGCATGACTGTGTCAGGGCTAAACAGGTCCATTGTTCTAAAACAGCGCTGCCAGAGAATTGTCTCCTTGTGCAGAGTGATGCTGGAGAGATAAAAATATCTTTCATTTCTATAGTGCTATGCATCTTAAAGTGTGTTCCACATTTTGCAAACTATATATAGCCTCGATTCATTACCCATCCCCATAAAACACAGCCAGAGCAGTGGCAGGCACATGCCAGATGTTTGACAATGGTTTAATAACAGAGTGAAGAAGAAGTTAAATTGGATTCAGAAAACAGGAAACGGGAAGTGGGGCACTAGGTACAACTTTACCACTGATTCCGCGCGTGCGTACTGAGTGCCTCCTGGCAGCAGCTCTCCTGGGAAGCACAGGGGACAGAGCTGCGCCCTGAGACACACTGTCATGATGCTGACAAGGTGTCAGTGAAGACACACAATTAAACAAACTTTACAGTAAAGTGTGATTAATGTGATGATGGAGGAAGCGCAAGGCGACATGGTCATCACTGCCTTCAAAGGATGTCTTTTCCAATTAACCTCACGGTGACATCAAATAATACAATAATGAAAGTTTGCATCGCCGAAGCAATTAGAGCGCGTACGTTGCAGGAAAGCTGTTCCAGAACCAAGAACCCAGTCTGACGTGGGGCACGGTTGTGGGGAAAACAAAGAGAAGGGGGGAAATGGGGAGAAACCAGAAGAGGGTGAGCATAAAACCTCTTGGGGAAAGGTCGGGACGCATGGGAGGAGAGGGGCCGGAGCAGATCTCCTGGCCACCGCTTGTTTGCTTGGGGGTGGGGATTGGTCATTCAAAATGATCTCCCTCAGCACTGATTGCACAAAATCTCTCCAAACTGGAAGGTTGTGGAAAATGGACACTAGGATGTCAGAGGAGGATCCCAGAGGTCAACCGGCTCAAGTTAGTTCATTTTACAGATGAGGAAGTTTATATGCCCGGATTCATTAAGAGGCTACAGGCCTTAGCAGGGGGCAGGCCAGAGCCGGGTCAAACTCGTCCCCACGAGCCCCTCACTCAGGCCTGGTCCAGGGCAGATCACTGCGGGTGGTTTCAAAAGCTGTATTTCAGGTTCTTTGGACCATGGAGAGACTGAGCACAGTGAACAGGGGTTAAGGTCTTACAAACCACTTACAGAGATGTGAGCAAGAAATGTGGTTGAGATAAATGAAAAAGAAATCAGTTAGAAGACGGTGCCTGCCTGGGTCGAAGGGGCTGCCACCCAGAAGCTGATGGCCACTGGGTCTTGGGAAGTACATGGAGCTTTGAGCCCTTATTAACTTGTGGAGGATAGAAGAATCAGGTTATCCCGAAGTCCCAGGAGGGGCCTTTTTGAAATATGTTTAAATCCCTAGACAAGGAAGTTTTAACCAGAACTGGCAGGATGTCTGACAAAACAAAAGGAAATGTGGCTTATAATTTACCTGTGCCACGGATATTGTGCAAAGGCATAAAGCAGATTCCGGGTGGCCGTGCCTCCCAGCTCTGACGATTCGCCCTCTCCTTACCAGGGGCAATGACACCTGAGGTGTGTTCATCTGCATTCCTGGGGGTGAACCCATTGTAAAGAGAGCCTCTTCAAGATGTTAGCCTTAGTCAAGGTCTAGGTGAACTGAATAAGGGAGGGTCTTTATAAGCTGGGGTCCTTTATAAGCAGAAGAAACAGAGGCAGTGAGAAAGCTAGGGGAAGGAGCCAGAAGCTGGAACCAGGAAGTAAAGGGACATGGCCATGTGACCGGAAAACCAAGGCACTGACGGATTACTGCAAACTAAGAGGAGGCAAGCCTTCCAGCCTTGGCAATGGTGGGCCACTGGGGTCCTGTTGTTAGACCACCCATGGTGCGGTATTTGTCCCTGCAGGCTGGAAACTAACAGAGCACCTGGGGAAGAAAGGAAGAGGTGAGTGAGCGGGTCCATCCGTGAGGAAAAGCTGGAGTAAAGGTGGGGACCCTCCCTTTTCACCTCAGCCCTGCAGCTTCCAGAACAAGGGACTCAAAACCTCCAGGGCAAGCTCTGTGTTAGTCAAAAGCCAGTGAGATGCTCTACAAGTTTCCCTCCTGTATGCGCTTATGTATACTTCTCCCCAGCTAGAGGAGGGGCTTCCCAAGAACTGGAACCCCTGTATTGGTTCCACACCTCCTTATTAAGTACCCCAAACAGGCTTCTGCCCAAATCGAGAGAATAATACCCGGTCCGGACATTGCCCTAACAGCAGAGCACCAGCCTGCTCCTGTCCCCAACCGCAGCGCTCCCACACTCCTCCCCGACACGCGGAACCTCCGCCTTGCAATCTTTTTACCAAGCTCAGAAAACTCTGGGGCAAACCGGCCGCCCAAGAGCGGGCTTTGGAAGCTGTGTGTGGGGGGCGGAGGCAAACAGGCCCTTCTGTAACTTCTTGGACCCGGAGCAGTGGAGTCTGGAGCCAGATCTCCTTCCCGGTCCCCCTCCGGCCTCGCCGCACCCCTGGGCGACGCTGCTCGGGCCGGCCTGATGTGCGGTGTCGGGGAGGGGAGGTCAAAGGGCACAGCCCTTGGCACGGAGGGCTTGGTGAGGGGGCTGGGGACTGCTGAACTCGGCCTCTGGGCGCAATGCCAGGGAAGAAACGCTGGAGAGGATGCCACCTGCTGGCGAGGGATCCGGGCAAGCAGGGTGGGCGCCACGAAGACCCGGAGCCTGGCTGTGCAGAGAAGAAGAATTCGGGCGATCCTGCAAGTTGCCGGCTTTCTGCTGTCTCTTCTTGTTAGGACCGCCACCTGCACCCGGCTGCGCCCAGGGACCCCGCGACCCGCGCGCCCTGCTCCACACGCGGAGGTCCACCCCCCGGGCCGGCGCTCTGCCTTCTCCCGCCCCTCGCAGCGCGCTCCCAGGTCCACGGACGCTCCACTCTCCTCCATCACGTGGAGCCGCCCGCGCCTCCCCGCCGCCCTCCTCGCTCCTCGCCAGCCAACGACGCGCAGGTCCCCGTGCAGCGCCAGCAGGTTAACCGCGACCCCGGAGGAGGTGAGGCCAAGGACCGGCCCGGGCGGAGATGGCGGGGCCGCCGTCGGGGCTGGCGCCAGAGCCCGGCCTGCTGTGGGTCCTGCAGGTACGGCTCTCGGTCCCTCGGCCCCACGTGGTGGCTGCTGAAGATTGCCGTGGTTTTTCCGGCACTCAGGGTTAAAACGCCTCCTGGTCCTTTTAGAGGCAGGCAGCTCATCACTTAATCCGGGCGTGTTTCCTTTCCACCGGAGACCGCAGGCGGCGGGAGGGGGGCGGGAGGGGGTGGGGAGGAAGGCAGGAGGAAGAAGGGGACCGACCTAGCTGATGTGGGGGCGGGGGTGGAGACACTTTCATGCCCGTGAGATCAGTCTGAGACCAATGGGACAGCGAAGCAAGGTCCTTCCATCCTCACTTCCACTTCCTCTCACCTTCTCCAGCCCCACAGTGAGTGAGTGTGGATGTGTGCCTGCCCGATTCTAGTGCATTACACAATCCGCTAACCTAAGGACCCTGGTTTTGTAACATTTCCCTCCAGGGGGGACCCCAGGCCACTTAGAAACTCCCGATCAAAATTAAATTACAATTTAAAGGATAAATCTTCAGTCCAATCCAGCATGGCTTTGTAAAGTGGCCTCTTTACCTCTAATAATTAGTCCCATTCATTGCAAAGTTTGGCCTTAGGAACTGGCGGCACCCAGACCTTAAATTCTGCCCCCCCCCCCCCCCCCCCCGCATAGATTTAATGGGTAGTTACTACTAAAATTATAGCATGATACATGCCATGCTTTCATGGCACATGTTTAGAATTCTTGCTCATCTTTCGTGTGTGGTTCTGATCTGCCTCTTCTACTTCATGGCAATATCTGTTGTATCAAGTCAGTAGGTTAAGTCTCACTGACCCTTTGCTTCCTTACCTTGCCTGTTAGTTTAGCTAATGGGATGCCTCTTTGGGGTCCTCTAAGTTTCAGTTGCTCCACATCCCCCCCCCCCCAAAGCTTGCTTACAAATTTCGCTTTGAGATGTTTAACAGCCTCTAAGTGGTGCAGTTAAATAAACTATTAAGTCAAGAATAGAAAAGTCAACAAAGCAGGCGCCTACTAATTTGTAGATCTGTGATGTCAACTACCTACTAGCACTCACTTTTACATGTGCCCCTACTTCTTTCCTTCTTGTTTGTACATATCACACACACAAAAATTAAAATCCACATGGAAACTTGGAGATTGGAATGTATATTGCCACCCACAAAGTGCCCAAAAGGTGTGAGACTGATGGAGGAAAGGCTAAGCATTTCCCTCCAAGATCTCCCCAGGGTCCAGTGACTGAAGAAGGCAATGATTGATTTGATCATTGAATGGCACAAATCGAGGCAGCATGCTTCATTTTCCTCTCAGGGCTCTTCCACCTTCCCTTAACGCAGTCTGTAGCATGCTACATATTCTTTATGTGTTGTTTGGTACCCATCCCTACAGTTTGTATCTTAAATGTGCACGCTGCTTCCCCACTACTTTATGGAGTCCTAAAGGCCTGGTCTTGGCTAATGGTTTTATTTTCCCCAGTGCTCTGCTTATACCAGGCATGTCTGAAGGTTTATCAAGTAAATAGACCTAGAAAATTCACTTTGAAGAAATGGAGTTTGATTTGAATGTGGATTTCACGACAGGTAAAAGATCTGAAGGAGAGAGTTGTCTGTGACCTTGACCTCTCCTTCTCCATAAAATTCACAGCACCTCTTGGAGAAAAGACACGCTCAGAGTGATGGAGCGCTCATTAGAGGAGAGGCACCACATGCAAAGGCGGGCTGCTCCCCTGTCCTTGTTAAGAAATGCACAAACCAAAATAATGATAATAAATGGGCAGGTGTCACAAGCCCACTGGCTGCCCCTCTCTCGTTCCTGCATTTTGTTTTCAAGGGATGTTGCAAAGCAAACCCATGTCCAAACGTTCAGGTTTTCTACCCGCCCCCGCCCCCTCCCCAGGAAAGTCTCAAACAAACATGCAAAGCGTGCTTATCTTTCCTCCAACTCTGAGGCTCCCGCGGCACAAGTTGGCCAAGTCCTTCCTAGAGAAAGCTGCACAGCCCTCCGTGCAGCTTTTCCTTTTCAGCCCCCGTTTCCCGTCCCCTCCTGCACAAAGGCAACGCCTGCCTATTTTAATGCACATCCACGCACCGAGCCATCGTTAACTTCACTCCCGTGGAACCACATGGCAGCGAATGGACCAAAAGTCACAGCTGCGCTTCCCGCTCAAGATGCCTTTTGGTCAGGAACGGGGACAAAAGCCGAATCTCCCCGTTTAGGATAAAGAGAGAGAGCAAGCACGCGGCCTCCCCCTCCCCTCAGTTTGGCCCCGCTCCCCCCCGGGGCGTGCGTTTCCTCTTTCCTGCTGACCTGTTTCCCCTCCTCTCCCCCGCCCCAGCCTCGGTGAGCAGCCCTCCTGTCACTCAGCCGCTCGCGCCCTCGCGCGCCGCTCGCCGTGGGAGGAGCCGCCGGAGGAAGCCGAGGGCTGGGACGCGGCGCAGCCCGAGCATGGACCTGCCACCGCGAGCGGGGACAGCGCCGGCGACCGCGGCTCCCCGAGGCGACTGAAAAGAAAAGAAAGAAGACAACTTGGGTCGGTTGGCTGCTGCTTTCCAGAGGCCCCGACGAGCGAGGCCGCCCGGAGGGACGGACGGACAGACGGATGGTCGGCGCGAGCCGGAGGGGACCGGCGGCCGCGGCTGAGCAGGGCGAGTCGCGGAGGACGAGAAAGTGACTGCACCCCCAAGTTGCCCCGCCGACTCCCCTCGCCTGGCGAAAGGAATGAGACCTTTCCAGCTCGACCTGCTCTTCATCTGCTTCTTCCTCTTCAGTCAAGGTAGGACCCGCGCGCGGCTGGAGTCGCCGAGAAAGTGGGGTGGGCAGGGCGGCTGCGGGCGGCGCGGTGGCGGGGGGGCCGGCCGCTCGGGCGGGGGGGGTGCGCCTCGCCTTGCCCGGCGGAGATGCCCTGGGCATGGCTTCTTTTCCTTTGAAAAATGCCACAAAATGGTACTGTTTATTTTCCTTTGAAAGGAAGGAGTCTGGGGTGGGGGGGGTGATTTCTTCTTGCACTTCTCGACACCCAGCTCCAACTCAGCAATGCAAATGAGTTCTTTATGCTCCCGGTATGTTAATTAGATAGTGTCTCTGTGCAGATGCCACGATGAACTTCTGGGCATCCCTTGGCCTTCGGACCCAAGGTGGGGGCGGGGGGTGGGGGGAGAGTACCGCGAAGGGGAGCTTCGTTTCGGGGGGGTATGTGGGCTCCCGGGCGGGTCTGGCTGGTGTTCGAAAGCCAGCCTGTGCGGGTGCACAGGGGCAGAAGGGCCGCCGTGACCGAAGGTGCCGTGGGGGTAAATTGGCAGCGGCTGGGAAAGGATTGTGAAGAGTTGGCATTGAATTTCATCCAGTTCCCTGAACAAGGCGGAATTCCGAGTCCTCCACAGCCCTGGATGCAGGGTCTAAAATGGAATTTCGCCCCTGGTGCCAATTGTTTCCTTTCTGCAGCCTAGCAGGAGCGAGGGAGCTAGCGGAATCTCCAAAAAGAACTTTGCCACCTCTCAGCTCCCTGCTCCTGGAACCTCGGGCTGGTGGGGAGGAGGGGGGTGGGGAGGAGGGGGAGGGAGATCCTTCCAGCGAGGGAGGGGAGGCACCTATTCAGGCAAAGGCATCCGGAGTCACCTGTGGAACTGGGTTTGAAGGGAATACATAAACAGGCTCCTTCCCACTCTTTTGGAATGCCAGTGCCGCCCCTGCCATCTGAGGCAGCATTTGTGCCAGCCAGCCCAGCTCTTAGAGGGACAGCACTCTTGCCGGGAAAAAAAAAACACAACAGAGCATGTCCATCTGTTGATTAAATGAAGGGTAAAAGTTTTCGAGAAAGCAGAGCACCGACATGGGTGGCTGGCTTTGCAAAACCCACAGCCTGCCTCCCGTTTGAAACCCTGTCAGGGAGAAGCCAAGTGAAAGCAAGGTCCCATGTCTCCTTCCTCCGGGGCTGGTGATGACTGCAGATTTTCTCCTTATCTGTGCTGTTCAAACTTTGCTTATGACCATCCTGGCTAAACTTGAGGGCGCCCTTCCCCCATGTGAGTATGTGTGTACCCAATCCCGTGTGTACTTGTAGCGTGTACACACACACAGTCATGCATTCATGTCGTTGTGTACATCTCACCAGGGCGTCTTATAGCAGCGGGAAGATAAATGGCCTTCCCCAGAGTTTTCTGGCTGAATGAATAAGAACTATCTCAGAACACTGGTGTGGAGATGGGTTCGGTTATATTACCATTCTGTGAGGTTACTCTCTTGCTTGGACGTGTGCATGCTTGCTTACGGGCACACACAGGCACATGCACGCGGACACGGTCACTCCCATTCGTCTTTGCCTCTTACAGGTTCACTCAGGAAGTTGCATGTAGAATCCCAGAAGGCAGGAGAGCATGGGCTTCTGACTGCATGTACCACTCCATGTTTACGTGGGATCTGGTGCCCTTTTTAATTAACCTGGTGTGACTTTAGCAGCTTCATCTGTGATTCTTCTCTGGATTGGCATAAGGAGCCTGCAGGTGCCTAAGGGGCCTGCTCAGCTATCTGAATCATTACGGTGTGCGCCTTTTTCTCTGCTTCATTTCTCAGTACAGAGAGAATTCTTGACTGCCCCGCCTGACCTGTCAGGTTCAATGCTCTGTTCCACCTACCCTCAGCGCCAAGGCACAAGGAGGAAACCACGGCACCGTGTGCTTTTGAGTTACCTGATATTCTTGAGTGTCCTGAGCTTGGCCAGAGCTGCTCACCCCATGATGGAAGATGCAGAGTCCAGGGGACTCCAAAACAGGTCTAAAGAAAGGCTTTGAGACCAAAGAGGACCCAGAGAGAATCCCATGTGTAGTTAAACAACTCCTGGCTGCAGGAGCTCAGGGTCAAGGGGGAGGATGATTTACGGGCTTCGTGGCTGGGTGATAGAGGTAGCTTTAGACTTGATCTATAGACAATTGAGGTGGATTTTGTGCTGAGTATTGTGAATTCCCCAGAAGATTCTATTTGGCCCTTTTCACTTGTGTTACTTGGTCTGTATATTGTACCCCTGCCTAGATTTACCAAGTTATTGAGTAGGGCCTGTCCACTTTCAACTGGTCACAAGGGGATGAGCTCATGTGGCTCCAGATGGCTCCACTGTACCCCCTGATTGAGGACTGAGGTTCACGCTCCCCTGGCACCCCCCCCCCCAGAGCCAGCTGTCTGACCCCCGCCTCTCACTTGCTCCTTCTAGGATGCTCTTTCATGTAAGTTTCTGGAGACTCAGGGATGGATGGCCCTTCACTCAGGAGATAAATAAATAAGTAAAATAAAAACAAAATGAGAACAAAAAATACACCCGTTCAAGTTTCCCTTTAGGGCTTTTTCTAGCAGTCAGGTAATAAGTCCGTATCCCTCTATCTCACGGTGGGAACCTGCATGTCATTTTGGAGTTTGAGGGGCCATAATTCTCAGGCTTCTAGTTCCTGATTGTCTGTCTAATCCCCAGGCAGAGGGAGTGCCCCCAAACAGTGCCACAAAGACTTTAATGGGAAAGAAAAAATTAGGTAAACTCTAAAGTCCATTTCCATTGTCCTTCCTCTCCTAATCTCTTGAGGGCTTATTCACACAGACTCTTTTCCTAGCCCTTTAGAGAGCAGAAATTGCAGTACATGTAACGTCAGTAATCTGCTGCATCACCTTTCTTTTAAAGTTTGGGCTTTTAATGTAGTTTGGGATCAAATATTTATTTATCTTTCCGACGGCGGCAGTAGAAAGGCTAAATGACACTCCTCTGTCTGCACCCCTGCCAATGTCCCCCGGTCTAGCTCCCAGCAAGGAAGTGGAGAGCTGCCAGGGTATGCTGCATTTGTGGGTTCCTCTCTTGCTGGGGTTGCCTCTTCCCTCCGTCGTTAGGATCGCGGTGCTTAGTATGGAGAGGGATAATGTCACCGCACAATTTACCTACCACAGAGAAGAGGCATGGTCTGCTCCTGGGTGAAAAAGAATCAATGCTCTTATCATCCATCAACTTAGAACTTGCTATATTTTTTCCCTTTATCATTCCGGTTTGCCCACAATTCCTTTCTTCCGTGCCTCCTTCATCTTCGAGCCCTGTGCCCTCTAATCTCCATGTATGTGCCTGTCCTAAGGAGATCTGGAGGCTTAACAACTTAGCAGGACAGAAGATGCCCCGGATCCCATCGGATCTCAAGTTCTGACATGGTTTGGGGAATGTGCAGTGGGACAAACATGATACCTTCTCCTTCTGTGGCTCTGTAGAAGGGTGCTCTCTCCCCTGCTGTCCCACCCTTTGCTCTCGTGTTCCCAGAGCCTCCTCTTCTGCCCAAGAACTTTGTGGTTCTGAAGGTTCCCATCCTGGTGAGCTCCATACCCCATGCTGCTCTGACTGTTGGGGTGAGAGTGAAACTTAACCTTGAACTGGATATCATCTCCCTATTGGGAAGAAGCCAAGCCACCCTCTTGCTCTCCTGAGCTGCTGGCAGGAAACACCCAGAGGGGCTGTCAGGTATCTACCAGAGGGACAGAGGCTTACGGGCATATGACTCTCCAGGGGAGTCGAAGAGTAGCAAGTAGACACAAGGGAAAGTAGAGTGTAAGTAGAGAGAGCTGGCCAGGGTGACGGGGGCCATGGATGACAGGGAGCTTGGAAAAGGAGGAACAATTGCAAGAGGCTTGAACTTGCCGGGAGCTCCCTTGGGGAGGGGAGTGGAGCTTCAGAAGAGAGAATGAGGACATCAGAGGCCGCTGAAAGAATGGAGCAGAAAGTAGGGGGCACAGGCTGAGCAGACATTAGAAAAGGAAATTGTCAGTGGAGAGCAACTTTGGAAACATTTCCTCTTACCCAGAAATGTCATATAACAAAAGACGAAACAAGTAATACGTGTGATTCGCCCCCATAGCACCCCGAGTGGTATGGTGTCTTGCCTCAAGGAGGAAAAATCACCCCTTTTGTCCTGAAGGGCAATGTCTAGCTGCCAAGGATGTGGGACCACTTCATTATCAAATATTCTGGGTGTAGGGAACTGAGACGTGTCTCTTGGGGAGCGGGGAGGGGGCGGCGTTGCAATATCTGCCACCCAGCAGGGACTTTTCAGTTGCCAGCCAGATTTATTGAGGATGGAAAAGAAACTCCATGGGGGGAAATGGGGGTGTGGGGTGGGGTCAATGCCTCCACATGGCACTTAGAGGAGACCACAGCCCCCCTCTTGGGTGTTCAAAGGAGAATCTCACTTGGAACGCGGAGCAGTGAGCAGGCATGAGACCAAAGAGCGGGCCTTCCTGGGGCGCGCCTGTGTTGGCAGCAGCCAGGGCCAGCAGGAGACCGGGTGGAGCAGGGGATTAGGCCTGAAGATGCAATTTTTCTTTTTTGTTCAGCCCAGTGGGGGTGACTTAGACAGCCTTATATTGCAGACCCAAAAAAGCACATGAATAATCCTGAGCGGATTCAAGAGATTTCAATACCAAAATAATAACAATACTAATGATACCTTTGATTTGCCGAGTATTTTCTTCCCAAGGAGATAAAAAGATAAACTGTTTTGGAAACACGAACGAGCAAAAGAAAATTGCCCCTGATGGAGGGCGGGGGAGGAGGGCCACGCTCGCTCGTTTTAGGGTCTTGAGGTGAAGGAGGGGGCGGGCAAAGGCATCATTTTTCGGCCACCGACCTCACCCTGGTAAGATGCTGAGATGACTTCGAGCTGAAGGTGTTCAGGTGAAAAACCAGAGGTGGCGATTTTTAGTGGGGGTGGGTCAAGAAGCAGAGAGGGCTGAATCCCACCCGTGCACGGAAGCTGGGCTCGCGGATGTTTGAATTCCGCCGCGGAGAAGGGCCCGTGAACTGCCACCCCTCGGTGACCCTGACTTTACCGGCCGTTCTTGCAGTGGAGTGACTGGAACCCTGGGCACCCCAGCCTCCCTGGAGCAGAGTTTGGCTGGAGCTGCTGCTCCAAGGCAGGTCCCTTCCCTCGGATTTCATCCCATTGCAGCTGTCCACAAAAAAGTGGAGCAGATCCAGCCACTTCCTGTGCCCCTGTTGTCATGGTGTCACCCTGCATTCCACCTAGACTGGGGTTTTATTTCCAGTTAGGGGAGGGAGGCAAGGAATCTATTGTACGGAGGCACAGCACCGTTCCATGCGTCATCGCGTGTCATTTTCTTTTCCCAGGTGCCAAACCTGAATATTGACCCCGTTACTTGTGTCAAGTAAAACTAGATCCTGACCCATCGTAGAAATGCTAGCCCTGCTCCTTGCCTCTATTCCTAAAGGCTTCGGCCTTCCTTCTCCTCTTGGGACCCACAGTGTTGTCACAGAGTGGGGATCACGAGGCCACAGACATGTGCTATCCGCGCCCCCACCCCACTTTGAACATTAACTTTCATTAACTTTCTGTTTGGATCCCACAGAAGAAGCTGGAGAGGAAACATTATTGTTTCATTCTTTGCCTCTTCTCCCAATGGTGAAACTGAGTATTCTGGGTGAATACTTCTAGAAGTCAGTAAATGCCAATATCGGATAAGTGTTTCCTTTATGTCGCTGCAATTTAGCATAAGCTGTTTGGAAACAAATGTCTTCCGCACGCATGCAGGGCTTCCGTGAGCACAGTCAGTCCCGCTGTGAGCATTAACTAGATGCAGCCTTCCTGGGCACCCTTGATAACCGGTGGCTAGCACAGGTGCCTCCTGCTCCGTACAGAGGTCTGTTGTGGCCCCGGCTCTCCAGGGAGATTGAGGGGCGGGCACTCATCCATCAGCTTTCCGGAAATAAAGGTGAAGGAGGAGGCCAAACCCTGGCACCCCCAGGCACACCAGGAGCCTGGGGAGGTTTTTCCTGGCAAGTCTTACCCTATGCCCTTCTACCTCTGACCCCGCTACACACACACACACACATACCACTTATCGCTAAAATGCCGTGATGTCCAGAACTTAGTACAAATCAGCTGTTTTCCTCCAGTGGGATGGGAGCTTCCACCCTAATCCCACCTTATTATGCTTATAGGCAAAGTAAAGTAGATTTACTTGAGGCCAATTTTGGGTGTGGGTGAGCTGGGGGGATTGAAATTAAACAGCAACAGTAGACGGTGGCCATTATTTAAAAGGATGGGTGCATATCAGGTTGGATTATCTTGATGGACTACCTACCTGGCCTATATCCACTGACAGTTGTTTGATGGGTTGTCTGATGATGCACAGCTCAGCCCTCTCTGCTTGGCCAGCCCTTGCTGTGGGCCTACTGTGTGGCAAAAGCGGACAAGGTGCTTTTGGTTCTGAGATACCTGAGACCACCTTCCTGGTCGGGGAGCCGAGTCTTCAACTAAGGGTTCCAATGAGGTGGGCTCAGGCTGTTCTGGTTCACAGAGGAGGTGACGTCAGTGACACACGAGAACGTTCCAGGCTGTACCTTCTTGCTGAGGCAAGAAGGCCCGACAGAAATGTGGTACGTTCAGAAGCACTGGGTGTGGGTGTGGGTGGCTGGAGCCTTAGTGTGCGAGTGGGCGAAGAGGGAGAGAAGCTGGGGGAGGGAAGGGAGGGGCAGGTTGTATGTGACGTGCATGATATGCTACATATGTTGAGGACCAATTGACACGATGACATCTATACTTTAGAAACACTGTTAGTAGCTTATGGCTCTGTAGTCCTCTCCCTCCCAGGCATCTACCCACAAAGAAGGGGATCAATATTTTATTTATTTCTCTTGGTATTCCTAGAGTTTCACATGGGGCTTAAAAATGTAGACTGGAGTGGAACTATGCCAACCCTTTCTAGCTCACCTTCTTTGATTGCTGGCATGTAAAAGGGAGTGGAAGGGGAGCAAGAAGATAAATCAAGGGAAGCTGACCTTAAGTGTTGGCCCTACATTAGAGAGGAGGTAGAGAAGGAGAGGAGGTGAATGTATGCTTGTAGGTGATGTGTCAGAGAAAGAATGTGGCACATGGAGCGTGTAGAAGTTTCTGAGTTAGCACTAGACCATTAGGTATATAGATGGAATGCATGGAGCAATGGGATTTGCCAGTCTGGGGTGCCTTGAAGGCTAGCCAGAGACTGCGACAGCCTAACACTGAGGATTCATGGTAAACCACAAGGGGAGATAACGCTAGGGTCGAGGCAAGCAAAAGATACCCAGGGACATTTTGCTGATGATTTTTCCCCGATCTCAAGAGGAAGCTAAGCTGTACTGGTTTGGGGGAAAATAAGGTTACAAAGTCATTCTTTACAAGTCTCTAACACCAACTAACCTTCATTGAAGAGTAGAGAACGTTTTGGGTCTACCTGTGTGTCCCACGCCTCATCGGTTCTCTTCAAGAACTGATGGGGCCAGGCAGGGCAGGCTCAACAAGAAGTAGAAACCTCAACCATTCTACAAGAAATGTGGTGACATTTTCCTAGTCTGTTGATACTGACATTTAGTGTCTAAGGTTGGCCCATAGAACAGTCCCCCAATGCTGAAAATGGCCAGAACTAAGAGGGGAATTTGAGCTCTCAGGGATATAAGTTGATACCTAAGAAATAGGTTAGGCCAGCTGACATCCAATGTCTTGCCAACATGAAGATTCCCTGAATGTTGTACGTTAGCACCCACTTATTTACTTGGGATATAAAATTCCTAGAATGTGTTGTGATTATCTTTGACCAGCAGATTCTTTCTGTTGTTGGTGGCAGGGTGATGGCAACACCCAAGCTGATTTTCATGGTTAACATTTGTTTAACACCAGTGGCAAAGGGCCTTCGACAAGGAGTACCCCATTCCATGCCCACAATGAGCAACCGTGAGAGGTGGGTGCCATTGTGGCCAGACGCTCGGAAAGCTTGCTTCCCTTGACCAAAGTCACTCCAAACCCACTTCACTTTTTATGCCTCTGAGATGCTGGCAGAACCAGCTGCTCCAACTTGTAATACGAAGAAAAGTACATGAGAAGATCCTAGGCTGTGGCACAAGTCATGTTCTAATTTGGGTGAAATTCTCAATGTCTATGCATAGAAAAGGGTTTTAGGGGTTCCCTACAAAAATGGGGGAGCAGAGTGCTGAGCCCCAGAGCCGGCTCTTTTATGGCAAGCCATCCTTGTAGCGCTGTTTCTGCTGGATGCCAAACTCTTTCCGAGCCGGTTCCTTTATCCGTCTGGCATTCAGCCTCACCCTGAGAGCAAGACCTTGGACCGTTCCTGCCCGGGGAAATGGCCAGCAGCCTTTTGGTTATGAAAAGCAGTTGTGGAGGAGCTATTGCTTGGGTAACTCTTTTTGTGACTGTTCTGACCAAAAAAAAAAAAGACAAGAATAGGGACTTTCTTCTCTTAAGTGATTGAGTAAAATACTCACGTGTTTTACCTGCCTGATGCTTAGCACACTGGTGGGCACAGGAAGGCTGTGAATAAAGGCTCATGAACGGGAAAGAAACATCAGCACTAGAGAAAGGAGGAGGAGGAAGCGCAGCCTGCGACGTCGCCACGGCCGAGATGCTGGGAAGGGCCCAGGGCAGCCCCCACTCCTGGAAGGCTGGTCTTGCCCGGTGGAAACTTCCCACTGGGTTGCCAGGGACCCTGCCAGGAGGAACGGCCTCTGGCCAACCGCCCCCCTCCTCGGTGTCGGCAAGGGGCAAACGCGCCCTCTGCTCTTGAATGCATGTCAGCTCCCATTTCTGCCATTCACCTGCAGATGTCACAGGTGACTCTGCTTGGGTGCAGCGTGACAGGCCACCTGTCACCCCGGGCGATGCTGGGAGCTATAACAGCTTCAGAGCTCCACCAGGGCCTGGGTGGCATCGCATGCAGGGATTCGTGGAGGCGAACCTTAGCCCACTCTCCTGGGTTCCCACCTGGGACTGAAGCACAGGAAAGTCGACTCCCGCCCTCCCCCACCCCACTGTCCCGGGACAGGCAAAGAGAGAAACGGACACTTAATCCCCAAACGGCGTCGTTTTCGTATCCTAGGACCTGCGCTTGCCGGACTCGTGGGCGAGGAGGTCCGTTCTGCAGGGAGCTGGCCTCGAAGCCGTTTGCTTTCCTGGGCCGCTGCACCTGTGCCGGGGGAGGGCCTCCGCTCTTTTCCTCGGGGCCAGGCGGGCGCTCGCAGGTCTGGGGCCGGCAGACTCGGGCACGCTGTAGTTCCCACGTCAGCCTGATGGTGGCAGCAGCAGCGCTTGCAAAGCCCAGGCGTGGGCGGGGAGAGGTCGGCGCGAGCCCCGTAGTGCTTGCAGAGAGCTGGGCGCTTGCAGTCAGGGTGCCTGGCTCCTGCTCTCTCTGGGACCTGGAGGCTGGGAGCCTGGGCCAGGAACCGAGGACGTGGCAGGTGGAAGGCCCAGAAGGATGCTTGTTCCCTGGGCTCTGGGCGGAGTGGACGGGGTCCGATGGCGGCAGTTCTCCCTGGGAGCTAGGTCTTGCTCCTCGTTCCTGTTGGGTGTCAGTGCAGGGCACCCAGAGGAATCCCTACAGGGTAGGTGAGCACAGCCACAACTGCTAACGGGGCTCGAAAGAGCCGCAAACAGAGAGTGAGGGAAACCCCTCTGGCCGTGCCTGTTTCCCTGCCATGAGGCATTTCGCTGCAGTGGGGACTGTCAGTGCCCCCCAAGGACGCAGGCAGGCCACGAGGACCCCCCTTCTCTCCAGTGAGCCGCCTCACCATCCCGAGCCCACCGCCATCTCTCTGGTGCTTAAACAATGTGGGAGCCAGTATTTCTGCTCCTACTCCCCTGGCATGCTGAAAAAGCAAAAACAAACAGAGGCTAAAATTAGTCTTCATTACTCCGGATCTCCCGGGCAGGCTGGGGAGGTGCTGCCCTGGCTTCACCTCTGGACAGAACCAGGCACCAGGGAGAAGAAATCACCATGCACTGTTTGAAAGAGCAGCTGACCAGGCAAGGTAGCCAGAACCTGATGGCCAGAAGCCAAGAAGCAGGGGCCTGTGCTCTGCAGGAGGGCAGGTGGGGGCGCCCTGGGGGCCCTGAGAGCTCAGTGCAGCCTCTTCTATCTCTAATGGGGGACAGCTCGCCTTCAGCACCTTTTTGATAATTCCAAGTGAGCTGTATCCAAGACCCCAGCGGGGTCAGACTTCCGGCAGCCTGAAGAGCTTTAGAGGGAAAGAGGAAGCAGGAGAGATGGCAGCCATCCATCCTGCGCGCAGGCCGCAGCCTTGCCCTGCTCCTGTGGCCCTCTTGCCTGGTGGAACCAGCTGCTCATGTGGCCTCAAGGCCACAGAGGGGTTGGACCTTACACTTGGTCTTGGTTGCCGGTGGGATTCTATTTGTCAGCCCTAAGCGGCCTCCCTCCCCGGTTCCCCACCAAAGCCCTCACTTCTTTCTCCAGAACCAGGTGAGCTGCCACCTGCCCATGTGGGTCTCCACACTGCCTCTCTGCCGGGGATGGGGGCAGTGGAGTTGGGGAGAAGTTAGGAGCGCTCTGTGCTTTTTAGAAAGTTCCGCCGGCGACCAGCGGGTGATTTCTTGAGTGTCTCAGGTGAGAGGAGAAAACTTTTTGCACGAGGTTTGCAACGCTTGATTCTTCACTGCTAAGTTTTATGCTGCCTGGTCGGAAAGGAAACGCAGAAAGAGCTGTACAGTTTGAGGATTTGCTAAAAATAACAGGACCGAGCTCTCGGCAAAATAAGATGATGGTGAACCATCGTGGTCTGTGAGCTTGGCCTTGCTGCCCGCCTGGTGCCTTGGTTTGGCTGCCTGCTCCCTCTTCCCAAGTAAGACCTTCACGTGGGCATTGGGTGCTGCAATAGAGAGTGGGGGGCGTGGAGGAGAGCAGACAAGAATCAAAGCTGCAGTGGCCTCAGGGGATTTCCTGTCTTGAAGCGGTGTGCTCAGTGAATTGGGGCCAGCCGGGGGGAGGGGGGAGGTTTTCTGGGAGCCTCTTACCAGGACCTTCCTCAAGCTTTCCATACACTGACTTTTTTGATCCTATTAGCAACCTCATAAAATTGGGAGTTTTATACCCATGGACCGATGAAAATCACTGAGGCTTAGGCAGATGTGATAACTGGGCCAGAGGCCACACCAGGTAAGTGGGAGAGTCGTGATTTAAACACCAAAGACCTTGCTGCCCCTTCCCTTAGGAAAGAGTTTTGGGCCCCGACAGCTTCAAGGGTGTGGGAGGAAGAGCCGCTAAAAGGGGAAGAAAACAACTCCACCGCTATGGAAGCTGAGTAAGAATTCGAGAAGCTTTGCTGCACAGCTATCGGCTGCTCTCTGCCTCACGTGCCTGCCCCAGTTTAGCTTTTCCATTTTGAAAGCCAAATGCTGATTTCTTAACAAGACTCCATCGCCCCCTTACTTTCCTTCAGCGAATTAAAACACACACAAATTAAACCCCACTCTTCTTAGAAGGAGGTTGCCCTGGTGTTAGCTGTATGTTGTGACAAAGGAACTACTCTACATAAAAAGGCATTCCAGGACATCAAAAACTTCCTTTTTGTCAAGTCTGGAATAGTAAAAATGTCAGGAGACCACATGGCTCCGAAATGATTAATAATGGTCGTTAGGGAGAAATAAAAAAGGCTCTTGGAATGTGGGAACACCTGAGTGCCATTCAGCCTAAGAGCCTTCTCTCTTTGGCTCCAGCAGGGACATCTTACCTTGTGTCAGAAATCATTTTGGAAGATGGCATCTGTCTACCCGGGCCATGCTCAAAATCATAATGTTGTTTTAAGATAGACACGTAAGATAAACGAACAAAACATGAAAGTCTTTGAAGTTTTCAAAGCTCCTTTAGATCAAATCAGAGGCATAGAGGGGAAGAATGCAAGGCAGATAGATCTCCATTTGGAAGATACACATTTCCCTCTTTTTATTTCACAGTCTGAGCCCTTTGGTGGAGCACACTGATCATATCAGCCATGCACTGTCAGCTCCACCAGGGCTGCAGATCTGCACTGGTGCTCCCTCCCAAGGCCTGAGCCTTGCTTTGGGTTTTCTTTTCATCAAAGTAGAGCAGAGGTGCCCACCGATAGAAATCCACGCTTTCCGAGCGAAAACAATGGAATCCCAGAGCTCATCAGTACCAAAAAAATACCATCCAGAAAGAAAAAAACCCAACTTACTATTCTTTTCTTTTGTTCTCCTCTTAATCATAATAGGAAACCTACATTTTCCTCTCATTATCCACATATTTTTTCTAAGATTCAGACCACTGAACGCATACTGAGGAAAATAAAAATATGTATTGCTGTATTTTATTAAGTTAATTTGCCTTAGTCTTTTTGTGCTCTTGACTTTAGACACAATGTGGACTCTATCAGAGTTGCATCATCACGATTGTAGTGGGAAAGGAATCTTAGTTAATCTATCCTGATCTGGATTTCTACCTCTAGTCAAGGACTTTGTCTATGTGTATCTAAAAGGGAGCTCTTTTGTATACCCGGGAGTAGGAGGTCTTTAATATGGTTCCCAGGTTGTTTGAGCTCATGGATCTCTCCTCACAATGATTCCCCAAAGTGTAACAGAATCAGCATCACGTAGGAACTTGTTAAAAATGCAGGTTTCCAGGGCCCTACCCCAGACTTACAAATGCTGGGGCTTGTCCCAGCCTCAAGTGTATTAACAAACCACTTAAGCTTTTCTGAGAAATGCTACAGTCTGAGAACACTGCCGTCTCGCTCCCGACGCTTACTTGCTGCGCTTTGCTCCTATTAACTTGGTCTGGGAGACGGGTTTGGCAGGAGTTGTAACCAGAAGATTTAAGGTGACTTCTGGGAGCTGCTCCTCCTGGTTTCTGTGTCCTGTACTCGTAGATGACTTGTACCGACACTGGGAATGCGCCAGGAATGGCCATCAGCCCTAAGCACGGAAAGCCGCCCCTATGGATGACAAGGTCAACAACTTAGCCCTGACGTCCCTGCTTCCTCTCAACCGAGAAGCAAACCTGCGAGTCGTTCCTTTTGGTGTGACTTTCAGCTCTGTCCCACCTCAGTAGATCTCAAGAAAGCAACATCCTAATCTGCGCTGGCAGGAAAGAGGGTAGCTGATGATGGCCATAGATTTTCTTCCCGCTGCACCGTAGAATATTTGTTTTAAAGTCAATGCTGTACGCCAGAGACGTGCTTGTCCATAAAGGATAGATTTTCTGTTTTGCATAGTGAAGAGACTCAGTACCTAGGTAGCCACGCACGCCGAGAATTCTTGTTGCATTTTTTTGACATCTTCAAGGTCAGTGCAGACATTGGTGCTCACATCACTGTGAACTGGAGCCTGATAGCTCCTTTCTGTTGTTTGTTTTTCAATTCATAAGAAAGGTGTTCTCTTCACTAGGCCTCTGGGCCCACCCTTTCTTCAACCCAGGTCGCCAGTGGGAAACCAAATGTAGTAGCTGATAAACACAGAAACCCAGAGAAGAGAGACGGAGCCGTGCCAGGTTTCAAGGCATCCTCAACGCCGCCGTGGCTGCCATCTATGCATCATGCTTATTAACGGACATCTGAGTGGTGTGGTGAGAGGGGCAGGGCAACGGCAGGATGGTGCTGTGTGTGATTGCACACTCTATAGAGGAGAGGCAAGTAGGCAGACAGAGAAAGATGGTGCTAGCTAGAAAGGAAGGTGAGAGAGAGCCCAAAGGACAATGGGAGACACCGTTTAGTCTCCAGGAGACCACACAAGATGATAAAAACTATAGCGTTTAAAAACAAGACTTTAGTTCTCCCCAATCCAGACGGGAACCCAGAAGACACGCTCCTCATGCAACCAAAGGTTCGAGGTTCCTGATCATCAGTGAAATAAAGACTTCAGTAGCTTAGTCATGAAGGTAGCCGAATGTGCCAGAGCCTTGAGCAGAGGGCTCTCGGCGTTCAGGATGGTTGTATGTTCCAATGAAGGCATCCTGACACCTTCAGGATAAAGGTCTTGGGGAAAGGGGGCTGGTCTATCTTCTTCCTAAAGGCTCACAGTCACCCTTCGCTCCAGCCACGCTGAGCTGCTGAAGTTCGCTGATTGTGCCCTGCTCCGTCACACCTCCTGACCTTCTCACCCATCTGTCCTACCCTGTGGAAGGACCTCCTCACTTCCTCCAGGCTGACCCAGCTCACTTCCACTCTGTCATGAAAGAAGTTTCCTGGATCTCTTTCTCCCCACGACAGATTGTGACAAGCAGTTGAAATTCGTTGTGGTGCTTGTCACAACATATTAAAGTGGCTTGTGGTCTTGTCTCCCTTCTCTTTCAGGCTATCAGC
This sequence comes from Dasypus novemcinctus, assembly GCF_030445035.2. NCBI lineage: Eukaryota > Metazoa > Chordata > Mammalia > Cingulata > Dasypodidae > Dasypus > Dasypus novemcinctus. Next base: position 36,761,663 of record NC_080699.1, on the reverse strand, counting down.
TTCTGGAAGACAAGGGATGGGTTCTCATGGGCTCCAAAGCTCAGTGCCTTTATTGGACCTGGTACACAGCTGGCTCACTCCCAGTGTGAGTTTTACAGGGGAAAAAAGAAATACCTTGGATCCGCTTCTAGCATTCTGTGCCCAGCATTTCACTTAGCAGCCCGTGAAGGTGCTTCATCCGAGAATGTTCTCTATTTATCATCGTCATTGCCTTTTGCAACCGGACTACCTCTGAGCACCAAGCACCCTTGGGGGAAAAGTGATAATAATTTAATCCCTTCTTGCATTTATATAACATTTTAGAGTTTCCGGAACACTTTCACATTATTATGGTCATCCTCCTCAAATCAGTCTCATTTTTAAAAATAAGGAAAATGAGGCCAAATCACATCCTGCGGCCCATCTACAGTCACACAGATAGTAGTTCAGTTCTGAATCTCAGCCTAGTGGTTCCTCCACCCCTCCTGATCCCTCCCAAGGGAACAAAGACTTGTCCCTGCCCCCAAGGAGTGTACTGAGCTGGTGCCTGGCCAGGGAGGCCCCTCGGGGTATTTCCTTGCATCAGTACATGGAGCATAATGGGGTGATTATCTCCGTGGAGGCGGAGGATAGCAGTTTAGGAGGGGAGCCTAGGCAAAGTTTCTGGAGAAGTAATGGTGTCTTATTCTAAGTCACAAGGGACTTGGTGCAGAAGCTAGATGGTTAAACTGCTCTTGATGGAGGCTCTCTCTTGAAAATGAAGCATAATAAAGAGAAAAAATAGTTCCATTATACTTAGGACTTCACAGCACCAAGCTAGAGCAAGTGAGGATGGCCCAGTGAGAAGAGCTGGAAGCTTCTCCCAGGGCCAGCTTTCCCTGGGCCCCTCGGACCTGAACTCCCACCGTGGGTCTGCCATGAGGGTCTGTGGAAGAAGAATTTGTTGAGAGCCCAGAGCACCCATCACCACTCCTGGCCCCCAAGTAGGTGGCAAGGGCTTTCAGTAGAGGCCAGGAGGCCATTTGCTCTGACACAGGGCCCTTATATGGCCAAGGGCCTTGCTTTCTCTCCTATCTACCTCGCAAAGCTGAGAAGACTTGCAAACATTGGAAAGGGCACCATAACCAAGGTGAGGTACTCACTGTCCTTTGCTTCCCTGTTTCCAGATGTGCTGAGCTGGTGCCCAAGGTCAGGAGGGGCCTGCTCGGCACCCTGTCTCTTTTTAAGGCAATACACCATCTGGCTTCCTGGGAGCTTAAGGGAAAGGTGAGATCAGGCAACCTTTCTCAAACAGATTCACCAGCAGAATTAAGTTCGAGTACCCTAAAAGGTGTCCACGGTGTGTATTGAAGCCAGTTCTTTCCTGTGTATCTAGAATGCTACTAGTTATGTAACTATTCTTGAAAGTTAATGGGAGAGATCTCTCCCAATTGGGAAAAGTGAGAAAACAGTTACCCACATTATCGTCTGGGTTCCTTGGTTCAAAAGAGGAACCCCAGTTGAGAAAGAAAGAAACTATCTTAGTCTCCTGCTGCTACTGTAACCAATTGCCCCAAACTTCTTGGCTTGAGACCACACAAATTTCCTCCTGCAGGTCTGGGATTCAGAAGTCCAAAATGGGTCTTGCCTGGCCAAGGTCAAGGTGTTGGTTGGGCTGGTGTTTTCTGGAGGCTCCAGTGGGGAATCCGCTTTCTTTCCTTTTGCATCTTCTAGAGGTTGCCCACGTTCCTCCCCTCTCAGCCCCTCCCTGGCATCGCTCCAGCCATTTGCTTCTGTCATCACATCTCCTCCTGCACCTTCTGACTCCCCGACTCAGATCATCCAGGGTCATCTCCCCATCTTAAGATCCATAGCATCATCACATCTGCAGCGTCCCTTGTGCCGGATGAGGTGACACGTTCCCAGGTTCCAGGGATGCAGATGTGGATATCTTTGGGCAGCTCTCATTTTGCCCACCCCAGAGACCAAAGGTCAAACGAAGCTGGTGGCCCCTCCCTGTAGAGCAAATATTTGTAGGTGTCTGTGTGAGCAATTTGTGCCTCTGTCTCTATGTCTGTAAATTATGGGAGAATGATCTCCCCCTTCCCCATTTATATCTATAAAAAATGCTTAGCATGAAATGGTTTTTAAATTATTACCACATGACCTGGTGTAAACTATACCCACATTAATTAGTGGAGCTACTACTACTAGATGCAGCTACCACTGTGACCCATGGGAGAGAGATGTGGGTGAGGAGTATCTGATTCTGTAGTTAAGCCTCACTAAATGATTCTTAATATGATTTACTTTGGCTTCATTAGCATGGAATCTCTCTTTTAAAATACCACATACCCCAGCCTCCTTCTGGGTTTGGGAATAATTGAAATGAAACAGAGTTTTTTAAAAGTATAAGAGGACAAATGGCAGGGGGGTTAGCACGAATGTGGAAGTGAATGACGTTGCAAGCTGGAGTGTGTGTCTGCGCCTCTTACCACTTGCCCAGAGTACAGCATACATTATTTTCATATTAGATACCATGTTGGATCCTCTAGGCCTTGAGCTGCAATTAATGTGCCTTAAAGGCTTTAAGAAGTCTCCTGCAGGTTAGACATTTTTAAAATTTGGAAACGGAGTCCCGTCTTTGCACCCAACTCACTACCAGAGGCATGAGAACTTCTTAGAAGGTTTTGGGCGGGCTACCCGTTGGGGCTCAGCTCATTCCTGTGGGGTCCTCACCTCCAATGCACACAGCCAAGGCTGGCGTTTCTGCCCCTGCCCAAGGCCAGCTCCCGAGCCTACACATGTAGAAAAATGTGAGGTCCAAATCCCTGAATTCCACCTTAAAAGCTCAAGGAGAGAAACCATCAGTGGACACTGATTCCATCTTTGAATGGGTTCATAAAGTCTTCAACCCTGGAAGGACCCGTGTCCAGGAAAGATTCCTTGGCCGCTTAATAGTACTAGGTGAAGCACCATGATGGACTTGGGACCTCTAGGCTGTGGGAATTTAAGGAGAGAGAAGAGCCCTGAGAACGATGAGAATCCCATTATGCAGAGCTTCCCCTATTTATTTCTTCATATGGGTGAATTTGTATATATTTGCATTTTGTTCTATCTGATAATATGCACAGAATTCAAATTGAAATGACTTGAATAGATTTGAATATTAACGAGGCATTTAAAGGCCACTCTCCCTGGCAGAGTTCCCCAGCAGGGGAGTGCCCGCAGAAGTGGGATCCCGCCTCTGGGCACGGCCGCCCGTGGCCCAAGGCACCTTCAGGAGGGTGGAAAGGGTTCCCCCATGGCCCCAGACCCCGAGTCCCCTGAGTGTGTGTGGCCCGAGGTCTCCTCAGACTTCCAGACCCTAGGATTAACATTTTAACCATGACATGCAAGGCAGGATGCTTTCACAGCTTAAGAAAATACCTAATTAAGGGAACAGAAGTGGCTCAAGCAATTAGGCACCTTCCTCCCACGCTGGAGATCCCGGGTTCAGTTCCCGATGCCTCCTAAAGAAACACGGAAGATAGCAGAAACAGCAAGGGCAAACAGCAAGGGGGTGGGGAGAAATGAATACAATGATCTTTAAAATAGAAAAGAAAAAGCCGAATTGTCTTTCCCTCATACAGTAGGGTGGTAGGGAAGAGTCGAGATTGCAGTGACACAGGGGTGTCTTTTCCTCAGGGCTCCAGGGAGAAGCAGAGCTGTCTTCTGCCTGGAGCCCGACAGCCAGCTCCAGCAAGCATAACGCCTGCTGGTTATTTTCCCAAAGAATAATGGCAGTGTGTCTAGGTGCTCTCAGCAGGTCTGAAGAGACGGAGCATCCAGAGACGGCCAGTCCTCCTCCATGGCTCTGACAGGAAAGCGCATCTGTAGCCTCCCCGGGCTCTGCTCTGGACCCTAAGAATAAAGAACAGAGAATAGCTTATAAAAATAAAAGGTCCCCTCCATGGTCCAATTGGCCGTCTTTGCTGCCTTTTGTCTTGAGACTTGGATAACAAGATCCAGAGGTGAGCCTGTGGTACCAGACTTCAAATATTTAAGACTGGACATCACCTAGGAAATCGGCCTTTGTAGCAACTTAAATTGGAATGGAGCTCTAAATGCAGCATCATTCATTGATAATGTACTAGGGATCACAATTCTGCAGTGATTCCTGAATCATTTTATTTTGTCCTAACTGAATCTTGGCGACTTACATGTTTAAATGCCTGTCATCCATTCTGGAGCATAAGTAGAAGAGCAAGTAACAATGGAAATGTAATTGTGAGGCATTTGGTCTCCTGCCCCATGATGCTGTCATGTGTACACCCTGTTACCGCTTCTAATTCAACATTTTGAAAACAACCCATTATCTAATCTCAATCAGTAATACCAGCATGACCCGTGTACCTAGTTTGGAAACTTCTGTGCCATCGCCAGCCTCTTCCTCATCTTCTGTATCCAGGTAGTTTTCAAGCCCTGACAACTTTCTGTCTGCACTAACTTTCTTATCTACATGACTCTTCCATTGTCCTGCTTTTCTCATCATTTTCTCCCAAACCATCATAGCACCTTATCAAGTTCTTCCCTTTTTTCCAAAGTCACCGTTTATCATGTTCATTCTTCACTACTTGTATCTTCTGAGGAGACAAGTCAGATTTATGACTTCCCTTCTCAGCCTATTAAACAGAGCCCAAACACCTCTGCTGGCTATCTAAAGTACTCACCAATGTGGCACCAAATGTCTTTCTAGCTTCATCTTCCTCTCCATTACACCTTGCCCTCCAAGCTTTAGCCAAGAAAAGAATACAAGATGGTCCCTGGCCATACCATGTCCTCCTGTTTTTGCCTCTGCTATTCTCTAGCCTAGAATACCCTTTTCCTTCATCATTTATTGAAATATTCTTCCTTTTTCAAGGCTTGGCTCACATGTCACCTCTTCCATGAAGCTATTTCTTGGCTCCAGCTCATATTTGCCCCTTTCTTTTTTGTTCTTCTTTGGCATGATGCTTCTCTTCTAGCATATCACATGTTCAATTCCGTCCAGTTTGTTGTTTACATGATACCTTACCTACTCAATTGAGAGGTCCATAAGGAGAGAAACTCCAATGTTTAACATGGTTTATATTATATCATCTGTGACAGTGCCCAAAAAGTGCTTAATGAGTGAGCAAATGAATGAGTGGAAAAAATCGAATGTTGTTTAGAGCGTCCCCATTTCACAGCAGCATCCTGTTCAGCCTTCACTCCCTCCTAGCTCCCTTGAAAAGAAATGCACATTTCCTAAGCACCTACTGTCTATCAGGCATTTTCCCATAATCTCAGTTAATTCTTCCCAGAAACGTTATGATGACAATAGCCTTACTTCCATTTTCCAAGTAAGGAAACTGAGCCTCAGCAAGGTTAAGCAATTTGCCTGAGGTCATACTTCCAGTGGAAAAGTGTACCAAAATTAAACCTCAAGCTGCCGGTTCCATGGCTAGTGTTCTTTCCACTACCCCAAAGTTCCTCTCTGAGTCGGCTAAAGAACAGCCAGACTCTCAGCTTCCCCAGACTCTGTGTCAGGCTTCAGTGCTCTGGGAGAATGAGTTTCCCTCAAATCAATCCTGGATGCAGTTATTATTTTATAGGGATGTTGTAAGTTGATAAGGTAGCTGTTATATGTTAATAGCTATTTTAATGTTGTTCTTAAGGCCTATTACTTGTGCTGGTTTGTATTTTAATGTGTGCAAAGGTGATTACAACTTTAATATGAATGTTAAACAGATTAGCTGATTTATATGTAAAATAAATAAATAAAAGAAACTCATACTCTGGTTTCTATTCATTTTGCTCAGCCTTTCTCCCTTCCGCCTCTGTCCGAAAGCAGCGATGGTCTGTGGAGCATTGACAATAGAGCAAGTCGAGAGTGTTTTCTGGGTGATAAATAATGGCTATAGACAGGTCTTTTGTTCTGGGTGAATTTGGACTCTTATGTTCTTAATAGCTGCTTGTCTGAGAGTTGGTGCTTTTAACTGCCTTCGGGGAGTTCATCTTTGTTTGAGAGTTGTGCGTTCATGTTTCCCACTGCTGGCAGCCCCTGTTGTTTCCTCAGTACATCCGGGATCCCTCTGTATCCAGGAGAGCATGGAAAGAAGGAAGAAGAACACAAGGAGTTAGAGTGCAGCAAGATGGGACCTGGGAGAGGTCTGCGCCGAGTTATTTCTGTGGGAGCAGGCAGAAGGAGGCCTGAGTCACCTCGTGGCGCAGTGCTCTGAGCAAGTTCCCTCCGCGAAGCAAAGCTTGAAGGATGGGTGGAAGTTAGCTAAGAAAAGTGGGAGTGTGGCGTGGGGATGGTTAGGGAAGGAAAGGGCATTCCAGGCAGGGGGAATAGCATGGGTTAAATGCAGGAAGCCTGAGGCAGTGTTGTCTGTTCAGGGAGCTATAGGGAGCTGGGGATGCCCCATTCCCAGGGGCATTGACGCCACTTCTTGCACCAGTGGTTTTGCAGGATATACAGAACCAGACAATGGGAGGCTTTCTGACCAGGGAGTGTAAATACGATATTGGATAGGAGAGGAAATAATCCATGTGATATCTCCAGTATGCCTTCCTTTATGATGTAATTGATGCAAAGGATGGAGAGAGAGAACAAAAAGAGACGGGTTGGTTAGAGAAGCCCATATAGAGAGTGGAGGAAACCTGACTGACCGTACTTTTAAGTGAAGTATGCAGGGGAAGGTAAAGAACATGCGCACTTTAGGGGGCAAAAGGCATGGCACAGAAGGAATGGTAGTAGAGGAAGAGGTACCTAGCAACCCTTCAAAGAAAATATTGGAGAAGTGAAAGAATCACATCATTTATGACCTGCACACCGTGAATAGTCATAAACACAGGTAGCTTTAATGTCTAACACCCCAAAGTTTAATAATTATCTCTGGAACCTTGTTGTCCCAGACTTGGTGGGAAGCACTTTGGAGAGGACCGACCGCAGTCTTGGGGAAAATGGCCATCCATAAACTGGGCATCTGGAAGCACAGTCTTAGTACAGAAAGCCATGCTCCAGAGGGCAGGAAGCACAGGGACTGGACCTGAGGGAAGATCTCAAAGAAAAAGAAACTGGGGTGACTGCTGTGGGGTACCCCAGATGGGGATGCTTTTTCCTAGTACAATAATAAGGTTGACACAGAGGTAGTTACAGCTATGGTGGCGGCGGTGGGGAGACTTCAGCTCTCTGAATGTTGGCTGGAAGTCTAATCCTGCTAAAAGCAAAGTTCTTGACATATTTTTAATTGCCTTACAGGCTGCTTGATCACTAAGAAGGTTGGGGGAAAAAAATCAATGAGGGACTCTGCCACTCTGGGCTCAAGACTAACTAATTTTCACTTTTTCAACAAATACGTATCGAACACCCAGTATGTGCCAGGCACTGTGCCAACAAGGCATAAACCTCTTGATGAATCAGAGAGGCACCTAGGGATTTCAAAAATGTTTGTTGGAGGAAGGCAGGAATGCGTGGGCCAGAAGAGTGGAAAAGAAAGTGAGCGCTTATCTCAGGAATGCCAAATAAAAAGAGGACACTGGACATTGTCCGATGCCAATCCTAGTCATTAAGAAATCACCACCCCTGAAGCCCATAGGAAAGAAAGATATAAAAAGATGGGTGATGAAAAGAAGTGGTTCTGGAAGGGTGGGTGCTTCAGAAAATAAACCTTACAGTGATGGTACAATTCACATTATCCTGATGAAGAAGGAAAGGGGCAGAACCTCAAGAAACTAATGTGGCCACACAGATAACTCTCTAAGGAGCTTGGATGTCAGAGACACATACAAAGAATGGAGGGTGGGGCACCCAACAAAGGATGAGGACAAAAGAGCAGGGACCTGAAACAGAAGTGCCAGGTGGCATAGTCTCTGAATAAGCTGAAGTTTGCAGGAAAAGAATAAAAGAAATGGAAATTCATGATTTTCAGTTCCTAAGAAAGAATAAAATGGATGGTATTTGCTGGGAACTGTAGTGTACTATTAATTAGTTACAGAGACGTGAAACCCCTTCCCTTCTCTGTCAGTCCTGTCTTTCTATCAAGGAAATGCTTTTCATATTTGAAATGAGAAGAACAATGTTGGTAAAGAAATAATTAGAGCCTGAGATAAGTGGTGTGAGTGTAGGAAACTAAATAGCGCAGTAGTTTGGAGTCATCCCAATCAGGGAGTAAGTGCCAGCTCCACCAATTAATAATCTTGTGCTTGGAATTATCTCTCTATGACTCAGTTTCCACTGCTGTAAAATAGAATGAGAATGCCTATGTAATTGACTTGTGTATATTAAAAGACATGATGTAAGTAAACACTTAGTATAATGCTGGCACAGGAAAAAATTCAATAAATGTTAACTATTATCTATCATCATCATCATCATCAGATGCTTAAATAAAAGTCTGATTAGAAGGCCCAAAGAAACTAATCTCTCAGGATACCAAAACAATTTGCAGATATGTTCCTGGCCTCATTCCAAGTGAACAATATTTAAAAAAAAATAAAGGAAAATAGAAAAGACCGGAAAAATAACATGATTTTTTTTGAAATGGTTGAGTAGATGGCAGTGGATTGTGGAAACAGTGGTGAAGAGGACTTCATGCAGATCCCTAAAGAAAGAAATCAGCAAGAGATTAATTTGATGGTCCATAAACACTTGGAAAATCATCCATGGTCCCTAGAAGCCACCTTGGGTTCTCAAAGAGCAAGTCATGCTAATAACTCATTTACAAAAGGAAATTTACATTATAATTTCTTGTTCCAATCTAGCTCTCCTTTGTGATGTCATGTTATTCACAAACTTCTTTGTCAGGTGTAGTCTAGAATCTTAACTGAAGGAGTTTTATGTTATTGAAATCTCAATATGAGTTAACAGTGTGGCATGGTTACAAATCCTGTGTTCTTTGGCTTCCTCAATAGAAAGCATTGGACTCATCTGGAGAAAGGTAACCGTCCCATTGTGCTCTGTTAATGAGGCCACATCTGGAATGGGTGTACGCCACACCACATCTTAGAAAGCAGTGTACATACTAGTGCCCATGCAAGGCTTGGAGACCCAGGGTGGTACAAAACCGAAAATTATGTAATATGAGGAAGAATAGAGGAACTTAGCATTATTTAGGTAGAAAAGACATAATTTAGGGATTCTCCAGCTTTATTATGGATGAGAATCACCAAGGTTGCTTGCTTGACTCCAATCCCTAGATGAGATTCTGATTTATTAATCCCAAGAGGAGCCCAGGAAATTGCAGTTGAGTACACACTCCAGATGATTCTTATTTACGTGGCCCAAGAACCATACTTTAGGAAACACTGGCTTATACAATCCCATGTTTCATCCTCTAGTGACATGCATGACCCTAAACTTCCACTTTCAACCACAATCACATCTGTAATTCAGCACTGTTAATTACACTTGCAGTAATGTGCTACCATCACCTCTATCCATTTCCAAACATTTACAATCAACTTAATTAAGAATTCTGTCTGTGCAATATATGTGTGTAACATAGTGAACCTTGTTGTGGATGATGACTTCGGTTAATACCACAAATATAAGACTGTTCTTCCATGAACTAGAATAAATGTATGCAACTACTACAAGATGTTGATGATAGTGGTAGATGGGAAAAATTCACCTAATGCAAACCATGGACTGTAGTTAACAGTAATATTTTAATATTCTTTCATTAATTGTAACATAGGTACCACATCAATGCTAAGTATCAATAATAGGGGGTTTACAGGGGTATGGGGTTTTTCTTTTTGGAGTAATGAAAATGATCTGAAATAATGATTGTGGTGATGAACGCACAACTCTGTGATTATACTGAGAGCTGTTGGTTGTACATTTTGGATGTGTTTTATGGTGTGGAAATATGTTTCAGTAAAACTACTTTTTAAAAAGGAGGAACAGTGGCTTAGAAGATAAACTGATCTCAGATATAAGAGTTAGACTCTCCCATGTGATTTGGAGGACAGAGCTCTAATCAACAAGTCCTCAATTCTGCCATCAGTGATTGGAAGGTGAGAAAACCCTGGTGTTCTCATTTCTGTACACACAGTTCCAAATATGGTGTTTGGCACACAGTAGGTGGTCACCAAATCTGTGTTTAATGAAAGGAGAAAGAAATTTGCACCATGAAAACTTCTTGTTTATGCAGTCTGCCATCAACAACCACCTTTGTGGATAGATGAGATACTAGTCCTTCAGAGATGTCGGAAAAAAGATTGTTGTATTGGAAGAGAGTTTCAATTAAGGTGACCTCCGGGACATCCCACTTTCTTCAAACTCAGTCAAAGAAATACAATACCTTGAAAGAATTGTTTGACTATAGTACAGAGATAACAGAGTCAAAGAGGTAGAGATCAGGAAGGACAGACAGTGATAAGCACATAGGAAAGAGTGAGAAGCCAACATTTGGAAAAGGAAGACATTATCAGCTCAGAAGAAGCCTTTGAACAACATGCTTCAGTTATGGCTAGGGCACCTGCAGGGTTTTGTCTTGTACAGGACAATTCAACCCAAGCACACGTGGAGCACTTCCTCTGGGCAGGTAGGAAGAAGAGTCAGACCTGGTCCCTGCCCTCCAGGAACTCACAGGGTGACTGAAGACATCATAGGCCCTAGTTCTGCTCCTCGAGATCTAAAAACATAAGTCTGACTCTTTTAGTGGGGAGAGAATATGTGAGTACTGCAAAGTAAAGTCATTATCTGTCTTGGTAAATCAGTATATCCCCAGCACCTAGAGTAGGACCTGGCACCAATAAATATTTATTGAATGAGTGAGCGAATGGATGAATAAAACTATCATTTATTGAATGTCTCTTTGCCAGGCAATATATCACATTTTTTGCATACATATATTGTAACTCCTAATTCTTCCAAACAAGGTAAAATGTATGTCCTCATTTTACAGATGTCAAAAGGGAGACTGTTCACTTGCTTGCCCAAAGCCAGAAAGCTAGGAAATGACAAAGCTGAAGTTCCTGAACTTGAGATGATCTACCTCTTAAATTCCTGGCATTTCTACCATAACATACTAGTCTAGATCACTCGGTTTTTCAGACCAGCGACTTGAGATTCATAGAGGTGCAGTGACTTGCTCAGGGTCACTTGTTACTCTGTAGTTTGTAACAGAACTGGGTCCAGCCCTAAAGTCTGAACAATGGTGTCAGTAGCAGCCAGAACTCTGGCCGCTGGCCTTGCTCCTTCCGCTCACTCACTGACTTATTTCCTTCAACCCCTGCAGGCTTGTGGCCTTCCCCTAAGGAAGGAGGGTGAACCAGAGCCAGCTCTTTCTGTACCTCTGAGTGGTGGCCCCTCAAAATTGGTTGGGTTGGTTTGAACTCAGTAATGTGCGACTGGTAATCTTGGAAATACAGAAACTCCAAGAAGATTCCAGACCATAAAAGTGGGTGGAGTTTTATGCCAGGAGAAATTCTACCTATTATTTAGAAGCTCACGCAGATTGGTCTGACAATTCAATTTGTCCCTTTTTTTTCCCACAAACTTAGAGTGGGCAGTGATAAGTTGCCTCTGTATTTCAGCCTCTATGTTTCAGCTCTGCCCTTAGTTATATAATTCCCATTGACTTTGTCCAGCATCTTGCTGAATGAGAAGGAGGGTGGGATTTAGGGATAGCCACTGAAATAGATTTCTTTCTGTTCCATCACTTTTCGTGTGGATGATGGGGGAAAGTGGGAAAAAAAGAGCTTTTCTTTTCACTCATCTGCGGTCGTTTTCAGCTTGCTGCATCACGTTACTTTTCAAGCTAGGGAAAAACAGAAAGTATAGGGAAGGAGGAGAAAGTGTGTGCACACGTATGGCCTGACTGCTTGCATAGGTGAGTCCTGTATCCAGCTGGCCCTTGGTGACACGCAGCAGAGGCCATCTGGCTGATAGAAACAGGAAAGAACATTGGACAGGGCACAGAATTTCCAGTAAGGCTGCCGACCTGGGCTCTGAGGAGGTCTGAAATAACACCCCACGCCATTGTCAGAGCCCTTGCTCCTGACAGCAGACACCGCTGACCCTGGCCTTGATCTTGCCACAGCTGCTGGCCCTGCTAGAAGGATGCCCAACAGTAGCCTCCTCCCAGCAGTCTTACTCCCTGCAGCAAGTCTGGAGATGGGGGCCAGGGGGTGCGTTGAGTCAGATTATCAGTGCCTGGGTCATGGGCCTGCACTATGTCTGCAAGGGAGGCAGGGCAAACCAGGATCTGGAATGTTCCACTGTCTGCACTTAACAGGAAGGAATCTCTGTTTCGACTGAGACACTCACAGAGCAATGAATTTCCCCCAATATAGGAAGGGCTACTGCTGCTGGGCAACCAAATAGAATATCAAAGATCCACAGGCACACCTGAGGGGTCTCTCCCAATTCCTCTTGGGGAAAGCACAGTGTGAGAAGGAGTCAGCATGCACAATCCTCGTCTCTCTCTACCAGACCTTCTCGGCACCATCACCAGGTCTAGGCGATGCGTACAAATCGATTACACCCTGCAATGAAAAGGTGCTCAGGTGTCATGCCCTTGAACTCACTGGGAGTCCTCCATTTTCCAAAGGAGAGAAACCAGGTGACCTTCCCTGTTACTTCCGCAGCAGTGGGTTTAAAGCTGTAAATTGGAAAAGGGGCTGTGTAAAAATTCCCTCACATGAATCTGTCTATCCAGGCTGATGGCATTTTCAGAAGTTGCTCCTACCTCACTGGGTTTAGATGCTGGCCATCTTCTCGGTACACTGCACCAAGCCCAACTCCCCCAGAACAGACATATTTGGAAAATGAATGCAAGTGAATTATTAGGGTCTTTGAAAATAAATAACCAGATTTCCCAGCCCCTTCTCTGCAAGCCTGACTGGACAGACTTGAGGGAAGATGCACGAGGACTGTCCAGTGCCCTTGGCTAGTTTGGATAGAGATGTTGATCCACAGAGTGCCTTCCCTCCGGTCAGGCTGAGTTCAAAGCAGAGGATCAGCTGGTTTTATTTTTGTTTTGTTTTCCCCCATTTCCATGATTCCTTTCAGAGTACTGAACTACAGTAACTCTCCCTCCTAAGTTGAGGTAATGCGATCTTATTTTATGGGTGCAAAACCCAACAAGATAGAGCCTCAGTTATATGGCAAAGGTCAAATGGCCATATAGGAAGACAGCACCCGGAATAGAACATAAAACGCCTGCCAACCCTGGAGAGCATTCCGCAACTCTCATTTTCACACCAAGCTCCTATCCCTTGAGAATTTCCAAGCAATTTGCAGTGATTACAATCTTTTAGATAAAGATCATTATTCTCAGGTTATAGCTGAGAAAACTGGGGCACTGAGTGAGTTGTCTCTGCAAGCCCCTACTCATTCAAGAATCAGAAATATACCTTACTGAAACCTGGGGTTTCACCTCGGAAACACTGCATGATCCATTTTATGGTCTGGATTCAGTTTTGTTTCTGAAATTTCTGCCCCCAGAAATGTTGATGATACATTCAACTCATAAATAGCCAAAAAAAAAAACAAAAAAAAAAAAAACCCCAGAACAAAACAAATGAGAGGATCATCTGATTCTTGGAGGAGTTTGTAGCTAAGGAAGGTAAAGCTGTTTTAATGGGGGGAAAACAGTAAATTAAAAGAAAATTGAAAGCAATATTTATTTACTATTTCAGGTCTAGAACTTCCTTGAGCTCACTGCAGTGCTTGTGAGGGAGATAAGGGAAGCTCAAGCCAGGCCCTTCCCCAGCCGTGGCCCTTTCTATCTCCAGGGCTCTGGGTACCTGGTAGTGGATGGGCCTCTCCAGGTGCAGACTTGCACACGTGCCTACGGTTTTGTAGATGCCACTTAGCTGGAACTCAGAAGACATTTTTTTTTCATGAAAGCAATGTTCTTAATTAAACCAGGTTCCTTAGCCAAACCACAAATTTAACTTAAGTGGTGATATAGTTGCCTTGCTACATGTTTATAATTTTATATATAATAGGAAACCGTCTTGACACAATGTCAGTAAATTCACTGGCAATTTAATAATTGATTAAATAAAGATAAAATTTGACACTGTCCTGCAATTTGGTATTTATGAAAATCAGGTTTGTTTAGATGACAATATATTGGCACAATAGACAGCTTTTCTGGGCCCTCTGAGGAGGTGACAAGGCACTTTGAGGAATTTTAAAAACTGATGGCACTGGTGAAGTTATGTTTAATTTCATTTCAAATCTGTGGTTTGCCATCTGCTTGTTACAGATATATCACTGAGCTTTATACTTACCTAGCTGTAATAATTAGGGCACCATTTAATGTAGAGAGTGGGAGAGAATAGAAAAAAAGAAAAGGAAAGATAACTTTCTAGGAAAACTCAATTAAAAGTAAGAAAAGCAAAAATAGAGCCAAAGGAAATTTGTATAAATTATGGAAGAGACTGTCTCAAGTGGAATTAACTTAGCTGTGAATAGTGAAAAACCAGAAGAGAGAAATTTCCAAATGCCTAACATCCCTGAAGGAAAGGCAGATAGAATAGGCTACATTTCCCTATTCCATCTGTAGGTGGCAGTGTCAACACAGGGCAGCTTGGCTATTATGTGAAAGGTGAATTGAGTAAAAGAAGACTAATTTCCACCGTGTGTTCTTTTGCATTGCGTTGTCTCCACTCAGAGAGTCTTACATTAATCACATTAACACAAAACGTTTTTTTTGTTTGGTTTGGTTTGCTTTGCTTTGGTTTCCCCCCACTGGTTAACCAAATACCACTTCCTCAAAACTATTTTTCATTCGTGTATTTGAACTCCAGCATTTCCCTGGGAGAATCCTGGAAGGAACCCATCTTTAGCTTTGACTGACCCACAAAAAGTGAGCCTGTAGGGATGTCATATACTATTGCGAAATTACTCAAATTAGCTTTGGATCTTCAATGAGCTGAAAGTACACCAAGCAACCATCTCAGTTTTCTGGAGCCTCTTTGACTACTTTATTCACTGGGTAGAATGTGCCATGCTGTGCACCTTTCTTGTTCTCTAATATGGGATTGCTTGTATTCTCCTGAGCACATCATGTTCCCTCATCTCCCTACCTCCAGCCGCACATGCTGAAGGCATATTCTTTCTCCCTTCTTCTCCTGAGTCACACCTCTTTATTCTTCCAGACTCTGCTTGGGCATCACTTGCTCAGTTTTCTTTTACCCCTCCTCTGGGTTCTCATAACACCCCATGCTGACCTCCATCTTTGTACTTAACGCATCACATTTAATTGCCAATATCATTTCCCTGGTAGAAAACCCTCTCTCCCAGAGAGTTCTAAAAGATAGAAAATCCACCTTGTCTTTCACTCCCTGTGCCCACAGAAGGCATTCAGTATTTACTGAATAAAGGGATAAAATGAACTGCACCTTGACTGTGATGTTGTCTACTAACCCGCTGGCAGCCAGCCTGTTTTTCTTAGTGTAGAAGTGGCTTAAATGGCAACCTGAGCACCTTCTTCTGTCTGAGCAGAAGTTTACTGGGAAACAAGCCTGGGTTTCTGATGGGTAGACCATTAGGTAGTCCAGTAGATAGCTTCTCATACTTTCAATGGGTAGACCAGAGAGCTTCCATTCTCATTCTTCTCAGCCTGAAGTTACACCCTTCCAAGATCTCATCAAGGATAAGTAAGGATTTTTTCTGTATCTGAAGAGATTGCCAAAAATGCATCTTATTGTAACCTGTTGGAACTGAAAGGTCCTTAGAAATCACCCAGTTGAGCTCCCACTTTTCATAGATGAGGAAACTGAGTCCCAGAGATGCAATCTTTCTCCTAGAATCACAGAGCAAGCTTGCTGGCAGGCTCAGAACTTTCACCACCACCCCTTTTCTCTCGCCAAGTCCTGTTGTGTACAGTTCCTGATTCATGAACTCCTGAGAGCTTTCTCCTGGGTGTAAAGTGACCAAAAAGGAGTTCACTTTTATAAATAGTCTAAACAAATAGATATGGCAGCTTACCCATCTCCGAGCAGCCTTTTCCCAGAGGTGCTTAGCACATTTAATAGGGTGCTTGTGAACAGGAGCAATTTGAATAGTTTCTTGGCACACTGTAACATTTATATGTGCCCCGTTTCATCTGTAATCTGCTTTTACAAGGCACCAGTGGGCCTCTGATGGCAGCAACACCTGACCCAGACGGCGTCATCCCAAATTGTTAAAACCGAGTTGAAAACGTAGGAGAATCTAGGGCATTCATCTCTGTACAAAATCCAAACACATGGACGAAAATTGCTCTTCTCCATCCAGATACATTAACTTTTGCTTCGTTTCTTTCCCCCCACCCTTTCTTGCCTTTGCATTTTGCCATTACCATGTTCTGGTTATTGCCCACATCTGGAGCATGGCAGCTGTCCTGTAATGTGCAAGCTGCGGTATGTAATTTGGAGAACTTGAATACAAATATCTGTTAATTAAAAAAAAGTACAGGAGCATGTTTGTCAGCTTGTAATTATGTAAAGAAGAACACCAACTCCCAAACTAATTTAAAAAGCAAAATGAAAATAACTTTACCAACAGCTTTACAAAATCCAACAACTCTACATTTTGCTATTAACTTTCTTCTGAGTATCCCAAAGTCCTTTGCAAAGGTCTCTGAAGTTTTTTGGGGGAAAGCAGCTTGGGTGAGTAAGAGAGGCAGGAGCACAGGACTGGGCTGAGAGTCAGGCCACCAGCACCCATTATTTGCCCCTTATTAAAAGTCGACAACAGGGATTCTCAACTCTGACAATACCGGTATTTTGGAAAGGTAATTCTTCGTTGTGGGAGCCTGCCACGTATAGTGTAGGACGTTTAGCAGCATGTCTGTTCTCTACCCACCAGATGCCACTAATATCCACTCTTTCCTTTGTGACAACTCAAAACGTCTCTAGACACCACCAAATGTCCCCAAGGAAGGGGGGGCAAAATCACCCCCAGCCGAGAACCGCTTTCATGCCCATTTGCTGTGTAATATGCCTTTCCCTTGTTCTAACTGTGTGACCCTGGCCAAGTCACCTGGCTCTTCTCTGTGCTGCTTTCCCATTGCTGAAATGGTAGCAGTTCCAACCATCCATTTCAAGGGGTTGCTGTGAAGCTCAAATAAGATGGGGAAGATTGTCACATGTAGTAAAAGGCAAGATGAAGGGAACTTTTATCATTGCTATTCTTATTGCAAGATGGTCCCACCAGTGGACCACAATGGTCTAGAGATCATAGGACAGATTTTCCCTGGGGGGAAGCCACTCCCTTTCGGGAAGCAGTCTGTTGACCTTGTACCTCATTAGTCTAGCTCTTCTGGACTGCAAGACTTGGCGAGAGATGCGCAAAAGCCCTGAGAAAAATAAAATGTCCAGGGGAAGGCTAATGGAGATGGTATCCTTTCACATACGCAGGATTCCATACTCTCTCCAGTACCCCTCTCTTCTCCCTTTAATGTGCCATAGGCGTGTGAGCAACTCCAGCTGCTGGTAGGTTGTTGAAATGCCAGGTCAGAGAAAGTTGCAACATCTCACATAATGGCCTTTTAACTCTAAAGAGATTGGCAGGTGTTTGCTGATGGGAAGGCAGGTGAATGGATGAGATAACCTCTGAAGGACTCAGGATTCTGGGTGTAAAGCCAGATATTCTAGAATCCAGTCATTTCTTTTCCTGTAGATTTCCATGGACAGCATTCTTTTTTTTTTTCCCATTTACAGAATTTGTTGAAGCGTATCATTTATACATGGACATACACAAAAAAGTTGTGAACTTAAAGAACAAACATGTGTAACATCATCAAGCCTCCCATACATCATCCCATCACCGACACCTTGCATTGTTGTGAAACATTTTTTACAAACTGTGAAAGAGGTGACGGACTTGGCCCAGTGGTTAGGGCATCCGTCTACTATGTGGGAGGTCCGCGGTTCAAACCCCGGGCCTGCTTGACCCGTGTGGAGCTGGCCCATGCGCAGTGCTGATGCGCGCAAGGAGTGCCCTGCCACGCAGGGGTGTCCCCCGCATAGGGGAGCCCCCTGCGCAAGGAGTGTGCCCGTAAGGAGAGCCGCCCAGCGCAAAAGAAAGTGCAGCCTGCCCAGGAATGGCGCTGCACACACGGAGAGCTGACACAACAAGATGACGCAACAAAAAAAAGAAACACAGATTCCCGTGCCGCTGACAACAACAGAAGCGAACAAAGAAGACGCAGCAAAATAGACACAGAGAACAGACAGCCGGGGTGGGGGGGGAGGGAAGAGAAGCTAATAAATAAATAAATAAATCTTTAAAAAGACCAAAACTGTGAAAGAGCATTGTCAAAACACTACTATTAAATATAGCCAATATCTTACATTTGGTGTTATTTTCCCCCAACCCACCCAATTATTAACACCCTGTATTAATTAGTGTTGTATATTTGTTGTAATTCATAGTAGAGCATTTTCATATTTGTTTTGATGACCACAATCCGTCTTCTATCACAGGGTTCACTGTGTTATATAGTCCCATTCTTTGTACGTTTCATTCAAAGTGTATACTCAGTGGCTCTAACATTTTTCAGAATTGTGCTGGTATTGCCTCAGTCAATTTTAGAACATTTTCATTACTCCAAAAGAAAAAAAGCCCTTACACCCCTTATACCCTCCTATTGCCCCTTAGAATTGGCACCATATCTTCCTTGCCTTTGCTGTAAGAGTATTACAATATATGGACAACATTCTCAGCAGCAGCTGCCACTTGTTGAAGGCAGCTGTGTGCCAGCAAGCGTGCCCAGCACTTCAAGTTTTTATCTCATCTAATCTTCTCGACAGTTCTGAAAAGTAGGTATGATGCCCGTTTTACAAATAAGGAAGCCGAGGCACAGGCAGGCTGAGTGCCTTACCTAGGATCAATCAGGTGGGGCACCAGGACCTCGCCTAAGCTAATCCGCGGAAAGTCAGTCCTGCCCTAGACTCGAAGCACATGGGCAGGTGGGGAGTGAGTCCAAGGGTCCAAGGAGAAGCCGCCCACACTGTGATGCTAGAAAAGAGCCATTCAGCTGCCACCGGGGCAGAGAACGAGCATGTCCAGTAAGGCCACCGGGGTCTCCTCCCGCGAACCCTCTGTGGCCCAGACGAACGTGAGGGCTTAGAAAGATGTCATGATGTGAAAAAATAAAGAAAGAAAATAAAGACAGGAGGGAGAAGCTGACAGCCTGACTGGAGCACACACAATCAATACGCCCAAGATAACAATTTCTGCAGAGGAGCACCTTGCTTATTCAGATCCCCAGGAGGCGCGGGCCGCCCTGACAATCGGCAAAAATTCTGACTCAATACAGATCTTTTCATCTCCAGCCTGCTTTTGCAGACTTTTTCATTTTATATGATTAAATATTAAACCCTGTAAACACTTTCATTTGTCTGTACCATGTTGTCAGTCAAATTACCCTTTTGCAACAATATCAAATCTTATTGGTATCACTTACTTCCCTGGGCAACAACTGCAATTCCAATATTCTTATTGCAGGATAAAACTAAGCTGCTGCGAGCCAGGACTCCTAAATTCTTTTTTCTGACACCAGCATCAACTAACCATTTACATCTATCTATCTACTCAAGCCAAATTGTTTCCTATCTAATCGGATGGGATAGGAATGCTACTAAGACCCACTCCTTCCCACCAACAGATTTAAAGTAGGTTTAAGGAACTTTGGAAATTCAACTTGCTAAATTTTGCACCCAGTCAAGCCAAGTGTCTATCTGTCTGTGGTACATGAAGCACAATGTCAAGGCTACAGTCTTGTGACCCAGTGCGCATCCCATTCTGTTGAGACAGCTCCTCTGTCTGTCATTTGCTGTATGCTCTGGAGATGCATATTTCCTACTGTTAAATATCTGAAGAAAAAATATAATGAGCCACCATGGCACATGGGAAAATAATGTTTTCCAAAGTCAGAAGGAAATAAGATTGTTGGACAGGCTCATGTTTTGGATTATCCATGCTTCTGTCCTCTCCGTTAGCAAAGGTAATCAAAACTTCATTAATAAGGGAGTATATGGAAAATATGTACCTGACACAAACTGTGGATTATGGTTAATGGTAATATTTTAACGTTCTTTCATCACTTGTAACAAGCACCATGAGTGCTAAGTGGTGATAATGTCGGGGGGCGGGGGGGCGGGGAGCAGTATAAGGGGTATGAGGTTTTTCTTTTTGGAGCAATAAAATGTTCTAAAATTGATTGGGATGATGAATACTCAACTCTATAATTATACTCAGAGCCATTGATTGTACCCTTGGGATGGATTGAATGGTGCGTGAAAAAAAAATCTATAGTATTTAAAATACAGAAGAAAGGATAATTGGATCCATGTATTAATATAATAGCCAATTATTGAATGTTAGTATTGTATTTTATGATGTTTTTCAAGAGCGGCATCCAAGGACCCGATTGTGAAAGCCAGGGAATTCCTGAGAATTGTGATCTGATGGTAACTACCATGCACATTAAAGAATGGACCACGACTCTGTCCCTTTCAGAGACCACTAGTGCACTCTTTCCTTCTTAAGAGTTGAGTTCAGGTGTTTGAAGGCAGAGCTTATGATGTGTAGGCACCCACAGGCATCCCTGTAAATGAGCCATACAATTGACCAGCATGTGGAAATTGGTCCACGGTGGGAAGTACGTCGTTAAATCGTATGGAGTTATAATGTTGACTGGCACTTTCCTTAAGGCATTGGCCCGTAGACCTTTGCTAGTTCCCCCACACCCCTCTTCCAGCCCTCATCCCAATTTTTTGTGCTTTTCCCATTTTTCATGCTGCTTTTTCTGTGGCCTGGGAAAAATTACTTGACCTTTTCTAGGCTCAAATAACCCATCTGTTGGATTTGGGAGAGCAACACGTATATACATCTGGCAGGGGATGGTGTACTTTGATGAATGTTTGGAAAGTACTTTGAACATGCTGTGCTTAGTATTAGCATTTCGAATGTCCTAGACAAAATCCAATGAAATGATATCTTAATCTGTGTACAGCTAATTCACATTGGAACTGAGTCTACTGTATACAGATTTCAGTTGGGGGTCTCTAGAAAGATTCATTTTTGCCTTTGGGCAAATATTGACCTCCTGAGCCTCTGTCAATATTTACCTCTTGGGTCAATACATCTCAGTGTTGACCTTGATAAAAGTCAACATTCTCCACAGAACCTCAGGGTCTTCTTCATCTGTGCTGCCTTAGTTGTAAGTCTGACACTTGATTCTGTTCTAATAAATCCTTATTTGCAGGAGCTTCTAACACAACTGTTGACGTGCCCTCAGGGTGACATTGTTGGGTGGATCCCTGGGTAGTTGTAAAGAATTGCTGAGGTGAGACTATCATCCTGCTTCTAAGGGAATTTCTGAGCTTATGTTCTTTCCTTCGTAGGGGGAGTGGCTCTCTAGAAGATTCTACCCAACACAGAATAAAGTGCAGATTAAGCAACCTCCAGGTAGAATCTAACAAAGCAGACAATTGCATTCACTGACTATTTTGAAGTTTTCTTTGGGGTAGAGAGGCAGTGCTGCATACAAGTTGGCCAACCTTGTGTTTGTAGACATAGGGCATCAATCTGGTCATGCTGACTACAATCAATTATGTGCATGGCCAAAGAGACCATGGAGCTTTCATCCCAAACCATGGGCAGGCCTGCAGGATTCTCTCAGCTGTGCTGGAATCTGTTTTTTTGTTTGTTTGTTTGTTCAGATTAAATTATTCAGTAGTTATCTGTTCCTTCAGTATTTATTGAGAAAACAATGTGGCAGGCTCTTTGCCCAGATGAAGTTCTTGCTCTCTTTCAGAATCCACAGTTGCCCCTCACTTGCAAGAGAATACAAAAATACATGAGACACCCTTGCACCAAGGAAAGTTTCCTATAACATGAGATGGTGTGACAGTTTGAAGTTCTTTTTTGAATCCCAAAACATTATGTTCTTAAACTAATCCATTCTTATGAGTGTAGGGTCCTTTGATTGCATTAAATTCAATTAAGGGGATTTGGATTAGATTACTTGATAAGATCACCTTAGGGCTTTTGATTGGATTACATCAGTGAGGTATGGGCCAACCTGGGTTTCCCCCTCTTGCTGGGTCTGATATACATGGGGACCAACAGAGAGAGAGAGGAAGGAAGCTGCCATATTGATTCTAACATGGGAGAGAGAGGACTGCAGGAAAACAGAGAAGCCCTGAGAGGCTGAGAGGCTAAGAGAGGTCCTGGAGTCAGAACCAGCAGAGCACAGAGGCATGGAAAGGGGTCCCCAAGGGGCTGGTCCTGTGCAGCAGCTCAAGGCTGAGGAGATGAGCCCTGCCTTATGCCTGGTCACCACATGGCAGGACACCAGGATCACCAGTAGCTGACTTTGGTGAGAAGGCATCTCTGATGGTGCCTGGATTTGGACATTGTAAGCTTGGAATTGTAAGCTTTTACCCTAAATAAAAGTCTCCGTTTTTTTCTTCCCCTCTCTCTCCCCACCGTGCTGTTTTTGCTGTATGTATCCATTCGCTGGGTGATCTTCTGTATTTCTTTCTCTTTTTGTCTTCTCGTCTTTCTCCTCTAGGATTCACCAGGATTTGATCCTGGGGACCTCTGATTTGGAGAGAGGTTCCTTGTCAATTGTGCCATCTCAGTTCCTGGTCTCTGCTGTGCTTCACCTTGACTCTCCCCTTCTCTCTTTTTGTTGTGTCATCATCTTGCTGCATGACTCACTTGCACAGGCACTGGCTCACCCCGCAGGCACTTGGCTTGCTACGTGGGCACTCGGCTTGCCACATGGGCCCTAGCTCACTGCACAGACACTGCCTCGCCACATGGGCACTTGAGCAGATACTCGACTTGCCACGTGGGCACTTGGCTTGCCACACAGACACTCGTGTGGGCACTTGGCTCCCTGCTTGGGTACTCGGCTCGCCACGTGAGCACTGGCTCACCACTCAGGCATGCTTTCTCTTCTTCTTTCTCACCAGGAGGCCCCAGGGATTGTACCCAGGTCCTCCCATATGGTGGGCAGAGGCCCTATCCCCTGAGCCACATCCGCTTCCCAAAAGTCCTGTTTTGAAAGCCCACCCATTTCTGGTACTTTGCGTCAGCACCCGTTTGGCAAACTAAGACAGTGAACAGTCTTCCCCGTATTTTCTGCATGTGCTTTACGTATGCACCCCCATTCCACTAGGAACAGGAGCAGACTGGGGAGGTATCACCTGAGAAACTGCTGAGCCCTGGGATCCCATGAAATGGGACTGCAGAAGGTCCTTCACACCATGGCCAGCTCTTCCAGCCACCTCCAGACGTGCTGCCACCAACACAGTTTGTCGTCTTTGGGGTAGAGTTGGGAAATTTGCATTCGTTGAAGAAATAAGAAACAAATTTCATAAAAGTAGGCATTATCTGCCTGTTAGGGCCTATGGAGAAGATGATATTCGAAAGGGAGAAGGGCGGATGCGAGATGCCAAATCAATAGTGTGGCTGCTGTGCTCCTCACGTTTTGGTCTTTGGAGTTTGAATTTAATCGCTCTCCATATAGATTCAAGTGGAGGGAATGGTTCATCACAAAGCATTTTGTTTAGAAATGTTGCACAGATAAACAGATTTCTAGAATAAATGTATGTAAAACTCGAAACCCTGTCTAACATGTCTTATAATAAATGAGGCTCTTCTATGCATTTCCCATTGATTTATCTGCTTTTAATGGGCCCACTTGCAAACAGTACTGATTACCAACTTTCAAGGGTGTCATGTGTTCGGGTGAGTGAGTTGCTGTTTGGTGAAGGATGGTGATGGAGAAGGCTGGCACTTCATTCATTTCAGAAAAGTAGACGAGGGAATGCTGCTTCTCTCCTCTTCCAGATACCCTCTTTTCTCCATTATTTCGCCAGTGTTATTAGTTAACTCCGGCTACAAAAGCCTATTTACTTAAAACCTATTAACTCACTTGCCTGTGTTTTTCCAAGTTGTTGAGGAAAGTACGTTCATGAGAAGATGACAGGGAGGGGGCTTCGAAATTATTCACTAGATGGGTCCACGCAGCCTGAACTTTTAGCTTAACTGTCTGCATTCTGTTCTGCCTTTTGCTGGAGAGCTTGGGCTGCCTCGCCTCCCTCCGGGAGCCAACTCAGCAGTCTGAGCTCTGGATTGTTGAAGGCTGCCTGGAACCGCAATTCAAATCAAATGCATCTTGATGAGTTAGATTAATTGAGCTTCAGGAGTTTTTCTCTGTGCTGATCCTTTGAATCAAAGCCTTAAGATCCAAGGCAGTGTGCCTTGGGAGAACTTTAAATATACTCTGGGGCCTCTTTACCGAGATTGGGTTTGCCTCAGTGTCCTTGGCTCTATTTCTGAAACCAGTAAACAAAAACAAACAAACAAAAGCCTTTTTTAGCAGAGTTTGCCTTATCCCATGGGGGTAGTCAGGATATTAGCTACTCTGCTCCTAAGAGTAGCTAATTATCTACTCTACTCCTTGTTTCTGTTTTCCTCCTGTCACTTCTAACCAAGGAGAATTTGCCTTTTATTTACTTCTGGCTAATAAATTACCTTCTCTTTCTGTTTTCTGTCTCCTGAGTCATGCCAAGGTCTCATCAGATGCTCTGCTTCTTCTCCAGGGACTTCCAATGGAAGTCCTCCTTTCATTCAATCATTCGTTCAATCATTCGCTGTTTATGAAGCATCTGATATTTCCAAAGACTTTGATGGGGATTGAGTGATAGGAAAATGGATCCGTCAGGAATTCTTCCCCAAAGGAGGACAGAATCTAGCACAGAAAGACACACCAAAACACACATGTGCAATAAACACAAGAGAGGAGGAAGAATGAACTAAAGCAGTGGTAATGGAGATAGAGGGGTTTAGATGTGAGAGAGGTCAGAGAGGTAGAATCTACTGTCCTTGAGGCCTAGTCGGATTTAAAGAGGATAAGAGAAGGAGTAGTTTCAGATGATTCTGAGACTGACTAACCGAGTCGAAGCTGGGGCTTTCCCTGAAATAGCAACCAGCAAAGGAGAAGCAGGTTCGTTTAGAGAGCGCTGTCAGCTTCTTCGGGCCGGCTGAGTACCGGGGCCCTTTGAGACATCCAAGGAGAGATATCTCGATGGCAGTTAGATAGAAGAGATCAGAGCTTGGAGCTTAGGAGGGAGTCCTGGGCTAAAGAGAAGAGGTGGAGATTTTTCAACCAGAGGCTGGTGACTGCAGTCGTGGGAGTGGGTGAGATTACCCAAGTACATCATGCCGAGGGAGGGAAAACAAATGCTAAGACCAAGTCCTGGCCAAAACTAACATTCATGGACATGTAGAGGAGAAGGTAGGGGCACAGGAGACTGGGAAGGCAAAAAGGGAGAAGAAAGGCTGTCACCTGTGTGGGTGGTACCCCAAACCCCCAAACCTCCTCCACTACCCTTTGCTTGTCAAGTTTTGCTTATGTGTTTGCATACATTTGCATACCCGCGTTCACATGAATGTGAAATGCACTGTGCCAGGTATCGTAGGAGAATTCACACATGCTGCGCATCTCAGCTCAGTGAAAGAGGAGAAGACGGAAGAGTGAGTGAAGAGGCCTGTGGGGAAGGAACGGGGCTGATGGCCGGGCTGAGAGGGTCCGGATATTGGGCTGGCCGGGCTCAGGGTCCTGAATGCATATCTCTTTTTTTTTTTTTTTTTTTTAGATTTATTTATTTATTTATTTTTTATTTAATTTCCCCCCCCTCCCCTGGTTGTCTGTTCTTGGTGTCTGTTTGCTGCGTCTTGTTTCTTTGTCCGCTTCTGTTGTCATCAGCGGCACCCGCTTCTGTTGTCGTCAGCGGCACGGGAAGTGTGGGCGGCGCCATTCCTGGGCAGGCTGCTCTTTCTTTTCGCGCTGGGCAGCTCTCCTCACGGGCGCACTCCTTGCGCGTGGGGCTCCCCCACGCGGGGGACACCCTTGCGTGGCACGGCACTCCTTGCGCGCATCAGCACTGCGCATGGCCAGCTCCACACGGGTCAAGGAGGCCCGGGGTTTGAACCGCGGACCTCCCATATGGTAGACGGACGCCCTAACCACTGGGCCAAAGTCCGTTTCCCTGCATATCTCTTTTAAACCCCATTT
The DNA here is from genome assembly GCF_030445035.2 of Dasypus novemcinctus. Lineage (NCBI taxonomy): Eukaryota > Metazoa > Chordata > Mammalia > Cingulata > Dasypodidae > Dasypus > Dasypus novemcinctus. The sequence goes on along the minus strand of NC_080699.1, from coordinate 36,735,654 downwards.
CTTTTTTCTTTTTTTCTCTTTCTTTCTTTCTTTTTTAAAGATTTGTTTATTTATTTATTTCTCTCGCCTCCCCCCTCCCTCCCCATCCCGGTTGTCTGTTCTCTGTGTCTATTTGCTGCATCTTCTTTGTCCGCTTCTGTTGTTGTCAGCGGCATGGGAATCTGTGTATCTTTTTGTTGCATCATCTTGCTGTGTCAGCTTTCCCTGTGTGCAGCACCATTCCTGGGCAGGCTGCACTTTCTTTTGCGCCGGGCGGCTCTCCTTAAGGGGCGCACTCCTTGCACGTGGGGCTCCCCTACGCAGGGGAAACCCCTGAGTGTCAGGGCACTCCTTGCGCACATCAACACTGCTCACGGACCAGCTCCACGCGGGTCAAGGAGACCCAGGGTTTGAACCGCATGTGGTAGGCGGACACCCTATCCATTGGGCCAAAGTCTGCTTCCCATTTTCTTAATTTTCAAAGAAGCTTTAAATTATGTAAATGTTGCATCAAAAATACAGGGGATTCCCACATACCCCATTTCCTCCCCCTCCCACACTTTCCTCCATTAACAACATTTCTCATTAGTGTGGTGCATTAATGGCCACATATTGAAACATTGCTACCAACCATGGAATAACAGTTTACATTACAGTTTGCACTTTGCACCGCACAATATTATGTTTTGACAAAATGTGCAATGGTCTCATCTGTCAGTGCAATATCATACAGAACAATTCCAATGTCCCCAAAATGCCCCATGTTACACCTTTTCTTCCCCCTCCCTCCCCTCAGGACCTCTGATGACCACTGCCTTTATATCATTTTGTTACAAGATCTTTCATTATTAGAATAATATTAAGTCTACTTTAGTCCATAGTTTCATTCCCCCCTTATGTTTGTTTGTTCCTCAGTCTTGAGGATTTGGGGATGGTGATTCCCACTCTGCTTCTGATTGAGAGGGAGCTTAGATCCCAGGGGGCAGACGGATGGAACTGTCTTGCTTATAGTTGTAGAGACTCTCTCTTTTTGGGGATGGGCATTGTCTATTGTCATCCTTTTGTTAGTTGTACTGGATGAGTCCAATGAACTGGAAGTAAGTGTTGGCTGCTCTCTACTGAGATTCAGGGTTCACCCTGCTTATGAATACCTGGAAGATTTAAATCTCTGGGACATATATTTAATGGCTATAGTACTAATTATACGTTCAAATAAAAGGGACAGAAGAACCATGTGTGGGAAAATTATAAACGAATTGAACTCTGTTAATTCAGGGAGATAGGTTATCATATATTCCAAGGTCAGGCCCACTAATAGGAAGCTGATTTTCTGGGAAACTCCATTTCTTAATGTGACCAAGGTGAGAGGGACCCTTAAGCCAGAGGCTAGGAGGTGGGCTCCCATGAAGGAGCCTCTTTTAGATACTTGCCCAACATCAGAAGGAGAATATCTCAAGGAGCACCAGCCCATGTCAACTTCATTTTAGGATCTGGGCTCCTCTGGGACCCAGAAACAAACATGATTCCATGTCTTTGCTTCTCTCTTTATAGTTGCTTCTGTCTCAGTGGACATTTAATAGTCACAGTCACACAATCATTACTTCTTTCATATTCACACCCCCAAATGTCTCCCTTTTACCTACTAGAAGGGGTCGGTTAAACATTTGTTGAGTGCCAGCAGCTCTACATACCTTATCTCCTTCAATTCTTCCAACAGTTCTTGCTGATAGGCATCCAGGGTTTCACATCTTGCCCAGCAAAGCAAAATCTTTGATCTATTTAGACCATAAGAAACTACAAAACTTTAGAAACAATAGAGGACCCCTATTCTTTGTGCTTGGTGAGCTGTGGAGCAGTACACATTTACATAGTATTATTACTGAATGTCACAACAGCCCTTAAGATACATGGCACCTTGTCCATTTTACAGAGGAGAAATAAGAGTTCGTTGAGACTGATGTGCTGGTGAGTTGGTAAAGCTGGCACCAAACCCAGGTCTTCAGCCATCTAGGTCTGCTGATTCCTCCCTGGTCCTCCACTTACCTCGACCTGCTGGTATAGCATCCTATAGCAGAGGTCAAGGTGGAGCTTGGCCTCAGATATCTGTCTTACAGAAGATCTGAATTGCAGAAACCTGCACTTGACTCAGCAGGCAGCCTGCCACCTGTGTCAGGGCCAATCATGCCTCCTGCTTCTTAGAAAGTTCTCCCATCCAAGAACTCACTAGCCTGCCATGATCCAACCTTTGCAGCCCAGACTCTCTCTTAGACTCAGAAACCGCAGAGCTGGCAGTGCTGGAGGCTCCATTCTCAGGTAAGATGAACATCAGGTAAAATTCACATAAGCTCCCAACTGCACCTGGCAAGCTTTGACAAGCTCTTGCAATTAAAAAAAATTAAATATTAATACTTGACAATTAGTCTCTGATTTGAAAGAGCCATATCCAGCATATGCGTAACCCCTGGATCTCTCCATTTCCAATCGGCGAAGTAAGACAACATCCTGAAAATGAAAAGTGATCATCCATTAGCGAAGTTCCTTAGGACAGAATGATTTGCAGGAGCGAGCAGTTTTCACAACCTGAGTAATGTTGATTATAAGTGAGAGGCAGGACAGTCAAAAGAAGACCGATGAGCATCTGTGCCTTGCGGGAAGTTGCAGAAGCTGGAAGGCTGAAGACCAGCTGTCACCAACTACCAGCTATCCTTGTGGGGCTTTATGGGTCAACGATGCCATTGGCTGGCACTCAGTGGGCTTGGGGCTCAGTGGGGTTACCTGAGGCAATGTAGGGAGATCCCAAAGAAGCAGACAATGTGGCTTCTTTGAAACTGTGCACAGGGGAATTTGAAACTGTGCCAGAGAGTTAGGCCATGTACATGTGAAGTGAGTTAAGCATGCTACACAAGAGCATTCTCATGTGTGCAAATTAATACAGGGCCTGGTGGTGTCACCAAGGGTGACAGCTAGAATTGCCTGACAGCAATTGTAAAAAGTGCTTGTAGATCCTTGGTGAGAAGTCAGCAGGCCTGAACAGTGCATTGTGATTTCTTATTATATTTAATGGAAAATTGAAGCACTCAGATATTTCCAAAGTGTAATTTGTTCTGATGGGTAGGCCGACAGTGGATTGGGCTGCTTCACTAGGGAAGAGGCAAAAAATAAATTAAACAAATTAATGACTGTGACGCATTCCAGGGGAAAGAAAATGCAGTTGCTAATCCACCCCCACTCCCACCCCTAACAAAAATCATCATTTTTATTGCAGTCACATCTCCTTGGGCTGCTGCTTCTTGTGGGTATTTTTAAAGAAAACTTCCCCTCTAGTCGTTTTCTTTAGCCCAATAAGCACAGTTGCTAATTTTCTCTCATTTGGAGATTCCCCCCTGGAACCATATGCCATTAAAATGCTTAGACATGTGGAAATGGACTGATGAAGATATGAGGAGACAGGGAGTTGCAGACGAGGAGCGAGCTTGTCAGCCGGAATGGCTCTGACATCAGGCTCGCTAACTGAAGGAGAAGGAGCCTGCTGCAGGAAGGGCGAGGATGAGAGCTGGGCCCAGGCTCTTGGAAGGCTCCAGGAGGCTGTGTTCCCTGGAGGCCAGCGAGAGCTCATTGGCTGAGTGAGCGAGCGAGCGAGTGAATGAACGAACAAATAGAGGAGAGACTGAATGAATGAATGGGACGGACAGAGAAAGGCTGATCAGGGTCTGGGAAGCTGGTGGCCAGAGGAGGGAGGGGTTGCTCCCACGTACTCAGCAACACAGGACAAAGCTGAGAGGACAACCTGTAGTATCTGGCCCTGGTGGCAAGAGGATCCCCTGGAGCCATGCCCCTCTCTTCGTCGTACATTGGACATTTTGCGTTTATTTGCATAACTCTTCAGTTAATGTTTCCAGGGTGATGATATTCAAAATATTGAAGAACTGATGTATCTGTGGCACCAATGTATCAGAATAGATAGTCAGAACGGGCACGGCAGTGAAAACCCAACCTGTCTATCCAGAATATCATGTGCCTCCCCCATCTGACTAGGATTGCTGCGGGCAAGGGTTGTGCAGGTTTTTAACAGAACGAAGGCCTTTGATGTCAGGATAGTGCCTCAGTTTAGACCCAGGGCCTCACCTGCCTGTAGCAGCTACTCAGTAATTGCCAGTGGCCTCATGGATGCGAGACGTAAGGAAGGAGTGATCTGGAATGAAGCAGAGCCAGGGCTGTCTCTCCAGGTCCTTCTCAAGCTGCAGGGTGACCCCCCGTGGGCCTGGACATTCAGGGAAGGGAAGGCAAAGGCAGCTGCAGGCCCCTAAGGAGCCAGGCTTTCCAGGCGCTGTCCTCGGCTGCGGTGGGTCAAGGGGCTAATGCTCTCCCACCCCCGCCCTTAGCGAAGGAGCCCAGCATCCTAATTAAAAACTGCGGGCAGCAGTAAGTAGCTCCAGAACAAGGATTAAACCAGCCTTCCGTCTGCTGCTTTCAAAGCCATTGCTGCTCGTTAGGAACCGCTTTCTTGAGGGGCTGAAGCAAAGTGCTTATCATTTGCCCATCTTGTTAGGGTGAGCCCCTTCCCCTAATTCAGATTTCCATTGGAAGGCCACGGTAAGATGCCAGGTGACCACTGAGCAACGCCCTCAGTGAGGCCAGTGGAGTGAGAAGGTCTGTTTCCCCCGCTCTACCTCCTCAGGTTCGGCTGAGTTGAGGGATGTGGGCCGTATTTGTATTAAATTCGCCTAGGTGGGCCAGTGGAAGGGAGGGCACAAGACAGAGATGCTTCCCATGCACCGTGCCTTGGAGAAGGCTTCCTTTTTGCTTCCATCCCAGGAGTTGCTTACTCTGTGAAAGTAAGAGAGCCCTCCAGGAGAGACATTCTGACCTTGGCATGAGGAAGACCTTTCTGGTGGAGCTGCCCAGCTGTCGACAGAAATGAGGCTTCCCGCGGTGGGCCCTCAATAAACGGCTGCCCACGCGAGCTGCTGAAGAGTCCCTGGCAGGTCTTCCCTTGCTAGGCGGAACTCAAACGCTGGGACTCGAGCTGTCTCCTGAGGCTTGAGCCGAGGCGGGAAGCCAGGGCGGTTGTGCATCTCTGGGCTCCCAGCTCTCTCCCAGCTGGAGAAGGACATGGGGGTGGGGATAGGAGAGAGACGGGAGAGCACAGGAAAGGCAGAGCAGAATTAAGGCTGTCAGAGCCCCAGGACAATTTGAAATTTACCGACCTATCCTGTGATCAGCAGTGAATACGAAGTTCATCGGTAAATTCTCCATTGAAGTTATAAATAATCAATTGACTATAACGGTGCAAACGTAAGTCAGAACTCAACTCTAAGGTGACTGTAAAATAAAATGTGGAATCTGAAGAAGGCTTTCTTTTTTCCTTTGAAGAAGCCTTATGTGAACTTCCTGGACTCTTCTTTTATCCTATCTTGGGCCCAGGCGATGCTCACTTGGCATCTTCCAGTTCCTGTGGTGAAGACCAAATAAATTCTCAGTATCCCCTCATCGGGAAGCCCCAGTGGAACCGTATAAGACAGGACAGGCATTCACAGGCCCTGGAGAGAAATTAGATTCTGTGGGTGCAATTGTGTGCACACAGGGGAGCTCACACTGGCACAGGGCAAACATGTGCACATACGCACACACACACATGCACACCTGCTCACACACACATGCACATGCACAGTGAACCCACACTGGAACAGGGCACCCACATATGGACAAATGCACACACTCACACATGCACATACTTACATACCTGCGTGTGTGCACACACATGCACACACTCACACATTCACATGCCTGCACATACAAGCATGTGCACACTCACATACATGCATACACATGCACGTGCACACATGCACAAATACACATGCTTCCCCACGCGCACATCTCTGGCAGACACGTGCCTTGTCTGCATCCCTCTCGGTGGATTGCCTTGTGACATCCTAGCCTTGGTTTGGCAGCAGCAAAGACAGAAAGGGGACAAGAAAAGATCTAAATCAGGATAACGTGAATAAGCCTGCGGTAGGCAGAGAAAACCCCCACAACCAATAATACTGGGAAAAAGTTGCTGCAGAATTTATATAAAAACAGTATATCAGAAAAACTGAGAGACTTCTGAGAAGCAGAAATCACTAAACCTCTCTGCCGCTAGCCTGTGGTGTGAATGTGTAAGAATTACTCTTGTGAAAAATTGGTGACCAATTCGATTATTTTCTTTCAGCAGTCAACCTTTTTGTCTTGTCTTCATACTTGGAGGTTCTCTTCACCCCTCCTCTTTAATGCCTATTATATATTTTTATAATTATAGTTAGTATAATTATAGAATTATAATATATATAATTTGGGGAGGGGGGATGATGCTAGCTAATATCGAGCCTCTGTCTTCTGATCATCCTTTCTTTAAAAATGTATTTTTGGTTCTACTTTCCCTTTTCCTTTAGATATTTCCTTCTTTCCTTGAGACACATTTATTGCCACATACTTCAATAAAGTGGGAGGATGTCCAGGGAGCATTTGGCCAGTCCCTTTGTCTCTACAGGATTGGTTTGACCCAGTAGATTTGTGGCCCCTGCTTTATTCCCATGACTCAGAGGCTTAGCTTTCCCTCTGGTTGCATTGGCTCCAGTGTTTCAGTTGCCAAAAAAATGACTGGCTCAGCTGTCTTGACCTACTGCCTGGCACTTCCAGTGCAGTCCATCATCCTGGGGTGATGATGTTGAGGTAGGCAGATGTTCCTCATGGAACCTCAACCTTAAAGCATAGTCTTCTAGACACAGTAGGGTCTTCTTGGTCAGGATTGTCTATCACTCTCTGAATCATTCCTACGTGTACTGCACACTTCTACTGGTAGCAAATACCCTCATAACCTCCTTCTTATGCCCAACACACACTCACATTGATCAGTCAGACATTACTGATCATCTACTGTGCATTTTCCAGTGAGCCAGATGCTATGGACAATAAATGGGAAAATGTAAGACATGGTTTCTGACCCTCTGAAGCATCTGTTCTAAGAAAAGAAAATTCAAAGATATTCAAGTCCTTATCTTACAGATGGAGCTTTGCAAATTTGATCAGGTTGAGGATCTTGGATGGGAGATTTTCCTGGATTATCTAGGTGGGTCCAGTGTAATCATAAGAGGCAAAAGGGTCAGCATCAGAGGAGATGTGATTAACAAAAGCTAAGGTTGGAATGTTGGGGCTACAAGCCAAGGAATATGGGCAGCCTGTAAAAGCCAGGGAATGGATTCTCCTTGGAAGAGGCAAGGAAATGGATTTTCCCCTACAGCTCCCAGAAGGAGCATACCCTTGCCAACTCATTTTGGAGTTCTGACCAACTGTAACATACTATAAGGGTAATAAATTTGCATTGTTTTAAGCCACTACATTGGTAGTCATTTGTTACAGCAGTGGTAGGAAATGAAGACAGCTGTCATGCCATCCAGGGCTGACCTACCTTTGCAACTTTCATCTTAGCCCCAGGCTCTTCCCTTTTCCTTATCAATATGTTCAGGTCCTAAAGAAATCAACAAAACTCCATCTGTTCTTAAATCCTCATTGTTCTTCAATCTGCTATCTTTTTTTCCAACCTTTCACAGCCAAACTATGTTAAAAATAGTCTATGGCAGTGATTCTCAGATCTGTCCCCAAAATCACCTGAGTTTTAAAATAATACATCTGGCCAGACTTCCCCGTGTACCTGCTATGTTGGCACTGCCCACCTACTCACTGGTCCATCTACCACACCATTGTAACTCTTCTGCAGAAAGTTAACAATAACCATCCCTCTATCACCTTCACTGTCACTGAATCCACTAGCTTTTTCTCCATTCTCATGTCTGAAGCTCTTCAGCATTTAACCGGTCTTCTTCCTTTTGGAGATTCTTTCTTGGCTTCTAGTCTGCCTTTGCTAATTTCTCACTAACGGGTCAATGATTTCTCTTTCCCAACTTTAAAACCTGAGTCTTGGGAAGCAGACTTGGCCCAGTGGTTAGGGTGTCTATCTACCACATGGGAGGTCCACGGTTCAAACCCCGGGCCTCCTTGACCCATGTGGAGCTGGCCCATGTGCAGTGCTGATGCTCGCAAGGAGTGCCCTGCCACGCAGGGGTGTCCCCCGTGTAGGGGATCCCCACAGTCAAGGAGTGCACCCCGTAAGGAGAGCTGCCCAGTGCAAAAGGAAGTGCAGCCTGCCCAAGAATGGCGCTGCACACACGGAGAGCTGACACAACAAGATGACGCAACAAAAAGAAACAAGAGATTCCCTTGCCGCTGACCACAACAGAAGCAGACAAAGAAGAACACACAGCAAATAGACACAGAGAACAGACAACTGGGGCAGGGGGGAAGGGGAGAGAAATAAATAAAATAAAGCTTTAAAAAAAACAAAAATAAAAACCTGAGTCTTCAAAGTATTTTATTTTTTAGTATCATTTAACATTAACAATTATTTATTACTTTTTTTAATTCAGTATTTAGAAGTGTTATTAATCACTTCTCTATCTCTGTCACAAAGCTCATCTACTGCCATGGTGCCAACTATAAGCCTGTGTAGACAACTTCAAATCTCTAGCTTCTACCCTGTCCTCTCTTCTAGCCCCCATATCAACTTCCAAAATGGTAATACTTTCTTCTATATAATCGCCACCATTTGTGAGCTGTTTTTAATCTTCACAAGACCTCTACTGGGTCTTTGCCCTCTTCTTACAGAGGAAGAAACTTAGACTCATGAGTGTTATGTAACCAGCCACAACTCATGTCTCTGTGAACCAGTTTCAAAATATCATAGTCAACTCTGAGTTCTGTATCTCTCTCATGTTCCCTATAATCTATTAGTCTCTGGTCTTCTCAGTTCTTCTTTTGCCAGTTTTCAGCATCTATCAATTCTTCATGATTTCATGGCAATCATCCTCCTCTGAACTTACAACTCCTTCTACTTTGACATTTTCAAGGGTGCCCTACCTGGATCCCCTTATATTTACTCTACCTCCTCTCCAACCCATGTTAAATAGAGCCATCAAATTAGTCTTCATAATGGCCTACCGTGATTGTCATTTCCTGTTCAGAAATTTTCTGTAACTCCCCTTGATCTTTAAGATAAATTCTAAAACCACTCTTGTCTGATTTTTAACAGCCTCCATTATTTGGTACTAGTCTTCCTCTCCGATCTTAATTCCCACTGTCCTTTTATTCCATTTGAATCTTATGGTCTCACCATTTTAGGCTACTCAGCTGTCTCTTCCCCATCTCTGCCTTTCTTTCTCTTATTCCCTCTGAAATTAATAGAAATTGGCTTCTTCCCTGTCTTCAAATTGCAACAAATAAAGTTCTGACCTTGGCATTTGGTCTATGTATGCTAACACCCCTTGGTAGCTAAAAATGAGTAGCAATCATGTTTTTTGTTTTGTTTTGTTTTGTTTTTACAATAAGACAGAAAAGAAATCCTACAGTACATAGTTAGGGACCAAACATATGGTGAACATGTGCCTCTCCTGTTTGTGCAAAGCAGTGACCACAGAATTTCCCTCTACACCTGGGATACAGTCAGAGAACAACTGGCCTTTAGTTAGATTGAAGGCTGCAGTAGCTGGGGAGCATATGCGACATTCTATGTTTGGATCCATTTCTATAATTCCTGTGAGGTGTGGGGTATTGAAGGTTGGTTAGGACCTGGAAAATGTCAGTACTAGAAAGATTCCATGGGGATTGTCATTGTCTTGTTGGGGCATAATACAAGTAGAGGAAAGATAACAGATATTGGACAAGGTGGGGATAGAAAGCAAATCCAGCTCAATTGGCCAAGATGTGTAGTAGGAGAGCTAGAAAATAGGGAGGTATAAGGAGAGAGCCAAAGCGAAGTTGAGTTTCTTCTCCCTTGGGATATGAAGTCATAAATCCACTACGATGCTATGTTCTTATTACATCAAAGAGTGAATATATTTAACAGTTTACATCCCAGAGATGAATTGTTCAAGAGAAGATGCCAGGATTTCTCAGAGTAAGGAAGTCCCTACCTTTTCATTTATTTAAAATTTGCCCTTCTTTCATTGCACACCTGAAATGTCACTACCCACATGAAGTCTTATCAAGCTTTCACAGGAGGAATTATTCCTTTTCTGAACTGGGAGTTTCAGGACAGGAACTGTCTCGTAAACGCTTTTATCCACTACTATCCCAGCACCAGGTATCTGGGAAAATGATTCAAAGGCTTTTGCCAAAGATGATTTGGATGATGGCTCTTGGTATTGAACTTGGAAGCATTTCTTTCTGAACAAGGTGCATCACTTTGAACATCCTCCTAACTCTGAGTAAGTTATCTGCCTTCATGGGGCAAGAATCCTCTCTAAACTGGGCTGGTCTTGGAAATTCCCCTTCATTTGTGAGTCAATCTCAGTTCCCCAAGGGCCTTGACTCAATCCAAGTTAGCTTCATCATTTCCTCTACCGGTGGTTTTGGATGCCCTAAACAAGTGAGGCCTTTGATAACCAGTCCAAGTGTTCCAGAATTCCTATCATAAGCATGAAGATGGGTAATGTGAGACAAGGGAAGAGAGAGCAGTGCAGCTCAGCGCCAACTGGGGAAGGCATCACCAGCTGAACCTCAGAGAAGGATATATCTTCCCATGTAAAGAAGAAAGGGATAAGCTTCCCTCATGATGTACTAAGCACGTGTAGAAATAAGAATGAGCTGTGGGAAAAAGGAGAAGTTAGTAACGAGAGTGGCCAGGCTGAATTGGAGAATTTATGAGACAATGAGACTGGATAAATAACGGAGGCCAGATTCCCAAGGATTTTAACCCCAGACAGTAGAGATTAGCCTTGGTGCAATGGGCAGTGGGTGTCTTTGTGTATTCAAAACCTGGAAAATGATCTAATGCCTAAGTTTCTGTGAAAACACAAACCAAAAGGGAGGAAGAAAAGATGGCCAAATGTCTTAAATTCTTCTTGGGCCCATTGCCTGATTTATCTTGGCCCCCAAACACACAGACATGTGCAGCTTTTCTTGGCTATTTATTTTGGTGTTAATGTACACAGTAGAGAACTCGATGTGAGCTTGGCTGGATGCTTCAGAGAAGAGAGCTGTGTTGTGTATGCATCTGTTGATGCAACTGGTACCCAGACCATCTGTGGGTGGTTCCTGCCATTCTTAGCTGCCCTCCTTCTCTCTTGGAGAATGGAGTATCCTCTACTGAGTCATTTGGTGGCCACTGAGTTTTATTTTAGGAATGTGTCCTAAATACAGTGGGCTTCCCACTCGCTATGCAGAAGAGAGTGCCCTTCGAAAAGAGGAGTCCTGATTGTCTAACAACGGCACGCTGCTCAGGCAAGCTCTGTCTTTTGTCAGAGGCTGAATGGGGAGATTCTCACCAAGGATGAGTGCATCCAGGGAAGAAGCTAAGTGTCCAGTTATGTTACCAGTGTGAAATGCACTGTCATGTCACACCACATGACGATGCACACAGATCCATCATTTCAATCTTCCAGAAGAATCAGAATCACCACACTGAAGAACAGGAAGGGATCTGGCAGTAAATACATACATATGTACATGCATACATATTCATACGTATATAAATGTGAGACAGATTGCTCTCAGCATCCAGCAGCAATGGGGATTATTTAAGTCCATAACAACCATGTTATAGAATAGTAACTAATTAATACAGGATAATAATAATAGCTCACATTCTAAACACTTGCTGTGTGCCAGGCACATTTCCGAGAATTTTACATATATAATTTCATGGCTTATTCACTCATGAGTTTGAACAAACCTTTGCCTCACTCTGCATGCCCTATGAATGGGGTCAAATTCACCTTTTACTCCCATCCAATTGAGGCAGGCTCCTTAAGAAGTTGGGATTTTTAGGAGAGCATTGGAGAAAGGGGGAAAGAACTATTGGGCAAAGCCCAGGAGAAGGAAACCACACCCCATGGTTCTTTTAAAAAACATACTTGTTTCTGATGTTCTGTGGGTATACTGAAATCTCTGCTTGTTTTCCTGACTTCTTCACCCTGGGAAAGAGCTGCATTGTCTCTCAGGGCACTAGATTGTGGATTAGGAATCCTGCCTGATTTTCAGCCCTACTCAACTGTCTTCATAGCCACAAGCACAGCACTTGACCTTAGCTTACCATCACAATAGATAGAAGAGCACTGAGGTTCCCGAATTGCGCTTAGATGGCAGGTTCATGTCGAAGAGTTTTTCTTATGCCGCCTTGAAACTTGACCAATTTTTTTTTAATCTTCAAGTACAATTTCAATAATATAGAATTGGTTTTTTATTAAATCAAAGGAGAAAGATATGAAGCGTGGTAGGTATTGTACTTTAGCTTGATTACAAAAAGCATTTATTGAGGGTTAACCACTAGGCAATGGATAGAAAATCAATTACACGGTAGTTAAGCATCCAATAATATGTGTTTTAATGAACAATTCATATTTAACACCTTTTTATTAAATAATGTGCTGTCTTTGGAGTAGCTAAGTGTCTTGGTTTGCCAGGGCTGTCGAAACAAAATACCCCAAACTGGGTAACTTAAAACAACAGAAATTTATTGCTCACACTTTTGGAACCTGAAGTCAAATATCATGGTGTCAGCAGGGTCATGCTTCCTTCTAAATTTGTAGGAAAAAAGTTTCATACTTCTCCCCTGGCTTCTGGTGGTGACTTGCCTGCAACACACAGAGTGCTGTCTCAGTCATCATTTGATGTTCTCCCCTGTGTCTGTTTCCTGGGTCTCCTCTTGCCATAAAAGGTGACCAGTCATAGTGAAGTAAAGGCTCACCCTACTCGGGTATTATCCCATTTTCACTTGCCTACTTCCATGCGTAACCGCCCTTTTTCCAAATAAGCTCCCATCCTGGGCTCCTAGGGATGACTTGACCATGTCTGTGGGGGTACACAATTCCATCTGTCCCACCAAGCTCCCAGGTGGGATATGAGTTCATTCTTGAGGAGTCCAATGCCCTGCTTTATCGAAGAGCAGCTCACGGGTTTGTGGGATGTGGGGGCAGGTGTGCTGTCCACACTAGTGCTTCTGGACAGTGTCAACAAATGGCTTATAAGAGTGACTGGGGCCAGAGACTGCCCCGAGGTCAGCCTGATCTGAAAGAGCCCACCCTGGTTTTGGAGAACTCACTAAGATGCTGCTGCACATTGCAGAATTAACACGTCCAGATGTCTTTAGGTATGTGAAAAGCCAGCGGGACCTTTTTCAGTCTGTGACAGCTATCGAGACCCATCTCTCCATTGCTTAACACATTGTCCCCTCCAAGATATGTAAGAAGCTAACTCAGGGCTCTTTGTCTGCAAACTGTTTGTATGTACTATGTACCTGTATAACTCACTTTCTAGCCACACTTTTCCTTTGAGCTACTCTGTTAAATCAGTTTGGGTTTCCTGGGAGGAAAAAGACGGCTTGTTTCAAAATTTGCCAAGTTACTTGCACTTTCGGCATCCTTAAAAGTTGGTCTGGGGAAGCTGATGTGGCTCAAGCAATTGGGCTCCCGTTTACCATATAGGAGGCCCAGGGTTCGATGCCCAGGGCTTCCTGGTGAAGGCAAGCTGGCCCACACAGCGAGCTGGCCCACACGGAGTGCTGGCCCATGCAGGAGGGCCGGCCAACACGGAGAACTGATGCAGCAAGATGACACAACAAAAAAGAGACACAGAGAAGAGACAAGAAGAGACGTAGCAGACCAGGGAGCTGAGGTGATGCAAGAGAATGATTGTCTCTCTCCCACTCTGGAAGGTCCCAAGATTGGTTCCTAGCAGCCGCCTAATGAAAATACAAGCAGACACAGAAGAACACACAGCGAATGGACACAGAGAGCAGACAATGGAGGGAGGGGGGAGAAATGAATAAATAAAAATCTTTCAAAAAAAAAGAAAGTTGGACTGGAATTCTCTGTCACTCCTTCTGCTCTGGATTCTACAGTGTGCAGCTAATACTTCCAAAGGAGTCCACCGTTTGCTCCTCTAGAATCAGACCATGATAGAGTCCTTCAGTGTAGCCAATTCACAGAGATTTTACAGAGTTATAGGAGAGGTGAAGGAGAGAGCAAAGAGTGGAAGACAAGGAGAAAATAGCAGTGTTCAGGTGGCAATTGAGAATGAGAACCAGCAAAGCATGGCGAATACAAAGTGGCTGATTTATAGGTAGAGGACTGCTGCAGAGAAGGTTAGCTTACTCGTGGGAGAAGCAAGTGAGAAAGGACAGTGGGGATGGGTAAGTCATCGACTCAGAAAGCTCAGCCTTGGGCTGACATCGCGGAGATCATGGAAGCAGGCTGAGGTCATCGTGGTAGTGTAAGAGGAACGTGGGCTTCGGAATCGGTCAGACTAGATTTATGGTTCTACCACTCACTAGCTGTATGGTGGGACATTAATATCTCTATGCCTCAAGACGCCATATCTGCATGCTCATACCCCGTACCTAAGTACAAGGCTTGCCACATTCTCGTTACACAATAAGGATTTGTTGAATAATATGTGTATAGTGACATCTACCTTACATGATTCTTTTGTGGAGATAAAGTGCAAAAGTCTATGTAGAACATGGAATATATTGCCTGATACAAGTGCAAAACAAAGGATAGCAAACTTTCTTACTCCTTTTATTAGCGTATCTGATCATTTGATTTTCTATAGCCATTTAATCTTAGCTAAGTGATATCCTTCTTATTATGGGTACTGGGACATATTTTATGAGTTTTAACATAGTGAATGACATAAAACATGTTCTCAAGATATGCTAAATAAATTAATCAATCCCTTTGTAGAATTGTAGAGAGTCACCCTACTGAACTTGTAGTCTAGCCTGTAGATTTTCTGGGCATAGCCTGTAAATCCTTTCTGACTGTGTATAAATAAATACATTAGAACAGCATTTCATTAATGAGAAAGCTGAGGCCCAGGGAAGCTGTGTGATTTGGGCAAAGTAAGCCAGCACATGAGGACCAAAGCAGAATTGCAGTTTAGGTCTTGCGACTGCCATTTGGGAGGCATGTGGTAGCCACGAAGTCTCCCCTTCTAGGGAAGCAGAGTTCCTGGCCAGCTGCAGGGCCGGGAAGGTCTGGTGAGTCCATGGGCAGGGGTGTGGCTCCTCACTTCACAGTTCAAGGGCTGCAGGGTCCATTCAAGGGGGTGAGCTGCGAATTGAGTCCTGGCATCTGAGCTCAGTGCTCTTGTTCTCACCAGGGGGTCGAGCTCCAGCCCCAGGGCGCTACATTCCAGTTCCGAATTCTGAGCCGCCCTGGCTAGGATTCCGGACTCTTCTCTCAATTTCTCAATCACCCTGCTCAGGAGCTGAGATGCCAAGGGCAGGAATCGGGCAGCCACGACCGTGGGCCGCAGGAAGGGGTTGGGAACAGGACCAGGGGGAGGCAGGAGGAGGTCAGTGCCATTCGGGGAAGGAAATGGGAGCTCTGCTTCCAGGGCAGCACACGCCTAACTGTGATGGTCAGTGTGCTGGGGCAAGCTCAGGGACCGAGGAAGAGAAGAAATGTGATCGTGGGGGATGCCCAAACCCGACGCAAAGAGGGTGCGTGAGAACTGCAGCCAGGAAGCAGCTGGTCTCTTCTCACCTCTCTCCTGGCTGACAACAGCTGCTGCCTCGGGGTTTCAATCCAGGGAAACTCTTAGCAGAGAGCCTGACCCCTGGTAGGTTCTTCATAAGTGTTGATGAATGAACTGATGAAAGAACAGAAAGATGGATGAAGGAACTAGAAGGGAGCTCAATGAACCTCAAGCACATGGCATACAACCAATATCATTGCAGTGATTAATTCCAAAAGGGTAACTCCTAAAGCCTTAGCAAGCTTTGAAAATGCAAACTTTTTCATTGCGGCCTGGTTATTGTCAATGACTTTGGCCTGCCTGAGATTTCCCTGTTTCTGCAGCCTTCAGGAAGAGGTGGGAGGCTGAAGTGGTGGTGCTGTGTGTGGAGGAGGGGACCCTCTGTGGTGAATATAATACAGGTTAGCAGCTTCCCCTGAAGGCACCAGAGGAAACTTGAGAATGGTTTCCTGATGGCCTGCGGGAGCTTATCTAAAGATTTGCTAAATGGCAAGTACAGATAAAAATGATACTGAGCAGCCCCAGGCCACTTTCTTCCAGAGACTCACCTTGAGGCAGGTGGCAGAGAATGGCTCCTTTTTGGAAGGAGGGTGTCGGTGGTGGTGTCTTATTTTGCCACAGGGTTGCCAATGCAAAGTACCAGAAATGGGTTGGCTTTTAAAAAAGGGAACTTATTAGGGTAAAAGCATACAGTTCTAAGACCGTGATAGGTCCAAATCAAGGCATCAGCAGAGATTTCCTCACCCAAGTCAGCTACTGGTGATACTGGGTCCTGCCAGTGGTGAAGCAAGATGGCGGCCCACCCCTGCCGAGGCCCCTGCCTTCCTCTATGGGTGTACATCTCGGGGAGCTTGGCTGTGGGCAACCAGGTATAGGGCTTGGCTCTTTCTGGGCCTCGTCTCTCAGTCTCCATTGCTCCGCTTTCTTCCTGAGTTCAGCTGTAGGCTCTCAGGCATACCGCTCCTTTCTTCCACCTGGAACTTCTCCACGGGCCCAGTCTCTTAGTGGTGTCGTGCTTGAGCTTTTGGCTGCTAGCGATCCTCAAGAGCTCTCTCACATGGCAGGATAAAACAGGGTAGCTTTCTTCCTCTCTGTCTCCGTTTATATCAGACCCAGGAACAGCACGGAGACCCAACTCGAACTACGCCTCACTGCCGTAGTCTAATCAAAAGGGCCCCACAACCACAGGAATGGATTAGTTCATGAACATAATCTTTTTCTTTTGGGGATTCATAAAAGAACTTCCAACTATCCCAGCAGGTGAGACAGGAGCCTGGGATCTTGCTCCTTGGTCCCCCCACGCAGGGAGTGGAGGTATTGGCTCACACCTGAACCCTGCCCATCAAAACCTCCCTTTTTGCTGAGTGCTGCTGATACGTGACCGAAAAGCTATAGACTCTGGGGCACCTGAGAAGGATCATTTTGTCATGACAAAAATCACACCGGACGGCAGAGATGGAGGAAGAGAACACAGGTCTGAAACACCGCGAACATGTCAAAGCAGTTTTGTCATCGCCAGAGCAAACCCAAAGCGAAGCCCTAATGGAGAACTCGAGGCAGACAGAGTCTGTCAGGAAGATTTAATTTGCTTCAGAACTGAGAGAGTTGTGAGAGCCCCCCGTTCTTGATTGCCGTGGACAGCGCAGCAGTGGGCGCTGGGGGAACAGAGCAGTTCATTCCAGAGAGGACTCGGGTAAACCAATCAGATAAATCTCTTCATTATGGTCTCGAATAAAAGGCAAGTGGAAAGAGGGCAGAGCACAGCCTGTAGATTAAATTTGGTCAGAGCCAATATCTGACAATCCCCCATGCTGTTATCCAAATGAAAGCTAATGCAACTATGAATTAGCAGCCCCCAGGAGCCACGGAGGAGGGAATTCAATTCTCTGAGATTCTACTCCAGCCTGGATTGAGAGGCCCTGCAGGAGGTCCATGCCACTCTCTCCAGGAATAGTGGTGCTTTTGAGGATGGCTGGGGTGCAGGGCACCCCATTTGGACGACCTGCTCAAGGCTCAGAATATTAGAGGCAGCCACATGTCACCTCGGATCAGCCAGCTCCAAGAGCAAGGCAGACCTTTTAGCTTCGCCATAACCGGGACACACCTGTGGAGCCCTGCCTCTTCTGGAAGGTTCTGGAGGCAAGGGAGCCCCCATCGCCATAAGAACTTGGCTTCACCCTCTCGGCCTTCCTCCTTCCATCCCTGAGCTTTTCCTCTTTCTTCACAGTAACCCATGGACAGAGTTTCCCAGCCTGACATTTTATAGCCAAATTAAGTCCCACCCAGCTGGAATCAAGTGATAATGGATTCCCCCCAACCTTCCCCATTTTGTCTGCACTCATCGGAACATGATGTAAATGAAAATAAGGGGACACAGTGACCTCGGAAGGATGGCCTGTCCTTTCACTTATAGGCCTTGCTCTTTGGTGCTTCCTTAGAGGAAATGGCTGTCCTTGACCCACGCAGCCGTGTTTCCACTCCCACTGACCCCACAGGCAAGCCTTTTCCCGCTGTCCACCCCAGAGGGCACGGAGGCTCTGAGCTGTATTAATGCTTTCCTGTTTATTTGTCCTTTGGTCTGCTGATTTAATCTGGCCCCGGGTTTGTCCTTCACCCATAGTCCTGGCATTGTGAAAATATGCTGATGAGCTCCTAATAACTGGCCAACTCGGCCATGTCTAGGCAAGTTCTGTGTGTGCAATGTAAAATCTATAAAGAGAGGGCATCTTTAGGTGATTTCCATGTTAATGACATCAGATTGTACGGAGAAGGGCAGAGAAAAGCAGTGATTCGTGCCAGGAGGGAGGCTTTCAGAGGCGGAGATGGCCTCTCCCTCCACCCGACCCTGGGGTGGGGTTTCCACACTAAGTTAACGGTGAAAAAACGGAAAGGAGGACGATGAATGTGTGATGAATGTGTTACCGTGGGGACTGCTCCAGGCCCATGGGCGTCCCAGAAGCCAATCCCCAGGACCCCAAAGAGAAAGGCCCCCTGGGCCAGCCCCAGGGTCCACAGCCCTGATGGGAACATTCCTCAGAAATCTGTGCAAATGAGAGCATCGAAGCAGAGGCTTGCCCGAGACACATTGTCTGCAGCGGGCGGGGGTTGGAGGGAATATTTTAGAATAAAATCTTGCATGTTCCACTACACAGCCTCCTTTGACAGAACAGTGGGGGCTCCTGCTGCACCTTACTGATTGCCCATTAGCGAGCCGAGCCATGCTCCTGTGCCATTTGGGAGTGAAGGGGGCTGGGGGGCTTACAAACGACTTGGCTTTGAGATTCTCAGAAAGATAGAGGCACCCCTGGAGTGGGAGCTGCCTTCCCTGGAGCTCTGTGACTCAGGGGTCCCCAGGGAGAACCTCTGCTCCTGGAGTTCCTACACAGAGTGAGGGGAGAAGCCAGCCCACTCGGGGCCCTGAGATCTCACTACCCTGGAGGACTTCATTCATTAAGATAATAGACAGAATGCCCTCCAGCCCCTGCCCCACACCTGCCAGGACGAAAAGCCGCTGTCCTTGTCTGGTGGCCACTCCATGGTGCTTGAGGTTTGAGGGACCCTCTCAGCTGGAAGAGAGCAGGGGTGGGGAGGGCAGGGGCTTTCACAGCAGGAGGCAGCTCCTGCCTTCTGAATCTGGGGTTAGTGCCAGGCCCTGAGGTCACCCTGGCAGGGTGATAGAGTAGGCCCTCGGGAAACCTGGAGATCATGTTACCGATGATGATGATGATGATGATGATGATGCAACCATCATGTAGCACGTTCTCAGTGTCCACCACGTGCTGGGCAGGATGCAAGCGTTTTCAGATGCATGCCTCATTCCATCCTTCCATCAACTGTGTGACTGAGAACACTATTATTCCAACTTTATTAATGAATAAACGGAGGTCCCAAGAGCTTAAATAACTTGATTGTAGTTATAAAGCTGCTTAGTGGTGTCGAGTGCAAAAGTATTAATCATTGGGAGAACACGTACTGAATCCCATTGGAATATGTTACATTACAGAATGTCTGGGCCAGAAGGAAATTTAGATATCATCTGGTCCAACCTTTCTTGTCACTCAAGTGAAAAAAACAAAAAAACAAAAACTGAAGCCGGGAAAATTAAAGTGACTTCTGCAAGGTCAGGTCACTGGAAAACGGCAGGGCTGCTAGTAAAAGTTACTTCTTCTGAGGTCTAGTCCTTTGTTCTTTTCATGATGTCACATGCATCATTTCATTTGTCTTCCAGGTTGGAGTGTTGAAGGAGTTTAATTTTTTTTTTTTATTATTCATTTTTAAAAAATATTACATTCAAACAATATGAGGTCCCATTCAACCCCACCGTCCCCACCCCATCACTCCCCCCACAGCAACACTCTCTCCCATCATCATGACACATCCATTGCATTTGGTAAGTACATCTCTGGGCATTGCTGCACTTCATGGTCAGTGGTCCACATCATAACCCATACTCTCCCACGTTCCATCCAGTGGGCCCTGGGAGGATCTACAATGTCTTGTAATTGTCCCTGAAGCACCACCCAGGACAACTCCAAGTCCCGAAAACGCCTCCACATCTCATCTCTTCCTCCCATTCCCCGCACCCAGCAGCCACCATGGCCACTTTTCCCACACCAATGCCACATTTTCTCTGTGGACCTTGGATTGGTTGTGTCCATTGCACATCTATGTCAAGAGGGGGCTTAGATTCCACATGGATACTGGATGCAATCCTCCTGCTTTTAGTTGTAGGCACTCTAGGCTCCATGGTGTGGTGGTTGACATTCTTCAACTCCATGTTAGCTGAGTGGGGTAAGTCCAATAAATCATAGTGTAGGAGTTGAAGTCTGTTGAGGCTCAGGGCCTGGCTATCATATTGTCAGTCCAGAGATTCAAATCCCCTAAATATATCTTAAACCCCAGCACCAACTACAATTCCAGTAAAGTAGCATGAAAGTCTTGTGAAAAGAGATCCCATCTGAGTCCAGTTCCATCATGCAGAAACACCAGCTCCAAAGAAGGGCCAACTGACATGGCAGTGAACCCCATCTGCCATGACCATAGAACCCGTGGGTCTCTTTAGCCCTCAAAAGAACCAATACCTGGGGTTGTATCTACTTTATCTGTCTCTGAGACTCTGCTCAGGTGTGCATAAGGGTAATCCTCCTGACAACCTGCAGACTTTTTTAGAAGGGAGTTTAATTTTTAAGGAACTTCTTGATGGCTTGCAGTGACTTAGGTGCATGGTAGAACTAGAATATCAAGAAATTGGAAAATAACCAAGTGAAAAGCTTGTGTCCTTCGAGCAGTTTGATTAACCACTGAGATAAGTACCTGGGAGGCCACCCAGCTTCCCACGGTGCCATCACCTGGCAAGAAGCAGCCACTTGTGCCCAGCTCCCTTGGGGAATAAAATCCTTGTTCATCCAGGCTTGTCTCTGAAGACGAAGAAAGAATGATGGGGTGGAAAATGGGTCTTCTCTCTTACTATTCCCCTTGGGCGGAATGCATAAGAATCACCTGGAGATTAATTTTAAAATGCAGATTCCTAAGCTCCACTCTCAGAAATTCTGATTCTGTAAGCCAGTCTAAGTTAGGACCTATCGTAATTTTATCCTTGCTTCCTAAGAGATTCTGATTATCAGCCATGCTTGGGGCCACCATTGAAGGCTCTAGAATCACTGGGCAAACACAGGGATGCTGGAAAGGTCAAGTGACAACTGTAGCCAGCTAAATAAATGAAGGAGAGGTTTTCTTTTCCTTTTTTTTTCTTACCATAACTCCTGAGCCACTGCCGAGAATGACATTGAGGGTGATTCCAACATGGAGGGACAAGAGAAGACAGACGTGTCCTCAAGAGTCATTATTTTCATGCAGATGAATTTTCCATAATTACAACTTCTTGTCAAACATGAAGACTCAATTGAAATGGAATCAGAAATCGTGTCTGAATGATCTAGATCAATTCTCCTCTCTGCATTGCCCCGGGTCGTCAATAGCTAAAACTTCAATCGAGCTAGGAAATTATCTGGATATGTGAGGCAACTAATAATCATGGCGAAAACCACTCACCCGGTCACGCAGCTGTTGGCATAATCACTAGGACAACTCAGCTATGTAGCTGGAGAAGAGGCGGGGGACCGGAGCACGGTGTGCAGCTGGCCTCGAGACTGTCATGGTGCTTCTGGCATGAGAGGACTTTTTACTGCTTGTAGGAGGAAAGAGGTCAGGAGAAGGGAAGTTCAAAGAATTCTGAGTGCATGCCTCAGTTTCCCCGCTGGTGGGCTCCTAAAGTGAAACCTATGCGCCACGTGGTGGGAACGAATATGGCGACTTCAGCACTTAGATTGCCGCCTTAGAACCTGCCACGAGTGCCTGGCACAGACACACACGCGCACACCCCCCCCAAAGAAATGGGGAAGAGTTCCTTCTCTCTGTTGTAAATTTAAATCAAGTCCAGAGTAGTGAAGGCCATTTGTAAGGTCTGTTGAGCTAATGGATTCATAATGACTTTTAAAGCGTCACTTGGATAAGAAATACTGTTCATTTTTTAATTGCATATAATTGTATTTTTTCATAATCTAGGGCGGCATAGCAAAAGTAAATCTACTGGTTTAATTATAAATCTTTTTATTATCTGGAACCCTGCTGAAATAAAAGGAAAGAGAAACAACTATTGTTCTTTCTGATCTAGGAAAAAGGATTTAAAAAAAAATACCGCCCGTGTTAAATGAGTTGTGATGCTTTTGATGGTTGCGCATTGGCTTCTTTCTTGTCTGGGGCTCCTTTGAGGGAAGGCTGTCGGAGTGCAGGGACATTCTGCCTCTAGTCCTGGGGGAGTGGGCTTTTGATGGCCTGCTCACTAAGCTGAGAGTTCTTTTCTGGCCCTAGAAGGGCACTTTGGGGAAAGCTTCAGGCTCGAAAGGAATGGAGGTGGGAAGATGGTGGGAATGGAGAGAAGTCAGAGGAGGTGAAGCTCCCAGAAGTATCATCCGATGTGTCTTTCACAAGGTTTCTCTGAACAATTTCCCCAAAGCCCTCGTGTGGCCCTGTGGCAGCTTCAGATTGCCAAGAGTGACCCTGAGGGAGAAGGCCCAGCTTTGAGGGACACAAGGACGATGATGACTTGGCAGGGAAGGTCCGTTTCCTTCATGCTGATAAGTCTCTGTTTCTTGTAAAAGTAGAAATGCTGAATCGATGTTATCTATAGGGAAATAACACCATCTGGGATGGGTGAGGGCAGGCCGGGGCTCACACAGCTGTGCTGGAGGGAGGGACAGAGGCACAGCCCCATGAAAGTCTCTGGAGTGGTTCCCAAGGGCAGCCCTCCATGTGGCCCCGGCTACAAAGCTGAGAGACGCTGCCACCTGTGGAGGGGCAGCGAACGGGATGGGCAGGAGGGCGGTGCGAGAGGTGGAACCTGTGAAGGCCAGGTCTCTTCTCCCCAGAGCCCTGGCCGAGCTTCCCAGGGGTCTGCCTTCTCCCCAGTACAGGCTTCCAGGAGCCCCTGAAAAGGTTCCTCCTCTGTCAGTTCTGGATGCCCCTTGTTTAAGTGAGTCAATTATCCAGTCACTGCCGGGGAGGCAGGGAACCCAGAAAGAAAAACTAATTAAGCTCTTAAAGGTTGAGCAACCCATTTGGGCCTGATGGAGATGGATGATGAGGCTGCCCATCCCAGAAGGGGGAGATTACTTCTGTCAGGAGACAGCAGTTGGCAATTAGCATCCCCAGATCCCTTTGAAATACTTTATCACCGACCCCAACTCCAAGGCAACGTGCACAGACCCCCAGGAAGGCCCGGGGACGTTATCCATTACCAATATCACTGCACAGACAACACGATGGCTGGCCCTGATTTCAGTGCAGTATGTCCTGGCGCTGGGATAGGAGCTGCCTTCTCATTGAAGCTTTTTCCCCGCAGCCCGGTGGGCTGGCCTTTACCCTCAACCTGGGGGCTCTCGCCCACCTCTTATTTTTTCTGAGCACCAGGCTGTCCTTATGCCTGGTGCTTCCGACAAAGGAAGTATTCATTTTTAATCCCCTTTCTACAGGGAAGCAGAGTCTCTCATCTCTTGTAGAAAACCCCCATAGTCCTCTGTATCCTATCATCAGTATGGGATTCCTGGAAGGGCTGGACTTAGGAGAACAAGAACGACTGGAAAAAATTGAAAAGATAATTGTGCCCAAGGAGGTTTCTTTATGTTACAGTTTAAATATGAAAATTGCAACACATACCCACAAACGTGATGAGTTTGGCTAACCAACCTGAATCACAGTAAATTTTACCCAGATCCATTTCCTCGTACTTAATATTTTTTAACCAATAGCAACCTAGAACAGTTGGTCACTTAATCCCAGGGAGTATGTTTCATTCCTTTAAACTTCCCTCATAGCACAGAAAAGACCCATGCCAGTTTAGAGACCTGCCACCCCCCACTTACTAGCTATGGGAATTTGGGCAATTTACCCCTCTCGACCTCAATATGCTCGTCAGAAAATGGTGCTAATAATACTTAGCTTAGCGGAGAAAACCTGAAAGTCAGGGTTCCCGAAGAGTTAGAGGCTTGGTGACTACTCAGTGCCAGTTTTGTTGTTGATGCTGTTTTTGTTGCGTCACTCGATGGAGAAACCTAGGAACCCCAGCTCTTCTGCCTGCTGCCAATTTGACCTTGAATGAGGTGATCTTCAAAGCTTTGGCTTTTGCATCTGTGGTGTGCGAGGAATAATGGCTGACTTAGCAGTTAGGAATAGTTTTTACACCAACCAACGGCACATCCCACCACAAAGGTCTGAACAAGCAGGGGTGCTGTGGTCTCCAGGAGCAGGCGTTCCACGGTGTTGCTGCTACAGGTGGCTCAGCAACTGGACTGTGCCAGGACCAGTCTCTCGGGGATCTCTGGGAGCCTCTTGGCCTCTTCTTCGTGCTCCTTCCTTCGTGGTCCCAATACGACTCCTCATCCTTTAGGAGTTATGTCCTTATTTTAGGCAGAGAGATGAGATGGAATAGAGCCCTTGCCTCTTCACATTAGAAAAGCAAAAGCCTTCCTACCCAGCAATGCAGTTCCCAGAACTGGGACCCAAAGCACCTAGGAGAGGAAGGTTGAGGGTGAGGTCGGTCAGCCAGCTGTGTGCACCCCATCTAACTCAGCTGCTAGAAGGATAGAGGGGCTAGAGCATGCTAAAGACTTTTGGAGGCGCTTTTCAGAAAGAAAGTGATGATTCTTAGGTGTCCCTGACACAAAGAGAAGCCTGTCAACTGGTAAGTGATACAGGTATCATCCAGGCCTTTTAAGCCACATTGAGATAAATGGACGGCATTTGGAGGGCGATGATTGTTTAGCACTAGCTGACAAGTCATATGCTTTGTCAGACCAAGCTGGAGGTAACCTCGTTTCCTTCTGCCGTGAGATGCTCTTTGGTTTGGGCTTGGTGGCTTCAGTTTTCTCTGTTTGATTTGAGCATGAGGCTATGTCCTAGATAAAGAGAGTGAGTTTCTAGGAACAACAGGAAGTATTCCTGGAAGACTCATTCGCCAGTAATGGGATTAGGTTAAATTAATCATAGGGAGTCTCCTTAATATGCGCCCTGCCCACTCCTGTATCCTTGTGTCATCTTTAATAAGCATCTGTTATTTTTTAACAGCTCTATTGAGGTATAATTTACATATCATAAAACTCACCCATTTTACACGTACAATTCAGTGATTTTTAGTAAATTGATAGTTACGCCACCATCACTACAATCCAGTTTTAGAGCAAATTCCAGATCCCCAGAAATATCCCTTATGCCTATTTGCAAACAATCCCCATTTTCACTTCTGCTCCCGGCAGCCACTAACCTACTTTCCTTCTTCATAGATTTGCCTTTTCTGGATATTTTATATAAATGGAATCCTACAACACGTAGTCATTTGCATCTGGCTTTTGTCATGTAGCATATTTTGAGGCCCATCCATGTTGTAGCTTGTATCATTATTTGTTCTTTTTTACTGCTAAAGAGTATTCCATTGTGTGGATAATTTCACATTTTTTCTCTCCATTCACCAGCTGATGAATATTTAGATTGCTTCCACTTTGAGGTTATCATGAATAATACTATGAACATTTGGGTACAAATTTTGTGGGCATGTATTTTCATTTCTCTGGGGGTAGATACCTAGGAGTGGAATCTACATTGTGTGGTAAATTTATGTTTTAACATATTAACAAACTACAGAAGGGTTTTCTAAAGTGGCTGCAACATTTTATACTCCCACCAAAAAGTATGAGGGTTCCAGTTCTTTCCCATCCTTGCCAACACCCATTATTTTGCCTTTTTGATTAGAGCCATTCTAGTGGGTGTAAAGTGGCATCTCTTTACGGTGTTAATCTTATTTCCTTAATGACTGATGATGTTGAGCATCTTTTCATGTGCCTATGATCTATTTGTATATTTTGCTTGGTGAAATGTCTTTTCAAGTCTTTTGCCCAATTTTAAAAATTGTGTTGTTTGCTTTTTTATTATTGAATTTAAAGGTTCTTTACATATCCTGCATATAAGCTATTTATCAGATATATGACTCGTGAAATTTTCTTCCAATATGTGGCTTCTCTTTTCATTTTCTTAATGATGTTTTTAGAAGTGCAAACATTTTTAATTTGATAAAGTCCAAATTCTCAAATTGTTCCTTATGAATTGTTGATGTGTATCAAAAAAATTCTGCCTAAACCAAGATCACAGTGCTTTTTTACTATGTTTTCTTATAAAAGTTTTGTGGTTTTAACACTTATATTTAACTCTATATCAGCTTTGAGTTGTATTAGGGTGTGATATAAGGAGGGGGTCTAAATTTATATTCTGCATATGAATATCCATGCACATATTCCAGCACAGTTTCTTGAAAAGACTGTTCTCAGATTTAATTGCCTTCACACTAAATCAATTGACCATAAATATAAGGGTTTATTTCTTGACTTTCAGTTCATTGATCAATATGTCTATGCCTATGCCATTATCATGTTGTGTGGATTACATAGCCTTCTAATGTGTTTTGAAATCAGAAAGTGTGAGTCCTCCAACTCTTTTCTTCATTTTCAAAATTGTTTTTGCTATACTGAGTTCTTTGTGTTCCATATAAATGGTAGGAATGGATTGTCAATTTTTGAAAAAAAAAAAAAAGACTGTTGAGATTTTGATAGGGATGGCATTTAATTTTACATAAATCAATTTGAGGAAAATTGCAATCTTAACAATTTTGAGTCTTCCAGTCCATGAACTTGGAATATTTCACCATTTCTCAGCAATATTTTTTAGTTCTCAGTGTACATATTTTTCACTTTTGTGGCTAAATTTATCCCCAGTATTTTATTTTTGATGCTATTGTAAATGGGATTGGTTTCTTAAATTCATTTTCAGATTTTGTTGCTACCAAACATAAACTTATGAATTTTTGTAAGTTGAGCTTGTATCCTATGATCTTGCCAAAGTTGTTTGTTAGTTCTATTAACTTTTTGTAGATTCCTTAGGATGTTTTACATACAGGATCATGTCATCTGAAAATACAGACAGTTTTCCTTCTTACTTTCCAATCTGGATGCCAAGCGTCAGTTATTGAATTTGAGACTTGATAAAACACTGCAAAGGAGGATAGAAGAGGTGCCAGGGCAGATAACCAAATGACTTGGAGGAGGCAGGCTTGTGAGATGGGGCTGGGGTGGCAGAAGGGACCAGGGAGTCCCTGATCGATGCCAGGAGTTTAGGCTCATAGGACCACAGCCCAAGGTGCTAGGATATGCAGGAACCACCAGGGGAAAGGCCTGCCCTGGCTTGATGGTGGGGACTCTGATGGCGACACAGGAGATGAATCATTGTGCTCCTCCTTTCAGAGAAATCTGAACTGTCTCAGTATCTTCACCATGTTCCGCAAAGAAATGGTGTGCTCCCTTCCCATTAATTTGGGTGCCCTTCTTCTGATAGGCAAATGCTGACTGGTACCCCCCCTTCCATATGAAAATGGGGGAAATAATGGCATGTGAGTATCCACTTAGACGCTCAAGAAGGTCCTATGTGCATTAGCTAGCTGCACCACAGCAATAATTCCAAACTTTAACAGCCCTGCCGCCTCCTCTCCAACGAAGTGCCTTTTAAATAATCCCTCATTGCTTAAAATGTAATGGCTATTATGGCTGTGTGAGCTGTTATCTATTTATGTTGACTATTAATAAATTATTAGACTATATTGCGTGGGTTTTAATAACTCCATAGGAAGAGAAGCGTGGCCAGGAGGTGAAATCTCAAGCAATTACAAATCCGTAGGTTGAGTTTATTTTTTTCTTTAACACCTAGAAGCTGTTCACTTACAAGTAAATTAAACACATAGGCCCGTTGCCTTTATTTAGGATTCTGGCCATGAAAAGAGAAGGAATGCATGTGAAATTCCTGGTGGGAAGGAAGGTGCTGGGCTCCGGCTAGGGCCGTCTGTGGCATGCACCTGCTGCTCATGAGGTTGAGTGCGTTGAGCCCTGCCCTTTCCGGGTGGGCTGTAAATCTCCATAGAGACCAGAATGCTGGCTGCTGGCGGTCACATCCGTGTGTGTCTA
This sequence comes from Dasypus novemcinctus, assembly GCF_030445035.2. Classification (NCBI taxonomy): domain Eukaryota; kingdom Metazoa; phylum Chordata; class Mammalia; order Cingulata; family Dasypodidae; genus Dasypus; species Dasypus novemcinctus. The sequence goes on along the minus strand of NC_080699.1, from coordinate 36,707,548 downwards.
AGCAGGGCTTGTAAAATGTATTATTCTAAACCAGCCTTGAGATGGCTCCCCCTGCCCCTAGTTGGCCAGCTTGACTGCTTCCCAGATGAGACACAGGAAGGCGCCCCGCGTCCTTCACACATGCCCTTGCTTGTCCTTGACACGCGGGCGAGAGGCTATTTGAAAATCAGGATTAGAGAAGGCCAGCCCGGGAGAGCCTTGGTGAACTCTGCTGTGGGAGGTCTGGCCGAGGCAGAGAAAGCTCCAGGCCTTAGCTGCACAATGGGAACGGTCTCAGATCATTTTCTTGTCAGCCAGGCTTTTCAAATCAATACCGGGCCTCCTTGCTACATTCCCATCCTTTCTCTTCTCTTTGTGCTGTCTGCTGATGACGAATTTCCTCCCCCAGGTCGCTGTGGAAATAGAGGCCTCAGCGCATCCTTGCCTGCACCCACACAGGCGAGGATGCAGCTCGCGTCACAGCACTCCCAGGCTGTCGGGGGTGCCCCAGGACTCAACAGTGCGTGCTTCCCGTCCTTTCTCTCTCTTGGCTGTCAGGGGATCGAGGTCCCCTTGCTTGCCTCATTAATGCCACCGGAAACTGGCCATGATCCTTCCCAGGATGTTGTAAGGAAAGATGAAAACAAGTTTAAGACTATGCCCATTCCGTGTTAGAATTATTTAAATAACCACTGAGGATCCTCACTCTTACACTTGCTACTTGAAAGTAGAATTGGATGTAAAATGGGCTCATCCTTTATCCTGGAGGGTTTACTCACTGGAGCGCTCAGATGAAACGTAATCTAAGGTTGTTCCAAAGGCTGGATCCACAACACCGTGAGTTCCAGAGGGTGGAGAGGCCCTTTTTTGTATCCTCCATCTCTTGCACAGAACCAACAGGGAATACTTAGGGAATGACTGTAGGAAAGAGGGAGGGAGGGCTGGAGAGAGGAGGGGAGGGGAGAAAGGCAGAGGGAAGGAGGGGGCTAGGTAATAGATTCCAGTTTGTCCATTCATTCATTCAGTTTTGTTGTCAGCACGTACCATGTGCCAGGCACTGTGTTAGGTGTTGGAGACATAGCAGCACCCACGAAATAGGCCTTTCAAGGAGCAGAATGACGAGTTGGGGGGGCAGAGAAGGTGAGCAGACAGGCATAGCTGCTGGGCATAGATCTATGCTGGGTTAAGCCCAGGGGCCGTGGAGGCTCAGAGGTGGGTGCTCAAATCCTCAAAGTGTTCTGAGAGAAGGTGATGTCATCGCTGCCTCATGAGTGAGAGCAGGAGATGGGGGTGGGGGGTATTCGGCAGAGGGAACAAAATGTGCATCGCCTAGAGAAAAGTGAGGGTGGCACTCAACAAGCTGTCCAGGAGAGCAGGGTGGGTCATGACATGCAGTCTGTATGTCCTCGGGAGCTCGGCCAGCCGTGTGAAGGATTTCAAACCCGATCCTGAGAGCCAGGAGGGGCTGAAAGGGTTTCGAAGCAGGACAAAAACCTGATCCCATCTGCGGTTTGGTGAGCACCCTCCACCAGCAAGGGAGGAGGAGGGGCCAGGAGCGATGCTGGAAGCAGAGAGACTGGGAGGGGAGGCTGAGAGTGGTCCTGGTGGCCTGGCCCATGGTGGTGGCTTGGGGACGAAGAGAAGCCAGGATCCTTTCTTCATCCTCAGCACGCTTCCTTAGGATAGGATCCAAACAACCACAGTAGGAAAGGGCTGGTCGTTTAACCCAAGAAAATGGAAGCCCGTAAACTGAATGCTTTTAAGTTAGAAGCCTTGTGGATGGAAGGAGAATACCCCAGTACAAAGTTCTGGAGATCTGAGGAAAAGCAAGAAAAGACCTTCTGAACCAAACTCTACAGTAAGCAGGGAGGCGATGGGTATCAAGCATGATTTTGGAGATATTTGGGAGCAACCTGGGGCCAGAGCATTGACTTACAGGACTCAGCATGGGGATTGCGATCCACTATTGCAAAGACTGGTAGAGGAGAGGCTTTGGAGGGCACAGGAGGTGCATTCAGGAACCAGCCAAGTGGCCTCTGTTACCACAGTAACATGTCAAGAGTTTCGCAGATCTGGGGGAAAAGGAAAAACAGAGTTACAGTATTCAAAGCAAATTAGGTCACTGTTACGAGTTATTAATTTTAATGCATTAAGAAAAACGTGCAGGGGGGAGTGAAGGTTTGTGTGTGTGTGTGTTTTTGCCTTAAACATGGCAAATGGGAAACAGCAAAAAGTACAACAATAATTATGCTGAAAGCCAAGTGAAGTGTTCCATAAAATGTAAGAAATGAACAAATTACGTGGCCCTCCTCCCTCCTCCCTCAAGTGCCGTTAGCAGTCGGTGCGATGGGGGTGGGGCGGCTCCCCCACAGCCCGCTGGTGCAATTACGAGCTCTCGTTTCACTTCTTTGTGTGTGTCGCGTGGTGATACTTCAGCCAAGCTGAAATCCAGCGATGAAAAGAAAGCACAGAGGGGCATTTTTCTGGGCTGAGTTATGTTTAGCGTGGCATTGCTCTTAGGCGAATGCGCAGCCTGATGAGGGGAAATTGGAAGCCGCGAATAGATTCTCCAAGAACTTTCGGAACCCAGGGGGAATCCAGGCAGCCCGACGTGTTTGGTTTCCGGGCCTGGTGGACTCAGGGCGGCGGCCTACTTCCCTGATGGAGCTGGGGGTCTCGTCGGTGCAAAAGTGGGTCACCCGTGCCTCTCCAGTTTCAAGAGCCTTTGTTTGGTTTGGTTCTGCCTTATTTGACATCTCCTTTCCATTGTTTTATTTTTCTTTTTGCTTTCTGTCTGCTTGGTTTCACTCTGACTCTTTAAGGGCAAGTGGGAAACTTCTGCATTCCTCCCAGATGGGAACATGTATGGAGTTCTGACCTCCTTTAGGCTGTGCATCAAAGGTCTCCCTCACCCCCTGCCTCTCGCCCTCTTTCTGTGCTCACCCTCTTCCCCCACATGTCCACACCTTTCCCTCTTGGCTCCCTATGGGGGTAGCATTCAGATCACTAAGTGCCCTTCAGGTTTGGAAGGAGATGCTGGAGCTCAGTCTCGCAGGTGGAGACATTGCCTGCCCCACATGCCTTCCTGGCCAACATCAGCCACCCTGTCCTCCTTGACACCCTTGACTTATAAGATAGATTCCTCTCTAGTGTCTTCTTTCATGGGTCTGAGCATCCTCAGACACACTTGGCTACTCATCCTCTCCTTCTGAATGCTGTTCCCTGAACACATTCTGAAAAGCTCCCAAGAGACCTGTACCTGAGTGTGCCTCTCTCATCTCTATCTCTATCCTATCTCACCCTCCCTCTTTCTCTTCCCCTCCCCCTCCATATTTTCCCCAGATGACATCATTCATTCATTCTCATAGTTTTACCTATCTTGAATTCGCTCATGAACCCCAAGCCCATAATTTGACCTTAACTTTTCACCTAAGCTCAGAGAAACAACTAAATATCACCCTCATGTGCTTATGACCATTTGCTCTAAAACTCAACTCAATTTCTCTCTCAGACACTCTTCCACTGCCTTCATCTTCCCCAACAAATGCACAAAACAGAACAAAAAGGCAAACAAACAGCTCCACTTCTCTTCCTCTCTTCCTTGTTGCCGGTCACACACAGCATCTTCCCGTTGGTAACGCAGGTGAGGAGCTCTTGCTCCTCCCTCTTCCCACATCCATAGCCCTTGTGAGATAGCCCAGCATCTCCTCTGTTCCCACTGCTATAGTTCCAGCATTATCATTTCCAGCTTTCATAGAAAGAATCAGCCCATATTCTCTTAATCCATTCTCTACACTGATTTCTTTGGAAAACACGGACCTGATCAGCTCATGCCTTGATCATGGGCGTTGAATAGCTTCCCATAGCCTAAAGGATGAAGTGGGAAACATTTCAAGACCAACAGAATGGGCCCCAGTCTCATTTCAACCCTCATTTCTGGCCACTCTTCCCCACCCTGTACATTCTTAGCTCTAGCCCCACACCTGCTAAATGCTCTGTGCACCTCTATATGTCTGAACATCCCTCTAATGAAATCCATCCCATCTCTCCTCTGCCTAGAAGACTCCTTTTCATCCCTCAAGGTCACTGAAGTCCCCATGCAGAATCCATCTCCATTTTCTGGACTCTTGAAAAATGCCTTCCCTTTAACACTTACCCAAAGGCATGCATTTAATGGCTCTGAACTCCTTAAGAGGCACCATTTTGAACCCTCACCCAGCATGGGAACTGCAGGGACACACCACTAATGTTTATTTTATTCTTCTCCTCAACTAAATTCTCCATTTATTGAGAGCAAACCCGAGAGTTCCAGGAAGACAACAGAGCAAGGCTCTGTGCCCTAGCTTTTCCACGTGTATGGTCTAGAGGTTCTGGAGTGGGAGAGGGTGGTATAAACCCTTGAACTTCTGGTTTCTTTTCTACTCTATTGTTAGGGAGCTATAGTCAAGGGCAAAAGGCCAGAGGAGGATAGTCAAAGGAGAGCTTTCATTTTTCATTTATCAAACTAATGAATTATTTTTATGATAAAGAGAGAAAGAAAAATAAAAGCCTGGTAGAATCTCAAAGCTATCTGACAGATCTCGTGCCCAGATTGCTACATGGGAACAAATATAGACTAGTATATATGAATAGGTAGCACATATATTGATTAACTACTCCTTACCCGGTATTCTGTGCATGTGTATGTCCGTGTGAATGCATGTGCACGTGTATAACATGGAATGCAGGAGGGAGCTTTTCCTTTCAGTATTTTGGGTGGCCCCCATTTCAGCTGTATTGAGAACATTCTGGACACTGGGGGAAAAGGTACATTTTATTTTCATAAACAAATTCACCTGGTGAGTGGAGAGCTCAGTTTAATTGATTCTACCTTTCAAGATCCAAGCACCCTGTAATCTCAGCTCAATTGTCAATATTTTGCCTGCATCCTCTCGCAGCCCTTTAGCATGCAGATAGGGCAGGCAGAAAGCTGCTGTCACAGTCAAGGATGAAAAGGAAGAGCAGCCCAGGGTAATAATCTACTTTTGATATTTTTTCCCCCTCCTGTTCCTGCACCCGCTCTCAAATCCACTAAAGCTGAGGGGAAAAATCCATAGCGATTAGAAAAACTTTTGACCGAGCCATCTTTCTCCTTTTCCTTTCATTTTTTCCCACCCTCTTTAGTATTCAGAAGCCACCCAAACATCAGAGGTTTCCATGATGCTTGACTGTGCACAGCATCCCAAGCACAGAGTGGCAAAAGAAATTCTCATTGGAGATTGTGCAGTTCCTTTCGGGCTGATACCAGACGGCTTCCGCTGCCTTCCCAGGCGTGAACGCTGGCCGCAAGCCAGGGGGACGGCGGTGCCGCCAGGGGAGGGATGTGTGTCGAGGTGACGAAGGCTTGTATGAATTAAATGGGGTAGGGGTAGCCGCTGACCGTACAGGCTCCTCAGAGAGGTCTTTCTACATTCCCCCAGCCTCGCCTAGGGGGCTGGGTGCTCAGAGGACTTTCGGGCGACCTTCAGGCAGAGTGCCCTGATCACAAAATGACGGGGAGTATTCAAATTAACCTGATTACGTCCGATGACGATTTTGAGCCCTGTGTTAGGAATTCTTAATGTCAATTCTCACAACATGCCTGTTGGATATAATTTTCTCCAGCTTCTGGAAGGAGAGGCGGAATTACTCACCTGAGGGCCTCTAATGAGTAGGTGGCCTGGCCAGGTGGGCCAGGCGCCCCCCCTGCCCTTCCTTTCTGAAGGGGCGGTATGGGTGCCAAGAGGTGGGCTGGGGCCGGACGTTAGTGTCGACGGGCAGCCTGGGGCATGGGGAGACATGGGCCAGGTCATGGCGTGAAGGACCTCAGAAGATGGTGTGTCCAACCTGAGACCGAGCTGTCCGGAGGTGTGACCCTCCAGGCATGAAAAGGTCACTGCCCCGTTGTCCTGCTCTCCCCTTCCTCCCGGGCTGTGGAGCCAAGGGCAGGGCCCGCTGCTGCCTGGGGGCTCCATTGAGCGCCTCTGCCTCCCTCTGGCTGGTCAGGATGCTGGCATGTTCAGCGCATCCCGGCCTGGGAAAAGGGCAGGACGACCCTTCAGCCCCTGGTGGATTCTAATGATGTGTGGCAGGTGGAGAGATGGCAGAGGAGGGGCACCTGCTGGGGTTTTGCAAGGGTGTGCCCGATCCTGTGATCTCCCCCCTCCTCCCCCGCTTATTCTTAGGAAGGGGAGGGAGCTGTGATAAAGGGCACGTGTCTCCCTAGGACAGTCCCTCTCGAGAGTGCGTGCCCTTTTCCCTAACAGAGAGCCCCTAGGGATTCTTTTTAAAATCCTTTCCCTGCTCCCATTGCTCACACACTCACACGCAGCACAGTCACACTGAACCTTGCGCATGACTATTTCCATTCTCAGCTCACTGGGCCGGGCAGGGGCGTGGGAAGGCAGGGAGGGTGTCGATGGGGCAGGAGTGAGCACCCCCCAGGCAGCCACTCAGTCCCATCCAGCAAAGGCCAACGAGAGGGGTGAGCACTGGAGCAGCCACATTGGCTCGGGAAGACAGGGATTTTAAAGGGCACGAACCTGCTGCTTTTTCTTGAGCCCTTGGTCAGAATTCCCACGTGGCTCTGCCCTTAACTGAATGCTACCCTGGGGCCAGCTTCTGGGAGGGAGCTGGGAGAGGCCGCAGCATGGTCTACACGACTGGTACAGGAAGCCAAATATGTTCCTTATTGCAAGGGGGCAAATCCAATCGTGGCCCCAGATTCATGGCCATTAGCCTTCCTGCATGCCTGGAAATGCTGTTCATTTCATACTCCAATCACTTTTTTGTTGACCAAATATATGTTGAGCATTTAATGAGTGCCCGGTGCTCTGCCAGGAGCTGGGGATGTAGCTATGAACTGGAAAGGGCTTTCTGGAGACTGTAAGCAGGAAAGCGGGAAGACTACATCCATGCTTTAAAAGACTGTCTCTCCGTGGAGTGGAGGGAGTATAAGCCAGAGGAGGAGACCAGGGCAGGAGAATGGGTGGGGCAGATTCATCCAGAGAGAGGTGATGGTAGCCTGACTAGGACAGTGAAGGAGGGGAGAAGGGGACAGAGTCAGCCCATGTTATATTCACCAGCCATGAAACCACTGCTTCTTGAGTGTCTGCTGTCCACAAGGCACTATGAAAGGTGTTGGGAATAGATAATATTGAGGAACAGTATTTAGGAGTAAGATACAAACAAATTCAGGCATCGGTTGGTCCTGGGGCCTGAGGGCAAGAGGCAAGCTATGGTTGACCTCTAGTTTCTGGTTTGCATGCCTGCATAGATGGGGGAGCCATTCGGTGTGATTGGGGGAGCCATTTTGGACATGCTGAGTTGAATTGCTTCCAGGGTCTCAAAGTAAAGATGTCCAGTAAATGTTTGCATATATATGGAGCTAGAGCTTGGGAGAGAAACCTGGGCTGGGATTATGGATTTGACAGACCTGAGCAGACATAAGACTTAAAAGAAGCCTACACAGAGGTGAAAGAATCCCGGCAGAACTTACACAGAATAGCAACATTTAAGAAATGTGCAAAAAAAGAGGAGTGCTCAAGACAAAGTGACAAGACACATCCAGAAAAGGAGGAAGAAACCAGGAGAGCATGGTGTTGTGGAAGCCAAGGCGAGAACCTTTCAATGAGAAGGAACTCAGTCTAATGACACAAAGACTGACTAATGGCCATTGGAATTCTGAGCCATGAGGTCACTCATGACCTCAGAGAAAGCCGTCTAGGAGGAAGAGTAAACATGCATGTTAAAATGCTGCTGGTCGAAGAAGACATTGGAGGTGAAAAAAGGAAACAGTGAATGTTGTCTTCTCTTTCAAAAATTTGGGTAAAACAGAAGGAGGTAGCTGCAGAGGAATATGGGGTGAAGGGAGAATAGTCGTTGCTGTTCTCCTTGTTGCTATTTGTTTGTATTTAAGTCCGAGAGATTTGCACATATTTTAATCCAATTGGGGAGAAGGAGAGAGGATAAAATTGATGTGCAAGGTCCCTTAGAAATGAAAGACTAGGATGCACAGCACTGATGGAGGAATTAGCCTTCTTTAGGAGGTAGGAAACTTCTCTTGTAACAAGGTGGCAAGGATGCATACAGCTGAAATCAAGATTATGAGTTTTGAGATAAGACATTGAGAAAATATATCTGTTGGCTTCTGTTTTCTCCTAGATGTAGGAAGTGATCATTTGCTGATAGTAGGGGTCAAGTGGAGGTAGCAGTAAAGTTTAAGAAGAGCGAAGAAGTTGTGGAGAATGGAAGATCTGACCATAGAAGCACAGGGTTGGAGGCAGGCTTGAAGGCTGACCCGAGAGTAGAGATCATATGACAAATGAGGCCAATCTGAAAGTTTGGGTAATTGTTTCTAGCAACTCTCAGCATCCAGACATATCAGATCATGAAAGGATCAGGGTTGGGGTGTTCTGGGCAGGACAAAGGGCGAAGTCCATTGGTTGAGGTGATAGGCTGTTGGATCTAAGCTGGCTCGGGAAGAAACTGAATAGTCAGGGTTCTGAAGGCCAGGGCGAACCTAAAGAGGCCACAGAGGGGGTTGGTTTCAGTGACGTCAAAGAGCATACCTGTCTTAAAATATATTCTGAGAAACTGCAGAGTAAGATCAGGATATTAGAAAGTTGTGGGTAGAAAAGAAAATACTTCAATTTATCCTCTCAGAAGAAAGGGCCATGGCACTACCCAGCAAGAAAAAAGCGAGCCCCAGTAGTATTCCCTTCACATAAAGACTTCTTTACCTGGAATCCCAAATCCAGATCAGATGAACTAAATTCCACAGCCAAGTGAGGGTGCTTGCATTCAGAGAGAGATTTAAGTCAACCTTTTGTTCATCAGTGCAGTGACTCAATAGAATTATTATAGTGCTGTGCATTTATCTTTGTGTAATCAATAGGTCTCTTTGAAATTTATAGATGCGACTTACAGTATCGTTGGCAGCGTTTTGAGAGCCTGAGACGGTAACACACAGTTTTAGGAGCATGAGTTTGGGGTCAATGTCCTCACCGTCTGACTTTTTAAAAATTATTTAATCATTTGAAGCTCCCATTTGTACAAAAAGGAGAACGCTAAGTACTTCATGGGATTGATATGAAGGTGATGTGATAAAAGAAAATGGTGTGATGGTCAACATATTTAGCATCCTCATTTTGATTCCAAGCAGATAGGGTAAGGAAGACTCTCAGGCACAGCTCTACCTCACAAGATCACGCCTGCATTTGCAGGTGTCAGCCGCAGCCAGTTTCACACGCCTTCTACATTACCCCCAAGCCTGTCCTAGAGCTCCTGCCTCTCTTCCTTTGACCCCTTAAGCCCTAAAGCTTCTCTGCATCTGACCTGCAGTTGATTTAGCCCTGTGCTTACGCACGTATCAGGGGAAGCATTTCTCTTACAAACCACAAGGACCTCAGCTGACTGCAAGTGCAAAAATCTGCTGTACAACCGGCGTCACTAAAGCAAGGCATGTCCTCCACCGCTGCAGCTTGAGTTGGAGCGGAAGCACGGCCCTGTCTCAGCTCTGTTATCTGCTTCACCCAGGGAATCCGCCCGCCACTGATGTGTTGCAGGCCTTGGGTGGTGACTCGACAACAAGGGCCTGGTTATTAATGATTCTAATTGTTATTCCTCACCATGGCCAGGACTGCCAAGGTTTAAAGTGGTTTCCATCCTCCAGATCCATAAACTTGCCCTTGGCTGATTGAGCCAACTGCCCTAGTTTAACAGAAGTGATTTTAATTACTCACTAGAACTACTGAAATGAGCACATAGGAAGAGCATGTGGCTGTGATCAGTGTTCAACCAAGGGCCCAGCGGTCTCCTACCTTAGGGCAAGGCCATGGATGATGGCTACTCCTGCCACAGGGTTCTCTCCACTCACGACCTGTGGGTATCCACACTGAAGAATCAGGCTGGTTGAAATCCACACAATCCCATGCTTTAATGCTACTAATGCACATAAGTTGATATTACAGCATTATTTTTCGTTTGATCTTTAACAATCCTTTCCTCCCTCCGCCAGTATCATAGGGTCCAGTTCCCCACTCGATACAATGTGCAGAGACCAGGAGAGGCCTTGCATAGACTGCAGTCGATGGCTGGTGGCTGCCTGGCATCCAATAGAGGGAAAGACTCTGAAGTATCATCTGAAAAAGAACACTGTGCTTGATTAGTAATGTCTGCCAAGGGCACTGGAATGAGGAAGGGGGCAATCTTTCCATGTATTCTCCATAACTGTCTTAGAGCATATTCTTCTAGGAGGCAGGGAATGTTCAGTTTAGTTCTCTGTGTAAGTGTGCCTGACGTATATCATGAGTTATTGAGGTTGATGGATATTTCTGTGGAACTCTTATATAATAACTTGACTAGTTTGTTAAAAATCTGATGGTTGTCTCCACCCGATCAGCTTTCTCCTCACCTTGTCATAGAATAAGCAGCTCAGTTTACAAAAACTTCATTTTTACACTAAAACTATTGGGATAGCCTAAAGCACTGTTATAAATATTTGACCCTAAATTGTCAAAATAAATGAAGGGGAGAAGTTTTGTGATGTGGCAAGTTCCTCTCTTCCACTATTAAATCACATTTATTTGCTTGCTTGCAATTCACTGGCTCTCCCCCCGGCATTCAAGGATGTTACTGAGGCTCAAGTGGACACTTGCAGGGGAAGGGGAGCAGCAATTTGAGCAAGTGAATGATCAACGTTTCTTTTTGCCTCTGCTACATCCATCTCACTCGAATCATGTGTCCTTCAACTGCCGTGCCATCAGTCTCTGTCTTCTCCCAAAGAAGCATGTATATCATTACGTGCTAACCTCATATTTCTGAGAATGCACAAAACCGGTTTCCCAGGCAGCAATAAACATGCCAGCCATCAGTGTGGAGTCTTATGGACGTCCCACGTGGAGAGATGAGTCATAGACTCTAAATTCAACCCCATCACCTGAAGCTGTGTAATCACACACACCAAATGAAACAGGAAGTTCAGCCATCATGAGAGGCATGGCCAGGGATGCATGCCTGAGGCACAGGATTGAAAGAACAGGAACTGTCTCTTCCCCCAACTCTGAAAAAGGTTGGGAAATTAGTGGAGGGCACTGTGGTAGTTTGAGTTTTTTGTGGGCCCCAGAAAACTATGTCCTTAAATTGGTCCATTCCTTTGGGTGTGGAACCCTTGGATTGGGTTGGATACAGTTGATGCTGTTTGATTGGATTGCTTCAGTGGTGCATAGCCCAGAGTGGCTCTTGGTCCTCTTGCTGGAGTCCTTTATAAAGGGGAGAGGAAAAGCTGCAGGAACAGAGAAACATCCAGAAACTGAGAGAGAAGGTCACAAGAGCCAGAAGCTGAAGTCAGTGGATCACGGAAGCTGAGAAAAGCCACTGAAGCCAGGTAGGGAGGACAGGGGAGAGAAGAGCAGATGCCACTGTGTGCCTGCCTGTCCACAGCTGCAGGTCGGGGAGAAAGCATCCCCTCATCTTGCCTTGGTTTGGGCACTTTCATGGCCTCAGAACTGCAAGCTTATAAGTTAATAAATCCCCAAATCCCCAAACTGTGGCAGCCACCAGAAATCTCATACCAGGAACTAAACTACTCCATTTCATCATTACTCATTACCCACAAAACTTACAACTATAGGGTGGCTATTGTCCCAGTTTGCCTGGGCCTGTCCCAGTTTTAGCACTAAAAGCATCATATTCTGGGAAAGCCTTTGGTCCCAACAAAATTGGGGCAGTTCCCCTTAATATTGGTGCATACATTAATTGTTGAAAGTTGGGAACCATTGTGCAGAAAAAGTGCATATCAGTGAGGGCGTGGTGACTGCTTACACCCTCATTCTTATTCTCCTGGGCTACCCAAAGCCCCTGAAGGTGGTCTCCTGTGCAGCTGCCAGAGAAGCAGGCTATGAAAAGTTCCCTTCTGATTATGGCCTGCAGCCTAAGGATGAACCTGAGTCCTTGGTTCTGGAGGCCTCTCGGACCTCCATTATCTTTTTGCAGGCGTAAAAATGAGAAGGTTGAAGCAGGCAATTTCTCATGCCTTCTCCAGTTCCAAATCTTCTATTCAGGACCTGAATTTATATCACACACACACACAAAATCCCAGCTCACATCCATTCTACGTTGGGATATTCCATCCTGCAATCTTTATCTGTAGGTTTTTTTCAGTTGTTCTTTTTAATAAAAAGACTTTCTATACCGTGAGTGTGATACTTCAGTTGTCTTCTCAGAGAATGTTTTAAGATGTGTATATCTCTCTTACATAACTTTGTTTTGCTCTTGATAAGATCTGATCTGAATCAGGGGTTCTATTTACATGGTCCTAGGCCCAGGGACATCAAGATCACAGGGACAGAAGCGTATGTGGCTCAACTGATAGAGCATCTGCCTACCATACAGGAGGTCCAGGGTTCAAATCCAGGGCCTCCTGACCCATGTGGTGAGCTGGCCCACACACAGTGCTGATGCACACAAGGAGTGCCATGACTCGCAGGGGTGTCCTCCGCATAGGGGAGCCCCACGCAGAAGGAGTGTGCCCTGCAAGGAGAGCCACCCAGCCCAAAAAAAAGCGCAGCCTGCCGAGGAGTGGCACCGCACACATGGAGAGCTAATGCAGCAAGATGACGCAATAAAGAGACACAGATTCCTGGGGCCACTGACAAGAATGCAAGCGGACACAGAAGAACACACAGCGAATGGACACAACAGACAATAGGGTGGGGAAGGGGAAGGAAAGGGAGAGAAATAAATAATAACTCTTTAAAAAAAAAAGATCACAGGGAACTTTATTAGCAAGGCACACACTTCTGCCCCACCCTAGACCTACTGAGGTGGGCCAGCAATTTCTGTTTTAATAAGTCCTCCAGGTGATTCTGCTGCATAGACTTAGCACATCCTTAGAATCAGGTGAACTGCATTCTATTCCAATTTTGCCTTGATCAGCCAGAATTGCTTAAGTTACTCCCTCAATATCTGGACCTCAACTGCTTTCCACATAACAAAGAACACTCGACCTGTGCCACCCACTCGGAGTATCATTAGAACAAAATCAGTAAGTATGAAAGCACTTTCATACGTATTTACCTATGGTTAGACTTTCATTTCTACATTCATTCATTGAACAAATATTATTATTTTTTTAAAGATTTATTTATTTATTTCTCTCTCCTTCCCCCCCTCCACCCCGGTTGTCTGTTCTCTGTGTCTATTTGCTGCTGCTTCTTTGTCCGCTTCTGTTGTTGTCAGTGGCATCGGGAATCTGTGTCTCTTTTGTTGCGTCATCTTGCTGTGTCAGCTCTCCATGTGTGCAGCGCCATTCCTGGGCAGGCTGCACTTTCACACTGGGCGGCTCTCCTTACGGGTGCACTCCTTGCACGTGGGGCTCCCCTATGCGGGGGACACCCCTGTGTGGCACGGCACTCCTTGTGGACATCAGCAGTGCACATGGGCCAGTTCACACGGGTCAGGGAGGCCCAGGGTTTGAACCGCGGACCTCCCATGTGGTAGACGGACGCCCTAACCACTGGGCCAAAGTCCACCGCCTGAACAAATATTATTGATCACCTACTATGTGCCAGGCACTAGGTCCTAAGGAGGCCGCATGAACCAGAGAGAAGAGGCCCTTGCTATCACAGAGCCTACATTCAAGACTGGAACATTTGTAAAGCACCGTGATACTTGAGAATGGTTATAGGACCCATTTCAATATTAGGCTCAGATCTCTCAATGAGAATAAGGCAACACAAACTGCTCTAAGAGTAAGAGCAAGTGCTGTCAGGTGTAACAAAGATAGATTGACTACCTGATGTTACTAAAGCAAGGTCAGCTACCAGGAGAGAACTTATGGAGAATTTTAAAAATCATCAGGCTAGACATTGCCTTGATGAGGGCAGGATTTGGGTTCAGGGAATGCTAGGTTCAGCTTATGATACCACAGTTCTATCCTGAAAGATTCTGGCTAGTTTGGGACAAAACTGCACACTAAAAAGAATAAGGCATAAAACCCCTAAGCTCTTTGCCAGAATCCTAACTGACCAAACCTCTGTGTTCTGAGATAGAGGCCCATTGAGACTTAGACAAATGGTTCATCAGGTGGTTGAACCCCAGGAAAAGTTTTTTGAGTTTTTGGGGTTTTACTCCTATCATTGACAATCAGCTGCCTGCCCCCTTTAAATCCAGAGCTAAAATTCAATTTCCTAATTTTTATTAAAAGAAATGAAAAATATGCTGGGGGGAAAAAGTATAGCTCAGGAGAGTTATTGGACTTCAAAAACCCACAAAACTCTTTTAATGATTTAAGTGTAAAGGAATCAGAAACATACTGATGAAATTCCCCTTGATATCCACATGGTGCTTACAGATTCTGGAGGGAAGATTCCAGCAATGAAATCTGCTGCTTTTTTATCAAACCCAAACCATTTGAGATGCCTGGTGAACTCCAATATGGTATAATCATATCTTTCTCATAACAATTCTTTCTCCCCAAAGACAGAGGGAAAGGAAAGGCCTAATTAAGAAGCATTGGTTTTTAAGGTCAGATCTTAGGGGGGTGTCAAATTATCATATGCTGAGTTGTTTGTGATGTTTACACTGACCCACAGATGTGCTGTGAATATACAAAATGAAAGCATTCTCTAGTCTTGTGCTGCTTTTCAACATACATTTGGCAAGACTCATTGCATGTTAGGTTCGAAAACAGTACATTTCCAAGCTGTCATAATATTGAGGTCTCATGTGTATTGCTTGCTCTGCATAATTAATTGTAAAGTGATAATTTGTACACTAAGATATTTTCATTCAAACGTGAAAGGGAAAGTCTCATCATCTTTGCCTCTGGCAGGCAGAAGAAAGAATGGAGTGGCTTGCTCTACTGGGGCACCTGCCAGCCTCTTCTTTCCCTCAGGCCAGCTGACAAGGTGAATGGGAAATCATCAGTGCTCAGGCTGACATCCCATGGTTGGTAACCTTGTCCGCCACTTTTCAAGTCCTGGTCATTGTTTAGGGTCAGGCTGGTACCACTGCCTCCTCAAGGCCGTCCCAGCTTTCTTGGTCCTTGCCTCTGAATTCTGGCCCCACAGCCTGCATACTCAGAGTGTTCCTGAATTCTATACTCCCTACACTTCTGATGCTCCCTGAGTTTGTGATCTCCCTGAGACCAAAAACCATGCCTCTTAATTCTGTATCCTCCAAATCACTCAGCAGAATCCTAAGGTTATAATCGTGCTCGATACTCACCTGGAATGGCTTTGCCAAAAATTCCGAACTCTTAGTGGCCTTCAACAGCAAGCCTTTATTTCTCATTCATGCCCCATGTGGGTGGTGGGTTGGCTGTGGCTCTTTTGCATGTCCTTGGTCAAAGGAGGAGCACTGACCTGAGATGTGCCTTTCTCATGACAGAAGGCAGAAATGAGAGGCCAAGCCAGACCCATGCATGCAAAGCTCCTGCCTCTTGGCCAGTATCATGTTCACTTCATTGGCCACACAACCAAGCCTGACTCTGTGGTGGGGAAAAAAATCTCAGCCTAGAGGAAATACTGCGATTCACCTGCCAACAGGGTGACAAATAGCTGGGGACAAAATATAGTCTACAATGAAACTAGCTGGTTCACTGGGTTCCAAGTGAAGAGGGGTGCTCCATTCTTCGTGAGCATGGAGTGAGGTGCCTCCTGGTGATGAGCACCCTCTAACATCCATTCTTAAGACATTGCTTCCACAGAGCCCTCTCTCTGCTTTTCCATCTTGCAGCCCACGTGCACTCCCTGCTTTGCCAGTCCACCTCTCATGTTCTTTCACCAGCTCTTCCATGAACGTCTTCTCCCAAGAGACTTGGGAGGAGGTACACTTTTCCTACAGTAACTGCTATAGTAGCATTCTATGAGCTGCAAATAAGAGAGACTGGCTCAAATCGGCTTAGGGGATAAGAAACGGTGTTGGCTAACACAGTCAGGAGGCCAGAATCAGGCATGTTCAGTGAAGGTGCTGGCTCTGTTTTTCTGTCATTGTCTTAGCTCTTTCAGTGTTCATGGGTGGCCTTCATCCTCAGGCTGCTTCGTGGCCTCAAGGTGGCTGCCAACAGCCACCTAGGCAGTACGCCTAGGGTTCCCATCTGGTGAGAAAGAATGGGTAGCTCTCCACTGCTGTCTCGTAAGAGAGATAATTCCCACACGTGCCTTCTGCAATCTTCTCTTACGTTCATTCCATTGGTCTAAACACTATCGCATTTCTCAATCATTCACTGACAATGGAATCAGATACCCGTTGGGCCAGTCAGGCCTTATTCATCCAGGCAAAGTCATTTCCCTACACAGTGTTGCTGCTGGTCAGTGAAAGAGAGATGGAATGAATTTGGGGAGTCTTCCCCAGCCACATTTGGAAAACTTGGTGTATCAGGCAATCACCATTGAACCTACCTGTCTCACGGAGAAAGAACACTGGAAAATAGGAGAAATGGGCCTCACCTCCCCAGTCTCTGCTCCAGGTTTTGGAGAAGAGCATTGTAATCTCTTTGGGTAGTTAAAGCCAGAGTTGTAGGCTCAGTTTCACCTGCCTCAAAGCCACTCTTGCTAACTGCATTCCTTGTCTGGGAGCCTCTTCAAGGAAGCTGGTGGTCCCTTCAGGTACTGCCTCTCTTTCCTGACCGACCGGTGCACCCCAGATGCCCACGACCCAGCATCCTTTCCCGGGTCATTGTGACAAAACGGTATTGGGAATTATGTCATGCACTGCCAGTGGTGGCGAACGTGGTTTGTCAGGAGTTCCATTCCTGCTATGCCAGCGGGAGTGCAGAGAGAGGCTGGTAATGAGGTTGATACGGCAGGAGGCTTTGTGGTGCCTCTGATTTGAACAAAGACCCTGGAAACATAATGAATGGCAGGGGCAGGAGCCCAATAGCTACACAGCATGGCCTCTTGAAGGAAGGTGAAGTCTTTTTCCCTTCCCCTGTTCATCAGGTTCTTACTCCAGACTAATAGACAGGATGAGTTCTTTCTACCCCGCAGCTCCTAGTGGGTTGTGTGTTTTGTGTGTGTGGGTGCGACGGCTCCTCGGTTGATGCCTGGTGTGAGAGGTGCCCAGGGCTGGGGCTGACGGCCTTTTTAAGTGAACCTACCAGATGGGTGCGAGATGGGAAGAGATGATTAGTGTGGAGGGAAGTGCAGAAATAACCACGGAAGGGGGCAGCCATGAGAGGGAAGAAGAGTCAGGAAGGGGGCACGGACAGCACTTTTCGGGCCTCAGAGCCAGTGAGACCCAGGTGAGCCTGCTTGCCGGCGGGGGCGCGTCTCTGGAAGGTGCTTCCGGCCAACTTTTCCTTCCTGAGAGGAGAGCCTGTCATCCAGACTGACCTAGCCAGAGGCTTGAAGCCCTTTATGTAGGTCCACAGATCTAGCCCAGGCCTTGCCTGGGGGCAGGGTGGGAATTTGGGCCCCTCCACTGGTGAGCTGGAGGCAGCTGTGCAGGGCCTCCTCCAGGCTCCTCCGAGTCACTCCAGATGCTGTATCTCAACCATGGGGTCCAGAAGAGGAAACACATTCAAGTAGTCCCCTCTTCCCCCCATCACCTCCTACCCCACATGCCCCCGCAGGGTCCACATGTCAAACCATTACTCTTGGGGGCAAGGGGTGGGTGGAGGAGAGAAGCCTGGGCAGAGCCTTCCCTCCTCTGCCTGTCAGTGGCCGGCCAGGCCACAGAGGTAATTTAATGGCTGGGCAGCTTTGCTGCTGGAGTGCCCCATTCTGTCTCTGCAACAGAGCACACATCGGATCGGGCCATATGGGGACTCTACCAGCAGATGCACTGGCGGCTTCCCTCTGTTTGAAGAATCTCCATTAGGTTTTTTTAATTAGACAAATGTCAGTGTTTTATTCAGGGTGGGAAACTGTCTTCCGAGTTTGACAACAGTGCCATCTCAAAGAAGAACCTCGGCATGGCGACTGCCGTTTCCTCCGTCGCCTCCCTCCCCACCCGCACCCCCGTGTCTCCTACTTGGACAGGAAGGGTGGATCTGGAAATATGTCATCATCATTGTCATCCCCAGGACCGCCCTCTCCCTCTGGCATCCCTTGGAGCTTCATGCTCCTTGTTTCTCACTCTGCACATCCCCCATCTCCTTCTGCCAACATTCTTCAGATCAGAGCAGCTTTCTCTATCCCTCCCCTTCTCGGAGAATAAAATCCAGGAAGAGTCACTGTGGCCCAGTGCACTTGCAAGGGTCGTTTTAAAGCCCACCCTTCCTTTCTCTGCCGTTGGAACTTGCATCTTTTGACCTTGCCCACTGCTACACTGGAGGGCATGTCTGGAACCACCGTTGACCTGCTATCAACACCATCTGATAGCAAAGATACGCAGCGGTATCCTCCGTCGGAAGTGCTGCCTCCTACCAGCTGAGTGGGGCTGGAAGCATGAAAATTTACTGCATTCCTTAAGAGTCAATACACTGTTTGCTGGAGGAGGAACACGTGGCAGTCACAGGACTGGTTTGTTGGGGTTTGGACCTTGCCTAGCTGCCTTGTTTCCTGTGTGATTTTGAGACTTGGTATGGCTGAGAAACTTGCCCTATTTCCTCATCCATAAAATGGGCATGTTATTATTTACCTCATGGGACTGTTATAAGAATGTAATGAGTTAGCTTATGAAAACACTTTGGCGCGGGGCAGCAAGACATCATTAGAGCTACCCACTGGCCCCGGAGTCTGACCAGGGTCCTTCTAAATCCACTCTCATTGCTCCTATAGACAGCTACGAAGTCCTCATCACCTGCTGTCCCCCCCACCCCCACCCCGTTTTCCCTCCTTGTGCGCTCCAAGTCTGCCCGCTCCGGGAGGTGTGTGATTGGCTGTTTCAAAGCCCTCTGCCCCCCTCCCTCACGCACGCTCTTCTGGTAGTAGGAGATTGAGCCTGTGTCAGATCCAGGGGAGTTGAAACACTGTAACATAAAATATATCTGGCAATAGACTTGGTCCCACGTTAGTTTGTTGCTTTGAGTTCAGACAGACAGTTTAGGCTTGATTTTAATGACTCTGAAATGCTTTATCTTTTACAACCTCTGGAGCCGCGGCTCTGCAGCCTTAACAAATTGCCAGCTTTCCATTCCTCTCTCCCTGTCATCTTCAGTTAATACAGGGTCCATTAGGAGTTGAGAAACTTATTATTGCAATAAAAAAATATATCCTATCCATATCACAGACCATATATCTGAATCTTGCATAACACCCTCCCAGGGATTAATCCATATTTTAAGCAAGTGTTTTATAATGGCGGTGCTTCATCCCCATGCACAGCTGTTTCCATGAGACAATGATAGTGAAAGGTCATCTCTGAGCCCAAGTTCTTCCTCTACAGGGTTTATGGCAAACAAATAGCATCACCAGAGGCCGTTGCCTACCGAAAGAGCGGACAACACGACCATGATGCCGCTATGTAGGCTGGTTCTGTTGGGACCCATTCAATGGAGCCCTTTCTCAGCTGTGGACCACCACGGTGTGTGTGTGTGAGTGTGGAGGGGTGTGCATATCTGAACTCAGAGCACAATTTCCTCATCAAAGCCACACCCTGAGAGTGGCACTTAGGAAGTGCCGAAGGCAGGCATGCATCTTCCTTCTGTGGGTACCTTGGGGCCAGGAACTGTGTCAGGTGTCAGAGACAGAGAGATGCAAGGATGACCGGAGAGTGTCCTCTTGCTGGGAGGAAATACCAAGCTGGGGGAGAAGTTCACACTGACTCCCATGGGCTGGGACCTGGGTCCTATTTCCACAACTCCCATTAACTCCTTCCTCTCCAACCCCACACCTTCCTTGCCTTGTCATGGCTAATTTCTGCTCTGCCTTCTGATCTCAACAAAAGCGTCATTTCTTTAGGGCTGCCTTCCATTTCCTCGCAGCCCTATGAGAATACAGATTAGGTCCCCTGTCATCCTTGCTCATGATTCCTTGTGTCTTCATCGCTCACATCCAGGTTGTTATCCTCTGTTCATATGACTTTTGGTTCAATGCTCTTCTCTCTAACTAGATTCCAAGTTCCATTAAGTCAGGAGTTATTCTATTTCATCCATTGCAGAATCCCCAGTTCTTGGTATACAGGAAGCATCAAATATTTGCTGAGTGAATGAATGAATGAATGAATGAACTGTGTGATTTTGAGCAAATCCTCTCTCCCATGCTCTTCAGGCTTCTTGATAGTAGCAATAATAATAGTCAACACTGGTGTAACGTTTACCCTAGACCATGCCCTGTTCTAAGGCTTCACGTAAGAATGATATTTGACCTTCAAAACAAGCCCATGAGATAGACATTATTATCATCCATATATGACATATGAGAACCTGAGTCTCAGAGAAGTTAAGTGACTTGCCCAAGATCTCACAGCTAGTGAGTGGTAGAGCCATGGCTTGAACTCAAGCAGTCTTGCTCCAGAGTCCCATGCTTTGGTTAGACTAAATGAGCCCAAAGATCTTTTTAATGCTCAGTGTCCATGAATGTAGAAAGAGCTACTCACTGGACTGTCCACCTAGATTCATTTATTTAAATGGCTCCTATATATCTAAGAATTAGAGATACAACAGTAAACAAAATTAAGATCCTGCCTTCATGGAGTTTACATTCTAATTGGAGGGGGCATGAAAATAAACTAAATAAATCGAAGAGTTGGTGTTTTAGGTAATGGTAAGTGCTATGGTAGACAGTAAAGGGAGAGGTCTAGGGAATCTTGCGGGTGCTAGAGTGATTCTGTATATTGTGGTAAAGGAAAGCTCCATTGTAAAGGTGACTTACGAGTAAAGTCCTGAAGAAAGAGGAAAAGTGAGTCATGCAAATACCTGGAGGAAGGCATTGCAGGCAGAAGGGGTAGTAAGTGCAGAGACCCTGGGGGGAGGGAAGGAACTGGACTTGATGGAGGACCTGAAAGCCCAATGTGACTGGAGAAAAATGAGCCAGGAAGAGAGTGGTAAGAGATGAGATTGAAGGGCTAGCAGGAGCCAGATCCTGCTAGCTTTGTGTACATCTCTGCCACCATGTTCTAATGCTCTGTTTACACATCTGGTCTACCATTCCTGTTAGACTAAGGGCATGATGCATTCATCCCTGTAGCTCCAGAGGTAAGCACTGAGCCTTGACCTCATTAGGCTGCAGAATGCCTTTCTACTTTTTAAAATTTTATTGTGGCAACATATATAAAACATAAAATTTGCTATTTAAGCCAGTTTTAAGTGTGCGTCCAATTCAGTGGCATGAATTACAATCTCAATGTTATGCTGCCATCACCACCATCCATTACTAAAACCTTTTCATGACCCCAAACAGAAACTCTGTACCCATTCAGCAATAACTCCCCATTTTCCCCTCCTCCTGGCCTCTGGTAACCTCTAATCTACTTTCTGTCTCTCTGAATTTGCTTATCAGTATGCCTTTTGAACAAATGCCACCAGAGCTCCAGTACTTTTTTCTTCCCCTTTGGTTTTGTTGCTGAAGTTCTCCCACGCTTTTCAACTTGTCCTTCCAGTGAAAGTTTCCTTGCCTGGCCTGGCATCTGCAAGATATCTTTTTCTTATATTCCGCTGTGATGCATGCCACTGGAAATGACCTTCCATTTCAATTTCCTCTCTATCGTGGCCATCAGAAAGTACTGGGGAAACTATGATATCCTTTGATGGAAATAATCAGAACTATATTTGACACAGATAATGATTTGATAAACACGGCGCTGCCTTCTCACTAGCAACCCACATCGTGTTCAGACCTGGGAGGCAAAAACTCGCTGGCAGTTTCAGTGGATGGGGAGGCTGGGAAGTCAAGGGACATTCCCAAACTCATACAGCAACTGGAAGAGAGGTAGCTTTACACGTTGACCGAGTCGCAATTCACAAGTCAAATACTCAACCACAGGGATAGTGATACCATTTATTGATTGCTATGCATCAGCCCTCTGCTGAGTGACGTGACCTGCACGGGATTTTACAAAAGAAAGGAACTGAAGATTCTTTTGTATGTTGGCTTGCCTTCTTTCTTTGACTGTCCAAAGGATCAGCCTTCGTTGGTGGCTTTTCTCTGTCGGACAGAATAACTCAGAAGAAGAGTGTTTGAAATTCAGCCAAACCCCTCTGGCTTCCATGCATGGACCCCAGAAAGACAAAACCTTTGACCTCGAGATAAAGCAGGCTTCCCAGTGGGAACAAATTCCACCTCCCTCTCAGTGCTACGTGGGCGACCCTTAGGGTCCGAGCAGATTGTAAACTTGTAGGATCTGTTCTTTTAATAATGTGTGCAGTTCGTATCTTCTGTTTTTAATATTATTGTCAATTATTACTGAATACAAAGTTTCCATGCCTGCTAAAAGGATATGATGTGGAAGCACCCTTTACAGAGGAAAGAGAGGCCCCATTAGAGTTATTAGGCAGGAAAGAAATGAAATCACTTTTAAGGTTCCCGACATCTGGTGGGGTCCCTTTGGGAGCAGTCCTGCAGTACATGCTTCCTTCTCCTCAGCCTCAGTTTCCCTGTATTAAAAAAGACTAAGGATCCTTTCTCTCCTCCCATGCCTCCTTGTCTCTTAATGCTTCTCTTTAACAACACACACAACAAGTGGCATTGCAACCAAGCAAGGCAAGATGGCTTTGGTTTCAGAGAAAGGGAGGCAAGTCTTTGAAAGCCTCTGACTCTGGAGTGGTCAGCGCGCAGAAAGAAGGCGCATCAAAAAGTCTTCAAAGGAAAGTGAGAATGTGGAGGAGAAAGAAGCCTGTCTCTGCACTGAGGGCATTAAGAGAGGAGCAGGACGGGGTTGGAGCCTGCTACAAGGGAGTGGAAAGCCTGGGGGCACCACACACCTTCCCTCCGCGGAGGTCAGCCTGGCATTTGATTCTAAAAAGCATCTGGTTTAGCAGAGAAAGTGATGTTTGACCTGGAGACCTGAACCGACAGCTGTGTTTACAAACCCCAAACAGCACTGCTCTGCCTGCCAGCCTGCTTTATGTCCTCCTCTGTGCTTCCCCACGTTGTTCTGCTACACCAGGAATTTTTCCCACCTGGGTGCAGTCTGGGCAGCCCCTCAAGCCCTTTGGAGAGTCCCAGCCCCACTGCGGCATCTTTCCCGGGGACTCGTTAGCGGTCAGTGAGGGCTGACTGGCGGGTGGAGAGGGCGCTGGGTTGTCAGGTCGTGGAGGTGGGGGATAATTCTTTTTTTTTTTTTATAATTACTTTTTAATTAAAAAAAAATTTTTTTTAAAGACACTTTAAATGACATAACTGTTACATAAAAAATGTAGGGGATTCCCATATGCCGCACCTCCTGCCCCTCCCACATTTTTCGAGGGTGATAATTCTGATTCCCCTCCATCTCCGGTGTTTTGTCCAGGGTTCCCAGCCAGATGGGTTAGACAATGGCGAGGTGTCTTTTAGCACCCCGAATCCCACGCCAGTCCCGTGGGCAGGATGGGTTTGCAGTGTGCTTGCCAGCCGCAGTGGGACAGGTCCAAAAGAGCCACAGACAGGCCCTCTCACCCCACCCTCTGACCCCTGGGCAATGAACCGGAAACGCCAGAGAGGGCCTCAGAGGCTTGGGATGTCAGTGAGAAAGGACGTTATGAGAAGGCCCACCTAGGGTGTGCCCCTGTGTCAAGTTGATGAATTGCAATTATTTAGGGCTGCTTACCCCACAGTACCATATTGCAAATGAGAAAATAAGGCAGTTGATTTTTCCATATTGTCAAAAGGAGCTTGTACTTCGGATTCAGAAGCTCTATGAGCATCTCCTTTACACACACATGCACAGAAATATTAACCAACCCCTTCCTGGAAGTGAGACAAGCCAAGCCTGCCTTCAAGGAGCAGACCCTCTGCATCAAAGCTAGCTGTCCAAAAATAAAAAATAAAAAATTAAAAATTAAAAAATTAAAAATTAAAATTAAAATAAAAAAAGCTAGCTGTCCCCATACACACCAAGCAGTGGACCATCAGAGCCTTCCACTGAAGGTGCAAAGCTTTCATCACCCTTCCTAGACACTAAGCAGAATATAGGCTGTATTTGTCAGCACTCTAAAGAAATGGAAGCTCCAGGACAGTGAGATTACGTGTGTGTGTGTGTGTGTGTGTGTGTATTAAGGGATTTGTCGTAAGGGATTAGCTCATGTGACCACAGGGGCTGGCAGGTCCACACTCCACCAAGTGCAGACCACAAGCTGGAAACTCTGATAAAGATGCTGCTGAAGTCTTCGGTCTGAATTCCCAGGGGAAGCTAGCTGGCTGGAAATTCCAGCAAGAGCCAGTGCTAAAGTTGAGGCAGAAATTCATCTTCTGATCTCTGAACCTCTCGGTTCTGGATATAAAATTTCCATCTGATTGGATGGCGAGACCCCCCCACATTGCTGAGGGCAAGTTCTTCTTCATTGGTCATAGATGGAATCAACCTTATAGATGGAGACCCCATCTATGAAATACCCTCACAGTAACAGGCAGGCCAGTGTTTGACCAAACAGCTGGACACCATAACCTGGCTGAGTTGACACATGAAGTTGGCCATCAGAATGCCTTTTTTGCCAGACCAGGCCAAACTGCTTTCTCCTCAGAACCACTGCCCCAAGCATCCATCAGAAGATGGTTTTCACAACACACATTATTTTGGTATCATCATCACCATCACCACCTACAGCCAATTACTCATTACTTACTTAGCTGTGCTTGGAGCTGCCCTAGATAACCTTCAAGGAACATTTTCAGTTTCTCTTTTCCGGGGTCTTAATGTCTCAGAGGGATAGCATTGATGCTTAGAGACGCAAAGAGAATGTTGCAAATATCCAGTGAACACAGAATAAAAATAGAGAAGACAAGATTAAGTATGTATATTATAGCACTTCCTCTGTGACCCTTCTCCCCCAGGCTATAGATGTGCTAAGCAGAAGCAGGAAACAGATTTTCTTGGTTCAAGTAGGAACAGTCTTCTAAAACAGATTATTTCTTTTCCTGCTGTCAACAACGTATACTTAAAGTCGTCAGCAGAATGCCATCAGCGATTGAGCTAAGACATGTCACTAAGGAGTTTTTAAAGAAATGCTATTAGAGATGACCTCTTATTCATAAAAGGGTCTAGACCGAAAGTCTATTATGTTAACGTTCAGAGCAAGTCTCTCGTATCAGCTGTAATATCCCTACCTGTGATCAGTCTGAGTGGAGTCAGAGATGCAGCATATAGTGAGATACAATTTAACCAACCACAGCGAAAGAGCCAAGAATCACAAGTTTGGCGGCCTTTGACCTTAAAAATGCAACGGTTTGCCTTGAATGTTGATTTAAAGCTTCTAGATTGTGTGCCAAATGAGGCTTGAAATGTATCGTCTGAAGTACAGTGTCCAGATGATAAAAATAGCCCTAAAAACTTTACCTTTGCCTTAAAAAGATGCTTCAAAGGGGATGGTCCTCCTAGAGGTAGGCAGTTGGCTCTAAGCCAGCCTCATAAAATCCAAGCACTTTAAAGTTGGAAAAAGGACCCTCAGGGTCTTATAATCCAGCCTCCTTTCAATGTGGAAATCTCTGCTTGAGAATTTCCTCCAGGTCGGATTTGAAATGCACTGTCTCCAAAGGAAAGACCCATTTTAGGCTTACCTGGCTGATGGTCCGTTCTTTCTCTGGGTGAAACAACAGGTTAAGTTCATTGTCGGGCCGCTAAAGCTAAAGCAAGTCTGCCAGCAAAGTTCCCAAACAGCCCAGCCTCCTTAGAGCTGGTGGCTGCAGGACTTTTAATATATTGAATTTTCTTTGATTTAGAACCATCTTCTTATTTTTTTCCAGCCAGTGACATCCATTGTTATGTTGACCTATTAAGGTGATTACAGAAAGTGTTGGTGGCCCAACATATCTCATTTTCATCATCGCCGGCCTCCTGCAATGGCAAGCTGTGGAACATGTCATAAATCCAATAGACTGAACGTCTCCAGGAGCTCAGCAGAGAGGCTACCGCTTTTTTGTTTCCACTTAGGCCAAGGTTATGGGTAGTAATAAACTCAGCAGTCAAGGCCAGAAATGTGATAATAGTGGGAAATGAGAAAAGGGTTCAGGGAAGAAAAGCAAAGCCAGAAAAATGCTCCGCTCGCCTTGCTTTGCTGAGTTTTCAAATTCATTAGCAACCTCAGTTATTCAATTCCTCCGTTTTAATCTCTAATTAAACACTGCCACAGACACTGTATCTATGGAGGGTTGAATTTAAGTGGCCTCTTCTTAATAATTGTGGAACTGTGTGCCCTACATTGTTAGCCCAGAGGAAAAAAAAAAGTTTATTAAAAAGAGAGAGAGAGAAAGAAAAGACAAAATGTGAGTGCCTAACTTGAAACCAAATGAAAATTGCAGAGGAATTCTATTTTCCCTCTAAGTGTAGCAACAATGACTACAAGACTTCCAGTATTTTTCTAGAATAATTTCTTAAAAGCATATTTGCCAATGAGAGGGTGCTTTACCACAGCTATTATTTTTGGAATAATTAGGCCGGCAAGGAAAAGAACAGGCAGTGGTACAATATGTTCCAGGGAGAATGATGAGATTATTTTTTGCTTATTTCACAAGGTCCTAGGATTCTGGTTTTCCTTGTTTGAAAAAAAATCAGTATTTAGATGAAGTAATGAAATAAATATAGGTAAAGACTTTGGATGGGTACATTCCGGTAGCTGGATTTTTATATAGTTAAAGAAAAGCCTTCCCAAGAAAGGAAAGAAGCATCCAGATATCCTGAGAAGGCAGTGTGATACAAACACAGGTAGGAGAAAAATAGAATATAAGATTGCATCTCTTCTGTGATTGCAGCCATGTAACAATGAGGCATTTTACATAAAGAAGTTTGGAAGGGAGCTGTGTCCTCTACGTCGGCCCACATTCTATCCACTTCCTGACACACAACTTGTTTTCTATTTTCTTATTCCATTTCCTTCAATAGACTAGACTCTTGAGAAGAAGGAGTATGTATGCCTTTCACTGCTGTATCCATGGGAATCAGCATCTTGCCTGACACATAGCAAATACCAAGCAAAGGTTTGCTGATCAAATTCACCACTTAAGGTGGTATCATTCTAAGTATGTTCTTTCAAATGCTTTACTGTAAAACCTCAAACTAATTTCATCAGAAATACACGTTTTAGGAAAGCAGATCTGGCTCAAGTGATTGGGCTCCCATCTACCATATAGGAGGTCTAAGGTTCGATTTCCAGGGCCTCCTGGTAAAGGCAAGCTGGACCGCACAGGGGTGCTGGCCTGAGTGGAGAACTGGCACAGCAAGATGATGCAACAAAAACAGACACAGAGTAGAGACAATAGGAGATGCAGCAAACCAGGGAGCTGGGGTGGCCAAAGAGATTGAGCACCTTTCTCCCACTCCAGAATGTCCCAGGATTGGTTCTCGGTGCCACCTAAAGAGAAGACAAGCAGACACAGAAGAACACACAGCGAATGGGTACAGAGAGCAGACAGTGAGCATGAAAACAACCGGGCCGGGGTGGGGAGAGGTAAATAAAAAAAATCTTTTTTTAAAAAAAGAAATAACCATTTTAAAATAAGGCAACAAACACATAGTATGTCAATACAAATAGTTGGATTAATTTGACCCACAGGATGTAGGAATAAGCCAGAATTATTAAACAAAAAGAATGGCTTCCTTCAGGGGGAGGACACAAGAGTAAATCCCATCTGACCAGGAACTGGGTCTCCTCTGTGCCGTGGGGGTTTCCTTGCCAGAGTCTCCATCAGCACCCCAAGGGGGGTCAGCTGGTCGGCCAGTGGCCCCAAAGCCCCGTACGTGATCTCGATGGCCGGAGCCAGGCTCTGTGGGTATTCCTGACGAAGGGAGCCAGGCTGCGCTCAGTAGACCCTCAAGCTGTGGGCACTGAGGGCATCATTTGTGATCCCGTGGAGGGGAGAGATGCAGCTAGGGGGGCCCCTTCACACTTCTCATGCCCCATGGGGGCGTGGCTGAGGCTACCTGGCCGCCATCTGGGGCCACTTCAGCGGGGACTTCTAGGGTGGCATCCTCTCCAGGCAAAGTCATTGGCCGTTTCTTCATGATGAGGGGGGACACCAGGTAGCCAAGAAGTTTGTTCTGAGCATCCTCAAGATACCACTGTTGGGAAGCGGACTTGACCCAGTGGTTAGGGCGTCCGTCTACCACATGGGAGGTCCGCGGTTCAAACCCCGGGCCTCCTTGACCCATGTGGAGCTGGCCCATGTGCAGTGCTGATGCGCGCAAGGAGTGCCCTGCCATGCAGGGATGTCCCCTGCGTAGGGGAGCTCCACGCACAAGGAGTGTGCCCCGTAAGGAGAGCCACTCAGCGTGAAAGAAAGTTCAGCTTGCCCAAGAATGGCACCGCACACAGAGAGAGCTGACACAACAAGATGACACAACAAAAAGAAACACAGATTCCTGTGCCGCTGACAACAACAGAAGCGGACAAAGAAGAACACACAGCAAATAGACACAGAGAACAGACAACTGGGGTGGGGGGAAAGGGAGAGAAATAAATAAAATAAATAAATCTTTAAAAAAAAAAAAAAAAGACAGCACTGTCGTATTGAGAATAGCCACCTAGGGAAGGACTTTTTCCCAATCTCTGCCCTTAAGAAGTTAACAGTCATTTACTCTGGACTGACAATGTGATAGCCAGGTCCTGAGCCTCAACAGACTCCAGAACCTACAATCTGACTTATTGGGCTCACCACACTCAGCTAAGACGGAGTTGAAGAAGGACAACCACCACACCATGGAGCCGAGAGTGATTACAACTGAAAGTGGGAGGATTGCATCCAGCATCCAGGTGGAATCTGAGCCTCCTCTTGACATAGAGGTGCAATGGACACAACCAATCCAATGTCCACATAGAAAAGGTGGCATTGGATTGAGAAAAGTGGACATGATGGCTGATGGGTATGGGGAAAGGCAGGAAGAGATGAGAGGTGGAGGCGTCTTTGGGACATGGAGCTGCCCTGGATGGTGCTTCAGGGGCAATCACCGGACATTGTAAATCCTCACAGGGCCCACTGGATGGAATGGGGGAGAGTATGGGCCATGATGTGGACCATTGACCATGAGGTGCAGAGGTGCCCAAAGATGTACTTGCCAAATGCAATGGATGTGTCATGATGATGGGAAGGAGTGTTGCTGGGGGGGGGAGAGGTGGGGTGGGGGTGGTAGGGTTGAATGGGACCTCATATATATATATTTTTAATGTAATATTATTACAAAGTCAATAGAAAATAAATAAAAAACAAAAAACAGTCATTTAGGGCAAATGAATTAGAATTACAAATCCATGTGGGGGGCTAGTCTCCCATTTGTGAGCATCATATATGATGGCTTTAGACCATCAAATTGTCTTTGACTTGAATAAGGTCATGATTCAGATGACTGGGCCGGGGTCAGTGACTCTTAGGCACCATCAAGAGATTTCCGCCAAGGCCACAAGTGTTCCAGACCACATTCTTTCTCCAGTCAGTGTCCTAGTTCAGCTGCTAATCGACGTGTCCCTGTGCTCTCCTGACTCTTTGCATCACCTTTCCAAGAGAATGAAACTCGAAAATATGAGGTTGTGCAGGTATTTCAGACTAGAGACTGGCGAGCTCCTCTTCAAGAAGTCCCTGCTCCCCAAGGGGAAAAGGACAGCTTCTTGGTGCAAGGGTGAAGATGACACCTTTGTCAGCTCTTCCCACAGGAAAGAAAAATGATGAGAGCTGACACTAAAAGGAGTAGTTAACTTGCAGCAGGCACTGTGTGCTGGTTTGTTCGGATTACTCATTGCCTGGCTGTGGGTTCCAGATTTTGGTCTTTGCCAGTGATTTCTACCCCAAGTCCCCTCCAGGGTCCTCCTTTCTCCTCTTTCCCCTCCCCAGCATGCCCTCTTTCCCTCGTTTCCCAGAAAAAGCAGTTACTTGAGTTAGCTTGCAACTTGTTTTGAAATTGTCTTGAAATAAGTGCAATGCATTCCCTCAAACAGACTGTTCTTTAGGAGCTCAGCAACCCTGAAGATAATACAATCAGTAATTCGCCTGAACCATTGATACCCTTGCCCATCACTTAAATATCATTACAGGAAAGATTTCAACAAGATCAGGGCACATTATACTTTAAAGTTTGACTTTAAAGAATGCCTGGGCTTCACTGAAAGGCATTAGTAATGGAATTCTTTATCTCTGAGCTTAATTTATTCTGAGGAGAATAGGGCCATTATCTTAAATCTATTTTTTTTTTCCAGCAGAGAAAACAGGTCTCAGAAGTCCAGCTCTTATAAAGAAATCATTGTTTAATTACTTTTTTGTTTAACCCTTTGCAGAAGGAAAGGGAGTGAGAATGCATTGTTGGAAAATGGACATGAATTCCTATTGGACAGCCATCGATAGACTTGCAGGATTTCTTTTTTTGTCATTTCTATGCCTTTGCTTCTCTGCATTCCCCAGGTGCGGAAACACCCGCAGCCAAGGAAATCTGAGCCCTGACTGAATCCACTTTCCCCTTGGGCATGGGTGATGAAAGGGAGGTGGGTCTTTGGTTTGAGGAATGCAAGCTCTCAGTAATTTTCTGGTAGTATGTGCCACATGCTATCAATCAGGCACATTAGTGCTATGTGTTTACACACTTGGGAACAGGCACACTCACTTGCCCTTAGCCATGGCTCTCTATTGTGCAAAATAACCAGCTTGAAGAAGAAAGTGATCCATCATCTGGTTATTCTTTTTCCATGATACCAACCACCAAGCAAGTCCCATAATTGTTGTTTCCCACCATTTGCAAATTTGCTTATCTTAAGAGGGGCTTTGGCTTTGTAGATTCACCCAAGGGTTTGAAAAAGAGGGTCCAAGCAAAGGAGATTTGAGAACTGGGAGAACCTCTAAGAAGGGGCCATACTTCTAGGGTCCTCTTCTAGGACGTCCACTGTTCTAATACCTAAAAGTCAACCACTGAGCCTTTAGGAAACATTTCTGTCCAGAGTTGGGGATCACTTGTGAACTAAATGTTGTATCCAAATGGCAGAAAACTTCAAGGACAGTCATCCTTAATCGACCCACCATCTCAGCCCTTTTGCTTGCTAGTATCTTTCAGTGCACCTGCTTCCATAACTTCAGTCCTAGGATTCATGCCTTTGGATTTGCCAGTTGGTGAGAATGGCATGGCTTTCCAAAGGGTAGAGGAAAAGACACAGCTTTGAGGAAGTTTCCACTTCATTTGTTTTATATTCTTCAGATGGGTGGAGAAAAGCAAGCACCATATCATGCCAGGAGCAGGAGGCTTATCAGAGTTTCACATCGCACTCTCAGCCCCTTCCTTTCCTTTGTCAACTAGGATAGGTGACACTTTATTTTTTTACTGCTATTAGAGATTTTGTGTTTAATAGTTTTTGGGTCGCATTTTACAAGTGCAGAGGATTTTGATGACCTGCACCCACTTCCTCTTAGCCATCTCCATGTCTACAAGGAGTGAAGTCTATAAAAATTTCAGGCAGGCTCCTGTTTTGATCAGCATCTCCAGATGATCATTAGACCCAAGTCAAAAAGCACTGCCCAAATTAGAATCATAGATATAGGAAATCTCCATTTTCACAATCCTGCACTGCGTTCTCCTGGGCTTTTCCCCCCAACTCTTGTGGGTCAGTGAATTTGTAATTGACTCTAATTGGCCTTCCACCTTTTGTTAGCCTGCAGTTACCTGCAGACACCTGCAGATCAGGAATAGCAGAGATTTCTCCCCCCTGTCTTTGAAGGCATCAAAGCCCCTCATCACACAGCCTCCCCACTGATTGCACAAGAGGAGGAAGCGGGTTCAGAGGAAAGTTGGCAAAGGAAGCCTGGGTTGCAGCTATGAGAACCACCACTTATGCCGGCATTTACTCTGTGTCCTAAGGAACGTGCTATTTTTTAATTGAATGTAAGTTGCCAGAACTTGGAGTCATCATAATTCTCAGCTTCTTGGTACACTGTCATCCTTCCAAGAAGAACTCTTTTTTCTGGGTTTTTCCACCTTAATCCTTAATCTCCACTCCCATTTCCCCCCACCCACCCACAGGTAACCATTGTGATATGTTTAATCTAGGTCTTTGAAGGTATATGTAAAATATGTAACATTTTCAGTGCACATGTTTTTAATTTACCCAAATGGCACTGTGATGCTGACCTAATTCTGTTTTTTTCTTTCTCCAACAGTTTTTAAAAGAATTATTCATATCATCAGCTGTTTATGCAGTTCATTTTAAATTGCTGCAGTCACTGTTTCGATTGCTCATTTCCCTTCAGATGGATTGCTAGGTTGTTTCTCACTCCACAGTACCACGGACCTTTATGAACGCCCCCCCACCCCAACGTTCCTATGGCATGGTGAGATTTCTGGGTCTTAGGAGATAGGCATAGACAATTTCATGAGACAATGCCAGTTGTGTTCTAAGCCACACTAATGAAGGGTGTTGTTAATGTGGGAAAACATGGGAGGAATGCAGAGCAGGGCACATGGGAATCTCCTGTACTTTTTATGCAACCTAAGTATCTTTAAAAAAATAAGTGTATTATGCTGGCAGTTTGGGGGACATTGGAATTGTCCTGAATGATGTTGCAGTGATGGATACAGGGCCATTATATATCTTGTCATATTTACAAAAATAGGTGGGAGAGAGTATAAACTGTAATGTAAACTCTAACCCACACTTAGTGGCAATGCCTCAATGTGTGTTCGTCAATTGTAACAAATGTATTAATCCCACACTAGTGAAAGATGTTGTTAATGTGGGAAAGTGTGGGAGGGGGAGGGAGTGGGGCATATGGGAATCCCTCACATTTTTCATGTAACATTTATGTAATCTAAGTATCTTTAAAAAAGTATCTAAATGTAAACCTGGTCAGTTTCATATTTCAACTAAACGTAAACCTGGCCAGTTTGTATGGGGGGCGAAGGAGAGTTCAGCTGAGCTATCCCCACGTTCTCACGAATCCTTGCTACCACCCGCTTTTCTCATTCTTGCTAACCTAATTGGTATAAAGTAGTGTTTGATTGTTATTTTCACTCTCCTCATTCCTAATGAGTTCAGGCATCTCCTGATAAACCAGATCTTTACTCTCCAAGGATAGGAGTCATAGCATCCGAGAATAGGACCAGGGCAAACGCAATCCGAACATCTGAAACAAAATCCTTTAACTTCCCGGGCTCTGCGAGCTGCAGGCCTCATGACCACGGGGAAGAATCTGTGGGCTCAGACCCTGCTCACCTGGCTTGGGACAACCGAGCACCTGCCTCGTCTCCCCAGGCGCCCTTCCCCGCCCCAACCCTAACCTGAGGTGTCCTCCGTCCAGGGATATGTGCCGTCTCCCTTCGTTTAATGTTTCTGTCCATGTAGCTCACAAGTGCCGTCTTATCGGAGGATCAATTTTATATCAGAGGGTCATTAAATTCTTTTTCATGGGAATAAAATGGGCTTTTGCCGCTGCATGCTGTACTGCTGCTCGCCTGAAACTGGAGATGAAATCAAAGTGGAAGAGATTTAACCAAATTATCCATCTTCAGAAAATAAGCTCCACTGCAAATGTATTTTTGATGTGTTATTGTGCAACACAGAGAGAGGAGAGAGAACGATGCCCTAATGTACAGTTACACACCGACTGGAGGAGGCTGTGCATTTAACTGGCGGCGGGAGCAGGGCTGCACTGTCTTTGCACTGTCAATGAGGTGGGTGGCGGGGTTGTTAGGAGGTCGGCAGGTGAGTCACAAAGTTCCAGTGCTCACGGTGGGCTGTGGTGAGGTCCAGTTGAACTGCACATTCGTTTGCTGTTCTTTCCCCAAATACGAGAACACTTGAGGAAAGCCTTGCATTGTCTGTGAAGGTGTCCTTTTCCTTCCCATGCCATCTCAGCATTTCCTACCAGCCAGGGAAGAACCCTCCGCAGGCATCTCCGCAGACCCCGTGGTCCTGTGGCGCAGGCTTTGCGCTGGCCAGTGGGGCTCATCCGGCCCATGTGGCCAGAAGGGTTTGTTTGCGTTGTGGAGGTGTTTGCAGTCCCTGCTCACGAGATGGTTTTCTTATTTTAGTAACCTGGCTAGTGGCAAGAACAGGAAAGAAAGAAGCTGAGGCAGCATGCTTCAGGGAGCTCAGCAGAGAAAAGGCAATTTTGGGGTCATTTCATACATCTGTTCCTTTCCCGGCTTCTTCTTTGACACTCCAAAATCTTAGAGGAACAGAAGAAAGGAATGTCTGGTAAAAGAAGTGGCAGTTTCCCACTAAAGCAAAATGGTGTGAGGGGCACATGATGGTATGCGATCAAGGATAGGGGTGTAAATTCAGGACAAGAGGGTAAATGTACTCTAGCAAATATAAAGCCCTAAGCAGATACATTATTATGCAGGTGGTTATCCAAAGGCCAAGGAATGCCAGAATGAACAATATGACCAGGCCACCCTGACACAGGACATCAGGCAGAGCCAGGCTTTCTGCAGCATTTGAATCCGGGCCACTTCAGTCATCTCCTGTGCTCTGAGTAGGGGTCCTGTAAGCCCAGGGATAGCCCCACGTTCTCTGCAGAGACAACTAGTTCCAGCATTTCATCCACTCAAACCACCTCAGCTCTGGCTGTTTCTCAGCTTTCGATGTAGTTTCCGTTCAGGGCACAGGCCAGAAGAAGTCTCGGAGCATTGCTGTCACTGGTTCTGTGAAGGACCCATATTTAACCAAACCCTAACCTTACCTAACCCTACCCCTACCCCTGGACCCTAAACCTTATTCTAATGCCTAACTCTAACCCCTAACCCTAAACCTAACCTTACCCCTAATCCTGATCCATAATCCTAACCCCTAACCCTAACTCCAACCTCTTACCCTAACCCTAACCCCAACCAGAGAAGCTCCCGATCAGCTCAGCTTTGCTTTGAGATGCTTCCGTTTCTCGGGATGGCTCTCTCCTTGCAGACAGACTGCATCAGATGATCTGGGGTTAGTTCCTTCGATACCCCACTGCCTGGCAGTGGATTAGAAGGCTCATAGCCTGCTGGAGAATGACTCTCTCCGATTAACAAAGGCCTTGTCTTTAAAAGGTCCAGCTACATTTTATAGTTGCCATAAGCCAGGCATGGGCTCTTCAGGGAAAACAAGAATAAAAAATCTATTTGCAAGATAAGTAAAGAGAAATGTAATCCCTGGGTGGAATGAAGGGTGCTTTGAAATGAATGGGGGATAATCCTTTCGTCGGCGATGACAAATGCACTTTATTTCTGCATTATCTGGCTATGAGAATTCACTGCTTGCTCTGGTGACAAAGCCACTGCAGTTTCTTCTCCTGGTGTCATAGTAAGTGTGAGCAGCAAGGGGTGTTTATTGCCTGGGGGCCTGAGGCAGCTGCCCAATACGGACAGCTGGGCCACGTGGCTGCTGTGGTTTCTGACAGAATGAGTCTGTGTCAGGCAAGGGATGATAATAAAAGGGAAGCTTAGGGACATGGCTGAACATATCCAAACCCTCAGACTGAGGAACCCAAGGCTCTGTTCACACGGGTTTTTGATGGTCAGAAGCATCACAGCTTAGTCCCTCACTTGACCTGAGACATGGGACTTCTCTCTCTCTTCCACTCTACCTTATGGGGGTGGTTGGATAATTCCAAGGGCTTGTCAGAGATCCTGGCTTGGGAAGTTCCTTTCTTCCTCCTTCAAGCCCTCTCTGCTTTCCTCCCTTTCCTTCCTGCCCTTTCTTCCTTTCACAAGAAGGCAGCTTCTTGTTGGGAAGCAGATATCATGGAACCTCTCGGAACCATCATGAGTGGCACCATCTGGGAATCTCTGTGCCTGGGAGTTACTTTAAATCTCAAATTCCACAGGTTCATCTGATGATCCTTGCAGAGTGGCTTGGGGTCAGAGCCCTTGCAAATTCCCAGAGAAGATGGCACTCATTGTGAATGAGCTTTGAACCTCTCACCTTTGGTGGGTAAAATGACTCCCAGGTTAGTGCTGACAGGGCTAAAGAGCTCTTTTCTGACCACCGGTCGAGGAAATATCTGAAAGTTAGGGGTGATCAATTATCACATCGCTGTCCTGCTTCCAACCCTCCAGTGGTTTCCCATTGCCAAGGACCAAAACCCAGTTCTCTGGTCTTGGAGCTTCCCTGCCAACCCCCGCCTGACCTGCCAGCCTCGCCTGGTATCACTCCTCTCTTGCCCTTCCAGCTCTCTTTCCTGCTTCCTGCCTTGGGTCCCCCCACACACCATCTCTCTGTCCAGTAGTCTCTTCCCTCCCCATTGCTCTGACAACTCCTGTTCCTCTGTCAGAGCTCATCTGAAGTGCCGCTGCCTCAAGGAAGTCTCCTGGCATCTCTGAACAGAGCAGGGCCTACGATTCTTTGATGGCACCTCATGCCTCTTCATTCTACTTGAAAAAACTTAAAATATAGAGTCAAGTGGAGAAAGAGCGGCTTGCTACCTTGCCTCCCACCCCAGAATCTGAGCTCGAGAGGCAGGGATCATGTCCATCTCGTTTACTGACTCCATGCCTGCTTCTTGGCTGGAAGGGAATAAATGCTCCCTGAGTGGATATATGAAATGAAGACAACCCTAGCTGTGGTCGTCTGGATTATATCCCTCAGCAAACATATGTTCTTCAATCTTAATCCATATCCCTGTGGGTGTGAACCCATTGTAAACAGGAATTTTTTTTTTTTTACTTCAACAACAGGAATTTATTGGCTCACTGTTTTGAAGCTTAGAGAAGCCTCAAATCAAGCCACCATCAAAGCAAGGCTTTCTCCCAGAAGACCGTTATGCTCTTGGCTGACTGTTACTGATCCTTGCTTCTTGGATCTTCTGACACCTGGAAATACACGTGGCGACCTCCTCTGGCTTCTCTGGATTCTGTTGACTTCTGGCTTCTTCCCTTGGCTTTCTCTCTGTGTACCTGAATTTCATTCTGCTTAAAGAGGACTTAAAGAGAAATGGGTTTAAGACACATCATGAACGACACATATAGCTTTTACTTACCTTGTCATAACCTACAGAATTGGGTGCGAGAGTGTAAACTACAATGTAAACCATAATCTGTGCTTAGTGGCAATGCTCCAAATTGCGCCCACCAGCTGCAAAAATGAACACACCACACGTGAGTGACGTCTTGGCACAAATGACTGAGGATGGGACCTAATCCATATGACTGGAGGCCTTTAAAAGAGGACCCAGGAGTCACAGAAGCCAGAAAGGAGAGGATTTCTCCCCATGATGGAGGCAGAGGTGAAGCCACGGAACCCCAGAGGTTGTTGGCAGCCTGCACCAGAACCCTAAAATCTTCAGGAAAGAAGCAAGCCTTGCCAATATCCTGATTTTGGACTTCTCCCAGCCTCAAATCTGTGAGCCAATAGATTCCTGTTGCTTAAGCCAACCCACTGTGTGGTATTTGTGATAGCAGCCCCAGCAAAAGAAGATGTTGGCTTTCTCTAGTTGGCATAAGCGTCCCTGAATCCATTGCCTCCTTTCTGTCTTAGAAGGAAGGCAATAAACCTAATTCCCAACAGCGTCTCTCAAAACCACATTCATCCTATGAGGTCACCCCCTGATGATTTAGACATGTCTAGCAATGGAAATATAATACAGTCTGCTGCGTTTTCCAGTTGCACCAGGGAGGATTCTGCGTAGGCTGCTGGAATCTCATCATTGCCTTGCCCATCATCTCATTATCTACAGCAGCCTCCAGAAGCCCACAGGAAGTACCAAGTCACACGGGCTCTGGGATGGACATTTCACAGGGATGTGCTGATGGGTGTGTATGTGCTGACTCCCGAAAACATCATGGTCAAAGAAATAGAAAACTGATTCCTGCAAATATATCCAGAATATGCTGACAGCAAGATTAAAACATGAAACTATGACTGTCAGGGTATTTATGACATCCAGAGTTTAATAACAATATTTTTCTTAGCCAGAGGGAGCAGGTTTAAGTTGCATTTGGAGCTGGGGATGGGAGTAGAGGTTAGCTCCTAAGTCCAGGGGAAAATAAATAATTATTTCTCAATAACTCAAATAGCCAGACTTTAGGTAGGATGGATTCCACGAGAGTCTGACCCTCCTAGCGTTGCAGGTGGCTAGTTCACTGGTTGAGTTTAGGGCATGAGCTCAGCAACAAATTAAGTAAAATGTCCCCAATAGATGTTAATAAGTCCCAGGGGGAAACCCGGGCATCCCCCTGCTTACCAAATGCACTCATTAGCATACCTGCTATTATGAAAAATAGCAAAATGACCTTGCAGTCATGAGAAGTTTAAAATGCTGTGACTTAAGTTTAGAGGGACGCACATTACATTGTAAAGCCTAATTAGTGTTACCTTTGCTAATTGCTGCCGAGCACTAAGCTGGGTAAAATAAATGCATGATGGACATTCCGGGGCATAGACATAACCCCATCACTATTTGTAGAGAAAGTGAAATTGGAGGAGGAAAGCCATTTGAAAAGGTGTTTATCTGAGTTGTTGTGCATGGTTTGAGGGAAATGGGGGAGGAGGGGGACCAGGCAGTCAGAGTATTTATCTGTATGAATCCTAAATGTGGGAATTTTCTCCTGAGACTGTTCCTCTCCTCTACTTCCCTAATGTGAATGCAGGGATACCGAACCATGGGGAAATTACCAGACCTGACATCCAGCCCCAGCAGGAGAACAGCCGTGCAGGGATACAGTGAAAACCTAGCCCGCAGGGACTTAGAAGAGTCAGCACTATCCCAGCCCAGATTTGCATCAAAGATGTCCGGGGTGCCAGTGCCCCACATGCCGGAATGTGGGAAGTTGAGGAAACTCCCAGCCCTTCTCCCCACCGTCAGGGATATCGCAGCTCAGAACTCGGGTCTCTCTTCCCTGTACTGCATAAGAATAACCAATATTAGCACAAAGCAACATTGCGCCTCACCCCACACCACCCTCCACACACACACACCTACGCACGCACTCACGCACGTGCATGCACTTACGTACTCACGCACATGCCCGCACTCACGCACATGCACGCACTCGTGCACATGCATGCAATCACGCACACGCCCGCACTCACACACATACATGCACTCGTGCACATGCATGCAATCACGCACCTGCACACACGCACATGCTCACACAGAGACACGGGCACACACACACGCCTTCCTTCCAGCTGTGCTCAGCATTCCTAAGAAGGTTGCGAAAGGCAAATCATTTTCTCAGGGATGTAGGGCTTTTTCTCCTTAAGGGTAAATGATAGCTGGTTTTTCAAGGAATAAGTATGCCACTGGTGCCTCTCTGAGGACCCCTCCAAGGAGGAGATCCTAAATGGTACAGATTAACGTCAAGTCATAAAGTTTTACAACTAGAAGGCTTCCCTTGTAAAGATCGTTAAGCTGCTTTGTTTACCAGTTGAGTTCCAAGGGGGTGGAGCATCCTCTGAGGTCACTTGAGCTTTGCTGGAGGCAAGCAGGGCTCTTCAGTCAGAGCAGCCCGTCCTGTCTATTTTAGATATTGAGGTGCCCTGTACAATTTCACTTGGGGCAAAGAAAGCGGCTCCCCTGCTCAACACTGTTGGAAAATCCTAATAGGCCCTTGAGGACAAGCGAGGCTTGAGGACTTTCCTTGGGTCACACCCAGACGCTGATGGGGCCAGGACCAGAATTTAGGCTTCCCGAGTCCCATGCTGTGTCTCCTTTTGGGTGATGGCGCAGTAAGGGAAGGAGAGGGACGGGAGCCGCCCGCCCCCAGAGAGCTGGGGATGGCTTCGTGGTCTTTCCAGGTGACTCCCTAAAGGAGCCTTCTTCCTCTAGATACCCTTAGGTCCTGCCTGGAGGGCTCTTAGGCTGCTTCCCCTTCTTCTGATGCTGCCCCATCCTCACCCCCCACTGCAGAGAGCAGATCTGGGAGCCGTGTTTCTTTGGCTCACCTGATCAGGACTGGGTCTTAGAAGCTGAAGGGCTTCAGTGTGATTTCAATCATTTGTCTTGACTGCTGGGCCTCTGTACTTGCTGGGCTAAGCTTCTGCCATGCGCTTCCTCCACAGGGGAGTCCCAGCAAACCAGACTTACACTAACCCCCGCCTCGCCAGCCAGAAAACCAGCCATGCAGGGAGAAGGGGACCCCGGCAAGGGCAGCCACCCGCTCAGGGTTTGAATGGGACAGCTGGTCTACCCCCCACTTTCCCCTCTTCTTCCCTTCCTCCCAGCTCCCCTGGACTTCTACAATAGCTGAAGCTGGAAAAGAAATGGAGCAGCTGATAATTAAAATGAAATCTTTGTTCCGCCAATGTCTGAAACTCTGGGAAGTCATTATCAGAGGCACACAGTGGTATTTTGATATCACAGAATCTTTTTGATAGAAGCAATAAAGTTCTAAGGAATGAGAAGATAGAGAGCCGTGCTATTTCCTAATCACCCTTTATAATTTGCAGTATCTCGGGATGCTTCTTGGTTCTTTCCACCGAGGCTTATGCACACTTCAAACCCATGTGCCTTTAAATGCAGAAGCTAGGTACTGAATTAATGAAGGTAGCTTCAAAAGCCCACCTCTTTGGCAGGCTGAAGATCTAAGGGTGAACTCAAAGGAGGCGATGGGCCTTTGAAAATGACTAAGCACAAACAATAAACCTCATTAAATAAAGTCAGCCGAGTGAGCTTCGAAACGGAACTGGGGTGATGGGAAAGACTACAGGAAGTCTCAGGATTGATTCTCCCGGGCACCTGAGGTTAGGGTTGAAAGAAGGGATGGGGTTTTGAAAACTCA
This sequence comes from Dasypus novemcinctus, assembly GCF_030445035.2. Classification (NCBI taxonomy): domain Eukaryota; kingdom Metazoa; phylum Chordata; class Mammalia; order Cingulata; family Dasypodidae; genus Dasypus; species Dasypus novemcinctus. The sequence goes on along the minus strand of NC_080699.1, from coordinate 36,666,871 downwards.
TATGACCCGAATAGGAGCAATGCTAAAGAAGGTGGTGAGTAGGATGTGGAGAGCAAAGGGGACAGGCAGGTGTGGTGGAACCTGTCCCTTTTGCTGGACTTCTGAGTTTAATGTGTTTGGACCACTGGCTGCCCTTTTATCCATGTCCCCCACCCCAGCCACTTCAGTAGTCTAAAGAAGGCTGAGATTTTGAGCAGCGCTTTTAAAGCAAGAGAGAGAGAAGCTGATAGAAACCGCCTGGCCACCAAAATGACCTCCCTGAGGCCCTTTGCTGGATATGCTGTCACCTTGTCAAAGGGAAGCTGAGCAGGGACTTCTAAACCTCCCCCCACCCGGGGTGCCTCTGTCTACAGCCGGGAGTAGGAAACCTGGGGGATTCGACCGCCGTAAGCAGGAGAGATCTTGGTGGGGGTCAGTGGAAAACAGACCAGTGGATTGGCCAATCCCAGGGCCTCCGTCCAGGCCTGGAGTTTGCAGAGGTAGATTGGGGCTGCCGAGCTAGATGCGGAGAGAGGGAAGAGGACAGATTCAGCAAGTCCATGCTCTTCCTTCTAGACCTTTTCCCCAGAAAAACTCAAGGCCCTGGGCTCGCCCTCTGGAATGCCACTGGCCGCCTTTTCTTTGCGAGTCAGTGCCGTCCAGCGCCTGAGGCCCTCTCTGAATGCTGGGATTCTGGGAGCAGGAGACTCTTTTTAGGCACCACGCATCATTCTCCTCCCGTGCCCACCCCTCAGCTTTCTTTTTCACCCCTCCCACCTTGAATAATTACGTCTTCAGTTTAATTCAAGAAGTTAAGGACAATGATTACGCTGACCCTTTCCCCAAGAATGAAAGGACACGGGCTTCTCCACCAGAGAGCTCTGTGTGATTGTGGCTGGAGGTTTATTTCAACTAATTTTATTATTCATGACACTGACAATTTATGCACTGAATGCAATTATAGGCTATGATTGGCTGCCACAGCTAAGGGCTAAAAGTGCCACTTCCTTGGATATGCGAGGAAGAAAGGCGAGGAATATTAGAAAAATAATCAGTCATGGTGCTCTTTTTTTATGAAGTGATCCCCACAAACCTTCATTTTAAAAAAAAAACTAATTTAATTTCCCAAACACCCTGCAAAAGATATCTAATTATGCACTCCTAAATTGTTCTCATAATTTTTCCGAAGTCCTCTATTGTTTATGCCTTTCGAGTTCTCCTCGTCTACAAGCAGAGAAGCTGTTGTCTCTACGTTCAGGTCCCAGTAAAACCTACCCAAAGCATTTCCCCGCGCTGCTGGCCCAAAAGACCTTGTCTAGCCCTAACGTGCTTGTCCATTTAATCAGGAATTATACGAGAAACAAGACCAGAGTTGTATTCGTCTCCAGTCGTGGGGGGAATTGAGGGAACTGACTTTCCTTTTTCCCTAAGAAGAGCAATTTGAAAAAAAAAAAAAAAAAGAAGGGATGGACATCAGGCATCCAGTCCAAGCAAATGGTGGCCATGCCATGGGACACTACTTAGCAAAAGTCTCAAAATAATTTCGCTAAGTGAAAGAAGCCAGACAAAAAGAAAAGAGCCCATGCTATGAGATTCCATTTCCAGAACATCCTAGAAAAAGCAAACTAATCTTCAGGGATATAACACTTATAAGTGGTTGCTTGGGCGAGGGGATGGCAAAAGGCAACGTTACAACTAGGCAGGAGGAAACTTTGGGGGTGATGGACAATTACCTTGATCATATGGTGGTTTCATAGGGCTGCACGTATGTCAAAACTTCTCATATTTTATGCCTTATATATATACCCAGTTCATCACAGGTTGATGATAGCTCACTAATCCTGTTCAAATGCACACACACTTTGGTTAGAATCTTGACGCCACTGTTTACTAGGTTTGAGACCATAACCTCTCTTGTCTGTTGTTTGCAGAGCAGCTCACCCCATAAGCTTTTGATGCACAGTAGCAAGGGAAGGCATCAATACTACTGTTTCAGGCCAAGGCTATCGCCTCGCGCCGAGCCAGAATTCAATATTTGTTTAATTGAACTGAAGGGGAGGACATCCGATGCCTAATACTTAGGAAATCCTGAGCGGCTCCATGAGTGAATTATTATCTGTTCATTGAAATCCTGATAGGGGATCATGGAATCCTGGAGGAATGCATCTCAGAATTGGAGGGGCCCAAGAGGGCCTTGGCACCTCATCCCATCTCACACAGATGAAGTCTAAGACTTGGATTGGGCCTCTGGCTTGTCCTTAAAAAAAAAAGATAAATGGAGAGTGTGACAAGTGGGGCAGTTAAGGCTTAAGTTCTAGGACTTCTTTTGCGTGCTCTCCTAGGCTCTTCCCTCCAGTAGGAATTGGTCTGTAGAGAGCCTGGTAAGACTCTGGTAAGAGCCCTTTAAATTTCCTGGGCAGGCAAAGGGGGATTGCGCTGGAAGAAATACTCTGGTAGTTGCAGATTCCAAGGCACATGCACATACTTGTTGCACTGAGTCTTCACCTTGATTCTGTGGAGGGTATAGTATTGGTCTTATTACTATTTCTATTTATGATTGAAGAAAGTGATGTGCATGGCAATACAAGATTGGCCCAAGCAACCTTGTATTGCTTGTAAACGTAGGCATGCAGCCTCTCTCTTCTTGCCTCTGTTTTCATAGTCTCTCTCCCATATTGTGCTGTCCCCATGCCATTCCCAAAGACATGGAAGTCCTCACCTCTGGCTAACTTATTCTAAAGGCAACCTTATGCCTAACTCCATTTTTCAGACGTGACCCAGCAAAGTCATGTGACTTACCCACGGTCACGCGATGGCTGCGTAGAGACTAGATCCTGCCAAATGCGGCCTTCTTTTCACCTGATATTTGGTTGATTTCGGACATTACTTCTGCAGTGTGCAGGTCCATTGCCTGTCCATTCATTGTCCCTTGGGGCAGGATGGGAGGGGCGTTGAAAATGGAAACCTCCTCAGTGGATCAGCCCAGATCCCTGACTCTCCCCAGCCCTCCCTGGATGGGTCGCCGAAGAAACACGCCTGACAGCTTGCTGAGCAAAGAGCGGTGACCCTCTTGACTTGGTGAATTTGGAAAAAGAATAGCACGGCAGCTACATTTGGGCAGATAGGAGCATCCTCCTTGGAAAGCACGCTGTCCATGACCACAATCAGTAACGCTCCTCACTCCTTAACCTCCAATTCCCCAAGCATCCCTTCCCCGTTCCACTGACAACACACGCTTGTCTTTTAGTCTTAGAGTGATGAATGCGTGCTTGCTGTAATATTTATGGGCTACATTCAAAACCGAACTTCAGCGGTTATCAGGAGTTTTGGAAAGTCAAGCTCGGATGTCGCGGATGACATGATACCTCAATTATTCAGAAGGATCCGTCTCCCAATTGTCCACTAGAATCTTGCACGCAGTTCGCCTGGTCCAAATCCCTACTATCACCCTTCCACCATCCGGCCCTGCTTTTCCTAAATTCTTTTGGGAAGGTACTCGAGATGAAGCAATGCAGAGCAGGGCGGACGAGGGCCCACTCCGGTGTTAACCTTAGATGTTGACTTCCTGAGCCTACTCAAAGTGGAACCATTATCTTCCCCCCATTTGTGAAACCGATCACCACTGGAATGTGAATTTTCCTGTCAAGGGTGGGACACAACAAGGAATGGGACCGTTATTCTCTGCCCGTAAAAGAGGCCCTCCCTCCGGCTGTTATTCAAAAGACAGTCTCAACTCCTGGTCTCCTGCAGACTGGTTTCCCCAGTCAAGGATCGGGCATGATATTAAGTGCTTGGGACCAAGCCGCCGACCGGTGGTGGAGCTCGGCTCCCCAGCCCAACTGCTCGATAATGCGCTAATTAACTACTGCAAACTTCAGAGGACCCAGCTAACAATAATTGAGAGATCAACAGAGGCTGCATGGAGTTAGATGTGCATGCTAATTACTGAATTATCCAACACCTGTGTTGGAAGGTAGCACGGAAACATGGTGGTGTTTTCAGGCAGAAGACCTTCTGTTTAAGAAAAAATATCCGTCTTTACTTGAAAGAGTGCAAGCCCAGCGTTGTCTGGGCTTGCCCTGGCAGGAGAGAAAGAGGGTGCTGGGCCACCCTGGGGCTTGGCTTTACAAATGAAGCAGGTCGGTGAGCTCTCTGTGTCCTGTAGACTTCTGCAGGGGTAGGAAGGGGCTGCTGAAAAGCACGCTAATGACTAAGTCGATGGCACTGGGGCAGCAGCGCGCTGGGTCGTCACCCAGGGTTGCCGAGGCTGCATTCTTTGCACGGCTCCACCGGCGCTATCAGTGGGTCAGAGCTACCCAACACCTTCACCAAGCCTAGGGGCAGTGAGATGGGTGGGGAGCCTCGAAGGACAATGAAGATGAGCGAGGTTAAGGAAATCAGGATTCTGTGCTAGAGAAGAGCAAAAGAGCCTGGCTGGGAAAAAAGAGTGACACAAAGTTAAGGTGAGAAGCCGGCTGAACTTGGGAAGAAAAGAAACTCTTCCTTAGTCCCATTCGTCCTATTTACTGATTAGGTCCAGGAACCGTTTATCAGTGAATTCAGCCAGTGGTGAGATCCTTACCCGGTGAGAGAGCCCCACAATTGTGTTGCCAAATAGATTGGGGAAACCTCTTTTCAAAGCCCTGTATCCTAGAATTACACAGCTCAATGGGGCATGCCCGAGGCAAACAAACTGAGCTCAGCAGCCAGCCAGCTGTCCTGAGCTCCGTCCTCCAGCTAACGAACGTGTCTTCTGCCTTCTTCAGAAAAGAAGTGACTTGAGCTCCCAGTTTTCATGAAAGAATTACCTGCAAGAAAATAATAGGGCGTTTAGGTAGTACTGCTTGTTCTCAGTTGGGAGAAGAAAGCTCGATGATGAGAATGATGAGAATGTTGGCGACGACAGTGATGGCCAGTATATTCATCAGCATTCACAAACAATGCAAACAAAATTTAAATAGATCTCGGGGAAGCTGGGATTCTAGGATGATCTCTACTTAAGCTGTCTTTCCTAAAAATTCAATATATTTGGTAAGAACATCCCTTAAAATTCCTCACAATATCCATTTGGGGAGCATGCTATGTTTTCATGGTTATCATCCTTCTTTCTCTAGGAAGGCTGTGTTACTAATGAGCCCAATACATAGGCATTGCATAGGCATTGCATAGAAATTGTCACCCGCCCGAGATTGCTTGTGCTTCCCACTTTGGGATGAAGTTATACTTTAAAGTGAATCTTTTCAGACTTGACACACCTTTGTGTATAGGATCTTTTTCACTGCTGAAATGTAAAAAAGAAGTAAGTGGTTGACCAAGACCGAAGAATATAGTAGCCCTAGGAATCTCTTGACATCCGCTTCCTCTCTCATACTCAAAGCCTTGCTGATTGTCAAAATAAGCCTGTTTCCTCCCACTGTCCAAGCTGAATGTGGGTCCCCTATATTAGCTTTGAATCCATGGAAGGGTTTTAGTATTTAAAAGCAATAGAATGTTCAAAGGCATTGAGAATTTACACCCACACAAAAACCTGCACGTGAATGTTGGTAGCAGCTTTAGTCCTAACTGCCAGAAATTGGAAGCCACCAAGATACCCTTTAGTAGGTGAATGGATAAACAAACTGGCACATCCAAACAATGGAATACTATTAAGCTATTATAAAGTGAGCGATTGAACCAAGCAAAAAACATGGAGAAACCTTAGGTGCATATTGTTAAGCCAAAGAAGCCAGTCTGAAATGGCTGCATAGAAAAAGCAGACCTATGCAGGGCAGTAAAAATACCTGTGGTTGCCAAGGGTTTGGGGAAGGCGGAGGGATGAATAGGTCAAGCAGAGGACATTTTAAAGGCTGTGAAACTGTTCTGTATGTGGCCGTAATAGTGAGTACATGATGTGTCAAAACCCTTAAAACTGTACACCACAGAGGGAACCCCAATGTAAACTATAGACTTTAGTTACTAATCATGTTTCCGTATGGACTCAGGTGTAACAGATGTGTCACATGAATGCAAGATGTCAATAATAGAGGAAACTTTGTGGAAGCGGGCAGTATATGGAGACTCTGTACTTTCTGTACAATTTTTTCTGTAAAGCTAAAACCACTCTAAAAATAAAGTTTATTATTTTAAAAAATAACCCCTGTACCCCTTCACCCAGTATCTATTCACAAGTGATTGGGTAAATTATCAACTCCAAACGATGTCACACTTTGCAAACATTGCCATGTGTTGATTGTCTCATTTGAAACTATCCCATGGCCAAGCAGCCCTCTGTTGTATTTCTTCAATGCTCACTGCGCACGCCACCAAAATATGGTTGCTGTGCCCTTCGAAATCAGCTTCGAGCTCTTCCAGAATATTGACATATCTCCTTGTCCCATTTCCCTAAGATTATGCCCCCAAATCTGCCATCCCCCTGGTCAGTAAGTTTCCTTGGGTCATAATCCTTGCTTGCTTACTCACTTGTTGTGATATCCCAGTGGAGCACTGCGTTATCTTTGACTTCGGAGATGTGAGACCTGGACCCATTGGCTGGGCACATCTTTCCTCCAGGTGCACAGCTTTCCCCAGAGCCCTTTAAGACACTTTCAGAGGGCAAGATCTTCTTCCTGACAGTCAGGCTGTATAGACTTGTACTTTTCTCTGTGCCCGCACTTTGAGCCAAAATCGTAAACTTTTTCACACACATCTGTTGAGACGCACAGGGCCTGTTGACTTCGTGTCAGCATGAACAAAGCTTTGTCAGGTACACATGGCCTAGAGCAGCGTTTCTCCAATTGACAGTCCTAGGGCTACCTCCAACAAAATCGCCTGAGGTGATTGTTTAAAATGCAGATTCCCAGTGACCCCTTCCAAAGCGCTGAATCAGAATTTCTGGGGGTGTAGTGGAGGGATTTTGGTATGACCCACAGGTGAGCACCGTGGCACTGGGGGGACATTTTTATAACTAGGTCGCCTGAGCAATTTTATTTATTCACCAATATAGGTCTAAATGCTTCGTAGAATCTTAAAGTCAAAAAGGATCATTTATAAAATCTCCCAAAGCAACCAGTGCTCCCCCATTTTAATAACTGCAGGGAGCTCATGACTTTAAGCAACAGCGTTCTACATTGTCAAACTGCCCTCATCATCAGTAAGTTCTTTGTATTGATTCAAAATCTATATTTTACGACTGCTCAGCTCCAGTTCTGATTTTAGAAAAATATAGAACTGACCTTCGTTTACGTATCATTTCTAATATTGGAACTTTGATTTAAGTGGACAAGTATTTTTGAATACTTCTTATGGATCCATCCTGTGTTAGGCCCTGGGATTCCAAAAGTAAGTTTTGGACCCAGTGTTTGTCTGTGAGATTCTCAAAGTACGATCTGAGGAAGAGAACACCATGAATGCTAAAATAGCGGTGTCAAGGGGAGCCCAAAGCTGAGAGCAATTAATTCTTCCTGGGGCATTGAAGAAGGAGCCCACAGAGAAAGTAACTTTCATGAAACTTCAAGGAAGTGTCAGAATTTTTCCAGGTGAAGCAAAGGAGTAACAAACATTCCAAGCAGAGGTGCCAGCATGAGTCCATCCTCGAATCCTGCAAGTGGCCCTGCACTTTGGGACTAGACCAAAGTCCCATGGGAATAGACGGCAGGTAGATGAGGCTGCAGGGAGATGGACGTGGTAGGAAGCAAGGCTGGAAGAGTTTGTTGGGAATGGGTTGTAAAGGGCTCTCAAGGCAGTGCTGTCTGCAAATCTCTCTCCTACCACCTCAGGTGATCTGCTTTGCCATTCCCAGTTTCCTGCAATTTGAGCCAAAATTGTAAACTTTTTCACACCCATGTATGTGCCTGAACTATTCCCGGCTTCTCAAGGTCACTCTATGGCATGTGATGATTTACCTCTCTCCTGCTCAACTGCCCAAGAGGCCCCAGATTTAGTATCTGACTCAGTCTCTTGACAGAAAAGAAGGATAAGGTAATGAGCCCTACCTCCTTTCACTTAAACAAAGGGCGATCGATTACTTTGAACTGACATGGTACTGCAGGTAGCAGCCATCCACTGCAGGTAGCAGCTGACCTCAACAGGCACATCTTCAGGCTGTGTCTAAGCACTCACCTCTCGTTGCCTCTACTGCCTGCTCTTTGAATGTCCAACAGGTTGCATCCAGGAGGTGAGAGTCTCTGACTCTCTGGTCCCTGAACCTAGAAATGCCAAAGTCCTCTTTGCTTGGGTGAGTTTGCAAGTTTCTGCCAACTAGAAGGCTGTTACTCAAAAGGTACCCGTTCGTCAGCCCAAGCAAGTAATAGACAATTTTTCTGCAGTCTCTTTACTCACAGCTGTGTGTTGTACTTTTGGCAGCCACAAATGTCCAAGACTGGCTTTTGCCATTGCCACATTTTTTTTTTTTGCATCATCAGAGAGCACAAAAAAATAATGGAAATAAGATTGCCAAAGAAAAGAGGGTTTAAAGATATGGGTTTCCCCTTTGTTCTGCTTTCTTCTGGGATGCCTCCTCTATCTCCTTTTCCTGGGAACCAGAGCTTCTCCCCTGGGTGCAATCGCGTCCTCTTGCAAAGGGCATAGTGAACAAGCCACCCAAGGATTCTATGACAGCAAAATGCAAATATGTTGGTCTGGTTTGTGTTTGAGTGGCTTGACCAGGAAAGTAAATATTTAATCACAGGGCTAGAAGGAGAGGCCCAGCCAAGGCCTTTTCTCGATTGGACTGTCCCACCCTATACAGGCAAGGTGAAGTCCCCAAATGGGGGAAGGATTTGGATTTACTAATCTAAAGGGGAGGGTGATGAGTGCACCTGCTCCTTCTTTAACAAGTGGTTGGCAATTTTAGATACATTTGAAAGGCTCCTTCAGTGAAAAGTGTTTCAGAGAATGTCAAGAGGGCAGGAGTCAGGGTGAACGCAAAGTTTCCAGAACCAAAGTGCTCATACCCTAGATGTCCCACAGTGGTATGGAAAATGACCTTTTCAGAGGTGTACTTAATACTCAACCCACTCTCACACCCCGGGAGGCTCTCAGATGAGCCTTCTAGTCCTCAAGCACTGTCGTGCTCGGTTTTGGCACTTGTTCTCCCAAGCCAGGTGCTGGATCTTATCGCTGTCATCGTCGTCGTGTGTTTGCTTGTTCAGCCCCATTAAGAGCTTGAAGCAAAACCAGCTCGGCCGCCTGCTGAGATGCATCCTAGCCCAGGACTTCCTGTCTTGGTGACCGTGAGGTAGGAGAGCATGGCAGGGCTTGCTCTGAGCTAAGGGAGCCAGGCCAGCTGGCTGGGAAGTCGGCCTGAAGTGGGCTTTCATCATGCCAGCCCATTTGCGGGCTCAGCCGCCTTTCACAAGGACACTGCCCCAAAGAAGCTTAAGGAAAGGAAACGGGATCAGCTGGCCCGGAGAGAGGCCCCCCTGGCAGAACGCGGGGAGGGGGAGAGGACACGGAGCCGGGCCCCTGGCCTCCACTTGGATCCATTCTGGCTAATAAAGGATACACTCCTCCTATTAGGTGCATTACACTGACACGGCGATTGGTGGAGGGGAGCAAAGTACTTGTCAGTTGAGTGAGTATTGGCTGTCACTCCTGCTATCAAGCTGCCTGCTTATTTGCGATTTTATTTTCAGATGTGATTGACAGCTGGATGGCTCTGACATTCTCGGCGCAAACATACAGCCTGTTATTATGCTTGCATTAACATTTTGATAAACACACGGTGCAGCATTGGAAAAGTAATTACATGTCATCACTTCAGTGCTTCATCAAAGAAAAGTTTACTGTGTAATTGCTCTGTGATTTACCTAGGTAGAATGTGTTACATTCCACAAAGGCGCTCTCTATTTAATAGTTTACATTTACTCTTTAAAATGCACAATATCCCTTCCCAGGGGCTTCCTTGGTCTAAAATAAACTTGGCAATATAATTTAGCTTTCCATAAATATACTTAGATATTACTATGGAGTACTTTTGCATAATAGTTATTTAATGCTAAGCGTAAATATGCAGTGCATTATATTAACTGAGCTATCCACCAAAAAAAAAAAGAGAGAGAACTTTTTGATGACAAAGAAAAATAGAGTATTGTTACCCTTGGTTTCTGCATTAGGAAAAAGGCCTTTTGCTCTTATATTTATATCCATGCTTTTCACAATGACATCTAATTTTACAATAAAGTGACTTGAGCTGAAGCGCCTAGCAGCAGAATCTAAAATATTGGTTCTTGTTAGCGTTTAAAGAGCTCTTCTGATGTAGCACTGAGAGAGGCATTTTGGAGGAAAGCACAGATGATTGCAAGGTACTTGGAAACCAGAGACAGAGGGATGATTTGACTGATGTTCACTCAATGGGATAAGTCTGAACAGTGGGATATCTAGGATGTAAAAGGTGGGCGGTGGTGGGTTGCAGCCAACAGTTGCTGAAGAGCCCCCAACAGAATCTCAAAAATATAAAATTCGAGATTGGAAGGGCACTTTGAGTTGCCCTGTGATTTGGAATTACCGACAAGCAAGCCCTTCCATCAACAGCCAAGGTCAAAAGACAAAGCTTTTCCAGGGTGCTTAATGAAAATTTGTGCACCTGGATTATACTTCCACCATAACTCAAACCCTTAGCTTCTCCAACTCAAGGCCCCCCCCCTAGGCACAGCACTTCCCAGTAAAGGCCAGGGCTCCCTTCCTGAATGATTGTGATGCAGTTGGGAGGCAACGGGCTGTTCTGGGTTGGGAGCACCAGAAGGGCCAACTGCCCAGCCAGGGGTGATGCGTTGTAAACCTCTGGAGGCAGCTGGTCCTGGGTTAGGAGAGCCACTGAGCCCTTGACATGACCTTCACCAGTCATCTAAGCGACCTCTCTGCCAAAGGATGATTCTCTCCGATGTCCCGCTCAGTACTGTGCAAACATTAAATGGCTGAACCACAAAACGCAGATCAAATTCAGAAGCTTCTGATTATCTGGCTATTTCCCTTTTCTTTTGGGAGACCTCATGGGTGCACAGAAAATGGTCTGGTAGTGAGAGATTAGGGAGGGGTAGAAAGGATTGCAACGTGATCTTAAAAGTGAAAGTGGAAAAGTTGAATTTAGACAAAAGATAAAGAGGAGAAGGGAAAGAATGGGAAGGGGATGAAGGCCATGATCTTCATCAGAAGAGCCTCTGGTTATCCTAATAGCTCGACATTGACTCAGCAGGGCCGGAGGAGGCACCGCAACCTCATCAGCTGCATCTCCAATGCAGCTGGCAGCCACAAAAAGAAATTGTTAAAATACTCATTTCCAGATGTGCGTAACAGTTCAATAATTCCACGTTAGTGTATATTAATCCTCTCTGGAAATTGGCTTTAACTCAGCTTTAGCACTAGTCTAAATAAACACATCAGCTCTTCGAGCCGGAGCTTCTTTGCATAACAGCTGCATGCAACATCTGCATTCTGCTTACAGGTTCCCTGTGCATTACCTCGGAAATGAGCTCCGGTTTCCCTCTTTACATTTAGCCAGACTCAGAATGGTCCCTCCTTTTGCTGTCAGAAATGAGAAGAAAGAAGCCATTGTAATTGCTAGTTGGCCTGCAGAGTGAGGCCCTGTAATTGACGGCGATTGCTTAGCTGCAAGGAAGAATGATACACTGATTAGGAGCGATCGCCTTTAATAGTGCATTTAACCTGTGCTCTTTCTTCCCCTCCTCTTTTCACCTGAGCCCCGTACAGGATGTCTTACTTCTTTGCCATGCCACTTCGCTTTAAGGGAGAGATAAAGACCTGAACAACAAGGTCCCTCAAGGAGCACTTGGTTTCTTAGGAGTAATTTCACCGAGTTGGAATGCTTAAAAACTTTGATAGGAATATATATGCGGAACTGTCCCCAAATAGAATTGCTTCTCCATACATTTAACGTACCCTGTGACCTGCCAATCCTGGAGGCGGCCGAGGCGTGCGCCACTTTCCACCTGAGCCCCAGATGACTAGGTCAGATCTTTTGATCTTCATCGTTCTTGGCTTTTGCCTTTGCTTCTGAATTCAGGGTTGTGTTGCATTTTTCCTTGAGAATCACATTGACTTTTTTTTATCCGTAAGCGTGCTTTAAAAAATTGCACTGTTAGAAAAAAATATATATGGGTTAAAATGCATTTTTCATGTCCTTTCATGGTCTATTGATTTTTTTTCTCTCGTTTTTCTTACCACAGAAAGTTTTAATGCAGTTTTCAAAGAAAAAAAGGTAGTCAGCAGTTGCTCCCTCCCCCAAGAGTAAAATATTGGACACCTTGCTTAGCATGCATCAGTGTGTGTGTGTGTATGTGTGTGTGTGTGTATGTGTGTGTTATAGGGGTTGGGAGGTAGTGAGACCCCATTAGTCACCGGTAACACAATTCTTCTCGCTATACACTATTTTAATAGCTACAGGGGACTTTTAACTCTCCACAGTTTTTAACTCTGCAGTAAAGTTTAAATGTCCTACAGGGAGTTTTTGATATGCCTACAGGACATTCAAGCTGAAGACAGAATAATTATGTCTAAAAACGAACACTACCAAGAGAATATGTATTTATCCATCGAGCTCTCATCCATGTACCTACTTAGCTCTCTCTCTATGAATGAAAGGTCATGTGATGGAGTGGGGAAAGCGCCATTAGGAGTTGGGGGTCCCCAGGTACTAATCCCAGTTCTGTGACCTTAGAGGAGTCATCTCCACTTCCTTGAACCTCAGACCAGTCACCTGTGATGTGAGGAGCTTAAACTCTTATCTCCAAGGGTCAATCCAGCCTTTTTCCACCTACTATATCAATATTCTGCTTCCCCATTGTAGCTGTTTGATATGGTTATGAATTCCAAAAATAGATACTGGATTATGTTTGTGACCTGGTCTATACCTGGGTGTGATTAAGTTATGATTAGGGCTTTGATTGGGTTACATCATTAGAGCATTGATGCTCTAGAGCATAGGGGTGGGGACTGACAAATAAAAGGCATGGCGAAGGACAGAGTTGAGGGTTTTTGATGTTGGAGTTAAATGCTGAAGTCTTAAGCTGGAGCCCCAGGAAGTAAGCATGCAGCAAAAAGAGAAGCAAGCTCCAGGAAAAGAGGACCTGAACCAGGAGAAGAACACAGAGGAATAGAGACAGCTCCTTAGACATGGCAGAAAGCCCAGGGAGAGAGACAGTGACGGTTACTTGATAGTCTACAGCTGACCTTATGGAGAGAGGCAAAGTCTAGAGAGCCTTATAGTCTATAGCTGACCTTGTACAGAAAACAGAGAAGCTGAGCCCAGAGGAACCCAGGAAGCCTGAACCCTGGCAGATATCAGCAGCCATCTTGCTCCAACATCTGAAAATAGACTTTGGTAAGGGAAGTAACTTATGCTTATGGCCTGGTATCTGTAAGCTCTTTCCCCTAATAAATACCCTTTATAAAAACCAACCAATTTCTGGTATTTTGCATCAGCACCCCTTTGACTGACTAATATACCCATGCATAAAAACAGTGAGTGATATAGTAACTTTGACAAGTTAAGATAGTTTTCCTAATAATCCAAGTCAAAAATGCTTTTGCCTTAGTCAGTCAATGCTGAAATTATCTTTGCTCTAAATAGAATTTACTTCATTTTTCTAAGGACTTTGGATGCCCATCAGCTGAAGGTGTATATGGCAGGGGTGGGGAAGGGAGGTGAGTGATGGACAGAGATAGTTTCCATCGGGTTTCATAGGTAGATGATCTTCTCCCACCCTACCTGGTAAGTCTTACATTTCACTTGATTGTACAGAAGCCACAGGGAGATTTTGGAAATTCATCTATGTATTAAATCAGATTTTCCTATCTGAGCCCAGTTTCAGGTTCAGTTCAGCCCTTGGCTTGTCCTGGAAAGAAGCCTCATCTCCCAGATGATCCATGCCTCTTCCTGTCAACTAAGAAGCATGAGACTGCTCCTTCTTAATCAGTACTCTCGTAGCAGATCTGGACATCTGCTTGGCTTCCCATCTTCCCAGTTGGAACATCTGCCAGGCCTGCTATCTGCCCAGCAAGGGGTCCCCAGCCCTGCCTTGGCCAAGCGCCACAACCACCTCCCATGCTCATGCAAACTCAAGCAGCTTCCCACCCCTTCCCTATCGATTGCTCCTTTTACTGGGTCGCCATGAATATATCATCATTTCAGTGTCAATCTGTCTTAAAGCCCTTTGTGCTCTACTCTAGGGGTCAAGCCAACCAACCATTCAATCAATCAGTCAAGAAATATTTTAGCTTACTGATGAAGCCATTTGTTTCAGTTTCCTCGGCTGGTCAAACAAATACCATGAAAAGCATCAGGTTAAACACTGGGAATTTATTCACTCAAGTTTGGAGGCTGGGAAAAAAGTCCAAATCAAGGTATCTTCAAGGCATTGCTTTCTTCCTGAAGACCGTGACATGATGCCTCTGGCTGTTGGCAGTCCTTGGTCCTCGGTTTGTCTGTGGCAAGGAACAGGGAGGCATTGCCTGGTCTCTCCCTTCTTTTCTGGATTCTGTTGAATTTCAGCTTCTTGATTCTGTGGCTTTCTCTCTGTCTGAATTTTGTTCTCTTATAAAGGAGTCCATTCTAGAACTAAGGCCCATCCTGATTGGGCTGGAAAGGAGTCCATACTAGGACTAAGGCCCATCCTGATTGGGCTGGAAAGGAGTCCATACTATGACTAAGGCCCATCCTGATTGGCTGGAAAGGAGTCAATACTATGACTAAGGCCCATCCTGATTGGGCTGGAAAGGAGTCCATACTAGGACTAAGGCCCATCCTGATTGGCTGGAAAGGAGTCCATACTAGGACTAGGCCCATCCTGATTGGCTGGAAAGGAGTCCATACTAGAACTAAGGCCCATCCTGATTGGCTGGAAAGGAGTCCATACTAGGACTAAGGCCCATCCTGATTGGGCTGGGCCACGCCTTAGCTGAAGTAGCCTCATCAAAAGGTCCTACTTACCATGGGTTCACACCCACAGGAATGGATTAAGTTTAAAAACGTTATTCAGGGGTTCATACAGCTTCAAGCCACTACATCATTTCTTTTGCCCCGTTTGTTCAGAAAACATGTATTGAGTGTATACTATGTGTCAGGTACCATGGTAGATGCTGTAGGTACTTGAGTGAACACGTATGACATAGCCTGTTCAAACTAACCAGTTGTGTGACTTATTTTTACTTGAGCGTAAAGAAATTTTTCAGGTAGTTGATAGTGTCTTTTTTGCCGTATTCTCCACATGCTGTTTCCTCTAGTCAATGTTTTTAACCTGAGAACCTGAGTCCGAGTGATCTCTGCATCTAGCAGATGCATTTTTCCCAGACAGTCCTGTCAGGTCAGTCATAGGAAATCTTGGTGAGTTGAGAACATGTGCCAATGCTTATTTTTGAGAGAAGAGACCTTAAGTAGATCTCAGTTGTTTATTGAGCCAGTGGTATTTGGTTGATAAAAAGTTCTGGACCTGCAGGGTAGATGGAAAAATGAGTAAACTTTAAAGTTATTATTCCTAATGTGCGGTCACCTGCCAGTCTCCCTGTGTACGCCCCCCCCTCCCATCACCAAAGTCAAGCAGTGCCATGCTGTGCTCTTTACCTCTAGAGAATCAGAGATTTAATTTCAGTTTCACCTCCTCGACTTTGCTGGTTCCTAACATCTTATGATATAGGAACAGATTCTCCCACAGGGCATCATGTTTTCTCCCAAAAATTATTTGTTTCATTAATGACCGCACTGTGTTGTTTTGTTTTCCCTGTCCTATTTTGGAGATCATTTTTTATGTAGATACAAACTCTTTGATATTGTGATTTCGAAGTGCCTATTATGAAGACAAATGCATTGGGCATAATGAAAATGGATTGCCAATAAAAGTTGAAAAACAGTGAACCATTTTTAAAAGCTCACCCTTATCCAGAGCTCTGTCACTTTGAATGCTCTGGAGAAAGGCCCTTGGATGGAAGTAGCTCATTTTTAGCCTAATGTTGATAAAGGTTTGACTTTGGTAGCATCTTAATTATCTGATAAAAGCCAGAATCCTCTGCCTTTCTCACCTCTAAAGTCTAATGCCTTCTGCTGGCATTAAAATTACTGCCATGACTCGAGAGAGAGAAACGAGAGATAGCGGCATTGTATTTCCAAGATGTGAATTAGAGTTTAAAGAGTCACTTGGTTTTGTTTAAACAAATTACAGAAATAATGGGTTGCCCTTAAAAGGTCTGTTTCATATATTGTCATCCTTCATTTGTGACACCCCTGACAGTGTCATTCCCAATATTATGTCTTCCATTAGTTGCTAGGAGAGAAGAGTGATTTCTAGGGGGTCTCATCTGTGATTTTTCTCTTTACACCCATTTCTAAGAACACAGGGAGGTTAAGGGAAGCCAGTGACCGCACGCCCTGGACACCCGGTCATACATGGAGAGTGTGCCAGAGACTCTTTTGGTTGGTTGGTGGATCAGTCAATCGAGGAATGTAAACACACAACCTCTGAAATCACAGGTGGGTTGGGAGAAGGGGGAAAAGGGGCCGGAAATTGCAATAGGGGTTCCCTAAAGGATAGTGGCTGTTCCTAGACATAGGAAGGCAGTGACAGCTGCGGAGACCTCTGGCAGTTTAGGGTTGGAGAGGGGTAGAGGAGAGCAACGTGACCTTGGGCATGCCAGGGGCGACTGCTCTATGCCTTCTCTGCACCTCTGTGCCTTGGCTATCCAAGGGGGAGGCTGGACCGGGATTTGTTGAAGTCGCCTCGCGTTGAATGTTTCATGAGCCTCCGGGGGCTGGAACCTATGCAGCTGCGATCCGAAGCACAGCCAACCGGGAGGCTTAATTCAGAAAACCTCCCCCTCTCAGTTAGAAAATGTGCCAGTTGAAGTATTTGAGGAAACATTTTGTAGGGTTGACCCAATTCCCACATTAAGAAAATAATGCCTAGACCCATATGGCTAATTCCTTCCCAAACTGTTTGTTTGCCATCATGCGGACCTACCCTGAAAACAAAGTGTCTTGTCGAGTTTCAGAACCCAAATGGAGCAGAATGCAAATGAGCACGATAATGGTGGAAAGTACATTTACTCTGAAAATTCTTTCGGGGGCGATCACTCGCGTCGGTGGTGCTGCGAGCGATGAGTTTTAAAACTATACGCGTTGTGATTCGAACACTTCTTTTTTTACCCTGGATTACAGGGGCCTTCTCTCGAAAGCCTTCCTCCGTTCCATTTGTTAACCTATTTTAACTTCCTCGCTCATAATGCAGGATCAGGGATCTGAAACGCCGGGATTTTCTGTTGTGGCCCTGGAAGAGACCTTTGACGCCGCTCTAGCCGTGGCCCTGGAAACCATGGCCAAGGTCCTGGGAAGGTTAGGAGAGTTCCTGAAGGCCAGGTGCTTAGTTCATCTCAGCGTTAAGTTAAATGATGTCAGCTGGGAACAAGAAAACGAGAATAAAACCAAGGCATGGCCAAGCTCTCAGGCCAGAGGGTTTAATTTAAGTAATAACTGGAGATGGATACTGTGTATCACTTTGGTATGTCGGCCCCACAAAGCACAGAGATGCAAAGACTGGACATGATTGGATTAAGTTCAAGGAGGCTGAAGAGATGAGATACCCTAGGGCAATTTTTTATGGGGACGGTGGCCTGGGTGTCCCTTTGTGTGGCCCCACTGCTTGGATTAATCTGATCATTTCCTAACCTGCGGCTCTTTGATACTATGTAGATAGTGACAGCCTTTTCCCTCCCAGCAGGCAGGTAACTCAATTTCCTAGATTCTTTTTTTCTGGGAGGCAACTAATCCTTGAGGGCATGGAAGTCCTTTGTGCGGCCTGTGAGTCACTCCTGTCCTTACGCTTAGTATGTTGAAAAATAATTTTCCATGGGCTGGTAATTATGTAAAAATTGCTTTTACTTTAAACAAGAAGTATGATTGAATCTTTTGAGCAAGAAGAAAAATCTACGGAGGGAAACATTAATTTTGAATAAAAACACTTACGTTCCTGTAGCCAGCCAGGGAGGGAAATGCGAAATTGGTGTTTTCTACAAACAGCCCAGCTCGCCCCCCGATCTGTTTGCTTGATCTATTATCCAATCACCTGCAAAGTTGAATGTGTTGTTTGGCCTGAATCTGACTTTTATTCTTTTCCCTCTACCTATTTTTTTTTTTCCGGATCTGTGTTATATGCATACCTCAGCCTTCATTTGCATCACATTAAAGTGAAACATTTTAAATTTCTTCACAGCAGAAGTAAATCTGACAGACTTTATGAAGCTATTATACCTGCAGGTATTTTATACTTTTAAAATACATTCTTGTCAAGCTATCTTAATTATATTATTATATGTACTTTTGAACTTGTAGCCGCTATTCCATGATACATTATGCTTTTGACAGAGCCATCCCAAAAAGCTACGATTTATATCAGTGTTCCTTGGGCTGAACAAAGATGGATCTGTTATGGATTCTGGGGAATTTGTTAATCTCCGGGCCGGAACCGTGCGGTCATTGGCTCAGCAGGCGGCTTTAAGTTTCCATCCAGGTGATTATTGGAGGAAGCGTTGTCCACTGGTCTTCGGGACTGGTGGTCAGGGAGTACCTGGTCCCCAGGCTGCTCTACAGCCCTGCGTCAGTAGATGACCTCGCGCCCTCCTGCACATGCCCGGGGGCTGCTCGCGGAGCTGAGCTACCTTTCAAACAACCACCCTTGACGTCGGAGGATGATCCATCACGCTGAGGAAGCGAGAGCCGATCGGTGTCTCATTTGCTTTCTCATTCATATTCTGGACCATTCCAGTCTCACCAAGCAGGGAAGGGCCCCCACACACGGAGCAAATGGAAACAGGGGACTAAAAAAAAGTAAACCTAGCTGCTCTGTACAACTTTTTTGAGGGTGACAAGGGCCGAGGTCCCTTAGAGGGGCTGCCCTGGTCTTTTGATGCCGCTCCTCTCTGCATTCAGTGCCGAGTGGGGGGCAAGGTCCTGGCAGCCTGATCATATTGGGGGGGGAGTGCCCCGAAATACTCCAGACCACCTGCTGTCCCCTCTCCTGGAGGCAGGATTCCGTCGGGGTGTGTGCCCCACGAAGGCAGGCACATGGCTCACCAGTGTCCAGCATCTGCCGTGGGGCCTGGCACCAACCAGCCCCCGGTGAAATGCTTTGCTGAAAGGCAGCATGGGTTTCAGTTGCGAGCGTGCATGTCTCTCTGTCTCTGCTTGGCTCAGCTCCCCTCTTCTGAGGCCGTTTGTCTTTTTTAATGACCCGCTTTTCTTCTTCTTACAGAGGACCGTGCTCTCCTCTTTCAGCTCCTCCCTCTACCCTTTTAACCTAAGGAAGACAAGCTCCTCCCCGGTTATTGGCATGGAGGGGCTCATGCTACAGGGGCATTTCCTTCTCCAGGAAGAAGTTGGTGCAAATGACCAAAACGACTCCTTTCCCTTCTAATGATCCCTTTTAGTGGATCCACAACATAACGCAGCTCTCCAGAGAAAAAGCCAGGAAAATGGCCGTTTTAGGCTTCATTGAGAAGCCTCATCTCTTGCATTGTATAAAAAAGCCTGTATTCCCTCCTTTCTCACGGTCCCACAGTCCCTGTGAAGTGTGAATGAGTCTCACCTGTGTCTAGGGCAGTTGGAGGTTCAGAGAGATTAGGCAGCTTGCCTGAGGTCACACAGCACAACGTAGCTGTGCCATCTGTGCCCAGTCTCTGGGCCTTCCCATAGATTTCCTTGGAGGTCAAAGGCAGCGCTGCATTCTTCCCTCCCACCTGGACTTTAAGGTCCTTATAAACGGTGGAGGGAGCCACCAGTTTCTGTTTATTCTTCCTTCCTTCAAACACATCACCCAAACCCGGGCATCGCAGCAGCTGCCTTCGTGCTTGGCATGCCCTGGGCCACAGTACGCAGCTGTCAGAGAGATGGCGATGGCCTCAGAAGGGTCCATTTGGACTGCTGCTGGCACCGTCTGCTCCCTTTTCCAAAGAGGGCTCCTCGGCGCTCTTGATGTCGGCTCTGGCTCCAGGCACCAGGCCAGGCCAGCTTCCAGGTCCAAGCAGACCTGCTTATTTGGAGAAATCTGCTCCTACCTCTGGAGGCCCAGCATTAGTCCAGTCTCTTTCTGGGAGAGGAAAATCCCCCGCTGCCCTGCCCAGGGATTGCTCTCCCCCGGCCTCGCTGTGTGCATCTGCGGGGTCCACGCAGCACCGCACCTCCGTGATCCGCTAATAATAATATGGAGCTTGACCGCATCTTGTCGCTGCTGCCTTCTCAGATGACCTGTGCAGAGCTGTGGGCAGCCAGTGGCACAATTGGCACAGAGGTTGGGGGCAACATCTGTCTGTCCAATTCGGGGACTGCCGAGACCGGCGGGGCAAGGGCCTGGTGCAGGCCGGAGATGCCGGCAGGGGTACAGCAAGGGCTGTACTCCAGGGAGTTGTCTTCCTCTCCCCGGGTCAACACCCTCCAGGCCACCTGCATCCCACGACAGGGAGCCGCAGGGCGCGCTCTGCAGCTGCGGTTGAGCAGTGTGATTCTGACCCAGCTGCATGGAGATGGGGCCCCGCTAGAGGAGCAGAGCCCCAGCAGACCTCCACCCCAGAGGCTGGCCCGGCTCAGCCGCTGCCTCCTCGAATGATTCGTTCCAGCCCCCGCGGCAGCGAGGCCTCTGATGGCTCAACCGTGGAGCGCGGCTTGAGCAGCACGGGCCTCCAGGAGGGGGCCCAGGGTGGGCAGGGCTGCCTAGGCCCGGGGGCAGGTGCAGTCCAGACAAGAAGGCCGGTGGGCAGGAAGGAGCCCTGCCCTGGGACGGTCCCTGCTGTCCGAAACTCAAGCCGCGCTCAGTATCAGAGAGCTGGGCAGGACGTTAGAAACTGAGCGAGGACAGGACCGCTTGAGAGGTCGCTCACGGGCGTGACAACAGGAAAAATAAAATAACTGGCCCGTTACAGGGCACTTGTGAATCGCTCTGGCTTCGGGAACTGGCTTGTATCACTTTGGAAGCCAGAGAAAGGCCGAAGGATTAGCTCGCCCCTGGACAGAGGGATGTCCCTTCTGCTTAAGGTGATCCAATTGAAAACCTCTTCACTGAGCTCCCATTCTTGGCAAGGACTTAGAGTCCAGACTCGAAGGGACACGGCCCTGCTTTGCGGGACTTTCCTATCGCAGTTGGGGTGGGGCACGATGGGGGTGCATTAGGTAGACACAATGACAGGGAGTCCGTGAGTGGGAGGGGGCGGCAACTTGAACGTGGAAAAGCCTTCAAGCAGCTGGGAGCGGTGGGCACAGCACCCTGTCCTTGAAGGGGGGCCCTCTGGGCAAGTTGAAGAACTTATCTGGTGGCAAATGTACAGAGCTCGCCAGTTAAGGTCTTCATTTGGGTTCCCCGGAGGTAGCTCCCGGGAGGTGACCCCAGGAAGGGGAAGGGAGGCAGGGAACGGAAGGGAGCCGAGAGCGTTCCTGCGCCAGCAGGTTCCCACGTGGTAGCTGGAGCTTAATGTGGGATAGAGCAGAGCTCCAGCCATCTCAGCCAAGGCAAGGGAGCAAGGGCTGCTCACCGGGTCCCTTCGTCATGCGGGTTGAGGCTGCTTCTGAGGATTAACTCCCCAGGGCTGCTGCCTGGCCTGCAAAGAGCCGTCGGGCAGGTCACCCGTGTTCAGCAAGGGCAGCTCCCACATGTGGTGCTGAGTGTGACTAGGAAGCTAACGGCCAGGCACTAACAGTGTCCACGACCAGGACAAGTCACCATCAGACCTCACCTGTGTAGGAAACCTTCAACAGTGTGTCCAGGGTTCCTAGTTCGTATTGTATTTTACCCTCACGACCCACTCGTGAGAAAGACTGAGCACACACCTGAGCTTGGCTGCTGTTGTGACTGGTGCTTTCCCCAGCACCCCCACTGTTCAGTCCCTACACTGAGGGGGATGCATGGGTCAGTCTCTTTCTCCTTTCTCCACCCGAGGCATTTGTGGGGGGTTGACTCATGACCCCCACAAAAGGCAATGCTCAGGCCCCAAACCCTGGCCCTTGGGTGTGAAGCCATTTGTAAACAGCACCTTCAAAGACGTTACTGAGTCCGGCTGGCCTTTAATCCGGATTCTGGAGTCTTGTATAAACAGAATAACATTCAGACAGAGAGAGTGCAGGGGGAGCAGCCAGACACTGGAAATCAGCGGAACCTGGAAGAGAAAGGAGAACACACCGCCATGTGCATTGCCATCTGACGGAAAAGCCAAGGAACCCCCAAAATTACCGGCCAGCCAGAAGATCCCAACCTCAGGGAAGCAAGCCTTCTAGCCTCCAAAAGCGTGAGCCAACAAATTCCTGTTGTTAAGCCAACCCATTGCATGGTATTTGTTTCAGCAGCCCGGAAACCAAAATAGCATCCTTCGAAGCGCCACTGGCTCCGCTCCCTCCCAGAGCGCTCTCCAACTGCACGGCCTGCTTTGACCCACGGGGCTTCCGACTCCCCGTGCCCACACGACCCGGAACTCACCGCGTTCTCTCTGGTTTTACTCTCCTGTTGCATCTGCCTCCGGCCTGAGCTTTGCTGCCTTCGTGACAGGAAAGGTTTTGATTTCTCTCCTGTCCTCCATGTCTGGCACAGTGCAGCTGGTCACATCAGTAGTGGGTGCTGACCAGCGCTCTGCTTGATGAAATTAAAGCAGTCCAGGATGATCCTCTCCTAAGGAGAAACTGCTTACGCGCGCCATCCCTCCCCGCTGATGATCCTTGAAAGTGCTAGTACTTAGGCTTCTCCATCATGAGAAAAGAGAGAAGCTCCCAAGTCTGGAAGCTGTCTGGTCAATGAATGAACGATCAGGTTTATGTAGAATGCCTAGTGCACGTCGAGCTCTGGGATTAGGTGCTGAGGGGACTGCAGATAGCACATGCGTTGAATCCTTGGAGAGTCCACAGTTTTATTGCTGAACTAAACGGAAACCTAAAAATCAATTAATTTAAAGTAAAACTGTTAAGGTTAGTGGTTAAAGTCTCATAAAAAAGCAGAAAAAAATGCGGATCCAACTTATTTCCTAGCTGGATGTAAGTTTAAATAATTACCTAACAGAGGTTAAGCCTCCGTTTCCCTTATGAGGGCGTAGCAACAGCACAGCCCATTGGGATTGTTGTAAGAGTGAAAGGAGGCATCGCATAGAAGGCACATGGCACCCAACAATCTCCCAGTGAAATTTATTATTAATAAGATCAGTAGAATCGTTGAGTCAAAGTGCTGTGGGAGTTTGCGGAACTGAGTAAGCAGAAAGGGCTGGCTTAGTCATAGAAGGAGTAGCAGATGAAGTGGCTATTGGGTTGGTCCTTGAAAGAGTTTTTAGAAATGGAAGAGAAAAGAGAGAGCGTTCCAGACAGGGAGAGCAGAGAACAGCATGACTGGAAATAGGAGGACTGTTGCATGTCTAGTTCTGAGATCAGGTGCTGCAGAGGGTGCAGACATTTAAGGCAAATCTCTAAGGCAGTGCAGGTAAGTGGGAAGAGAGGGCGTGCAGGGCATCTGCCTTCGAGAAAGGGGCTGAGGGACTTAGCAGGAAATAGCATCATAATGGTGGAGTTTCGAGAAGATAATTCGTTTATGGGTGTTCAGGATGGATCTAAGTGCAAATGCCTGGAACAAGGGGACGGCACCCACAGGTGGTGGGGCAGGAAGCCACGCCCTGCCCAGCCAGGCCAGGTGGAAAGGCAAGCTGTCTCTCCCTGCCAAGCACGATCTCGTCCCTTTTATTTGCCGTCTTCCTAAATGCTGAGAGATTTTTGGCCTTTCCATAGTATTTAGACAAGGAAGACAACCCTCACCCACCCTCCCCTGCTCAGTCTCCTAGGATCCCGGTCTGGAAACACAGGGAAGCGTACATATTTCTCTTTCTTCTCTCTTTGTGCTCCAAAGACGGCCTGACATTGGTAAATAGCTGCAGCAGGCTTTAAATGATGTATGAAATGAAAAATCTCTTCCCCTGTCTATTGGGAGCCTCCCGCCCAGCAATGGGTTGTCTCTACTGGGCCAGCTACTGTATTATTCAGCCCAGAGGCAGCCAGAAATTCAGTGGAGGTGAGAAGCGTGGAATCACAAAGGGAAAACAAAGTTAAAATTAAAAAAAAAAAAGAAAGAAAGAAAGAAAAAAGTATCTACTGAAACATATAAAAACTAGCTACTGAAACATATCCTTGTCTTTCTCCCTGGTTCTCGCCTTAAAAGAAGAATCTCTGCTTAAGTTTTTGGAAAATGAAACTTTTCTCTCCTTCCTTGTATATTTTTCTCCCACCCAAGTCCCTGCTCTGGTTCCCTAACTTCATCAAAAGACAGAAACATTTGTTACAATTGATGAGCACTAATGAAGAGTGTTGTTAATTTGGGAAAGTGTGGGAGGGGTAGGGAGTGAGGCATATGGAAATCCCTTATATTTTTTAAGTAACATTTATGTAACCTAAAGTATTAATAAACAAAAAAAGACAGAAGCAAAGACTCAGCAGAGTCTGCCAGGCTGGTAAATGATGGATATTTCTGCAGGCTCCGCAATGGCCCTTGCTAGTGTGACTTCCTTGCCAGCAGTTCAGGAAGTCCCCTGGGGACGGGGCGAGAGAGCCACATTATGGGTTTGCTCAGACCAGCTCCCCCAACCCTGCACGGGCGCTGCTTTGAGAAGTCGGGAGCCGGGGGGGGGGGGGGGCGTATTGCTTGCCCCACCTATACCACAGAGTCTCCTGGTCCCCGATGAAACCCGTCAATGGTCACTCTGAGAGCACGGTCAGTACAGAAAGCAACAGGTGGCCTCTGCTGAGAGCTCATCAGACGGAGCTACAAATAGACCGAGTGCCTCCTTCATCTGCTGTCTGCAGGGAGGGCAGGCTTGATCAATTTGCTTTTAGCCGATGAAATAGTCATTGACGTTTAGACAGACTTCTCATCTTGGCTCCAACAGCCAAAAGGCCTTTAAGCTACAGATGGCAAATGGGTTCCTACTGGGATATATTTAGCAACGAGCCTGGGGGCAGAAGAGAGAGAGGCCCTGGAATGCAGGCAGCGTGGGAGTGGGCGCCTGCCTCTGCTTGCTTTCACCTTCTGGAACCGGCCCTTGTGCGTGGCAGGCGCTGCTTCTGGTCATCCAGGGCCGGGGAGGGGCTCTGGGCTAACGGGGGCAGGAGACATACATGCGAGGCTGGCTCTGCCCGTGCTGACGGGCTAGTGGGAGGACAGGCAGGTAGAAAAGTGTGGGCTAGCAGCGTGGGTCGGTCGGTGCGGTGGGTGCGGTGATGGAGAGGGGCGTGGAGGCAAGCCTGCGTGGCCTGGACTGAAATCTGACTCCACCAGCATTAGCAGCGTGACCCTCCAGCCCATCTCCATCCCAGCTCATAGGTGCGTCACGAGGGGCTGACGCGTGCCAAGCGCGAGGTTTGGTTAGCGGAGGTGATTCTTATGGGGAGATCAAGTACAGCGGGGGCTCAGAGGAGGGACACCTGCTTTGGAGTTGGGTGAGTGGGGAAGGAGTCCACCTGGGGTCACGGGCACAGATGGTCCACTCACGTCCCCTGTGCTTCTCCAAGGCGGGACGCTGCACCTTCCAAAGTGAAAGGAGTCACGCAGTCGGCCACTGCTCCCTTCACCTTAAACCCATCCTGTGTCACAGTGGCCGGGGGGGACCACGCCTCAAGGCACGAGGCTCTCCTGGCACCACACCCGCCTCTCTCCAGATGGCACAGCAGGAGGGAGAGGAGATGGGCGACCCTGTGGTCATCAGCCTTCCTAGGATTACCTTGGAAGCCACCGTCTGCCCATGACTTCTCAATCAAGCGAAAGACTGAGAGACTGGGTTTGGATTCAGGCACGCCCTGTTCCTCCGTGGGGTCCAGTTTCCCCATCCCTAAATCAAGAAGAGAACACTCACTTTCTGTACGTGAAAAATAGATGAGGGAAAGGCTCTTATGAACTGCAGTGGGCTCTCCACACTGTAGCACGTATTTCCGGGCCCGGCCATGTCTTCAGCCGGGTGCCGGGCTCCAGAAGGGGCCGGAAAGCAGCACCTGCTCAGCCTCCTCCATCATCCGAGCCAGCCTGGCCGTCGGGGGTTGGTGGTGCAGCCAGGTATCGGCGGTCCAGCAGATCTGTTCTTGGCTCTGCGGCTCCAGGAGAGTTTTGGCAGGACCTGTAGGCTCCTGAGCTGTGTGTGGTTTGATGTGGGCTGGAGGGACAGCAGCTACCTGGGGTTTCTGAGAAACCTGTAAAACCCTTCCTGAAATGCCAGTGTAAGGGACTTCAAGGATCTGAGCGTCACTGACTCCATTCCTTTCCCTCTGCAATCACCCACCCCACACACACACACATACACACACACACGTCCTGACTCGGTCTGAGCTGAAAGAAGAGAGGACTGGGGTGCCAGCCCTGGGGCCATCGGGACGATCACACTTCCAGCACAGAACCAGAGCTGAGCAGTCCTCTAACCTCCTCAGGTAGTGCTTTCCCAACCAGCAGCCCAGGTGCAGCCCAAAACACCTCTGTGCTTCCCTCCACACCTCCGTGAGGGGGAGGATGGCGGCGAGGCCACCGCGGCGGCCAGCCTTCAGCGAGCTGCTGACAGCCTTTCAGACCGGAGGGAGAGACGAGGGAAGGGCGGGGCCGTCCCTAACCATCACACTTCCCAAGCCTTGAATTAGCGCCTTGTCACTCACAGCTCCCGTCTCCCAGCGCCGGCTGTCACGGGCACGGAGCAGGTGTGGTGCTCGGACTCTCCGTGGGTCCAGCGGGAAGCTGCCAGCAAAGCTCCCACCCTGTCAGTTTCTCAAAGGCCTGGCAGCTGTAGACTCAGCCACCAGGGTCTACACTGTCAAGCGCATCACTCTCCAACAGGTTGATTTCCGTGTGCTTCTCAGTCTCTCTCGGGATCGTGGAATGCCAGGACTGGAAGGGAACGTTGGTACTTTCTGGTGAAATAATGAGGTCCCGTGGAGGCGGGCATGTGGCGGAAGCAGCCGTGGGGCTGGAGACCTGATGCCGGGCTCCTGACTCCGGGGGCAGCGCTCTTGGCCGCCTCTGCACCATAGTGTCCAACCTCCTGCCCTGGCTGTGGCTTCGCTCGCCAGAGCTGCTCCTTGCCAAGAAGCGGCAGGGGCCAGAGCCCATTTCCCCAGCCTGCAGCCCGTGTGT
This sequence comes from Dasypus novemcinctus, assembly GCF_030445035.2. NCBI lineage: Eukaryota > Metazoa > Chordata > Mammalia > Cingulata > Dasypodidae > Dasypus > Dasypus novemcinctus. The sequence continues at coordinate 36,639,797 of NC_080699.1, read as the reverse complement.
CCACACACGTCACACTCCAGCACACCTGGCTCGGCCTCGGATGGGTTCACATTACCCAGTGGAAGGAAAGCAACTCCCTGGGGGAAGAGAGTTTTTGTCAATACCCACAGCAGAGGTCCGACCTGGCTTCCAGTAAGAGTCCGTGGGGCTGGGAAAATTACTCATGACGATTTTATCGATATTCACTTCACTCCGCAAACGACGTGGGCTGGCTCGGACAGGACGTCTTAATGGGACTGGCTGAGAATCCATTTGGGTGGAGGTGGGTTAATGGGGCTGAAGAGACCAAAGGGTTCAACTGCCGGCCCCATTACCCGAGCATCTTCTCCCCCCTCAGGAGGAAGTGTGTACACCGCGCCGGCTCAGCAGGCTGCCGGGAGGAGGGCGCGGGAAATTCAGGGTGCTGCTTCCTTTCCTTCCCTCCGTCCCCTGGGGAGCCTTGATCCTTTTCCCTTGGTGGCGGTGTCATCGTCCCGACCACTCGCTGCCCAAGCCTGGTGCTCGTGTGACCGCGCATGTCAGCTGGGTCTGACTCTCGAGGCTGAGGTACGGGTGGCTCGCCCCTCGCCTCCTGCAGGAAGATTCCCTCACAGGCCACGTGCTCCTCGATGCAGTGACAGCCTGTGGGATGGACGATCCCGATGGACTAGCCCTGGGGAAACCCAGTCCACTGCCCACTCCAGGCTCAGGCAGGGAGAGAAGTCAAGACTCTATGGTTAAAGGTGGATTTTCTTGGACTGCCCAAATAAGACTCCAGGGTTCAGATGTGAATTATAAGCTCCTGGAGTTTATAATCTGATAATCGTCATCTGGGGAGCTTTCTAGGGTGTACAAAGTGCTGTCACCTGCAGCAGTCTGTGTGATTCCCCAAGCTATTCTGGGAGGGGGAGGGAAGGATATTTTTTGGTGAATTTCCTATATTGGTCATTTGTCTGTTAGTTCTCAGTTCCATTCCCCATGCTTCCCCTACAAGTCATATAACCTCGATGTCCTTGCCAGCTGGCTTCTGGGGGGCTTCTGCCAATGGCAGACACTAAGGACTGGAATGTACAAGAGGGCAGAAGCCACGGCCCTTTGCCCCGTCTCTCTCCACTTCAGGTGGCATCTCAGCAGCTGTACCTCCTTGGTTCCCCCAGTTCCCACTGTTCTGAGTGGCCCTGGTTCCTGATAGCTCCCTCCTTTCTCTGTGCCTCCAGCCCTGCACTGGCCACCTTCTCTTTTTTCTGTCTATTTTTAATTCCCCCCCGCCCCTATGCCTTTTCTTCTGTGTTTTTGCTTGTCTCCCTTTTTTTGGTTGCATCCTTAATGAGCTGGCTCTCTGCGGCGCTTGGAGACCGGGTGGCACTCCGTGATGCTTGTGGGCCAGTGGCTGTCCGCAGTGTGCAGGTAAGCCTGCCGTCACAAGAAGGCCCCACGACGTGAACCCAGGGCCTCCCCTATGGTAGACGGGAGCCCAGCTGCTTGAGCCACAGCTGCTCCCATGGCCACCTTCTCTTGCTACCCTTTGGTCTGCCTCACTCTCCCCTTTTAGTCTTTGCAACCCTCCAAAACCAGTTCTCCTCATTAAATTTCTTCTGTTCAACCACCTAGCATGGGCTGTTTCCTTGTCCAATCCCTGACTGATACCTTCCCAGAAACGATGAAGCCAAGCCTCCAAAGAGGTAAATTAAGTAAGCCACAGCTGCCAAGGTGCCCGGTCCTCAGTGCAAAACAAGTCCTCAAGCTTCCGGAACCCTGGCCCTTCCCCAGTCCATGTGAGGGCAGTGTACACGGGCTAACAGCAACCCAGAGGGAAAGGCAAGGCACACAGAAGGGAGATGAAGGGAGCAGTTGTCGGCTGCTGGGGCATCTGCAAGGCCTCATGGAAGAGGTGGCGTTTGAGCTGGGTAGGATAGGCAAATCGTGCTGTGAAGGAGGCAGTGTTTCTCAGACTGCAGTGTGGGATCAAGTGTGTGGATGATCACTCAACTTGTACAGCAGCCACACATGCTCTGCCCGTGCCTGTGCCTGCTGGGATCCTCTGGCTCACACTGGAATTACGGCAGTAGCCCATTCTCACTCTGCCTGCAGCCCCTCACTCGGTCCTCCACCCCCTCGGGCTCTAAAGCGATTCTATCCCTGTTGCTTCCAGAATAGGTTCCTTCTGCCGAGCCCTGGACCAAGGCCCCTGGCAGCCTGCTCTTCTACTTCCCTGCTGCCCACCCTCTGGCCACCCCAGTGAGTGACCGCTAAGCCTAGAGTAGGTCACCCACTTCTGTGCCTTTGCTCAAACTCTCCTCTCTGCCTGGAATGCCCTGTCACTCTCGCCTTCATCCAGCCAACTCCTCCCCCGCCCCATCACTCCACTTCAGTAACTTCTCCCTGAAACATAAACCAAGGCATCCCTCTCTAAGCTCTCAGAACCCTTTGTCCACACTTTTATTAAAGCGCATTTTTAAATGGTCACCTCATTACGCATTTGCATGTCAGCGCCTCCACTCAAGGCAGGGAAGAGCTTACCTTCTGGGTTCCCAGCCCCAAGTCCCTGGCACATGAATGCTCATTAAATTTCTTGTTGTATCTAAAGTAATTCAGTGGCATCCTCTCCTCATCTCCTTAGCCTCCTTCCTTTCTTGTGGAATTATTCCTACAGAACTATTCGTCAAACACCTCTCCCCTTGCAGAGTGTGCTGTGCTCTCCCAGAGGTGTTCCTGGGGCTGGGAGAGGGGGATGCTTGGTGACAGATGACACAAGCACGGCCTCGTTTCGGACGGCGCCTTTCATATAGTGGTTTGCGGACAGAATTAAATACACCTTTGAAATGAAATAATAGTAGGGAAGAACTATATTAGGAAGTAACCTCCAAAGAGAAATGAGTTCTTTTCAACAGATGTGTGTAGAGATATAAAGACAGACACTGGAAGAGGGGCCATGCCGTGGGAAACAGGTTGAGGTGCAGTCACAAGCAGCCTCAGCCATCCCATGACTCTGGGCTCATTGTCCTCCTTCTCCCCAGCCCTGGCTCAACTGGAGGTCACTTCATCTTGGCGGAGCTGGCCTTGCACATTAGGGAGAAACTTCTTTCCACAACTCTCCTCCTTCTCAGGATTGGACTGTAGTTTGGCAAGCCAATGGCAATTAGATGTATAGATGGCAATTAGGCTTATACGTGCATTGGTCAAAGCTTTGTCTTTCCCATGTGTATTTATTTGTGTAGTTTCCTTTGTTACATTATTAATGTAGTATGCATGCATTACATTACATAATTAATGAGCTCATCAAGGACGGAGGCCCTTTTGGGGTTGTCTCCTCCCCTTCTTTCCCCCAGGCCTTCGAGACCTCTCTCCATTGTCCAGATAATTGTCTCCTTGTGCACAGAGAAGCTTTTACAGCACAGGGTAGAAGCATAGACTCTGGAGCCAGATTGCCTGGGTTCAAATCCAGCTCGGCCAAATGGTAGCTCTGTGAGCTTGCACGAGGTACCACGTCTCAGCCTCTTCATCAATTTCAATGGTGATAATGACCCACACTTTCTCCTGAGTCTGGGGTGAGGATTAAAGGAGTTAATTTCAGTAACCTGCTGGGAACAGTACCCAGCACGGAATAAGCGCTATGTTAGCATTGCTATTATCGTTATTGTTTTCTTATTATTTTCCACCCGGTTGCAGCCTGTAGGGCTCTCCTCTTCCCATCCTTTGGACCAAGGTCAAGGCTCCTTTCCTTCCACTTCCTGAGGCTCTGCCTACGAGGGTAGCTCAGCCAAGAGCAACTGTGATCCTCGCATAAGTTCTCTGAAAGGGTGTGGGGGCCCCGACAGCCACTGAGGGAACGTCAGGGAAACCACCAGCGGCCCCCGTCTTCAGCTGAGTGCTCCTCGCCAGTGGCTGGGGGCCGCTGGGCAGCTCGAGCAGCCCGACCAGGGGTGGTGCCCCAGCCTCGTTCAAACCACGAGGACTTCAGCCTCCATTTTTGTCCCCGGGGGTGGGGGTGGGGGGACACAGTCCCCCGTAGCAGCCTGGCATCTAGCTGAAGCAGGCGCGGCCCCTCCAGCCGGGATGGTTTGGAGGACAGTCTTCCCCTGGGCGTCACTTTGCAGAAAGACCCTGCGCGTCGGCTGTGTCTGGGCCGTTTGCACATCCAGCAACACAACCAGTCCTGCACGTCTTCCTTCTCACAGGCCAAAGAGAAACCACACACAAGCACACACACGGGGTACTGTGCCCTCCTGGGATCCGAGCCAAAAGGGAAGTCTGCCTCGTGGATGACAAATGAAGAGTCACCCTGGCTCTGCGTGTGTGCGTGTGTACGAGGGAGAGATCACCAGCCTTTTCGGGGGTCAAAACTGAGAGATTAATCTCTTTCCCTGACGGCAAGCCGCACCCGGTGCAAGCCACGTGCACCTCGCTTGCGTTTCTACCCTTCCCGCACACCCCCTCTCAGCATTTGTGATGCAGCTTCAGTGGATTAAGAGGGAAAATGCATTTGGCAGTGCTCATGTCTGCTCCTTCAGTCTATTGCCTCATCGGACCTGGCCGGGCAGCCTCTGGAGCAGCCCTGGCCGGGATGCGCGTCATCCTTCAAGGTTAAGGAGAGAAAAGCACCTTTGCAGGAGTCTAGTCTATATTTGTACCTTTCACTGCCATGCTAGCTGAGATGGACTAAATTGCTTCCCAGCATGAGCCCATGGTAATATTTCTCCAGCGCTCGTACGTGAATCTCCTGGCTGTTTGGCTGGGGCGGTTTGTGCTGTAAGAGGGGTGCTGGCTGGGTGCCAGCGTCCCAGAGGCACACGTTGACCTCTTATTTCATCTTCCAGGCTGAGCTCGGAGCCCTTCGGCTGTCTGGGGCAGGGCTAGGGCACTGACCCAGGTAATTTCCCAGCAGTTGGGGATGGGGAGGGGCCAGGGAGTTGTTGGTGTCCATCTCCCAGCTACCCATCAGCTATAGCCACCTGCAGTCCTTCCACTTGCATCTCAGCAGAGCTGGAGGCCCTAGGAGCTCCCCCCGCAGCTGGGATGACCTGCCCCCAGATGCAGCCCACACAGTGAGAATCCTGCTACGGGGGGGTGGTCGCTAGGGTGCCAGTGTGGGCTCTGGGGTCTGAGAGACCTCCGTTCAAGTCCCGGAAATGCTGCGGATGTGAGATGTGGCCCCAGAGGAGGCAGCTGCCTTAGGGCAGGTCACAGATGCACACCCTGATGCAAGGACTCCCGTGAAAGGAACATGGAGTAGAAAAGGGGAAAGACACCAAGGAAGAGTGGGAGTTTAGGCAGAGCACCTCAGCTTGATCCCACAGGAAGCTCTGGGGTGTAAGTTACGCCTTAGCGTTTATTGGACTCTGAGCACACGCTCATCCTCCGATGCCAGTCACTGACGATGGGCTCTGAAGGGCACAAGCTCCCAGGCACTTCCGGTTCTCTGCAAGTTGGGACAAAGAGTGGGGCGCAGCGTCTCCACTCGCCCTAGGCTAGGGTGCACAGAGAGCTGCTGGAGTGGAGGCTGTGAGAACAAAAGGCCAGAGTGGGGGGGGGGCGCCCACAGAGTAAGAGAGATGGAGGCAGGGGATCTGGGTGCAGCACCGACTGCCCCCCCATACCACTAACCCTCTGATCTTCGTGCCCCTCAGTATACACGGGGGACGCCAGCAGGTCCTCTGACAGGTGTGATGTGAGGTTAAGGGGCAGCCACAGGTACACGTGATCCCACACCTTGTAGATGAACCAAAATGTAGTTCCCTTCTTTTCCATACCTCCATTAGGTTTCCTGCCCCCCCCCCCCCCATAGAGCTATACTCAGTTAAGAAACAGAAAGGAATGCTAAAGTCAGCCTGTAGAACTATCCCTGGCATGCTTACCATTCTATAAACATATAAATACATAATTATATATATATATAGAGAGAGAGGAATATTAATGGAAAATACTCAACTTGCTAATAGTGTTTATCTCTGGAGGTTGGGCTTATGATTTTTTTTTATTGTCTCTTCAAACCTTTTTGATTTTTCTATCAAGAACATAGGGTTTTATTTTTAAAAGTTATTTTTTAATAATGAGGCTTAGAAAGATCAAGTCTTTTAATTAAATACCGTGAGAAAAATGTAAAGGCCATTTGTCTTCGCTTGTTCCCAACGCCTACATTTAGATGCAGAGGCAAAGCTGGGTGGTGGGTAGATTTTATCTTTGCTCCCTAATTCCTGTCCTCTTATGTATTTGCATTTTAGCAGAGATCTTGGCAGATGCCGTGCCTTAAATAAAGTTAAATTAGGTTTCTTGACTGCGGAACTGCCTGGAACCATTACTATATTAAAGTGCGTGATGCCTCTCCTGGACTGTGACCACCCACCAAGTGGTCCCCAAACTTACTTGGAGCATCTCAGGAACTTTTACTCCAAGAACCAGAGCACCAGGCTTAAGGCAAGGGGCCATGGGGTACTCGAGTGCCCTTTGGGAGATGACTTGCAGCAGAAACGCCCTCCATTGCCTCCAAATCTCCCATGTTGGCACCTGCAGATTCCACAGCCCCCCTCCGCCCAGAGCCCAGATAGGGTTCTGGAGCTCTGATGAGGATGTAGAGGTGGTGGACCGGCCGGAACTGGTGGCAGGAGCGAGCAGCGGGTCATCCCGAGAGAAGTCAGCACCGAGAGTGCCGTGCCAGGCGTTTGCCCTCCCCCGGAGCTGCCCAGAGGCGCCTCCAGGAGCAGAAAGGCTGGTGAAGGGCTGTGGGGGAGAAGGGCCACCGCCAGGAAGGACCCTCCAGCCAGTGCCGGCCACAAGTGGCAAGGGCGTCAGTGCCGCATGGTCTAAAGCAGTTCGGAGCTGCGGCAGGGGGGCTTTAGAAAATAAGGGGGTTCTCCTTAAGGCATTTTCTCTGGGAGGCGATAAAACACGGTGGTGACGTGCCCAGGCTCCTGAGCCAGGCAGCCTGGGTGTGAACCCTACCCCACCCCGCTTGTGAGCTGCAGACCCCAGACCCCGCTTGTGGGCTCCAGGCCCCGGCTGAGCGTCCCCGTGCCTCAGACCCTCAACTGCAAGATGGGAATTGCTTAAAGACAGCGATGAATATGGCTCCATGGAGGATGGCTTTAATGAGGACTGCAGCTAATTATTCCATTTGGGGGCAAGAGACCGAGGTCAATGAAGGGGAAAAAACCTCTCTCTTCTCAAGCACTTTAGAAGCAGACTTGCGTGGGTCTATTCACAGGCATTATTTGTTGCTACAGAGGGTTGGACAAATAGAGCTTGGAGGTCAATCCCTGTGCATTTATGTTCTGCCTCGCTAGGGATATAGTTAGGTAGAGACCGAGAAATAGATGGTGTGTTCCTGAAATGTAAAGCCACCGTCAGATATCTAGAATGAAAAGGAGAATGACGTTTTCTGCAAAATTGCTTTGGAGGTCTCCGAAGGAGGTCGAGAGATGTTTTTCTCAACATTCATGTAAAAAATATTTTTGAGAACGATTTTCGCAGCACCGTTACCAGTGCATGGAAAGCATATGTGTGGTGACAGCACTTGGAGGGCGCACGGATAAATGTGAGGAGCTGTCTTAGGCTGGTAGCACCGTGGGTGGGTGTTTTTCATGTTTTATTTTATGGCATCAAATATTGTTTTAATAATAAATAAAATTGACAAGATGATAAAAGTAATGTTTGAGACGCTAAACCCATGAAAAGCATATTAAGAACGACATCGCTCCTTCCACTCATTTAGAAGCCCGAAATGGGGAGTGGGACGAGAGAAAAGCAGAATGCACTGCTTATTATAAATAAAAGCAGTCAGCTCGTATTAAAGATTCAAATTACGGCCACCAGATAACTCTATGCGATGGCAGTTCACAGAATCAATAAAACTCCAGTTTGTTTGGGAAGCCAAGTTGCCTATATGCCAAAATACATATTTCACAAATTGCTTAATTTACATTTGAAAGAACCAAACCTTAATTCCTCAAGAAGCTGAGCTGGAAGGATTGAGAGACTGAAGGGAAAAAAACAAACACATACAAGCAACCATTTAAGCATCCTTTTTTTGGTCCTGCAATATACATAATTTGACGGAAATTGATAGCATTTGGGAAAAAGGAAATATTTTTTCCATTAAAAAAGAAAAAGGCAACAACACGGAAAACTTGCCAGTTACATTTAGACTTTGTCGTCTGTGCATTTTTATGGACTCCGGAAGGAGAGTGACAACAGGTTCCCCTGGAGGAATCACCTCCCACGGCCGCGGCTTCCTCCATTCACACCGCACTCTTCTGCAAGGTTGCGGAAGGAGCAGGTGCTCCCTGCAAATTCCAAGGGCGTCTTCGCTCCCGTTCCAGCACCAAGCCTTCTGCTCGGGAAGGAGATCACCGTCAGGGCCCGCCAAGGCCTCGCGGAGGGTCCTGGAGGCGCGTGTGTGGGCCGCCGTGCCTCCGTGTCGTCTTTGAAGATGAGTGTGATGAGCGCACAACCGAGATTTTTGAGCTCGAATCTAATGTCTTCGATTTGTAACGGGATTTAGAATCCGTAAGGGGATTTCTCCGCTGTTGCTGTGTCGTCCGGCTTCCCAGCCCTCTTCGTGTTAAAGTGGAGAGCGCAGGCATCGGGGTCTGGAAGATTCACGTTCTCACCCAGACCCAGAGCTGGGTGACATAACTAAGCAATTGATTAAGTAATTAAGCAAATTAGTTGTTATCTCAGAACACGGGTTTTCTGGTTGTGTTGGAACCTGGAAATAATACGCATGATTAAGTCATCTGACCTAGGGTAAATGCCCAGCTCTCGTCAGTTCTGCCCTTTCCAATTACGATTCAAATTGTGTATTATTTTATTTTACAGATGGGGGCTTAAGGGAGAAAACATAATTGAGCTATGGCTATAAGGCTAATAAATAGCAGAGTGGGGACTAGAACCGAGATCTGAATTTAGCCAAGCCCCGGGGTTGTTCCTCTCCTTTTCTCCCCTCCCTTTGTTTTTCCGTGAAAGTTCTGAAAAGTGGTGCTTGGTGGTAGACTGGCAAATGGAAAGCCAGCGGGTCAGGCGAGGAGGTGGCGGGCACGGAGGCCCCCACCAGCCCCTCTCTCCCCGCTGCAGAAAGGCCCTGGCCTGTTTTACAGCAGCCGGTGAATCTCCAGGCCTCTTTATTGGAACTACCTGCCCACGTGGACTTTGATGGCCCCAAGGGAGCACAGAGGAACGAGCAGCTTTATGCTGTCCCCATCAAAAACGAACAAATAAAGAGCTTGCCTCCCCGCCAGGATGTCTTCATCACTCCCACTGTGCGTCTGGCTCCACAGTTCACATCACCGAGTCCAGAAAAGAAAAAGAACCACCCTGAGCAGAGAGGGTGACTGCAGCAGAATGACTTTGGGCTGGGCTGGGCCAAGAATGTGGCTCCCGGGCCAGGCAGAGAGAGCATTTCAGCACGTTCTCTCTGCCTCTAACAGAGTAGATATTGCCCAGATATTGCCCATGGCACCCTTCTCAGTAGGTCCAATAATCAATCACTTCCAGTCATTTAAAAATAAATACCTGTCTGTGTAGCACCAAAGTGATGTGCTTAGAAAGCATCTATGGAGCCATCTAGAGAGGTGCCTCTTGTGATGACAAAGTGATGTATGCTACCTGAAAGCCTCGAGCAGCCTTTTGACATTCAGCAGTTTATAAGTAGTATTCTGAGCCCTTGCCCGGTACTTTTCCAGTATGCCACCAGCATATCATCTAAGACTCTGTGGCCCAATTACCCACACACTTAGATATCCACAACACAGCTCTTTCGTTCGGTGAGTCACCTTCAACCGCAATGTGTGTCCATGCTTACACACACACACACAACGATGGCAGCCTGGTCCTATGTGTGCTTGGACATTAGCAATGTGATTTGTGATCAAGGCGCTCTCTATCCAGAATCCCTCTCCTTTCTCCTTTCTAACCTTACCTGAGATAGCCCAGGGCCCTTTCACCTTCAGAATCAGAGATGGGCCCCTGGGAACCCCGTGCAGACTGGCCAAATGAATCACCTGAGCTTCCAACAGCTGTTGATCCTCTGGGCATCTTGCTTTCACTCATTTGGGTTGAAGGCTTTCCCTTGCACTTTTTACCTAGCTCAGGGCCCCATTTCTTCCACTTGTCTCCTGGTGTAACGGCCTCTTGGCCAGGCTTTAGACGTGGGGTTTCCTGATGAACAAGATGGTTTCCCCCAGCCACCAGTCCTACAGGGTCATTGTCCATTATCCTCGGCTTCCCTCTTCATGGACTGGAGTCCCAAGCCTGAAATTTCAACCGAGCCTTACCTCTGATTTTGATAGTGCACAGGGGCTGAAACACAGTCCTCTAAAATTCCTGGCTTAAAGTTTCCTTGTTGACAGCCAAGAAAGTAACCAGGGTAATCCATTCCCTCTCTCCCCTTGACCTTTGTTAGTTAATATGATTAGCTCATGGGCGTCTTGGAAGGTGCATAGAATCTAACCCCAAAGCAGCAAGATACAAGAGTCACCAGTTAGGGTGGAGGGGGAGTTAGGGAAAACCTTAGGAGCAGGCCATAATCAGCAGCCCCCCAACCCTTTCTCAAGACTAGATTGGCCAACAAAGAGCGCCTCCCCATGGCGGTTCCCTCCAGTGGGAGAGCAGCCGTCGGAGGCAAGCCTTTCGTGCTTCCTCACTCCACCCAAGGCCCACCTGCCGCTCATGCAGAACGCTAGCCATGTCCTCTCCCTCCTTGATTTTCTCTTCTGAAAATAATGAAATCTATCGGACAGGGCTGCTAGGAAGCTCAAATAAGATGACGTGGGCAAAATCTCTGGGAATTCCAAAGTGCTCTGCGGCCAGGAGCTGTCAGCACTACTGTTTCACTCTGACAACTAACAACCTATGCCCAGGCCAGGCTGGATTTCAGGAGCTTCACCTTTGACTAGTAGGTAAAGAAAGATGTATGGTTGCTACCCGGCCAAGAATGGATGGCTTGTGATTATTATTCACCTCCTACAAAGCAAAACGAATGAGATGTATGCAGGCCATGGACACCAAAGAACCTTTTCATATCAACTGGGGAGAAGTTGTCAGCTTTGATTCATTACATGAAGTTCTGAGACAGGCTACTGGTGTGTTCTCCATCTCCTGACAATGGATGGACCTCACAGCTGGTGCTGCACTGACTGTGCTTCCCGAATCTTCCAGCTTCCATCCGGGCACCATTTAAAAAGCAGCAGACATTAAGAGAGCCACATCTGGTGCTGCCTTTTCCCATTGTACCTCCATCTTTGGTCCCTTACCCTCGCCTGCAATCCCCCCTCCCTTCCCAACAAACCCATGCACCAGCTCCTTTCCCCCAGATATCTCCCTGTGTCAAGACTTTATGAGTGGAAACATCCATTTTGGAGTTCCCAAGTCTGTCTCCTACCTCTGATTGAGCACCTGTCCATAGGGAGAGGGTGAATGGGAAGACTTCATTTGAGGCTATTCTTGAGACCCTGTTTCTTGACCAGGCCTCATTGTCCCACTGATTAGCTATTAGCCCCTGTTATCAGTTTGGCTCACTTTGGGTTTACAGTACTACTTAGCAGGCTATGAGAAGTCCTTGTAGGATAAAACTGGGCACATCAAAATTGAAAACAATACTTTTGGATTGGAGTTTCTCCCCATTATAATAAATGGTCGAGGGAGAGCACTCACCTACCCCGACACCATACTACCATGAAATCTCTCTTACTGTAAACAGTTCACAAGCACCTTTCCAGTTGGAGATTTAGCAGATTCTCTTTGATTTGAGGCCAGATCAAAGCCTGCACACATACCTTTTAGAGCAGTGGGGACAGTTTGAGCTGCACCAGCGGGCTTTCCATTAGAGGCTTTTCCTGTTTTTGTCTTGCTCAGAGGCCGTGTATTCCTCCCAGAGAGCTGCTCTGTGTTGTCTCTTGCTGTTCTGATCATGCAGGACATTGTCCTAAAGGCCAGGAGAGAATGAGGGCACAGCTCTCCAGAGATTCGGGCCAGCCCCTCCATTTAGTTTTGGGTTGTGTGCAGTTAGGCAGGGAGTCCAGGGATCAGATGAACTCAGAACTCTCAAGTTCTTCACAGCACCAGGTAAAGGCCTTGCAATTGCAAAAATATATGTGTGTGTGTGTGAGAGTGTGTGATGCTTGGTCCTTCTGAACTTGACCCATATTCTCTCATGATTGAGAGGTCAACTGTGCAGATCAAGAGGATGTCAAAGTTATGGTCAGCTCAGTGTTCTGTCTATGACAGGGACCCAAGGGGATGCTTTCTGGGTATAAATATGTGCTCTGGTCACCCATAACTTGCACACCACAGCCCCATATCTATGGTTCTGTCATCCCAATGCCACCTCTTGTGGTAATGAGTGATTTGGCCTCTGTAGGCCAGAGCGAGATGTGACCATTAAAGCTCTGTAGGTTCCTCTGCCCAATGCGTGGGGACTCCAACCCACTCATGAGCACTGTGCTCCCAGGATTAGGTCCCGATAGAGTTATGGTCCTCCAGTGAGTAAGTGCTCACTACAAGGATGGGGCCCAAATGTCAGCCTTCTCCACTTTGAACAGAATAGATGAGAAAGGCTTCTTATTACAGAATTCAGACAGATTTAGACTAGATAGTAGGAGCCATTTTCTCTTGGCTAAGGGAATCTGGCCTTCAGACAAGTTCTTAGAAGTTCTTCAAAAGATAACAGACATTGGAGCAAAAGAGGCCACATGGCAAGGGAGTGGATGGGACTCTACACCACAGGTCCTGGGTGCAGGTGTGCCCCTGATGAGGCTGAGCATCCGAACAGCAGTCCTATCAGAGCAGCCTCTAAAATCCATTCCCTCTCCCCTCCTCCAGAGAAGGTTCTCCTCTCCCCTCTGTTCTACCCACTTGTAGAGCTCAGTGGTGTCTGGACGCACCCAAGCACACTTCACCCTGTTCCATCCCCACTTGACCTTGACCCTGCCCAGGGCTGACACAGAGCTGGGAGAGAAAAAAAAGGAGGAAGCCCATTCCTATAGAATAGGTTGCTTCTAGTCCCCCTTATTTCAATGCAAAGCCCCTGCTTTGACCATATATGTGGCCTTTAGCTTTTGCTGCAGGACCTAAGAAGAAAAAAGACATTTACGGGGTAGGTGGGCATAAGAGTGAGGTGAGACCATTTGGACAGTTGAGAGAAAATCAGGGAGGCCACTGTCAGCAATCATTACACAGGACACCGAGGCCCCAAGCATGCCTCTGAAGGCCCAGTTGGTAACGCAGCGAGAGCTAACGGCGATCAGGGCGGTTGTTGGTATTAATTGAAATGCAGTGGATATAACTTTCTTTCTATCAATGAGCAAACATTTGGCAAGTACTTATGGTGCTCGGTCCTGAGAATACAAGATCAATAGCACATGACCACAGGGTCTGAGAACGCTGCAGTCTAGCGGGCCAGACCACACAGAAACAATAATACATTACAGCAATCTTTTACACGCGACAGAGAGATGTATACAGAAAGCTGCGGACTCCAGAGAGGATTCATTCTGGAATGCCTGGCACTGAGCTCGCTAGATGCAAGGGGAGGGGGCGGGGCGTGGCGGTGAAGAAGCAAATGTAGGCTTTGCCCTCTCAGGGCTTATAATCGAGAGACAGTGCCTAATTCAGCCTGGGGCTCTAAGACCTGGCTTCAGGAGAGAGAAGTCCCAGGTCATGACCAAAGAGTGCTGTGGCTGTTCAACAGACAGACCACGGGGACAGGGCTGTTCAGAGAGAAGGAAAACCACACAAGAAGACAGAGCTACAAAGGCATGGCTTCTTGGGGGAGCTTGAAATAGTTTCCTATTTCTTATTTTGCAGTCCCACCCCCAGCTGCCCTTTCAACCGAGAGTCTCTATAGAAGTAATGGAAAATAAGACCATCTTGCTGAGATGAAGCCAGGAAACACGGACGAGAACCCAGGCTTGACCCTGGAGCCTGGAATGTACTTGAAAATTTAAATATGGATGAGCCAATCCTAGTGACCATGAGATTTCTAAAACAATCATATATAAACTGAGAAGGAATTTGGATTTCAAGAGCTGCCTTTTCCCACATACAGGAAAGATAAAAATAATAACTCCTCAAACTCTGTGATTCCGAAACAGTGAAAAGGCAAGTACCAGTGTCAGTAGATACCCATTCCAATTCAATCCCTATAGTGGATTTTATTTTATTTTTTGTATTGCTCTTCCATGCCAGGTTCCTCAATGCACTTGTCCCCAGAGAGGAGTATATTTTGTTTCCCTGGCTGTGTGTGCTTTCCTTTCCAAAATCAGGGAGACAGAGAGCACCCTCTATGCGACACAGCAGGAAGAAGATTCATTCTTGTCCACTTAAATATTCATGACAGCTTGCATTCGGGTTCAAAAAGACACTTGTGTATTTAGATAAGATTTAATTTATTCATAATTTACCTAAATTTGCAGGCGCGTGCATGTACATTTTAGCGTATAAGTAGCATAATACATAAAACATTACTGAAGCATGCAAATTATACAGCGAGAGCAGCAGAACCCGCCCGGATGTTTTAGGGAGATAACGGCTGTTTTCTCCCAGAGCAGAGACCTTAACACAATGGCCTGGAAGCTGTTGCCTACAATACGCTGACTCATCATTATCTTTTTTACCCAAGGCAAACTCCTCATTAAAAGCAAAATGTATATAATATGAATCCCTTTCTGGACCCAATGTTGTGTACTCGCCTCTTCTCCCAGGTCATGAGTCATTGTTTTACCTCCAGTCCTTTCTCTTCTCCCACCTCCTCCCCAACCAAAACAAAACAAAACAAAAGCTTGAATGCCCTCTGTAGTTCCAGAGTTCATTAATGACAACCTTATACTCACATCCATTTATTCACTCATTCAACTAATATCCATTGCCCACTTGTTGCACTTACAGACTGTTCTAGACTATTTCAGCAGCATAGTGGAGTATCTGACCCTTTTCCCCCGGGAGAGCGTGAACTCTCTGAAGCAGATGTTGTGTCTTGTTCATTCACTCCTGTATTGCAACACCCAACATGGCCTAACATATTTGTAGATGATCAATAAATGTCATTGATGATCATTGTTTTTCGGCAGCATATGGAAATTCTTAGGAATAGAGAGCAAAATGAGAACCTTTCCCATGGTTTGTTGCTTTCTCTGAGCCTGACATGCTCTTCACCTTGACCCTTGAGAAAGAAGGTCTGAATCTTCCCCTACAGCCCTGCCAAGGGTGTGCCTTTCCCTTGTCGGTATGCAGAGACTCTCCAGCTGCCACCATTTACAGGATTTGGAGCAGGAATATGAGAGACACAATCTGAAGACAGTGTAAGAAGATTTAAAGGAAGGGGATTTGTGAGCCTCTGCCACCTAAAAGCGTTAAAACTTTATAATGCCAAACAGGTCCCGTTTTTCTTTATTTATGGATCATATATTTCCCCCTTTATTACTGCTATACATTTTTCCATCCTGACAGCTGATACCACCAAAACTTTGCTGCTGGCAAAAAACAATTGCATTTACCACTTTCTCCTAGACAATATTTTAGAATTAAAGGGAACAAATACATATACATGTCTATGCAAAAAGGTCCATATTTATTTATTTTTGTGTGTGCGTGTTTTCTTTTTCTAATTTTTTTAAAAGAAGCTTTAGACTACATAAATGTTACCTAAAAATATAGGGGATTCCCATATGGCCCATTCCTTCCCCCTCCCACACTTTCCCACATCAACAACATCCCTCATTAATGTGGTACATTTGTTACAATTGATGAACACATGTGGAAGCATTGCTACTAACCATGGATTACAGTTTACATTATAGTTTACACTCTGTCCTGCACAATTTTGTAGGTTATGACAAAATATACGCCTACTTTCCAGTTCATTGGACTCACCCAGGACAAGTAACAAGGAGATGATGATGGACAATGCCCATCCCAAGGAACAGAGAGAGTCTGCAACTGCAAGCAAGATAGTGCCACCCATCTGCCCCATGGGACCTAGGCCCCCTCTCAAAGAGAAACAGAGTGGGCATCACCATCCCCAAATCCTCAAGATTGGGGAATGAACAATGACTAAAGTAGACTTCTTGTTATTCTACTCTAGACTTATTATTATTCTAGCAATGGAAGAACTCTTATCATTGATGTAAAGGCAGTGGCCACCAGAGGTTTTGAAGGAGAAAGAGGGAAGATTTTGTGTAATTTCAGGACATTGGAGTTGTCCTGCATGGCATTGCAGGATGGATACAGGCCATTGTATATTTTGTTATATTTATTTTTAACCCCTGAACTCACACTCCACACTGAATATCAAGCTGAGGCTTCCAAACATATTTTGGTCAGAGTTCCATGGAATGGGGGCGGGGAAGTGTTAAAAATATACCCCTCAAACCTCCTCTCTTACCTGTTAACTGTTAACTTGGAGAAGAAATATCAAAGCAGGTCATCTTGGCTTCCCCAGAGTTGGTGCCATATAATTTCAATTTGTCAAATGTGGCACTTTGGCAGAGATTTATTTTTCCTCTTGATTTATTAGAAATGTTCTAAAATGGGCAGTCTATCACTCAAGCTATTTCAGCCAGTCCTCTTGTTGAAGTTTCTTTTCCTTTGGCTTGCTCTCCAAATCCACAGGAAGGGGAAAGCAACCTGAGAGATAAAAACCACAAGGGGGAAAAAAAAGAAAGAGAGAAATCAATGTGTTTTAAACATGATGACAGGGTGGGTTGTTTAAATTGCTTCTACACATTGATTTAAAGCATGCCCAGTAGAAACCTCTATTATATTAACAATCTTTTCCCTTCATTTCAATCATTGTAGTTGCTGTATCTTATTACCTTTCAGACAGATGATGTCCAAATATAATGTTGAGTAAGGTTTTTTTTACTATTATTATTTGTTAGAGGAATGATGGGCAATGACTTAGAGGTCTGGGGACAGGATTAGTAACATAAATAATGTGAATTCCAAATAACCCAAGATAATGATAAATCAACTGTGCGTTTAACTATAGATTATATCCTAGATGTGTTTTGGTAAATGGCCATTCCTTCAGGCTTCAGGGAGAGAAGATGTATTCCCAGCCATGGACTGTGAGCTGTTAGAAATAGATTGTGCATTGTTGTCCCATGTGAAATAAACAAAGCTCCCAGGGTTGTGAGGTTGTGTTGTGTTTTGACAAAAGCACCTTTCATCGCAAGTTTGTCATTGCCCGACCGCTGACATCTTCGTGAAGTCCAGATGCCTGGACTTCCTGTGCTGTTGTGGTGTTCCCAAGCTGGAGGGAGGCCCTGGGCGATGGCCAGGACAGGTGAGGGTGAGGAGAGGAGTTCTTTCAAAGCTGGACCCATGGCCTAGGTAATTCTTAGGGGGGTAACCCAGTGATGGAGAATCCAGACCCCAGGGCAGGAGTCAGAACATCCTTTTCTCTCTCAGGAGCATCATTTTCCATTTAGGAATTTGAACTGTTGTCCGAGTTATCTTTGAACGTTTCTCCTTGATCTTCAAAGAAAAAGAAAGGGAGCAAGGGTCTTCCCCCATGGTACGGTCCCCCTCCTCTCATCGGGATGGTCGCCCAACACCCATTTCACAGCCAAGGAAGCTGGGTTTTAGACAAAGTTGTTATTCATTCAAGGTTACACGTGTGTTAAAGACAGATTGAATTTGAACTCAAGTGGAGTTTTACTCCAAAACTTCTGTTCTTTCCTCTATGCCACGATCTTATGAAGCCATTGGTTAGGTCATTCATTCATTTAACCAAAAGGTACTTGCTGAATACCTCCAGTGTGCCAGGCAGTGCTGAGCGGCTGAGCAGACACAGGCCCCATTGGGGGCCCCAGGTCAGTAGGGGCAGGGAATGGATAAGTCTGGTGTGCAGTTAAAAGGCTGCACCCAGGAAAGCACATCGGAGGGCTCCACTCAGGGAGGGCTCCTGGAGGAGGTGGCCCTAGGCCAAATCTTGTCATGAAACACTGACATGCTTTATCCCCTGGATAACGTTCATCTGGGTACTAGGGCATCATTAGTCTTTATTGACTTTTTCTGCAGTTAAGGGGTCAAGGGAAAAAAAATCTCTGGATATATGCAAAGAGAAAACTGACCTTCTTGCCACCATATTATTTCACTGGGTTAAAAAAAAAGAAAAACTATTCCATCCTCTAGGAGTCTCAGAAAGACATTCCTAACCAGATTGTCAAGACAGTGAAGACTTTTAAAATGGTATGATTTAACTTATGATCAGGAAATTTGTTCCTCCTGCTTATTTCATGCTTGACTCAAACCCTTTATTATATACCCTAGAATACTGGCATGGGTAATAAGGGCTATTTATCAAGGCTCTGTTAGAGTTAAGATTTATACCAGGCAAGAACCTTAAAGATACCAGATTTTAGAGTTATTCTGCGACATCTTTATTCTCTGCCTAACAAACTCCTCTTCGTCCCTCAACACCCACTTCCTATATTACTCTTCCATGCAGAATGTTTTCTCTGCTTTGGACCCCTATAACACTTTTCCATGCGTTACTATATTGTAAGCTCCTTGGGGCTAGACTACATCTGAATATTCATCTGCCCCCAGCATTCACCTCCTATAGTGATAAGCACAGAGTAGGTTAATAGTTGGATTGATTTTTTTTTTTTTTTTAATGCAACAGGGAATTCTATCTTTGGATTTGAAAGGAGTTTGGTTCTTATTGGCTGGGTTGTTGTTGTTTTATCCTTCCTGGTTGAGGTTTACTTTGTTTTAATGTAATTCTTTCCTTACTTGTAAGTACAGGGCATCACACATTTGAAGTTTCTACCAGATTATGAAACCCTAAGCTGCTTCTAAACTTCCCCTAATGATTAGAGAAACTCCTTAAGCCTGAGCAGGTGCCATAGACCTTCCTGAGAATTTTGATGTTGTTTATAAAAGAAAATCATTTCTAGATCCTGGAAGACACAAAGCAGCCATTCCTTCCTTTGTATTATTTCTTCATCATTATTAAAGATGATCTGAAGGAGAACTCAACCTATTGGCATCAATTGTGGGACCTAGGTTGGAAAACTCCACTACGGTAGAAACAGAAAATTTCAAACAAAATTACAGAAAGTGGGAAAGTGGCAGGAGAGCCGCTCCAAAATGCACGCCAGGATGCACCTGTGCTTGGTTTGTTTCTTTCCCTGCAAAGAGAGCTGGTGTCATGTGGGTGAAGCTGCTCTGCTCCGAGCATGCTCAGTAGGAGGAACACTCCTAAAAAGCCGTGATTTGCTTGCTCTGAGCTTCTAATTTTGTGCCAGCTGTGGAATGTTCCTAATGAGTCTGGAGCAGTGGTACGGACGAGGGTGCCAGGATGCCAGCTGTGCACACGAGAGCGCTACTGGCAGAGCCGCTCCATGCAGCCTGGCATGCGGTGGGATGGATTACAAAGGAAGGAGCACAGGACCTGGGGCTGAACGCTTGCCCTGGGAATTCCGTTCTTTAGAAATTGGGCTAGCAAAATTTCAGACCAATCACTACAACAGCAACCTAGTATTCAGTATTGGTATTCACACAGCTCCTCATACCACTAATGTCTCGTTTCTTTCCTCAGTAGTGAGTAGCTGAGATGATCTATTATGCCATCGATTTGCTTCCTCTCCTGCCAAAAGCCGGAGTCTAATAGAGAGAATAGTTGGGACTTCATCAAAGGAAAATAGTTTCCATGTTGTAGCTGTGGCTCAGGCTTTTGTCTTATCCCCCATGAATAAGGCACTAACCATTATACCAATCAGTAGTTTCATTCTCTCTTTGACTCACTCTGTGGGTCCAGTCACCTCAAAAGTAAACCCTTGAAAGAAATCAAAGGCACCTCCAAATTCCAGGTGATGTGAGATGGGGCGGCCTCAGCTTCCAGCCTGCACTGGGGCCATCATGGGCTGGGGTCATCAGCCCATCCAGAGAGGTGTTGGGGGGGTTACAGCCCCCTGGTCTCAAACCCCAATTTAAGATTCTGCATGACTTGAAACAGGCCCGATGCTTGGATCTTGGCTGTTCCTGCTACATAAATTATAAAATGGGGAGAGAACCTTCAGGAAACACAAATCAAGTCTCCTCCCAAACAGTTGTACGTCCAAGTGAATGCAGAAGCTGAGAGCTATGAAAGTTGAGAGAAACAATGTGGCGGGCCCTGGGGGCTAAAAGAAAATGCCAACTTTCAGGGGAATAGAGTCTCAGGGAGGTGTTCATTCTCCCGCTGGAGCCTAGAGTCGATGTTGGGTGGACTGAGCATCATTTTTGAGAGCATAAAACCTAACCCGACCTGTAAATACAACAAGCCCAGAGAAATGAGAGACCGAGGGAGGTGGGGCAGGCTATGATTTCCAGTAGGGGTTTGTCCAGCACAATGGAGAGCTCCCCGTGTCCAAAGCTTGTTCCTCCACCTTGTGAGCGCCGCCGTGCTGGGGCGGGGAAGGGCCGAAGGTGCAGAGACCGTGTGCGCTTCAGGCATGGTGGTCTGTCACCAGCTGTCTTCACCAAGGAATTCCAATTTGCATGTTTCAGGGTGAGGACGCACTTTCGTGACTCCCATTTTACGGCTCTCCAAATGGAATGCAGCTGATGTCCGAAGGGATGCTAATTAAGCTGAAGTCATGGACAGGGCTAACTAGATGCGTTCCTTGAGCTAGCACGGCTAGTGCCATGCAGGTAGAGGTGACGCGATCTCTTCAACAATAGGATGTGGCCATGTGGACTTGCAGTGAGCTCAGGACCTCTAGTGAAGCCAGTTGGCCATAAATTGTCTTAGCGTGCGCTTGCGGGTGCATTTCTGTAATGTGCTGGGTGTGCCTACTTCATGCTTTTAAGGGCTCATTACCTCTGTAAGTAAAATACTTATCGCAGAGAAAGGAAGATCGGGCCGCGCATTAGAGCCAGCTTGCTTCTTTCTTCCTGGCGCGGCTTGCAGGAGGAAGGGTGGTGCCGCGTGACAAATCACTTCTGTTTGAAAGAGTTGGAGCAGAGCATCTAGGAGACTAGATAAGAGAACTTGAATGATCCTATTATAAGGATAACAGCAGTGAGAAGAGTCTGCGGACAGCCGTACACGGGCGCATTGAGTTGATTTAAAGGTGGTGTGGCAGCCCGAGACACCGAATGTCCTGCTCTGGATTGCTTTGGTGCAGAGCTTTAACATTATTTTAACATAGCTGGATCTGTGCATCACTGCAAAGCCTACTTGAACAAATCCATGGAAAAAGGAATATGCCGACTGTGCAGCACACAGAAACACAAAATAACCACTGTTTGGTCCTGGAAAGATAAGAGCACGGGCATCGAGTCCAGACTGAAAAAGGACGAGTTTTCTGTTTCCCCCATTGCTGCATGTTAGGCTACACTGACCCTTTCGGCATCTACATCTGCTCATTAAGACATTCACAGCATGTAAGCCTGACGCCACCCCTGAGAGCAGAGCCCTGCGAAATGCCGACCTTTCAGGTGCATACATTTGCAAGAGTAATAGTGTGGCACCACCACATGTTCAGTTTGTGCTCTGGTCCTACCATAATGAGATCTGGAGCTCCAGCTCTGCATATTTTTGAAAGTGCAAAGACTGCTGTCTTGAAATACACTCTTGCCTCAAGCTTTCTTCAGGATAATCTCAACTACTGAGAGCAGGGAAGAGAGTTGCACCTCTGTACGTGCATTTCCATGTATCCTTCTAGTAACAGGTTCATTTTAAAGGAGTTATGATTTTCTCATGTTGATTTCGTTTTCTCCATCCCTTTGGTCTTCCAAGTGTATAATCATGAGGACTTCACTTTTGCACTGACCCATAGGCCTTATGTTGGCAGATGCTCCTCACGCCCACTCGATTCAGCCCTAAGCCAAAGGGAGAAACGTCTCTTCACACAGTGTCCACACCTGTGATGGTTCCATACCTACCGTCAAGCTGGAGAATAACTTGACCCATTTTTCCACTGTGACTTCAACTTGCTGTGGAAACTGGGACATGTGGCACATTTTCTTCATCTTAAAAGTAAGTGCAAAAATACTTGATAGAGATATACCAATTGAATTGAAAGCCTTAAGAAGTAAATTATGTGTGCAGTTTAGACAGGTAGATGACTAGATAGATACTTAGATAGATGGATATATAGCTATAGATAGATGTTTACATACAGATACATGATAGGTAGGTAGGTGGGTGGATGGATGGATGGATGAGTGGGTGAATGGATGAATGGATAGATTATAGGTAGATGACTAGATGCATGGATGGATGGATAAATTGTTAGATTAGATTAGATAGATAGATGATAGGTAGATGGATAGATAGATGTTTAGTTACAGATAGACAATAGATAGCAGGCAGGTAGGAAGGAAGGTAGAGAGAGATATGATTAGATGGATGGGTGGATGGATGAATGGCTAGCTGGATAGAATGTTGATTAGATAGGTAGGTAGATAGATAGATGATAGATAGATAGATAGATAGATAGATAGATAGATAGATGGATAGATAGGCAGACAGCTAGATAGATAGGCGCATGCATAAATATCTGCGTGTCTCTTCTATGCTATGAAGGCAATTTCTGGACAAATAAAATACATGTAAAATGCTCAGGCAGTAGTATGAACTTGTCATTAGTCCTTTGACAACCTCCTACGATTTGTATCTCCTTAAACTTACAACTAGAGTTTGTTGCTTTAATAAGAAGGAATTAGGATCATTTCATGATACTCCAGGCCAAATGCACATTTTAAAAAATGCTTATTTTCCTCTTTCTAGCACACAAGTTAATAATAAAACTCATTCAGGGGCACACTCATCAATTGCTGAGCCAATTGAGGCTTGCATTTGTTGCTTCTAAGGTAACTTGCGACTCTCAAAGATACTTCTCCCTATTTGTTTGAAAAGAATGATTTGAGATAATGCTTTCATTGTACAGAAATCACTCAATAGCCTATATGGCTATTCAGAATAGATGTGGATAGATGGAGAGAGAGAAAGAGAGAGAGAGAAACTTAACAAATAATGAGCATTCCCTCCAAGGAAGCTGTACCCTGACTTTATTTACTAATCCCAAAGCTTCTCTCATCATCACCCTCCTCTTAGAACATTATTGTTTTGGTGAAAGTGACCTTGCACCAGAAAATAGAAGGAATAGTGGTAATCTCAAAATTGAGCCAAAGCCAAGCACTATCCTTAAGAATCATGCCAGGTGCTTGATAATTACCCAACGACCCTAGGGTAGATATCGTTTCCCTGTTTCACAGATGCAGACATTGAGGACCTTACCAAATCAACACTTTGCTTCAGACCAGAGAGACAGTAAGCAGCAGTGCCAGGATTCAAACTCGTTTTTGCCTTAACCACAGTCCATTTTGCCTTAACCACTAAGCTAATAGTCCCCACCTATAAAATCTGGGTGCTAATGATAGCCAGGGTGGTTGTGAGGCTTGAGTACAGACCTAGATGTGGACATATTCTTTGGCCATAAAGCACCATTCAGGTAACCATAATGTCATCTTTGATCTGATTGTTCTAATAAAGGACCAAGGAAGACTAAACCCATGGAGGCCCAGGATCCAGCCATCGGTGACATAAGCAGTGATGCCATTTCTTGGCACGGGAAGTGCACTGTTGGGGTAGAACTCATTTCAAGAGCTCTCACACTTCAGCGGCTGTGCTAAGTTAGTTTTTATCCAGGCGGTTAGTCAACAAATGCATCTGGCACTAACACCTTTCTAAATGCCTGCTTGTCCAATCCCTGCTTAGCTGGTTTTTAACAGCAACCCTCAAATCGAAGCATTACGAGGCGACTGTCTCCAAGCCACCTGTAGAATCCAGGGTTGCAAAAGGATAAGTCCCTCATTTCATTGTAAATGTGAGCTCCTTGCAGTCCAATTCAGAGGCCCATCACTTGGAAATGTTAATGCTATTTATTGTCGCATGCATGGGATAATGGCATTTCTCAACATCTGCTTTCATTTAAAATTTCCAAGTTGCCTCTGTGTTCTGTTCGGTGGGCACCACTTGGTAATGATGCTGTTCATACTTCTGAAGCGGGAGGATGGAAAGTGGCAAGTGGGAGCCCAAACAAAGTATTATTAATGAATATTTGCAGCTGCTGGTGGGACTTAGTGAGTAGCTGCCAGCACTGGTGACAGAATTCATCTTGTAAAATGTACCTGTGATAAATATCAAGTAGGAGTGATTAGCAAAGCTTGTTAATTCATGAGCGGCTTGCACAGAAGCCAGCAGTTTGAGTTCCACCAGTAACAGAATATATACATATTTTTTTTCTCTTCTAAGGCAGTCAGGGACTTCAGATCATAAAATGCCCATCGTTGCCCCAAACTTGATTTTCTTTTCATCCTCTGAGAGGTTTAGTCTAGTCTGGAAGGAAAGAAAGAGGTAGAAGTGTCTTTGTGTTTAGAGAAATAGATTGTGGAAGTCTTCGTTGCAACTCCAGCCTTTGGGAGTCCACCCTCCAAGCTTCCATTGTGCTCGTATAACTCTGTTCCACGCATTTAGCGTTTAGCCATATTTCACCTTTTTATGGTAAGGTTTTTCATTTGTGTGTTTCTCATCTTCTGTCTCCACTGCAAGCTCTTCAAGGGCATCCATCTCCCTCTTTTTTCCCCCTATCTTGACCCCAGCACAGCCCCAAGGCTTGGTCCAGGTGCTTATGAACTATTTCTGATGAATCCATGAGGGACCTGCAGACAAGCAGCCTTCCCCGTGCAAGGACTTGACCTGCAGGCCATGGATTTTAAGTAACTCCAGGGAAGGTCAGAAAAATTGACCAGGATCTTTTCAATCAACTAGGAGTGATTAGCAGAGGCGGTTGATTCATAAATGACGTGTACACATTGATTCCCGTTCAATCCTTCTCTTTGTCTTGTAACTTTCATGCTTTGCTCTTCTTGGCATGTGGGAAAATTCTTTCCCCCTCATCTCTAGATCTCTATGACACATCCCCTGGGGCCCCCTCTGATTTTAGCCCACACTGTGCCAGAGAGCTCCTTGCAAGCTCAGACTCTCCTCCATCCTCTCTCTTATTACTCTCTAAGGCTGACCCTCTGCCAGCACCACGGGAGCTCCTCAGCCTGCAAACAAGCCCTCCCTGGAAGTGTCAGGAAGGTGCCTCTGCTGGGGCACCGACCATCTATGGGGAACAGGGAGAGATGGTAAAATACTTGGCCTCCTGTCTTTCAGGAGCGTTCTGGAAGGCATTCTGTGCACTTCCCAGACGATACCAGAGGAACGAAGCCACGTCTGTTCACACAGGAGCCTCCCTCTCAGGCTCTTTGCTCCTTCTCTGTCTTACCCTCCCTGATCCCTCATTCCTGCTTCCTGGAATCACCTCCCAGTAAACTACCTGCACTCACAGCCTGGCTTCAGGTGTTACTTTTGGAGGAACCAGAGGATTCAGTCTGGCTCAGTTCTTACCTAACTAACTAAAATAAATAAATCCCAGACCGTAGACATCCAGGTGGAGAAACCATCTCCTTCAAAGGTTGTGGATCATTCAGAGGCTGCTGTTGACCCGGGCATTCTGGAGAGCACCTGCAGAACCTATTTGCTGGGGTGGGGTTAGGGTGAAACAAGTCCAGGCACCTAAGGAGCAAAATTTAATGAGGCCCTCGGGGTCAGGCAAGGGCAGGTCTGCACCTGAGCTTGAGGCCGGCTTTACATTTTTCATTTTAGGTGCCTCACTGGCCTCACCACTCCCTGGCTCTGCTATTTACAAATCCCATTGGACAGCGACCCTCATTTTTAGAATCCCATTTTGTTTTAAATTGCCCCAGACTTGGAAATCCAGGCTCTTTATGCAGTGACTTCCCAGATGCCTCAATGGAAGAGAGCAAGGGCCAAGCTGGGGAAAGGCAGCCCAGATGAGGCCACCAGGCCTGCCTGCCGCCAGCATGGACATGTGATGAAGCATTGACAAGGGACTCGTTTTAAAAATTATTACCATTTAATGAATGTTCACCAAATGCCACGCACCATGCTAAATGCTTTGCATACCTTATATCTCTTAAGACCCCTAATAATCCTTTGAGGTAAGTAATGTCCCCATTTACAGATGAAACTGCTTCAGAGAAGATAAGATAAGGAACCTCCCCAGGTCTTCCCATTGTGTGACTCACTGGGGCTGTACCTGGCTGGGATCATGTGACATGGCAATGCCTGCTCCTTTTTATGGTACATTAGGGACAGGGGAAAAGAAATGGCTGCTTTCTACTTCTTTTATGACAACTCCTTCCCACACCTGGCACCCCGTTAACTTCCTTATGTACAAGTCCAGTGAAACGACACATACTTCTACACCCAAATGAGCTCTAAAGTAGTCCTTTTGAGATACACCCTCTTATTATGATGCAGCCACACACTTGCACACTTTTAGAAATCCTTTAGAATTATTTTCTAAACTGGCCCATGTAAATAGCCTCTAAAGTGCATTAGTTTGTCTAAGCTGCAGCGCAATGTCTTCTGGCCAGAGGAGAGGCCATAGGGCCTGAAATTAAGTGTCCCTAGGGAAGTACTTGTGGCCTCGCGGTAGATACAATTTTGTTCCCAGCCTTCACGTTATTTCCCGTCTGACAGCAGCTTTCCCACAGCCAAGCAGAAACACCGCGCAAGTTTGAAGCCCCGTGGGCTTGCACCTTACAGCAGGCCCCTGCACATAACTTTGGGCCAGACCCCGCATCTGCAGGGCGTGACATCTCCCAGCAGCTCCAACAGGTATTTCCCAGAACCTCTGAGTCCTGGAAGTTCAAAGCCGAAATAGTGCTGGAAAACATTGGAGGAGACTCAGGCGAGGGGGACAAAGGGGAACCATTGAATAAACAGCAGTGAAGACTCAATCTACTGACCAGTTACTTGGAGGCACGGAAGGAAGGATCAAGTAATTTATAGTAATGAGGAAACAGGTGGCATCTCGAGGGCTAGCGATTCATCCGTGCTTTGCTCATTCGTTCAGCAAGCATGCAGTGAGCATCAGCGCCGTACTGAGCACACAGGTTAGGTGTGGGGGTGCAAAGGCGATCAAACCAGGCAGGGTGCCCTCCCGATGCCCTGGCCACCTGGTAGGTAGACAGGCGTTAACTTAATCGCACACATAGACGTGCCTTTGCTATAGCGACGTGTGCTGCAAGGAAGAACGCACGGTGTATTCAGAATGTCGGGGTGGGTGTCTGTTCCGTGAGGTCAGGGAAGGTGCTCCTGGGGAGGGGAGAGGGGGAATGTCCACCCTGGTCATTCTCCTCCTCGGTCCCCGCCCTGGCGAATTGGGTTCAGTAGGAGTATCTGGCTCAGAGCCTAAAAAGAACCTGTCAGGGTGATGCCAACTGGGAAAAAGCCAAAAGGAAGATTCTCTTTCAAAAGACATTTCCCACAATGGTTCTAGAATCCCAGCTTGGAGATAGGAAAAGAAACAGATGATTCATATCAACCAAGTGACTGTGTGACCTTGGGCTAGTTATTACTTCTCTCTGTGCCTCAGTGTTTTGGTCTGTAAAATGGGGCTAATGAGAGGGAGAGAACCTACCTCAATGGATTGTTGTGCGGATTAAAAGTATTAATATGTAAAGGACTGACCCTGGCAGAGTTCAAGGGGGTCGATGAACTTGGATGGGGAAAGAAGTATCTTTATTTTCCTTTTCACTCACTTCTAACTGAAATTCAGTATTCCCTTCATTTATGTATGGCTACAACAGACCCAGTGGTGACAGCAGAACCTGTGTTCTTGTTTCCAATTAAAGTCAGAGTTATTTTCATATCATATTACTGCTTTCCCAGAAAACTCAAAATGTTATCGATACTGATCACTACTTGAAATTACAGCCATTCCCAGGCCTTTGCTGGATCTCATTATTCATTGTGTTGCTAAAGAAGCACACGCATTACTGTCACAAGTTTGTTTTTTAATATTTTGATAATGGCATGTCAGTGTAATTGCGTTCTTCTGTAATCCTATGTATCTGGTTTTATACATTTACAAACATTCCTCTGAGTTTATTTAGGGGAGAGCACCTGGCACAAGGTAGGCACGCAGCAGAGGCATCTGAATCCGAGTCAAGACTGAGCACCTGTCCGTCTATTTGCATATGCAGACCTTGGCTTGTGGCATGAGGAGCTTTCTTCTCTCCCTCCTGCTGGGACTGGGGGGCTGCTGGGTACTTGGGGATGGCTCTGACAGCTTAGTGCCAAGAGGAAACCCGTGCTTCCATTTCCAGCCCTGTCCCCACTGGCAAGCCACGTGATCCGAAGAGTTGAGTCTAAGAGTTCGCAAGGAACGACATGAAAAGGAAAAACAATTTGTTCAGGGGCCCTGGAGTCAGACCCTCAACCTGCTGGGTTTCTGGGGGTTTTCAGCTTTAATCAGCATCAAGTTGATCTTATTTTGGGAGATGCTAATGAATCCAGAACTTCCACAGGTAGCTCCAGCCAGATCCCCCCTCGGCTCTCCACCTGGTCCCTGCTCTGCCTTCCTGATGACTGCTTGACACCAGGGTTCCTGGACCACAGTTTCAGACCCAGTTGTCAGCATTTGTGTCCATGCTTCATCTTGGGGGCACTGTAACAGCAGATATTTCATTTTCCTTTCAGATTGGTCAGGTTGGTGGTGGGGTTTTTTTTTCCTTTTTCTTTTTCTTTTTCTTCTTCTCTCTTCTTTTGTTCAGTTCCGTTTTTCTGAAAATTAATTTATGGTGGCTGAAAAGATGGCAGACAGAAAATCCCAGAGACTGATTTCCCCCTATTTATCCAAGACACCAGCCTGGTGCTAGCTGTAACAAAGCATCTTCCCCATTGCAGGGACCCACCAATGAGCTGAACCAGGCACTGGAGCGAAATAGCTTCTGTTCTCTGAAGGGCCCAAAGCACTTTAGAAACATGAGCTCATTTGGGGTCCATTCTGACCCAAATTCAAAGTGCCCCAGAATTCTCCCAGGACACAGATGTCTAAGACAGCCTGAACTCCTGCTGAGGCCATTCTGTGTGCTCAGATTCAGAAAAATGGAGGCATAAAGCCCAAGTGAGAAGAACCTGTAATGAAAGCAAATGCACTGGAAGTTGGAGGAGTGGTCTTTCAGTTGGCCTCTATGTCCTCCAGGCTTTGGTTTCTACCTTGGCTGAAGCACAGTGCTTTCCTTTCTGAGGCTCAAAAGAAACAATTAATATGAGAGCATCTATTGCCATGCCTTGCAAATAGGAGACACTCAATAAATGTTAGTTGAACCCAGAAAGATTAGGGGATGCAGGCCAAGGGGATGCTTGCCACATTGCTTCGGATAGATGGTTTCTTCCCTTTCCCTTAACCCCCATCTTTCTTTTCCTGGGCTATCTCTAGGGGATATTAGAGATGTGCAGTGGACAAAAGATAGCCACAAATTTCTTGAGCCTTCTCCCATTGAGAGGTGGAACCATTGAATCCCTTTGAATCTGGGCAGGCTGTCTTACTGCTTTGACCAGTCGACTAGGGTGAGTGTAAGCAAGGCTTGTGAGTTTCCTGGCTTAGCCCCTAAGAGATTCTGTCTTAAAACCCTCTGCCAGGAAGCCCTGCCATAGGAAGTCCGAGCTAGCTGCCTGGAGAGGCCACAGAGAGCAAACAAAGTTGGCCAGACCCCACCTCTCACTGCCATCCCAACCCAGGCACCAGGCACATGAGGAAAGCCATCTTGGGCCCTCCATTCTAGACCAGCTGAACGACACTGACCTGGATCCACACCATGTGGAGCTCAAGAGCCACCCTACCACGCCCCGCTTGAAATCCTGACCCACGGGCCTTGAGCTTTAAACAAATGGTGATCAGTTTAAGCCACTAAGTTTGGGGTAGTATTTATGCAGCAGTAGAAAAATCTGAACACTACATGAGTTGCAAAGAGTCCACAGGGTCCAATCCCCTTCCTCAAGAATACAAATAAATCCTAGGAAAGCAGGTAATTGACATTTCAGTGGAGAGCCTCCTGGAACTTGTGATATTTGCCTGGGTTACACTGGAAGCTATTGCAGTTAGGGGAAGGGAAGGTCCTAGAGCAATAGCTAAGATCCTTTCTCCCATCTCCTTCCCATATCACAAAATAATCAAGGTTGTCAAATTTGGGAACATGCTATGTGCCAGGCTGTACGATATACAATACCATTCGCTAACACTTGTATCACGCAGCATTTGAGTGCTTTACATAGACTAGCCATTTAATCCTCACAACAATCCATGAGGTAGCTATTATTATTATCCTGATTTTACACTTGAGAAAAACCAAGGAACAGAAAGGTTAAGTGTCTTGCCCAAGAGTACAAATCTAGAGGTCCATTATAGGTTATTCTCCCATTAGTCCTTTGTTTCTTATCGCTCCCACAAGAAATGACCACGAGCTTGGTGGCTTAAAGCAATGCACCTTTATTATCTTACAGTTCTGCTGGTTCAGAAGTCTGAACTGCATCTCACTGGGCTAAAATCAGGATGTTGCCAAGGCTGTGCTCCTTTCTGGAGGCTGTAGGGGGAGAATCCATTTCCTTGCCCTTTCTACCTTCTAAAAGGCCATGAACACATTTTGTCTTGTGGCTTCCTTCTTCCATCTTCAAAGCCAGCAATGTAGCAGCTCTCCAATTCTGTTGTCACATCTCATTCTCTGCACATTCACCCCATTCTGCTCCTCCTTCTACTTTTTTTTTTAAGGATGTACCAAGGATTGAACCCAGGACCTTGTACATGGGAAGCAGGTGCTCATCTGCTTGAGCTACATCTGCTCCCCCTCTTCCACTTTAAGGATCCTTTTTCTAACATTGGGTCCCCCAGGATAATCCAGGATTATCTCAAGTCCAGCCAGTTAGTGACCTCAATTCACCCTTGCTGTAATATAAAACATTCATAGGTTCTGGGGATTAGGACATGGACCTCTTTGGGGGCCATTATTCTGCCCACCACACCTTACACAACTTCCCTTTTACAAAGGAAGGAGCTGCAGGTCATGGCAGTTAAGTAATTTATCTGAGATCACACTCACTATACCGCCTCCCCCCAAAACTGTGGGGCTCCAGGTTAGAAAGCAGGGCTGTCTTAGTAAATGGACAGACAAGCCCTTCCCAAGGGCAGGGATGTCATTTGGAAGTGATAAAAAAAAAATCACTGTCTTTCTAACAGCCCACAGAAACATAATTTTCCATCAGCTTTCCCAATGGTAAGAAGCAATATTGGGGGTTTCCCCCCTGCCAGCTTCTCTAGTCTCACAAAAGGGAGAGAAATCTTGTTTAGAAAACCCCCCTCAGAGATTGCTCACTTATCTGTCCCTGGGAATAGGAGAAACAGCCTTTCTCAAATCCAGTAAAGCCTTTCGATAATGAACTTGGTGATAAGGGGACTCCATTCATAGCGAAGTTGCAAATTGTTCCAGTGCATCAACCCTTTCAGTCCCAAGATTGATAAAGAAGGAATGTTTTGGAGCTCTTTAAAAAATGTCATGTGCCCCTGGTATCTCAGACCTAGAAAGCTCAAAACACTTTCCATAGAGCCTTTCACCAGCCTGCCCCCAAGTGCAAGGCTGTTCCTCAGCCAAGAGGTTCTATCTTGCTCCAAAATAGCTGGTGTCTAGTGAGCCCCTGTCTCAGTTGCTTGAGATATGAGATCTTTCATCCTCACCAAACTTCCTCAAGGGAGCTGTTAATCTCTCTGACCTTTAGTTTCCACATATGAGAAGTGGGGATAACAACCAGCAAATGACCATAGGAAGAGTCAAACCCAGGTCTGTTTGGCCCCAAACCCAGGCTCTGGTCACTAGGTCAGATGCCTCTCACCTGCTTGTTTTGACTGTTGAACCTCTGCTCATGATTTGCCTTCCCAGGAGGCTCTCTCTCCGTCACTCCTTCTACCCATACCTGCCCTCCATGAAGCAATCCCCAGTTGCCATTCACTCCCTCCTCTCACCAAATCCCTCTGTTATAATGTGTGAGCCTGTAATTATGTGCCTTAATTCATCCCTATTCCTGGACTTTATTCTTTTTCCTAGGACAGACTGTAAACTCTACATCAGAAACCATACTTTATGCAATATTTCACTCGTGATCATCAAGGAACGTTTCATAGCATCGGCTGTGCTGGTGTTCAATTAGTGCATCTTCATCCATACACTGACTGACTTTGTTCTCAGACCTTGGTGATTCTTTTAGAGAGTCTCATAACTTTTCATCCAGAAAATTAAGGAACATGTCTAGCATCTATCTCTAGTTTGAATGTAATACTCCTACAACCCATTGCAACCTTCTCTCTACTCTGTAGGTTAGCTACAACCCTTTTCTAAAACAAAGAGGACAGGGATGTCTTTGTTTTGCTCCCAGCCATATCTCCAGCAGCTGGGAGAGTACCTAGAACATTGTAGGTACTCTAAAAAGATCTTTGGTAAAAGAATGGATGAGTGAGTGAAATTATGAATGAAAATTGTTGGAAGCACTTTGAATATAAATTTCAGATGACAGTCTTCCCATGATTACATAATTAGTCAAAGTCAGATGGAACCCAGGCATTCCAGGCCCTATACAAGTGCAAAGAGTCCAACTCAGTGTTTGGAGTGGGGTCACGACAGTGGTACAGCAAAGCTTAGGAACTGCTGCCCTAGAGGGAAATTCTTAGTGGTTGGTTCTGAATCTGTCAAAACGTGCTAAAGTATATAGATAGGTGGTCTGCAGGTAAATTCCTTTTGACAGGCCCAGGCATTGGCCCAGCTGGCCTTTACCCTTATGCTCAGAGAAGTATAGCTAATGGTCCCTGCACCTTCTGTTCACTTCTTCAAAGACTGACCTGAGCCCATCCAAAGGACCTGGTGCCATTGTAGCTATAGGAAGAGATCCACTGAAGCACTCTTAACTCGGGTGGCTGCCCACCTCTAATTGGGAAGCTGCCTGGAAGAACCATCTATCAATTCTGCCAGTGACTGCGGTCACCCCTCGGGCTGAAGTGTGGTTTGCTGGCCTGGCGGGGGAGCAGCCGCGGCAGGCCAAGCCGCTGCCCCTATAATAGGGTGGCTGGTCGGACTCACCGCCACCCCTGAAGGAAGCTCGGCATGGGCGCAGAGTGCCCTCGGGTCTCCCCTTCTCGGCAGCCATGCTTCCGCGGCCGCCCCTCCTCCCGGATGGCGCCACATGATGCCTTTGAGGCAACACCCTTCTTCTTCTTTCTCCCTGCGCAGGCGCAGGGCGGAAAATTCCAGTCTGCCCTTTTCCCCTCCCCCGACAGCAGCAACAGCCAGGCGTGGGCGGAAAAATCCAGTCTGCCCTTTTCCCTTCCCCCGACAGCAGCAACAGCCAGGCGTGGGTGGGAAACTCAAGTCTGCCCTCTACCCCAGCAACAGCAGCCACCAATCACTAAGCCCTGCCACTTCCCCCAGCAACAGCAACAGCCAATCCCTAATCACCACCCCTCCCCCGTCCAGTACCTCCCACTGACCTTTCGCTGGCAACCAATCAGAACAGGGCGTGGCTTCGACCAATCAGCCTTCCCCAGCCCCTATAAAACTGTTGCCTCTCCCTCAATAAAGTGGACTTGCGTGTTTACCTTGTCTCCGCGGTAGTTCTTCTGCCGTGCGCCCTCCAGTCCTGAGAGCCCCCGACAAGGGCCTGGCCTCCCTTGTCCCCAGTTCGTCGCCTGCTTCTCCGGGCGACCCCTTCGTCGCCGGCTTCTCCGGGCGACCCCTTTGTCGCCGGCTTCGCCGGGCAACCCCGTCAGCCGAACCACGCAACCCCTTGTGAGACCGATCCCTCGTCTGCTGCCGGACCGACCCCTCGTCCCAAGTGGGACCGACCCCTCGTCCCAAGCGGGACCGACCCCTCGTCCAGAGCTGGACCGACCCCTCGTCCGCAGCCAGACCCCACCTCTACCGACCGAGCAAGCCGCCGCAAGTGACAAATAGCAGGAAGAAGCAGCCTCCCACACAAGGGAGCTGCCCACTCCTGCTCCTCCACACCTCAGCAAGTCGAGGGGTTGCCTGAGAAATGAATATTTGCGTTGCCTTGTCTTGACAGGCAGGGTGGAGGGATGTCCGGTAGTTGCTTCATGTTTCTTTGTCCTCTCTCTGCACAGTCCCCTGAGCAGCACATGGGGCTGGACTGCTGGTTGGATGCATTCCCTGCCATCTAGGAATTCACATTTAGATGTTGACTTGCCATGAAAATACTCTCAGACCGAATAGTGGACTCTAGGTGGAGGCTGACCTGGAATAAAAAATTATAATGACCTTTCAGAGGCCATACAGTGGGGGAAGAGCCAGTGTATTTTCAGGAGACTACCTTCTATTTCTCAGTAGTAGGCCCTACACCTCCAGATAGGCCTGGAGCACTGCCAACTCCCACCCACCACCACATACACCCACACTACTTCAAAACCAATTTCTACTTTAAACATCATGCATAGCAAAGTGGAATGGTTAAATTTCACTGAAACCCTATAACATTCTAGGTGCTTTGCATACTTGCTTTCATTTAATGCATGCAACACCTCTGTGAGAGAGATGCCTTCCTAATAAATGGGAGAAACATAGGCTCAAGGCTTTGCAGAACTTGACCAAGATCACACAGCTCGTCAATGTCCCAGGCAGGATTAAAATTTCCTTCTGCCATACTACAAAGCCTATTGAGTGTCTTATATTCTGCCTTGCTACAAACACATTTTCCTTTCTGATCCCTCATCTTAAGTCCTTATTTGCCTTTCTTGATGAACCAGAAGCAATTTCAAAGAGGTCCCTGTAATCTCTACCTTTCTTTCCTATTGGAGGTCCCACCCCAGCTATGGTGGATTGGAGCTGCATGTGCCCCTGAAAAACATGCTCTTAAATTTAATCCATTCCTGTGGGTGTGAACCTTTGTAAATAGAACCTTCTGATGAGGTTACCTCAGTTAAGATATGGCTCAGCTTAAGTCCAGATGGGACTTAATCTTATTACTGAAGGCCTTATAGGGAAGGTCACAGAGAGAGAGAAAGCAGAGAGAGAAGCCCAGAGCCTAAAGGCAATGGAATCCAGAAAAGACAGGAGAAGCCAGGAGAGGCTGCCATGTGCGTTGCCATGGGACAGAAAAGCCAAGGACCAAGGATCACCGGCAGCCAGCCCCAGAGTGACATAGTCATCTGGGAGAGACATTGATGCCTTGTTTTTGGACTTCTCTTGGCCTCAAAACTGTGAACCAATACATCCCCTTTGTTTAAGCCAATGCACTGCATGTTGTTGGTATCTGCTTTAGCAATGAAGAAACTAAACCACCCCTGGCCATGAACACACTGCACTGGCCCTGTGTCTGACTGCGCCCTAGACTGTGTGGCACCCCTGGTCTAAACGTTAAGCTGCACCTCACAAGCTGCACTCTGACAGGTGCTCTTGCCCACCTAACAGAGCAGCTGTGCCACTTATCTGCTAAGTTAAGGCATCCTCAGGTTCCAGAAACTCTAATCAAGATTGATCCACACTTCTGGAGAGCTCAATGACCATCCTTAATCAGCTGGGGCACTTCCGAGTCTCTGCTCCTGCTGAGGTCACTGATTAGAGAAAGGGTGATGTGTTCACTAGAGGCATTTGCGAAGGGAACTGTCCCAGAGCCAGAAGGAAGAGGCACCCTAGGCAGAATCCGGAAGCTTGAACCATTAGGGAGGACAGAGCTTCCCACAGCCTGTGGGTCACCAGCACCCAATGTAATGACAACCTCACCCTTAGTTCAGGGGAGATGGGGACTGCCAAAGCCCTCAGGGAGTCAGATCCAGATGAGACCCCCTGTTTCCTCCATGTGCAATAAAAATATTGCCATTTTCTGCTTGTGTTGGACTATGACTAAGTTTGGGAAGCTGTGCCCATGGAGCTCAGTGGAACTTTCTAATCCCTTAAAGCCTGAAATTAAGTCTGGCTGTTCTTCTGCATGTCATTTCATGAGGACCGTTTTGCTGTCAATTGGACTAGAGGAATGAGAAAGCAAGGCATCCATTCCTCGGTGGGAGAGCCCTGAGGCAGGGATTCCAAAGTCAGGACACTACAGTTCATGGAAACTTGATTTCTGAGTGGTGAGAGGCAGGGCAGGTATGGCCAGTCCCTCCCTATGGTCTTCCTTTGAGCAGCCTTACTCCTCCATCCTCTTCTGGCCATGGAGACCAGTGCTCTTGCCACTCTTGGCCAGCAACGTCAGCCAAATCACCATCAGCTTTTGTTGACTGGCTCTGCCATCGCTACTGCCCTTGGCATGCTGCATCCACCCTCATTGGAAACACAGTGTGACTCAGGCAAATTCTCATTTCCTTCCTTTTCAGTTGACAGATGCAAAAATAAACATCTTCAGCAGAGTGTGAGCTGTTTATCCCCTCTACCTCCTCTGTCCTTGAGTAGGCAATTTGTATACTTGGCTTTTCTGCTATGTATTGAGGATCGAGGTGTTTAATTTTTTCCCATTCCCTGTTAAATTTCAATGCAGTTGGCGTCCCCTGTTTGGTCGGTTTTCCCATGCATTCCTACAATTACATGCTGTTTACCTAAACCCTCTTTTTAATGCAGCAGGTTCTCTCTTTTACCAATAACATGTTCCCTTTAAATGCTTTTGATTGTGCCCAGTACATCTACATTTGTTTAATAAGGCTTTGCTCAGCCGCTCCTCTAGGTGCTGAGCCAATGATTACAAGCAAGGCTGTGCTTGTGCCATTTCCAGGTGCCTTTTTAATAAATCACTTATTTCTCATCTCTGAGTTTGTTTCCTGGACAATTATTGATTGCACTGAGCCTCCCACGGTTCCCAGAGTAGCTTCAGTCTGTAACAACATGGAGAATGTATTTTGGGCGCCTTGAGTTTTGCTTTTAAGGTGGCCACTAGCCTCTCAGCTATGGGTAGGGAGGGGTTGGTGAAAAGGTAGAAGTGGAAGTGCATATTTGAAACTTGGTGAGTACTTGGGACATCCCTGATTGGGAGATTTTTACTTAGGTCTGACTTCAAAATTCAACCTTAGGGATTATAAATGGAGACAGAACCTGGGTTTTATTTTTCCACAAGCATCCTACAAACAGTGCCCATTATAATTCTGTTGGCTTGTCAAATAATGAGCTCCTGGTCCCATCCCAATCAAGATAGTAAAGTGAGAAGTTTCAGGGCTCCCATTCATCCCCCCACCCCAGAAGCTTTGAACAACCAGCAAGAACTGGCAGAAACTTCTTTCTCAAAGCTCCAAAAAGTTTGTTAGAGGGTTGCAGGATTGCAGTTACAGGGCAAGTACTGAATCGAGAAAGGGGCAACTTAAAAGCAGTAGGAGCTCATGGCACCCTGTCTGGCCCTTTCCCCACCCCCTCACCAGCTTGGCATGGGGCCAGCCCACACTCATAGTGCACATATAGAAGGCAGCTCACAGACTTCTCCTCTGGAGCACTGTAGAAGAACATTCAAGTCATGGTTGCCTGGGCAAGGAATTGCTGGCTGTAGGACAGACAGTGCAGGATCTGGGACTGTGAGGAAACTAGAGGGAAGAGGTGACATTTGTATCCATCTAAGTGAGGGAAATTCTAGGGCTAAACATGCCTGCCCAAGGCAAGATGCATGAAGAAAGGATCATAGAGGCATCTATATTTTGACCTCAAGCTATTCTCTAAAATCATTATATTCAAAAGTTCTGAATGAGAGCACATCCCTGAGTCTATCTGCAAAGACTGGGAAAGGTGTTTTTGTTTTTTTTTTTTTCTTTCTTTCTTTCTTTCTTTTTTTTTCTTTTGTAGCTCTTTAAAGGAAAGTTCTGCCATAACACTACCTGGATACAAGCTTAAGGAATAGGTGCCTCAGAGTTCAAATTTAAGGTATAACACCTTAAAATATCAAAATGTCCAGGTTTCAACAAAATATTACAAATCATGCAAGAAACAGGAAGCAGTGGCCCAGGCATAGGAGACGATTAAAGCATTAGAAACCATCAGTCAGGATGATCAGACCTGGGTATACCAGACAGAGAGTTTTAAAAAACAATGGTCCTAAATATGCTCAAAGAGTTTAAAGAAACATAGACAAAGAACTAAAGGAAATCCGGATAACAACAGAGGAATATATAGAGAATATCAGTAGAGAGGTGGACTTTATGAGAAAGAACCAAACAGATCTGAAGTGACAGTAATTTAAAATTCCCTAGAAGGGTTCAAACAGCAGATTAGAGCTGGCAGAAGAAAGAATCAGTGAACTTGAAGATAAGACAATTGAAGTCATTCCGTCTGAGGAGCAGAAGAAAAAAGGATGGAAAAAAGTGAACAGAGACTGAGGACACCAATAATCATACCAAAATCCACAATGTGGGAGTCCCAGAAGAAGAAAGAGAGAAAGGGGCAGAGAGAATAGTCAAAGAAATAATGGCTGAAAACTTCCCAGATTTAAGAAAAGACATGAATATACAAATTCAAGCTTATTGAACTCCAAACAAAATAAACCCAAATAGACCACACTGCAACATATTGGAATCAAGCCATTGCGTGCCAAAGATAAAGAAAGAATTCTGAAAGTGTAAGTGAGATGCAGCATGTCCCATACAAGGGAACTTCAGTAAGATTCAGTACTGATTTCTCAACAGAAACGAGGGAGGCAAGAGGGTAATGTGATGACATTTAAATTGCTAAATGCAAAAAAAAAAAAAAAAAAAAAATTCTATATCCTATATTCTGTATTTTGTCTTTCATAAATGAAGGAGCAATTAAATCATTCCCAAATAAACAAAAGCTGAGGGATTTCATCCCCACTAGACTGGCCCTATGAGAGATGCTAAAGAGATTTCTGTAAGTTGAAAGGAAAGGACAATAGACAATAGATTGAAGCCACATGAAGAAATAAAGGTTTCTGGTAGGCATAATGACATGAGTAAATATAAATTCCAGTACTATTGTATATTTTAGTCTGTAACTCCACATTTTACTTCCTACAGTAGCTAAAAGGGAAATGCATAAACTGTAATGATGAATCATTGGAATTGGACTCATAATGTATAAGTATGTAACTTGTGACAAGAACTACATAAGTATAGGGGGTGAAGAGATATAGAAACATAGTTTGTGTATACTTCTGAATTTAATTTGGTATCAAAGCAAATGAGGTTGTTATAGACTTAGGATGTCAGATTTAAACCCCAAGGTAACTACAAAGAAAATACTGGAGACTATGCAAGCTCATAGAGACAGAAAGTTGCCGAGGAACGGGTGTTATTAAGAATGGGGGAGTTGATGCATGATGGGTGTAAGGTTTCTGTTTGGGGAGATGGGGAAAATTTTAGTAATGAAAGGTGGTGAAGATGCCAGAACATGTGAATGTGATTAATCCGACTGGATGGCTTGCTTGGAAGGGGTTGAGATGGGAAAGATTAGGTTATGTATGAGTTCCCACAACTTGAAAAAAAAGAGCAGCCAAAGCAGGGATTCTCAACAAGGGGTCCATGAGCATGAATTGAAATTTTAAAAAGAAAAAAAAAATTCTTGTGGGGATGTGTTGGTGCAGGTGTGATATATTTATTAAATAATACACAGTATAGAAAGAGGTCTGTGGTTTTTTACCTGACTGGCAAAGGGGTGCATGGAACAAAAAAGGTTACAAACCCCTGAACTAAAGAGACAATGATAATTAGATACAGTACTTGATCCTGGATGGGATCAAAAACAGGGGGGGAAATATTAGAATATAGACGGTGAGCTTTATATCCATGTTAAATTTCTCAAACTTGATAACTGCCCTTAAGGTAGATACATAAGTGACTATCCTTGTCCTTAGGAAATGTGCACGGCAGCATGAAGTGTTCCAGGAGCAGAGTGTATACAACTTACACTCAAGTGTTTAGAAAATGGATTGGCAAGGTCCACAGAGAAAATGTGGCATTGGTGTGGGAAGGGTGGCCATGGTGGCTGCTGGGTGCAGGGAACAGGAGGAAGAGATGAGATGCGGAGGCGTTTTCGGGACTTGAAGTTGTCCTGGGTGGTGCTTCAGGGACAATTACTGGACATTGTAGATCCTCCCAGAGCCCACTGGATAAACCTGGGAGAGTATGGGCTATGATGTGGACCACTGACCATGAGGTGCAGCGATGCCCAGAGATATACTTACCAAATGCAATGGATGTGTCATGATGATGGGAGAGAGTCTTGCTGTGGGGGGAGTGGTGGGGTGGGGGCGGTGGGGTTGAATGGGACCTCATATTTTTTTAATGTAATATTTTTTAAAAATGAATAAAAAAATAAAAAAAAATGGATTAGTAAGCAGATAGGCAGGCAGACGGATAGATAGAGAGAATGATATGCAAATGTGGCATAATGTTAATATTGGTACATCTGGTACATCTCTGTGTCTGAGGGGAAAGAGGTATATTAGATTTCTCTGTATGGGGTGTATATCATTTTTGTAACTGACCTATAAGTTTGAAAGTATTTCAAAATAAAAAGTTAAAAAAACAAAACTGATTTCCTCACTCAACCTCAGGAAACAAACTCAAAAAGAAACCTTCCCCCAAAAGGAGAAAAACAATTTGTCTATTGTCTGTGCAATTTCAAGATAATTGAGCTAACATGCATTTGAATAAATACTATTCCTATTTGCTACTTACCTACTTTCTAATTTTAACATTAGAAGCACTAGTGATAATTACCAAATTCTATATTTATAGAAAACTGACACTTTCTTAAGAAACCAATGGGGCAATTATCTCCAAACTGTATATGCTGTTTTTCTATGAATGTTGAAATTTCAATAATTATCACTAGAGCTAGCTGTGGCATTTTGAATACAGATACATAATAAGGAAGGAGGTCATTTATTCATTAATATTCAAAACACATGCTAATTCCTCCTCATCTCTGGTAGTTGAACTCAGCTTTGGGTGTTGGAAAAACTTTACATAAGCCTATTAAAAACTCTTATTTTGTGTGGTTTCTGTTTATTAAAAGTCAAGAAGAAGAGTTGTATCAAAGAGAAAAATAGCACAAGGAATACCTCGTAATAAAAAATAACAGCTCACTTTTATTGAATACTTATTATATGCAAGGTATTGTGTGCTTTCAAAAACTGTCCTATTAATTCCCTCAACAACCATATCAAATGGGCTCTGTTGTTTCCATCGTGGTGTAGAGAAGTGAACTGAGGGTTTAGAGAAGTTAACAAATGTGTCATACAGTTAAACAGTGTCAGCTCCAGGAATGAGCCGGGCTGCCTCCTTCTCATCCTGTCCCTGCCACCCAGAATCGAGATTAGGCCCAGATCAGCTCAGAGGCAAGAGCTGGAAGTCTGACGTCCCCAGTTTGATTCACTTGGGAAATACAGTGTGCTAAGGGTTGTTCCTGAAGTGGGCTTCGAAGAGCTGTTTGTTCCTTTTGGTTGAATAATGAAACCGCCAGCCAGAAGGCTTTTGTTATCTGTTTTTCAAGGAAGTCAACACCACGGAGTTGTGAGGTGGGGTTTAGATTTCTTTATTCTTATTCTTAAAGCTTTGCAGCAAAAAAAAAAACAAAACCCAACATGGCACCACGGACTTAGGTATTTCCATGTCAGTGATGAACCTGCTACATTTCAGGTACAGAGGCAAGAAAGTGACCTCAAGGAACCCACTCGTGTTTTCTGCTCTAGTTTTATTCCTTGTAGATTCTGAATAAGAAGTTTCTTTTTTTTTTTTTAAAGATTTATTTATTTATTTTTAAATCACCCCCCCCCACACCCGGTTGTCTGTTCTCTGTGTCTATTTGCTGTGTCTTATTTCTTTGTCCGCTTCTGTTGTCATCAGCGGCACGGGAAGTGTGGGCAACGCCTTTCCTGGGCAGGCTGCACTTTCTTCGCGCTGGGCAGCTCTCCCTATGGGCACACTCCTTGGGGCTCCCCTACACGGGGGACACCCCTGCGTGGCACGGCGCTCCTTGCGGGCATCAGCACTGCGCATGGGCCAGCTCCACACGGGGCAAGGAGGCCCGGGGTTTGAACCGCGGACCTCCCATGTGGTATTCGGATGCCCTAACCACTGGGCCAAGTCCGTTTCCCTGAATGAGAAGTTTCGAGGCCCTATTCGCTTATAAGTGAGACCTCGTCATGTGTGCAGACTTCACTCTCAGTTACCCAAGCTCATGAGTAAAAGGGTGAATGTTAGTCCTGTTGATTATGAGGAGATTAAGCTCTAAATGAGCAAGGAAACTCACTCTTTGGGCAAAGTTCCCACTCACTTGGGTGCTTATCAGGCAGGCAAAATCTCAAGGTAACATTCTGGGTCAGAATATTTATACCTTTTTAAGCGAAAATATCATCTTGGCAATGCGGATGTGCGATAAGACGATAAACGAGGGGCTACCGCAGGAGCAGCAAGCAACAGGGGTCAGAGTTCCCGTCCGTTTATTTGCTTCATACACAGGTGGTGAGAAGTGCTGTGGACTAATGAATGTGTTTTTAATGGTCTCGAAGTAAATCCCTCAGCTTCGTTAATGCCTTAGTCACAGAGGAAAAGCAGGCTCTGAACCCTTCCTCTCCCGAGTCCTGAGCGTCTGAAGGCACAGTCCTTGAATCAAGTTATTTTCAGCTCAGATGAGTGGCTGAGTTATATTCCCGAAGTTTCTGCCCCCTCCCAGTCTTGGGTTGTGACAAGGAGAGGCAAGTCCTATTTCAATGATGGAAGCTAGTTTCCGTGTCTGAAGGGGAGGAAAGAGGAACCTGACACAGAGTGAGCTGTGGCTAATGAAACGAGAACCAAACACGGTGGCCTTGATCTGCTCCATTCTCTGTGCCGTGGTCCCAGCTGGACTGTGGACCACAGCCTCTCAAGTCCTCCACTGTCAGCGGCTCCCATGAGCCTCATCCACCAGGACCAAGTCCCATTCTCCAGTGAGTGAACGGGACTGATGGTCCTCCAGGAACTGAGAGGCAGTGCCGTGGCCCGTTGCTTGAGCTCAGGCGAATCAGTGCCTTGGCTACTGGATCCTAACAGAGAGAGCCTTGAGTTCCTGCACAATGCTATGGGGAGACCCCAAGTCAGGGAGGATGAGATGGTCTAATTGCCAACTGCTGCATTGCCGTCAATCTCCTGTGCGCCAGATTCTGTGATGAGTATTGAGGATCCAGAAGTGACTAATGTGGATGTCCTGCTGCACCTTTTTTGGAGAGAAGGACAATTGAAGGGCATCTTTCTGTTCATTGGGCAATATTCTTGGTTGATATCATCAGACACGTTGTCACAGAGCCTCAGTAAATTCAGACAGGAACACTGTCTGCCTAAACCAGAGAAGTTTAGCCTGGGGAGCATACCTCATTTTCCCTCTGAACTATTTCATTATCAACATCACCTGCATCTTCCAAACAATATCACTGAATGTCTGCCACACACATGGCACTATCATAAATGCCCCCAATGTTTCAAAGGAGCAAAATAAAAAGTCTTTGGCCTTCTCTTTTCTGTGATATCAATAGTAAGAATAGGCTAAATGGGAGCAAATGACAAACTCTTTTCTCAGTAGACAGAATCTGCTATATTGGGTCATCGGGATAAATTATTCTTATGTAAATCAGATTTGAAAATTCTCCAATCCTGAAATGTACCTTATTAACCTCCTCAGATTTACCAGTGACTGTGGAAGACCTGTAGTACATCAGCATCAAGGCTGGGGTAACAGGAGGGAAGAGGACTGGATTCAGAAAGAGTCCCTTTTCTGTCAATGTTTCAAGGGCTTCTTCTGATTTCTTTTAGGCTTAAAGAAGTTCATTGCTCATGTTCAGTGCTATAAAAGAAGGCTGAACTATAGCCAGTCACACTTTTGTCCACTGTGCACAGGTGCTGATTCAGGTCCTCACCCATTTGTCCATCCACCCAGGCAGTCAGCAACCACTTACTGAGAATTCTTCGTGTCCCAGGCACTTAGAAGGTTCTAGGGACAGAGCAATAAATAATCCAAGTCCTTTGCCTTCCTTTTTTTAAAGATATATTTTTTATTTATTTCTCTTCCCTTCCCCCTCTGTTGTCTGCTCTCTGTGTCCATTCGCTGTGTGTTCTTCTGTGTCTGCTTGTATTCTTGTCAGCGGCACCAGGAATATGTATTTCTTTTTGTTGCATCATCTGGCTGCATCAGCTCTCTGTATGTGCAGCGCCACTCCTGGGTGGGCTGCGTTTTTTTCATGAAGGGCGGCTCGCCTTATGGGGCGCACTCCTTGTGCATGGGGCTTCCCTATGCGGGGGGCAACCCTGCGTGGCACGGCACTCCTTGCGAATGGATGATGGAAGAGAGGGCCAGAGAGTGCTCGGGGCCCCCTCGATGAGAGGCTCCGGGGTCTCCAAGGAGGAGAAAAGAGGCAGTTGTGAACATCCAGGGGCCCCGTGAGGGCTGCTGAAGCACCAAGGCACGGAAGGCTCTCTGGCTTCTTCTGGCCTCAGCAGGGACTCAGAGTCGGGGTCGGAACACACCGGGTGCCCCGGGGTGCAGGCAGAGCAGGCGCACGGCCTGGGTGGCCCGCAGAACCAAGCAGATGGAGCATGCCGGACGGAATGGTGGCTCTTTAGCGCGCTGCCTCCTTCTCGCACGCGTGAGCGCATGCAGCCCGCACCCGCAGCTGTCAGGGGGAGAGCGAGGGCCGTGGGGGTGCTTACGGCAGCCCTCGCAGCAGCCGTCACGGGGCTCTCTTTGCCTTGTTCCCGAGGATGCAGCCAGGTCTTCAGCCAGAGGCGGAAACAGCTCCCTCTTGCTCAGCCTCCCTGATTTAATTTGGTGTTTCGTGCTCAGCAACCCGTGAGGTCTCTGACTCTTTCAGTTGCTCCTCCAAACAGATGTCCGTTTTATGAGCCATTAAGGGGCCCTTCCTTCGGAGCCACCTTGCCCCTCCTTTCACAGAAATGCCTCTAAAATGCTAGCTAAGCCCAGGTGTGAGCCCTGAGCACGGAGACGCCCTCTGGACTCAACACTTTTCCTTGGGGTTCCAGCCTCCCATTTATGAGATGTCTGCAAGCTGCTTACCCGCAAAGGAAAATGCATCAGCTTCAAAACATGTGGAAACGGGGAAAGCAGAGCTTCTGGAGGGACCC
Source organism: Dasypus novemcinctus (assembly GCF_030445035.2). Taxonomy (NCBI): domain Eukaryota; kingdom Metazoa; phylum Chordata; class Mammalia; order Cingulata; family Dasypodidae; genus Dasypus; species Dasypus novemcinctus. The sequence continues at coordinate 36,594,879 of NC_080699.1, read as the reverse complement.
AATGGGACTTGGGGGTTGATGCAAAATAGTTTTAAAGTGCTGTCTAGAAGGAAGGCTTCCCAGAAAGTCCCAATATAGGAAAATCAGGGTAGAGTGGAGCAGCTGCAAGTTGCGACAACGTAACGAGGAACTTATCACTGTTTTCCACTGTTGCTGCATATTCCTAGAATCCTTGTATGCTGGAAATGCGTGTAGAGAAGATTTATTTTGTATTGTTAGACTGTCAAGGCACTCTAGAGCAGCAGCTTTCAAATGATAACTTCCTGAGCTTACAGAAGTAGTGAATTACATGCTTTTAGTTGGCTGAGCGAGGGGCTGAAGGCTCTCCCTCTCTCCCCCCGTCGTCCTTTCGCTTCCCAACTTGGGTGATTTGGATGATCAGTGACTCAACCCACTGCTGCCCTCCACCAACCAAATGGGACCATTATTAAGAAGGAAGGACTTCCACTTCGAGCCAGGAAGCCAGCTGAGCTAACCGGCACATCGGCCCAGAAAGTGAACTCTTCTCACACTTTGGCCAGGAGAATCTTTCGTGCCAAAATTCAGACCATCTCAGGTTCCCTGGATGTGAGAATGAATTCTGGGGGCCCCAAGGTTGGGTGTGGAAGGTAGAGAGGGCTGGGCAGTGGCGTGGCAGGCTGTGCCAGAGGTTTCTTGCCTCTACTCCACCTTAGCTGGTCCCTTAGATCATGGAGAGATCACGGCTGTCCCCTCTTAGAGGGATGGTCGCAAAACCTTGTATGGGGCAGGATCTCCAAACAGCTGGCAGGCTCTGGTGAGTCCTCTCGTACCTCTGGTTGGCACAGTGTGATTGAATTGGTTGGTTATTGATGAATTCATTTCTCACATGCGGTTATCACTAGGTCACTGGTCGAAAAGACAGGGGGTGGGGCAATTTCATTTGCACTTGGTTCTTCTCCTGTCTTTTGCATTTGCATAGCACTTGATAGTCTTAATCATCCATCTGGAGCTAATTACTTAACCCTCTGGCTCCCCTTTCTGCCCGCTGAATCAGAAAAGCCTTTGGGGGCATGGTCAGTGCCTGCTTCTCCATCTTCTGTGTGTCCCAACATCCAGCAGGACGTTCCTCGACAACTGGTCTTTGGGTTGAATGAGGGGCCCCCCCTGATAGTAACCCGGTTCTGTTTTCTCTTCTGCCTGATTTCACGTACTCTTAAGGCCTGTGAGTCGGGCCTTGTTTCCACGACCGGGTGAGCCTCCTCTCCCCCACCAACCCTTAATGAAGGTTCTGCCAAAGCTGAAGGCTCGATGTTGGGAGACTTTGTTATTGCAGGGTTACTCGTGACTGCTGAGCAACTAGCCGTGCCTTTGCGTGTATTATTAGAGGCCTGTACACAGGGCTGGCTTCTTGCCTATTTTCCCCCCCAAGGCAACTGAAAACAGAATAGTTGCATTTGATTTGGGAGGAGGGGGGGGGGTGAGGGAAGAGCAAGAGATTTTGCAAAGTTATGAAAACAAAAAAACAGAATTGGTCCATTTTAGAACCTCTCGACCTTGACAGTGTCCCTCTAATGCTATATAAACATTTGTTTTGGGTATTTAATAAGCTGCCAGCTGACAAATGGCAGCACTTTTTGCAAGAGCCCCTTATCTTTTTCTAGAACCACTGAGATGGCAAAATATATTCTCTGTCTCAACAATTCACTCTATATTTACATGTGGAAATTGGAAAGCAAGTTGTTTTTCTTCGTTTGCATGACAAAACTCAGACCCCAAAATACAGTTCAGCACTTAATTTGAGCTAGTTAGAGAGTGCAGAGAAGGGCCCCAGACCCTTTGGCTCCGTTGTTTTGCTGCTGATATTTCTGTTGTTACAATTAAAATTGATTTATAAGGCTAAGGACGGAAACTACCTCCTTGCGTGTGGCTGGAGTGAACCTGTGGAGTCTGCTGCCTCAGGAGGTCACGGGGATAAAAACAAGCTCAGGAAAAGAATGCCCTGATTCTACAGCCTCTCTAACTCTGCGACCTTCTTAGCAGAGGCCCCCAGGGGTTTGGGGGATGGTCAGTCAACCCCGCAAGGACAGAGCTCCTGCAGGGCCCTCCCCAAGCTGCCCCTGGCTGCAGCTTGACAAAGGCATTACGGGGAGAACAAGAATTGAAGCTACTTAATTTTTAAATAATGGGTCTCCTCTGCTTCTGACTCCCCAACTGCATCTCATCTCAGTCCACCAAAACCCCTACTCTTTACCTTGCCAGCTTCAGAGGCGTTGCCCCATTCTCTGCATGGCAGGTGCATCTTTCACCCCTGGGTGTCAGTCAAGAGTCCAGGCTGCTTGCAGGGAGGGGCTCTCCAGCAGGCAGTGGGTCCTCCTTGCTCACCTCCCCCCAATCCACCCCGATGTGGGCATTCACTCCTTCCACAGCTGAATAAGGCTGACCGGGAGCCGAGCACCATGCCAGGCACCGAGGGACACGGATGTCCATGTCCTCAAGTTCTAGTGACTCAGCTGGAAATCGGTCAAATTCTGATTCGGACATATACAAGGTCTGTGTCCTGGGGCAAGCTCCTCTCCGCACCTAACCTGAGTTTCTTTTTATCACCTTCCTCATAGAGTTGTGATGAGCATGATTTGGGACAATGCTTACAAACCTCCTAATTCGGGCATGGCACTTAGTAAACACTAAATAAATTACAGTCATGGCTGTACCTACAGAGCGTGACGGGGGCTCACGAGAGGGGCCCCAAACCACATGACAGAGTACACGTGGAGTAATCTCAAAAGCTTTCTAGAAAAGGCTTAAGGGACCATTTTTGCAAAATACAGGGGAAGGGCTTGGGGTGGGGGGGGTGGGGGGGTGGCTCATTCCAGGCATAAGAAGGGACAGGTACAAAGACATGAAGTTGGGAAAGAGCCCTGTGTAATTGGATAACTGCAGGTGGTTCAGTACGACCAGAAGCAGGCCAAGCCCCTTGTTCTCCACCCTGGTATGTACATCCTGGGGGATGTGGGGTGATTTTAGGTGGCATATACACATTTAAAAATTGGTAATAGTTCTATACATACTTGGATGGTTAAACATATACCTAATGGAAAGGACTCAAACATTAAAAGATGAGGGTACGTCTGAGAGCCACCTGCAGTTAGACGTGTACGCACTGCAGAGGGATGGAGGGCAGGGCTGGGCAAGTCTCATTTACCAGGACTATCCTTTTTTTTATAACATCTTTCCCACTGCATGGAATCGCAGCCGTAATTCACCTGCGCAACCTGACAGATCCTCGGGCTACGTTCTAAAGCTGCAGTATGAAAAGTTCATTTATTAGTGTACCTCTAGATGAGAAGTGCAGGGTTTTAGCAGTGGGGGTCAGTGTGGGCAGAAGAAAGATAACTCTGGGCCGGGGTGGGGCGTGGGACTGTCAGGACATCTAAGCTTCTGTATAACATCCTGCTCCCAAACACCTTTGTCTGAGGAGGTCCCAGTTGACCGGCAAGAAGCAATGCCATTAACATCTGACCCTTACCTAATAATGCTATTATTATTCCTATTTTAGAGGTAAGGGCCTGGAGTTAGACCCAGCGAGTACATAATAGAACAAGGATTTAAACTGGGGCAGTGGCACTTCAGTGCCCACAAGAAGTTAACTATTAGACGAAGCTGCCCTATCTGGCTCAATAAAAGACTTGTAATTACCAGAATGCTCTGAGCGCCCTGCCATGAAATTATAGCCTCTTAGAACTGAAAGGACCTAAGTGCTCTACCAAACCATCCCCACCCACCCAGTTTACTGATGGACGAGAAGATCCAGGCACCCACGGCCACCTACGGGCAGGGCTGGGCAAAGGGCAGTGTTTGAGGCAATAGATTCTCTTTATTACCGTTGCTATCACTTCTTTTGTTGTGGGTACAAGAGGGAGAATATTATTCAGATTTTTATTGTTTCCGCGAGGCTCATCCAGGCTGAAGAATGAAGACAATAGCCTTCCCTGAAGATCTTGGCTTTGTTTCCATCTTCCTCATTCCCCAGGCCCTCTCCTTGTCATTCTGCGGTTTGAACTCCAATTGGGATTCAAGGTCTGGATGTTTGAATGACTGCTGGGCTGGTGACTGTTCAGGCATTTAATGTGACACTTGGATTTTTAAAGTTTTTTCCGATGTGGATGAGGGAAGGAATCTGGTGCACGGCGCATCACAAGGACCCTCGAGAACCAGGACAGTGGGGAGCGTGGCGCTGGGGAGCGCGTGGCGCAGTCCTGCCCAGCCCCAGCCCCCTGGTCTGGCTGGAGTTGGTGCAGGGGCTGGAAAGGAAAAGAAGAGGGAAAAACTTCTCCCTCCCACCCCTCCTTCTCTCCCCACTCTCTTTTCTTCCTCCTTCCCTCTCTCCCTCTTTCCTTCCTTCCCTTTCTTCCTTTCTGCCTTCTTTCCTTTCTCCCTTCCCTCCTTGTTTTATTTCTTGCTTCTCTCCCACACTCCCTTCCTTGTCTCTGTCTTTCATTTGCATAGTAAATAAATATTTAATATCTATTATATACTTTGTGCCGTGGAGATTAGCAATCACTCTGAAAATAAATGTTCTTCCGATGTCAGGGCGGAGAAGTATTATTTAATTCATTCATTAATTACTGAATGGCAAGTTAGAGATGGGCTGCAATCAGACCAAGATTTCTTTACTTCTGATTCTGTTGATGGGAACCAGCCCTGCCTGAACACGGAAATTCAGAGCCAGACCTCAGCAGACGGGGCAGGGGGGCGGGGGGAGGCTGTCCAAATCGTGCCCTGGGCCTTGAGAAATTAAAGCCCCTTTGCCAGTGGGACGGCTGGCAAGGTAATCCCCTTTCCCCCTCCGGTCTCTGTTTGTTTGTTATTCAGGGCTGGTCGCCCTTCTCCAAACCTTCAGCGTAAGATCTAACTTTATGAACACATTTTTGTTGTTTCTTTTTGAGCACTTGTCATTACGGTATTGTTTCCCATATTCGTTTATGAAGGAATTAATCCAAATGCAGAGATGTTGTTTTAACACCTTAATAGATAAATATACACATACGCACTCTTTCATTACATGTTAAAGCCTCTCTACTAAAACTCCTCAGACGTTATGAACCATGCTCCTCATATGATCAGCCAACCTTTTCAAATCTTAATCCCCTCTAACTCCTTCCTCCACCCAACCTCATCCCCCCTCCAGTCTCAGCCCCTAGCCAAGAAATGTGACCCAACTTCCTGGAATGTAAGCTTTGCTTTCTTTATATCAGCTATCACTTAGAAAGACCTCATTAAATCTGAGAGCCTTTTCCCTAAAAAGATACATACAACATTTTGCATATTTTTCAAGGTTCACAGATGCTCAGAGATCTGAGCTTCTCAGGTTAGGGACCCTGGTTGGAGAAGAGGTTGTTATAGACCAACGACCCTCCAGCTTCCTTCATTAAATACTGTTGGAAGTGTGGTTTTTCTGACTTTTCGTTTCTTTCTGTCTACAGATGCCTATGTAATTTTTTTATAGAAAAAAAAAAAAGAAGTGACTAGTTAAAGCAAGGAATGTATTTCATAGTTTCTTTCTCCTTTCCTAAAAGGCTTTTGTCAAGAGATATTTGCCCATATACCAATTGTCCCTCCTCTTGACCAAAAACCAGCTTCAAAATATTTTTCAAGATTAGATGCACCAGAGAACTCACGCTTGCTTCCTCTGACATCTTCTTATAGGCCCCTAAGTGGATCACTGTGCCTGGCTTTCCACAAACAAGGGACAATTGGCCATAGGACAGCATCGTTCTGTTTATAGACATTTCCCTTCCACTCTTATGTATTTAAGGAAGAAAATTGCCACTTATTTGTACAAAGTAAATTGGCTTATGCTCCATTATGGGCTTCTCCCCTCTCGCCTCTGCAAGGAAAAGGTCATCTACAGACTTCGGCACTCCACAGAATTCGGAGGTTCTTGACAGCAAGTAGAGGAATCACACGCACCTAAACTGTAATTTCCTGCACGGATTAAGACCTCAGCGGTCACAGGTTTTTGGTTTCAGCAGGTTTATTTTCCAGCCTGTTGCTGGCTACTGACCAGGATGTAAATTGTACCTTGTGCACCCTGGTTGCCATGCAGCCTGAGTTTCTGAAACACACACGCACCTACACACACAGACATGCATGCATGATGCTTATGGGCACAGACACACACAGTCATGCACAAGCACCAACACAGAGGCCCTTGTCCACACACAAAACCACACAAACATAGGCACCTGCACACACGCACACATGAACAGACGCCCACCTACACACTAAGACACACGTAAACCCACAAACATACACATACCCACGCGCCCACACACCACTTGTCTTCCCTCTCTTGAGTTTGTATCACTCTTCAGGGTCCCACTTAGCTACGTCCTACGGCAAAGGGCCGTGTTCCAATCTGATGTTATTAGCCATTGCCTCGGCAGCAGATACAGATGTTGTGGAGTGGCGGTAACTATCCCCGGTCCCCGTGGAGCTCTTACCCTTGAGTGCACCTAGTTGATAGCTTAAACAAAGTGAGCATTAAAAAAGCAGGTTGGGAAAGAGGTGAAAAGTCCCACCAACTGTCGGGAGGGAGAGCGATGTCGACAGCCAGCAGTTACTCAGGGGGGTGAGTGGAGAGGGAGTTCCCGTCTTCCTGGGAGCAAAGGACACCTTGGATTTAGAGGTCATCTGCTCCAGCTTAACCTGAAGACTTAGTAATTTCCAGGAGACCTTCATAGTGGAAATAGTATCATTTTTTAGATGTTATAAATCCCACTGTTTGTATCTCCCAAAGGAGCTAAGAGTTGCCTAACCTCAACCCTCTGAGGAAGTGCCAGCGGCTTTCATACGTCTCTGCTTTTGCATAAGCTGTTCCCTCTGAGTATCACACTGTTCCTTCCGTTCTCACTCGGGGGTCTGTTTCTCATTTTCAGGGCCCAGGTCAGTTGTGTCTTCCTCCGTGAGGCCTCAACACGTCCCCTAAACAAAACTGATTTATTGTACATTCTCATGCAGTTGCACTGCACTGGGAACATGCTACTGTTAGAGCACATGGTACATTGAAGCAGCAAAACTCTGCCGTGACGCCACCTCCTTCGGCTCCTGGCCTTTCTGTCTGCTCCCAACTGCCCCGGCCGTAGTCCACTCTGCCTCTAAGATCTTTTATTCCTTGTTGGTTAACTTCTCCACCTGAGGTAGGACTGCAAGCCCGTCGTAACTGAAATTCCCAAATGGCTGTTATCTCTTGCTATGCTTCTTCTTCCCAGCCTCTGGCTGGTAACATCCTTCACTGGTGAAATAATGATCAACCAGGTTCTAAGCAACCAATGTGCGGTGTTTAGGGTGAGTGGGTGGAAGCTTGTTTTATGTTTGCTTTCCTTAGCTCCTAAGAGGATGATTCGAACTTTTTAAATTGCAAACTCACGTTAATTAAGAACTTGTTGCATGACAGGCCTGTGTTAGGCATCTCGTGTTTGTTACAGGTGCCTTTCCTGCTAGGTAGGGTGAGTGCTATTACCCCCTTTTACAGCTGAGAAAACAAGGGCAGAGCCTGGATGAGTGACCTAGCCAAGGTCAACCCCATTGGAGAGTGGGGGCTTTGAACCTGAGGCCTGTGCATTAGAACCATGTGCTCTTCGTACCGCACCCCAGAGCCAGTGCAGGGCAGAACTGTTCTCTCATCTGGGAATGGGTACCCAGCACAGGGGGACCCCGGGAATCACAGAACTTCTCTTGGATTTGCATTCAGGGGCTGCATCAACCACATCCACCGCTGTGTCCTGCCTTACAGTAGAAACTCCAGAAGCGTTTGACTAAACGAGTGGATGGTAAATGATGTTATCCGTCTGATGTGGAAAGACTCTGACATAAGGAGTCCATTAAATTAACTACACTCTAATTCTTAGGAGAGCAGAGTCCCCTACTACCTTTTAAAAAGATGGACCCAAAAAACTGAAATTAAAAAGGGGCCTGGAGTTTCTAGCTCATCATCAATTACGCAGAATCAATTTAGTTAACCATAAATCTACGGTTTCGCAAGCCTTCAAGTTAACAAAAAATAATCTGGAAATCCAAGGGAATACAAGCATTTGCAAATGTAGGTCGGTCGGCATGCAGACCCCGGAGGCCAGGTAAAGCGCCGGCCCAGTGCCATCACTCCCAAATAGCCCTGTCCCTCCCCAGCCCCCAGACATCCTATTAAACTGAGCCTCCTGAAGCTGTGCCTCGAAGCTCTGCCATCCCATTATCCCCCATCCCAGCTGCGTCCCCTGTGTAATGACACCCGGGCTTCCCATTTGCGCCCTCATCGTCCACGGGTTGGAGAGTTCTGCGCTGCCGGCAAGCCTGGCAGTCTGGCCTGGGCCCCCGAGGCAGCTTGTTTATACGCTGGGGGGCAGGGGAGGGGAACTGTCGCCTTTCTCTGTCACTAATGGACCTGAAAAGGTGCCTGGGGCTCATTATTCCTGAGATCATCTTGAAGGTCACAGTGCCACAAATGGCTGTCTGCCTTCCGAAAAGGGAGGAAAGGAACGTATTTGAGAAGCCTGGCACCTTTTTTATTCTTTTTGCACTTACAAGAGGTGGAAGGTTTCTGAAAGCCCATTGCAGTAGAACCTTAATGAAGAGGGTAGCAGCTCCCCGCAGGCCTCCGTGCCCTGGTGCTGGTGCCCTGGTACGACCTGTTCCTTCTAGTTCCCCAGCCCCTCTCGCCCCAGTTATAATAGTTGGGAAGCCCCTGCTTCGAGGTGGAAGCCAGACTGTCCCCACACAAGAAGGTGGGGCAGGGGCTCGGGTGAGCGGCTGGGAGCTCAGATGAGGATGGGGGGATGCGCCCAGGTGCTGGCGGCAGAGAAGGACGGCCTGAGTCCCCCCAGATTCCAGATGTGCCTGCAGGGGAGATTCTGGATACACATCCAGCTGGACCAGGCCACTGCCCTGGTGTCTCCGGGGGGATCCTTAATGATGCCAGGGTCAGAGTCACACTGCTCTACGCCAGACGTCAGCCAGGGGCCGGCGCCCTTGAGGTCTAGCTGTAACCGTCGAAAGGCAGGGTCTCAACATTGCCTGTGCACCAGGGACCCCCGGGCAGCTTTGAAATCAATTTCAATGCTTGGAGCCCCAGACACCATGGTTTCGTTGGTCTGGGGTGGGGCCGGGGTATGGTCATTTAACTCCTCAGGTGGTCAAAAGCCTTCTCCAAGGGGCCAGCAGCCCCCCTTCCCCTGCTCGGCACCTGTGCTCTAGGAGCTCTTTGTCCTGGAATCCCCTGGGAGGCAGGCTCTGCTCCTTTAGAAGCTGCCCTGAGAAATCACTCAGGGCGAGCCTCCCACCGTTCCATGAGAAGTGCATAAAAACTGGGGGCGGAGGGGTGTCCAGAGAGAGGGAAAGCTCTGCCAGCTCCCTGCTGCCCCCTCCCCTCCTCCCCAAGCCCTTTCCTTCCTCCTGGTGCGCCCCCGCCTCGGGAACAATTGCCACATTTCCCTCCTAGTTTTATGCAGAGCAGGTCCTTCCTGGGAGTCTCTTCTTCTCTCCCCAAGCACTTACCATTCTGTATTTTCCAACAAAAGCCATACCCAAGAGAAAGTCTGGGGGATGCTGTTAACATAATAATGTTTTCTCCTTCTCATTACACACTCACACAGACACACACACACACACAGCGTTTTACATCCATAAAGCACTTCCGTGCAAGTCCTTCCATTTGCTCCTCTCCTTGTGTGACGAAGCTTCTAGACAATTATCTTCATTTTGCAGATGAAGAAACTGAGGCACCGTATGGTTAAAGTCACAGAGCCACTAAGGGCTCCAGCCCGGCTATAGACCCCAAACCCATGCCCTGCCCTCTATAACATTTTGCCTCTTCAATTAAAAAAAAATACGTTTACTGGGCTAATGCCGCTCTGTACCACTTCTCTAAATAGGACCTGGCCCTACCCATTCTAAACCTGAAGAGGTGGCCACCTGTCCAGGCAGAACCAGAGAAACCAAAAGGACTGAAAGAACCTGGACCCAACTGAGCTGTTTAGATGCTTTATGTGGGGTACAAAGATTATCTGAGGTCATCCACCCTTTCCAACCCCATGCCAATATGGCCTTAAGAAGAGAAATAATACTAATCCATAAAGTGTGTATAAGGAAATCCATCAATGCTCTCGTTTTTCTGATGGTGGTTTCTTCATTCCTTTTAATGAAATATCAAATAGGAAATTAAAAGACCAAAAAAAACAATTTCCTAATGCTTTGGTTATCCCGGCTCTTTCAGGGCCCGGAGCACACATTTCTGCTGCCCAGTGGATCCTGAAGCCCTGGGCAGGCGTGGGCCTCAGCGGGCAGGTGGGGAACCCCAGCACGGGCCAAACTGAGGGTCTGGCAGAGGGACAGAAAGGGAAGAACTAGCGAGTTCTGGAACAGAAAGGAGCCAGGTGCCCGGGATCTCAGCGTAGGACCCCTGCAAGTCTCCCCAGGTCTCCCTTGGGAGCTCGTGACTGAGGAAAGCAGAAGGGGGCTGCCCAGATGTCTACGCAGGGCCCCCAAGCACACGGAGCATTTTCCTCTCCACCTGGCCATGGTGGGCTCAATGAGCTGTGACTTCCACAGTTTTCAGAGTCGCTCAGCGGGGAGCCGAAAGCCACCTGGCCCCCAGATACCGGCCACCTTCCTCCTTTCCAGGTACATGCTGGGGGGGTGGGATACGTGAGTTATTTTACAGTGCCCACATGCCCTCAGGATTGGCACGTGCATGCAGATGGATTTCTTTAAGCCAGTCAGAATGCAATTATTTCATTTTTCCTTCCCACTCTCAACTGTTGATGTTTAGAAATAAATTGCTCCCAGTGCTTCTGATTTACAAGGACAAAACACAAATGCAGAAAACAGGTTCAGTGGAGTGATTTGAATTTCCATTACAATTACAGTTCTTTTCAACCATATGATTCTGTGCCTTCCTTGTATACATCAACCCAATGCTGCTTGCGCACAGACGCTGAGACTGCCGGTGCCGGCTGCACCCCCCTCACACGGGCCGAGGGGTAGCTTAGCACTGAGCCCCACTCTCAGCCACAAACAAAACTGCAGTGGCAGGCATCAGGGACCACCGGCAGGCAGGAAGGGCAGCGAGCAGTGAACCGGGGGACTGGGGGGCATAAATTGGCGTGGGCTTTGACACCGACCAGCAGATTCTTCCTTTGAACAGCAGTAATGCTATTAGGTGGTCCATAATTCTAGTCCTAGACACACATCCCAGATCAACTTGCATACAAGGTTAGAAGGAAACTTTCACAAGACTGTTCAGTGAAGCACTGTTGGCAAGAGTGAAAAATCTCAAACAACCTATAGGCTCATAATCAAGAGACTGGATGAACTGTGGAATGTTCGTACAATGGAATGCTAGACAGCAGCTCAAATAAGCAAACCAGCGCCATATGCATCAACTCGAACAAATGTCAGCAATTTAAGCATAAAACAAGTTGTGGGGAGAAGGAGAATAGGACTGGGGAGAATTACACAAAGGACTTCCATTTAGTTTGTAATATTTTTATTGTTCATGAACACTCATTATTTTCTATTCTTTTTGGAATGCCTGAAATATTTCATTTAAAAATCAGTGACAAAAAATAGTAATGCTATCAACTGTCCTGTTTTACCTCATTCAGTCACCATGGCGGCTCTGTGAAATAAGGTTAATATTAATCTATCTTAGAGATGAGAAACTGAGTCTCAGAGAGGGCTTAAATCCGAATCTGTCAGATATTCAGAGGCCCGGCTCGTAAATGCTTCCCCCAAAATCAGTGACACGCCATTCAGAAGGGTGAAGGGACATCTGAGGCTTCTGCATTGCTGATTCCAGGGGGTCCTGAGTTGGGCTGGGGGAGTATGAAAATAACGCTTTCTTTCCCCCTTTCCCTCAGTCCCATCACCTCCCGCCCCCCACGCCCACCCCCCAACAGTGCGTAGAGAAAGAGCCAGGATCAGCCCTCCCGGACCAGCCCTGAGATGAGACCCACCTGCCCACCCCAATGGGCCTTCAGTCTCTGGCCTCCCCTCTCTGTGCACTTCCACCTTGTTTTCAGGCCAGCCTTTTGCTCTGACCCGCAGGAGCTCCTGTCACTCTAGGATGCAGCCCTGCTCCATCCCAGGGAGCAGAGAGTGTCTACAGCTGCAGGAAAGACAGTTCCTGCCCCTGCCCCCTGGGACCTAGGCCCCCTCTCAATGAGCAGCAGAGTGGGCATCACCATCCCAGATCCTCGAGACTGGGGAATGACCAATGGACTAAAGCAGACTCCTTGTTATTCTACTCTAGACTTATGATTATTCTAGCAATGGGATGACTCTTATTGATGTAAAGGCAGTGGCCACCAGAGGTTCCGAGGGGAGGGAGAGGGAAGAACAGGTATAAAATGAGGGCACCTTCGAGACATTGGAGTTGTCCTGCATGACACTACAATGACGGAGACAGGCCATTATATATTTTGTCATAACTTACAAAATTGTTCAGGACAGAGTGTAAACTGTAATATACACTATAATGCACGGTTAGTGGCAGTGCTTCAATATGTGTTCATCAACTATAACAAATATACCACCTTAATGAGGGATGTTGTTGATTTGGGAAAGTGTGGGAGGGGGAGGGAGTGGAGCATATGGGAATCCCTTATATTTTTTTATGTAGCACTTATGTAATCTGAAGCTTCTTTAAAAATAAAAAAAAAATTCAGTTAAAAAATATATATATATTTCATTTCTGAATTACAAAAATAAATAAAGAGAGCAGGACAAGGAGAGCGTTGCTCAGCCCACAGGGAGCCAGTGCTTGGCACCACCAGCGCCAGCGCCTGACTCCCCAGTGGGTTCCTTCGAAGTCCTTCACACAAGGGAGGGGGAGTTTTGGGCTTTAGCCTAGAGACTCTGGGGGCCTTTCAAATCGCACCTGCTTTGTTGAAGGCGCGAGCCAGCTCTGCTCCCCACGGTAGTGGAATCCCCTCCTTGGGCCTCTCCATGTGCTCGGCATTTTCGTTTGGAAATGCCCAGGGCCTCTGCAGGAAGATGGGGCCCCGCAGAATGAAATCTGCCCATCAGAAATCCTCCCATCTGACGCTCCGAGCCAGCTGAGCGGGCCACCGAGCCAGGCAGTTAGCAGGAGGGCGCCCTCCCTTTTTATCCCTTTAGCTGGGTCTTTGGGGTTTCGTTCACCATTTTAAAGTAACATCAGTCTGATCTTATTTTATGTCTCGCCTTCCCCCCCACACCCCATCTCTTCCCCATCACCCCTAGGGTCTGAAGAATATGTTCAGGATTCCAAATTTATTGCATTAGCCAATGTAAAATAAAACCTAGGTCCACCCGTGGATACAGAAGTGTCCCGGGGGAAGGGTAGTTTAAATAACAAATTAAATGAAGACATGAGAGCGGAGATGCTTATTATTGGCTGTGTGAATAGCCAAACAATCAGACAAGGTAATGCTGCGGCATGAAAAACGTGCTGTCATTTTTGATTCACGCCTGTGCGAGCCTTTACTCGGTGGGGATGTGCCTGGCATTAGAGAGGCTGGGCCGGTGTGGGATATCTGGCAGGCCGTCTCCAAAGAATTGATTCTCTTGGGGTGTAGGGTGGGGAAAAAGAGCCAATGGCTCAAGGAGTTGTGTAATTAAGTTTTAGAAAACCTTTAGCTTAGAATATCTTTGTGATCATACAAATCATGTATGATATTTTCATCGATCTACTCTCCTTTCATCTTTGTTCCTAGCCTGTGAGAAACTTTTATTATACCCATTTTACAGATGCAGACACTGAGGCTCACTGATTAAATGAAGAGTCCAAGGTCACCCACTAAATGCCAGGAAGAAGGGGTGGTATCCAGTCTTTCTGACTGTAGATTCCGGGTTCTCCTGACTCTTTCCCACTGAAACACCTCCACAGGCACGAGCTGGTGGTCTCGGGAGGGGGCTAGAGCCCTGGCTGGCAGCCTCTAGAGGCCTAAATTTCCCAGTATGTAGGACAACAGCCAGGTGGAGGCACATAAAGCATTTTTGGATATAATTCGATATTTAATATTTAAGAAGTGTAATCTCAGCCTGTCATGAGAAACATTAGAACTTGCTTGGACTTCCTCACCATTGTTCTATGTCTTAGAATCATTTTTTTGTTTGTCTTTAGCTAACGTAGAGAAGTGCACTGTTTTAGTTTCCTGGTTGCTCAATCAAATACCATTCAGTGGGTTGGCTTACACAAGGGGAATTTACTGGCAAGCAGGCTAAGAGAAGTCCAAAGGCAAGACACCATCAAGGGAATGCTCTCTCCCAGAAGACAGTGGCATTTGGGGCTGACTGTCGGAAATCCTTGGTCCTTGGCTATTCTGTCCCATGGCAGTGACACCGCAGCCACTCCGGCTTCTTCTCTTTTCTCTTCTGGGTTCAACTGACTTTGGTCTGCTGGCTGCTCCCTCCAGCTTTCTCTCTCTCTCTGGGATTATAGGATTAAGACCCATCCTGATGAAAATGGGCCATACCTTAACCGAAGCAGTCTCATCCAAATACAACAGTTCACACCCACAGAAATGGATTAAGTCTAAGGACATGTTTTGTTCCGGGGTCCATAGCTCTAAGCCACGGCAGGCACTATACTAGTTTCAGGGCTTCATACCCCTGTAAAGGAGTCAACCCAGCCCGGGTCTCTCCCCATTCAAGATATCTTCCAGCCCATCAACGGCCCTGGAAACTCAACCATTAGAAATGCATTTCTTTAGGTCTTTATATAGCTCTCAGGATTTTCGGTAGGCACCTATTAAAATCTAGGTACTAGGAGAGAGTGAAGAGAAGCCAAATGTATATTTGGATTGCAGATTTATTCAGAGCCGAGCTCACATGGGCAGAGGACTTGGAGTTATTCATCTGTCTGCTCCTTACCCGAACTCCTTATGAGTGGGCTTTTAGGCCTCTGCAGTCAACTGGGTCCAAGGCAATAATTTACACATTCCCTTCTCTAATCCTCAGCCACTTGGGGTGGAATTGCTCGGCGTCTTAAATTCCTTCCCTCCTCTCACCCCTCCTTCCTCTTTCAAAGGACTCTTGCAGAAGACTTCTGATGCCCTTCCCAGTCCCTCAGCGGGGTCCCTCTGGGTGATAAGGGACAGATAATCGGTGCTGGCCAGGAGCCTTCTGCTGGAGCCCCCTGGTAACGTCTGGGGCTCGTCTAGCTTGCTCTCGGCCCATCTTTCTTTCTGTCTCCTTCACTCTCTAACTCAGCAGGCCCTTGACCCAGCTCTCTTGTCCAAGGGAGCTAGAGAAGGGGCTACAGCGGTGGGACTACTGTCCCGTGCTTTCCTCCCCGAGGGTAAAGGAGTTTGGGGCATCCTTGCCTTCTGCCCTGATCCCACCTGTCATCTCATGAAAAAGATCACTTTCTTGTCCTCCCTGCTTTGGAGCAATTCACCTTATAAAAGTCTGTCTTTAGAGAGGAGAACGCTAAAAATAAATCTGTTTTATACATGGGAAATAACAAACACTTAATTCACTTAGATTGGTAGTGGGATATTTGAAACATCCAAAGGAATCCACACAGCAGAGCTGTAGACCTCGAACCCCACACCCAAGATCAGCATTAGAGCTCGCCCCAGCACTCCCTCCTGTGTCTCTTCTCTGTCCCGTTCTTCCTGAACACTCCTACAAGGGGAAACTAGTGTCGTATTTCATTTTTTCTTGCCTTTTTGGGTCTTAGGGGGTTTTGTCCCACCTTTACATCCCTAAACCATGTATTTTAGTTTTGCTTGTTGAGATTTGTGAAAACTGGATTCAGACTTTATATAGCATTTTGCAACTTGCTTTTCTCCACTCATTTATTATGCTCTAAAGTTTTATTGACGCTGTTGCCGGTAGCTGTCGTTCATAGCATTGCGTGTGTATACCGGAATTTATTTATCTGATTTTCTACTAGTGGACAATTGGGCTGTATCCAATTTGGGGTGCTTATAAAAGACGCTGCTGTTTCCCAAGGCAGTAGGATTTATGCCTGGGAAAACTGCTGGGCCATTAGCCACATGAAGATGCCACGTCACAGTCTCATGGAGTGGAATGGCTACACATATGGGTTTTGGCACCAAAATGCCTAGTATCAAATCCAGTCTCTACCACTTTTTAGCGTGTCACTTCGGGCAAACGGCTTATCTCCTCTACATCTCCATTTTCTCAACTGGAAAATAAAGCTATTGATAACACCCGCCTCACAGAGTCATTTAAGGATGGAATGAGTGGTACTTTGGCAGGACTGCTTATTATTTTATTTCATCTTTGCAACAACCCCATGAGGGGTTTGCAGTTATGCCCATTTTACAGATAGGGGGAAACAGAGTTAGGTTAAATAACTCATAGCTAATAAGAGGCAGAACTGGGATCCGTATCCTGGTCAGTAGACCTCCAAACCTAGTTTTCATCAAAGCCTCCTGTCCTAAGGCTTTGCCAGCTTGATTCCTTTCCTAGCCAGCTAAGAACCAGTCCCCCCAAAAGGGAGGACAAGGCTGGGGAAGTAGGAATGACACCAAGAATTGAAGAAGAGAGGCACATCAAGAACTGAAGCTACCACGATGAGTTTCACCTCTTCCCCTTCATCCTACCCCGATCTCCCCAGGCTATTCCTGTCTCAAACAGAGACATCTCTCACTAAGTCTGCTTGCAGCCCTCACAGCGTTCTCTCACATGTGAAACTCTCTTATTAACAAAGGAAAGCTCAGTCCAGCCAGGCTTCTCACCTCACCTCTTCTTCCTCCCCTGGGCTTGGATTCCTTTACACCTGGCCCAGGATCCTGGGAACCTCTGCCATCGCAGGGAGGTGGGATGGGACGGCTGGCCCAGGACAGTGGCCTGGTCCCCCCAGAATGCAAACTCTGCTCAGATTCCTTTGCCTACAAAGGCTTGGCTTGGCTCTCCCCTCCCCTCCGCGGCTGCTCATTTTCATAAGCACCCAGTGAATTCATTTCTTTGGGAAAAAGGGCAAGAAAAGAAAATAGATCTGCATGATATGTTCAATTTTCTGCAAATCCCGTAAACATCGGCCGTGGCTGGGCTTTCATTTCCCTGTGTGCTTAGGCCAAGATGACACTCATGTCTTTCTCCCAGAAGCCTGGTGAGTTGGCAGCTGCCCGGGCCGGGGAAGATGAATTGGGTTTTTGATGATAACACCTCTGCCCTCCCCTCGGGATTTAATACCTCAACTATTTCCCATCTAATCGGGTCAAGAAATAACAACCAGATTGTCAGTACATGCCCCCAACCTCACTGAGAGGTTTCCTAAACACAGACATTTCTTCCGAAGCAGACAGTCGGTCCTGGGAAGGCAATTTCTGGTCCTTTGTTAACAGAGATGATGTTCCCCATACCATACTAATAGCAGATAAAGGCCATTTCTGGGGCCACTTTATTTTTCCTCCCAAACCTAACAAGTGACCTCATCCTCATTTGCATTCTCATTTGCAAATCCTCTACAGCACACAGTTGAGTCAGTATATTATCTTATTCGTAATTTTTAAAGAAGCAGAGTACAATGGGCATTGTTCTTTGTTCCTGATGTTTCCATCCATCATCTGTCTTTCTGAGAGAGGGAACAGGGGACAGCAGCAGAGCGGGGGAGATACGGGCGATGGGACAGAGACAGGACCCCAAGCCCAGGTGGCTATCTCCAGAGCTGAGCTCCGGCCACCCCCGCCTCAGCCAGGCTCTGCTTCCCACATCTGGGACTGGGGGCGAATCACTCTTTCCCCTGACTCATTGGTGATGATGTGTGTTCACTGTTTACTCATTTGTTCATGTGCTGTTTTGGTTTCTCTCTTTATTTGCCAGAGCAGCTATCACAAATACCAACCACTGGTTTGGGCTTGATAGCAGAACTTTACTGGCTCCTGCTTTTAGAGGAAGTCCAAAATCAAGATGTCAACAAAGCTTGCTTTCTTCCAGAGCCTGCAGTGCCCTGGTGTGCTGGCTGTGGGCAATCCTGGGGATCCCTTGGCTTGTATTGCCACCTCCCCTGATGGGTCAATATCCTCTGCTTGTACTGCTTCTCCGGTTTCCACTGACTTCTGGCTTCTCTGCCTTCCCATTTCTTTCCTTTTTAAGGGCTTCCAGTAATATGGATTAAGACCCTTCCTTCTTCAGTGGCCATACCTTAACTAAAAAAGGTCCTATGATAAGAGTTTATGTCCACATGAATGGGGTTAAGATTAAGAACATGGTTTCATCTTGGGTATATAACTCAATCCACCACCCATATCAAAATAATAAGAAAAAAACATTGGTCAAATGGTTGAGTTTTTTACCACGCAGGTATTTTTTAATTAATCATGAATTGAGCACTAACTGTATGCTAAGTGTTATGCTGCTGAGTCTTCGTAAATAGCCCTATGAGTTAAGTGTTAATAATTCACAAGGTGTGGATTGAGAAACTGAGGCTTAGCAGATTAAATTCCATGGCCAATGTCATCAAATTAATCAGAGGAGAACTTCTTCCCATGAGGACTGTGAAGCTACAACTTTTGCCTGGGAATCTAAGGTTTTGGGACTTTACTTTTATTATTCACCCAGTCTTTTATCCATTCATTCATCCAACAAACATGTATTGAGCATGAGAACCAAGTCTTTTAATTCATTGAGTATATTTGGGACCCATGTATGCCAGATGATCTTAGATTGGGGGAAGAGAGACAAGTAAACAAGTGGGGAGCAGAGCAAGGAGCCACTCAGAAGAATGGGAGAGGGGAATTAAGGGTGACTCTCAGTCTTCTGGCTTGAAAAATGAGATGAATAGAGTTTTTAGTTGCTAAAATGAAGAAGACTGGAAGAGGAAATGGCCTGGGGAGAGTGATAAGAAATCAAGCTTGCTATAGAACTAGGTAAGTTTGAGGTGCCTGTGAGACATCCAAGGAAAGGTGTCAAGTAGACAATTTGATGTAATAGATGGAGATGTGAATATGGGAATCATCAGCCATATCTGATGGAATTGATGAGGTTACTAAAGAACAAAGTTCAAGGGCAAGGTCCTAACCACAGAGAATGGGAAGATGAAGAACCTACCAAGGAGACAGAGAAGAAGCTGAAAGAAAGGGTATGAATGTGGCCTCACAGCTGTGGAGAAATGTATTTGGAGAGGCTGAGAGAGGGCAACTGGGTGGAGTGGTCCCAAAGGTGAGGTAAAGGTGGAGACAAAGCCAACCCTAAGATTCGGCAACTTAGAGAGTTTGACCATGACCTCAACAGGAGCAGTTCTTTTGGAACCATCTGGTATAAGCTTGAGAGTAGCCCGAAGAATGAACAGGAGGAGGTGACATGGATCCAATGTATGTGGACAACTTTTTCCAGAAATTGGGCTATAAGGGATACTGCATGATGGGATGATAGGCAGAATAAGGAGTGAGGTCTAAAAGAGATTTCAAGAGCAAGAGATAGTTGGATGTAGGTCTGCTTGCTTTTTGTTCTATAAGAATGATACAGGGGAAACCGAAACGGCTTCAGGATGCAAGAGAGAAGGCAGGACATAGGCACATGGTGTTTGGAGGGAATGCAGAACAGAACAAAGGGTGGAGGACCAGATTTTATTCTCAGAGTCACTAAATAAAAGAGGAAGGAGGAAGGAAAAGATGAGTGTAGATGCAGATAGGTTTGTAGATTTGGGTAGTGGGAACATCTACGTTCTCCTTAAAGAATGAGAATGACCAATATCTAACAAACCAGTGTTAGGTGACTTCTATGTGCCAGGGCTATGGGGCAATGGGATTGCAAAGGTGATGAAGAAGTGGTCACCACTGCTGAGGAGCTCACGGGTTCATGGGAGAGATAGATGTCAAATGATTCCATGTAGAAAGAGAACTGGTCCCAGAGCCCGGGGAGTACAGAGGAGGGCCACAGTTCAGCCGATGGTCAGAGGAAGCTACTTGGATTTGCTTGGCAGCCTGCCCAGCCTCACATGCCAACAGGTGCTTAGTTTGAGGCTAACGATGACTTAGAATCCTAATTTTCTACCCATGGAGGTCATGATTTGAGAACTGGAATCTATAGAAACATCCCTTGTTTCTCCCTCTTTTTCTGTAACCCTGATCATATAATATGCCAGTGCCTGGACAACTCCTGATTGAACTGTGTCTCTTCTCCACATCAAAACATTCAGTTCCTTTAATGGTGATTTCAAGGTCTTTGGGGTCAGTAAGGGGGAGAACTGCCGCTATGGGCCCCATTAGCATAAAGCTGTCTTTCGACCCCAAACATCACAGAAACGACAATGTGGACTGGCGGAATGCAGGTCCTCTGCCCCTTGAAGCAGCCACCTCGCAGGGGGGCTTATCCCTGCAGGCTTCCCTCCAGCTGGCACCCCAGCAGGAGGATGGCCTGTTCATTTGGACCTCTTTGACCGGCCTGTTCGCCCCTCTGCAGAGCTACAGTTAGGAAACAGGCAGGGGAGGCTCAGCCCCGGAGCTGAGGGCCACAGACCTGGCAGAGCTGCAGAGCACAACACGCCTGTGCCGTCTGCATCAGCTCAGTGAGAGGAATCGTGTCTAAGTAAGGCACAGTGGAAGCCCAGCGAGACAAGCTGAAGGCTAACAAGAGGGGCTGCGGTGATGGCATCAGTGGAATGGAAAGGGCGTGGTTCTGATCCATTCCCTTCCAGGTGGTGCCGACAGCAGTGGAGCCTTTGTCGTATTTGTCCTACCCCCAACTCCACTCCCCACTCCCTCCCACACCCACAATGCCCAGCAGATGTCAGCCCCATGGGAGGCAGAAACGTCATGCTTGAGAGGATGGGGTCTGGGGCCAACTGCCAGTCTGTCCAAGTTACTTGACCTCTCTGCACTTCAGTTTTCCCCATCTGTAAAATGGGGATGATAATGACAGTTGTAGCTCTAATAATGGAGTCATGGTGAGGATTAAATAGAACAGTGCTTGGCACAGAGTAGATACTTATTAAATAAAAGCTCACTCACTGGTCAGGAGGCCCTGGGTTTGAACCTCCCATGTGGTAGGAGGATGCTCTATCAGTTGAGCCAAATCCGTTTCCCAGTAAATACTTTTTAACTGGCCATTCTTGAGTGAAGCTTATATTTATATAAAGCTGCATCATCTGTAGACTGTATAAACCATGTTCATAAATAGGCTGGGTGTAGAAGCTTAATTGTGACCTTCCTATGAATGGGTAACTTCTTAAAGGACAACAGTTAACATTAAAAACTCCACATTTGCTCTATCAATTTCAACTTTCCTTAAGCAAAATATGCATTCTTTACTATATTCATTCTAACACACATTTGACTCACCAAAAAAAGTGAATAAAATCCCCACCACCCCACCCAACTCCCTGGTAAAGTGCTTCACCCCACCCCCTCAAAAAACAAAACCCATCTGATATAGAAGAAATAGAACCAGTTCCATCAGAAATACTGGTATATTTCTTTATTAGCTGGAAAAATAGTTGTATCATGTTATGGCTGAGTAAATATTGCTAACTGTAGGAGAATATATGTGGGTGGTCAGCATGGTTCAGATTTGGCCTTTAATAATTTTAATAAAAACTGTTGGTAGTTTTGATGGAAAAAAAAAAAAAGAAAAAAGAAAAAAGCTCAATGAATGCAGAGAGAAAGCAGGGCAAAGAGTAGATATGTCAGCACAGACCCACTTCCCTTGTTAGAAGTCAAGCCAGTGAGCCCAGTTCACCAAGAGAGTTGCCTTGCACAGCAAGCTGTCTCTGCTAGCTGAGGATGTGGCATGCTCGCAAACAAAGGTGCCGGCTGAGAGTATTCGGCTTTACTGGGTGGTGAAAGGGAAAAGAAATCACCAGAAGCAAGTCAATTGTATTTCTGAGATGAGCTATCCAAGCTGTACCATCTCTTCTGCCAAACTAAGGAACAGCGAGAATATTTGCATTCATTAAAAATGTTATCTCTCCAGGAAAAAAGGACCAGCTTTCTTCTCTTCTAGTGGAAACCATAGCAGGAAGTTTCCAGAAGTCTTCCTGAAAAGTGAGGTCTCTCTCCCTGAGCTTTGGAAAGGAAAACAATGCGAAGAAAATTCTGTGGTGTGTTGGGGATAGGTTTTTGTTGATCTGGGAACTAGGTGATTCATTTGGCTTTAGCATTTGGCAAGGTTTAAAGTATGTGCATAATAAATATCCCAGGTTGCTGACTCTTGTGATGTTATTAATTGTACAAACTCCCCCCAGGAAAAGCAGGCTGTTTCCTAGTGGTCCACACATTGCAACACAGGATCCCAGGAAGGCTTACGACGGGGGGGATAATGAAGCCAACCAACGGTGATGATTGGCTTCATCATCCCACCATACTGTCAGCTGTTCTATCCTGTGAGTGGCCCCCTGGCTCAGCTAAAATCATATTCAGCCCACACTCCTCCTGACAACATAACTGGCCCACTCTGCTGACCATGGATGCCAACAAATGCCCACCGCACTCCATCCAGCTAAGATTTCCTCCAACTGCAGATAAGGGAATGCAGAGAGCCTCTCCCTTGGGATCGCCACTCTCAGGGATAGCAGCTACTGATTCCTCATTAGAGAAGGCCAGCTGCATTTCCTGACACCTCCTACCACCACCCATCACAACTGGCTGGCTGTCCAGGGGCTCTGGCCCAATTAGGGGATGGAGCAATGGCTTCAACCATGGTGCCCTGCCAGCAGGAGCAGCAGAAATGCCCAGACCAGCCCGGGGAGCACAGTGTGGGGAGCACTGGCAGAGAGTTAAGTAAGGCATTTGCTGCTTGGCTGTCAATCTATGAGCAAGCCTAAGTTGGCCATTTTTCCCCAAGCAGTTGCCCCCAATGGTTTTCAAAGCTCCAATCACTTTGATAAGGAAAAGCCCCTAAACCTGATCTTGGAGGAAGTCAGTGTGTCTCTGTGGGGAAATCGTTACACCATTCTTTACCAGGCTGTGTTTCTTTTGGTGTTATTATTTTTTATTAAGTTTATTTCATTATTCATGACCATTATTACATTTTTCTACAAATACAATGGAATCCCATTCAACTATTTATATTCACTGGGGGACAGGACTTGATGCATTTTAAAAATAATGTCTTCCATTATAATGCAATAGTACCACATCATAGAAAATTTGAAAACCAGAAAGAAGAACAAAGAATCGACCAAATCCCATCAGTCTAATACAAACACTGTTAGCGTTTTGGTGAATTTCCTTTGAGTCTTTTTCTTATGCATATTTTAACATAGTGGTAATTATCTTTACTTATATTTTTATCTCCTCTTTTTTTCACTTAGCATAGTTATCACATGCAATTTCCATATTATATAATCCCCATAATCATTTTAATGATTCCATAGTATTCCATCAAGTCTATGAACCATAATTTATTTAACCATTTCCCATCTCTTGAATAGTTAGCTTATTTTTTTGCCATTATACTTTATAGATATTTTGGTGTTTAGAATTATTTTTTTTAGGCCAGATTCTCAGAAGTGGGATTACTGAGGCAAAGGATACATGACTGCCAGCACACTCTGCCAAATTGCTTTCTAATCCATGATTTAGCTTAACCACGTTCCATGGGGCTTTTTAATCAGCAGGGTTGTTCATTTATACTTTGAGGGTACATGATAGGACTCTTACAACAGTTCGGTGTGGTAACAGTCTGAGCTGGAGCTGCCGCTCACTTGCCTCTTAGAAGGAAGGTCCCTTGAGCAGGCCCTCCCACCTCCCAGGAACACTTCTGCCCAGAGCATTTGATGGACAAGGAGACCTTTGATCATTTGGAAATGGAGGCAGCCTTGGGATGAAACACATCAGTGCATTCCTTTCTTAGGGTGAAAGCAGAAAATGAATGTCCAACTTGTCACGCGTAACTCAAAATGCTTGTTTCTTCTGTAGCAAGAGATTTCCATGCAGGGAGACACATGACTAGCTGTCACCAGGCCACGTGTCAGTAATGAGGAAACAACTCTCTGAAGACCACAGCTCAAGACAGACTCCCCTGTGTCCCACCCCAGCCCCCAACACTCCTTTGGCCCTTTAGGAGTTCAGCAGAGTTAGGTCTAAGGCTCTCCCCTGACTTTATCTTTGCAGGAAAAATGTTAGTTGAGGACGTTCTCCCCATAGGAACACCGTCTTCAGCACCCATGGCACACTTGGCTTCAGGCTGGCACAGACCAGAGAGGTGACCTCTCCAGGCTTTGACCGTGCTCCTGAAGGTCGGATCCATTGGCCATTGACGTTCCATGAGGTTTCTTGTGGAAATTCAGAGGTGATTCTCTGTAACATACCTGCTTGTGATGCAACTGACTATACTTTTATTTCTAGCACAAATTAGTACTATCTTCAGATGCAGGTCAAGTTGTAAGTCTGACTTTAGGAGTACAACATACGGTTGTTCAGGTTGTTCATTGCACAAAGGCACTTGACTGAGGGGATAAATGGAAGGTGATATCCAGCTTGCTAGCCACTAATTAAGTCCTATACCTTAGCTATATCTACTTTATCACCCTCATTATTATTTTAGGGATTACTCTTTTTATAAATAAACTTTTTAAAAATTTAATGCAGTTTTAGATTTACAGAAAACATCCAAAATAAGACAGAGTTTCCATATACCCCACACCCAGTTCTCCTAATATTGACTTTGTGCATTGGTATGGTATATTTGATATAATTAATGAATCGACATTGGTATTGATATTGATTATAACTTAAGATTATTCACATAGACTTAGTTTTGTCCAAATGCCCTTTTTCTGTTCCAGGATCCCACATTGCATTCAGTCGTCTTGTCTTCTTAGGTTCCTTTTGGTTGTGATAATTTTTCAGACTTGCCTTGCTTTTGATTCCTTAACAGTTTTGAGGAGAACGTGTATTTTGCAGAATGTCCTTCAGCTGGAATTTCTCTGATGCTTTTCTCATGATTAGACTGGGTTTATAGGTTTGAGGGAGGAAGATCACGGAAGTCAACTGCCATTTTCATCTCACTTTCTTGATGTTAGCCTTGATGACCTCACTGAGATCATGTTTGTCAGATTTCTTCACTGTAAAGTTCATCTTTTTTACCCACTTCCCAAACTGAATTCTTTGGAAACAAGTCCTCATGTGCAGCCCAAGTTTAAGGAGTAGGGAGTTGTAATTTGAGTATTTGCACAAATTATTTGTAATTCTGCATGGGAGACTTGTCTATCCTCTCCTACTTATTTATTTACTTAATAATTTATTTACATTGTGAATACTTATTTTATACATTGGATTATACTCTATATGCTACTTTATTTATTCTGTTGCTCAAATTATTCCAACTTTAGCTACTGGAGTCTCTTTCAATTGACCCTTTAACATACTCCCATTGTTGTGTTTTTGGTTTTTTGTTTGTTGTTTGGGGGAGGTGGCAGAGTACTTCCTTGCTTTCTGGAGCTACAAGATACTCCAGGCTCATCTCATTTATTTCCCATCTCAGTTCTAGAATTGACCAGTTCTCGGGGAAGCTCCATTTCTTTTTATTGGACAACGGTCTTAGAAACAAAGATGTGGATGCTGGGTGTGTGCACTGCTTCTAGGGGTGACATTGCTTCTAGGCCATCGGGTGACATTGCTTCTAGGCCTTCAGCTGACAGCAAGAAAACACATGTGTGCATACTGACACCTGTTTATACATAGATCTATAAATATTTCTATGTGTAACCATCTGTATCTATATTAAGCTAAATATGAGTTCATGCTGATGTCTCCAACTCTAATATATCAACACATGAATCATTCTAGCCTCTTCCTTTACATGTTTGTAACCTCCTACTACAACAGTGAGAGACTGGCTCCACTTCTCTGCCATCCATTTACTTAATTGTTCAACTCCAGTGTACAGCAATATCAGAATTGTTACCCTGGAAGTACCTTTTTTGTGCGTGTGATTAACATAACATCTTTTTTTTTTTTGGTCTTTGTTTTTTTAATGTTACATTCAAAAAATATGAGGTCCCCATATACCCCCAACCCCGCTCCCCAAAGGTACCTTTTTAATTCACATAAAAAGTGCTATATAGGCTAATAGTAGTCATACATCCCCCTCCAAACTGAATTTCCACCCAACCAGGTTTAAGAGCCAACAGCCCCTGTGCTTTCTCCCTCATCTTCCGTAATCTGGTACCAATTATCAGTTTTTCACTTCATTGTATTTGTCAGAATAAACCAGATAAAGCTGCAGTAACAAATAAACCTCAAAATCTCAGTTAGCTTAGCCCAACAAAGCTTTATTTTTGATTCACATCACATTCTGATGCAGCTTGGATAGTCTGCTTCACCTATATACCATCCTATTATTAATACCTTGCATTGGTGTGTACATTTGTTACAATTGATGAAAGCAAATTTTTATCTTTGGATTGTACTATTAACTATAATCCAAGTTTTAACTTAGGTTTCACTGTCTACGTTGTGTAATTCCATGGATTTTATTTATGATTTGTATTCTATTAATATAAATAGAACTGAAATTTCCACTTTTAACCACATTCAAATATATAATTCAGTGTTGTTAATTATGATCACAATGTTATGCTACCATCACCGCCATCCACTACCAAAACTTTTGTGTAGTCCCAAAGAGACTGTACGTTTTAAGCCTTAACTCCCTACTCTCTACCTCTACAACATCCTCTGGTAACCCATATTCTAGATTGTGATTCTGTGAATTTGCTTATTCCAATTATTCCCTATCAGTGAAATCATACAATATTTGTCCTTTTGTGTCTGCCTTATGTCACTTAATATAATGTCCTCAAGGCTCATCCGTGTTGTCTCATGCATCAAGACTTCATACCTTCTTAGAGTATATACAATTCCATTGTATATATATATACACCACATTTTGCTTATCCATCATTTAATGGACACTTGGGTTGCTTCCATCTTTTGGAAATTGTGAATAATGCCACAATGAACACCAATATGCAAATAGCTATTCAAGTCCCTGCTTTCAATTCTTTTGGATATATACCTAGAAATGGGATTGTTGGTTTATATAGTAATTCCATACCTAACTTTCTGAGAAACTGCCAAGCTGACTTCCACAGCAGTTGCACCATTTTACATTCCCACCAGCAATGAATGAGTGTCTCTATTTTTCCACATCTTCTCCAACACTTGTAGTGTTCTGGGTTATTTTAATAGTATCCTTTCTAGTTGGTATGAAATGGTATCTCATTGTAGTTATGATTTGCATTTCCCTAATGGCGAAGGATACTGAACCTCTTTTTCCATCATTTTTAGCCATTTTTATATTCAAGTATTTTGTCAACTTTTAAAGTGGTTGTTTTTCTTCTTGGGGTTGAGTTTAAGGACCTCTTTTTATATTATGGGTATTAAATATTTTCAAATATTTTCTCCCATTGGGTAGCTTGCAATTTTATCTTCATGATAAAGTTCTTTTAGGCACAAAAATTGCTAATTTTCATGAGCTCCCATTTATCTATTTTTTCCCTTTGTTGCTGTGCTTTCAGTGTAAAGTCTAAGAAACCATTGATTAACACAAGATCTTGAAGATACTTCCTTACATTTTCTTCTAGAAATTTTATAGTTCTGGCTCTTGTATTTAGGTCCTTGATCTGCTGTGAGTGTATTTTTGTATATGGTGTGAGTTAGGGGTTCTCTTTCATTCTTTTACAAATGTAGATCCAATTTTCCCAGCACCACTATTTAAAGAAGCTATTATTTCCAGTTAAGTGGTCTTTACCCACTTGTCAAAATCAATTGGCAATAAATGTGAGCATTGATTTCTCAACTTTCAGTTCTATTCTGTTGGTCTACATGTCTGTCTTTGTGCCTTATGCCTTATTTTGCTTACTGTGGCTCTGTGATTTTTGAAAGAAAGTCTCACTGGATATATAATTCTTGCTTGGCAATTGTCTTCTTTCAGCACTTTTAGTGTTTCAGCCCACTGCCTTTTGCTCCCATGGTTTCTGATGAGAAATCCGCACTTAATCTCATTGGGACTCCCTTGTATATGATGCATTGCTGTTCTCTTGCGGTTTTCAGCACTCTTTCCTTGCCCTTTCCATTCAACAATTTGTTCATTATGTGACAGGGCAGGTTTTTCTTCCAGTTTATCCTGTTTTGTGTTCTCTAGACTTCTTGGATGTGCATATTCACATCTTTTGTTGTGTTCAGGAAGTTTTCTGTCATTATTTCCTTGAATATTCCTTCTGCCAATTCTCTTTGTCATCTCCTTCTAAGACTTGTGTAATGCATTTATTGGTGTGCTTGATGGTACCAGGGGCCAGAGATGGAATCTGGGACCTCATATGTGGGAAGCTGGCTCAACCACTGACAATTGGTTTTACACTTTGTTTTGCTTGTTTGTTTTTGTCTTTTCAGGAGGCACCAGGAACCAAACCCTGGGCCTCCCATGTGGGAGACAGCCACATCCACTCCCATAAATGATTTTTTAAGACTTAGCCCTGGGCATTAATTACCTCACCCACATGCCCATGGCCAAAACACAGTGTCATAGGCTGACTGACTATAATTGATAGGAAAGCTGGGCAGGAAGGGAGAAATACATGCCGAGCCCATACTGTTGTATCTGCCTTTATTCTAGTGTGAATTTTAGTCTGAGTATTAACTTACCCCCAAATCATATAAAATTAAATCTTATTTTAACTTTATAACAATTGGTATTTTCTGATAAAGGAAATTTAAACATGAGTAGCCAGGGGGAAAGACCAAAGGGGTTAGGGAATTTTTCAGCCCTCCTCCCCGTTCAAAAAAATCATATAGGTTGTCCTTTTTTCTACCAATGCATAATGGCAAACTTCCTGATGATATTTATATTTTTAAAAACATATCATACTTGCTACTGATTCATCAAAAGCAGCTCCGCAGTTGCCTTTGATTCTAGAGAGCTTAGGTAGCAAAAGAACGTTTGTGGGCCAGGTGGACTGTGGAGCCCCGCTGCGAGCGTTCAAGAGGCCAATGGAAACGGAGCGTCCCCATTTGGGGCACTTCCCCCAAGATGATTTCTGCTGCTGTAAAACAAGTGCTTTAATAGCCAGGGAGATGAGCCCCATTCTTCAGAGAATTTTAGTGTGAGAAATAATCTTAAAAAATGAGGCCCGCGTATTTTTTTAATGCTACAAAGAGAATGCTTAAAACAATATAACATTAAGGGGAAGAAAAAGCATGATACAAATTGAATATACAGTCTAATTTCACTCTGCCCAACAGTATCCACAAAAAAAAGCAGAATGTAACCAAATACT
Organism: Dasypus novemcinctus; assembly: GCF_030445035.2. Taxonomy (NCBI): domain Eukaryota; kingdom Metazoa; phylum Chordata; class Mammalia; order Cingulata; family Dasypodidae; genus Dasypus; species Dasypus novemcinctus. The sequence continues at coordinate 36,565,688 of NC_080699.1, read as the reverse complement.
AACTGTGGTGTTCTCTGAGTGTTGAAATAATGAGTGTTTTTTAATTATCTCATTTATACTTTTATGTATTTTCCAAGCTTTTTGGATAATGCTCGGAGCTTTTCTAATCTGAAAAGGAATGCTAAAAAGCAATTTAGAAATACATGTATCCAATCCAGCTCACCTCCACATTGTAGAGATGAGGTAACAGATGCCCAGGAAGATTAACTTATTTGTTCAACATCACAAGGATATTAAATTGAAAGGTCAGGAACCAAGGTCCTAACACAGAGCTTGTTCTTCTACCTGCTTCTCTCCTCCAAGACTGCTTGTTACAGAGACTAGAAAAAGCCCTGGGGAAAACACCAGCCTCCCTCAGACCCACTCCACGCACATTTCCACACCCACCCTCTCCACCTTGATGTGGTATTCCCAGAATGAAAAAGGATTCCAGTTCCCAGATCCTCCCTAAGTCTTGGCCCAGAGGCCTGGGAGCTCCCTGTAGACAGAGGCAGTGGCTTATTGGTCCTTGGGTGTAACCAGAGAAGAGAAAGGAGCTTTTAACTAGCATCCCTGATAGGCCAAGCATGGGGCTGCTGCTTTGTAATTCACAAACCCCCATCAGTGTGACTGGGAAAAGGAAGATGGAGAGAGGAACATCTGAACTCATAAACTAAGCCATAGAGATGTTTCCGCCCCATTTTATAGATGACAAGTCACATGCCCACTCGTGGCCACCACTGGCAGAGCTAGCATCCAGCCTCAGCCCGGCTTTCCAACCCCACGGCCCCGGCCCCCCCAACACACATGCACCAGGCGCTAAGCCCCCCTGCTGGACCAGGGTTCTGATGTGTATGAAAAAGCTCAATATGTATTTTTTGAATGAATGTAGATTCCACAATTCTGTCCTCTTCCTGAGATTTGAGCGGGCTCCCAAACCCACCCTCGAGACACCTGTCAGCCCAGCACAGGTGGCCAGCCCAGATTCCCAACCTGCTGGATGTGCTGCCAGATGTGGGCATCTGGTCACCTCTGGAAACCCGTTCACCTTTGCGCAGGACATACGCCAAGCCCGGCACCCTGTCAGGAGGCTGCTCAGGGAAGATATATACTGATGAGAAATCTCAGCCCCCAAATTCATTTTTCAAAGAAGCCAAGCAAATCTGGTGATTTATTCTCTGTCATTCTGATCCCAGCATATGTTCCACATCAGGTAAGTGAGATAGAAGGGATGGTTCAGCAAACATTAAGTTAAAAAGAAACCCTGTCAGGCTTCCCCGTGAATAGCCAGTTTTTATTTAAAGCCATAAAGTAATTAATTACATGGAGTAAAAAGCGGAGGCTATCTCCTGCACAGCACTTCCCGGTGTCTGCCGCAGAAGATGCTGTTCTCACAGGATCGCAGTGCACACACCCACGCTCGCTCGGCTTTCCGCTGCTCCTTGGTTTGCTTACCTCTTGTCTCCCCGTTCTCCTTTCGTTGACTCTGAATCCTCCCTGCTTAGCTCTGTCTGTGCTTCTCCTGATGCCTCTCTATCTCTCCGCTTGTGCTGTCTCCCCTGTTGCTGAGCTCTGAGCCTCAGGCCCCCCTTCTGCCTGTAACAGGGAACTCCTCTCCTACCAGGTCACCAAACCAGGTTCAGCTGAGCCAGCCCCTCCAGCCACTCCATTTTCTCTAGGCCTGTTGGCTGACCTAGAGATTTTCCTCTCCATTCCCCACCAGTTCTGTGTTTCCTGAAGCTACAGATGGTGGCGAAAGCACGTTGGTTCCACCATGGATTCAGCATTGTCCTGAAAGGGGAGTTTTATGGTGGGCCCTTCATTCATGAAACCTGGAGCACAACAGAAATAAGAGAAGACTCTGTGATGACTCCAGCCTGCTTGCCTGCAGCCTTCCGCTGTAGTGGCTGCTGTAGATGAATGGAGGGAGGGAGGAAAGGAGAGAGAGAGGGGGGAGAGGGATGGAAGGAAGGAGGGGATTATCTTTTCATTCATTCAAGAAGCATTTATTATGCATCTTCTGTATGCTAAACTCGGTGCCAAATGCTGAGAATATGGACACATGTAAAACATGGTCCTGATTCTAAACAGTCTAGTTCAGGAGATACACATGAAAACAGTAATTACCATAGAAGGGGAGACATGTTATATGAGTGAGAGAGTAGGATTCTCTGGGAACCAGAAGGAGAGGATAGCTTTGCTGGCATGGAGTAGGTAGAAAAGGGTGTTAACATAGATCCCCCAGCAGTTCTCTAGACAAACAAGGAAAGGAAAGGAAACCAAGATGCTTGGGGGAGCAAGAATGATCATGGCCCAAGTCAGAGAGGAAGGGAGCGTTGGATGCTCTTGAGTCCCATCCATACAGCAGGTGGACCACGGGCAAGTGGGGGAGATCCCTGGGAGCTGAAGTTGCCGGGGCCAGGGGTGGATCGTGGAGCCCAGTAAGCCTTGATACGGAGTCTAGGTATTAGCATGTGGATAATGGGGAGCAACTGAAGACTTTCAAGCAAGGGTGTTACATGGTCCATTTTGCCTTTTTGATCAAGCCTTCTGGCAGCTAGAGAGGTGGCCTTATAAGTTGCCAAGGCAAGAGGCAGGATAAAGCCATCCAGATAAGATCAGGGCTATGGCCACAGCAACAATTATGGGCCTGGATGGCAGGAACATTTGCTGAGTACCTGCTGTATACTAGGCATGGCACCTGTGCTTTGCATGTATGACCTCATGGGTCTAGTCCCAAGCAGGTAAACAAAGAAATAGCTCCTTCTAGCAAAACTGAGTGCACACATCTGGCAGGCTATAAATTAATAAGAATGGCAGCTCTTCCATGCTGAAATGATAGATATGGATCCTTGAATGGAATTGAAATAGCTTATCTTGGTATTTCCATGCACCCTACATCACAACTTTTGTACAAAAAGAACTGACGTGACCCTCCCCATGCACCACTGGCAAGGGTGTCAGGACAACCTTTCTGGAAAGCAGTGTAAACCTACTTTTCAAAAACTGTAAAATATGCTCTCTTTTTTTGTTGTTGCTGCAATCCCTACTCTAGAAATTCAAACTAAGGAAAAATTAGGGATGTGAGCAAAGATTTTGTGAAAGGGCATTTATTGCAGCTTTGTTGTGATGGTAAAAATGTCAAAGTAATACAATGTCCAACAATTGAGGACTGGCTTAACATGGGATGGAGCCACCGTATCATAGAATGGTTTGCAGCCATTAAATGCTATGGTGGAGAAGCATATTTATGAATATGGAAAGATGTTCACACTGATTTAGTCCCTTTGCAAAGATACGGTCTAAATCAAACTGGGTGACTGGTATGCAAAAACAATTTCAAGACAGATAATCTGGCCTCCCCTTGCACTTGTTCCCAATATATTTTTTAAGTGAAGAAGCAGGATATTGAACAATATGTATACTATGATCCCACTTTAATTAAAAAGAAAAATATGTGTGTGTGAATCTCATGAATATACAGCCCTCAAAAGGGCAGCAGGCTATCCACTGAAATGTTAAATGTATTTGTCACAGGGTGGAGATTACGGGGAGTACATAATTTTTATTTTATTCTTTTAGATTGTCTGTAGTATTTTTCATTTTTTTCCACAAGGAGCATGTATTTCTTATGTATTAAAAATGGAGAATGAGAAAAGCCCATCAGAGTCCTTGTAACTGTGCAATGAGTTGGTCCATGCCATCTGGTTGCTTCATTCATTCAACCGTCATCCTTTACGAGTCCACTATTCCCAGGGATACAAGGACAATTTGAACATGGTCCCTGCCCTAGAGGAACTTGCAGTCTAACAGGAAGACTCATCTGTAATAAAGACTTATCATTTACTATGGTGGGTAAATCAGTGATGGACATGTGTAAATGGCTTTCTGGCTTCCCAGAGGAGTCTGCATTGCATCCTGTAGGGAATAATGAGCGCCTCGCTCTGGACTGCCGCAGTTCTGCCAGCCAGCCCTCCCATGGGCCACTCTGTTCTTGTCTTGTCTAAGAAAGTGGTGGGGAAAGAGGCAGCCTGGGAAAGTGGGACGAGCACTGTGATGGAAGTCAGCTCTAGTCTGGCTCTTCCGCTAACCCAAGAAGCCGTTGTTGTAGATGGAGCAGACCTTCGTAGTTTGATGTACAAAACCCCTCTCTCTCTGGCTCCGGTCTCCATTGAGCCACGCCTCCCACTGTTGCTGTCAGCAGCTCCACACTCCTGCTTTACCCCTGAACTAGACCTTAAGCCCCTCCTACTGCTTGATGCCTCTGTAGGTGTCATTCCATTACCTCTAGGGCAGGGTTTCTCCACCTTGGCATGAGCAAATTGAGGCTGGGTGACTCGGGGAGGAGGGGCTGTGCTGTGCACTGGAGGCTGTTTGGCACCCTCCCTGGGCTCTACCCCTAGAGGTCATTAGCACCTCCCAGTCCTGACCATCACACGTGGCTCCAGATCCTACCCGATGTGCCCCCGGGGGGACAGAACCACCCCAGACTGAGAATCACTGGCATCACCCGCCGTGGAATCTTGGAAAGGTCACTGAGCATCTCTGGGCCTGATTCCTCAATCAGACAGTTAGGAAGTAGGGACAGATGTGAGCAGCACTCTGCTGGGTGTTCAAGGGGTGCTCTGGAGGTACCAGAAAACGGAAGATCCTGCTCCTGCTCCTGCTCCCTCAAGGTGCTGGGGAAACAAAGCACGTATGTGACAAACGCACATCGGCAAGCGCTGCTGCGCCACGCGGAAGCAGAGCCCAGTTCCAGGGCATCGGGCATTCCAACAGCCACGGTCCAGCTGGTCACGCGGCCGTAAGGCCCTCCGGACAGGAGAGCGTGTCTCTCCTGACATTTTGGGGTTGAGGACAGCCCGCAGATGGCAGCACTGACATTTCTCAAGAAGCCGCACAGGGCATCTGAGGCTGCTGACTCCAACTCCCCCTGCCCTGGCGGAAGCCTGCCACAGTCACTGCAGCCCTGGACATCAGCCGGGCACTGCGGGCCAAGCCAGAGCCCACACACCGGGCCTTCTGATCATACTTCCGATGGGCGAGGACGGGAGGGAGACGGTTCTGCTCTAAGCAATTTCCCCAGTCCTCTTGGGATCACCAGGAGGTTTTAGCAGTTGATGTCTGTGACCCCAAAGTCCCTGGTTGACCCCAGAGACTCCTTCGACCAAAGTTACTCCCCACATTTTCCAAGACACCCTGCATTGGCTCCCTGGAGGTACCTGCTCCTTCTCAAGGGGACTGGTTAGCCCCAGTATTTGCTTTTCTGCCAGCAAAACCAAAAGCAGACCGAGTCTCGCCGGCCCTACTCGGCAACACGATGTTTCTGCTCGAATCTGCGTTTACGGCACGACAAGGCACGTTTGGGGACTTGACGGCATGTGCTCTCACTTCCACCTGGCGCAGAGGTGTAGCCCTCTCGACTCCACCATCGACTCTACCCCGGGGCCGCAGGTTCCTGGGTCCAGACCCAGTCCAGGCCCTGGCTCTCGGGAGGGGCCGATGCCCCCTCAGCCCCTGCCACCCCACCACCCCCAAGTCCTGAGAGCCGGGGGTCCTGAGGCAGCCTCTTCAGGCATAAAGGACAGGGACACGCAGGGTGCGGTGGGAAGGAGCCCCCTGCTCGATCCGGCAGGTGGGGCTCCGCCCAGCTCGGCTCCCCGAAGGCAGGTCCCTCTGCTGTGGAATGCAACCGTCGCCCGTCCACCTCCGAGACCGGTGTGTGGCTTAGAAATGAAAATTAACAGTCACAAGCATAAAGTATGTCCCAGCACCTGGTTCACTGAAGGTGTTCTTGGGTTGGGAATTATTTCCTGAGGACCTACTATGTGCGGGGAACTCTAACAGGGTCTGAGGACAGGGGGAGACAGACACAGCCACAGCCATCGGAGGAGGAACGGGGGGAGGAGGGGACCCCCTGAGCAGGGAGTTACCAGCCTGTGCCCCCCACACAAAATTTACTTCCCCACAAGCCTCCATGCTGGGCGGGAAGATATGTAACTCGGTGCTTAACTCAGTGGGACTGGGGAGAATTCCATTTTGCTGTCGGGAACCAAGTTCCAACACATCTATCTGAATTTTTTAAATCGATCTGCTCCTTAAGTGAGCGCGTCTGGCGCGGGGCTCCTTCTGCTGGCCTCCCGGGGCGTGCTTATTCTTCGGCAGAACAACTGGGAGGTGCAATGCAGGGATTTCTAAGGCTGGGGAGGTGTTCGGGGACCTGGGGTGGTGGGGGAGTGTTTGTTGCTTGCCCCACAGGCTGAGGATAATGACCTTGGGAAACTGTTTATTTACTGAGCTCAGTCACCTTCAGGAGTTCCAGGGTACAGCAGGGCTGGGTGGGTCCCGGCGGGGGGAGGCAGAGGGGTGGAGAGGCTTCCAGGTAGTGTCCCCGGCCGTTACCCGTTACGGAGCTGCCAGGGGGCGGGAACAGCCGGTTTAGGAGGCAGATCCCGCTGGTTGGGAAGCTGAGCGAGCAGCCCAGAGAGCCCTGCCCTGGAGAAACCAGCCAGCCCCAGGGCTCAGGGTCCCAAGGAGGGTTTTTCTAACTGGGGCCCTGTTCTGTCTCCCCTCCCCGGGATGCACTGGTCATGAAAACGCAGTGTTGAAGTAGAGGAGCTTGCAGCTGCGATCTCCCACCCCCGCCACCAGCTCGCCGCGCACACGCAGGGCGCCACAGTTCCCCAAGCACAGGCCCCTAAAGCAACACGGTCCCTCCGTCTGCATATCCTAGGGCAGAGCCATCCTGAAGGCCAAGGAGACCCCCCGTCTGGCGCCCCCGGGGGCCCACCCGCTCGGGCTCTGAGCATGACGCGCATGGCCTCCTGCCCCTTCCTGCAGACGAGGGTTCCTGCTCAGGGCCCAGGCAGCTCTGAGATTTTAGGGCCCTTGCTCCCAACTCCTAGCTCTGTTTCCTCCTCCCTCTTCCTTTATTTAAATAATAAAAGCGTTAGTCTCTACGTTTTCACGTTGCTGTTGACAGGAGGATCTAATGCTAGAACCTAGACCCGAGCACCCCCAGGTGCCAGCCGCGAGGAAGGTGTTTGGACAAGTGCCTGCCCCTCCCTTCCTCCCTCCTCCTGGCTCTGGTGCTCCCTCCGCTTCACCCCAGGACCCCCATCACCCCTACTTCCCATCAGAGGCCCCACCGTCTTCCCTGTCCCCGTTCCCATTTGCCAGGGTGCTCGGTGCAGGGGGTGCAGAGAGGGTAGCCTCTTTGTGTCCCTCGGGTGTGCCCTCCCGAGCTTTGGAGGTTCCCGGAAGTACCCACATAATTCAGAGTCACAGAACACTTCCCCATCATCAGGCGTGCACCAAACAGTCACTACCTGCCAGGTCCAGAAGTGGAGGCCAGACAACGAAGATGAATCAGACCTGTGGGCCCGGCTTCCGCAGAGCCCGCGGGAGCACACACGCACTCAGGGCACATTCGCCCACGTTCCACAGACACCGCACAGCCATCCCTGCTCCCGCACTCGTCCATTCACACGCGCACACAGGCTCAGGTGCACCCACACGGCTCACACCCTACACACATTCGCCACGACTCGCACGGATGCACACACCCACGTGCTCCTGTCCGCACGCACACCTTTCACAGGCCTGTGGGAGGGGCAGCGGCTAGCGCCCTCGCCGGAAAGGAGAAGCGCGCCCTGTTTCCGTCATGTCCGGCTCTCCGGTATCCCTCACCCCCTAGCTTTACCCCTTAGACCTCGTCGGGCCGAGAAAAGCGAGAGCTGCCACTGCAGGGCTCTGGTAAAGGGAGGCAGCGCAGCCCTAGTCTTTGGGGACTTTTTAGAGAACCAGGATCCCCTTGGCCGTTTTCCCAAGATTAACGATGCCACCAAATGTTGGCACAGCGTCAGCTCCCCACCTCTTGCTAACTTCAGATGACAAAACATCACCTGTTCTCACGTCTCCAGGCTCCTGGGGCTCACCTAAGAAGCTTGTCAACCAAGCAGCAACCCAGCCCCATCTGTAAAAAAGCAGATATTTTTGGTTTGGGGTCGGGGGTGGAGGCAAGAGCCCTAAAATCTAAGCAGCAGGGAAAAGAGTTACTTGGGTCCTGAGAGGGCACCCCTCCTTCCCCTCCCGTGCTGGAGGTGGCAGAGACTCTGTTCCAGGAAGCTGCACGCTTTAGGGGTCTCCCAGGTGGCTTTTATTGCGGGTGGTACGCGGGTAACACCTTGAGAAACACCGACGGGGCCAGTTTCCAAACCACACCTTCCAGCACTGCCCCGAAGGGGTCCAGGGTGTGGGGGTCCGTGCAAAGGCACCGTTTGAAAAACACCAGTTAGCGCTTGCCTCCCAGCTCTGTTCTCCCCACTCCAAGTCCACTCTGCTCGCCTGCCCCTCCCGCCCCTGAGCCACATTGGCTGGCTCAGGGAAGACGCTGCCCTTGAAGCCCCCACAGTAACATAGCTGTCCAAGGCGGGTTGGAAGAGGGGATGCCCACTTCCTCCTCCCACAGCTCTTCCTCAGAGTGACAACCCATCCTCCCCGACCGGGGGAAGCTGCTCAGCGTGGCATTTCACCTGCCCGCCTGCTGCTCGCCATTCCCTACCCCAGGGACGCTTTCGCAGTTTGAGGATCTGGTCTTGCCAAATTTGACCAGGAAGAAACTGGCATCCTTCCTGAACCACCCCCCGCACCCCAGATCTTACCATTTTTCACCCTCGTGTTGCATCTTTCCTACGCTCTAACGTCAAAACCATCCAAACCCGCTCTGGTAGGTTTAAGAGTCTGGGATAGATGATAGCTGACCACGAAAGAGGACCTGTGCTGGTCCATCTGCCCACAGAACTGCCTGGGGCCTCCAAGCTCTCGGGGCAGGTAGAGAAATGGCAGGTCCCGTGAGTACCACTGCCCCTCCACCTTAGACAGGAAGCAGGGGGCGAGGGAGGGGTTTAGGGAGACAGGAGGTCACGAAGACGCAGGTGTAGCTAAGGCAAGAGGATACCTCCTCTACTGATGGAGACTCAGCTTGCCAACAAAGGAGCTGCAGAGCTGGGCCTCGGGTAGCTTCCTGCAGGACACAAGCCACATCTACCTGGATTCACCAGCACCAAAGCCTCTGCGTCATGTGAAAAAGCTTTTTGATAAAGATGCACGTTGACCATCAGATGATCAGGTATAGTTGTGTCTCATTAGACACATCCGCGCCAGAGGAAGCCAGTCATTCAATCACCAAATAATTGTTAGCTTCCCACAGGTAGCCAAGAGTTCAGAAGACAAAAGTGTCTCCTAGACCTGGTAAAGCGTACAGGATCCAGGAAAAGAGGCAAACAAATACTTAGGCGAGTGGATAAGTAATAACAGTTTTAAATACTATGAGGGAGAAGAGCAGAGAATATTGGATAGTGGAAAAGAGTTTGGGCTCTGGAATCAGGAACTTCTAGGTTCAGTTCTCATTTCTGCTACCTATTAACGAAGTGCCTCAGGCGAGTCATTTAACCTCCCCAAATCTCAGTTTCCTCATCTGTTTGTTTGTTTTTTAAATAAGATGAGGGGTTAGAGCTCCCTCCCTTGGACTAGTGTTTCAGCATAGAATGAGATCACAAGCCTTTTGTTAATAAACGGGACTTCCTCTTTCTGTCCCTGCATTCTCAAAGGATGCTGATGGATTTTCAAGTTCCTTTCCTGCCCTGGGACAGAGTGTGGAGCAGAGGAAAGGGCTTCAGAAAGAAGCCAAAGCAAATCTTCCTCAAATGCCATTTCTGCAGAGGAGGTCCAGGGGTCACAGACGGAAAGTTGGCGGAACATCCGCCGTCCAGCTTGACCGGGTGGGAATAGCTGATCACTCAAAACCTGTGCCTAACAGCCCGTCCCAGTAATTACTTGCAACAAGAAGCCATGATGTGTTTCGCCTTCCGTTTTATAACCATCAAGGCATTTTTTTAAAGATTCTGTTAATTGCCATTTGCAGACGATTATTATCTATTCAGAATCCCCTGGTGCAAATGAATCACACAGTACATCGTGTCTGAGTGCTCGCAACCCACTCACCGACCCCAAGTGCTTTCTGTGATGGTTATGACAGGAAGAGAGATGACTGAGAGTAGGGGAGAGGCAACCGTCCCGGGAGCCAGCTGGAAGGCTCTTCCGGGTGTCTGCAGGGCAGAGGGGGAAATCAATTTTTGATCACCCTGGGGTATATTTAAGGCAAGAGAAGAGAAAGGAAGTCTGTGGGTGGATCCTGCTTGCAAATGGGGAAGCAAGAGGAGGTGGGCGCTGGCAGGCAGGAAGCAGAGAGCTTCAGCATGCTCCCACCCCACGCAGGTTCAGTCAGACTCTTGAAGGCTTGGGATTTAGGAAGGTAGAAGGCTGGACACACCTACCCAAGGTCCAACCAGGGTTTTGAATGGGACCTACAAATCCTCTCATAGAAGGAGCTGTGGAACAATATGTAGGACAGTGGATGTGGCTCAAATGGTAAGACCTCTAGCTACCATACGGGAGGACCCGGGTTCGATCCCTGGGACCTCCTAGTGAAAAAGAAAGAAGAAAAAGTCTGCCTGCGCAGCGAGCCAGTGCCCGCGTGGTAAGTGAGTGCCCACGCAGGTGAGTCGCACAGCAAGATGATGATGCAACAAAAGAGAGATGAAGGGGAGAGTCACAGTGAAGCGCAGCAGAGACCAGGAACTGAGGTGGGGCAATCAGCAGGGAACCTCTCTCCACATCAGAGATCCCCAGGGTCAAATCCCTCTGAATCCTAGAGGAGAAAGACAAGAAGAGAAGACAAAAAAGAAAAACAGATACAGAAGATAACACAACGAATGGACACAGACAGTAAAACACAGCAGGGCAGGGGTGGGGGAGAGGAAAAAAATAAACAAATCTTTTAAAAATATATATGGGGAAGCGGACTTGGCCCAGCGGTTAGGGCATCCGTCTACCACATGGGAGGTCTGCGGTTCAAACCCCGGGCCTCCTTGACCCGTGTGGAGCTGGCCCATGTGCAGTGCTGATGCGCGCAAGGAGTGCCCTGCCACGCAGGGGTGTCCCCTGCGTAGGGGAGCCCCATGTGCAAAGAGTGCGCCCCATAAGGAGAGCCACCCAGCATGAAAGAAAGTGCGGCCTGCCTAGGAATGGTGCTGCACACATGGAGAGCTGACACAACAAGATGACACAACGAAAAGAAACACAGATTCCCGAGCCGCTGACAATAACAGAAGTGGACAAAGAAGACGCAGCAAATAGACACAGCGAACAGACAACCAGAGTGGGGGGGGGGAGAAGGGGAAGGGGGAGAAATAAAAAAATTATATATATATATGTGTATATATGTAATAATCAACTGCTCACTGCAGTCTAGCTATGTGTTGATGCCAAGCCTACCCTAATAGGCATGTAGTATTACCCTGATTTTATGAATGAGGAAATAAAGGTTCAGAGAGGTTATGGTTCTAGATCATACCACTCAACAGAGCGAACAAGCAGGCCCACCTCATCTGACTCCAGAACCCCAGCTGGAAACCACTGTACTGTTTGCCTCTATTCTGAGAGCCGGAGTCCATGAGTTCACCAAGAACAAGGCTCTACCTCTGTATCTTCCAAGGGCCAAGCAAATGCAGGCTAGGAAGGAGACATCTAATTAAAAGTTGATAAATGAAGGAAGGTAGGATGGAATGAACTAGGGGATTGAAAAGTCTGCCCATGCATTTTGATGGTAACTAGAAATACGCAAAATGCATAAAGATCGCATGCAAATCAACATCTATCATTTGCCCTGAACTGCCTGTTTTCTTGTACACTGGAGAAAGGAAGGGTCACATGATTTCCACTGAGGGTGGGCTCCCTTTCTTGATGGCAGTATCTTTCCAATCATGTCTCGTGTTCACTTGAGCAGATATTGCAGGATTTGAGAGACTCCGGCCTCTCTTTATCATCTATCAAAACTCTATCCGTCCTTCGCTGTGTGCTGCCATAGAGCCTACCCTGCCTACTGGCCCATATCAAATCTATTAAGCCCCTACCATGTTGCAGGCCCTCCGCTAGGGGAGACAGGTGTAAACAGATAAAGGCAACCTATTGAGAGCATGCTGTGTTGGAGGAAAAGGAGTGATTGGCAGGGCTCGGACCTGCTGGGAGGTCAGGGATTCTTCACAGAGGAAGAGATGCTTGAGGCAGATCTCAAAACCTGGGTAAGAGTTTGATAGGTCAACAAAATGAGGAAAGCACAACCCAGGGAATAACCTTTGCAGAGGCAGGAAAATACAGGAAGTAACCATTTAAAACAATTTTGCAACATGAGCAGATACGGTTACTTCTCTGCTTAAGACATTCCCTGAAATGTCTTGCCATGGCTTGTGGGCTCTTCCACCTTCTGCTCTGACATCATCCCACGCTGTGCTCAGCCCTTGCCTGTGCTCTTGCTTCAGCCACAGCAGCCTAGGACTCCAAGCTCCATCCCAGCTCGGGAATGCTTCCTTTGCACTCACCGTCCCATCTGCCTGGCACTCTCTCTCCTTGGTTCCACCCCCACTGTACCCCTGTTGGTCTGAGCTGAAATGTCACATCCTCCAAGAGCCCACCCTGACCACCTCAAATTAAGTAGTCCCCCAACCCTACCTCTGGGCACTCGCTAGCTCATTACACTGTTTTCCTTTCTCTTTTGCACCTCCCACTATGGGAATCTATCTTGATATTTATTTCTTTATCTTGTCTATCTCTTCTTACACATACTAAACCGTAAGTTCATGAGTTCCTCAGCCTGCCCGACTAAACCGCTTGCCTTCCCAGGGCTTTCTCAGGGTCAGCACTTTGGAAGCGCTCAGTATTTGTGTAATGGGTGGAGGGATGGGTGGAAGGAAGAATAAATGAATGAATGGTATTTGCTGGAAAAGGCTACTATGAGGAACTGTAATGTTTTGAGGATAGAGAGATGTTCAGGGACCAGGTACTTCAGGGCTTTGTATATCATGAGGTTTGTTGGAACTTCATCCTGTAGTTAATGGGGACACTAGAGATATCATTCTCATCAATTTATCACTGACTTACTCATGCCTTGCATTGGCTTCTCACAGTTTTTGTGCCTGGACTTTATCTTGCCAGCCACATAGCATCACCTAACATTTGCAGAGAATTCTGTGTTGTCTTTCAACAGCCATCATTTCCTTGCATCCTTGTGGGCAGGTTTCTCGTAAACTTCTCTAATAAAGATTATTCATATAGTAGGTTTTTAATAAATGTCTGTTATTGACTGAATGTCTGAGGTGGTCCTGTAAAGAGGTAAAAGAAGGCAACTAATGTTTATCTGGCATGATGCTCTGGGCACTGGGCTAAGGGCCTCCCAGACCCAGTCCCAACAGCTGCCTGGTCCTGATTGGTATCTCCATTCATGAGCAAGCTGGGCCTTAGAGAAGGGGAGCAGCCTGCCCAAGGCCACTGCTGATCTGGGAGAGGTTTCACACCCAAGACTCAGGATGTTCCCTTGTTCCAGGGTCCGTTGTCTGTCCACATCCTGGCCTCAGCATTCCCTGGGAGTATCTGTCCCGGAAGCTGACTCAGTGGCCACAGCCGGGGCAAGAGCTCTGCGGGCCCCCTCGACTCTTCTGGAGCCTGCTCGCTGATGGCATGAGCCCCACTCCTTGCCCCAGGGATGCACCAGCTCCCTCATGTCCGATCTGGTAGGAAATGCCCTTGGCCTTTTCAAGACATCCTTTGGCCCTTGAGCTGGGGCCTTATGGAGAAGGCGTGGGGCGAGAAGCTGATTCTGAGACTTGCTTTCTCTCCTTGGGTCCAGGTGTGAACCCCTGGTCCCTGTCTTCCCATGTGAGCCTGAGACACCACCCGGAAAGCCCGGCCCTTCCACCGATATGCGTCACGTGTCTGTTCCTACCCTTCCCACACTCAGCAGGAGCCCTGGGGGTGTCAGCCTGCGCACCTCATGCCGAAGGCATCCTCAGCTGCGATACGGCCACCCTAGCACCCTCTGCCCTATGTGGAGCCTTAAAAGGCATGCCTAGGCCGTCTCTTGTGGTCATCCAGGGCTTGTGCTTTGTCCTTGATCCAGGCACCTTTGCCCGGGACACAGAAAGAGTGCTCTGGGACTCAGTTCGCCCATATGAGAAATGGAGCAATCATTTTCTCTCACCTCCGTGGGGGAAACTAACTACTCCAAGCAAATCGCTTTAATTATTATATTTATCATCAGCATTTTATGATCGCTGTCAGAAAGATGGTCATGAAGTTCCACAAACCAGCTGCCCACCCGCCCACCCCCCACACACCTCCAGCCCCGCGTGGAAAATTAGTTCTGCAAGTGCCTGTTGAGGTTACTGAAGCCCCAGCAGAGTGTCTGCCCGACGGGGGAGAGGATGACGCAGTGGCCCTGTCAGTCCCCACGAGGCGCAATCGTCTCCTCTGGATGGTTCCCCAAGACCCAAGCGGTTTTGCTGTCATTTTCCCTGAAAATGCGTTCGCTGAGTTAGGGATCCAGGGCTGCACCCTGGCTTTTCCTTTTAATGGAATAAAAGGAAAAGAAACAGTGCCACATCCTAGGAGGAGAAAAGAGAAAGAAAGCAAAAGAACACACGATTCCAACCCTGCCCCCTCGCTCCCCAATTTTTCTCGGCTCTATGTAGGAGTGAATGTTCTAATTCTGCAATGCTGTCATTACTGTAATGGGTTTGGCAGGCCCGTATTAGAGCACCGAGGCTGTCAGGAATGGATGACATGCTGTCTGTTACGGACTCCTACTGTTCTCAGCCAACCGAGGGCCAGGAAGACAGGGGAGGCAAGGAGGGGCGGAGGGAGAGAGGGGCGCTCGTTCGTCTAGGCACCCGAAGCGATGATCGCTTTAACCCACTCGCAACATTAGAGATGAAATGATACTAGAGACCACCCCTGGAGGACTGGCAGAAGCAATGGGTTATGGGAAATTGGAAGTAGGCAGCAAAACAAGGAGGTGACTCTACTCAGCTGAGAGCTCCTGCCAGGGTGGCCCTGCTCAGAATGCTGATAATGGAGTCTGTACAATAAAGGTGCGGTAGACAGTATAGACCACTGGGTGATGGGGGGGAGGCTGCTCCTTTACCCAGGTAGGAAATTAAACATGTATATGTAATATAGTTACATTTGCATGTATAAGTATAGGTAGAGGCTCAGGTACAGGTATAGGTGAAGGTACAGGTACAGATATAGGTGCAGATACCGTACAGGTACATGTACAGGTACAAACTCAGCTATAAATGCAGGTACAGGTACAAGTTCAAGTACAGGTACAGGTAGAGGTACAGTATGCAGACATAGGTACAGGTAGAGGTATAGGTACAGTGTACAGGCATAGGTACAGATGGAGGTATAGGTGCAGGTACAGGAGTAGACATATGCATATTTAACTAGGAAAAGAACTTGACCCAGGTGGAAGAACTGGCTACAGTCACTTTCACTTCCTCACCTTTGATCCAGGCTGCAGAAGCCAAGAGCAATGCATCCTCCCGAGGAGGGAGTTAGGCTGCCCAAGGTCGCCATGTTGCTGTGTGTTTCCTTCTAAAACTCCTGGCTTCCTTTGCCTGATCTTTGGCCACGTTAAAGTGAGGCAGTGAGGAAAATTATAGCATTGCCCTCTTCCTGGAGCCAAAGGGAAAGGGGTTTCCTATTAAAAAAAAAAGAAAGAAAGAAAAGAAAAACAATGACAGCAGAAAATAATGGTGAGGCAACAATGATCAGAACATGGTTTATTCCACAGCTAAATGCAGGAGGCCCAATCCCAAAAAGAGCGAGCGTTACGAAAACCCAGGAGAAGCGGGGAGGAAAGCCGAGGGTTCTGCAGGGTGGCTTGAACAGGTGCAGCCCTGGGGTCCCAGCTTCAGTGGAGACGCCCACCTGGTCTGCGGGGGCTCGAGGCCAGCGTCTGGGGCCCTGGCAGAGGCCGTGTGGCATCTCCAGCCTGGGGCTGGCCTAGGTGGATAAGAGAAAGAACCCAGGGCGCTCCCTCTGCGACCTTCCTGAGGGTTGGACTCTCACTGGCAGATAAACGTGAAAACCATCTTGACAAGATTCTCCTCACTGCAGCCCTGGCAGATTGTCCATCGTCACGGTCCCCATTTTTACAGATGTGGAAGCTGATGCCTGGTCAGCCAAGAGCTTGCAGAGCCCTGGAGTCCAATCAGGCTTCAGAAGACTCGAAGGTTCCAGATTCTTTTTATCACCTCTGCTCTTTGAAGAATGGAACGGGTCATGCTGGTGCCCTTGGTGCCATCTCTCAGCTGAGAGCTTTGAGGTTGTAAAAGCAGCCCAGAATCCCTCCAACAATGGCAATGCTCCCTTGCACTTGAAAAAAAGATCTGAGGTGTTGACGTCAGTGACACTTGGATGGCTCCTTGAGGAGCATTCGGGGTGTGGGACTCTGGGCCTGTGGCATGGCCTAAAGGGGAGCTGCCCTTTGGCATCCTAAAGTAGGACCAGGGAAAGGGCCATGTTTACAGGGTCCCAGAGACTGCAGCCCAAGCCCTAAGCTGCTGGATAGCGTGTTTCACTCAGGGGGGAAATAACTCATGGGACCAGCATTTGGAGCCTTCCCTGAGGAACATGTGTGCGTGTGTGCACACATAACTGAGGCTCACGGAAGGAGGGGGGCCACTGCTTTAGGGATTGAGATCTGGCTGGCTTCGGCTTCCAGAGTCCTGAGAGGAGCCTCATGAGGCAGCAAGGCAGGGGGTGGTGGGCAGCAAAGGAGGTAGGCGGGAGAAGTGGATGTGAGCGGAGATCTTCAGCAAGGCTGGAAGAGCTGCCTCTCTGGAGAGAGCAAGTCAGGGGCACATCAGCACCTCTTCATCGGACAGAAATGTGTAGCTTCCATTTCAGGCGGAACTCGGCACAGTGCGGTCATCTCCTTCTGTCTAGTAAGAGGTGGCGAGAGGCAAGGCGCAGGGCAGAACCGGTATTTGCCCAGACCAGGCACTGCCGCTGGGTCCTTTGACTAGAATGACCTGCTGTCTGGTGCCTTCTGTGAAGAAACTGAGTTATGATTTATCTTGCCCCAGGGCTTGTGTGGATGAATGGGTTAGACAGGAGAAGAGTGAGCATTTTATTCATTCTGGACTGAATCCCTTTTAAAACTCAAATGGCATGCATAATCTTCCCCTTAATTAGAGCCTCTGAAATATCACTGGGCATCTGTCTAACCCCACCGTTCCTTGCCCTCTAAAAAGAAGAAATGATAACAGAACTTTGCTTGGAGGGGTGGGGGAAGCATAAGGGAAAAAATATACAGAAAAAGGAAAAATGCAGGGGGCGAGAGAATTGGAATGTCAGCTGGAAACGAAGCAGGACGCTTGGCCAGAGCCCATTGCTTTCCGGGGGAAAAGAAATGAGAGGAGACTGTGAAACTAGAAGCCACTGAGCCCCTACGGTGTGTTGGCTGCTCGGCATAAGTTCCCTCCCCACATTTGAGGGCGTCTTTCTAGCATCACTATGTCACAAGTGAGGAGACTGAGGCTCCAAAAGGTTTGGCAAGCAGGTGAGGAGAGCAGGCTGCAGACCTGAGCTGGTTCCACCGCACCCCTGCTCACCCCCAGCCTGAGCTCACCCACTCTTGCCCCCTCACATAGGCACATTTCTTGTGTAACATATATATTACGTTGTTCTCACAGATTCCGTGGGTATGTGTTGTGTGTTTCCTCCAGAGGAAGATCCCTGTTACCTGTTTCCATTGTCACCCCCCCACACCCTCCCCTCGGCCCCTCCCCACTCACTGCTATTGGGGCCTGAACACTGACACGGCAGCCACGGGGCTGGTCATGGAACCGCCACACAGCAGCATGCTAAAGCCAGAAGAAATTCTAGAAATCCTCCAGCGGAACCCTCTCATTTGGCACCGAAGGAGAGAGCTGCTCGAGCGCACACGGCTGGGCGACGAGAGGCAGGACCCCCCCCCCCCCAGCCCTCCCCCCTCCCCTCCAGACCACGGCAGGGATGCGCCTGGGAGGCAGGCAGGACCGCCAGGCACCAGCCCCTCGCCAGCCCCCCTGGCTGTGCTCTCAAACCTGAATCCCAGGAGTCCTGAGAGTGTCACCAGAGCTGTCAGCCACAGCCAAAGGAAAACAAAGAAGCAAAGGAGAAATTCAGGGCCAAGCGTGGACTGGAGGGAGTGCTTACAAAAGGCGGTCCCCAATTCAATGGTGTTTTGCCCCAGCTCCCAGTTAGCCTTTAGCCAGGCAGGTTGACAAGAGAGTCCTCCACCAAATACTTCACAGTGAAGCTCTCCTTTTAGGGTCATGGAACAAAGACCCAACTCACCAATGTTGTAAACCAAGAACAAGTTTACTTCTCTGTCCCCAGCAGTCTGGTGGGGAAGGGGGGTGCAGTAGAGCTTGACTCCCATTTCTGGTACACAATGGTGGCTCCAGCTCCCCACTGTCATGTCTAGATTCCACTCAGTGGGAAGCACGTGCCCCTTTCTTTTAAGGGCATTGTTGCGAGGTTGTACACACTGCCCTGCTCATACCCTGCTGGCAAGGACTTGGCCACATAGCTGCAAGGGAGGCTGCTGCAAGTGCAGTACTTATTCTGGGCAATCATAGTTTCTGCTAGTATTTAGGACTTCCTCTACTAGTAGCTAAAGAAAGTAGGAGAGTGGACATTGCATTTAAGGACACTGGTAATTTTTTCTCAATGGATATGATTTCTGGTACAAATTATACATCTGCTTTGGCTACCCTACCCAGCCCAGTTCCCCAGCCCAGTGCTGCTACTGGACCAGGACATAAAGGAAAGGCACATCAGCCACGGTAAATAACCAGACCCAGGTGAAATTCAATTATGGAAAATGCAGAACCAGATATCAAAAAATTAAATTGAAAGCTGGGAGCAGCTTCCTAGGGAAGCTCCACCCAGAGATTTTCTAGGAATGAAGATAAAGCCAAGAAGAAATAGGGCAGCCCATAGCTCCGCTCCAACCCCCAGGAGCTACCTCTCTGGTCTGCCTCATGAGACAGAAACTACCCAGCAATTACACTTCTACGGGGTTGTTAGCGTTAGAGTTATTACGTGCCAAAGTAATAAGCATGTTTCCGTATTATGTGCTCTGTGAGTTGGGCACGTATTTACTTTTGAAATCTTCTTCCTCTTGCTAATCTTGACACTTCAGGGCATTTACATTGAAATATCAATAACTAAACAGGCCCTGAAAGAGAAGGGAGTAGGACTGGCGCTGAGGTTGCTTTGTTCCACCTCAGTGAGGAGCCAGGGAAACAACCTCTAGACATGACCCCGATGGTGACTTGCAGGGGAGTCCCCTACACCTCTGGTCCTGAGGAGGAGGAGGGGCTCCCAAGAGGCCAGTGCTTCGGTCCCTGCAGTGACTCCCCATCATTAGCCTATGCCTCAGCGGAGCGTCGCGGTCCAACAGCCTGATGCCCACGAGTCGTCCTTTAGGCCTTACCTGGCCCCAAGTCTCTGTCAACCCCACTTCCGCCTTGTGTCTCCATTCCTCACAGGCTTGTCAGAACTGTTATTCTAAGCTCAAGCAGATTCTCCAGAAGAAGCAGTGGGTAGAAGAAAATGGGCCACCTCCACGCCCATCCCATACAACCTCTGTGGTCCAGTAGCAAGGGATTGAGCGTCAGCCTCCTATTGCCACATACCCTGAAACTATTTTTGCTAGAGGGTGTAAATGGACAAGAGAATTAAGCCTTCCTTAACCACTCGAGACCCCGTGTGGATCACCCTCCATTAATAGTAATTTCCAAAATGTACACAGCTTTTTCCAGTTTTTAAAGCATTTCTACATTCATTGTTTCATTTAATCCTCCAAATGGTCTTTATCAATAGGTTTTATCATTCCTATTCTATTGATGAGGAAACTGAGATCAGTTTGCCCAAGATCTCAAGGCTAAGTCATAGAGCTAAGACTTGAAGCATGACCACTGGACTTCAAGTCCTAAGGCTCTAATGCATCACAGCTGCCTCCCAATTGCCGGTAGATATTGAATAGACACTAGCACTTACCATCTCCAGCTATGTGATCGTGTTTCTGTATAGTCTCTGGTTGGTATCTAATTCCTTTAACCATTGGCAATCTCCGCAAGACCAGGGAATGACCTGTCATTGCTTATTTGAATCACTCCAAAATCAAGCTCATGATTGAGCATGAAGGAGATTCTCAAAAATGAATGGAAAATTTTTGATGGTCCACAGAAATGGAATATTTGTTGATGGTCCACACAAAGCTGTAAGGGCCTGCTAGAATTAAACATCTGAAGGAACACAGTGCAGGAAGGCTAAGCATGGAAGCCTCTCACTCTTTATGAGGGCTCTCACCTCTACTCCTACCTTTGGAGCCCTATTTGAAACAAATTTGGTGATCTAGATTTCCCAGTAGGGGAACAATGCACAAAAAATAGGAGTCATGAGTTGGCAACCTCTCAAAGCTCTCGAATAGAAACCTATGGGGGATCCTCGGGCAGAGGGTAGGGAGGAATACAAAATCTCAGGATTGCTAGAACCATCCTTGGTACATATTAAATACCCAATTAATACTCGTGATTGAATGAATGGAGAACAAGGGCAGAAAGCCAATGGAGAACTGCATAGACAGAACTGTGCAAGATAAAAACCAGTTGCATGGGGGAAGCAGATGTGGCTCAATCGATTGGGCTCCCGTCTACCATATGCGAGGCCCTGGGTTCACTTCCCAGGGCCTCCTTGTGAAGGCAGGCTGGCCTGCGCCCGCAGATAGCTGACAGCCCGTGCCCGCGGAGAGCCGGCGCAGCAAGATGATGCAACAAAGGAAGACAAGCAGACACAGAAGAGCACACAGCAAATCACACAAGAGAGCAGACAGCAAGCTAGCAGCAAGGGGGGATAAATAAATAAAATAAATCTTAAAAAACAAACAGTTGCATGGGAAGTCTGAGATCTTTCTATGTAAGGAGTCCTCAGGCTGGGTTGGGGTTGGCATAAGGTGCCTGTGGATTCTAGACCTAGTGCTTAACTAGTAGTATTTCCTGCTATTTTTCTATTTTGGCCATTATTCTCTGAAAACACCTCATTCTATTTCATTCCCCATCTATTTCCTCGAGAGAATCAATGAGGATCAAATAAGTGATTCTTCACTTTGAGAGACTATATTGATAACTGTAATTTCTCAGAAATGCATTATTTCTTTATATCATCTGAATAGAAAGGCATATAAAATGTTAGCTATATTTATGTCTAAAACGTACAGGTCAGGCTTCTTGGTCAGTCTCCATGGAATCACCTTCTTGGATAATGAGCAAATGAGCTCATCCTTCTAGGAAAGTCTCTTTAAAAAACAGTCCTTCCTTCTGGCCAGCTCACAGTGGACATTGTCTACTAATGGTCTCCAAAGTTTTATCACTATTTCCCATTAGTAAAAAAAAGTTCACATACACCCAGAATATCTTCATTTCTTTACAAGGGTCAAATGACTTTCCCACTACCCATGCAAATGGGGCCAAGTGAATGGTTGTTTGGAGTCCAATGCAAAATAAAAGAATGGTAGAACTTTAGAGCCAACCCCGTGGACAACTACAACCCACTTTGGAGGCCACGGGTTTATACAAAACAGCCCCCAATGCACACCAAGTAAATATAAACAAAGAAACATTGTAAATTGTTTTCTTGGTTAGCTGCCGTTTTCCAAATCAGTGCTCAAACATCTAATTCAAAAAGGTCCCGTTCCATTTTGTGAGGGTTAAAAAAATAACAACATGCCACACTTCATAGCAGTCAAAGCTTTTTCTGCTACGGAAGCAGTTCTGAGGGAGAAATTGTCATCCAGCCCCACAGTTATGCAAATGCAACAGTTATTTTTGACATTGGTAAATAATAGTTCTGCATGCACTGGCACTGCTTTCTTACCTTAGCATGCAAGGTCTCAAGTCCTAATTTAGATGTTTGTGAGAGATTAGCATTTTGGGGCTTATGGCAGGCAATTTGAGTAGCATTTCCCAGCTACCTTCTACCCGGAAACAGTGATTAGCACCTTGTGTGGGGTGGGGAGAAAGAGATGCCTAACAAATTGCTCCTCTGATCAAGGTAAATCAAGCTGTCTGATGGGATGATTGGTTGACATGTATCTACAAGTCAGACTCTGGGTTGAACCATATTTAGATTGGAATTGCCTTTCTTCATCTGATTTCTCTTCAAGTGCTATGAAAAAACTACCCCTCCGAGTAGTATTGCTATAAATTATTTGATGCAGAATAAAAATAGAAGGAAACTATACGTGTGACACTAGTAATACAACAAACAGTACTGTTATGAGAATTGTAAAAAGACAACAAGACAGCTCAAAATAGCTCGTCGACAGAGATTCCTTTACACTGATGTTCTTAATTTCCTGGACAGATTTATAGAAATATCAGTTACTGGCTAGGCCTTCAAGAGTCTTCTGAGCCCAAACTAGGAGCCCTGTTAAATGATGTCCTATCAGGAACCCTGGTGCCTGCCTGTGGGGGGGGGCATAAGCAAATGGGCAACTTATATCTTTCCCTACCATCCATGAAATGAGACCAGCTGAATGGTTGTTTGTGGTCCAATGCAGAATAAGAGAAAGATATCATGCCCTTGGAGATCTCCTGGTCTAACTTTCCCATTTTTCAGATGAGGAAACTGAGTCTTCAGACGTTAAGACCTTTTCCTAGATCTCCTCAGCTGATTGTGAAGCCAGGCTTAATTCCAGGCCTTTGAACTTCTAACAGACTCTTTTAATCCTGCCTTTAATCTTGATTCCAATATATGATCTTTGGTAATCAGCACACAGAAACTCAGTGGACCCTACTGTCACAACGGAGAGACAAAGGTGATATAAGGAAATGTGTTATCAGGTCAAGGACTCAGGAGACATACTTTGAGATGACCCTAAAACCACAGCACTCCCTGCCCAGCATGTGGATCTTGAGCCTTTCCCTTGGGAAATTCCTTTGACTTATAACACCAGCAGGAAAAGGAAAGGAGCATGACTTTCACAAGCCCTTGAAACGCCTTCCACACCTTGCTTAAGAAATACCCAAGGTTTCTGTTTCTCCCCCAGAGGTCTGAGCGCAGGTCAATGGTACCAGGAACAGCAAATTTGTGTCATGAAACCTCTGCACTTCTGAATTGTTGGGGCTGGCTTTTTCTTTTCTTTTCTTTCCTTTTTTTCCAATTCCCTTTGTAATCATCTCAAAGCCAAGTGCTCATTTCCACCAGAACTTTAAACATTGTGCCTTTATGTAGCACAGCTTTTAATTTTCCTCCCTAACAGAAGTGATTGTTTATGTTGTAAATGCCACATTAGTCTCCATGAAATGGAGATGGAATTGATTTTCATTTCAGAGATTTCACAGCTTGCCCCAGAACTTTATGCTTGATTGCCAATGCTCAGAAATGCATGGGCTTCTGAGAGGTTCCAAAATGATGTGTGTAACATGGCATATAAAAATGTGAGAATTGGAGCAGTGTTTGTTGGAAGACAGACCCCTGTGTCTCAGGGGATGTGTTTGGCCAGACACTCCAAGAAACCATTGTCTTCAGGGCAGGTGACACCTGCAAGGAACAGCTTCAGTCCTAAGTCAGTTCACTCCTAGTACCGCCATCTCTTAACCTGCAAGAAAGCTCTGGAAGGTTTCAGTAAGCATATCCTGAGCACCTGCCCAGAGGTGCCAAGGCATTTGGGAGAAAGAGGAAGGGTGGCATACACCTTGAGAAGCTTATAAGCTAATTGAGGGGAGGAAACACAGGAGGCCACCCGTAAATTTGGCAGGGACATACTGATGAATTCCAAACTGATTCCAGAGTATACCCTGCACGAGACACAGGAAGGGGAAAGCTACACTGGCAGTGGATGGAAGTGGAATGGATGGCAGATGCCAGATTGACCCAGAGGAAAGGTTTTATTTTTGTCTCGTCTCCCTAGCTGCCCTCAGAGCTGCAGCCCCCTCCTCCTTGGGGAGCCTGTTGCATTTTAACTGCTGAAGCCAAGATGAGCAGATGGCTCCACTCTCTTCCAGGGATGTGAGATGATGATGTGCCACTGGCATTCCATGGGCTTGGACCGTGGTGCATCTGTCCTGGTCTTGGTCAGCTGTTGGCCTGATGGTGCAGAGGGCATGTCCTCCAAGGGATCCACCATGCTTGCATCTGCCTCATGCTGGAGGCCTCCTGGAAGCCCCTTCCACTTCCAGCACTCCTCCATAACTGGAGTTTTGATAAAATAGTTGACATTCGATGTAATTAAGACATTCATTATCATTCTATTCACCATTTAGTACATCTGACAGACTATTTTAAAAGGTTTACGTTTAAGTATGGGGTGAGCAGAATAACATCTCAGCAGCAATTTATGAATCAGGATGGAGCTGCCTGCTGGGTGACATTGGGGGACTTCTTTTGAGTGACAATCCTCATTGTTATCATGAACATTTCTACTTAATTATATCTAGGTCCATTCAAGTTACAAATATGTATCTAATAAGGTTAACAATATGAGCTATATTGGCCAAATGCATAATCTGTGATTAAGACAGAAATCTCCTGATATGTCCAAACCTACCACCCTAAATTATGAGAAAGGATAAAAGAAACCCAAGTCCATTGCTATGCAATTAATAAAACCTTACCTTTTGTCAAGGTAACTGGGGTTGATTTCATATTCCTGAATGGGGCCCCAAATTTTAGTGTTAGGTGATTCCAGTGGGAATGGGACCCAGTCTTTTCTCTCTCCCTCTCTCTAAAGGCTGGGTGCATGGATGAAGGTGGGGGATGAGAAGGGTGGAAAAAATGTGAAGAAGTGGCAGAGAGAAGAGTTACTTGAAGCTGGAAGGAAGGCACATTTGGACAGGTAGAGCTGGAATTAGATTGCTACCTGGGGGAAGCTCTCAGTAACAAGAGGGGGAACTTGGGGGGGCGGGGTGGAATGGCAGGTGCTTCAAGGCACTCAGGAAATCAGAAACTGTCAATATCAGACATTTTCCTTTTGCAGGCCTTTTTCTTCTTCTCCTCCATTCCCTCTCCCCCACCCCCTTTATTTTTAACTTTCTGATATGTTCCTTTTGTAAAGAGAGAAAGGGAAGGAGGTAATTTTATCAAGTCCAGTCCTCATTTTGCATCAGAGAATAGTATTGATTTTCCACCCATGACTGCTGAAAATTAGACTTTCTTCATGAAGCTGGCTTCTTTTCTTGTTGTGTTTCTTATCTTCTTAAACATGATCACCTGCCCTTCAGGATTTCATGGCTAAAAGAATGAACTTCTCCTACCCACCCCGGCCAAGGGATCAAGGTGGAACAGCTTGCAGGCTTGTGTTTGTGTTTGTAGGAGGGCAGGCAAGGAAAGGCCTTGGACTGGAATAAAAATTTTTCCCTCTGGTTACTTAGCGTCCTATCTTTGGGCCACAGGCGTATTGACTTACTACTAATTTTCTTGTCGGAATAATTCTTCCAATCAAGATTTAAAGCAAACTAGGAGGTTACTAAAGTGCTGGAGATTAGAGCCTAATGCTTTTTTTTTATTTGATTAAGATACTCTTATCTGGGTTCTTTGGGTCCAATTTAAACTAGCACAGACCTTCCTTAAAGGGCCAGGCCTGTTTGTTTCAAGCAAAGCCTTCCCTTCACATCTGCCTCTCCTGCTGTGTGTTTGCTCACCAGGAAGAAGAAATAGATTATTCCCACTGCATCAACTCTCAGGCAGCTGCTCGGTGCAATTTTCCTCAATGTCTTGCCATGGAAAAGAGACCAGTCATTTCCTAAGTGGTGATTTGAGGTGACCTGTATTTTAGGAAATTGTTGGATTCACCATCAGCTTCTCTCCTTCAACCTGTAGACCCAAAGCCTCAATAGAGAACTGTACTTTAAGGAGAGATTATTGAGAAGGAGAAGGCAATTCCAGAAGAATGCAGCACAGCTGCTTGGCACCTGTACTGTATGTACACAGACTCCCTGATGACATTGTATGATCTTTCTCATTCATCTCTTATCCTCTTTCTTTGTTTCTCAGCTAATATTGATCCCCTTCGCTAGTATCTAGTGAAGACATTATCCAGCATATGGGCTTTAAACCAAAGAGACGTTGCCCATTCCAGAATGTTCTAGAATTTTCTGTAGATGTTAAAATAGCGTGATCAAAAGAAAGCTCTCCAACTGAAACATCAAGCCTAGCTCCACTGTCTGAGTTGAAGACAGAGATAGACATGTAGAGAGCATAAGTTAGAGAGGTAGGTTCTGAGGATGCTGTTTTCAGCCCTGAACATCTTTATTTTCCACCAAGTTTTCTTTTAATCTCGCTTTCTATTAAAAGTCTTCTCAAAGCTAATGTAATAAATTTAGATCTGTAGCCAGATGCAAAACAAAACTTTTGGCAGGGAATACTCCATCAAAAGACATTGCAAATGAAATATGCTCTCCCTTGGGAATTATTCTACAGTTTAATTTAATTTGATATTTCAAATTAAATTAATTCAAATGGTTATGCAGTTTCCAGGGAAAACAGACTTCATTTATGATGTTCTGCCACCAAATTGTTTAGCAGCCATCATATATCTCACATTGTTAACGAAGAATGATGAATAGTGACAAGATAGGCTCTTCTCCTTTCCTGTCTTCAACAGAACGCATACAAACCTTCCGACAGCACGCTCCCTTACCGCGCAACATCCGTATTTATTAAAACCATTAATGTTAAGACTAATGCTATCTATAGGGCCTTCTGTCGAATCATTTCAAAGATGCATGGAGCCTCGTGCAGGGACAAGATGGGAGGCTCCCATTTTCTAGATGAGCCAGCAGATGGTGGTAGGACTTACCCAGCCTCATGCAGGGAACCCTGGAGGAGAGGCGGGAGCTCAACTCGAGAGCCCATTCTGCCCACCTGGGCTTTGTCAGGTTACGCTCGACTCAACGAGGTGCAGCGAGGAGACTGCACCCCAACCGAGTCAATGCATCAGCAGAGACCTTCTGTCTGGGGAGGTGGGAGAAAGGCTCATGTCTCCCACAGGTGTCTTTTCATTTCAAGTATCAGAGTAAAACAGCCCTTTTTTGGTTGTCCTTCATGTTTGTTGTTTTTCCTAAATCATTTAGGCTATCTAACTTGATTTCGCCAGTGTAGACATGTGGGAAGGAAGGTTGGGCCCCAGGGTGCAGAATGGAAGCTTCTGGCCCTAAGGAAAGGACCGCTCACATCTCATCCTACAAAGAGGGAGCCACAAAGCCCCTGAGAGGCAACGAGGGGTCCTTTGGCTGCTCAGAGGCTGGGTCCCTTGGACCTGAGAGGCATCCTCAGGCGTGGGAGTGAGCAGACTAACATTTACCCAGGTGCTGTGTCCTGGGCACTTGTTTTTCGCCTCTTTCCCCCTTTGTTATAGATCAGATTAATGGAGCATACACTGTTCCTCGGGTCCCTGTGCCTCTTGTCTCTAAATGGTGCCTGCAAGAAGGCAGAACCATTTGTGGAGCGCCTTCTTCTCTGCTATCGCCTTCGAATCTGCTGGCCACACGGAAACCCCAAGGCTTTTCTGCCAAAGCAAAATTCAATATTCTTACGAGAGACTCTGGAGTAACAGAGAAAGCTAGATTCACTGCAGTCAGCTGCTACTTCCTTCAAGGAAGGGTACCTGCTCTAGAGAGAGAAGAGGATTTACCTGCATCAGCATCTTCACCACTTCCACGACCACCCAGCCCAGCCGCATGACCCCCTAGAATCCACAGTGAAACACGCAAATCTTCTTATTCTTTTTCATGCTCTCACTATGTTCCCAAAAATTTGCACAGGAACAGCTTGGAGTGCCCGTGAATTTAATATTCTTTGTCCAGAGAGGTGGAATTTGCATTTCTTCTGCACAAGAACCTTATGGGGGTAAAATAGCAGTTGTTAAAACGCCAGTGATAATTTGTACAATCAGTGCCTGTAAACCGCACCCAAACTTGAAAGAGTTATGTGTTCCCTAGTTCTGTGTCAGTTTTTGGGTACAACCCCCAGTGGGCTTATTCTGCTGTAAGGATAATGCTATTAGGCAGTCATTATTATTAGCATAGTAATGATAATGTTAATTGTACAGCTACATAATTAACTCACCAGCCAGTTAGCATCTAAGATCCCTTGAACTCATAAATGCTTAACAAATCCTGACATCTTTTTCTTTTATAAATTCTTTTAGAGAAGTAGTAAGTTTACAGGAAAATCACACAGAGGATACAGGATTCCTATATACCCTACCCCCTCACACACAGTTTTTCCTATGATTAAAACTTTGTGTTGGGTAGGACCTTTGTAACAATTGATGAAGCAATATTATCGTTGTTCTATTAACGATCATCCATAGTTTATATTAGGGTTCACTGTGTTGTAGAGTCCAGTTGTTGTTTTTTAAATTTTTATTCTAGTAACATATATAACCTAAAAATTCCCCTTTAGCCACATTTAAATTTATTATTCAGAGGTGTTCATTGCAGTCACGTTTGTTGTGCTACCATCACCACCATCCATTACCAAAACTTTTCCATCTCCCTAAATAGAAATTCTGTACTAATAAAGCATGAACTCCCCATTCCTTATCCGCACCTTCTATTCTAGCTTCTGACTCTGAATTTGCTTACTCTAGTTATTGCGTATCAGTGAGCTCATACAATATTTGTCCTTTTGTGAATGGCGTATTTCAGCCCACGTGATGTCTTCACTCGTGGTTGCATGTATCGGAATTCACTCCTCTTTAAGACTGCCTGATGTTCCACTGCATGCATGCACCACATTTTGTTTATCCACTCATCTGCTGATGACACTTGGGTTGCTTCCTTTTTTTGGCAATTGTGATCAATTGTGGTAATTGCGTTAAAGCCATTTTTTCAATTCTTGGGAAAGGGATTTACAAAATCCAAAAGTGAGGAGACCCCTAAAGATAGTTTTAAAAGCCAAATACCATAGGAAATGGCTTGATTTTAGAGAATAATAAGACCTACAGTGTCTTATTATTACAGTCACTTACCATGAGCCAAGGGCCGTGTTTTAAATATGGTATTGTTTTCCATTTTCAAAATTCAATGATAGATATCTTTGTTCCTATTTTTGCTAAAGAGAAAACTGAGACACAAAGAGATGATATAAATTGGTCAATGTCCCACAGTGAGGCAGGGCTGTAATTTGAAAGCAGTCCTTTCTTACTCCTGGCTGGAATAATCTACCTACCCTTGATTTACAACGAAACATAAATTGAGGAACATGGACTTTTATCTGTATTTTTCCCCATTCATCCTCTTACACTTTACCCTTTCATTTTTTTTCCTCTTTATGCCTTTCTTCCTGTTATTCAGATAGAAACTGGCATCTAGAATTTGTTTCCACTTTCTTTTCTCTTTTTCAGTCAACAAAAGTATTCATTAAGAATCCCTTTGCAGCAGATACTGTGATAATTACTTTTTAGCCAATGGCCATCCTTACCCCTAAGAGCTAACATTCCAAAATTGTCGTGACTCTTTAACAAAGCACTGGAGGTGTGGAAAATAGCCCCTGTCTGTGACAAAGCCTCAAAAGAATCAAGTTTATTTAGCCAGCAGAAGGAACTTGAGTGGTGTTTTTACAGCAGCTTTCAAGTTCTTAACAGAGATATTGAAACCTTCCCAGCTGTTCTTCATTGCTAGCAAGAATAGAACAGAAGGAAAAGTGGATCACTCAAAGCCATAGACATTCTGATTATGCACAAGAACTTTCTGGCTGTAAGGAACTGTTAGACAACGAGATGGTTGACTAAGGCAGGTTGTCCTTGAAAACCTCTCAGAATAGGTCAGTTTGCTTCCCCGGGCATTTTCGGCATGGCTGGTCTCAGAATCTCCTGGTTCTACAGAATGCATTCAGCCACTTTGTCTACACTGTCAACAAAAAGTAGAAATATCATCAATTTCTGGTAAAGTCCATAGCATAAGTTAAATAAATGTATTAGGCCTAAATGATCTTAATTTATTTCCCTGTCCAAATCTAAATTGTAGACATGCACATGAAGAAATTAGACGAGATTATATTACGATGACGAGCTTAACTGGGTTTCAAAAGATCTATAAGTTGTTTTTCACCCCTTAGAGATAGGTGCCATGTAAATGCCAACCATCTCTAGAGTGATATCCACCCTTTATTTTATTAGCACACTCATGAAAATGGAAAGGGCATGAGCATGGCTCACTAAGGGCCTGGGTTCGAATCCCTAAGCTGCCATTTGCTAACTTGTTCAATTCCTGTGATGCACCTGAGCTGCAGCTTCCTTATCTTTAAAATGGAAACTGAGACTGATTTCCTGGAATGGGGGAGGGCAATTAACATAGACAGCATAAAATTAGCACCGGTTGGTTTCTTTCCCACTGAAAAGTTCCATAGAACCTTTTTTAAAAAATATGTTTTATTTATTTTTAAAAGATACATAGATCACACAAAATGTTACATTAAAAATATAGGAGGTTCCCATATGCCCCCCCTCTCCATAACCCCCACTTTCCCCACATCAACAACTTCTTTTCGATTCCACGAAAGGCGTGGCTGCTACATTCCCTGCCAAGTCCACGGGGCATTCTTGCATCTCTCTCAGCCACTCCTCTGCAGACTGGGTCCCTGGGTGCCAGCGTTCCTCCCTGGCTCACTCTGAAGCTTCATTGTGGGTATTTCAGAATCAAGTGTCTTTGCAGCCCGGCAGCCTTAATGGAGAAGATTTTCATGGAGAAGCCCTTTCGGGGGTCGATGTTGAAGAGGTAGCATCCTATTGGAAATAAAGGCCCTGGGCCCTGACCCCAGAGAATTTAGGCAGGTCACTTCACCGCCCTGTGCCTTGGTAGCAGCAATCACCATTCTGTGCCCACGATGTACCAGGCTCCTCTTTATTGCAATCCTTCTTTCCCATACCCACAACAAGCCCCGAGGTGCATCCCTGGCCTGGAAGCTGAGACACAGCCTTCCCCTTACAGACGAGCAAACAGAGGTCGCGTGCGAGGCCGCCTGCTGGCAGGCGTCGAAACCCACCTGTGTGACAGCCGAGCTTGCACGTGGCCCACCGTACAGCTCTGGCTGCACTTGCTCACGTGTAAAATGAGGTCGGGGTAGGATCTCCAGGGCCTTTCGTGGCTCAGAGAGCTATGAATGCCCTTCTGGGCTTCCTCCCAGCTTCCACAGCCAGCCTGCGGGGAGCGGTGAAGAAAATGACCACAACAGCCAAGCCCTCTCACTATCCTCTCCCTTAATAATTGCCTCCGCTTCCCTGTAAAGACAGTTTTGGAGGACTCTTACATTTCCTTCTTGGAAAAACAGTTGTTGCCTTTTTTTTTTTTTCCAAGGGACTCTTTAGCAAGGGGAGAATTGGAACAGAGTGTTTTGGTAATGAAATCACTTGAAAAATGATCCTGCTCCCTTTGGAGGATGCTCTTGTAACATCATTACGAGCCATCTGCTTACCTCCTCCCCTCTGGCATTGGTCTTTCTGGCTGTCCCTGGCCGATGACCCCTGGAGAAAACGGGCAAGACAGGGACGGGCCTGTCTTCCTGAGCCTGGAGGAATAGAGCAACGCCAGTCAATGCAGTTTAGCAAAACCTAAATACCAAGAATGGTATTAGGGATTAGCAGACAGGTCGTATGCAGAGAGAGCCAGAGAGCCCAGGACGTGTGTGGCTAAGAGGGATCCGGCTCGGAGGGGACAGCGTCGTGGTCTACAAATACCTCCACGGAAAGAGTCGAGCCGAAGGCAGGGGGCGCATCCCGGCCTCCAAGCTGGGATGGAGGTGCCGTAGCCCTCAGGTGGGGAGCGAGGTGGAAAAGCACCATACCGAAGCATTCAGAGCTGAGAGACACCCGCTGGGCACAGCCAGGTTCTTGGGGGGATGTGGCCCTGCCTCCCCCCCTGGGCTGGAGACCCACGGCCAGACGAGACTGAACCCTAACAGGAGTCCAGTCTAAGAGGCCCGGGAAGGCCAGATAGAGGTCAAGTACGATGGCCGGAGGGCTCCTCCCACCCACGACTCAATGAACTGCGGAGTAATTAATGACTCCGTAAATAGGCTGAGTAAATCAAAGAGCAGTTCGATTCCAGAGCTGACTCTGTGCCGTTTCACTTGTCCGTGAGACTTTTTAATCATAACCCGGGATGGCCACGTGCCCCCACTTGAATTCACATTTATTAACGCGGTCACCAGCTTCTCTCGTCCAAGGGCAGCTACTCGACCAAGGGCAGACTCTCCCTGTCCCCAGTCCCCACCCAGTCCCTGCCCGAGGCCCGACAGATCCTTTCCCCCCTCCCCACAATACCTACCTCCTCGCCGTCCCTCCCCAGCCTCCCCCCTTTCAACAATACTGATGGTTCCTGCCTAAGTACTTGAGCGAGCCGAGGCCGCCCCTCCGCAGAGCCTGTTTAGAGATGGTCTAAAACGTCTGCTGGGAATCATTCTAGCCGTAGGCAAGCACAAGAATTATTGATGAAATAACCTTTTGGGGCCTGAGTCTGGGGTTTTGCAGATGCGGTGGCAGGATGATTGTTTAAGTGGGGACTTGATCAGGCGGTGACCTAGAAAACATTTAGTTCTTTTATTGCTTTCCCGGCTTCCCGGGGCTAACGCTGTCTTCTGCCACGGAAGCCTGGGCGGCTTATTGGCAAAGGAAGTGGGCAGGGAGATGGGGAGGCTGACTGCACGTCCCGGAGGCCAGAAAGTACCCGGGTGGCATCTTGCCCCAGGATGTGAGGGCCCTGGGCCTCCTTGGAATCACTGGCGCCAGAGTGTGTATACAATAATTCAGCTCATCAGTGACTTGGGTTTTTTCCCCTTTAAAAGCTCAGCCTTATCAGATTCAAGGAGCAGCCAAATCACCAGGGTGGCAACTATGAAAGGAACAGCCCATTGACGGCACCGCAATGCTAGGTGTGGTTCAGGTGGCAGCTGAGACACTGCAGGGCAGAGAGTCGGCTGGGGGGCCAGAAGAAAGGACAGGGGGCTCTGCCCTTGGGAGTGAAGGCCCCTGATGACCACCGGACTCTGAATGGCCAGGATCGTCCTGAGTACCTTCTGCAGAAACAGTGCCACAAAGCAGAGAAGGGTCACAGGGCCGTCTCACTCGTCTCATGTGTAGCTGTTCCCTGGCCTCATTCGTTTCATTTCTTCTGAATGCCTTCCCTGGGTCGGGCACTTTGCTAGGTTTGGAAAGTCCAGAATAAATAAAAAGTCTCTATCCTCTAGGAGATGCATTCCTAGTCACCCCAGGTCCTTAGCCCCAGAGCAGAGGGATACTCAAAGCCTTCTCTGTGAGCACAGCAGCAATGTCATTCAGGAGGCTTTTGCAGCAAGGTGGCATGGGAACAGGCCTTTGAAGGATGAATAGGAGTTTTCCAGCTAAAGAAGGACAAGCCAGGCAGGAGCAATGAAATGGCATGACTTAACCAGGGAACAGCAGATGGCCCAGTATAATCAGGTTGTAGAGTGCCTGACGGGGTAGGGCATGAGCTAACAATAGCTTCCAGGCTTGCTGTCTTACTACATGCTGGCTCCTGGGCTAAGAGCCCTACTTGTCTTACATACTTTAATCCTCACAACAGTCCTCTGCAGCATAGGATGATTGTGTAACTTGCCAGGGTCACAGCTTCTCAGGGGCAGAGGAGCATCCTGAGCCATGCTTGTGCGATGAAGCCAGTTGCCCAGCTCTATGCTAAGTCAAGCTTGCTGCAAGCTGGGCTGGGAAGTGTGAAACTTTCTGAGCTAGAAGCCAGTGTCCCCGGGCAGGAAAGTACCTTAGAGGCCCCTGCTCGTTGGATAGAGAAGGAAAGTAAATTAGGTTACAGAGCTGCAAGGATTTAAGTCATTTTTTGAAGGGCCTCAGATGTCCTGTTCAGCACCCAGGGTGTGAGCTGCTCTGTGCTTCAGAATCACGCTGGAGGAAGTGAGGAGCAGAGGTGGAGATTGAAGGCAAAACGACACCGTGGTTCACAAACCACCTGCCTGGAACCCTTCCCCCAGACCTCCTGAATGAGGGTCCCTAGGAGGGGAGCTGGAGAAAGGAGGCTCGCCACAAACTGCCCAGGTGCTTCGGAAGCACGCTGGGGCTGGGGGAGCCCTGGGTTGGGAGGCAGTCACAACACTTGCAGTATTCCAGGCTAGAGAAAAGGAGGGCCTTGGGCGCAAGCCATGATAACAGAGAGAAGGAGGCAGGTCAGGAGTTTTGTAGAGATATAATTGTGGGAATGTGGTTGAGTGAGGAAGAGAGGGAGGGGTGAAAGATGACTCTGAGGCCTCCAGCTGGGGTAACTGATGAGGCCCATGCAAGTGGGTTGGGTGAAGCAGGAAGGAGTTTAGTTCTGAAGGAGCAAACCTTGAGTTTGCTCTACCTGCAGGAAGTGCCCGTGGAGGTGCCTGGCAAGTTGTTTGGAGCTCCAGTGTAGAGCTCAGGAAACAGGTCATGGCTCGAGCTACGAATTCGGGAGTCTTGATTTACTGCCGCTTCCTGCAGACTTGATCCTATCTTGCCAGGCAAAGCTCATCACTGCCTCCTCGTCTGTGCCTCCAGCACATTTTGCACAACACACATTGCATTCTTCTGTGTTTATTTGGATTATGTGCCTGCTCCTCTCCTAAAACACAGGCTGAGTGTTTTAGTTTCCTCATTGCTAAAGCAAATAGCATGCCGTGGGTTGGCGCAAACAACTGGAACTTATTGGTTCAAACTTTTGAGGCTAGAAGTCAGAATCAAGGCATGATCAAGGTGATGCTTTCTTTCCAAACCCTGGGGTCTGGGGGCTGGCTGCCAGATTCTTGTCCTGGGCTCCTTTGCCACATAGAGATGCACAAGCCAGCCTCTCCCAGCCTCTCCCTTCTCTTCCGTGTTCTGTTGACCTTCAGCTTCTTCCTTTCCTTCTGTGTGTCTGAAT
This sequence comes from Dasypus novemcinctus, assembly GCF_030445035.2. Taxonomy (NCBI): domain Eukaryota; kingdom Metazoa; phylum Chordata; class Mammalia; order Cingulata; family Dasypodidae; genus Dasypus; species Dasypus novemcinctus. Next base: position 36,530,886 of record NC_080699.1, on the reverse strand, counting down.
TTCATTCTGCTTATAAACGACTCCAGTAATAGGATTAAGACCCATCCTGGTTGAGGTGGGCCACGCCTTAACTACATAACCTCATCAAAAGATCTTACTTACAACAGATCCACACCCACAGGAATGGATTGTTAAAGAACATGTTTTTCTGGGGTACACAGCTCCATACCACCATAGTCTGCCCTCTGGACCCCAAAAAGACACCTTCTTTCTACATGCAAAATACATTCATCCCATCACAACATCCTGAAAGTCTTAAGTCATTTCAGTAACAATCCTAAAGAAGTTTTGGGTATGCTCTGTCATGAGACAAAATTCCCCTCTGTCTGTGAACCTGTGAAAACTAGAGAACAAGTTATCTGCTTCCAATATACAAGCGAGGGAATTCCAAAACCCAGCAGGGCAACTGCCATTAGACTTCAAGGTGTGAGAGTCATCCGTGGATTGATGTTTTGTCCTCCAGGCCTGATGCAGCAGCAGCCTCACCCCTTCCAAGTCCTAGTGAAGCATCCATGCTCTCCCAGAAGATTGGGGTGAAGGCTCCACAATCTCTAAGCATCAGGGAGGTAGCCAGGTTCTCTGCAAGCGCCAGGTCACATCTGAGAGCATGTGGGCTGTCAGCACTCTCCCTGAACAATGAGTTACAAGGCCCTCCCCCTTCAAGCAGATGCTAAGTAGATGACCGCCCTTTCCACACTTGGGTGAGCCTGCTCTCTTCACCCAAGGAGACATCTTTGGTCCAGACCTAGGCTTCCCTGGTTCTGCCCTTGAAGTCCTACTTCCTTCAGTTCATCCCTTCTTTCTCCTTTGCAGTCCAGGCTGGCAGTCATTCTGCTCATACAAATCTCACACAAACCTTGTCAGTTTTGCATGCAGTCCGTGGGGGTCCAAACCATCAAACCATAGAACTTTCCACAGATTTTTCCTGCATAATACATTTCCGATCCTGATTCCACTGACATGGCTGACCGGACTGTGTTCAGCTGAACCCTCACGTAGAGTCCTATTCTGCAGGGTCTCACCTTCCAGAAGTCCGGGGAGATCCTTGATAGCACTGTTTCCAGCCCTAGTCTCAGAGCACACTATCTGAAATGACTCCAAATTTTCCAGCATCAATTTCTGTTTTTTCGTGCTTAAGAGTTCATTTCTCAGCTTATCCCTTTCCTCTTGCATTTTAGTATGAGCTTCAAGGAGAAACCAGGTAGCACCTTCTACACTTAGCTTGGAAATCCCCTCAACTAAATACCCAAGTTCATCACTTTCAAGTTCTGCCTTCCATCCAACATCAGGACTCTATTTCACCAAGTTCTCTGCCACTTTAAAACAAGGATCACCACTCACCCATTTTATAATAACACATTCAGCATTTCCTTCTAAGGTATCATCTGAAGTATGTTTAGTGTCCATATTTCTAAACAACAGTTTCTTCAAAGCAATCTAGAATTTTTCTATCAGGCACCTCACAATTCTTCTAACCTCTACCCATTATATAATTCCAAAGCCATAGCCATACTTTTTTGGTATTTGCAATAGCAGCATCCCACTCCGGGTACCAAAACCTGTTTTAGTTTCCTTGTTGCTAAAGCAAATACTGTGTGATGGGTTGATTCAACAAAAGGAACCCACTGGCTCCCGGTTTTTATGCTATGCTAGAAGAAGCCCAAATCAAGGCATCATCCAAGCAATGCTTTCTTCCTAAAGACTGACATTCTGGGACTAACTGCAGGTGATCCTTGATCCTTGGCTCCTCTGTCACATAGTCGTGCACACTGTGGCCTCTTCTGGCCTCTTCCTTTTCATCTTGCTTCCCATGGCTTTCTTTTCTGTTGTCCAAATTTCATTCTGCTAATAAAGGACTCCAGTAATGTGATTAAGACCCATCCTGATTAAGCTGGTTGACACTGTAACTGAAGCAACCTCATCAAAAGGTCCTACTTACAATGGATCCACACCCACAGGAATGGTTTATGCTGAATGGTTTATGCTGAAAACCATGTTTTTCTGGGGTACTGAGTTCCAAAACATGATACTACATAAAGGCAAGGGCCCATCACTCACATTCATCTTGCCAAATGCCAAGCACAGTGTCTGGCACATACAAGGTTCTTTTTTACAACTGATGAATAAATTAAAGAGAATAGAGAATGTAGGCAATGTTGAGAAAAGTTCTGAGGACCTAATCTCAGACAACATCACATGTAAGGGGTAAGTAGAAGAAAAAAAGTCTGCAAACAAACCCAACAAATGTTGGTTAGAATGGAGAGAAGGAAGAAAGGAAGAAGTGCAGGAAGGAGGGGTGGCCGCAGCCTTCAGGGGCTACAAAGAGGCCAACAAGCTCTGGCTGGCTGTGGGGACCGTTAGTGATGACCCTTTCATGAATAAGACTAGGGCTTCCACAAAAATGAGCACCCCAGCGCCAGGCTTGGTCTCTGGAACTTTCATATGGGTCTTTGCTTGGGAGTCCAAGCAGCTCTAGCATCATCGGGGCAAGTTGTCAAGCCATGGAAACCCTGGGACTATCAAGCAGCAAGACAGCCAGAAGAGTGCAGAAGGCCCTGCAGGCTAACCTCTAGCTTTAGACTCTCCAGGGAGTGATGCTCAGTGGATAGATCACCTGGCATTTTGCTTTCTTACCTCTTTGATCTTGGGTTTGGACCTTGTAGGCTTGTTTCATTCAGATGTTTGTGAATTTCGTGAAAAACAAAGAACCACTGGAAATGGCCATACCAAGAGCTCCCAGTAATGCTACCAGTTATCTGGGGGGTTTTTTGTTAGGATTTGTTTTTTGGCTTGGTCTTGTTTCACTGGCCACATCCCATATGATCACACTGTAAAATTCCATTTTGTCTTTTTTTCTTGATGTTGAAATGTGAACCAAACACTGTTTTTAACAAGCTAAGAAATTGTTCAGTCTTCTCCTTTTCTCTTTTGAATTGCTATAGGGTACACTACAAAGCTTCCGTTGGAAGCCTGCAATTTCTGAATGGTTTTCCTTTAGGCAAAAGAGGCTATCCTGTGTCATAGAGATATCACCACAGACCAAAATCAAAGAGCCTCTGGTGGAGAATCCAGGATATGAGGCTTGGAAAGCAGGGCTTGGGTGTGTGGAGGTTCTATAGGATCCTCCCAGGGTGAATTCCTGGTTGGGAATTTTCTCCCTAAAAAACTCTCTCAACGGGACCTCTGGGCAAGAATACCCAATGACCCGGGGCCATTTCCCATCACCTCAGACCTAATAGGTCTACAAGGAAAGTGATGGCTTTCCTCCGTAAACCAGTTTTGCAGTTATTTTCTCAACATGTGTTCAGGCTCTTCTATTGACAGACACAATCCCAGGTGGCAGGGATTCAGCAGGCAACACACAGACCTAGTACCTGCCCCATGGAGCCTGTGTTCTAGCTGGGAAAGCAGCATTCAGAACATCATCACAGTGTCTTGAGCGCAATAAGTAACTGCGATGGGAATACTGTTCCTCGGTGTTCACACTCTACCAGGCACTGTTGCTCAACACCAAGGGACGGAGAAGAGGGAGCCCCAACTGGCTGCAGAGGGTCAGGAAAGGCTCGAGTCCTCTTTCTCGATGTTCTCCCAGATGCCGACTTTGGAAACTGAGGTCTCTGCCTCTTTTGTCTATACTTTGTCTTCTCATGGGTCACCCCAGCTTGGCATTGCAACCAACCTGCTACAGCCTGCACCTGCCCTTCCTCATCATTCCTCCCAGCCCTGCCCTACCCCAGCGGCAACCTGTGTCCCACACCTGGGATACTACAACAGCCCTGGTCTTCCTGCCTCCAGTCTCTTCTGTCTTCTCTGGTCTGCACACCTTTTCCAGGTGAACTTTCCAGAAAAGTCATTCACCGTCTCAGTCATTTATTCAACTAACCTCTACTAATATTTCTCAAAGACTTGCCTCATCCAAAGCATCAGGCTGTGTGTTTCCAAAGAGAAACTGATCCTGGTTGTGTCCCTTGACTACACGATATAGCCCAACGTCCTCAGCTTGTCACCTCCCCACAGGCCAGTGTCCAGGTTCATCTCCCAAATGGCCAAGTTCCATTTCCCCAAGCAAAATTCCTGCCTTCCTGAGCCCTTATTCCCCTTGTTTAATACCTCAGCTCCTGGAATGCTTCCTGCCACTCTCCATTTCTACCTACGAAAATTCACCCATCATTGCCTCCTAAAGAAAAAAAAAAAAACAAGCAGACAAGCAAAAACAAAACAAAACAAAAAATGAGCAGACAATGAGCATACAGATGAGGGAGCCACTGGGGAGATTTATTTTGGGAAATTCTTTTATTTTTAATTGAGTTTTTATCAAAAGTAAAAAGAATCAACAAGTATCAATAAAAAAAAAATCACCCATTGTGAAGGTCCAACTCTAGTGCCATCTCTTCCATGAGGCCTTCCCTGATTCAGTCATGCAGAAGGTGTTTCTCCCATCACGGAGTTTTTTCTGGGGTGTTCAGCATGCCCAGAGCACAGGTACACATGCTGTGGCCCTCACACATAGATACATGTTCTCCTCCTCCACCGAAAGCTCCCAGGAATCTGTGTGTGGCGTGTGGTGTGTGTCGGCCCTTGGTGAGCCCTGACTATGCTCCAAAATACATGCCAAGCCACTCAGCCAAAGAGCCCATGGGAGCATCCCAACAATCTCATGAAGAAGGCCCCACAATTACACGCCCATATTATAGCTGGGATCAAAGAGGATAGGGGGCCTGAATAAATAAGGGCACAGCTAACAAGGGGCAAAGCCTAGATTCAGACACATCTTTGACCAAATCCCATGTGCATAATACTGTGCTGCCTCTCATGGGGCAAGAATTCTTTCAACAACTATGGACCCCAATTGCCTTGCAAAGTGTTTTCATGCAATACTTATTCACTTTTATTTTTCTAGTACCTAATACAAAGCCTGGAACATCTCCTAGATGCTTAAAAAATATCTGTGAATGAATGAATGAATGAATGAATGAATGGAATCGTTGGGCAACCACCCCAAACCTTCTAAGTCAGAATAGCTGAGAATGGGGCCTCAGCTGTAGTTTAACAAATTCTCCAGGTGTTTCTTGTGTAGCCAGCCAGCACCTGTCCAGAGACAGAATTTATGAAACTCATCCAGCCCCCCATTTTTTGAATTAGGGAAACTGAGGCCCACGCTAGTGAAGGGACTTGCCCAAGATCACCAGCCTCCACCTCGTGTCCCCAACCCATCTCCTGGACTGGCCTTTTCTAGCCAGCTCCTCCTATTTCAGCCCAGCTGTCAGGTAAGATACTGCATGACCTTGAGCAGAAAACAAGCCCTGTCTCCATCTGCCCTTTCTAAGGGAATCTTGTTTCTTAATATAACAAACTTGATTTTTAAAGAGGTTTCAGATTACAGAAAAGTTCCATCGAAAGTGCAAGGGATTTCCAGATACCCCACCTCCTCCCCCTCCCACCTCTTCCCCTAGTAATAACATCTTACAGTAGTGTGGTATATGTGTTACAATTAATGAATAAGTACTGCACCGTTCCTACTAACCAAGGTCTATAGTTTACACTGTGGTTTACGCTTAATCCAACACCCTATGTTCTACCTATTATTTCCTCCCCTTCCCCTCAGAACCTCTGGTAACCACTCTCTTTATATCAATATTACATATTCTTCCATTACTACAATATTAATAAGTTCTCTTTGTCCATGGTTGCATTCCCGCCTTATGTTTGTTCATTCCTCAACCTTGAGGTTTTGGGGATGATGATGTCCACTCTGCCTCAGACTGAGAGGGAGCTTAGATCTCATGGGGCAGATGGGAGGAACTGTTTTTCTTACAGATGTAGATACTCTCTTTTTTGGGATGGGCATGGTCCATCATCTTTTTCTTTTCTTTTTTTTTTTTTCATTTTCCTGGGCAAGTCTGGTGAATTGGAGAGTAGTTGTTGGACTCCACTCTTCCGAGATTCAGGGCTCAACTGGCATATGAACAGACCAAAGATTTAAGTCTCTGAGATATACATTTAATGGTATAGTGCTAACTATAGGCTCAAATAAAAGGGGTAGAAGAATCATGTGTAAGGAAATAATTACTCTGTTACCTTGGTCATATATTCTAAGGCAAGGTCCACTGACAGGGTGCTGATTTCAAAAGATTGTGTACTTATAGTGTCCAGATGACTCTAGAGCCCCCAGGAGCACCCCTATTTGAGGCTTTGTTCACAGTGGCAGTTAATGAAATCTGCCTGCGATATGCATAAGAATAACCTCTGGAATGACCTCCCAACTCATTTTGAAATCTCTTTACCATAAAACTCTTTTGTATTGATGTTTCCCCCCTTTGTCAAGGCCTTTCTCCAGATCACTGGTTGGTGCTTGGTGTTTAATCCTTCTGTGCCAGAGAGGCTCATCCCCAGAAGTCATGCCCCATGCCAAGAGGAAGGTAGTGTATTTATTTGCTGAGACTAGCTTAAAGAGAGGCCATATTTGAATAATAAGGAGGTTTTCAGGAGGTAATGCTTAGGCAATAGTTATTATTAGTCTAAGTTTACAAGAATAAGGTTCATAGTTACATGCGTTAATACTGAGGGCTTGACATATTGATCTGTTTTTTTTTTATTAGGCACTGCTTATGTACTCAAGAGAGTCTAGCAGGACTCCCCAGAATGGGAGTTTACTATTTTGTTGTTTATTGTGTGGTTCTCCACCCACTGAGATAACAGCCTTCCCACAGTTTATGGAGGAGGAGGGCAGCCTGCCGATACCTACTCTACCATCTTGTATCTCTCCTCTAAGGGAATCTTAACTTGATGTTCCTGACTCTTCCCTCTGAGAAAGTTCTTACTGATGGCCTCGTCTGAGATTAGCTGAGCAGGGGACAGCCTCTGGGCAACTGACCTGGAAACTCCAAACCACAGCAAAGCAACTCTTTGACCTGAAAGTACCTTGTTATTGAGTTTTGCTTAATGCAGCTCCATCATCTTTGGAATTTCCTTGTTTCTTCAGAGAGGAGCCACGTTGCCCAGCAACCATTGTGTCAGTGATGTGGCAAAACTGTTGATCAATAATACTCCAACTGCCTAACCTCTCCTTGAAGCTGTGTTTGGTCTGCTTGGTTCTAAAAGTCACTGCCTGCTGATTTCTTAGCAGCTGGGTGATGTATTAAAAGGGAAAGAAGATTGGACTTAGACATACCTGGGTTGGTGTCCCAGATCAACCACATACTTGACTGTGTGATCTTGACAAGTCACTTGCCCTCGCTGAACCCTGGTTTCTCATCTATATGGTAAGGAAAGTTTTATGGAAAACCTCTGATTTCTTCCAATTCTGTTTATGTGCCATGATCTGGGGTGTGATGTGCGCCTATGACCCAAGTTCAACCTGACAGAGAGATTCAATTTGTTTCATGCTGGCCCTTCTGTGGTCATAGTCTAGCTCCCTGAGGCATGAAAACAAATCAGGATCACTAGGAGGTAGGATACGCTTTCTTTCCATGAATGCCACGCCCCTCTAGGCCCTCCAGATTTGCTTGATAATTAAATTGATCAGGGTTCTTCAGAGAAACAGGACCAAACTGACAGAATCTGTGTATGTGTGTGTGTAAATAACAAAAGATATACCAACATATGTAAATATTATGAGATGCTATTATAGGAATTGGCTTACATGACTGTGGGGATTGGCAAGTTCAGATTCCACAGGGCAGGCTGCAAGTTAGGAACTTTGATGAAGATTTTGATGAATTCCCCATGAGAAGCTGGCTGGCTGAAGTAGAGATAGAAATTCTCTCTTCTGACTGCTGAAATCATCAGTTCTCCTTTTAAGGCCTTCAACCGATTGGAGGCGCTTCCTCTTGCTGCTGATTGTAATCTCCTCAGTTGATTGTAGATGCAGTCAGCCAAAGGTGCTCCCAACTGGCTGTTGATTTAAATCCATGAAATACCCTCACAGTAACAATCAGGCCAGTACTTGCTTGACCAAAACCTTGACACCATAACCTAGTCAAGTTGATACATGAATTTAACTATCACAGTAGTAAACTTCCCTTAGCATCAAGAGACAGCAAGACTCTGAGAAATCCTCAAGCAATGCCTCCCATATGTTTTTGAGTCATTTACACTGAACCCATCATAATATTGTTCTTTGAAGATCCATTTACATTTGTTCTAAAGGCTTATTTTAAAGCGTATGCAAATGAACTAGATTAAGGTTGCATTCTGGAAGCTGAAGCTAGAAAATGGGACATTCAGTTTAAAGCATGGTGTAAATAGAGTTTCATATGTGTTCTAAATAGTTCTCCCTTCCTAGCCCAAGTGTCCTCTTTCAACCCCTAGTATCTTCAGAGCCACAGAGGTTCTCCACAAGTGACAGGCTGATTGATGGCAGTTAGAAGCAACGGAAAGAACAACAGAATGGTAGTCTGATTGTCCTTTTCATAACTAGCTGTAGGTCATTGAATCACATCACTTAATTGTCCTAGGCTTCAGTTTCTTCGTTTGAGACCACACTAGAGTTCAGTGGTTCCCTAAGGTCAAATATATTAAAGTTGCCTGGGAAGCAGATTCTGGATTTCTAACCTTGGCCTTCTGAATCATAGTCTCCAAGAGCGGATCCCCAGAATCTGAACTTTTCTCCTGCTCTTCAAGTAGCCGCGGTGTGTGGCCAGAAATGAGAAACACTGGTCTGTATGAGCTGTAAGGACCTCTTCTCCCTGCCTTCAAGATTCTATGATTTGTTGATGAGTGTCCTTTTTCAGCTCCTGTTTCCCTATTGCCTCTTGAAATCTAGAATATGCTGAACATTCCCATTCATCATATGGCCTGTTGGGAATCTTGCGTATTTTCTTTGAAGAATGTTGATGCATCTGTTGAACTCTGACTATAAAGAAACTGTCCCTTGTCACCCTCAACACCCTTGGATGGGGAAACAGAAGTTGTGGAGAAGTATCCAGCCTCTCATGAATTATAGAGACATTGCACTTGTCCTGCAGATGCTTATAGGGTAATGAATAAACAACACAAAAATATTAAATTAGAGAACTTGGTAGACCATAAAGACTCAACCTTTAAAATTGCATGCATATTAGCATCCTGATGCATAGTATTATGGAGATCCGGATTAGAACTTGGATCTGTGCTCCAAAGGGGTAGTAAGAGTGGAAAGGGGAGAGAGAAAGGTACAGCTCAAACAAACTAGAGAAGAGGCCTCTGCCTAGGAAAGGACACCCTGTCTTTGACCTGAATTGCCTCTTCCTACCGTTGAGAAGAGAATTAGCCTGTGTTACATAATACTTGGGAGTGGTTTTCCATTCAGTGCCTGCAAAAATGAGCTCCTCTTGGTGAAGCCTTCTCCCTGGTCTGCCACTTCCCCTGTTCTCACACAGCCCCAAGGCAAGCGCAGTCTGATGGTATTTCTAAGAGCTTTGTCATGGGCAACTCTCACGAAACAATGCACATCTGCTCAATGAGTCTGGCATTTCCCAAGTTGCATGACCTTGTTTTAATGTTAAGTCTAGAAAGGGTTACTTTCTCTGCTCCCAACAAGAAAAGGATGTTAGTGAGCCAGGTTGGGCAGAATTAAGAATTCGTGAAATTCATCTTTCAGTCTATTTTTGCACCCCTTTTCTTGCCTCCCTACTCCACGGAGGCTCCAAGAGCCCCCTCCTGGGTCTTTCTTCTGGGGGCCTCAGTCCAGCTCAGGGATTGTTGCCTTAATAGTCTTCCCTCCCAAGAGAAAAGAGGAGGCTGGGAGAGGACAGGGCTTTACCCATAGGTATAAATAGCCCATATAAGCTCCACATTTCCTGGTAAGAAAGTGATCTATGAGTGGGGGGCTTTCATCTCATCCCCAAATCAGAGAGTACATGACCTTGGACGGTTTGCCCCGGGTGTCCTACGGGCTTTTCTCCAGACAACTTTCAGACTAGTCAGCACCAAATGAAGAATGAATCCAGCTCCATTGAGTTTAGCAATGGAGCACTTTCATGTCTTTCAATCCTATTTATAAAAACATATTTTACACCGCTGCTTCATTTCAGCCCCATCTGCATATTCTTCCATTAATCACAGTAAAACTCCCCCACCGTAGCCTTCATTACCTGCTCGAAATGAATGTGGAGAGAAAACATAATTAGATGCCACTTTTTAAAAATAATATCTTGAAAGTAGAGCAATGATTTAAATTTTTAAAAATGGAGGGAGGGGGAAAAAAACACAATTTGAACTAATGGGCCAAATTACTTCAGGTTAAGCTGGATTTTAAATCAGCTTTCTCTTGCTTTCTTTCACTCCCTCCAACCCCTCCAGTGAATCATGACAAATCTAGAGTTCGGCTGGATGGATGATTAGATTTCCTCATCTCTGCCGAAACAATGAAATATTTCTATAATATTAAACCCGTCAAACTGATCAAAGTGCAGTGTCAGAATTCTCGGTTCTCCTTCTTGCCCAATCCCCTCAGCACTGGCAAAATAGAGCACATTTTATTTGCTGGCCCTGAACTCCTTGAGGTTTTTTAAACCTTATACCTGCTGCCTGCTTTGCGATGCTTGCTGCAATTCTCTTGTAGGTGTTTGCCACCATCCAGCAGTGTGTTGTGGGCTGCCAGCCTCCTAAGCACCCAAATGCACCCTTAATCGTGGTTTGCTTCAGCTTCTCCTCTCTGCCTGAAACCTCCTGGAAGAGTGTAAATAGATTGTTGTGAGCACATGCTGCCTGGGTATTAGATGGTGTAAGAGACACAAGTAGCTCCTGGGTATCTATCTATATCTATCTATATATACATATCCAAAAGAGTTGAAAGCAGGGGCTCGGATTCTATTTTTTTTTAAGATTTATTTTACTTATTTCTCTCTGTCCCCCTGCCCGCCTTATTTTTTGTGCTTTCTGTGTCTGTTCATTGTGTGTTCATCTTCATTTTGGGAGGCACTGGGAACCAAACCTGGGACCTCCCATGTGAGATGGAGGTATCCAATGGCTTGAGCCACCTCTGCTCCCGCTTGTTCTATCTCTCATTGTATTGTGTCTCTTAGTTGTGTCATCTTGATGCATCATCTTCTTGTGTCAACTTGCTGCCCCAGCCCATCAGGTCAGCTCACTGTCTTCCGCAACTTCTGTAGGAGGCACTGGGAACTGAACCCAGGACCTCCCATGTGGTAGGTGGGCACCCAACTGCTTGAGCCCCATCTGCTTCCCCCAAACAGCTTCTTGAACACTGGTGTCCATAATAGCATTATTCACAGTAGCCAAAAGGTGGAAGCAGCCCTCGTGTTCATCAACAGATGAGTGGATGCACAGAACCTAGTCTACGCATGCAACGGGCTATTATTCTGCCATAAAAGGGTATGAAGAGTTGATGCATGCTACAACAAGGTTGAACTTTGGAAACATTATGCTGAGTGAAATAAGCCAGATACAGAAGGGCACATATTGTATGGTCCCACTCCCATGGAATTTCTAGACTAAGCAAATTCACAGAGTCAGAAAGTGGTTTGGAGGCTACCAGTGGCTGGGGTTACCAGGGAATGGGAGTCCCTGCTTAACAGGTACATTTTTTCACTCTGAAATATTGAAAATGCTTTGGTCATGGATGGCAGAGATGGTAGCACAACATTGATGCCACTGAACTGTATGCTTACAGTCCAAATGACAACTTTAATGTTACATATATAGTTACCATGGTCTCATTTTTAAAGTAAAAGAGACCAGATAGGATCTTGGTGCTGCCTGACACCTAGCCAACAGAGCCGTCCAAATCACTTAATTTCTCTGTGCCTCAGTTTCTTCCTTTGTAAAATGAGCTTAATTCAGCAATGCCTGCCCAGCTTGTCATTCAAGGTTGTTATGCAGATGAAACTAAAATGATTGACAGAGAAACCCTGTAGCCATGACATTATAAGGCCACATGATTATTATTATGAGGATCATCTGATGCTCCATGGGCAAGTCATGGGCAGAAGCTGGGCAGTTCCTGCAGGTGGGTCCACCCTGGGTGCTGGTCACATGGGGGTTCTGCTTCGGAGCCTGACCCTTCTGGATTTGAGTTTCCATTCTGCCTCCTGCTAGCTGTGTGGCTTGGAGCAAGTGACTCAGGCTTTCTGAAAGATGATGTCTTCATGTGTGCAGTGGAGATAATACATACCTGCTGGTTCAGTCTGCTAGGCTGTCAAAAGCAATGTACCCTAAATGGGCTGGCTTTTGCAATGGGGGTTTATTCACGTGCAAGCTTACAGTTCTGAGGCAGAGAAAAACGTCCAAATCATCAGGGAATGCCTCTGCCACATGGCAAGGCACGTGGTGGCATCTGCCGGGCTCTCCCTCCTCCCCCCGGCTCCCTTGCCTTCAGCTTCCTGCTTGCCCGGCTCTCTCTGTCTGAATTTCATTCTCTTATGAAGGACTCTGGTAAGAGGATTAAGACCCACCCTGGGCCACACCGTACAGAAGTAACGTAATTAAAAGAGGTCCCGCCCACAGGAATGGATTACATTAAGAACACGATTTTCGGGGTCCATCCAGCCTCAGCCTGTCCCAGCTGCCTCTTAGGAGTGTTGTTGGGTTATGAGAAAAGCAGGAAATATGTGTGTAAGCAGCGGGGACCCAGTAGGCCCTCAATAAATGAAAGCTGTCTGTCCCTGAGGGTGCTCTGTTGAGGAGACCTTGTCTGGAAGACGTGCAGCCTCTGCGGACAGGACTTTCCCTGTCGGATTCAGCCGGGGTGGGATCAAGGGGGCCAGAGTCCATTTCTTTGCTTTTTTCATAAACTTTTTTTCAGGTCACTGCCTCACTGATAGAAGTGACCTTCTCTCTGGGGTTGGTGGGGACAGGGGGTGGCCCTTCTGTTCCTAAGACCTGCCTGAGTCAAAACAGGGAGGGAAGCTTCTGGGCAGGGAAGAGAAGGAGCCAAAAACGGGGTGGCTACAGCGGCTTCATTTCTTAGCAAATGAGGAACAAACACACGATCTACTGATGAAGGGCTATTAATTACCACCCAGCAAATACTGAACCACAGTGTCGCACTCCTAGGAAAATAGAAAATTCCACTTGAATACTAAAGGGCTGAATTTAGGCTCCGTGGAAACCCTGCATCAGACACAGTCGTTTGGCACCGAGGAGCCCACGAGAGGCTCTGCCGCGGGCCCCCGAGAAGCCCACCTCCATCTGTGGCCCCAAAAGAAAGGCAAAAGACCAGAGAGGGCAGGGTGGTTGGAGGAGGGCCAACAGGAAGCTGTATGAGGCTTCTCTCTCTCTTTTTTTTTTTAAGATTTATTTATTTACTTTCTTTATCCCCCCTCCCCCAGATGGTTTTCTCTTCTGTCTGCTCATTATTTGCTCAAGTTCTCCAGGAGGCACTGGGAACCAAACCCAGGACCTCCAACATGAAAGGCGAGCCCCCAGTGGCCTGAGCCACATCTATTCCCCACGGGCTGCGGCATCTGCTGGCTTGTGGCATCTGCAGGTTGTGGCAGGGCCAGCGGCTAGCTCATTGCCATGGGGGGTAGCGTCTAGCTCGTTTTGCAGCAGGGGCGGCATCTAGCTTGTGGCAGTGGAGGCGGCATCTGCCCATCTTTTCTTAGGAGGCACCAGGACTCAAACCCAGGACATCCCATGTGGTAGGCAGGCACCCAACTGGTCGAGTCACATCTGCTTCCCAGATGTCTCTCCTTTAAGCGAAGGTTTTTCACCTCTGCACTTAGCTCTTGGCTCTGCGCACCTCGTGGCTAGCACACAGGAAGGTTCAGGTATGCTAGTGGATTGACAGCCCCTGCCCTGCCCAGCATTCTGCATACAGAGGCCCCCCTCTAGCTCGCCAAACCCCAAAGGCCCTCAGACACTGGAGCAACCTGAGGTGGAGAAGAGGCTGGCCTCTTGCTGTGTCCCCGTCTTGGCACTGTGCTAAGTGCTCACACAACTTACTTCGTCCACCCTTGCCGTCATCATGCCGTGGGGGAAGCTGAGGCTCCAAGGTGCTCAGAACCTGCCCAGGTGCCCAGCCAGAGTCCACCGGTGACCGAGACGTCCCTGTCCTCTCAGCTCCTCATGCTGCCTCCTCCCCAGAGCCCAGCACCGCGGGGGCTGCCGGGCAGTTGCCTCATGGGCCACCAGGGAGCGGAAGGGCCAGTCCACTGGCTGCTCTGCCCTGCCCCTCCCCACCGAGGCTGGGGCCTGTCTCTCTGCTCCGAGCTGAGCCGGCATCGCTCTGCCCTGCCCCTGAAGGAGGGCCCCAGCCCAGTGTGGTGCCCGCCCCCACTGTCCCTCCGAGCCGCCCCCCCCCCCCCGTGGGGGCACACACTCCTGCTCCCCCTACGCCACACCGTCTCCCCCAGATTCCGCAGAACCTGCACTGGGAAAGTGCAAGCTTGAGAAGACGTTAGGCTTTTTCTTCTTGGATCTAAGCAGGCGCTGCTCCTGAGGATAACATTTTCTGATGTAACAAATCGCAGGCTCCCTACGTGGCGCGCTAGCCCATTTCCACACCTCTCTCCGCCGCAGCCGGCTCAGGACACATGCACATTAGGCCTTTTTCCTGGAAGCAGGGAAGCAGGGAAGGACGTGGGGTAGGCATTGTATCCCCATCGGCCATGGCCCCCGAGGAAATGAGCACGACCTTTAAGCTCTCCTCTTCCCCCGTGCCTGCCTCAGTTTCCTCATCGGTAAACCCAGGAAGTTGGTCTAGATTGGGGTTTCTCAACCTGAGCACATTTGGCGTTCCAGGCAGGGGTCTGTCCTGTGCCCTGCACCCTTGACCTCTACCCTCTAGGGGCCAGTCGCATGCACCCCCTGCCCAGCTCTGACAACCAGGAAGTCCTCCGTCACTGCCACAGGCCCCAAGGGGCACAGTCTTCCCCAGTTGAGAATCTCTGGCCGCGACCATCTGCAAGGGTCCTTTCAGTCTGAAGTTCTTTTGAAATGCACCAGAAAGAGCTTGGGCGAGGGGGGCAACTAAACCCCTCTGGCTGAATCCCAGCTCTGGCCCTTACATTTTCACTCTTTGTGAATTTGGTCCAATTACTTCACTTCTCTGAGCCTCAGCTTTGCTTCTCTGCAAAATGGAGATGATAGTACCTCTTTCATCGGGTTGATTTGAGGATTAAATGAAAGAGTGTTTCTAAAACTTCTGGCACCCGGTGTATTGCCCATTAAATGGGTCCGTGATTGCTATGATTATGAATGAAAGTAAAACCAGGCCATCTGTGCTCTCCAGACCCACTTGCGACCAAATTCACACAAATGCAAGGTAGCCAGCTGCGACAGCTAAACAAAGAAAGACCCTAATAAATGGACTGGACACCTACTATGTGCTGGACACCAGGGAAGGTAGTTTCATGAAAAATAAAAAAAAAAAAACCTCCCAAGCTAAATCAGGAGTTGAAAGAGCAATGTGGACTAATAAGCGCAGTGTTCCCTGATGAATGGAGCCAGACCTGCCAGGCGACCGGCATCTGGAACTAGGTGGGTATTTATTTTGCACCTTCAATTTCAGGAACGGGTCCTCTTCTTTTTGCCGTTAAATCAAGACTCATCATTCCTCTGTTCCCCGTGATAAACACAATACATGAGGAGGGAAGGAATGGGAAAGGCATCTTCTCGTTGGCTTGCTTCCTGGTAATGAGTTCATGTCTTGGCTTTGTCTGGTTCTGCCTAAAGGGCAATTTACTTCAGTTCATACAGAAAGAGACAAGGAAATAATATCTGTCCTTAAACCTGAGTTACAGGGTGCGATTTCCGCTCCTCTAATTTCCCATTTTCCGGAGCCTGACAGCTGTCTGCTACCTCCAAAGCCACCTTCTCCAGTAAGCTCCAATTCCCCGAAGCGTGTGACTGAGAGTGCACCCCTGGACGGGCCTGCCCCATGAGAGGTTTTATCCTCCAGTGGAAGTATTGATCTGTCGCTGGTTACAAGCCTAGTGTCTATGTTAAGTGTCAACAAAGAGTAGGCGCGAGGAGGCTGGGCACCTGGCCAGCGGGAACGCTCCCTTTTTTCCTCCCTGTTAGCCATCTGCTGGGTCTCTGTTGCTCTAGGGTTCAAGGATGCTCACCTGGGCTTGTTGGGCGGTGGTGGTGGTGGTGGTTGTTATCGTTGCCTTGTCTTTGTTATTACTCTCCTCCCTGCGCTACTCATCGACTCCACATTCAAACTCAGATCCAGCCAACGTCATAGCACCCCCTCTTGAAGGGCCAGTCATTGTCGTGTATTTTATCTCCTCTAGCCATCCGAGAACCCATTTTACAGATGTTACAGAGGAAAAGGTTGCCATCAAACAATGGGTAGAGGTGAGTTTGGCATGGACGCTCCAATTCCCCATCCCAGGGCCGGCTCCTCTGCCCAGCAGCAGCCAGACCCTTTCTTTCCCAGGATGGCTAACCATTCCATCGTGAGCCTTCCTGCAGCAGATGCTGTGATTGCCCAGAGCAGCCACACCAGCCCTGCCTTTGACCAGAGCCAGAAATCAGGTTGCACAGAAGACAAGGTTGTCCACCCAAAAACCCCAACTTTTAGATCCGGATCCCTTAGGATCAAATAACCTTAACCTCTCTGACCACCCACCCTTCTTCTTCTACCTGGTATACTCTTATTCATCCTTCAAAGCCCAACTCAAAAACCACCTCTTCAGTGAAGTCTTCTCTGACTTTTCCACTAGGCTCCATTGCTGGGTGTCCTTAGCACTTTGCACACATCTCTGTTGTATTTATCCTTCTTTCTTTAGCGCTTAGCACCCAATAATACCCAAGAAGGCTTTCCTGAGTGAATGAATTAATTAATGGAAAATGGGGGGAAATCTTTGGAGAAATCATGAACACTGGAGTAGAAATACTTACTTGGACATGGCATAGATACTGAAAGTAGAGCTTTTTTTTCCATGAAAGCCTGGGAACTGGGGGAGAGAGACAGAGAAAAGCCCGTTTTCTTCACACACCCCTGATCGATCTCCTTTAGTGTAGTGCTTCTCAAACTTTAATGTGCAGACACATTGCCTGGGGAGCTTGTTAAAATGCAGATTCTGATTCAGGAGCTCTGATGTGGGGCTTCCAAAAGATTCCCTCCGCTGCTGCTGGCCCTCACTTTGAGGAACAGGGCTTGCATCCGCCCACGTCCTTCCTCCTCTCGAGTTGCAGGTCCATCCCTCTGAGCACCCAGCAGAACCACAACTCCCAGGCATTGCCATGCCAGCCTGGTACAGCAGCAGCCTGCTGGTTTATTTGCTCCTTTCCTTTATCACCAGGGGAAGAGCATCCGTAGACAGGCCACATCTTGTTTACAGCGAACCTCGGAAATGTTAAAAGTGAAAGGTAAAAAAAAAAAAAGTATCTGCGCCCCCTTAGAATCTCACATTGCAGGGAAAAACCAAACTAAGTGAAATTCATAAAATATTAAATGACACTGTGTCAAGACACAGATAGGGGCAGAACGGTAATTAAAGTAAACAGCACATCAAAACTCTGGCTAAAACCGTTATTTAAATTGAAAGTAAATGTAGGAACTGATCGTGTAGCCTTGTATAAATGTGTTTTCGAGAGCCTTTTAAGAATATTAATGATTATGCAAGTCTAATGGCTGAATATCAATGATGGTTTTTACAGCAAGTGACAGCTCAAAGGGAGAAGGAAAGTGCCCAGATCTTTCCTAAGATGCCAACTCGTTTGCTCCTCTCAGCACATCGTGTCTCTTCAGGGGATGGATGGGGGCTGAGAAAGATGGTTAAGGTGTCCCGAGCTCGTGATGCAGGTTAGAGGGGCTGGAGGCCATTCCCAGAGGGCCCCTCAGTCATGACTGTGAGCCCCTTCTCAGCAGAGGCACCTGCTGGGTGCCCGGTGTGTGTGCCCCTACGAGTCCTTGCCATCTCTAAAAAGACTTCCTCAAATGCCTTAAAGTTTCTGAAGGGTTCAGCCAGAAGCCAAAAGTGAGATTGTAAAGTACCCTGCCTTTCACAGCAGCTAGCGCCTCCACGTCTCACCACGCGTTTCTCCCATGTTCCCCGTGGGAGCCGCTCTTCCACCACTGACTTGGGTCTCACCAAAAGTCTCTGCAGTGAAGTTCTGTGAATTCAAAGGGATGGGCAAGTGGTTCAGGGTCCAAAAGGAGACACTGGGGCACTGGTTCGTTTTTACCTCGGGGCCCAGCCTCCCGCTAACTTCTGGTTTGGTTGGTTTTCCAGTGGAACAAAGGGGCTCCCATCACTGCCTTTTCCGACCCTCCGGGTTGTGCCCTGGACTCTCCTTGGGTGAAATCTGAAGGGCAGCCTCCCGGCCTTCGAAGGTGGACTCCCTGAATGCATCTTTTCTCTGTCCTCTCTGTATCTCCCCAGATGCCAGCCAGGCCCAGAGCTAGTGCCCTCGTGCCGGCCCGGTGGCTCCAGGCCTTATGGGAACTCACTCACTGTGTGTCTCCAGGTCTCCTGCCTCCTCCCTGGGGCTGGCGGACTTGACGGCTTGGCCATGGCTGGGAAGCTGGGTAGACCTAACTCACTTAGTGGAGAGTGCAGACTGCAGGGTCCAGCTGACGCGGGCGCTGTAGTCTCAGCACAAGCCCTGTGAAGAGTCAAGCATTGCTTTGCTCCCCTTTGTATGCTTATACTTTATCTAGGGCAAGATTTGGGCATTCCTGCCTCCCTGGGCCCAATACAGTAATTTATTAAATCATTTTTGATTAGTAATAGTTTCCTCTTAGTTATTATATGATTCCAGCTGTTACTTAGAACCCTCATTTCCAAATCTCTAGCTCAGACTGCAATTCCTGTAGCAAACCTTAGCCTCCAAATGGGACAGATTTTAAAGGCCCTGAGGCAAGGCAAGAGTTGGTGAGATTAATGAGCTGTCCTGGCTTTTCCTTTCCTGGCATTCACCAGAAAGCAACAGCAAGGCTCGCAAGGGCCCCCCTCCCCGTCGGTGGTTGTGTTCACCTGCCGGCAGCAACTCTTTCCTCCTCACTGCTGGGGGCTCAGTCCTCAGCTGCCTGCCTCAAAGCAATGGCCAGCCTCTTACCTTCACAGTCTGTTTTGTTCTTTGCTTTTGATCCACAATGTGCTGGGGTGGGGTGGGGATTTGTCTTCCAGCTTGTGCATAAATGGAAGTGCTTAGGGAGGTGCCCCAGGGAAGCAAGATGAGTTTCTTGTCTCTAACCCAG
This sequence comes from Dasypus novemcinctus, assembly GCF_030445035.2. NCBI lineage: Eukaryota > Metazoa > Chordata > Mammalia > Cingulata > Dasypodidae > Dasypus > Dasypus novemcinctus. The sequence continues at coordinate 36,511,790 of NC_080699.1, read as the reverse complement.
AAGTAGATGGGCTAAGAAGCTCAGGACCAAAGAGTGACCTCCTTACAGCCACCGAGTCAGCAGGAAAAGCAGGGCTTGGAAGTCAGAGGACCCGAACGCCAGCCTCAGGCCTGCCACCAACAAAGTTTGCGATCCTTGGCAAAGCCCACTTCCTTAATCCACTCATTCCCTGGGCACAGTGTGAGGCTCTGGGCATGCAAAGATGAGTGAAATCATGTTCGTGACCTCAAGAAGATGGCACAAATGTGAGACGTAGTCAGAGAATGCATGCACGCTCTGGTGGAAGCACAGAAGGCAGAAGGCTTTGCAGAGGAGGTGAGGCTTGGGCTGCGTCTTGAAAGATCTGTCCAGATGCCGACAGTGGAGCAGGTGGAGTGGGAGAGGGACATTCCAGACATGGACAAAGGCCGGGAGGCATGAAATAGCCTGATCTACTCTGAGAACTGTAAATTTCCTGGTGCTGCAGGAACACGTTGAGCTGGGACAGGAATGGAAGGTGGCACTGGAGAGGCAGGCAGGGGTCAGCTTGTGGAAATTTTTGCAAACAAGGGATGAGTAAAAGGGAGAAATGCAGACAAATTTGTTTCTAAATTAAGAGTCTTCCAGCAGGCAATGAAGAGAATGGCTTGAAGAGAGAAACTGATGCCAGGGAGACCACTTAGGAAAATATTGCATAGTCGAAGCCAGGGCTTCTCAACCTTGTAGCTGTTGACACTTTGGACAATTGATTCTTTCTTGTGGGGGGCTGCCAAAGAAATGGTAGGATGTGGAGCCACAGGTGACATTGGCCTCTACCACTAGATGCCAGTAGCATTCACTCAGTTGTGACAATCAAAAATGTCTCCAGAAAAATGCCAATTGTCCCTTAAGGGCAAATCGCCCTCAGTGATGAACCACAGGTCTTTCTAAGCAAAAGATGACAAGATCCCGAACTGTGGCGTGAGTGTGGAAAGATAAAGGTGCGGATAGAGTCAAGGCACATTTAGGAGTCAGACTGGAGGAGCTTGAGACTCCCTTCATGTGTGGGGTGGAGGAAGGGCGGCTGGCAGGCTGACGCTCGGGTGTCTGGAGGTCACCTGGGAGGTGCTCGGAGGTGCACCTGGGTGCTAGGAATGGGGTGGGCCGGCCTTGGCAGAGAAGGAAATGAGGTAGTTTAGACACATTGCACTTGCGGGGTCTGCAGACCCCCTCGGAGGAGGACTCCAGGAGGCATTTGACTCTGGGAGTGGTGAGATTACCCAGGACATGTGGTGTTTTGAGTGAGAAGAGGGTCAAGGCCTGAACCTAGCACAATCTACATTTAAGGGGCTGGAGAATGGGAGGGACAACTTATCATGGGGGGCGGGGATAGGATTAGAGCATGTCCCAGAAGACAAGAGTTACAAGAAGAAGGAAGTGCCCATTGCAGAAATGTCCAGGAAGGTGGGTACCCCAGCCAATGCATGTTCTTGACCTTCCTCTGTGTCCCTGTGGGTGAGAGCCCACCGTCAACAAGGCCTTTGAAGCTGCGGCTTATAGCTAAGGTGTGGCCAACTGCATCAACTCCAGGGATCTCAATCCATCTAACTAGAGACCTTATAAAGAGGAGAACCTGGAAACCAGAAGTCAGAGAAAGCCCCAGGGAGAGGAGGCGGAAGCCAGAGGAGATGGAAGCCAGAAATCTGTGAACTCAGGAAGAGCTGACACAGGAGAGAGGAATGACTGTGGGATGGGGACACAAGCCAAGGCAACCCGTGATGACCACAAGCCCACACCAGAGCACGACAGACTTCGGGAAGAAAGCGTCATCTTGCCGACACCTAGATTTTGGACTTCAGCCTCCCATCCTGTCAGCCAGTAACTTTCCATTGTTTTAGCCACTCCGGTCTGTGCTATTTGTCATAGCAGCTGGGCAAACTCAAACAAAAGGCAAGGGCAGGAAAGTGTTCCATCAGCCACCTAAAGGGACTGTGTGTAGAGCAGGTGAACGTAAATGTGCAAGAGCCCAGCAAAGGTTAAAAGCACCAGACAAACAAGATGTGATTATTAGTGATTATTAGATGTCTCTTCCTTGACCAGGTGGGGCTCACCAGCCCCTGGAGGCTTCTGGAGGCAGTGACCTCTTAAGCATATACAAGAGCAGGAACATGCCCTGAGGCGGGACTGCTGGCTTGGTGTCTGACCAAGGGAGAGCCCTGGGCCCCAGAATGTCCCCAGAGAGAACCCCAGGCTCCCACCGTGCCCGTGAGCTCCTGCCATCGCAGCAGCAAAATGCCAGGGAGCTGGCACCTGTCTCACCTGTCAGCTGTGTTGTTTGCAATGGTAATCCCCTGGTACAGGAAGGCTAATCACTCGCTCCCTGATGCAGCGCAGGATAAGCACCTATTGACCGGTCGATTTCCTTCTGTGGAGCTGGAGGGCTCCAGCAGCATCGGTGCAGCTGAACAGCCCGGAATGCAACTTTGCATCTCTCAGGGGGAGGTCCCTGAAATGACCCTTGCTGGCACCCATTAGCCCTCACCTGGCCCCACTTCCTGCTTTCCTCTTCCCCTCTCTCTTTATCTGCACACTGCTCCCCTTCCCAAAAAAGGAATGAGCTTTTTTGCTACATGGGCACTTGCGTTTCTTGTGAGGTCTATTTCCTAAGAAAAATGTCGCCGTAGTCTCTTGGGCACTTCCTTTCTCCTCACCTCATCATTTTCTTCGCTCTGCCTCCCAATTCAGGCAGGGCTCAAGTGGGACCAGTGAGGTCACTGGGCTGATGGAGATGAGAGGAGAAGGTCCAGCCTGTGCTGCCCGGCCCCGAACGTGCTGTCCATTGCCTTTGCCCAGGTCAAGCCCACACACGTGACACCCGCTCCCCAGTGCCACCTGCCTCAGTGTCTGCTCAGCAACCGGGTGGCCCCCTGCCCACCCCTCTCCCAGCATTACTGTCACCCCTCAAGCTTCTGAGCCTGGCCTCTGCTCCCCGAAAGCAACACCCCGAGCATGGAAGCAGCATCCACAAGATGCAGGGCATCCAGGGGTGCAACCTTGGGCCACCCTTGTTGGAGCTGGGGGGGCAAGTGAGTCCATGCAGCGTGGGTGGTGAAGGGAACTCAGGGTCCAGAATCCTTCGTGCCAGGGCTCTGACCTACTGCCCTAGCTCTGCCCCTTAAAACTTTAACAGTCTTCATTCCATCCATAAATACTCAGACGTCTCTTCCCCTCATTCAACAGAAAGTCAAGGTGGCCGAGGGCCTTTGAGGTCTGACACTGGCATCACCTTATCCTGAAAACTGATAGCTATGGGCATCGGGCGGCAAACAGTCTACAACCACTGCCTTGGCTCAGGCGGGCAAGCCCTGCTGAGCTCCCTGTGGGCCAGGAAGGGTGCTCAGCACTGGGGGTGGGGCCGTGGCACCCACCCCTGTCCTCTCCGGGAGACGGCACTCGAGTGGAGAAAGCACATGCACAGACAACTCGTTTTAACCCCGGGTCAGTGCGGCGTGCCCTTCCAGGCATGCACAGGTGCTACGGGAGAGCATCCATCCTTATATCAGCCCCAGGAAGCAGGGGTTCTTTCCTCCTATTCTGCAGATGGGGAAACTGAGGCTCAGCGGGCTTCGAGTGACTCCCGCTAGGTCACATGGCTGTTTCGAGTTCCTCCGGCCCTGCGTCTCCTGGCGCTGGCTCTCCCCGCCGAGATGGACAAACTCTTCTGCGTCATGGCTCCTTCACCAGCCCTCGCATTCTGGGTGCGGCTGCGAGTCTGACACGCCAGTCCAGAAAGGACCATGCCTTTGTCCCAACATTGCCTGACCCCAAGCAAACCCCGCCCCTCCAGGTCTCCTCCTCCCTGCCCTCCGCAGGCCCAGGCCCCAGACCCGCGCTCCGCTGCCCGCGCGTCTCCCCTCGGTTCCCTCCCGGACGGCCCGTCGTGCACAGCCCTGCCCCCCGCTCCCGTCCCCCGCATTTGAAGTCCCCCGTTTAGCCCTGTTGTCCTCACCGAGCCCGTTAGTGTTTCAGGAGCAATTTGTGCAAATGGATCAAGCTAGGTCAAATCTGATTTTCTTCGGGAAGAAAATCAAATTCTCCACTTTGTGAGGTGGATGTTGAGATCAGAAGGAGGGCCGAGGAACGCAGTTCCCCGGCGTGGGGTGGCAGAGGCCGGGGAGCAGGGCGCTGTGGGGGGCGCGCCCTCCGGCAGGGTGCACCACGCCACCCTCGGCCTCCTGACTTAACCCGGGAGCCGGGTCCTCCAAATGTAGACCCAGCCAAGAGACGACCGTGCTTTTGCCCATTCATTTTAATTTTAAGGTCCACGAACTCTGTGGCTTTTCTTATCCAGGTGAGACCACCAAAAAAGGGGCAAAAACCTGTGATTCTGGGGGAGAACATTTTCCGAGAGGTGGGGAGCGGGAGGTGAGGACGCAGCCAGCGCCTCTGAAAACCTGTGCATGATGGCCTGGCAGGGCCAGCCTGTGGGTGCAGAGAAGGGAACGGCTAAGCGGCTGCCTCTTCTGGGGAAACACCCAAGGGGACATGTGCCTTTGCTGCTTTTCTCCATCATTCCACTAACATGTTTTAAGTGCTTTCTGTGTGTCAAGCTCTATGCTGGGCACTGGGTATGCAAAAATAAGTTCCTGCCCTCAGTCTGGTGGGCACAGCTACGTTAGCCATGGCAGTGTACGTGGACCTGTCTGATAGAGGTGTGGCATCTCAGAGAAAGAAGCAGGTGAGTGCCCCATGTGAGTGAGCGAGATCTGCAGGATTCAGGAGGAGAGCACCAGAGCCAGGCCTTTGAAGGAGGAGTAGGCATTTTCCAGGAAGAAGGACAGGGGACATTGCTAGCACAGGGGCTAGCTTAAGGAAAAGCGTGGAGTAACAATGGTATGTGCTCCAATGTCCAGTTCAGATGGAGGAAGGGAAAAGACAGGGGTAAGGAGAGGTGGCCAAAAAGTAGGCTGGAGCCCCTCGTAAAGAGTGTTTGCGAGTTAGACATAGGGAAATTGGTGAAAGAAAATTCTAGAAAAGATGGCAGAAATCTTTCATAGACCTGTGAGTGATTTTAAGCTTGATGGCTTCCCTAGAACTACCAAATGTCAGAGCTTTAAGAAAGTTGAGAGACCATCTACTCAGCGGTCATCAAACTGGGTTCCATGGAGCCCTTGGGTTCCAGGGAAAGGCCTTAGAGACCCACTGCAGGGTGCTGAGGCTGAGAACAGGAGGGAGTGCGCTAGGCACTCCCAGCTGTGCTCGCAGGAGGTGGGGGTGAGCTCCACTTTCATCTTTATGTATTTGCTTTCATTCTTTCATCAGATATTTTTGGGGCACCTACTCTGTGTAACTTATTACAATTTTATTTGAAACATTTTTCCAGAAGAAAAAGTGGGGCTGACAGGGACAAGCCTCGCCCGAGCCCCTCGCTTTGCAGATGAGGAAGCTGAGACACAGGGTGGTACAGCAACTTGGCCAAAGCCCCTCAGTGAGGCAGTGGCCAGATCCTGACTCTCAGCCCAGTGCTCTTCCCACTCCCTGGACTTGTCTTCATACAGGCTGGACCCGGGGGCCAGAGAGCCCACCCCCACACGTCCACGCCAGCCTTCCTCCAGGGAGGGCAGGGCAGGCGTGGCGCGGTCCATCCCAGAACCAGCCTGCTGGGAGAGTCTATCCCACTGCACCCACCAGTGAGGATGCTTCCACCAAAAAGTGCTCCAAGGAAGGTGGGAAAGGCTGCTGAGCACACACACACACACACAGAGAAGAGAGAGGAAAGGCTGCTGAGCACACACACTCACAAGGAGAAGAGAGGAAAGGCCGCTGAGCACACGCACACACACACACATGGAGGAGAGTGGAAAGGCTGCTGAGCACACGCACACACACAGAGAAGAGAGGAAAGGCCAGTGAGCACACGCACACACACGGAGGAGAGAGGAAAGGCCAGTGAGCACACGCACACACACGGAGGAGAGAGGAAAGGCCAGTGAGCACACGCACACACACGGAGGAGAGAGGAAAGGCTGCTGAGCACACGCACACACAAGAAGAGAGAGGAAAGGCCACTGAGCACAAGCACACAGAGGAGAGTGGAAAGACCGCTGAGCACACGCACACACACAGAGGAGAGTGGAAAGGCTGCTGAGCACACACACACACATGGAGAAGTGTGGAAAGGCCACTGAGCACACACAGACACACGCAGAAAAGAGAGGAAAGGCTGCTGAGCACGCACACACACAGAGAAGAGAGAGGAAAGGCTGCTGAGCACACGCACACACAGAGAGGAGAGGAAAAGCCACTGAGCACACACACACACACGGAGAGGAGAGGAAAAGCCGCTGAGCACACACACACACACACACAGAGGAGAGAGGAAAGGCCACTGAGCACACGCACACACACGGAGAGGAAAGTGGAAAGGCCGCTGAGCACACGCACACACACGGAGAGTGGAAAGGCCACTGAGCACACGCACACACACGGAGAGGGGAGAGGAAAAGCCACTGAGCACACGCACACACACGGAGAGGAGAGGAAAAGCCACTGAGCACACGCACACACACGGAGAGGAGAGTGGAAAGGCCGCTGAGCACACGCACACACACGGAGAGGAGAGAGGAAAGGCCGCTGAGCACACGCACACACACGGAGAGGAGAGAGGAAAGGCCACACGCACACACACAGAGAGGAGAGTGGAAAGGCCACTGAGCACACGCACACACATGGAGAAGAGAGCGGTTCGGGAGGGAGGGCCAGCTAGACAGGACAAGGTTTTTGTTGATATACGAGCAACAGTGAGGTGGAAGGAGGTGTCAAAAAAAAAAGTCCCACGTGGGTGTTGGCAGTTTCCACACCATGACTGTTTGCTTTGTGCCAGGATCAGTGGGCCAGCCGCTCACGTCCAGGGCCCGGGGATGGACCCTCTTGTCTAGCTTGGATCTCTCCTGATAGCGTACTCTGCCAGAGACAGCGCACCTCGGCTCTCTTGGCACTGATGTGAAGTCTCTGGAGCTCAACAGCATCTCCTTGAGAGTAATTCTTCCGGGCACGCCTGGCACCCGGCTGTCCTCTCCCACATTTCTCACAGGGTCATGAGCCCCTCGGGCTGCTGCCTCAGTGGTTACCCGCAGGCTTAGGACATGATCCCCTCTGCTCCTTCTTGGCCTCCTCTCCCTTAATACCCACATTCCTGAAAACCTTGGTGAAGTGAAGAACTTATGTCTAGGAGATTTCTGACTCAGACTCTTTCCTCCAGAGAAGTGACCTTAGGCAAATCTCTGAACCTCTCTGAACCTCGGTCTCTTTATTGTAGGTACAGGTGTAAAAACACCTACCTCCATGCCTAGCATACTGCCTGGCACAAAGTCCACTTAAATAAATACTGAATTAATGATCGATTGATTGCCTGGTTGATCTATGATAAAGAAGAATGAAGGGAAGTTGTCATTATGGTTATGTGAAGGCTAGTAAGTACCCTTAGCACATAAGCAAGTTTTATTCTTCCCAGTCTCAGCATTCAAAAGATGTCTCGTTGGAATTCAAAAGGGGAAAGAGAGGACTCAAGAAGGAAGGCAGCTGGAGCATATACCTGGGTTCGGTCTTGGCATGACACATCTACTGATCAGATGAAGACACTTTTCCTTTCCCCTAGGAGAAGAAGGTTTCTCTCCAGCTGGAAATTCATAGCGCCCACCCATCTATCTCATCAGCAGCCCCTCCCAGATTCTTTCTGGATCTTTGGAAAATGCTGATGGGGAGTAACATGACCCAAAACCTCCAGGGCCGCCCTCCGCCAGCTCACTCACTCTGCATCTTGTCCAGAGGAGGAACGAGCTATGACAATGGTTCTGCTTGTGCCTGCACGTGCGTGTATACACGTGTGTGCGTTGGATTCAAGGCCTGTCCTAGGACTATTTTGATGTATGCTAGTACAGGTGTTAAAGGTATAGAGAAAACGAATCAACCTCAAGGAGACTAGAACAAGAAATCTTGCACAGGAACTCATCTTGCCATGGCAGAAGCTACTCACCTCTGCGATTGAACGATGACCCTCACTTAATTCTCTTAGGTCATCCATCAGTGAGGGAGGGTGTGGTCTCATCTCTCACCAGCAAGGGGCTCGGTTTTAACAAAGAGCCAGGCAAGAGAGGGAAGAAGAGATATGGTGAGGGGGCATTTTCAGGATTTGGAGTTGTCCTAGGTGGTGCTGCAGGGACAGATGCTGGACGTTGTGTGTCCTGTCGTGGCCCACTGGGTGGACTGGGGGAGAGTGTGGACTATAATGTGGATCATGTCCATGTGCTGCAGCGGTGCTCCAGAATGTATTCACCGCATGCAGTGGATGTGCCACAATGATGGAAGAGTTTGTTGATGGAGGAGGGGTGGCGTGGATGGGGTGGGGGGTGTATGGGAACCTCATATTTTTTAATGTAACATTTAAAAGAAAATAAAGAAAAAAAAGAAATGCAAAAAAACCAGGGAAGACATAGAAGCTCAGCAATTGCCTGCATCGTGCCCAGCCATGGAACTGGCTGCATCTTCTTTCATTATCCTGGAACTCAGACAGCAACCAGACCTTCAGTCCAGTTCTTTGCAACTGTGTCTAGAATAGAAGAAAATCCCCAGGAACAAGACAGAGAGAAGGCAGCGATGCTTTTCACCCTCTTTTAAAGTGTTTTGGATCTTTTTTTGGTTGTTGGGTGTTTCCCAAGTTCCAAGTCCCAGCAAATATTTGTGCTGGCCGTTCCTCCCTTCTCTTCCTTCTTTTCCTCTGTTCTAGTTTGCCAGGCTGCTGAAAACAATATACCAGAAGTGGCTTGGCTTTTACACTGGGATTGTATTAGCTTACAAGCTTACAGTTCTAAGGGTGTGAAAATACCAAATCGAGGCATCTTCTAGCTGACACCTGCTTCCTGAAGAAGCCGGCAATCCTGGGCTCTTCTGTCACATGGCAAGACACATGGCAGTGCTTGCTGGTCTCTTCCAGATTTCCTTGCTTCCAGCTTTTTGCTTCTGTGTCTTTCTCTCTTCCTCTGAATTTCATTCTCTGATAAAGGACTCTAGTAAGGATTAAGGCCACCCCAAATGAGGCAGGTCACATCCTAACCTAAGATCCTACTCACCTGCTTACCCACAGGAGTGGATGAATGCTGAGAACATACTTTCCTGGGGCACATAGAGCTTCAGACTATCACACCTTCCTTCCTTCCGTTTTCATGCCGTATCATGTCTTTCACATAATTAAGCGAAAAATGGCTTGAGCGTCTACTGTGGAATCTAGCACTGGTCTAGATACTAAGAACATAAACAGTAAGACACACAAACTGCCCTCGAAAAGCTCGCAGTCTAGAGGGCTAGAAAATGTTAGGTTTGCTTTGAGAACTCTGGGGGCCTTTATATCAAAAGCAGGTAGAGAAGGGTCCAGGAAATGCTTTCTTGCCTGCTAAGATGCGAAGCAGTGGTCCCACAGAGCGTGCGTGGGGAGGCTAAGGAGAGGTGGCTTAAAACAATCGTGACCTCCTCCTGCCAGAGTGAGATGAGGCACAGTTTCCCCTCCCTTCTTGGCTTCTCAGTTTCTGTTTTCCTCTCCACAGCCACCACTGGCACAGTGTTCTCTGGTCCCAGTCTGTCCATCGTGCTCAACCAATGTAACTGAGCCTCAGATGAGGGGTTTGCTGGACAGTTCCATTCACTGAGCACCTGCTGTGAGCTGGTGTCTCAGGAAAGGAGTGACTAAGCCACAGCCCCTGCCCACTGGGCTCTCAAGTCAAGTGGAGAAGTGAGCCATGTTCCAAATATACAGAACTGTAAGATATGTGCAACCACAAGTGGTAAGAGGAGCAGAGAGGAGAACGGTCAATTCTATATTGGGGGACAAGGGAGGGTTTCATGGTAGCAGTAACTCCTAGAGCTTACATCATGTGGGAGAAATAAGGTTTTGTGCAGCAATCACTATCATACAAAGTAAAATGAAGGTCCTATGGGAGCAAAAAGGAAGGACAGTATATCTGGCTTTTAAAAAAATCAAGGACTGCTTCATGGAAGAGGCGGTAGCTGAGCTAGACCTTGCCAGTGGGGATTCAACATTCATTCATTCATGTATCCAAGGGAACTGATTGAGTAGCCACTATGTTATTCTGGATCAGGGGGAGGGGAATGCAATAAATTACAAGACAGATAAAAATGATTGCCCTTAAGGAGCAGACAAACTAGTGGGGGAGACAAAAAATAAACAATATAAATTATGTAGCTCAGGGGTGGTCAAACTTTCCCTGTAAAGGGTCAGATAGTAAGTATTTTATTCTTTTCAGAGCCCATGGTCTCTGTCCAAATGACTCAACTCTGTAGTTGGAGCGCGAAAGCAGCCATCAATAATATGTAAATGAATAGGCATGACTGTGCTGCAATAAAACTTAATTTACAAAAACAGGCAACAGGTTGGATTTGGCCAGTGGGCCATAGGTGGCCAACCCCTGCTAAGGAGGATGTTAGATGGTCAGAAGTGCTCAGGAAAGTCATCCAGAGAGCAGTCTGGGAGTGTGTTCAGTAGAGTCCTGTACAGAAGACAAGGCTGGAAGGCAAAAGCAAGCCTGTCCCATAGCAAGCCCTGAATGCCGTGGAGAGCAGTGCCGACTTTGTTCACAGGGCAGGACTCTTCCTGGAAATTCACTCACCCAAAAGGCTCAGGAACACAGGCACATTTTTGGCCACGAGACACCATCCTGGTATCAGCTATAGGTAGCTGTCCTTTCGCAAGGACCGAGCTGGGTGACCAGATGGCTCTGCACAGGTGGGAGCTGTCAGCACCCCTCCTTCAGAGTGCCAGCCTCCCCAGCAGACCTGGGCAGAGCGTGCGGTCCTGAGTCTCCCGGCTCATTCCCCCGCCTTCTCCTGGCAAGTCCGAACAAGCGCCTGGCCTTCATCGTCGCTCCGTCCTCCTGAGGAGCAGGCTCCTCCTCCATCAGCTGAGAGGGACCCGGTGCATGGCACACTGGAGGCAGGATCTCATTTATTCGTCACACGTCTTCAAGGAAGACACGTTAGCCTCATTTTGTAGAAGACGAAACTGAGTCTGAGCGCAAGAGTCAAGGTTAACACTTGCCACAATTGGGGACTAACTCAGTATGGACTCAACATGCCTCTCAAATCACCAGGCTGCTTCTCCTTCAGTCTGCCCAGAAAGCTCCTTGGGTCCAGCCCCAACTGTTCTCATCTCCTCGGCCCCTCCTTCGCCATCTCAGCTGGTGCCCACTTAGCCTCTTCCCTGGGAGTCCCAGTTCCCCTCTCTCCTCTCAGGTTTATTAACTAGACCCCCCTTCCAGACCGTTTCCAGCCCCTGCTCTTCTCACCTGCCACGCCACCTCCGCCTGACCTTTCCAGCTACTCTCTGGGACCTTCTGCTTCTCCTTCCTTCTCCCCCCCCAGCCATCTCCCCCAGCTCCAGCCCTCCACCCTCATCACGTGCCTTCCAGGGCCAGCCACAACCAGCCCTTTCCACTCTGGTCCAGAAGATCCCAGCCGGTCCTGGGCATACGTCCTGTCCTAACGATTCATTCATAACGCCCCGTTCAGGGTCTCGGTTTGCACGATGACTTTCTTCCCCGCAACCGGCCACGCAGGTGGCTACAAATAGAAACCACTTCTATCTAAATTGAAAAAATAATTTTCAGTTTGTCACTTTTTGCCCACCTCATTTTTTTTATTTCCTTTTATACATATTGCAATCTAGCACATTTCCTTGGGGTCTGAGTTTTCACTACTGTGGTAAAATCCGTCTTAGAAGGCTGTAGGACCTCGTGGGTATTTAAAACTCCATATCACTGGGGAACCAGACCGATACAGCCTTTTAAGCAAAGCCCCACTGTGCTGGCACGGGTGCCTGCTGCCTGCAGACACCACTGCACAGGCAGATGGGAAAGGCAGTGACTCTGGAGTCACACCAGGTTAAATTCATCCGCTCAGCAAATGCTTATCGGGCGCCTACTCCACGCCTGTACCATTCTCGGCCCTGGGATCCAGCCGTGGACAAAACACATCAAGTGCCTGTCCTCAGAGACCGCTAGGAGCCGATGCTGTCATCCAGGCAAGGCGTGAGGCTGCCAGCGCCCAGGGGGAGAGCGGCCACTTTCTGTCTACAAGGCGGAATGTGGAATGTGCCAGCGAGCTGTCAAGGATGACTACTGAGATGGTGCTTGAGCGAGGGAAGAACAAAGTTGCCGTTGACCGAGACGGGGATGACTTCAAGAGGCGGATGGGAGAGGCTGGGAATCCCTGCATGGTTTCCATTTTAGATGCTCAGAGGACCTCTACGTGGTGATGTCAACAAGCAGTTAGAAATGCATGTCCAGAGCCATCAGGAGGTAGACAGTCTTGAAGCCATGGGACTAAATGAGGTAACCTAGGAAGTGAAAGTAGAAAAGGATGCCCACAGCCTTTGGGAGTAATGGAGATGGGGAAGAACTGACCAAGAAGACTGAGAAGAAGCCACCAGGAGAGAAGAAAGGATCCAAAAGAGATTGCTTTCCCAGAAGCCAAAAGAAGAAAATGTTCGAAAAGGAAGAGCTGATCCATGTGTCACCTGGGAGTTGGCCATTGGACATAACAAGATGGGTCATCAGTAACCCTGAAAAGAACTGTCTCGGTGAGAAGCTGGATGTAAAACCTGAGCGAGCAGGTTCAAGAGGGAATAGATGAGGGGAACTGGGCAGACTGAGAGAGAGCTCTTCAGAGTTTTAAAAAAGAAAACAGAAAAGGAGCTGCAGGAGGAAGGAAACAGGAGTCAAGGGAGCTTTCTCTGTTTTTTTAAATTAGAGATATTACAATGCATTTGTAAGATGATCAAATAAAAATGTACACAGTCGATGGTGCTGGAGGGACAAAGGGCAAATGCCTGGTTGACTACATGTCCTGGGGTAGGAGAGAGAGGCGGGGATTCAGTACTACAAAGATGGGTTTGTCGTCCTCAGGGGGCAGACAAGACACAGCGAGGGCCCTCTAATATCATGGCTAGTGGGCATCAGGCTGGCATGGTGCTCCCTGGAGCCCGGAAAACTGCAAGAAGCCCTGGCAGCTCCATCTATGGCTTCCCTGCCCCTGGTGAACAATTGGCAAACCACTTACTCTCCAGTTCTCAGTTTTCTCATCTTAAATATTCGCTTACCTTAGCTTAGCCTTGTCCTAGTGATCATTGTGGGAAGTGAATGAAACAGCATGTGTAAGCCTGTGTGTGGGCTGTAGGAGAGGTCCAGTCAAGGCCAGCTCCCCTCTATCCTTCCTCCCCCTTCCCTCCAGCTTTCTCTGGTGTTCTGCAGCTCATCTGGAGGAACTTGGGACTGCCCGTCTGCTTCCAACTGCTGCTTAGAGGCCAACGAGGCTGAAGGCAGGCAGATGCCCCCTCCTTGTATCTGTCTCCCTAAGTGTTCACCTATGAATTTGATGAGTCATCTTCCAAGAGGGATTTTTCCATCTCTGTGCAGCGCCTAGAGCTGGGTCTGAAATCCATACCACCCTCCACCTAAGGGTGACTTCCCACAGAGAGAAGCCCAGGTGACTCCAGGCAGAACCCAGGAAGGGAGGTCCCACCCCCTCAGAGCCACAACACAGGACAGGTTCATCAGGCTGCAGGTCCCTGGGGCCCAGCCTACCTGAGCCCGAGGCCGACAGCTGAAATGGGCTCCAGGAGATGGGCGTCTTCTGCCTGACACAGCCTTGGGTTGCTCAGGGCAGGAAAGCGTGACAGGCCCCAGATGCAAGCCTTCCTCTTAGCCAAAGCTGCTGCGATGCTCCTTTGCACAGGTAGATAGGTAGATCCCTGAGCCAGAAAGCCTGGGCTGTTGTCATGAGGCAAAGGACTTTTCAACTTCCACCCTCGAATCTCCTGAGGAAAAAAATCTAAAGTTCTGTCAAAACAGGTTAGCATATTGGCAATCACGGCTTGCTACCATCTGTATTTGTTCCATTTGTGGCGTTTATGACGGTTATCCACATTAATTATTTTGCTGCTAAAGTCCCTTCTAATTTCTGAACACTGTTATTTCTAAGAAAGATGGATATTAAATATGCCACACATGAGCGCAGGGTGGCATTCCAGCATGCTATTAAGTTCAGATGCTGAGGATCGGCAGAAAATAACTTTGCATTTGTAATCGCAGTAAAACTGTTCTATGTCATGGCTCAAAATGTAGTATAGTATTGATGGAAACGGACTTCTTAGTTTGGCAATGACCCCGAACAAGAAAGACAGGAACCACTGGGCTGTCCTGGAGCAACTTGGGCAAGCTGTGGAGGTGAGGTTGGAGGAGAAGGGTCTGCAGAACAGCAATTCCCAAGCCTGGGGAACTTCTACAAGGACTGGTTCTCAGAGAGGATTCCCAGTTCACTAGGTCTAGAATGCTGTATAGACAGCTGCTGGAACATTCCATCATCGCTGGTTCATAGAAACTTTCAAGCTCCCAGAAGGAGAATGAAGAGAGGGTCCCCCTGGAGGAGAGTGTCTTAGTTTGCCAGGGCTGCTATGACAAATACCACACACTGGTTGACTCAAACCACAGGAATTTATTGGCTCACTGTTTTGGAAGCTAGACGTCCAAAAGCAAGGCGTCGACAAGGCCATCCTTCCTCCAAAGTCTAGCATTCTAATGATGGCGGTTCTCGGTCGCATGATGATCTCTCTCTCCTTTTATGTGCCTGCTTCTCCAGTTTCCCCTGACATCTGGCTTCTCTTTCTGAGTCCAATTTCCTTTGCTTATGAGGACCTCGGTAAAGGCTTACCCTCACTCAGTTTGGGCACAGCTTAACTAGACACATCTTCATAGGTCCTGTGACAAGTGGGCTCACACCCACAGGACCAGGATGGGGTTAGGCCTTAAGCATGTCTTTATGGGGACCTAATTTTATCCCCAACAGACAGTGACTTTTCTCAAAGTGCTTCCACTTGCAGACTGCACTCACCAGTCCATTATCTCACTGAGAAGCACCACAGCCTTGGAAGGGAGGCTTTATCTTGGTTAGTCCCGGGAAACAACAAATTTTAAAACCCTCCTCATAACTCCCAACGCTACTTCCCCAAAAAGACACCAGTTGGTTAAGCTAGTTAAAAGCAAGGAAGGACAGTCCTGGGGTCAGGTGCAGCATGAAGGCCTGTAGAAAGCAAAGAAAACTGCTTTTTTTTAAAAAGCAACACCTGCAATTCTGGTCTGAATGAGGTTAAGTAGGATTAAATTCTTCTTCAAGAGTCCTTCCTGCTCACGCATGTATGCATTCTCTCTTTCGTTTATTCATCAAAAATGTCACAAATGTCCACTCTGCACGAAGTTCTGTAGTGGGCAGAAGTGAATGAAGCAGACATGCCCTGCCTTTCAAGGGGGAGGGAAGGCTCATGAGCAAAAACAAACCAATATGTGGTCACACGTTGGGAAGAGGAAGCAAAACAGGTGCTGATGAGAATAATGGGCAGGTCCCATTTAGATGGGGTCTCAGATGACAGGAATCACTTTTCTTTCCCTGATCATCGCCTGATCCCCCACAAACTCAAACTAGGAAACTCTGCTCGAAGTAGCTTCAAGATGAATTGGGCTCTTACTTCTGCTGGGGAGATAGCTCCCCCTGGCGGTTGGAGGCCCAAGCTTTTAAATGCTACAGTGCTGGCAACCTTCGGTGCTAAATTTGCATGCTTGAGATGGGAAGCCAAGAAAAGGAAGCTTCTGCTTGTTTCCCTGGGATGGGGCAGATTTTGAATCATCTTAATCTTTTTTTTTCCCTGGGTCTGGATCTCCACCACCCTGCTTCCTCAGACCATTTATGTAAACTTTCAGGGCCCCTGTTTTCCTCCACTATCAAAATGAAGGTGAAAATGCCAACACAGTGCTGTTTATCTGAAATTAGATAGTAAGATGACAGCTTGCTCACTGTGTGACACCTAGCAGGACCTCCATATATGTTAGCTGCTTTATGCTTTTTAGTGTTGTGTTCCAACCCCTGCCTTCCCAAGTTCTCATCTTATCCATTGACTTCTCCTCTTTCAAAGCTCCCTTCCTCTCTCTTCTTCTCTTCCTCCTCTCTTTCTTTCCCTCTCTCCATCTCCTCTCTTCCTTCTCATCACCTCCCACATTTCTTCCTCACCTCTCTATCCTCCTCCTTTTCCTGAACCTCTATCTCTACCTCTTCCAGAACTGATCTCTTGCCAAGGTATCTAAGGGCTAAGGTCGGGTGTTTTGAAGATACTCTCCAAAGATAAATTGCATCCTGTGCTGAATCCAAGAGGAGCCATTTTTCTGTTTGTCAATAACACTGCAGATTGTTCTCGTACTCTTTAGGGGAGCGCAAAGAGCTTTTCTGCACACTTCATACCAGAACACTGGCCCCTCTGCTTCTGTCTTCATCATCAGTGATATTTGAACATGCCTTGTCTTCCCTGTCACTCTTTTGAGTTCTTTCTAATGTTTGCATCCTCTCTCTCAAGCTTTCTCTCCTCCCCCTGCCTGCCCGCTCCTTCTTCTTTATCTCATCATACTTCTCTCTTTGGTCCCATTTCATGTGCTCTCTGTCCCTTCTCCCCATTTCTGATTTGCAGAGTGGGGCATGTTTCCTTGTAATCCCAAACTGCATTTTCTCAAGCAGCCGGTGCCATCTCTTCCTGTCACTGTAAAAGCATTTTCATCTCCATTTGAAGCCATTTGCCCTGATGGCTTCTGTCTTTAGAATCACACTGATGAGTCCATGTGGTCTTTAGCTGTCAACAATCCCCAGGAAAGAATAGCACTTAGTTAGATCTTGCATTTTAAATTGGGGACCCATCGAAGACTGGCCAGTGCAGAGTGGAAGTTCTCCCATTGGCCCAACCTGGCTCTAATTGTGAACTGAGATTTGGGAGCTTGGAAGAAAACTAAAAAGTGCCAAAATAGTTGTGTTTTCTTCCTCACAAAACAGGTGGAAAGGGTAGGTAGACCAGGCCTGCTTTTCTCTATTGATTTCTTACCTACACATTTTTCATTAAGGGAGAAAGAAACAGAATCATCAGATGAAAAAAACAGAAATGATATCCATTGTCTGGGCGTTGTTCCTGGGGGGACGGGATGCTAGGCTTGCCCAGGGACCCAACTGCTGGGAGCATGGTGTCCCCAGCCGTGCAGCCAGGCTCCCACGAGAAAGGGCCGAGTGAGCTTAGAATCCAAGGAAAAGATTGAGCCCGATGCTTCACTTGTGGCTTGAGGCCTGGGGGCTGTGCGGACACATACAAATAAAACTCTACCCGTCACCCAGGAGAAGGCCTCCCTTCCCTCTAGTGGAACTTTGGCCGAGTGTCCTCCTTCGGGCAGCTTGAGGATTCCCACAGTCTTGGTTCGGGTTCCCCTCAAAGCAGATTCTGAGACGAGGATTTGGCATATTTGGGGGGTGATCCCAGGAAACACCGGGAGGGTGGTGAGAAAGTGAGCAGAAAAAAGGAGGCCAATGAAGAGCCGGCCATGGGACCAGGTCCCATGAGGGCCACCGGCGGTCCCTCCCACTGAGGGCCCTGGACCAGGGGGCCACCCCCACTGAGAAGCAAGGACATTGCAGTAATTGTCCCCAACTCCCTGTCCATCATCAGTCCAGGGCTGTCTCCCAGGCCATGACTCTCCAGCACTTCCTGTTTGCCCTGTACCCAGACTGGGCATGCTACCATAGCTAGAAACTGTGCGCCACCCACTTCCTACACACACATGCACACACAACACACACACATGCACGCCAGGAGATGGGAGGCGTGGGTGCAGAGCCCAGTACCAAGGGGGTGGACCCCTGCGCCACGCTCCTGAAGCTCCAGCCCAGGGGTGCGCCGAATGCTTCTATAAAGCGCCGGTAGATAAATCTTCTAGGCTTGGCGCCCAGACAGACTCTCTTGCAACTCTGTAGCAAGATGGGGCTGGACATGGTATAAGGCAGAGTGAGACAGCTATGGAAGTTAGGGAACTGCTGGCTGCAGGGCGGCAGGGCGTGCAGGTTGTATGGGACCCAGGCCCACTTCAGTCCTGGCTCCCTAAAGCTTGGAAACAGCCGTACTCAACCCTGAGTGAGTGGGTGTGGCCAAGTGCCAATAAAACTTTACTTACAAAAACAGGCAGAGGGCTGCATTTGGCCCCTGCGCTCAGCCCTGCTCTGCCAGGCAGGCGTGCCATCCTCCCCAGCAGCTGGCTTTGCCCTGCTGCCCTCCTCCTCGCGTCACCTGGTTGTTTCCACCTGAGCGCTCAGCCTTCAGGTCCAGCTTCCCCAGGGAACTATCCCTGATGGCCCTGAGCGGCTCAGATGCTCCGCTGGCCAGCAAGCCCTCCACTCTCCTTCAGAGCACTTTATCACAGCGGTAATTGCATAATTAATTGTGTAATTAGTTGTTTAACGTCTGCCGCCCTCCCCAGAATGGATGTTCCCATCAGTGTCCAAGGCCCGTTAAGTCTCCTTCCTAATAGGCCTGGAAGCGGGCACGTCCTCAGCGCCCCGGCCGGCGCTGCCCCAGCCCGGGCCGCCGTGGTTTCCCACCAAGGGCTCCGCAGCAGCTGCTGGATATGCCGCTGCCCCGTGGAGAACCGTGCCGCAGCTCCCCTCTGCACTCCTGACAATGTCCCGACTTCTAAGCCTGTACCAGAGGCCCTGCCCAGCCCGGCCCCTCGCCAGCCCGCTCTCCTCCAGCTGCCCTCGGCCGACTCCCTTCGCTTCCATCGTCCCTACCGGGGCCGGTCGTCCCTCTCTTCCTAAGCACGCCGCGCTCTGTGTTCTCGCAGGCCGCCGGCCCTTTGCACGTGCTGTTTCCTCCGCAGAGAATGCCCCTCCTTTCCGTCTGAATGCCCAGGCACTGGGGGTCCCCGAGAGGCCTCCTCAGCCCCACTCCCCACCTCGGTTAGTCATCGTCATCATGGGCTTCCACGGTCCCCAGCTTCCCCCGACCTGGGCGTCCTACACCGAATCGCAGCTATCTGTCTGCCTGTCCTCAGTCAGTCCTCCAGAGAACCAAACCGGCAGGCTCCATCATTGTGTTCTGAGAGGTTTATTTCAAGGAAGTGGCACACACGGCCGTGGGAGCTGGCAAGCCCAGAATACACGGGGCAGGCTGGAAGCTCACGCAGTCTTTTATGTTTTTAATTAGTAGGGTCTATAATTTACATTAGCGTTTACACTTTGCACCGCACAGTGTTCTAGATCTTGACAAAATGTATACCGGCCTGGACCCGTCGTTGCAACATCATGCGGAACAATTCCAACTTCCCCAAAATGCCCGGGTCACACCAGCTCTTCCCTCTCCCTCCCCTCGATCTCTGGTGACCGCTGCCTTTGTACCAATGTTCGGAGTTCTTCTATTACTGGAATAAGGTCTATTTTAGTCCATAGTTGCCTTCCCCCCTTATGTTTGTTCTTTCCTCAGTCTTGAGGATTCTGGGGTGGTGAAGCTCACTCTGCTTCCGATCGAGAGGGGGCTTAGATCCCAAGGGACAGAGGGGAGGAACTGTCTTGCTGGCAGGTGTAGTTACTCCCTATTTTGGGGGATGGACGCTGTACATCCTCCTCCTTTTGTTCGTTGTCCTGGGTGAGTCTGATGAACTGGAGAACAGGTGTTGGCTGCAACTCTCCTGAGATTCAGGGCTCAACTGGTGTATGAACAGCTGGAAGATTCAAGTCTCTGGGATATATAGTGATGCTGCAGTCTTAGGCAGAATATCTTCTCCAGGAGACCTCAGCATTTGCTCTCAAGACCTCCCAACTGATTGGATTAGGCCCACCCACATGATGGGAGGGCAATCTCCTTAATTCAAAGTCAATTCATTATAGAGGTTAATCGCATCGACAAAATACTTTACAGCAACACCTAGATGAGTGCTGGATTAAATACCTGGGTACCATGGCTTAGCCAAGTTAGACACCTAAAACAAACCATCACACCTGCCCGCCATCCTAGCAGACAGTGGGTTCCCTGCAGCCAGAAACCAAGCACCTGGCACCTGGCACATGCCCAGGGCTGGGGGGCATGCAGGAAGTGCCTTACAAATGGCTGACAACCCTAGAAACACCCAAGCTGTGATTTCCTGCCAATGACTGGATTTAAGTGGCCTCTACACCACCTGTCACTTTGCCAGCAATGGATGGGAAAAAAGGGGGTCTTGGCCAAAAAAAAAAACCAAAACAACGTAGCTGCTGTCTCCACCTGCTCTTTTTCCTCTCGCGGCAGCTTTCCGGTTGTCACCAGCCTGAGAAAGCCACAGCGCGAAACTCACAGGTCCCGCGCCCCTGCCCCGCCTCCCCGCCACCCCCGCAATGACTGAGCCGAAGCCGTGGCTTCCGTGGCCAGGGCTTCAGGGCACCGTGCTCCAGGCTCTCACCTGAGTCCTGGCCCCGAGGCAGAGGTGCCAGCACCAGGAGGAGAAGGGCAGAAATCCTAGGCCACCGATTTCTCCTCTCCTTCCCCATCTCTAGAGAACAGCAGGGACAAAGCGAGATGGGCTAGAGTCCAGGGCTGGAGCGCTGGGGCAGGGGCAGCAGCAGCTCCCTGGCCTGGCCAAGGGCTGGCCTTTGCCGTCAGAGCCTCATCCAGGCTGTAGACACTCTCGGGGGGAAGGGGAGCTCATCCCATCACTCAGAAGGGCCCCCTCGGGAATTGCTCTGATAACTCAAGTCGCCTTCCCACAAAGCGTACACACGGGCACCCCTCCCCACCTGCAGCGCACATTCGCTCCAGGCCTCGGCAGCCAGCTGTACTGTCACTTTTCTTACTCTTACTGCAGATAATTCACATTCAACAAACTCTGACTCACCAAAAACAGAGAAAGAAAAAAAAAACGCTGCTCGAGTGGGAGCCCCCCAGGCTACTGGGCGTCTGCTCCTCTCCTGGCATCCTTCATGTCCAAAGAGGACCCCTGGGAGGGGGCTGGTCAGCAGGAGGCAGGCACGGGGCACCACTGCGCTGAGCAGACAGCAGGCCTGATGCTCCGGGGGCGCCTTCCGGGACCCCCCAGGGGGCATCTCCAATGGGGTGGCGACTTTCTGGTGTCCCTGGAATATCATGTTCTTAAGATGTGACTGCCTGTTGTGATAAAATGCCTCCCAAATCTGGCTGTAGCATCCAATCCCCTGGACAGGTGGGACGGCAGGGGGAGGCTCTAGGGCTTGGAAAAGCCCTGGCCTTTTGCTGGTGGAGCGTCGTCAGGCCACGGGGACTATGTTAAAAGTAGTTTCTGAAGGTTTCAAAATCCCAAACTTAGGACATCCTACCTCGTAGCCCATCTCTACTAAATCAGAATTTCCGTGGGATTCGCGGGCAGGGCGGGCATCTCTATCTCTTTTTTCTAATCACCACTCACATGGTATGAGTTCTACTGCCTATTTGGGAACCAGGGATTTCAAAATCCTACCATCCGTCTTTTGGCTCGCGTTGTTCCTCGCTCAGGCACGGGGGCTGTTTTGCAGTCACCCCACCCCCTCTGCCACCCAGCGGACCCACGAAGGGATGGGAGCAAAGCCCAAAGATCTCAAAGCACTTTACCGCCCCTGGGGTTAGTGCTTGAACCCTGAATGCTGCCGGGATCTACACGGTAGACCACACGTCTGGATAACTCAGGCCCCAAAGCAGCTGTCCTGGGGGAAGATGAACTTCTCCTGTTTCTCTCTCGGAGCCGAGGGAGGGGCCAGGGCTCTCACTGCCAGGAGGGAACCCCGGGCCTGGGGGCTTTCCGTGCCATGAAGCTGTCATCTCTCCTAGGAGTCTCCCCTGCAGACGCCATCCCCATCGCACCTGCACCTTGGAACAGATCTCTCGGGTTGAGACTGTTACTGTGCATCAATTAAACTTCAATTAATTATTAAATAGTATTTACTGAGGTTTAGCAACTCTGAAATAAGATGCGGGTTTGTGGCAGTTGTTGAACTTTCGTAATTCCATTCTTTATAATCACCTGTGATCTGTTTGACTTGGAATAACTCTTCTTATTAAACCCAAATCAAACCTTTGTTTGAGACACTTAATTGCAAGCGAGACTAATTTGCTTCCCCTCAGGGCACCGGGGGCGCTGAGTCCACAGTGGGCTGAGGGGATCCCGCCTCTGAGACCGAGGGAGGGGTGGCCCCCTCTTAGCTCTGAGAGGTGATGCTCGTTCGCGTGGAGCAGCATTTGGTGGAATATCTCCCTGGCTCCCGTCTGCACACACGCTAACTAGGCTCTGAGGACGGCATCCGGCTCTCGTTAGGAATGTCAGCACACCGTGGAGAGTTCCTTCAATAATATTGAACTGTCTCGGGAAGCTAGAGCTGGCTCCCCGTTCAGGCGCTTCCGGGACCATCCTGAGAAGAAATCGGAAGGAGAGGCAGGTCGGTGGAAAGAGCGGGGCCCGAGCTGAGCTGTTATCTTCTGAGCTCTGGGAGGTGCTGGGTTCCTGAGCTCATGAACTCTGGTTCCTCCTAAGACCAGTCGTCCCTCCTGGAGAGGACCCGCTGCCTATGGACAGAACTGGGGTAGGCAGACCTCCACTCATGCGCTGGCTAACACAGTGCACCTTTGTGAATGAACACAGACTTTGCAGGGGGGAAACTAAGCTCGGATCCCAGACTGATGCCTACTGTGTGTGTCTCCTTGGGACGTTTACTGTGGCTCTGAGCTCGGAACCCTTCTCTCTTAAATGGATGTGACAGTAGTGCCCTTAGAAGGTTTTTATGAGGATGGGAGAAAAATGAAGGTGAAATGCTTGAGTAGTAGGCTAGTGCTTGGCATGGCGAATGGAAGATGCTCAACAAAGAGTAGCTTTTATCATTATTATCCACATGGTGCCCCATTGCCCGGGTTCACCTATGGGTCCAGATTTTACTTGCTTGGGCTCCCTAGTGTCAGTCCAACCACCTTTTCCAGCTGTTTGTCTGGATTTCAGCCAGTCAGGTGTGAACTCTGTGTCTTTCTTGCTAGACCCGCCCCTCCACCCCCATCCCAGGGAGGAGACTGACCTGATTGGACGTGACAGTTCACCTTTGGTTGGAGTATGTGACAAGGCCAAGTGGTTACATCAACAGATGCCAGGAAAAGGAGCTTGGAATTGATCCAGTCATTTCTTGATCCTCTTGGTTAGGGATAATAAAACACACTTTATAAGGTTGTTGATGGAAATTAAATGAAATAAGCACAAAGCATCTGCCATGTCTGATGCAATGCAGGATTTGAATATTGCTTTCCTTCTCTCTTGATGAGGAGAGAGGTGTGCTGTACTTGATTTTCTAGGAAGATCGGGTTGACCCTGAACATACAGGCTGGGCTGAGCTGGGGGCAGAAACTGTTGGATTAAGACTGGGGGGAGCAGATGTGGCTCAAGTGGCTGAGCACCTGCTTTCCACATGGGAGGTCCCAGGTTCAGTTCCGGTGCCTCCTAAAAAAAAAACAAAACAACAAACAAACAGCAAGCAAACAAATGAAAAAAAACAACTCAGGGGAGCCAGTGTGGCTCAGTGGTTGAGCGCTGACTTCCCACAGACAAGGTCTGGGGTTCAATCCCTGGCCCCAAGAGATCACATAAGAAAAAAAAGACCAGGGACGTTATGGGCTTGGGGGGTGAAGGGGGGGGGATGTAGAGAAGAAAAAACAGGTGCAAGAGACACCCTGAAGGAAGAAACCTTAGATCTAGTGAGAGGACAACAAAAAGGAAAGGGTTCATCCGTGGTCTTAGAGTGGGCTTATTGGGTAATGGTGCATTTGACAGAAAGGGGAGACTGCAGAGTAGAGGGAGGGGGGCTGGTGAGGTCCGTGGAGGTTGGGTCCAATGAGAGAACCCTGAGGTGTCAGAGAGATGGAAGAGGAGTCTGGCTCCATCGGCCAAGGGGTGTAGAGCCGAGAAGGCTGCTCTTGGCCTTCGCTTCCATGCCACTTCTCCTGGCCTTGAGCTGCACGGCTCCTGGACCAGCCAGAGGAAGCCCCATCGGGAAGGACCGTGTGTTAATTGAGCTGGTGTGGCTGATGGGGGTGACTCCTGGTCTCAAAGAAAATAGGGTATTCACAGCTGAATTACAGATCTCTTTTCCCATTTTCCACGAGGAGGAAAACAATGCAATTCCTAAGCAGGAGTGCTTTTCTAGTTAAATCCCCTACGTGACGAGGACATTGTTATTCCAGTATTATTTTGGACATTGAGGACAGTCTCAGGTACTTGACTGCACTTACTCATTCCAGCTGCTTTAGGGACAATCTAACACTGTAAACGGCCAGGGACGAAAAGAAGACGCACGGGCAGGTGGCTTTTCTGGCGGCAGCAATCTTTTCTGACTCCTGGGGATTTCTTTCACACGGGAAAAGCAGGGGGAAGAGGGAGACTCCGCTCATTTCTTGGTCATCCAATGGCCCGGGGATGCTCTGGGACCTGTGGAAGCCATCTCCTATTTGGGGACGTCTCCAAGAGGCCCAACAGTGTCCAGTTTACTCTGCCCTCGCCTGGCCAGGCCACCCTCACGCAGGTTTGCAGGTGCGGGAGCAGGCGAGAGAACGAAGGAGGCCGGGTGGCCCACAAGCAGAGGGCTCTTCTCCCAGAGGCACCAGCCAGATGATGCTTTGGCTCAGGACGGAAGGGCTCTAGGAGAGCCATAAAGGAGCATTGCTGTCTCCATGAGGGCAATTATTGAAAGGAATGTTTTTAGGCACGGAGAAATGATCCGAGGAAAGGAGACCTTCTAAAGAAGGGCAGAGAGGGATTTGTAGGAGAAAATAATGGTTTCGATTCGAATTGAAACGGGGCATGGTTTACCTTTAACCCTGGTTTCCAGAGCAAACTGCAATCCCAGAGGAAATGCAGGTTGGAAGGACTAAGAACTGTACTTCAGGGGTGGGCAAAGGAACAGAGACTGATCAGTAGAGCAAAATAGACGGGACGGAAATAGACCCAAATATAGGGAGGAAGACAGATAATATTTTGAAGGTGATATTTCAAAGCAGTGGGGGAAAGATCAATTATTCAATAAATGCTTTGGGGCAATTGGCTAGACATTTCGGAGGAGGGAATTGAACAGGATCCCCTCCACACTCTTTATGCCAAAACAAAGACTGACAAAACTATAAAATAGGAGGAAAAGAAAATACATCACATACACGCACATATTTATAAATACATATATGTAAATACATAAATATATACTATATATACACATGTGTTGTGTGCATGTACATGTATGTATATGTGGATCTGTGCATACACATATGTATGCTATGTTAAAGTCAAAAGCTAGAAAATAATCTGCCAAAAAAATACTTGCCATGCCAACGACAAAGGACTTACTTCTTTCGTCTGTCATCTGAGGGCTCTTACAATTCAATATGGAAAAAAAAAGAGTTCTTACAATTCAATAAAGAAAAATCTCTTAAGACCCAATAGGAAAATAAACAAAGAACAGTCACAGAAAAAGAAAAAGAATGTCATATAAATATATCAAAAGACGAACCACTTCACTCATCACTGAAGAAAAAGCAAACTAAAGCATCATTGATTTTTTTTAACCTGTCAGACATGAAAAGATTAAAATTTGATTATCTCCCATACCCCTGTGAGCAGGGCTATGGAAAATCAGATACAGGCATACACTGTGTGGGACTGCAAAATAGTGTGCTTTGGGAGAATAATTTGGCAATACCTAGCAAAATTTTAAATTCACATGTCATTTAATAAGAATTTTATTTCTAGGAATTTAGCCCATAGATATATATTTATACACATGAACAAATACACAGGTACAGGATGCTCATTGCTGTATCCCTAGAAAAAACTAGGTATAGCATTAATGTCCTTTAATAGGATGTTAGCTAAATAAATTATGGAACAGCCAAGCTATGGATCACTAGGTAGCTACTCAAATGATAAAAAATAATTGGACACATTTTGGGGAGCGGATGTAACTCAAGTAATTGAGTGCCTGCTTTTATGTACGAGGTCCCAGGTTCAATCCCCGGTGCCTCCTAAAAACAAAAACAAACGAAAAACCCAACTCTCATTAGGGAGCGGATGTAGCTCTGTGGTTGAACACCTGCTTCCCACGTACAAGGTCCTGGGTTCAAAACCCGGTACCACTTATTAAAAAAAAAAAAAATTGACGTATTTCAGTTATCAGTCTCTATGTAACAAACCACCCCAAACCGTAGCAGCTGAAAACAGCCGCCACCACTTGTTATCTGGCAGGGTCCTGTGGCATGGCTCCATGCAGCTAGGCAGTCCATCTGCACTCACCTGAAGGTTGAATGGGCTGCAGCGCCAAGATGGCTTGCTCACGTGGCTGGCAGTGTGCCGGCTTTCCACTGGGCGCTCCACTTGCAGTGCCCACCAAGCCCCTCTGTTCTCCTCCGTGTACCTCCTGTGGCTTGGCCTCAGCAGGGTGGGCTGGCTCCCAGAGGGCACATTCCCAGGGCCCCAGAACAGAACCAACAGCTCTCCAAAGACTCAGTCTTAGAAGTGGTGCACAGTCCTTTCTCCACATCCTAGTGGTCAAAGCAAGTCCCAGGGCTGGTCCAGATGCCAAAAGAGCGGGGAAGGTCTGTCTAGAAGTGGTTGCCTTTGTGGTCACTTTTAATCTACCACACTGTATTTGTTGTTTTCCATTTATGCAAACACACACATATACGTCCATATGCATAATTTCTGGAATGAAACACGAGAAACTGTTTATAATTTGAGCATTAGCCTCTTCGTACCATTTGCATTATTATGATGTACTGTTTGAATTTTTTTTAATTCTGACTTTTTTTTAAGGATACCAAGCCCATTTCTGAACCTATAAATCTACCACCCACATATATGCTTAGAGTTTTGCTCCAACATTCCTCCCACTCTAATAACGCAGCTCTACCCTCCAAGGAGTTGACCAGTAGTTTAAAGAGGCAGAAAACTGGCCAGACATAAAGGGGAGAGGCTTTTGTCCATGGTTTAAGGAAGAGAATCTCAACTGAGGGGGACCCCTGGCTTGTTTTGTCCTAGGTTCTCATGGTTTATGTGGAACGGCCTGGGATTGCTGTAGATTCTGGGCCCTAAAAGGAGTTGCTGGTGTGGACGGCCGGAATCAATCAGGGAAGCCCGGGTGCTGGGAGGACATCAGCCCTCCTGGCTTGGCCGCGACCTGTGAAAACCACGATGTCAGAAAATAAGGTGTTTTCTGGGGGTGGACGGTAAGCCTGAACCATTCGTGTGTGGGCCAGATGGAGGAAGATTCCGCAGCGCTCTGCCCCCAAAGCTGAAGGTGCACCCTGCCAGGCTCTGTCCCCCGCCGTCAGCTGGGACCTGGCGACTCTTTGCTCTAGTAGCCCCCGCCTATTTCTGCCCACCCTCTGCCTCCAGGCACGCACACCCCCTGCTAGCTGCTGTTCTGTGCTGCCATGCTCTTTGGTTCTGCAGTTAAATGGACAGTTGTGCACAGGCGGGTGCATGAAAATATTTATGTGGCAGGCGATGTGTATACACACAGGTGTGTGAGCACAGATTGCATGGCTAGATGGTTGTGTGCAGAGGTGTGGGTGTATTGCAAGATTCTGTCCCAGGTTTCTAGGAATGTGTTTGTGTGGTACCAGGGATGGGGGAGGCAGGGAAGATTCAAGGGTCCTTCTTTTTTTTTTTAATTTTGCATCTTTTATTCCCAGTTATATATAGTATAATAAATTATAATTTAAGTGTATTTTATTTAAGTTAGTTTTTCTGCTACAATTAAGTTGTGAATTCCTTTTTTTTTCTTTTTTTTCTATTAAATGTTACATTCAAAAAATATGATGTCCCCATATAACCCCCACCCCACCCATGCTACCTCTCCCACATCAACAAACCCTTCCATCATTGTGGCACATCCACTGCACCCGGCGAATACATTCTGAAGCACCGCTGCAGCACATGGACAGTGATCCACATTTTAGTCCACACTCTCCCCCAGTCCAGCCCGTGGGACACGACAGGACACACAACGTCCAGCATCCGTCCCTGCAGCACCACCCAGGACAACTCCAAGTCCTGAAAATGCCCCCACACCATATCTCTTCTTCCCTCCTGACCATCAGCAGCCACCGTGGCCACCCTCTCCACATCACTACTACAGTTTCTTCCCTTATTAATCACAATAGTTCCCCAGCAGAACACCAGTAAGTCCACTCTAATCCATACTCTATTCCTCCATCTTGTGGACCTGGGATGGCTATGTCCAGTCCCCCTCTACATCAAGAGGGGGTTTAGATTCCACATGGATGATGGATGCAATTCTCCTGCTTGCAGCTGTAGGCACTCTTGGCTCCCTGGTGTGGTGGTTGACTCTCTTCACCTCCCTGTCAGCTGGCCAGGGTAAGTCCAAGAAACCAGAGGGTAGGAGCTGCAAGTCTGCTGAGGCCCAGGGCCTGGCCGTCACATGGCCAGTTCAGAGATTCAGGTCTCCTGAGCATACACCAACCCAACACCAACCACAGGTCTGGTAAAAGTGACAGAAGAGGCATGTGTGGAAAGGTTATATCTGAGTCCAACTCCATCACACTCAGGAACACAAACTCCAAAGCAGGGCCAACTGACATGGCCCTGAACTCCAGAGCCATCTACCTTGACCATAGAACCTGTGGGTTGCTGCAGCCCTCAGGAGAACCAGCACCTGGGTTTCCTGCCTCATCATTTAACTCTCACAGCAGATCCACGAGGCAGGTATCATTCCACGCATTTTATAGACGAGGACCAGAATGGGAATCAGAAACCACAGGTGGCTTCCCCAAGATGATCTAGCTAGTTAGCGGCTACAAGCACTTGACTGCTCTGCACGTTCAGAGCCATCACGCTTTTCTCATAGGTCAAATCAGGGCTTGTGTTATTACCCTGTTATAAATGAAGAAACCGAGGTCTAACAATCGGTACTTAACTTGCCCAACTGAGCAGGAAGTTAGTAACGGGTCTAGAAGCCGGGTCCTGCCTAGCACTGACTAGTCTAAGGCTCTTAAAAAGATAACTAAAAATGATAAACCAGAACAAATTTTCATGGCACCTTCTAGAACATTTTCCTTCCCACTGTAAAAATGGAAAGTTGAAACTCAAAGCCGGAAGGGATGACTCCAACTTCTCCAAGTAACTCGATGGGGATGGCTCCTTGGCCCAACCCAGTTTCTCGACCTTCTGAGCTCCTCTCTCCTCCTCTAGTGGAGCAAACTGTGGTCCCCAGCTCCCCCGCTTTAGTTAGTGTGCCGTAAGAGTTCCCAAGCAGAGCAGGAGAGAAACTGCTTTTCAAGGAACCCAACCTGATGGCTTTCCGAGGAGCCTCGGGTTTCTTAGGCTGCAGGTTGCAAGCCCCAAACCACCAAGGAGAGTCATCGATTCCCAGCATCCTGCGCAGCCACCCCCCTGCTGCTTCCCTTAGATGGCCTCTTGCAGCAGCGTGAGCAGAGTCCCCACTGCTTCTCCTGCCACGACTGAGAGAATCCAAGGGGGTCAGCGCTTCTCAACCTGTCAGGTTGATGTTAGGGATCTATGTTGAGAGAGCCAATCGCTTGTGATGGTCGCTCCTCCAGGAAGGCATCATGAAGCCGCGCGCACACGCACACACACACGATGTGATTCATTTACCGTCCAAGGGCCTGTGTTACTGAGAAACGAGCCTTGATGTTGGGAAGTGATTGAAATGCATGGAGATCATTTCCCTCTGGCTACCTTGTTCAAATGGCCCTTTCATGACCATGCAGTGTGGCTCCGGCAAAGAGACACTGACGTATGCCCAGGCTTTCAGAGGCTATTTTGGGATGAATGGGCTGCTGGGCTGGCTTTTGTGGGTTCTTCGTTAAATGCAATGAATCTGGGGTCCTTAATTCTGGGTTTTGTCTACATGGCCAGACACAAAGCCCAGAGTTGCTGGGAGGGGCTGAGGCAGCGGCTGCGGTGCAGGGACTGAGCTCGGCTCCGCTGAGGATGAAGGCTACACCTGAGAGAGGGCTGCAGGGGGAGGACCCGGGAGAGTGACCACCCCAGATCCAGGCCTGCCGGACATGGGGGGGTGGGAGGAGGTGCTTTTCACTGAGTGGTACGAGGAGCTTCACAAAAGAGACCATGCCATCTTAGCGTGTCCTAGGTGCTCAGTGGCCGTCTGCTGAATGGACCATCGTGGGTGGGTCCACACGCCCCACCCAGGAGTCCAGATCCCAGACCCGCAGGCGCAGTCAGGCCCCACGCCGCCTTCCCAGCGTCGCCTTCCGCCGCTGCCCCGCCCGGCCCGCTGCAGGGAGGGCCATTGCTCCTCTCCAGGCGGAGCTGGTGCTTCCCCGCCCTACCCTGCACCCATGAGTCCCGCGGGGCGCTGTCCGCCCCCCACCCGCCTCCCCCACCTCTCTGGGGCAGGTGCCTCACCCCTGGCAAGGCCCAGGTGGAATGCCCGCTCCTCCCCCGAGCCAGAGCAGGTCAGTCTAAAAAGCCGTGCGCCTCCCGTGAGTTGACGAGGGGAGGAGTAGAAGGATGTTCGCTTCCTTCTCTGAGGTCACAAGTCACTTCAGGCCCCTGAAGCTCATTTTTATTCATCTGCTTAAAAACACGTTAGCATTAACTGTCCTTATCTCACCAAATTGCCGAGAAGATCAAATGAGGTAATGCATGTGAAAGTGTTTAGCAAAGGATTGCCTGGGGTTAAACTGTAGTCATTATTATTCACATATTATAACTAGATTATGCATACATGTTTCTCTCCTTGATTAGGTTTTTTAATGGGGCCAGTGGGTGCTTGAAATGGGGCCAGTCCAAACTAAGATGTGGTCTAAGTGTAAATACATGACAGCTTTTGAAGACGTGGTACAAAAAACGAGTAAAATATCCAATTAAGAATTCTTACAATGGTTATATGCTGAGTTAATAATGTTTTAGATATACTGCCTTAAATAAAATACAATGTTAAAATAAATTTTGCATCTTTCTTTCTATGTGTTTTAACATGGCTATTAGAAGATTTAAAATTGCGTGTGTGCTGGGCATATTATTTCTCTTGGGTAGCAGGAAACGTGTCCTGTGCGTCTCCACAGCACCTTATGGGGACACCAGCTGGGCATGTGTTGAATGGATTGCGATGGGGATGACCCCTGTTCTTTGTCCACTGACCAGTCTTGCTGGAGCTCTGATGGTGCTTTGGATCGTGTGAAATTGCCGGGTGGTGGGGCACCGGCTCCACCACCTTCACCCTCCACGTGAAGTTTCCCTGCCAGTCCACAGCTGGCACAGAGGCCGCTGCCCGGCGACATCCACCACTGCACCCCTCGGCCTCCAGGAGGATTCAGGGGTGCTGGTGTCCACTCGCCTCCATGGCCGGTGTCCCCTGACTCGTGGCCATCCCTCTCCTTGTCTCATGAGGATTAGTTATTGGAAGGGCAGGGGCGGGGAGACTGGGTGTGAGTTTTCACATGGAAACAACTTCCAAAATCTGCCAGCACCTCCCCGTTCTAGCACCCTGAGCTCGCGATTCACAAGCTTGCCCTCTTTGTGGACGAGGGAAAGGGGAGTACTTTGTCTTCCGCCCGTGAAGAGATGGGGAGCCTGGAGCCTTTCCCGCCGGGCTCTGTGCACCCGGGCACTCGTCTGCCCTGAGCTCACCGCCAGGGCAGGGAGAGAAGCCAGAGCAGAGCAGGCACCACAGGCCATTGGCACGCCCGGCCGCCTCCCCACGCCGTGGCTCCTCTTCCCTTTGGACTCTTCTTTCCTCTCAGGCAGCAGAACCAGCTTGGATGCCCCGAACACTCTGCAGGGAGGCTCTGAAGAGACGCTTTCACGCCCTGCCACCGTCAGGGCCCGTGGGCCAGCGCCTCTGCCGGTGGAGCCTTGCCGCCGCCCCTCCCAGCTGCAGCTCGGGGCCCCCTTGTCTGTCCAGGGCTGGCCCACCCAGACACGTCAGCAGACGAGGACACCCAAAGTGGGGGGACCCTGAGGCCCGCTCCCTTTGACTCCATTCCCCTATTTGAGGAGATGATAGGACTTTTTAAAATAGAGTCTTAGCAGGCCTGGGAGAGGGATTTGTCTCTCCTGAGTGTACTTTCTTCAGGATGTGTGTCGAAAGGATCCTTAAATCTTCCAAACCTCCCCATCTCTCCGCGAGCACGAGAACGTGGTAGCAGGAAGGCACAGTAAAAAACCTGCTGATAGACAGATGGAATGGTGTAATTATACGCAGGAGGGAGAGAGGGAGCGTTTGCTGAAATTATTAGTGTGGGCAGACAATTAGAGGCTTTTCCAGAAGATTACACTTTTCCCTCCCATCTGCGCTCCATTTAGGAGTTTTTACATTCACAATGCTATTTCCTCCTCAGCTGTGCCATTTGCCATTTTGCCCAAATTATTATTGTGCTTGACTTTGCGTTTGTTCAGACTTCACCAGCATTCCCGGCTTCTCCTCTCGGCGCGCGCGCGCTCTCCGCGCCTACCCACGCTTGCTCTTTCTCATCCCTTTCCATCTCTCCTTCCTTCACTCTCTCTTCCTCCCACTCCCTGATCCCCCAGCCAGGGTTCTAAGACCCTCCCTCACCAGTGTGGCTGCTCTTGGTGGTCCCAGTGGGACCATGCCCTGTGGGGTGGGGGGGTGGCGAAGCCGTCTGCGCAGCTCTCTGCCTGGGCTCCACTCTGCAGTAAGCCTGGAGGAACATTCTGGAGCACTGGTTGGACTGGGAGGAAAGAGCCAGGGGTCTCTTTCCCTCTAAATTTTACCTGAGCTCGGGTTCTTTGGATGGGCTTACATCTTCAGATCTCTCATGGGCCCAAAGCTCTAGATCCCAGGGCCTCATTCATTGTCTCATTCATTTATTCATCCACTTGCCAAAGAGTTACTGATCGTCTACATCCCAGGTGCCATATTTGACTCCAGAAAGGGAGAGGAGAGCCAGCGTTTTATTGACTTATCTGCTCTGAGTCTGGGCTGTGCTTTGGCAGGTAGCAATTTGTACCCCAGGCCTAATTTTGTTGTCTGGAGCGCTAGTTTCTATCATTCACCTCTCCTGACTTTTAATCCTCTGTGACCCATCTCACAGATTTTAATGAGCTCTTGATAACAAATGTATGTAAAAAATTTTTCACATTGAAATGGTACAAACTCGACAGAATAAAACCTTGGTAGTTTGATATTATAAGGGATTGAAACCTAACAACGGTACTGGAGAAATAAGAATCGGTCTCCAGCCACAAAGATACGTTTTTTTTTGCAAATTCACATCAGCCCTAGGTTTCAGGCTCTTAGCTGCAGTGCCAGTTGGCTTTCATTAACTGAAATTCTATAGGAGATATCCATGGCCTACACTAAATTGCACTCAAAATACCCAGGGTCAGGCTAATGAGGTTCTGTTACAGAGCCTTTCTTTTAGGCTGAAGGAAAAAAATGCCCAGGGCTTCTAAACACTAAAGAGAAAATACTGGCTTCGACCAGTGCTCATTCAGTCTGGTGCCAAACTTTGAACGAAATTAAAATTCATCCAACCTGAATTTTATTCACAGAGGATCGCCTAATAGAGTAATCCTTCACTTTGCTCTATTCAGCTGTCTCAAAAATATCCTATTTTTTAAAAAAACAGAAAACAAGAAGAGAAACAGCTTCAGAGCGGTTGAGTTACTTGCCCAAGGTCAGAGAGAGGATGGCAGAGCCGGGGCCCTGGTCTGGCCTGTGGCTTCAGGCCACGCTCTCCACCGAGAGGCAGACCCGCCCTTCCACCGTCTGGTCAAATTCCAGACACATGAACTCCTGAACAATGCCAGTCGCCCCTGTGGAGGGCCCTGAGCCAGGTGAATGGAGGTCTGGGGGTGCTGGGAGGAGCCAGGGCAGGGCATGCCTCAGCAGCCGCCTGGAGGGCAAGGAGAAGTTTGCCAGGGAGAGAAGGCAGGGAAGGGAATTTCAGGCAGAGGGAAGGGCATGTGCGTAAAGGTTAAAGGAAAGGAGCTGGCACTTACGCGGCACCTTCTCTCGGTCCAGCCCTTTCACATACATCATTGCCATCGGATCCTCGGTGCCACCTGAGGCAGCCAGTAGGGTCCACCTCTACAGGTGAAGTGGTGGAGGCTCAGCAGGATCAGGAGCTCTGCTGGAGAGGAAGTGGTACAGTAGAGCCGCCATCAGTCTGATTCCAGAATCTAGCTCCTGTCCTTTGTCCTGAGAGAGTCACACTGTGTCTGGAGGATGGGGGATATCAGGAGCACGGGGGATGAACTCGTGACTTTCGGGGTGGAGAAGGCAGCCGGGGCTGCTCGCCGAGGGCCGAGGGCACCGTGCCCTGAATTGGACCGTCCTGCGGATACTGTGGTGCCACTGGACAGTTAAGTTGGGACGGGTGCATCCCACCGTTGCATGGAGCACAGCGGGGAGGGAGAACAGCCTGGAAGCTGGGAGGTCCGTCGGAAGGCAGGTTCAGAAGTCAAGGCAAGAGGCCGTGTGCCAGGTGGAAGCGTGGACGTGGGATTTGGTGTTGGAGGCTGGAAATGAGCAGGTGGCAGAAGCCGAAGATAAACTGGGTGGGTGATGCTGCCCTTCGCC
This sequence comes from Dasypus novemcinctus, assembly GCF_030445035.2. Classification (NCBI taxonomy): domain Eukaryota; kingdom Metazoa; phylum Chordata; class Mammalia; order Cingulata; family Dasypodidae; genus Dasypus; species Dasypus novemcinctus. The sequence goes on along the minus strand of NC_080699.1, from coordinate 36,477,365 downwards.
AAGGAAATCAGGGAAGGAGAGAAGGTTTGAATAAATGGAGACAAGGATAGATTAATTAAGAAAGCTCCATACCATCGAGGCTCTGTTACAGCCACGACATCTGAGGAGGCAGCAATGCCAAGGCACTGGGGGCGACGTTATGAATTAGAGACAACCCCACTGCTCCCCCACCAAAAACAAATAAGCCCAGTTGTCAGGGGCTGTGGCGCCACACCCCAGCCCCATGGCCACCCAGGCCCCCTGCCCAGCTTCCTTCCCCTCCCTCAGGTTCTGTCCCAGCTCCCCCTTGCAATACTGCAGTGTCCCAGAGACATGAGCGCATGGACAAATGCTCCCACGTGGACACACACACGGAACGCCCTTGTCGGAATTCCCTGGCTCGCATCCTGGAGGACGAGCCGCAGCCAACGCAGTGGGTCTTAAAGAACTCGGGGTCAGGGAGGCAGCAGGGTCTCCGGAAGTGTTTTCTGGGTCTGGGGAGAAGACAGGGGTGCAGTGACGAGGAATACAGAGGCGGAGCCTTGGTGAATGTGGAAAGACCAGTGGCAACTGGAGCAGCCAAATAGAATTCCACTGCCTCAGGACTTAGACACTGTTGTTGTGCAAAGCCAACCCCACTGACTTTTGGGTTTGGTCCTGTTAAATCATGGAAAAACATGGGGCCAGGAATCAGATTCCTTGCCATGCTAACATTTTCAGGATATGTGGTTCCTTTGATTACTCAGACCAGAAAAACACCAGCAAAGCCAGTGCTTTAGAGCAGGGCAGACATTCCAGAAGGGGCCAGGTAGTCAGTAGTTTCAGCTTCTTGGGCCATACGGTCTCATTGCAGGAACTCGACTCTGCTGTGGGAGCACAAAAGTAACCATAGATAATACATGAACAAATGGGCATGGTGTGTTCCAGTAAAACTGTATTTACAAAAGCAGAAGGCAGCCAGGTATGGCCATTGTTTGCTGAGCTCCAATAGTCTTAGCAAAGGGAATGAGGCAGCCTCGTCCATTCTCAAGGCCAGGGGCCTGCTGTTCTGGTAAAGAATGTGAGGACAGGTTGGGGATTCAAGGTTCTGGACTTTTCCAACCCTGGTCCTAGCTCTCCTTGAAAGGGAAGTTTAATTTTCGTGAGCACCTACTGCATCCTAGGTCAGCACTTTCCCATAGCAATAAATACCACCCGTCATTATTATTATCAACAGTAGTGTATTTTTTATATACTTTTTTATTGTTTCAAGGATACTAAGATTACATAAATGTTACATAAAAAATAGAGGGGATTCCCATATGTCCCACTCTCTCCCCCTCCCACATTTTCCCACATTAACAACATCCTTCATTAGTGTGGTACATTTGTTAAAATTGATGAACACATTTTGGAGCATTGCCACTAAGCATGGATTTTAGTTTACATTGTAGTTTACACTCTCTTCTGCACATTGTAAGTTACAACAAGATATATAATGGCCTGTATCTGTCATTGCAGTATCATTCCAGACAATTCCCAAGTCCCAAAAATGCCCCCAAACTACACCTATTTTTTTCCTCTCCCTCCCCTCAGAACCTCCAGTGGCCACTGCCTCCACATCAATGATAAAAGTTCTTTCATTGCTAAAATCACAATAAGTCTATAGTAGAATAACAGTAAATCTACTCTAGTCCTTCGTTCATTCCCCGATCCTGAGGATTCTGGGATGGTGCTGCTTACTCTGCCTTTAATAGACAGTGGTCTTCAGTCCCATACAGCTGATGGATGGGACTATCTTGCTTGCAGTCATAGACTCTCTGTTCCTTGAGATGGTCATTGTCCATCATCATCTCCTTATTAGCTGTCCTGGGTGAGTCCAGAGAAATGCGGAGTAGATGTTGCAACTCTGTTGAGATTCAGGGCCTGACTAGTACATGGACAGACCAAAGATTTACATTTCTTGGACATATACTTATCAACTCTAGTATTAACTATAGTTTCAAATAGAAGGGACAGAAGAGTCATGTGTAAGGAAATCACAACTGAGTCCGACTCTGTCACATTGGGAAAGATAAATTCCAAAGCAGGGTCCACTGGCAGGGAGCCAAACTCCTGAGCTGTCTACCCTGCCTATAGTGTCTGGATGTCTCCAGAGCCTTCAGGAGCCCTGCTATTTGAAACAATATTTACTTTGGCAGTCAATGAGATCCTGCTGTGCATAAGCATAACCTATGAAATGACCTCCTGCCTCACTTTAAGGTTTCTTAGCCATATAAATTCATTTGCCTTTACCTTTCCCCCTTTTGGGAAAGGTTTTTTTCCGGTTGCATTGCTAGTTGGTGTTTGGTAGTAATCCCTTGGTGTCAGGGAGGCTCATCCCTGGGAGTCATGTCCCACAATGGGGGCAAGATAATGCATTTATATGCTGAGTTTGGCTTAGAGAGAGGCCACATTTGAGCAACAAGGAGGCTCTCAGGTGGTAATTCTTAGGCACCCTATAATACTAGACTAAGTTTCAATTTAAAAGTTAAGGTTCATAAGTACAGTCATCAATATCAAGGGCCTGTCAATGGACCATCTTCTTTCACTAGTCATTGCCCCTGTACTCAGGGGATTCTTGCTATCCCATTAGAGAATGTGGCAGAGCTCCCCAGGATGGGAATTTGATATTCTTTTGGTCATTATGTGAATCTCCACCCACCATGACAATGCCCCACAAACAACAGTAGTGTATTAGCAACCACTTTTACAGACTTTTCTTTTCAATGTGGCTCAGGGAGGTTAGGTAACTTTCCTGAGGTCACACTCCTTAAAGCACAGCTGGGACAAAACCTCAAAGCTTCAAAGACCATGGCCTTTTCCTCAGAGTGTGCCACCCGTTCACTAATCCCAGACAGCTGACACCTCTTGGTTCGCAGGCCTGGTTGCCAGCCCCAGACCTCTGCTCACCCTCCTTCTTCCTCTGCAGTATTTTCCCTTCCCACTTTTAAATGCCTTGGAGCACGACGCTGACACAATCAGGCAGAATCCCCAGTCCAGACAGCCCCACAGCCAGGGGAGACACAACACCAGCACATGCTCTGCTCTGCTCGCTGGGATGCAATGGAAAAGTGCAATTCACTTTAAACAGATTCCCGTAAATAAGCAATAAAACAGGAACAGCCATTTGTGTGAGCATTTCCAAGGTTTGATGAGCTAGGAGTTCGGACTGGGGGGAAAACAAAGAGGCTTTTTCATTATTTCCCCATCCCTGCAATTTTCTTTTACTGCCTGATGACTTTGAAAGGGGAAAAACTAACGTGGCTCCCTTAGGGACGGAGCCCCAGACTCCCCCTGCCTGCTCAGCCTGCCAGTTCAATTTGCAAACTGTCCACGTGTTACTCTGTAAAAGCACCTCTTCCCTTCTCCCTCCTTGACCTGTGGCTGCCTTGGCCCTGCCCCTCCCTCCAGTCTGGGAGATGAGGTGGACAGAGGGGGGCAGAGTCTGAGAAGGATCAAGGACTGGGCGACTGAGACCAAGGAATGCTGGTTTCGTAAAGTTGTACCCAGAGGCTGATGGAGGGTGGGCGCTGCCCAGCCAAGGCATGGTCGGTTGTCTAATTTCCCTTCCCTTTTTGCGCCTTCTCGGATGTCCAACGCGGCCTCATCTCTGGGAAGTAACCCAATCTCAGTTAGGGCTAAGTTTAAATGCAGATAGCTGTACGGGCTGTCACTGTTGGCAGGTGAGATTTCCTCTTTGGAAACTCAGGCTGACTTGAAATGGTGTTTGCCAAGGCCTCCTCTGGCTCAGTGTGTGAGTGTACGTGTGTGAATGTGTGTCTGCATATGTGTGTGATTGTACAGCTGTGTATGTGTTATTGTGTGTATACATGTGTGTGCATGTGTATGCATGTTTGAGTATGTATATATGTGTACATTTGTGTATTGTGTTGTGTGTGTATGTGTACACATATATATGTGTGGTGCATGCATGTGTGCATATGTATATGCATGTTTACGTGTGTGCATGGGTGTATTCTGTTATGTGCATGTGTATATGTATACACGTGTGTGTGTGAAAGTGTATACATGTGTGCATATGTGTGTCTGTATGCATGTTTACGTGTATATGTGTGTGATGTGGATGTGTGTGTATGTGTACATGTATATATGAGTGTGCATGTGTATATACGTGTTTGAAGGTGTACTGTGTTTGTGTGTGACTGTATGTATGTTTGTGCATGAATGTGTGTGTTTGTGTGTACAAGTGCATATGTGTGTGTGTGTTTGATGCAATGCACTCTTGCATGTTCAGTCTGTCTGGAGCCACACCCCATGCCATGAGTTCCACTCTCCAGTGGCATTCCAGCAGAGTCTTTCCTCCCTTGTTGACTTTTCAAATGCCTCCTTCCCCTCTGATGGGAAGCTCCCACGTTAGGACTCCCCATGGCACCCAGCCCTCCACCACAGCCTGCTGACGGCCTCCTCTCATGGTCTTCTGACTTAGCTCCTCACCTTGAGTTGCACTTAAAACCAAAGGATTGGCTTCAAACCAGACACAATTTTGCTCCTAATACCAAGCCGTTCTTACCATTTTCCTAAACTCCCCACCTTCTTAGGACTATTTAGTGTGTGTGGAATCCCAGCTGAGTTGCCGCTCAGTGAAGTTCTCTTCCATGGCCAAGGCAGGCCTTGGTTATAGTTGGTCACACGATTTAACACTTTACTTTATATTATGATTTATTGCTCATCTGTTGTTCTCAAATTGTTTCTTCTGTGTCTGTTTCATCTCTGAAGACAAAAAACTGCCCACATACACACAGACATTTCTCAATTGTCCTCTGAGTATCAGCTATTGCTGTGTAAGAAACAACCCCCACAACTTAATGCTTAAAAACAATAAGCATTTCTTACTGCTCATGTACCTGTGTGTCAGCTGGACAATTCTTCTACTAAGGGCCACCTCAGCCACTCCCTAGTTGGCAGTCACCTGGAGGACCATCTCAGGGACTGGTCATGGATAGCTTCATCACAGGGCATGGTGCCTGTCTGTTGGCGACAGCAGTGGTGGGCCATACACCCCTCATCGGGCAGCCACCTGGAGGACCATCTCAGGGACTGGTCATGGATAGCTTCATCACAGGGCATGGTGCCTGTCTGTTGGCGACAGCAGTGGTGGGCCATACACTCCTCATCGGGCAGTCACCTGGAGGACCATCTCAGGGACTGGTCATGGATAGCTTCATCACAGGGCATGGTGCCTGTCTGTTGGCGACAGCAGTGGTGGGCCATACACCCCTCATCGGGCGGGCAACCATGGGCTTGTTCACGCAGTGGCAGCAGGTTTCCCAGGGAACAAACAGAAGTGTGCAAGGCCCCCTGAAGCTCATGCTTAGAACTGGCATGCCACTGCTTCCATCACACTCCATTGGCCAAAGCCAGTCCTGAGACCAGCTGACAGTCAAGGGTAGGAAAAGGGACTCTACCTTTTGATGACAAGAGTGGCAAAGTTGTGCTGCAAAGGGTGTGGGTACAGAGAGAGGTGGGGAATGGGTGAGTTTTTGCAATCAGTCTTCCATACCCACTCATGGGTGGATTCCAAATATAAACTAGCAAAAAATCCAAAAAATCAGTCTGCAGCAACCATCCTCTTTCGTCCCCAGCTCTCTTTCAGGCTGTTCCATGGTTATCCCAGGAACCAGCTGCTGGTCAGGGGAAGAAAGTCTTTGTTACTGCCAAACAGATAATCCGACTAAATAGGATGGAAGGATGAGTCTCACCTATTGTTAGATGAACCAACATGGGAATTGATAGAATGTTAGTAAATCAAATATGTATCCAGCGAGTTCCTTTATTTCTTTTGATAACCAATCATCAATGCAATGAGATGCAATGATGCAGCAACTGTGGCCAAGAGTTGATAGCCGGTGAGTCTAGATATTTGGGTGGGAATATGTTGGATTTCATATGGGTTTTGTACTATTTTTATAACTGTCCTGTATGTATGAAATTATTTCAGAATAAAAATTAAATATATATATATATATATGTATTTTTTTTTAAACCCAACCATCAAGAATTCAAGTCTTATTCAGTTAAAAATTCTGACCAGAAAAAAAAAAAAAAATTCTGACCAGATCAGCTCAAAGTTCAAGACACCCTTAGAATGGGCTGTGGCTTTCAGCCTCTGGCCAGGCTCCCTCCTCCTTGGGAAGACCCCATGGTCACGTGACCTCAGGGCTTCCCTCAACTCAGTCTTGATGGGGCCACAGGCTGTGGAAGAGAGAAGTCCCTCTCTGTGGACTTACCCCATTTTATACGTACCAGCAATCCAAGATGAAAATTGGATTAAACGTAACCCTTGCTCTTCACTCACTCGTCTTTGGTCCGTGGTTGCCTTTTTGTGTTTCTTTATTTCTTAATGTATTTATTTACCCTTCTATGTATTTATTTTAATATTATAATAAATATACATTAAATCACCAGCAAACTTGAAAACTAGAGCACTGACATTCATCTGCGTTGCCTTGCCCTTTCCGTTTCTCTCTGTCTAAAGTCACCAAGCATTATCTTGAGTCTCATGGTCATCAGGGCATTCCTTTCTTTTCTTTAAAAAAGAGTTTTATAATATCTATATATGTTCTTTAAAATAATATTTTTGGTTTCAATTGATTTTAACTTTACACAAAAGATATCATGCAATATGTATTCTTTAGGGACTTGACTACTTTACTTGAATGCTATTAAAATTAAATCATTTGGTGGCATTAGCTATTGTTCATTCATTTTGACTGAGATTTATTATTCCATTTTTATATACATCACGATATAGTTATCCGTTCTCCTGTGAGAGTACATTTGCATTGTTTCCAGGCTTTTGCTTTTTGTGAATAGTGCTTGCAAGAGCATTCTGGTACATGTCTCATGGTATACTTGTGCAAGAGTTTCCTCTCCATACATTGCTAGAAGTACGATTGCTGGGTTATAGGGTATAGAATGTTCAAATTTGCCATATAATGCCAAACTGTTTTCTGAAGTGGCTGTACAATTTCACACTCCCACGAGCAACGTGAGGAAGGTTCTGGAGAGCCACATTCTCTCCAACACCCCATCTTGTTGGACTCCCTGATTTTTGATAGTCAAGTAGGCAAAGGTGGTGTCTCATTTGTCCTTGATATGCCTGTCTTGATCATTAATGAGATTAATCATCTCTTTGTGAGTTTATTGACCATATGAGGGTCCTTTGTCAAGCTAAGAACTTCTGTTCAGCACAACACTGCCAAGAAAGGGAAAAACAAGTCGTAAACCAAGATGAGTTTCTTGCCATATACATAGCTGACAAAGAATTAGTGTGAAGAATATGTACAAGAAGAGGACAGATCACCTAACAGAAAACAGACAAAAGGAATGACAGGTATTTTCACAGAAAATCCTCCCAGTTATCACAGTTAGCTATAAAGTTGAGGTTTTATTCATAACGACAGCTAGTTATAGAGTGGAGTTTCCTCAACATCAGGTGGAAACTTCTTTCAGTGGTAGCTACAACTTTTTAAGTCCTAGTCCTTAGCTAATTCAAGATCTAGTTTTAAAAGCCTGCTACTTCCTCCCCTCCCAGCTGGAGGATTCATTTGAATCCAGAAATGTTATTGCCAGGGACAAAAACTCAAAGCCAAGATACTCACACAGATGATGGCCTGGGAGCACCCTGACTGTGGAAAATCCTACAGTTGAAAGCATGAAGCAAATCCTCCTTCCCGAAAAAATAACATTTTCCCAATGAGAGCCCCTCCAGAGTAATCTCAGGGGAGATAGAGAAATTTCCCATCATTTTCTGTATACTGAGGAAAAGGGGAGGGGGGCCATTTTCTTTGCCCTAAAACTGCTCTCAGACTCATAAAAAAATCTACTCAGAACTAATTTCTCTCAAGCTTTCCCTGGAACCAAAGAAATGGTTAGGTATGAAGGCTTCCAAGGAGTTCCCTTTTGGGGGGTAGGTTCCTGGTGAAAAGAAAAGAGAAGAGGTATAAGATGTCAGCAAAAAAATTAAGGGGAAGAGTCTAAGAGACAGATAAAGTAGATACAACCCCCAGATATTGGTTCCTTTGAGGGCTAAAGAGACCCATGGGTGCTATGGTCATGGCAGATGGGGTTAACTGCCATGTCAGATGGCCCTTCTTTGGAGCTGGTGTTTATGCGTGATGAATCTGGACTCAGATGAGATCTCTCTTCTTAAGACTTTCATGCTACTGTGCTGGAGTTGTAGTTGGTGTCAGGGCTTAAGATATATTTAGGGGATCTGAATCTCTGGACTGACAATGTGATAGCCAGGCCCTGAGCCTCAACAGACTCCAGCACCTACAATCTGATTTATTGGACTCACCTCACTCAGCTAAAATGGAGTTGAAGAAGGACAACCACCACACCATGGAGCCTAGAGTGCGTACAACGGAAAGCAAGAGGATTGCATCCAGTATCCATGAGGAATTTGAGCCTCCTCTTGACATAGAGGTGCAATGGACACAACCAATCCAATGTCCACAGAGAAAAGGTGGCATTGGAGTGGGAAAAGTGGACATGGTGGCTAATGGGTATGGGGAATGGCAGGAAGAGACGATATGTGGAGGTGTCTTAGGGACTTGGAGCTGCCCTGGATGGTGCTTCAGGGGCAATCACCAGACATTATAAATCCTCACAGGGCCCACTGGATGGAATAGGGGAGAGTATGGGCCATGATGTGGACCATTGACCATGAGGTGCAGAGGTGCCCAGAGACGTACTTACCAAATGCAATGGATGTGTCATGATGATGGGAATGAGTGTTGCTGGGGGGTGGTGGGGTTGAAGGGGTCCTCATATATTTTTTTGTAATGTAATATTTTTACAAAATCAATTAAAAATTTTAAAAAAAATAAAAAATAAAAAATAAAAATAAAAAATTAAGGGGAATGGACACTAGTTGTCCATAATCCTAAAAACAGTGTGCACTGAAGGGCCACTGAGACACGGGGGTTGAGAGACTTGAGCCTGGATGCCATCTCAGTCACACGGACTTGGGCCCAGGCTTCCTTCTCAGTCTTCCTGGCAAGAGGACAGGCCCCAGCTAAGAGAAGAGCAGTGTAAGGCAGAAGGATAAATAGGGGCTAAGATGGGAATGGGCTCTCGCGCGCCTGGTCCTGCTCCACTAACTAGCTTTCCAGGATGTTGCTTGCCATTTGCAGTTAATAGCAAGTGTCTTCCCACATTTAGTCACTTACCTGTCAAGGCTATCTCTTCCCTGTGCAGCCGTGTGAAATCTGACTAGCAGATTATGCCTTTGGTGCTAAGCTGTCAGTCCCAGGACACCCTCTGCTGAGACCCAGGCAGCCACAGAAAAGCGACAGGCAGGCAGGTAGCTGGGTGCACCTGCACAAAGCAAAACTACCCAGAAGCTGGACCCTTCCAAGGGAGGTGACCAGAGCAACTGGCTAACGAGACCTCTTTGCGAATCTTCAGGCTGGGCTTGGATGGAATCATGAGACATGTCTACACAGGGGAGTGTCGTGGGCAGACAGAGGTGGGTGACAAGATAAGCAGCTAGCAGGCCTGAGGCCTCATCCTCCTTTAGGGTGTGGGAAGCTTCCTCTTTGGGGCACAAGGCTCTGGAGGGGCCGGGCCTGTGACCTCAGGCACACACCTTGGAGGAAAGTGTCAAACAACAGGGCCTTGTGAAGACCTAGGACACAAGACTGGGTCCTTGAAGTCATGAACAGTGTGTGTGGCTCTGCAGCCTGCTTAAGCTCCTCCTCCAGGGCAGCTCATTCTCCCCCACTTCTGGATGGAACATTCTTCTGTTCTGTGGATTAATTTCAGAGGCCTCCGGGAGAATGTTGCAGTTTGATATAGTTATGAATTCCAAAAATAGATATTGGATTATGTTTGAAATCTGGTCTGTACCTGGGCATGATTAAGTTATGATTAAGGCTTTGATTGGGCCACATCGTTAGGGTGGGGACTCACAGATAAAAAGGCATGGCAAAGAACAAAGTTGAAGATTTTTGATGCTGAGGGTTCTTAATGTTGGAGTTTTGCTGTTGGAGTTTGATGTTTAAGTCTTAAGCTGGAGCCCTAGGAAGTAAGCACACAGAGGAAAGAGAAGCCAGCCCGGGAAGAGAGTAACCCTGAACCCAGAAAGAAGCAAGACCCTGGCTGGGAGGAACCCAGGAAGCCTGAGCCCTCACAGCTGTCAGCAGCCATCTTGCTCCAAATAGACTTTGGTGAGCGAAGTAACGTATGCTTTATGGCCTGATATCTGTAAGCTCCTACCCCAAATAAATACCCTTTATAAAAATTAACCAATAATTGGTATTTTGCATCAGCATTCCTATGGCTGACTAATACAGAGAACATATTGGCTCATTTGAAAATCATTGTTCTTAACTATTTTTAAGATTCTGTCCAGTCACTGAAACAGCAGACCACAGCTTGTTGAAGTTCCCAGCAGGACCAAAGAGGGCCAGTTATCTCTACCTCACCTGGTGAAACTGAGCCAACTCATGTGCCCAATATATCAACACTACTGTCCTCTCCTTCTGTCTCTCTCTCTCTCTCTCTGTTTCTCTCTGTCTCTATCTCTCTTTCTCATACATACACACACAACACACATTTCTACGTAGCTTTATAGCCAAACACAAACAAGATTGGGAAAAAAATCCCCCTGTCCAGCCATTTTTTTGCTTTTATCTCAACCTGCCTCATCAGCTTCCCACTCCTCTTTGGGGCCTGGAGAGCCCTAGTTAGTTCATGTTCAATATTATTAAGCCAAAAATTTCTTGACAGCTCTCCTGTCATCTCTGAGCCTTTCAGCATCAACAGAGACAAGAAAAGAGCTAATAAAATATAGTTTTCCTTGCTTACAGGGAAAACTGTCCCCTTCTTACTGAAAACAGACTTCCTCTCTCCTTCCTCCTCCCTCCCTATCTGTGTATATTCATATACATATGTGTGTGTGCTCAATGCAAACAGCAATTCCTTCCTTTATTGTTTAATTATGAACTGACAAAGCCAAGATAAAGACCCAAGTAATCCAGGGCTCAGGTGCCAATCATTCTCTGAAGAAAGCTGAGGCTCACTCTCTCCTTTTATTATGTTTGTTATGATTTTAGTTTGTTCAGCAGTAAATGCAATATTGACATTTAGAACCCCCCAGAAAAAAAGGAAAGAAAGAAAGGGGGGAAAAAGAGGCAACCAAAACATTATTAAGCTTCAAGTATTTGAGCAGTTTCCAACTTGGGGCCAGGGGTGTTTTCTTACTCTCTCTTTTAATTTTATTTCTTCTCCTCCCACCCCTTCCCAAGATCTCCACAGAGGCATATCTTCCAGTCAACAACTTATTCTCAATCAATACCCTTTATGTACGGCACGCATGCAATCATGTTCCAAATGGAAAAGGGACGTTATTGAGTGCACTCATCAGAAATCATCTGAATGTGGCCAGAGCTGGGTGAGGAGGTAGCCAGAGAGATGAAATGGGACAGGTGGGGGGAAAATGCTCTCTGCGTCACTAATTCACGGTGTTGGCAATAATGCCAAGCTCTCCAGCTACATCCATCTTGAAGGCCCACATTATTTTAGGCTTCTCGGTATTGACAAACCTGCAAAGGCAGGAGTTATTCTTTAAAAAGGTGTGTAGCTCTTGCCCCTTGACATTTTCATAAATAAAATTATTTCTCTCTCAAATTTTAACCAGTGCCCTGGATACCTTTCGTAGATCTTAAACACTTTATTTTTCTAGATACTTCCTTTTTCTTTTTTCTCCCTTGTCAGTGGTAGTCTGTAGCCCACTCCAATATGCTTTTGTGATTGCTCTCACTTCCCTATGCTGCCTCTTTCTTTGTATTGTCTTTCTCTCCAGACTTTTCCAGCTCTCTCACTAGGCTGTGGGTTCTTTGCGAAAGAGGGCCTTGAATTGTTTGTCTGTGTAGCCCCAATATCCAAAACAACAGCTGGCACATTGTAGGAATACACTATAAATTTGTTAAATGAAGAAATTTTTAAAAATGTATTAATGAATGAATCCATCAATTAATTGAGCATGTAAGAGATGGGAGCAAGGAGAATGACCCCAGGAAATAGTAAAACCTGTTTGAAGCTAATAGAAAACCCTGCAGTTCTCACCTCCTGCCCCTTTTTGTCTCTAGAACTGGCAACTCCAAAGGATGGTGGGAAATCCTAGACTTTTGGCTGTGGATTCTTGTGGTTTCCCCATAAAAGAGCTTTCAGCTTAGTGAGATTGCCTTGTTTCCAAGGTTTTGTTCGTCAAAAATAAAAGGATATTTTTAAATAACTTCGGGCTAAGTGACTTTGAGTGTGTTGTGTTGGATTGTGTGCATGTGTGTTGAGTCTTCCTTCTCTGTGCCAATGGGAAGGAGACTTTATGGTGCAAAATGGCGCTCCAAGGCAGGGCAGCTCTCTGAATGAGTTTTGGCAAAAAAGCCATGAAGGAAATAAAGGACTAGCTCACTGCTAGCTCAAGCAGGGCTCAGCAATTGTTTGATGGTAGCTCTGTAAAAATTAAATAGCTCCTCTCTGCAGATTGCTCTTTCATGCCTCCATTTGCCAACGTGAGACTTTTCGGGAATGCCCCAAATGAACTTCATGATCTCGGCCCTAATCACACCTGCAACCTCACCTCTTACCTCTTGCCCCCTTGAGCCCTACTCTCCAGCCACACACTCACGACTGCACTTCCAGGAAGCCTGTGTCCCATTGGGCCTTCGTGCTTTTGCATCCGATACTTGCTCTTTTCAGTGTGACCTTCCCTGTTATCTTCTAGATAATGTCTGCTTACCTATCAAAATGTAGCACAGGTGCACATGCCCCGGGAGGCTGTCCATTACCTGCCTTCCCCCAGTTTGTCGCCTCTGCAACCAGGGCTGACTCCATCAGAACTGTCAATGCACAGGACTCCCTTTGTCTAAGAGTCTTCCTTTCTTTTCCACTGATCAATAAGGTTTGTGGGAAGCAGATTTGGCTCAACTGATAGAGCATCTGCCTACCATATGGGAGGTCCAGGGTTCAAACCCAGGGCCTCCTGACCCATGTGGTGAGCTGGCCCACGTGCAGTGCTGATGCGTGCAAGGAGTGCCCTGCCATGCAGGGGTGTCCCCCGCATAGGGGAGCCCCACGTGCAAGGAGTATATCCAGCAAGGAGAGCCCCCCTGTGCAAAAAAAAGTGCAGCCTGCCCAGGAATGGTGCTGCATACACGGAGAGCTGATGCAGCAAGATGCCACAACAAAAAAAAGGGACACAAATTCCTGGTGCTGCTGACAAGAATGCAAGCGGACACAGAAGAACACACAGAGAGCAGACGATGGGGTGGGGAGGAGGGAAGGGAGAGAAATAAACATAAATCTTAAAAAATATGTATGCATAAGGTTTGTGAGAATAAGGTGGTGCCTTTTGTCTCTGTAGCATATCACCAAGCACCATGCCTACAACACAATGGTCTGTGAAAGTTTGCTAACGAGGGAATACATGGGTGAATTGAAGAAAGCCTGCTAAACACCGTGGGAAAAAAAGGCCAGCATTCTGAGGATGACCTTGGAGAAGGCTCTACAATATATGGAAACCTGCCTGTAAATGTCTATGAATTGGAAAGTACCAGTAGATGGATGGGCTGTGGAGGAGAAGCTTAAGGTGAAGGGAGAAAGTCAAGAGACCCCCTGCCACTAAGCGGGGGTCAGAGGGGAAGGAGAAAGTCGGGGAGCTGCCTGAGGCCAGGTGTGCTCTAAGCCCAGGGAGGGTACCTGGAGGACCAGAGAGGAGAGCCCTCTCATCAGGTCTAGCATGGCGTGGAGATGAAGCTAATCCAGGGAATGGAGGCAGAGTTGGATGGGACCAAGAGGAGTGAGGACTTCATCCTGGGGACTCGATTCAGTGTGTATCAGGCATGCGATGCCGCGTGGAGGGCCAGCACCAGCGAAAGGCTGGGGTGGACGTTTTCGTCTCTTCTTTCGGGGATTGGGGGGGTTAAGCGGTACTTGGACAAATCTCACTGACTGCTTGGTGGGCAACTGCTTGGAAGAGCCGAGTTGCTGCCAGCAGCGGGAACCACTCTCTGCCACAAGCAAGAGATCAAAAGGAGATGGAAACGACATGTCACAGCATCTTCATTCAGCCATTGTATTTCGGGATGTTTTAATTAAGGTTTATCGCTTACCATTGTGACTGTAATGCTAAGAAGTGCCAAGCCTACCCTGGCAGGGGGGAAACGAGGAGGAAAACACGTCATAATTAAAATAATTATTAATTTAATCTCATTAAGTATAGATTATTAATTATCATTGCTATTATTATGCACTGGGGGCAGGCCCCTTTCCTGAATCAAAACCCATCTCCTCGGCTTGTGGGAAGCGGGAAGTGTGACAGTGGAAGAGCGTCTCCTCCCTGCTCCCAGCCCGCCGCCCCTTCTCCTTCCCTTAGGATTCTACCCCCACCCCCACCGGTTCTCCTCGGAGGCTGGAATTCTCCAGCACCAAATCAGCTTCCGGCTAAATGAGAAGGAGAGGTTCCACGCCGCGTGTTTCCTTGTTTGACGGTTGCGTGGACCCCGCGCCCACCCCCCTCCGGCCCTTCCCTCCCCTGGGCGGAGCTCGCACCCTGAGGACCCTCCCCCATCCTTAAGGCACAGCCCCTCCCCATGCCCTTCCCCCCTTCCTCTTTATACTTCCTCCCACTTCTCTTGCCGTCCCATCATCGGCAAGAATGAGTGTCTGAGAGTGCTGCGGGATGGAGGAAGGGAAGGAAGGAGGAAGAGAAGGACGCGGGGAAGAGTGAAGCAAGGCACAGGATCCTGCCCAGCTGAGAGTCATCAGCCACCTGGGCCCGCAGCTTCCAACGTAGCCCATCCCCGCAGGTGGAAGCCATCAACACCCCCACCCCCCACCCCCACAAACAACCTGCTACATATTCCCATTCTTTCTAGGTGTCCATGACTAATGAACATCAAGTAAAGCGATTAGGTGGCCTTTACAAGCTTCAGCACCCACCAGGCTAACGATAAGTCATGCTGACATCGTAATTGCCTTCACAGAGAATGTAAACAAAGGAGGAGGCCTACCCAAAGGAGTGGATTTCATTCCACCGTGTTTTCTCTCTTTTTTGGATCATCATCGAGCACCCTTAGTCCGGTCCGGTGGAGGACATTTATCACGATGATAAAACGTTGGCACCGTTGACCAGATGAAATCATAACGTGATAAATCCACGAGGCCCCCTAGCTGTCATTTACTCTAATGGTTTCTCTCCTCTCCCTCCGTTCCCCGAGGGCTGGGGGAGGCACCTTAAGACTTTGGGGGTGGGAGAAACCAGTTTCACCGGAAAGTCTTGCTTTGAGATATTTTTATGGTGCCGTTTTTCTGTCTAGAGCTAATTTGTGAAAAGGATTCCGCTCTTTAAGACGACAGCTGTGAAAGGCCCCGATTCTGGTCCAACTCCCCTTTTTGGAGGAGGAAATAGGTCCAGAAGGGTTGGGGGGTACCTTTGGCTAGTGGCGGAGCAGGGGAAGGCCCCGCTCTGCCCACCACCTTCCCCACCCTCCTCTCCCCTTGACCGTGCACAGGGAACACCCCTGTTCTGCGCAGGCCTGCGGGAGGAGCCTCCCGAGACCACCCGCCCCCGAAGCGCACGGCCCACGGCCCGGGCACAGGTCCGCTTGGCCCACAGCTGTCAGCGGCTCGGCTGTGCCAGGCCGGGCTGCCACCCTAACAGGGAGGCCCAGGGGCCCAGAGCCAAAGCCGAGCTGGGGCTCGGCCGCCCCCACAAGGGGCTCCCCACCTCCCTGAGAGGGGCAGCAGCCGTCCCCAGGCCGCACTGGGCCTGCCCCGTGCCTCAACAAAGCTCCTTGCTCCCCCACTCCGTGAGCAAGTGTGCCTCCCGAGAAAGGAGCCGAGCGGAGCCAGGCTGAACCGAGAAGGGCTGACGTCAGCACACTTCTTTTCAGCTCGTTGTGCTCTGGAGCGACAGACCTGAGGTCTCTGTGGGCCCCAGGCTCGGTGGCTAAGGCCCCAGCCAAACATTACCATTGACGGAACCCCTTTCCCCTGCCTGACAACATACTGAGAGCTCCCGGCCAGACCTCCTGCCTTAACCGTTCCTCTCTATCATTCAGCAGGTGAGAAGCGAGGGCCCTGAGAGCCTGGTAACATAACCACAGTCACCTGTCGCCCCCGTGGCTAAAAACACCGCACCCCTGGTCCCCTCCTCTTAGGCAGACAGGAAAGGGTCTCCCTTTGTGAATGTATCCTTTTTTGTGGAATTCTCCTCATGTCAGATAGTCTGTCCCATTTACAGACCATCGAAATATCCCATCATTCCAGGACTTGGGAATCCTTCCGCAACGACCCAGATTCAGTTCCTGCCCTTGCAAGTAGCTCTGATCACACTCGTCCCCCCCGTCTGCCCCGTTCTCTTCTGGGGTTGGAAAATTTCAATCATGGCATTTGTAGGATGTGGACTCAAGGGCTCAGCCCTGATGCCCAGCCCCAACCATAGCTCACAGGATGACCTCTGAACTAGCACTAGTTGCGCTGGGTGTTTCTGTGATGGTGCTGGTTGTTCGTCTGAAACATCAACATCTCCCTGTGGTACTTTCTTCAAAGTCTTACTTACCCCCCTAGAAGGTAGGAGCGTCTCAGGGTGAATCCACTGACCAGGTTTCCTATCCTCTCCCGGAAGGGTAATGAAGGAGCCCATGGCTTAGAGATCGTTGCTCATTTGGTACAAAAGGGCCCCAGGAAGAGGAGTTCAAAAGGACGAAACATACTGCTCGGGTGCCCACCATGCGTGACCAGGCACTGGGCCACGTGCTCATGTTCATCTCAGTTATGCCTCATACAACCCTGAGAGACAAGTGCTATTATGCTCGTTTTACAGAAGAGGAGACTGTGGTTCCAAGAGGACAAGCTCTCTGCCAAAGCCGCCCAGTCCAAGCAGAGAGGAGAGGCTGTGGGGGTGGGGAGGAGGGAGCATGTTCAAGAGATGTTTCAGAAATAGAGTCCAGTAATTTCAAGTCTGACAGAACCCATGGGCCAGTGCACAGATTTGGCCACACACAGTCCTCACCAGCTTTGAGAAACCCAGGGCCGGAAGGTGACCTGTTCATTGTTTAGGGGAGGGAGGAGCAGTTTGGTGCTTTGTATCAAATAATAGATAACACAGAGCTTTAAATCTGGAAGCGGCTATAAAGATTTAGTTCAATCTTGACATCTGGTCCCCTGATTCCCAAACTAATATTTTTTCTTTCTACTAGATTGCATGACTTGTTGAAATCTAATGCATTAAAAAAATTTTTTTTTCTGAAAACTTTGCATTGCATGATTTCATCTTTTTAAAGGTCCATTTGATTTGCTTGCAAAGTATTTCTTTTCTCTTAGGACCTGGGACTCTGGAAGGAGATCTCTTAGGAATACTGATCCAAGAGTGTTAGCCCTGCAGTGCCCTAAAAGAGAAGAGAATGGGAGTGGGGCTGACACTAAGAGAAATTCTGTTCAGCCAATGCCGACTGAGCCCCTACTGTGTGGGAGATTCCAGGCTAACTCCAGGGCACAGAGCCAGAGGGTGGGGGATGAGTGTGTGAGTGTGTGTGTCTGTGTGTGTGCATTCCCACGGACAGACACTTGGGCAAATTATTACCCTCACGGTCCTCCATTTTCCCACCGTGAACTGAAATGAGTAAATCCCCATAAACTGCCTCCCTCGTGAGCAACTTTGGAAATAAGGCCTATTTACAAATATTTCATCAGCCCACCTACCTCCAGCCCCACTCTCCCCTGACGACTGGAAGCAATAACATGAATAAAATTCAGAATGATTTCCCTCTACCCGGCATCAATCATCACTTTCCTGAAAAGAAAAGCAAGGGATTCTATGCACGGCTACTTTGAAGGGTCTAGGGGATGTCTGCAAATTCTGGACACACAAAAATCCACCATGTTTAGCCTGGGACCCTAAACAGCCTAGCTAGGGAAAGAGTAAGCTTCATCCAGGTGGGGGGGACAAGAGGTACCTGTGGGAAACTCCTGACAGTATTTCTCACATTTTGTCACCTGGGAGGGAGCTGCAAGTCCCCTTAGTCATTGCTGCAGGAAAACGTTTTGACAAGAACTCTCATACATCATGACGGAGGTTAGTTACCAAAATGCACACATTTGCCTTAACCGGTTTCATTTACTACCCTTTAAATTATTTCTCAGCCTTGCAAATCTTGCTGTGACAGACTGAGCAGGGGGGAACGACTAAGTGTTCATTTTTCATATAATATATTCCAATCCTGTTAGGCTGTGCTGCTGAAGGTAATATTTCTGGCATTCATTTAATGAAATTGACATTGATGAATGGTTAATTATACAAATTACATTCTTATTAAATCCCCTAGAATCAGTGCCTTAAAATTTCCCAGCTATGGGCTTCTTATGGTTGAGACCTTTTTTTTTCCCTGAGTATCTCCTCTGTTGGCTGCTCTAAGACTCACTCTGCATATTTTTGCTCCTCTAAGAAACTCTGAAAAGCATTAAAAAATCCCCTAGTTAAGGCAATTACTGCAGATAAGTTAATCTTCCTGGGATGTTTAAACCCCAGCTCTTGCATATGTTTATTCTGAATTTTTTCCCTCTCTAGACAGTTTCTGCCCTGGAGAGGTTTGGAGGGAGGTAAAGATGTGAAGGAGCTGGATGGGAAGAGAGAATTAACTGTGGCCAAGCCCCTCCTTTGGCTACCAGCTATATATATGTATATATAAAAATCCAGTGGAAGAGGTGATGAGCATAGGGCTAATGGAAGAGTATCAATAAGCCGTCCTTCCCATGCAAAATACCATCTACTGGCATGGGTTTCCAAGAGAACAGCTTGATTTTTGCCTTGCCACTGGAGAATAGAAGGATGAATCATATTCTTTATGAGACTCTTTTTTTCCATCACTCTGGTTGGTCCCAGATATTTACTGAGCATCTGGTACGTGCCCCACACTGAGCTAGGCACCCCAGAGAACTGGAATCATCTCAAGGAGTTCACAGGTTTGGAGGAAATGCATGTCAAAGAACAATTGCAGGGAAGCCGATGTGGTTCAAGCAATTGGGCCTCCTCCTACCACCCGGGAGGTCCCAGGTTCAGTTCCTGGTGCCTCCGAAGAGAAGACAAGCAGACACAGAGAGCACACAGCAAATGGGCAGAGAGCAGACAGTGACCTCAAACAATGAGGCAGAGGCAGGGAGAATAAATAAATAAAATAAATCTTAAAAAAAAAAGAACAATTACAAACTTGGATTGTTTTCTCCGACAAAGAGAGGCAATCAAGGTATAGCTGGGAGATCCAGCCCCGGTTTTCAAGGCCATCTTACTGTCATGCCAAGTTTCCAAATGCTTCCTGCTCTGTCCTCCCAAGCGATGACATGTCCTCTGATGGGCTCCTCATGAGCAGGCTCTGGAGTCTTCTGACCTGAGTTCACTCTCTGGGCCCTCTTCTCCTGCATCCATTCATTTAATGGAAGTAACGGTGCCATCCAGTCGGCTGGGGCAGGTGAGGGTCATTTGGTTCATTTTAATCTCTAAATAAATGTGGCTTATCAGCATTGTCACAATGGGTGGTGAGAATAAACCTACCGATTCATGCCAAGTGCTGTTGAGCCAACCAGACTCTAAGGAACACTCATTCCCAGGGATCAGTGCTCAAGTGAACCATCCAGGAAGTCACAGGGTACGATGGTTAATGGCACTAACTTTCTAGAGTCAGAAAGGCTTGGGTTTGAATCCTGAATCCGCTCTCTCTTAGCTATATGACCTTAGAACAACTTAAACCCAAGTGTCGTCCTTTATAAAGTGGAGGTAATAATAGGGCTCATAGGGATGTCATGAAGCTTCAAAATGACATCAAGCACTTAGCAAAGGGCATAGCACATGGGACCCAATAAATCATAGCCATTCGAATTGGTGTTATCCAGAAATGTTCTTCAGCTGCAAGTTGCATGCTCTCCTACTAACTGTGGCATAAACACATAATGATGTATATTGTTTACTTAATAAAAAGTTCAGAAATTGATGGTCTCAGGATTAGTCTCCAGCCTCTTAATGTAATCAAGAACCTAGGCTTTCTCTATCTTACTATTCTGCCATCCATAGCATATTACCTTGACATCCTCATAATCACAAGATGGCTGCCAATGTTTTCAGGTATCACATCCACCTTCAATGCAGAAGGAAAAAAGGGCAGCTCCAGCAAGTCATTGTGGTATGCTTTTCCTTCTTTTCAGAAAACAAAACATCTTTCCCAGAAATCCTTCAGCAGAGTTCTTCCATCTCCTTGGTTAGAATTTAGCCAGATGTCTAGCTCTTCAGTAGCAGGTGGATAAGGGAATAGGAAGTGGGGAGAGGCTTTTGAGTAGCCACATTGTTATTACATCTACTTTAGCCTCACACCTTCTTATCTTAGTAAATGAGGTCAAGCCCAGCCATCCTTTTTGCTAATTACAGGTGTAGGGCCACCTCCATGGGTATTTAAAAATAGGCTTTACTCTCCCTCTTTGTGCCCTCTCCTGCCTGAGATCATGGGAAAGGATAAGAGGAGGCCATGGAAGTAGACAGGTCTTTTTCTCTTAGGTCATTTCATTCAGTAGGGTCACACCCTGAAAAATAACTCTCATTTAAGCTGC
Source organism: Dasypus novemcinctus (assembly GCF_030445035.2). Classification (NCBI taxonomy): domain Eukaryota; kingdom Metazoa; phylum Chordata; class Mammalia; order Cingulata; family Dasypodidae; genus Dasypus; species Dasypus novemcinctus. Next base: position 36,456,743 of record NC_080699.1, on the reverse strand, counting down.
AAGAGAGCCGATTTCATCATCATGACCTGGAGGAAAAGTCCTTCTCCACCTCTTATCTCAGCATCAGATTCCATACCCATCTGTGCTGGAGTCAGCTTGTGCAATCACATATTACTAGTTTTAATTGTATAGCAAGGAGGAAGATGAGAGATATTAATCAGATGCTGTAAGCTCAGAGAGTGAATGTAATAAATAGACTATTAAGTTAACCAAGTTTTCGGCTTCACTAGTGAAAGCTGCCATCTATCTTGTGTAGTTTTCTGCATGCTTCATTACCACACATAACCATATTGGGAAAAAAATGTGCCTTATCCTTTGTAATGAGATGATACGTTCCCCCCATGGAGGCAACGAAGCCCTACCTCTGAGGCTCCATGAAGCAGTGACTTGGGAAGAGGGTTCTGGCAGGGTCTGACCCTGAGGCCAAAGACAGGGCAGACCTTAATCGTCTTATCTGGAACATTCCCAGAGCTCCAGGGTGCTGGGGGGTTCTGGCCTTCACCACTCCCTCCCCTCCTGGAGAAGCAGTAAAAGAGACAAGTTCACCCAAACCACTGGACAAACATCCGTCATTCCTGGAATCAGCCCCATCCCACTTCTGGCACCAGGAGTCCCCACAGGAATCAATCTGGGAGCCCCCACTTACGCAAACTGGTGAGTTCCTTGCCTCCCCTGGTGCACCCCAGCACTCAGCAGCAACCTGCCGAATGTCGGCGGCCGGACAGAGCCGATGCGGGTCCCAGTTCTGACACTCACTGTCCCTGGGACCTAGGACAGGTTGTTTCACTTCACTAGCCTCGGCTCTCTCATCCAGTGGGTTAATAATGCTAGCTTTCCGTGGAGGTGGAGAGAATGAAGTGGGATAATAGCTAGATTAAGCATTGGACTTAATGCCCTAGCTCCAGGGTAAAGATTTAGATATCAGATGGGCTGGGGAAATATTAAAAAGTTCCAGGAAAAAGAAGTTGGTGCATGATGGCATGCACAGCAACAAGCTGCGTCTCGGTCCCACACACATCTCTAGTTGGGACTGGCCAATGCAGGCACCTCAAGTCCAGTTAAGGGAGTCCAGGGCCTCATCAGAGTTTCCCGAACTTGCAGACTCAGAAGCCCTGAAAACTGTGAATTCCCAGACTGCCAGGTGCAGTTCTTTAGAGAACTCTCAGCCCAGGCCACCCCACCTGCCCTCAGAGAAACTCAACACTGGCAGATCATAGTTTCAGAAACACTGGTCTAAGAGCAGCATTGGTGAAGCCATTCCACAGAAACAGACCAGGGGTCTTGGGAGCTAGAAGCCCCAAGGAGGGGGAACTGTTCCCAGCTCCTGGATATTAGCATTTCCTGTTGCTCCCTTCAGGAGCTTCGCTACCTCTGCCTGCCCCTTAGATATGGCGCACCGGATGGCTTTGTGCTTTCTTCCGCAGGTAATTTCATCTTTGCCCATGAAATCCACTCTCACTCCATGTTGATGGTGCCCCCACTTGTATCTCTAATAGGATCCCTGTCCAGAGCTTCAAACATGTATGGTCTCCTAGACCCCTTGAATGTCCCCAGACCTTCTCAAAACCAGTATGTCCCAAAAGAACCTGTGATCCTCTCCCTTTCTAAAATTTTTTCTCCTAATGAATTCCTTATTCTGTGTGTTGGTCCCATCATCCATCCAGTTCTCCAAGTCAAAGTGATGGCGTCATTGTCAACTTCTCTCTCTCCTTTCTCTCAGTCAACAAATTTGTTCAATTCTTCCAACTAAATAACCTCCTCTTCATTTGCCTGGATCACTGCTGTGACCTCCTGAGTGGTCTCCAAACTCCCAGCCTCTCCTCATTAATCCGTTACCCATACAGCTGCTGAAGTGATCGTTTCTCTGCTTCAAACGGCTTCCCCTTGCCTACAGAATTAAGTTCAAACTCCTATGCATGGCTTACAAAACCTTTCAAGAGCTGACCCTGTTAGTTCATCTCTTTTTATCCCCTACCTCCACCATAGCCAGCTCCCAGCCATCCAGGGAGCAGGTTCTTTGTTCTTGAGAATGACAAAGACAGACCGGAGGCAACTGGAAGCCCCCACATAACATGCTGGCAATTGACCCTTTGTGCCCACCACCCCCAGGCTTCCAAGTAGGGAGAAATCATCTGATACTGCTGCCTGCAGCCTTCAATCCGATGGTATCAAACTTCTCTCCCCACGATCCTACTCCATCCCCAACCCCCATGCGAAAACAGATGTGAGCCATTGCTAAATGTTTTTCACTGTTGCCTCAGTCCAAAATTGTGGACTCTTAAAATATAGAATTTAGCCATAATTAATAACCTGCTCAGTGCCTAATCACAGAGCAGAGCAAGGAAGGCCCAGCCCATTAGGTCAAACATGCTGAGTGCCGTGGAATAGCAGATATCCATTTCTAAAGACATGAACAGTAGCTGGAAACATAAAAGATCTGATCATTGGCACAGTTGGGCTAAATTATATGAGACTAGTGTGTCGAGAAAGACCCCAAAGCTGGGATGGTGTGTTTAAGAGATAAACGAAGTCAAGCAGGAGAGGGGTGGTGCTGATGTCACATCCTGGATTGGGGGCTCAGGAGACAGCGAGTCCAGAGCTGAGTGTCTTTCACAGAAGCTCAGACATCAACTTGGACATGGTCTTGGCTGAACCAGCTACACTTCCTCCTCTTGAAGCAAGGTATATCCCTTCATGTGTTTACTGGTTAACATAATCTGCACCACTTTATCTGGTTCACGATTTTTTTCCGGTAGAAATAAAACTTGCTATGCCATCGCTTCCAGCTATCCAGTCGTCTAGAAGTAACTCATCTACACGGCTGGGCCAGGCACTAGAGGGATGTGCAGTGGGGACAGGTCAGCATCTTAGAATCCATCAACTGTGACCATCCCTCAAAGATTAATAGTCTTAGCTCCCAAGCAAAGGAGACACTCAGAGCCCCTGCCATCCTCCCCACCACCCCTTCCAGGGCTCTAGCCATGAACTTGGGGAGAGCAATGAAAAGACTTTCTCCTTTTGTGGGTCCCCAAGCAGTGCAAGGGCTGCAGGTAAACATGAGTATTAGACAATGATTTTTCTCTTTGGGATTAGGGAAGGGGATGGGCCCTGGGCCACAGGATCAGGATTCAGAGTGTGACTAACAGACTGTTGTTGGAAACTGAGCCCTTGCTAAGTACACTGAGCATCCCCTGCCCCAAGCTGTGGACTCTCTAGCCCTGTTCAAGCTAATCCTTTGTGCCGCTTTATAGTGCAGATGTCTCAATATGGAATCAGAACTTACTAGTAAAGGGCCTGGCACATAGTAAGTGCTCAAAAAAATGTGTAAAGGCAGTTAATACTAAGATTACATAGTATTTTAGTTTCCTGGGCAGGTCAAGCAAGTAGCATGCAGTGGGTTGGCCTAAACAATGGGAATGTAAGTGCTTATGGTTTTAAGGCTAAGAGAAAGTCCAAATCAAGGCATCGAGGCAATGCTTTCTTTCTGAAGACTGGCATTCTGGGAATGGCTGTTATTGATCCTTGGTTCTGGACTCCTCTGTCACATGGCAAAGCACATGGCAGCCTGTTGTAGCCTCTCTTTTCTATTCTGGGTTCCCTTGACTTTCAGGATCTTGTTTCCCATTGTTTCCTCTCCCATGTCTGGTTTTCATTCCACTTATACAGGATTCCAGTAATAGAATTAAGACCCATCCTGATTGGGCTGGGCCACACCTTAACTGAAGTCACCTCCTCACAAGGTCCTATTTAACATGGGTTCATACTCACAGGAATATATTAGGTTTAGGGTACATACAGCTCCAAACAACCACATATTGTACACCTGTGAAGTCCCCTCCCCTAGAGAAGTAAATTGGGGATAAGTCTCACATAGAGGTAGAAGATACAGCCTTTGAAGTCTTTTCCAAGCTATGGAATTCCCAAAAACAGCCCTTAGAAAGGAATTACCCTTCTCTTCTTTCTATAACATCCCAGTAAAGTCAGAATATTTCTAATACAGACCCTGGAAAGGTTGACCATTGGAGCCCCAGAGGCTCCTAAGCTGTCACCTCCCTCTTACAGGTGAGAAAGGTGTGGCCCAGAGAGGATTAAGGGGCTCGCTCAAGATCACACAGTGAGTTTGTGGCAGAGCCATGACCAGGCGTAGTTTTGCTTTCAGGAAAGCCTTCACATAGATGAGCCATATTAGCGTATACTTAGGTCTGTTATGCCTCAGCTCTTCCGATAGTTAACTCATGCAAAAACTTAAATGTGGAGGAAGGAAAATCTGCCCTGGTGTTTAGCGCTGCTTCAGATGCTTCTATGAGCAAAACAAGGATTAATAAATTTCCCAATGGAGGAAGATATTATAGACTCCAACCCAGAATTATTCCTGCATTGGGGAATCTTCCAAAAACTCTCCAGTGTTCTGCCCCAGGAAATTCCATATAAGGCATATACCACGATGAGCGAGCCTCCAGGCTCCCATTTATGTTTTCTCCCCCAGTTCCTGTGCCAGCCCCAACTGTGGCAATGGGTAAAAATACAGATGAACTGGGGAAATGTATTAAGCAATTATGGACTCCTTACCTTTAGATGCTGCCTTCTTCCCCTTGGGTCCCAGGAATTAGCATCAATTCCTAGGTCAGGAGAAGCCACCCATGTGCCATCCATCTGGATCTAATTTTCAGAGCCGCTGGGCTACAAAGCGATCAGTGTTAAAAGTCTACACATACATTTGCCTCTCGGTGCCACCTGCCTAAGTGCCCCTCTGCTCCTGTCCTGACCAAGCAGATGGGAAGGCTCCGATTCTGCAAATGCAGCACAGCTGTCTCATGGACCAACTTCTCACTCTGCCCTTCCAAGCCAAGTGTCATCTTCATTTGCCTGGGGTCATCTACTTTCTTGCATGCTTTTGGCCAGTGCATCTGAGTTACTTTAATACAACCAACTGTCCAAGGTCCAGACCTCCTTCTTATTGGGTTATCCAAGTCCTGGACTGTATTCCTTCTTCGTGGCTCCAGCTGGACACAAGAGACCATTTCAGTCTTTGTTAATACTTTCCCCAGAGAAGTGGTTTAGTAGGCTACTTTTTATAATTTAGTGAAGGGCAGATTACTAAAAGCAGGCGACAGGAAAATAAAAAGGTCAGGCTTGAGAAAAGATTAACTCAAAATAATGAGGACACAAGGCAGTGATTATAATGGGGGAGAGGGATAGTTAGGCAGTGTTAGTGTAGCGTAGTATGGGAAACTCACTGCTATAGATACAAGAAAAGAAAGCCTATGCCAAATACTCTACAAGATGGCAAATTCCCTGTGTACTTTTAGGGTTGCTTTTATGATTCTTTGTATCCTTCTACCTCAGTTCCTTATACGGAGCAGCTGCTCCGTAAATGCTAGTTAATTTATTCATGAACTGTAGAACACAGAAGTAGGAGCTGAACACATGGGGTGATGAAAGCCAGGTTCCTACACTCTTGGAGCTTAGATTCCAGTGGGGGAAATAGAGTGTCAACAAATAAAAAAAAAAAAAAAAAGGTCATTTTAAGCAGAGAGAAGTCTTATAAAATGAAAAAGGGTGAAGACAGAGTCACAGTGGGGATGCGTCAAACAATACTCAAAAAGCTGAGCAGGAATGGCCTTTCCGAGGAGATGGCATTTCAGTGGCGGCAGAAGGAATGGGCCACGTCGTCTCTAGCGGGAAGAGGGGTCCGAGCTGAGAAAACGAGGGCAAAGGTCTTGAGGCAGGAATAAGCTTGGCCTTTCCACCAAACAGAAACGAGCTCACTGGGCTTGAAGCATGGGGAGCAGGAGTGGACAGAGGTCTGAGAGGCGGACAGAGGCCAAGGCCAAGTCCGAGAAAGTCGGCAGAAGCTACCAAAATGCTCTTCATGTGGATCTGATTTCCAGAGCCGCTGGACTCCAAGGCAAGAAGACTGGGGTGTACATGCACAAAAGGACAAATATTTTATGATTTCACTCTCATGACTGAAATATAAAGAGCAAACCTGTGGAGTTAACAGCTAGAACGTAGTCACTAGAGAGAAGGTGGTTAGGAAAGCTGAGGTTTAATCTGTGCAGAACTGGTTCAAGTTGTTTGGAAATGAATAGAAATGGTGAAAGCATATCCTAAGATGTATAATTAATAGCACTAACACCCGGGTATGATAGTGCTTTGGTTTTTGTTGTTTTTTTCTTTGAGTAATGAAAATATCTTAATATTGATTGAAATGATGAAGGCACAACTCTGTGATTGTATCAAATGCCATTGATTGTACACTTTAGATAAATTGTATGGTTTATGAACAACAACAAAAAATAGGGTTCTTGGTTAGGGAAATACAGCAAATGTAAGATATGAACTCTAGTTAGTAGTAAGACTTTGGCGATGCTCTTTCATAGTTTGTTACAAAGGTTTCACAGCAATGCAAAGTATTGGTGAGGTATGGGAGCCCTGTATGATGTGTTCGTTTTTGTTTTGTAAGTTCACAACTTTTACTATACACTTATTATTTATGTATGTTCATGTAGGAATGATATACTTCAATACTTTTTTAAATGAAAAAGAGAAGAGTAGAGTTTGAAGCACAGAGAATCATAATAAGATTCTGCAGTGAGTTGTTTTTTTAATAAACTTTTTATTTGACAACCATTTTAGATTTACAGAAAAGGTGTGGAATGATAGAGGTCCTAGGTACCCACGCTCCATTTCCCCTGTTGTGAATATCTTTCATTACTATGGTACATTTGTCACAACTGGTAAACCAATTTTGATGCTTTATTATTAGCTAGAGCTCAGAGTCAGATTTTCTTAGTTTTTACCTTCCGTCCTTTTCCGTTTCAGGATCCCATCCTGGCCACTACATTACATTTAGTCGTCACATCCTCCTAGGCTTCTCTTGGTTTTGACGGTTTCTCCCACATTCTTTGCTTTGGATGACTCTTACGGTTTTTAGGAAGACTGGTCAGGTGTTTGGTAGGATGCTCTTCAGTTGGGATCCGCCTCATGTTTTTCTCATGATTAGACAGGAGTTACAGGTTGGGGGGAGGAAGGCCGCATGCTCCTCACATCCTCTTAAGGATGCAAAAAATGCCCGCTCTCAGGATGACTTTCCACTGTTGCCATTAGCCTCGATCTCCTTGCTGAGGCCATGTCTCTCAGGTGTCTTCATGGTAACACCACTCTTTTTTTTCTCCCCTTTTCCATGCTGGGCTCTTTAGAAGGAAGTCACTGTACAGTCTTCATTCAAAGGATGAGAAGTTACACTTCTTCTTGAGAGAGGAGTACCTACATACGTTATTGGAATTTCTCTGCTTAGGAAATCTCTCCCTCATTTATTTATTTATTCAATCATTTATTCATATCAGTATGGACTTAGGGATATTTATCCTTTGGGTTGTAGTTCAATAAGACTTTTTTCATTTTGTTGCTCAAATTGGTCCAGCTCGTGCCATTGCAAGCTCATGTCATTTGTTCCTGTGTCCCTTTGACACACCTCATCATTGTGGTTCTGGCTGTTTTTTTGTTGTGTTTTGTTTGAGCACTTTACTTTCTGGCACTCTGAGATCCTCTAAGCTCATCCTGCCCCAGCCCTAGAATCTGCCAATTCTCCAAAGTGCCACGTTTCCTTTTATTAGAGAATGGTCTTAGGAACCAATATCTGGGCAGTAGATGTGCTCAAGCTACTGGGGTGTCATTGCTTCTAGACCCTTTCAGGAGTCAGAGCAAGGAAATATATGTGTTTGCACCAAGCTTGGTATGTGCACATATCTATAAATATTTTTATATATAACCATCTGTGTTTATAGTCAGTGAAACATGTTTCTACTGATGACCCAACTTTAATCCAGTACCTCATGGCTCCTCCACCCCACCTCATTTGTCTACAGCCTCCTACTCCAGCACTGAGAAACCTGGCTCACACCTTCCACCAGTCATTTATTTAATTTTTCAATTCCAGTACACGTGTATAGTAGCTTCAGAATGATTAATCTGTGCACTGCTGGAAACTCTATAGCTAGAGCACAGCGCTTAAATACAGTTCCTTTTGCCTTATTCTTATAGCCTCTACTCCTTTACAAAGTGACTTAGGTCAGCACCTTTTCCCCACCCCCCTTCAGTGGGGTTTCTACATATATGTGCCACCATCTGCATTCTATCCTGAGATACCTGACCCCCAAAATATATATATATATTTTTAATTTACAAAAATCCCCATTGTAAAAGCCAACCCATTTCTGGTATATTGCTTTTGGCAGCTTTTAGCCAAACGCAAACAGTTTTAAAATCATGAATAGATAGTGAATTTTGCCAACTGCGGATTTGCTTTCTAAAAATCTCACTCTGCCTGCTGTGTGGGGCATGGATTTCTAGAGGGGCCAGAAAGAAAGCAGAGAAAGCAGTTGGGGAGACTAACTCTGGCCCCCATACAAGAGCGAGGGCAGCTTGGACTGGAATGCCACTAGAGAGACGTCACCCGATCCTGGACGTAGTTTGGAACAAGAGCCAACGGGACTTGCTGGTGTGTTGAACATGGTGGGAGATGGAAAGAAGGGAATCAAAGAAGACTTTGAGATCGAGAGGTCTGAGCAGCTGGGTGGATGGTTTAATATTGTACTTGCATGACACAGACTGAGAGAGCAACAGATGGGGAGAAGGAGTTGTAAGTCTGTTTTGAATATGTTGCATTTTTTTATAACTATTAGGCCACCACAAAAATATTCTTGGAAATTGTTAAACATATAAATCTGGAGCTCAGGGGATAGGTCAGGGCGGGAGGTATAATTTTAAAAATCATCTGTATATACATGGCATTTAAAGCCATGGAATTTTATGCAATTACCTGGGGAGAAATTTTAAATGGAAATGAGGGGGAAGCCCCCAACCAAGCCCTGAACATTTACTGGCTGACTGGGTAACCTGACTCATGGGAGGGCTTGAATGAGTCAACCACGGAGGAAGTGAGTAGCTGGTGTGCCGCTGAGAGCTGCAACAGTGTACTAGAAAAGATGGATATCTTCCCAAGCAGGGGTTACAAATCTAACCAGCCCACAATCACCAAAAAGTCCTCAACTACCTGCAGGCTTTACAAGAGTTTTCTGAAGATATGGAAACATTGGGATGATGCTAGCATGTTTAAAAAATAAAACAAACATAGATGGGATTAAATTGGGGCAAGTTTCCAAGAGGAGACTGTCCAAGCACTGAGGGCTGAAGAAGGAGAGGAAAGAGGGCTGGTGAAGAACCACTGGTAAGCATTTGAAATAGTAAATTCCCACCAAAACAAAGAATAGAAAGATCCACATCCCAGAGAAGCAGAAGAACAAAAGCAAACAGATTGAGAGGTAACGATCCTTTGATAAGCCCCAAACAGCAAAAATTTCCACCAAGAGTTGGGCTGGAGATCTCGACAAGTGAATAAAATTCAAGAGCATCCCTGGAAATCTCCATCATCCCCGCAGGAAGAGGAAGGTTGGAATTCTCTTTACCTCTAGAATAAACAGTACCCATAGAAATAAGTGCCTTAGCTGCACAGTCAGGGCTAGGGGTTCAAGATGGAGCTGAAAGTTATTAAAAGCCCAGGTAGGACACCTAGGGGAGTTGAATTTAAAAAAAAAAAAAATGAATGGCCTGCCACCAGCTTTTTATAGATATGGGGCAGCAAATGGCATGTTAGCTGCCGACTCCAGCCATCCTGGAAACCGGGAGAGGGACCTTTCTGTCATCCCAGGAAGTCAGGCAGAGACTAATGAGAAGGGGCAAGCAGAAAGGTCACCACATCCCCCTGACAAAGGCTCCTCTTCTCCAGGGGAAGCTCCCCAGCTTGGACAGCCCGTCAGCCAGGGGGAGAGAGGACAGCAATCTGGGGAGAGGAAAGTTTGGCCTATTTTTACAGCCAGGTAGTTGCTCAGGTATCACACCTTTCAGAGGCACAAGATTCGCTATAGGGAAGCGGACTTGGCCCAGTGGTTAGGGCGTCCACCTACCACACGGGAGGTCCCCATTTCGAACCCCAGGCCTCCTTGACCCGTGTGGAGCTGGCCCATGCGCAGTGCTGATGCACGCAAGGAGTGCCCTGCCACGCAGGGGTGTCCCCCGCGTAGGGGAGCCCCACACGCAAGGAGTGCGCCCCATAAGGAGAGCCGCCCAGCGCGAAAGAAAGTGCAGCCTGCCCAGGAATGGTGCCGCACACACAGAGAGCTGACACAGCAAGATGACGCAACAAAGACACAGATTCCCGTGCCACTGACAACAGAAGCGGACAAAGAAGAACACGCAGCAAATAGATACAGAGAACAGACAACGGGGGGAATTGGGGGAGAAAGGGGAGAGAAACAAAAAATAAATCTTAAAAAAAAAAAAAAGATTCGCTATAGCTGTGCATCGCTGAAGAGCATGATCGACAGGTGCCAGCCCCATGCCCTGGAGAAGGAGGCTATGGGATTGTGCTCCAGGACACAGCGGTGCCAGCATTTTAACTGCTTTGTCCCGAGAGTCCGCAATACCAGCCTCCCCAGACCAGCAAGATCCAAGATCTTGGGCTTTTTGTGCAACGTTCAGGTCACTCCTCGACTGCCCAAAGTCAGAGAGTTTCCCTAAACACCCCTGGCCTTTTCTGTTCCCTGAAATAGTGCTCCCCCCAAAACACAGACACGCACACGGCCATTCCCAGAAATGGGAGTTGCCAATATCCAGGGTGAGGCCTGAGGAGGGTCTCGGAATCCACTTGGGACGCCCCCTCAGCCGGCCATTCGTCAGTTGAGCGTCCGACTGGGAGCAGAAGCAGGGATCGAATTGCTGGCTGGGTCCACCGCAGCCACACAGAAATCGTTATACCTGCGGACCTCCAGGGAAAACAGGTTGTGAAGAGGCTGCACTTCTCCCTCTGTTCTCCCCCTGTCTTCCCTCCACCCCGCGTTGGGAGTCAAAAGTTCATCTTTAAAAACCCACTGTTTCCCAGGCAATTCCCTTCTGCAGAACTCCATCAAACACACAGGCTACACCCTTGTGCAAACAGCCCAACTCTCTCTAAAGCCGCATTATTGTCATTCCAGCAGCCATTTCTAGGCAGGCAGTTTTGATCCGAAATGTTTGTCAAGTACCTTAATATCCAACCGTGTGTGTACAGTACCTCTGAAAGATATTTGCAACTGGAAATTGTTTGCGTAGAATGCAAGGGAATGGAAATAGACTTCTGCTGTGATTGAATTCATTAGGGGCACATTCTCTGATTTTTTTTTTCATTTCCTCTAACGCTCAACATGCAAAGTTATTTCCTTGAGAGGCTTTGCCTTACATCGTGGAATAGTCTAGACTGTTTTTCCTTTGTTTTGTTTTGTTTTTTTTTAACCCAAATGATATCTTTTCCTGAAAGGAAATAGACAAAACAATGTAGCACTATTGACAAATTAGAGTGTCTTGTTTAAAAAGTTTCCTCCAGCCCTTCCTAGGATGGGGATCCTGAGCTTGTAGGGCTGAGGACTTGACAGGGTATGGGGCCCTCCTCTCCCCAGCCCTCCTTACCCACTCCATCCCACAAATGAACATACCTGTGGCACCGAGACTGGTTACATCCCATAAACTCCGTGGCTAGCCCCTCCAGAGCACGGTCTTTTATTCTTCTGATGAAAGACCTCACAGCAGATACGAATGAAAATGGGAGAAGCAAAAACCTCACCGGTGAGGCAAACGCAGCTGTGCTCAGCCCTAAGTGCTAATATCGTGGAGCAAGAAAATAAGCTGAGTTAGAAAAGAGGCCCGATAACTAGGCAGCACAAATCACTGATATTGTTTTCCTTGTGCGATGGAAGTGAGAAAAATGTTTCTTCATTGTTTCTAAGCGAAGGAAATGGGTTATTGTTCAATAAACTTGGCTGTAACTTTCTTATCATTAGATTTGTCCCATCTTGGTAAACTCTCAGGCTGCTCAGCAACCCCCAAAGGGCTCTAACAGTCGCCAGCCCTCTATTTTTCAGGAACTGGTTATATGGTTGGTGGAACCGCCATCCCCTACTTCTTTCCCTTCCCTGGCTCTCAAGCACTTCCCGGATTATTCGCAGCGCCCCAGGAAGAGGAGCTGGGGCATGGACAGGGCACAGAACCCAAGGCTGTCCGCTGTAGATGCGGCAATAAAGAGCATGGAAAGATAGCTTGAGATAATTTGCCAAATGAGAATTGGATTCCGGAAATCTATGTTCTCTTGTTCTTATTTATTAATGGCTGATGCTTCCTCAACTCCTATGATATAGACCATCCAATAGACAAGTGGCTGTGAATCAAGAGTACAGATCAGAATCTCCAGAGCAGCTTTCTCAAATTACAAATAACTTCAGGGATTCCGATTCAGTAATAATCACAGTAACAGCAGTAAGAGTTTATACTTACTTAGTATAAACTATTCAATACCTTTATAAAAAATTACCTCATTTAATCCCCACAATTGCCCTAGGCGATACTTCTAGTATGATCCCCATTTTACAAATAAAGAAACGGATGCACAGAGAGGCTAAGACACTCTCCTAGGATCACACAGCTGGTAAGCATTGGAGGGAGGCCTCCAACCCTTGTAGCCTGGTTCCATAGTCTAGGCTCTTCACCATTGGGGCTGGAGCATGTTTCTGTGGAAAGACGTCCTGAAACAGAAACCTAGCTAAGAACCCTATGCCAAGCTTCTTTTTTTTTTTTCAAAGATTTATTTATTTAATTCCCCCTCCTCCCCCAGTTGTCTGTTCTCTGAGTCTATTTGCTGTGTCTTGTTTCTTTGTCCACCTCTGTTGTCATCAGTGGCACGGGAAGTGTGGGCAGCGCCATTCCTGGGCAGGCTGCACCTTCTTTCGCGCTGGGCAGCTCTCCTTATGGGCGCACTCCTTGCGTGTGGGGCTCCCCTACACGGGGGACACCCCTACGTGGCAGGGCTCTCCTTGTGCGCATCAGCACTGCGCATGGGCCAGCGCCACACGGGTCAAGGAGGCCCGGGGTTTGAACCGCGGACCTCCCATGTGGTAGACGGACGCCCTAACCACAGGGCCAAGTCCGTTTCCCCCAAGCTTCTTTTAAAGATTCTCACCGGAGGGTTTTCCCACCAAGCTGACAGACGGCAGGACACATGCGTGGTGAAAACTGAGCGCGTCAAATGCATCATCCCCCAAATGCCATTGGCGGGCGACGTGTGGATTTCCTTTCAAATGGGTGTCGTTTTCTGCAGGTTGACTGGTTTCTCAGGCACAGCAATGGGTCTCGCCTAGCTAGGTAGCAGGAGATTTATGGCAATTCAACAAATCTTACCAGGAATTACTCTATGCTCTGTCCTGTACTTGGCTGAATAAAGTTGGGTCTCTGCTCAGGGTATGAAGTGGGGAAAAGCAACCCGAACCAAAATAATCATAATAATGTAAATACTGTGTTGAAGGTTACGGAAGCCTGAGTAAGATCCCTCCCAGTGAATGCCGCCGGGGGTTGGGGTGAAAAGATGATGACTTTTGAGCTGGACGTTGAAGGGTGAGCCAGCATCACCTGGGGGGTGCAGCCGGGAGGACTTGAGGCTGGGGGTGCTTATGGAAGAGGAAGAGTTGGAGCTACAGATGGAAAGGAGCATGAACCACCCTTAGAAGGATGGGTTCCTACAATACCCCCCAACCCAAGGAACAACAGAGGGCATCTACAAGACATAACTGGCTTTGGGGTGGAGAAGGGGCACAGTCCAGCTCGTAGGGGTGGAAAAACAACTCCAAGTACCAAGAGGGTGAGACCTGAACGCCTTCTAGCCTTTCAGCATCCTCGGCCCCAGCAGAGGAGCAGGTGCGTGCGTCCTTCTGCGATTGCCCCAGTCCAGTGTAGCCAGAGCAGCCTCCTTTAGAGAAGTAGGTGGGTGGGGGGAAGAAGGAGAAACCAGCCTCAGCACTGAAGGTGTGACCTCCGAGTTTGTGAGCTCCGCCTCACGTCTGCGCTCTACCTCTGTCTGCCTGTGCTTTTATTCATTTCCCATACATCGCATGGGGCCACAAGGGGTGCTGTGTGGCCCTCTTTGTCCTTTGCCCACTATGTACAATAGGTGCTGGGGTGATGACAATAATGCTGGTAAATACGCTGATGGCCCCGGCAAAATACACGACCTCGGTGTGCTCCTCAGAGTAGTAATAGAGTATGGAAGGTGTGTTACAGCCATTCCCACTCAGCTCGCTCTAAACAGCTCCAGGATTAATGGAAATTTTAATGAAAAACTAAGCCTTGATTAGGTTGCCAGGCAGAATTCCCACAACATGCAGAGCGTGGTTAATTTCCCTCGTGCCAGGGCCCAGCCGTGCGCACACACACACAGACCGACTTCCTCCAGCCTCCACGTACTGACCCTGGTGCGCTCCTCTGCCGTCCTAACCCCCCCCCCCCCCCGCCCGTACGCGGAGCAGGTGCGGCGGCACGTTGGTGGAAGCAAAGTCCTCATTGCATCGCGCCCACGCCGACACCGGGAACTGCCAGGCAGCTCCCAAGGGGGCACCCATCGCCCCCACCCTTGCTTTGCTGCTTAGATGGAATCTGGGACGGGCTCGGGGAGCAAGAGGTGCAGAGGTTAAAAATCGCAGGGCTCAGGTGCCGTGCCCCTCCCTGGCCGGGCAGCCCCAGCTCGTCACCCCCCACCTCCCTGGGAACCTGCCATCCCCAGCTCTTGGAGAAACACAGAAGAACACGCTCCCTTGAGGTGCTTTAATTATGACAAGCAGATCCCTCGCTCCCCTTGTAGTGGAAAGCAGCTCCTCCCAGGAGAAACCAGGAGTTGCAGGAGAGGTCTTATTAACACCAGGCATGAGGCAGGAACTTCCTCCACAGCCCCTCCCGCCCTGCAACCGCCTTCCCCATCCTCATCGATCCCCCTGTGGAGACGCAGCGGCAGGATCTTCCGGAAGGTTCTTCGTGTGCCAAGAGTGAGCGGTACCCCTGACGCCTGCACTCACGCAGTGTTTCTGTGAGAGGAGAGGACAGGCGACGGGGAGTGTGGATCCCGGCTCTCATGCTGAGGCAGAAACGACTTTGGAGTAAGGAAAACCCGACATTCTAGGAAGCCGAAGACCCCGCTGTGGTGATGGCTGGGTCTCTTATTTCTCTGCCCATCTGTCATGTCCTTGTTCTTTCACAGGCTCACGAGTTTTGGCAACTCGTAATCTTACAGAGGTGCTGCCCCATGAGCTTTAGTGGCCTCCAAGGGGCTACCCCTGTTTTCTAGCCTCTTTGACGGTCAGAGGGCAGGTTTCCCAAAGCTTTAGAGTCGCTGCAGTAATGGGCTGCCAGTCACAGTGTTGCAGTTTTCCTTTTTTTTTTTTTTGGAGGTACCAGGACCGGGGCTTGAACACACAGGACCTTGTATGTGGGAAGTCAGCGCTCAACCACTGAGCCACACCTGCTACCCTGAGTTGGTTTTTCTGTTTGTTTTTTTCGTTGTTTGTTTTTCTAAGAGACACCGAGAACCGAACCCGGGACCTCCCAAGTGAGAAGCAGGCACTCAACCTCTTGAGCCACATCCACTCCCCCGTTATTCCTTTGATTTGTCCCAAACATTACTGTTCACCAGTTTCCTTACTCCTCCATGCTCACATCTAGAAACACTCAGTTTCCCCAGATGGTACACTTTTTTAGGAGGTCAGAGTGAGAAAACTTCTATCTTGCAGGCCCTGGTGGCAAACACACTGCTCAGGCAAGGTCAGTCTCCTCTCACCTCTCTCCTGGCCATAGGCCTTTTCGCCTCCCTCTTTTTCTCTCTTTCCCTCCTTCCTTCTTACCCACCGCCTGTCTCTTCCACTCTCACTTATTTCCTGGCATCGTGTAAAGGTGAGAAACACTATGGCAAAGGCTGAGTTTGAGCCTCAACTTTGTGAATTGAACCAGTGTCTCCTGGTTTCACTCATTGCACAGCAGAGGCTTTTGCTCAAGGGTTCTCCCTCTGGTTTCACCAAGAATGCCCTCGGAGCTTTTTCTTAACTGACCCTCTCTGGGGCCCCACCCCAGACCAATTAAACCAGAATCCTTGGGGGTGGAGAATACCCGGATGTTTTGTGCTCCCCCAGGGATTCCAGCGCACAGCCACTGGTGAGAACCACTGTGCTGGCCCCATGCCCAACGCCGCTGGCAGCTGACCCCACAGCCGTGGGCGGGTCGCCTGGTTCTGATTAGGGGCTGGGGCCAGGGGTTCCCCGGGCAGACATGGGGTCAGCAGACCCTCCGGCTGAGATGGGGACTGATGAGAAGAGAGTAACCCTGTGCACTGGATTTCTGACCCTACTGAGGGATATGCCACCTCCTTCCATTACCCATCAACGCTGGTGATTCGTGTCTTGTTGTTGTGGGGGGACAGAACATGGACCTGTGAAAGTTGTAGAGGACTTCTCTCATTCTTCGTACAAAAGGCAGCTTGTGAGCCTGTCTGACAATCGTATCTGTTCTCTTCGTGATAAACAGTGAACAACCAAACAATACTTATCAGAAACCCACATGAGGCGTGACCCTCTGCTAGTTGCTATTTATTCTAAGAGACAAGCGTCTGTGCCATCTGGGAGCTTATGTCATAAGAAAAATGACACCATCCAAACACAGTTACCCAGAAGGCAGTTACAACTGTGTGCTTTCTTTTTTCCTTAGTATGTTTTGGTTTTGAGATCTATTTGGGGTATTTCACCAAGATGTTATATGACAGGAGAGGCTGGCTAGATGCATAAACAGAGGTAGTGTCTTTAAAGCCAGGGTTTCTACAGAGGCTTATATTTTCCAGACCTTTCATCTGGCCTCGACTCATCTCCCCACCGTCCTTTATCTCATCCTCACTGTGCAAAAGTCAAAACAAGAGCACAGTTGATTGCCAAACCTACCTCCCCGATAGCTTCCCTGATGGTGTTAAGATACAGCCCAGGGGAATCCATATTGCATCTTTTATTGGTTCTTGAAATAGCTTCATCCTTTACTAACCAAGCCTCCTCTCTCTCAGAGTCAGTGCATGTTCTAGCTGTGGGACAGCTTTATGGTTTACTGACTTAGCAATCAATGTGACATGCCAAACAAGAATGCTTCGCTGGCCTGAGAATGGGCAGGTTTGCTCCTCCTCCAATGGGCACTCCGCCTGATGTTTCCAGCCATTTCCTTGGCTGTCTCACGGAACCCTTGTCATCCAGGCAATGGGTCCCCCTTTTCTGGAATGGTCCAAGACACACAGTCAGTTCTCAGCCAGCCCTGCTAATGGAGAAGGGTGGGTAAGGATGCAGATCATCAAAAAGAGCAGATTATCTGAAAATCACTTTCATTGACTTTGGAACAAATGCAGAGATGTGCGTGTGCATTTGAGTGTGTGTTTCCCAGCAGCATCACGTTGTACATGGGTTGTCTTGTGTTTTATGTGCATCAGAGTTCACGTGCTCTGAGAACGTCATTTAGAAGGAAGGGTAAGCATCCCAGTGACATCCTGAGTGGCAGAGGGCAGCAGCATGGAGTGAAATGTGTTCTCTAGAGTGCTGGCAGAGGTGATAAAGAGGTTTCAGTGGTCTTATGGGCACCTGCCCAGCAGGGTCCTCACTTTCGCCTTCCATGCCCCTATGTGCCAGCCAGTGCCCACCCTGTGCCCCCAGATTCTGGCAGGGCTGTCAAGGTTCTCCAAAAGCAGGAGCACCCTGCTCCACAGTGACCTTGAGCCCCAGAGCACCCCCTGGGGTGTGGGGCTGGGCAGATACCCTATCAGGTTGTGCTGCCATTCAGCCTCTAGCCTTTCCCGGACACTTATTACAAGACAGGAAGGTTGCCTCTTAAGAAACCACTCAGCAGGAAGTGCTTCTCCAGCTTCATTGCACATTAGACTCCCCGAGGGAGTTTGTTTTCATTGCAGAAGCCTGGGCCCTACTCACAGAAATTCAAGTACAGCGGTCTGGGGTGCATCCTTTGAACTCGCACTGTAATCAAGCACACCACCCGCTGGAAGACACCCTTTTGAGAACCTTTTTCTAGCACCACATTCTCACTCTCCTTCTGACCTAACTTTGGACAATGACTTGAGTGAGGATCGACACTCACCTTTTTCCTACACCAACCACTTTTTGGTCCAATGCTGACATGTGATGGGCCAACAGAGATGGAAGGACACAGAGAAGGTCAAGTTCCCCAGGTGGGCTGGGCACATGCTGCCCATAAGCAAAGTGTCCAAACGGTCAGGCCAATGACCCTTCTTCCCAGCCTGACTGGTCCTGAAACATATGGCTGGACTACCAGTCACAGAGCAGTTGGCCGTGTATAGATGAGGCCGTAATAATAGCTACAATTTATTGAGCACTTAGTCTGTGGCAAACATTGTGGTAAGTTTTCCATGTGAATTTTCCCACTGAATTCTCTTAACCCTATGAGGTGTGATTTCCATTTTGGGAGGACCCATGGCCAAGCTATCCCAGCCTTTGCAGAGCCAATTTTAAAATAAGAGAAAAAAAAATAAACAAACCCAACATTTTTTTAGATTCTTAAAGGGAAGACAGCATGTAAACCAACGAATTAGTATTAGCATTCAAGACTATATACTTGCAAGCAACAGAAAAAAAAAAGTGTGGTCTTCTGTAGTTTTCTAAAAGGAGGTTCAGACTAGATCAGTTAGCTAACTAATTGACCGGTCTAATTGGTCTGTGATTGCCCTTGATGGAAGCCCACTGGCCTCTTGTCCTCGGGAGGTATGGGTGTTAGGACAATCCAACAGCTCTGACCAGCTGCCTGAAGTGGGCTAGTATTTTGGACAACTTCCCATGCTCCAGAGATCAACCAGGATGAAGCATGAAGTCCAATCGTTTATGTGATCTTTGGCTCTCTAAAGTAAGCCATAGGATTTGTGGGCACAGAAAGGGCCTTACTCCTGGCAGGGGAACCAAGCGCTGTCAGTGTTTGAGGCAGAATCGAGTCGATTCCGAGGAGGAGCAGGGCGTGGAATAAAGGCCTGGAGGCAGCCGGAAGGAGAGGAAGCTATTGACCTGAGGCCCTAAAGAAAAAGGAAAGGTCTTAACGAGATGCAAATCCCATTCAGGAAAGCTCTTCAAGTCTGTAATTAAAGTATATCCAGGAATGGAGGGCCGGCAAGGTATAAAAGATCAATAGGTTAAAGACTTGATGTTGTTTAAGCAGACACTTAGCACAAATCAAATTCTGCCTTACCGAGTTAGGCTAAATGAGGGGTGCCTGGTGGGGAACGTTCATTACAGAGGTGCCAGTGGATCGTGAAAACAGCAAGGGGACCCAACCCGCCACCCACTGCTTTGACCTGAGCAGCCTCACATCCAAAACATACGCGGAGATTGCATGTAAAATCTCATGTGAAAAAAATCTGCTACTTATGATAGAAAGGTCAGAAACCATTATTCTAGGTCTTCTGAGGACTCCAAAGACAGTATCATCAGGTCTACGTCCTTCCCCAACTACACCAAAACTACCGTAATCATAACTGACAATTTCGAAGGCTTATTAGCGCCAAGAGTGCTCTGTACCATGTTTGCTTTAATCCCTTTGGCCAAGGAAGAAACGGAGGCCCAGAGGCTGGGGTGGAGGGACTAGCCTGAGCTCTCACGGGTGGCGGGAGGCAGCACAAAGCAGAACCAAGCAGCGCCTCCCGGCACCGGAGTCCAAGCTCTGGGGCAGCCCTGCACCTCACCCACCCGCACACGCTGCCTTGCCCCCTGCACCCCTGCACCCCACCCACCCGCACACGCTGCCTTGCCCCCTGCACCCCCACACCTCACCCACCCGCACATGCTGCGTTGCCCCCCGCACCCCCGCACCCCACCCACCCGCACGCGCTGTATTGACCCCCGCACCCCACCCACCCACACACGCTGCATTGCCCACTGCACCCCCGCAGCTCACCCACCCACACACGCTACATTGCCCCCTGCACCCCCGCAACTCACCCGCCTGCACACTCTGCATTGCCCCCCGCACCCCCACCTCACCCACCCGCACATGCTGCACTGCCCTCCGCACCCCCAGATCTCTCCCACCTGCACACGCTGCATTGCCCCCTGCACCCCTGCGCCCCACCCACCTGCACATGCTGCATTGCCCCCTGCACACCCACTGTGTTTCTGGCCCCAGAGACATCCCTGCTTTGCAGAGCACACAGAATCAATGGCCCCCAAGTCCAGGGTGTCCGCACACCTGTCCTGGCTCCAATGCTCAATTCCACCCACTTCCAGAAGATTCAAGTTCACTTCCAACACCTCCTCTCTCCTTCCCTAACCCCAGTCCCCTTTTAGAATCAGTGTTTTATTATCAGGACCAAACAGTGTCAGGGACAAAAAGAATAGGAGAAGAGTTTGTTTTGTCCTCAATCCAAACAAAAGCCAATGTCTGTTGTTGTTGCAGCTGATATTGTTTTCTCCCATTTCAGTAGAGCAGGGCCGGGCTTGTATCATCCTGTTGCCACAGAGCAGCCTCAGAAGAGCCAGCCACCAGGACTCTCCTGAGTCCCAGTCCAGAACCTTCCCCAAATACTGCAGCGCACCAAAACCGCTGAGGCAAGACCTTCTTAAGTCACGCCCGGGACAGACTGGCACTCCACGCTCCGGAGGGCAGCTGTGCCGTGAAAGCCGCAGCCGCTCTCTTCTCCCGTCCCGGGAGTGGCGGCAGAGTCGCGTCCTTCCCCCGCTAGGAAGTAAAACAACTTGGGAGGAGGGAGAGCCTTCGAGTTGACAAGTGAAGTGATTTTTAACCTTCCAAATTCAGTTGTTTGTGGGGGGAGTGAAAGAGCGAAGGAGAAAAGAGCAGGCGTCCCTGCTTCCGCGAGTCAGACTGTGCAGGGAAACAAAGAAGGCATTTGTCAGAACTGAGAGCTGGGTAAGCCCACTGAGAATTCAGGCAGTTAGCACCTTGGCGAGGCCCTGCCTTCGCAAGCCGTGACCTAATTTTGAGAGATGCTGCTCACATTCGTTTTCTCCGATAAAAGCAAGACACAGCAAAAGCTCTCCAGGATGAGGCCTTGACATCAGGAAAAATTAGCCTTACCCAGCGACTAAACTTCTCTTGTGCCCCCGCCCCCAGCCACCCCGGCACTCTTCCTCCTCTCTTCCACTGATCTTCCCCGCGGCTGCCAAGTCACAAGCCACCCCACCCTAGAGACCGACAGCTGTGCTCCACGCAGCTTCTGCCGTGCGGGGAAGACCCACGTCCAGTGCAGCCCACGGGTGAGCTGGGAACGGCCAGCGAGGTCTTCCCTCAGCTGAATTAAAAGCTGGCAGTTTGAGCTGGGCTTTACAGGCCAGGAGTTACCTGTGGGGTAAATGTGTTGTCCTCTGCAGACCCCTGGCCTCTTGCCTAATAGGCCAGTGATAATAATTAGGGAAGGAAGGGAGACCCCATGATGAAGCCAATCCTGAAATCACCCAAGTTTTTTGAAAAAATCAAAAAGGATGGACTGTGTGAAAGGGAAAGTGAGTCATGATTAAATGAGCTGCAGAATCCCCTCGAAGCTCAAGAGTCTAATTCTAAGGGGTGCAGCCCTCCCATGATGTCAGGCCGTGTAGCCATACAGTTGGAGAGTTCTGGGGGTGGGGTCCAAATCAAATGTCCCCTCCAGACAGATGCAGGAGGTGGTACTGGGGAGAACATCCAACCAGGGCCATCCCGTTCCCCAGTGGGGTGAGGGGGATACCTGCCCAAAGCCAGGGAGCTCCCAGACCACCCAGGCTCATCCCCATCTTGAAGAGGTGGACCATAGGTGGTCTCTTCTCCATGGAAACCCTTTCCTGGAGGTCTTCCCAGAAACGCCAGTCCTACCTCAAGCTTCAGTATCCATTCAGATGCATGGAAAACTGGGCAAACTCTCTACTCAAAATCCCTTTAGTCTAGGTTTTCTAGATGCGTCTTCTTGGGGTTGGACACTTTGTTCTATCATCGAAGCAGGGGAAAGTCCAGGCCACAAAGGAGAAAATTCATCTTTCAGCAGCTCTTAGCAGTCAATCCAGGACCCCAGTAGGGGCTGCCCCTGCCCCCACTGCCACGTCTCCCAACATGGACCCTCACTTTCTAGCCCAGTGAGGCTTCCTGCAGAGCCCCCCCCAAGCAGTCAGAGAGCCCCAAGTCAGAAGTTGGTGGGTCTGGGCATCTCTGGGAACCAGAAGTTCATGTAAGAAGAGCCAAGTAGATCACATTCTAGAACCGAGGGCCGTGGCCTGTCGGTGATTGAGGTTGGGAGATGCATCAGGCATCGGGGCCAGTGTAGTGAGGACAATCAGGCCATATTCCACAGCCCTCGCTCTCCAGGAGCTGCCCCTCTGTTTAGGAAGAAGTTATGGGAACTTCCCCTCAATCCGGGGATAGGCACTCACAAGTTATTTTTTCAGCTCCCATTTTCTGGTGCATGTAAACGCGTATCTGAATATGGCTTTGCTAGAATAAAGAAATTGCTTCCATTTGAGAGCGCTAAAGACCAGAAAAACTTAAGGAGCCCTCCACTTTTTAATTGACCACATCTCCCAGGTACTGGAGAGGTCCTGCAGGCTCGGGGACTTGGTCTTGCCACACCTCACCTGGCTTCTCCCAGTCATCCGAGGGCCTTCCCTCCTGGCCCCTGCCAGTAATGTGTCCACCTGAGTGCTGCAAGGTAGCTGGGCCCAAGTGACCAGGTCGTCTTGGAAAGACCTTCTCAGAGCCTGGTCCTGGGAGAGTCACATTTATAAGATGCCTGTCTCTGGTTTTGCTTTCCCTTGCAGCGTGTCTCGCGTGTGTACTGTACTTGGCATCTTTTAGAGCCGTTTTGCATCCATTTCCCTGTTTGAATTTCATGACCACCATGTGAAGTAGCATTATCTCTACCTTACAAGGAAGGAAGAGAGACTTAGTGATTTCCCAAGGTCAAACGCCGACTCCCTGATTGGTGTCCTGCCCAGGGCCAGCTGGTGCCCTTCTGCCACGCCGCCCCGGGTCACCCTGGAATGAGCAACACACAGCCCCTCTCCCCCCAGGCAGCCTTCCCAGCCCATGCCAGCCCCCGGGGCTCTCTCTTCCGTTTTCCGGCCGAGAGCTCACTCCCTGCACCCCCCAGCTGCCAGGCTGTCCCCTCGCTCTGTTGTTTACCTACCTTTTCAGGTGTGTTCATATATTCATCCAAGAAAATTATAAACAAGGTGTCTGGCAGAAGCTTTCTTCTGCCTGTTCCCGTTTCCCTCCCCACCAACCCCCCCCCAACAAAAACCCAATTAAGAGTATGTGATCAGTGCTAAGTGTGTAGGAGACATTTAACAAATACCGGCTGCTGAACGCATGAATGAATGACTTTTTAAATCAAATACATTAAACCAGCACCTCATCCAGAGCAGAACTTCTTTTTACATTAACCCCTGTAGAGCTTTATCTCGGGGCAGCTGGAGGTGGCCGGTCCTTCTGTTCTCACTCTGTGGAAGAGGGCTCAGGGCAAAAAGCTCAGGCCTCAGTGCTGGTGGGCCGACCGCAGAGTGAGAATTTGAGATTAAGATTTCAAACAAGGGAAGCGGATGTGATGCAAGCATTTGGGCACCCGCCTACCACATGGGAGGTCCCGAGTTCAGTTCCCAGGGCCTCCTAAAGAAGATGAGCAAGACAGCAAGCTGACGCAACAAGATGGTACAATAAGATGGCGCAACGAAGAGACACAACGAGGAAACACAAGAGACACAGCAAGCAGGTAGCGGAGGTGGCTCAAGTAATCGGGTGCCTCCCTCCCACATGAGAGATCCCAGGTTCAGTTCCCGGTGCCTCTTAAAAAGAAGACGAACAGAGCACAGACAGTGAGCTCAAACAATAAATAAATAAAACAGGGAAGCAGACTTGGCGCAGTAGTTAGGGCGTCCGTCTACCACATGGGAGATCTGCAGTTCAAACCCCGGGCCTCCTTGACCCGTGTGGAGCTGGCCCATGTACAGGGCTGATGCACACAAGGAGCGAAATGCCATGCAGGGGTGTCCCCCGCGTAGGGGAGCCCCACACACAAGGAGTGTGCCCCGTAAGGAGAGCCACCCAGCGTGAAAGAAAGTGCACCCTGCCCAGGAATGGTGCCACACACACAGAGAACTGACACAGCAAGATGATGCAACAAAAAGAAACACAGATTCCCGTGCCGCTGACAACAACAGAAACGGACAAAGAAGACGCAGCAAATAGACACAGAGAACAGACAACTGGTGTGTTGGGCGGGGAAGGGGAGAGAAACAAATAAATAAGTCTTTAAAAATAAATAAATAAACAAATCTTAAAAAAAAAAAAGGATTTCAAATGAGAGTAGCTCATCCACGCTCCCCACATGGGGTGGTAATAATGGCTGGTGATAATGGGATTGCAATGACAGCAGGAGTGGGAGACAGCCGGGAGGCCTGATAGCATCGTGACGCAGGGTGGACTTCAGAGTCCAGCTCTGCTGTTTACGGATGGGATGGGTAACCTTGGGCAAGTGGCCTGGCCCTTGGCCGCAGTTCCCTGACCGTGAAATGGAGATAACGGTAGTGTCCCTACCGGGAGGCTGTTATGAAGATGAAATGAAATGAGGCAGGCAGGGCGCCTGCCACCGCCCTCGGGCGTGGTAGCTCGTTACTGTCAGCTTAGCCTCCCTCCAAGAGCTGGACCCAGGCCCCCTTTCTTGCCTTGGAAAGACCACAGTTGACCACCCAGCCTCCCCCAAAGCCCCCAGCCCAGGCTCATTGGCCAGAGGGTGCCGATTCCCTATAAAGAACAGCGAGGGGCTAACAGCCCCCAGGGCCCCAATCTCAAGATGCCCCAATTCCAAGACGTCCTTCCATTCGGAGCCACTGAAAGCTCAGCCTTCCAGAGGCCCCCAGAAGCTTGGCTGCTTCTTCCGGAAATTTCCAGACAAGTCAGAGATCACGTGTGCCTGTCCTCCTGGCCCAGAGGTCCCAAGCCCTCGTTGTTTCATCTGATCTTCTTTTAGTAGCAGAAGGCCGAGCTCCCCTTTCTGCCTCGTTCTCTCGTTGGTACATTGACTTCCCCCACCTTCTTTTAACTCTCTGAATTCGGAAACGTTAATTAGGGACTTCCCACGACTTTATGGAGGTGTCATGATTAGACCTATTATTACCAGCCCAAATGGGGAAATTGAACATCTACCGCTTTATGAACCCTTTATCACAATTAATGCTGTCTCCAAAGCTTCCCATTTATTGGGTTCTCTCATATAATCATTCCTTATATGTGTTTCAAGACCTTGTACAAGTACAAATAATTTAAACTAATTAGCTTATTATAAAAAAGGAATGAAAACAAATGGCACATGAATGAATTGTGAGGTTTCATATGGAATTAATATCTCCCTAATACCCACAAATTTGGTAAATTCATTATGCATCTATAATCAAACCTGATGAATCCCCTAGATAATTCAGAAGTAATTATGCATGAACTGCTGCCACTTATTTTTAAAGTGCTACCAAAATAAAAGATTTATCCTCTCAAGATCCAGTTTGGCTCCAGGGTAACTGGCACTAACCTGGCATCTGTTAAAAGCAGCCCGGAGCCTCCGAAATCTTCCCTGCTTGAGACACTGAGCTGGCTTTTCCCTGGGATTTGTCTGTGAGATTTGGAGAGGGTGGCGGGTCCCGGGCTGGACGCGCCCCTGCAGTGCGGTGAGACTCGACTGCCCTAGGGCCTTTCTGTGCCTGTGGCAAGGAGCCATTTCTCACCTGCTGGTGGACTGAGGGTTTTCTCCCAGTACTATATGCCTGTGCTTATTGGGTCCTGATTTTAGGAGGCTCATTCGATCAGGCAAAATGAATTCTCTACCCTTTAAACTACCCTAGCCTTTTATTTCTGGCTTTCTTGAAACGTTGTTCATTATTCATTCTTGGGCAGAACTCCTACGTTTCTTGAAGACTGGCAGTGCACATATATTCATTATATGTGTGTGTTGAGCATGTGTGTGTATATAGTCAACAAATATGTATTAAGCATCTGTATGCCAGTACATCAATAAATAAAACAGACAGATATCGAAGCCTGCATGGAGTTGACATTCCAGTGGGGGAGACATAAAGATAAACAAATAGTAAGATAAGTAATGTCAGATGGTGATAAGCATCTGGAGAAAACTAAAGCAGGGAATGGGGATTTGGACCGTCAGGGAGGGGAGCACATTGCACAGGGAGATTAGTCTTTACAGGGTGACGATTGAGCGTTGTCCTGGAGGAAGTGGGGGGGCTAAGTCCTATGGGTAACTGAGGGAATGGCCAGCGCAAAGGCCCTAGGGCAGGGGTGTGCCTGGTGTGCTTGAGGCCAGAGCTAGTAGAGCAGGGAGAGCTAGGGGACCCGTGGGAGATGAAGTTAAGGAGGTAACAAAGGTGGCACAAAGGTGGCAAGACCATGTGTTGTGCTGCAGATCGTGCAAAGGGTTTGGGTTTGGGTTTTTACTTTGGAAAGCCACTGGATGGTTTGGAACAGAGAAATGATACCACCTGACACTTAGGCTTTAAAAGGTATCGCTCAGACTGCTCTGTTGAGGCAAGCGGAGACCAGGGCAGAAGCAGGGAGAGCAATCAGGAGGCTCTGGCGATAATCGAGGGGTGGGATGGTGGTGGCTGGGGGGGAGAGGGGTTGATCACATTGTGAATTTACTTTGAAGGTAGAGCCAACCTTGCTGATAAATCGTCTTTGTAAACTTTTCAGCTCCCTGAAGAGCGCCTTATGCCTACACACCGCCTGATAAATGTTTGCTGAATGGATGGAGTAAATGTGTGCATGAATGAAGTATTCAAATACTTTGGACCTCAGTGGGAGGGATTGGGGTTGAATTTGATTAGAGGAGAAAGTACAGATCTCATACAACTCAGTCTCTCTCCTAGGGCTGTGTGTCTTTACCTCGAAGAAACTCATTAAATATTTGTTGAATAAGTGAATAAATGAGTTAATTAAAATGGGCGGGCATGACCTGGGGTCTTGTTCTGACTTCTACCCCAAAACCCCAGCAGGTAGGGACTGGGTATGGGGGGAGGGTCCCTTCTGTGGCCCCCTGGCAGTGTAGCTCTAGAGTAAGTCCAGGCTCATAAATATTGCAAAATGATGCTAATGCTGACCCCATTGAGCGTGCCCAGAAAAATGCCTAAAATGGTAATCTGTCCTGTTTGTCATTGGTTGGAAGAGAAGAAATACTTTCTAAGTGCTTAAGTGTCATCATTACTAAATTGCTGTAGGAATAAAAATTCAGTTTATACTACTGAGGATCATTAAACTCTCTTCTGAATCTGATGCCAAAATTGAAATAATTGGCTTGTCATCGATTGTACAACATGGAATGTAGCTACATCAGCTCGTGGGGAAAAGTGTTGTTTCAACATGAAGAATGGAACAGGAACTTGGATAGGTAGACTGGTTTTGTTGGCAGAGTGGGGCTGCGTTGCAATTACAATTGACAGCAAAGATCATGATTAAAAATACTTGGATTACAAATTTAGAGTTACAGGAAAATAAATGGATTTTGCAATTAGACATGAGTTTTAAATCCATCGGATTTTCCAAAACGTGGGTAAATTCTGTTTCGGGAGGTCACCTGCAAATCA
The DNA here is from genome assembly GCF_030445035.2 of Dasypus novemcinctus. Taxonomy (NCBI): domain Eukaryota; kingdom Metazoa; phylum Chordata; class Mammalia; order Cingulata; family Dasypodidae; genus Dasypus; species Dasypus novemcinctus. The sequence continues at coordinate 36,429,231 of NC_080699.1, read as the reverse complement.
GACGGAGTGCTTGCACAAGGAAGAGACTAAACAGGAACAAAATAAATAACGATAATAATAGACTGAGCTACAGTCCAAGAACAAAGATGTGTTTTAAATGAAAATCGTTACTCACAGATGCACAAACCCAGAGGATTCAGTGCTGACTCCAAGGTATGTGGAGAGCAGGGACCCACTGGGTGGACATGTAGCCTACCTTCAGATGCTAATGCTGACCCTTGGGGGCAGGGGCAGGTTAATTAGCTACTAGCTGTAAAGCATTATTGCCTTGCTGAGTATTATTATTTTAATAAAAGAGGCTCATGGAACGTCTCTGGTGGTAACTCACCGAGGATCATCTTGAGGACAAGGGTACTCATACATCATTCCGAGTGCCGCGTATGTATTTGAGTATCAACAAAAAATTTACTGTTTAAATATAAATCTGTGGAAGAAGCTGAAGTTAATTAAAAAGGTTTAACAGCATATGCATTAGTATTAGCCCTGGCCCTCTTTAGCATGGGAAGGAAGGAGAAGAAAGAAAACCAGGTATGTGCAGAAACAGCCGGCGAGGCGTTTAATTAAATGAGGTCCGGGGCGCAGGTAAAAATTCCACCTTATCTGCCTCTCAGTGCAAGGAGAGAGAATGGGAGGCACTGAGTGTCCCCTGGGCAGCTCTTCGTGTTTTTAATTAACAAAGGCTTTGAGAGTCCTTCCCATAGTTTTCATTCAGAAACCTAGAGTTTCATCTTGGGCCATGATGTTTTCTGTCCAGACGTAGGAGTCCAGTTTCAAGTGCATATTCCCTACTTTATGCCCAGCTATTTCCTGTTCATTGATTGGTTCATTCGCCCCACAGGTATTTATGGAATCTCACCTTGCACAATGTCTGGTGCCAGATACAACGGGATGGGGGAGGCGGTGCTGCCAGGATGATCTGGTTCCTCCCCTGGAATGGCTCACTGCAGAGTGAGAAACGCCAGCTCCCCACCAACAGCACCATGTGAGAGAGAGGCGTGTATTTAGGGACCACAGATGAGAAAGAATTAAATTCTGCAAGTGGCCCAAGCCTGCGATCACAGGAAAGCCAAGTTGGGGATGTTTCATTGGTTTGTCAATTCTCCTAACATCAGTCTGCATTGCTTCCAATTTCTCGTCCCGCTCTAGCCTTCCCAACTCCTTTCTCCTTCCACCTCTACTTCTTATTCACACTCTATTGCTTGGAAACTCTCCTTCCTTCAAGGCTCACCCCAAACCCATCTCTTCCGTGAAGTGACTCTAGCTCTGCTGGGACGCTCTGGTGCCTCACACAACTCAGAATGGTTGCCACTTGTCGAAATGGCTGGTCCGAGGCACCAGACTCAAGCTGTCCCTGACCAGTGCCACACGTTTTAGCACTTAACTTACATACTAGCTCCATTACTCCTTGTTTATTATTTGTTTCATAGCTACCCTTTGACCTTCCAGTTTAAAACCATGACTTTTTGAGCCATTTAGAAGGAAATCAGTATATCTTTCCTGTAAATTGTGTTCCCCAGCCACACTTGAATTTAAGTTCTTGCCCCAATAATTCTATCCACCCTGTCCATTCTCATATCCCTCTGTCCTTCTTGCCTCATCTGTAAGTTTTCTGGTCATGGCTCCCAATTTCCTCTAGGACTTCAGCACCAGGCTCTCAGTCTTTCCCTGCCCATCTCATGCCCTGCCTTGATTCTTGGTGACTTCAGACCCCCCCGACCCACTGGACTCTTCAGGTCTTAGCGTTCCTCAGCCCAGTGCCTTCATCTCTGCCCTCTTCTGGCACCTTGGAACTCACAGCTCAGAACTACTAAACACTGAGATTTTCAGTTGTCACCCTTCCCTGTTTTTCCAGTTTTCTCCCAGGCTTCGCAATCACACCGGCCCCACATTTTGAGCCATCACCCCTCTGAAGATGACTCCACATCCTTATCTCCAGTTCTAGCCTGCAACCTGGCCTTCAGGCGCATGGTCCCAGCTAATACAGAGCTGTCAACAAGTTCTTTAACTCACCATCTAGAGCACGGCTTGCCTTCCTCTAAACTATCTTGCCTTTTTCTGCATTCTTTGAGTGATAGTTGACATCCTGGTTTTCTCTATTCTCCTTCCTGAAATGCTCAGGGTCAATTTTCGTCCTCCCCGCTCTTCATTCTCTATATCCCACTGGCCACCAGGTTTGATGGACTTTTTCCTCTCCTTCATTTCTACTGTCACAACTTTGTCAAAATAAGATTCTCATTTAATATCATCTAGATTATTGTTACTTCTAAACCCATCTCCCTGTCTCCAGTTCATCTGCAGGACAATCATACTCATTTAATTGCCAGATTGATCTCCCTAAACTACAATCACTCCTTTGCTGAAATCTCCAATGATTCCTGTTTGCCCAAGGATCAAAGTCCCTCGTCTTTAGCATAGCAATCAAGGCTTGCCACAAAGAAGTCTCCAGGCTTGTTTCCCTACACTCCCCTCTCCTGGAATGGCATCTATTCTTTTCCACCTCCATGTTCATGCTGTTCCCTGTGCCTGAAATAGCTTTTACCTCTTCACTTTTCAAGGCTTAGCTCAAATACTGTCTCTTCCGTAAATCTTAATGCAGTCTCACCAACTGTTTATGAGCTCTCCTCTGTTTCCCTAGCCTTTTCTTTCTTTGTAATTCATTCATTCAACTAATATTTATTAAGCATTTGCTCTGTGCCAAGCACTCTGATATACATTATCCTAGTTAATCCTCATATTAACCTTATGAGATAGATATCATTAATATTCTTGTTATAATAATAAGAAAAATGAAGCTATGTGAGTTTAAATTTCTGCCCAATATCACAGTAAAGTAATGGTAGAGTCAGTTATCAAATTGAATTCCAGGGCTCTTTCCATTACCCCATTCTTTAGTACAATCCACCTTATATTGGATGGAAAGACAGAAAGAGGGGAAAAGAAGAAAGAAAGGAGGGAAGAGAGGAAGGAATGGAGGAAAGGAGGGGAAAGGAAGGGAGAGAGGAAGGATGGAAGGGAGGGAGGGAGGGTGGGAGAAAGAAAAACTCCTTCTTCCCCCTATATTGTAGAATCCTTGAATCCAAGAACCTTTGAACTCTTCTCTTAGAGCCTGATGTTACCGGATTTTATTTAAGTTCTTGCCTATGCTGCAGAAATGAATTTCAAGTGCATGCTGGGTGAGTTAGGCCAGTAATTTATTCAGGCAGGAAGGTGCAAGAAATGGGAGAAAGTAACACATCAGAGGTCTCAGTTAGAGAGGAAGGGGGTGAAAAGGGATGAAGAGGGCTGATTTACAGGCTGCAGTTCCCCTTATAGATTATAAAAGCCCAGGTTTACTTGCGTAGCCACATGGCAGAGGAAAAATGGCAAGAGCAGCACACCGAGGGCAGGAGCAGGTCCAGACACGAGAGAACAGGGAAGAGAGCTTAGGCCCTGTGCCTGCCTTTTGAACCATTAATTATTCCGCCCCCTTGCTAATGGCAGGGGAGGGGCTCCAGCTGTTTGCTGTTTTGATTGATACCCCACCCATCAGTTCCTACGAGGGCCCAATGATAAAGTCCTTGGGGACTATCTGGGGCTTCTCCTGGCTTCCAGAGGGAAGTCTTTGTTCTAGATGGCAGGATCTTGGGGGTGGGGTCTCCCAGCAGCCATCTTGGGGGTCCACGTGGAATCTCTGCTAGGTTCCAGATCTGTATATTGATTCCCTACCTTACTAGCTTGCTTCACTAACACAGAGGAGATGCTTGATAAAGTCTTCCTTGATTGAGCTTGTTGTACTGCTTACAAAAACATAAACCTGGAAGGGACATAAGGATATTATTTCATCTCTTCCCCTCCTTCCCAAAGACTATTTCTATGCTACTTCCTGATTCTAGGCTAGACCCTTTGGTGAAGGGATAGGGGTCCTTACTAGCTGAAATCCAGTCTGTCCATTTCTGCTTTCCTTTCCTGTCGGATGCTCTTGACTTTTCTAAGGCTTCTTGTTTGCTTGTAGCCTGTTCCTAAGATGGTAGCTTGGAGATGGTAGTCATCCAAGCAAATCAGACCTGTCCTTCTTAGACTAAGAGTTTGCTTGGAAAAGGCAGAGGAGAGGGAATAGGATGAGGAAGGCAGTGTCAACACTTGTGAGTCTGACACGGGCTAGGACATTGTGATAGGCTTGTGCAGAGAGGCAATTTCATTTCCCTCCTGTTCTCTGCGGGCATCCTAAAGCAAACTCAGTACTATCCCCCAGGAGCACATCGTCTCATGGAGGCATCATCACGGTATTTACAGGGAGACTTGGCACAAACAGAGCCTCAGAAGAGGAAACGGCAGGAACTAATCACCCACCCCTGGGAGACCAGTGCGGGGTGGATTTCGAAGTCGGGTCTAGAGACAGGGAAGTGTCTACAAAATCTGTTATGTGACAGACTAACAAGATTGCTGAGGCCCCCTCCCTCCCACAAGTTGTGGAGAGCTCGCCTTTCCAAGGCCTTTGCTCTATGCGAATAACCCACAGCCGCCCACTGGGACCTGGGCTCCACCTGAGCATCCAAGGACATCCGCACATTCCACAGGGGGATCCCCAACACCAGATCCCTGCCTTTTCTATGGTGGAAAGAGGAACCTTTTGCAACTGCCCCTTGGAGCCTCAGGACTGATAGTCTTGCTCTAAGGGGAAGTCAGGGTTATGCTCATCCAAGCAAGGGCCCTTGAGAGGGGCATTCCAGAGAGTACCCCAAGATTCTATGTGGAGTCACATTTATTCTGAGTTCTCAAGTATCCCATAATTGATATTTAAATGGCTTCCACCATTCCAATATGCTTTGGCCATCTGAATGCAAAGAGAGACTTTTGTTATATACCAGGGAAATGGAGTCCACCCGCCGCAAGGGTGGGTTGGACATCATGTAGTCCTAGTTTCCCCAGAAGAGGCCAGGAGGCCCATGTCAAGGAGACCCTGTAAATGTCTTGGTAACACATCCCACTGGCTGGAACTTTCTTTGCTTGTTGTTGAGATGGGAATTGCAATTTCCTGTAGTTACTAATATCAAAGGTATCCTTTGCCTCAGATCTTTGTGGCCAAAATCTGTAAAACACCACGTGAGACCCTGACCCTTGGATCTGAAGAGAGTGGTCAAGAACAGCTGACAAGTGACCCCTAAGTGCTTCCTCTGAGAGAATGCTAGGAGAAGATGTTTAGTTAAGCCCAGCGCCCTCAAGAGGCTACAACAATCGCCTGTGCAAGAACTTGGACCAAAGCAGTAGTGGAAGAAGGGGTCAGAAGTGGCCTGTTATGGACCTATTTTGAGTCAACAAGATTTGTTGATGGATTGGATGTTGGCATGAAAGAAAGACAAGAGTCAGGGATCACCCCGAAGGGTCTGGTCTGAGTGGCTGGCAGGAGACAATTGCCATTTGCAGAGCTAAGGAAGATGGTGAGGGTGCAGGTCTATGAGAGAAGATCCAGGGTTCTCCTTGGGACATGTCAAATTTGAGCTGCTCTATTAGACATCTAAGTGGAGATGAGGAGTCGGCAGCTGGATTTGTGAGTCTGGAGGTGGTCCAGGCTGTGCTGATGGCTTTGAGAGACACCAGCATAGAGGTGGTGCTTAAATCCATGAGATTGAGTGCAGACCAAGAAAAGGGGTGCTAGGCCTGAACAGGGTACTCTGACGTCATAGACAAGGAGAAGAGGAGAAGTCAACAAGGAAGAGAGGACAGTGACCTATGAGGAAAATGGCTAGAGTGGGGAATCCAGGAATATTCTTTTCACACTTGCCTCTCCCACACTGCTCACACTGAGCTGGGCACAGTCCTCTATTCCCAGGACCTCAGCGTTCACCCTGAGATTCAGAAAGAGCCAGGTAAAAGAGCAGCAAGTAACACAGAGGGGCTCTCTTTAAGACCAAGTTCTGCAGCGCAGACTAAGTGCCATGGGGTGGCAAGACCCTCTTAGCCACACTTGCCAGGTGCCTGCAGCCCAGAAGGGAGAGCTAACCTAATTCAGAGGCCAAATTCTTCCCTCAGATCTGTGCATGCAGTGTATGCAGGGAGCAGATTGGAATGCTTTTGATGTTGGTAATCTGAATTGACAGCCTGTTTGCTGGATCCAGAGGAGGATGCTTTTCAAATCTGCGCATGTGTGTGTATGTGTGTGTTCAGTCAGCCCCAGCAGCCTCCTTCTCCAAACCAAATTGCCACCCCAGAACCCCACTTCCCTCCTGTCCGTGGCTATTCCCACGCCAATCTCCACTCTACAAATGACGGGAGCCCTGGGGGCTCGCAGCAACTGAAGGGAAGTGATGGACTCAGGAAAATCATAGGGCATTCATGCCTTATTTTTTTTAGCACAGTTCAGGGGGAAATAAAACAGTAATGGCTTGGGAAGGTGGGAGATTAATTGTCTTCTCTGGGCACGTTCATTTCATATTCATTGTCACAGCACTGATCGTAATGCAGCCATTTAGTATTCATGCAGATGTCGCATCAAGTTCCTCCATAGATGTTTTACTGTAATTTAGCATAAGTTAATGGATATCTATATTAAAGTGTTCCCAATTAAGCAAGTGGCCTTTCTCTTCTACAGGCCAGATCGGATTGGATGGCCATGAAGTGTAAGCAAACTAAGCCTTCTCAGATCCAGCCTCAGAGGTCAAACCTGAAATGAGTTTAGCTTCTTCTTGGGTCTATTTCACAAGAATCCTAGCGGCTCAAAAATAACTTTGTAATTGACTGATCCAGACAGATGAGTTGGAAAGTGGGTGATTGATGGGCCCAATATATTTGAACAAAATCAACACCAGGGAGAATACTAATTGCACAAGTCAGGCCAGCTAGCAGAGCAGACACAAAAATAGAGTCCGGATTAGCAGATCACATCTCCAGCTTGCAGAGCCCTGAGAATTTCCTGCAACTGTCCTGGGATGCAATTGGTGGTTATTTAGCATCTGCCTTCTGGACTCTCCTGGATTAGAAGCTGCCACATTGGAAACGGTTTATCGAGCTCAGTGGAGGGGTCTTCTAAAGGCTTAAAGGATTGGGTTCCATTAAAAAAAAAATACAAACAACTTTTAAATGATGTTTTGTCAAGCCAAAGAACTTTTCTCCCCTTTCTACTTGCCCAAAAGTAGAAAGAGAAAAGGATTCAAAAAATTCAAACAGAAATATGAACAGCTGCCCAGACCTTCATTGGAGATAGAACAGATTCAGTCAATACATACCATTTCTCTTTTTTAAAATGTTATCAAAAGGTCAGAGCCAGTGGCCTTTGAAGGCAATCTCATCGGACAGAGGTGTCCTTCCTGAGCTTAAGTCTCCAGATGCATTAGCTCTGAGGTGTTTCGCTTGACAGGGATGGTTGGGGGCTGGCCAAGTCACAAAGGAACTGCAAACTCTGGCAACACTGCCCAGCACTGAGAGGCGCCAGCCAAACAAAGGGACACTTCTTTCATGTTATTTGTTTTTTTTTGGTTTTTTTTGTTTTTTTTTTTTAAGATTTATTTATTTATTTAATTCCCCCCCCTCCCCTGGTTGTCTGTTCTTGGTGTCTATTTGCTGCGTCTTGTTTCTTTGTCCGCTTCTGTTGTCGTCAGCGGCACGGGAAGTGTGGGCGGCGCCATTCCTGGGCAGGCTGCTCTTTCTTTTCACGCTGGGCAGGTTATTTGTGAATCCTAATTCACCCCTGAAATAATTTTGAACCTCACTGTCTCAGGCCCTGGGGATACTGTGAAGGGCAAAGCAGAGCTTACATAATCTAGACAAGGAGACAGGCAATAAATCAGAGTCCAAACCCTGACCCTTCTGTCACAGGGGTATGGGGAGACCAGGGAGTGCTTCAGTTGCCACCTCAGGGCTGGTGTGTCAAGCTTGGAGCCCTTCTGCATAGGGCCCGGCCCCCTTCTCACCAAGGTGCCAGTGCTAACTGAAGTTCAAGCACTCTGTCTGGGCTTCAGCCCACCAGGGTTGGTCCATGACTGTGGACGGCCACCAGATGGCTTCAGTGACAAGAAAGCCACAGGGTAAGTGAGGAAAGTGGAGGAACGGGGAATTACCACTGACCATGGGGCTGTCCACCCCAGCCCCTTCCAAGGCAGGCTGTCTGCCCCTTTACCTGAACACTTCAGTTTTGTGTTACTACTGCTCCACATCCCTGCCTGGAATCTGTGAGTCCAAGCCAGACTTGAAAGTGGGGGCTACAGTCTGCATACTCCTGGGTTTAGTGGAATGGGAGGGCTGGTGAAACATGGAGCATTCCTGAGTTCCCTAGGGAGGAGATTGGCTTTAGTTGCAGCCAGAGGACAGAAAAGTCTTTACAACAACAGGAGGTAATGGAATGAAAGCAGAACATTGAAGAGCTTTGGATTCTCTAAGAACAAGCAAGATGTTTCTTTTCCAATCTCTCCAGCATGTTTTTGGAACTCCTGCCAAGGGGAAATGGGATTACCTAAATGTTCTGAGTTCTCTTATTCTGAAAAATGTCAGTTCTGAACCCCTAAGCAAAATCAGTTATTGTTCCTGTTCTGAGCTCCCCATCCCCAGGGCAATGCAATTCCCCCCAAATTTGAGCAAGTAAAGAATTGATCATCTGGAATTGACTGAGTCTTGCTACCGTACATGTGCCAGTGAAAGAGTAACCTTGCAAAGCCAACTTCTCTTCATTCCTCAGTCTTTAATTCAAAGGTCCCCTCCTCTAGAGGAGCCGCTCCTTCTGTACACTGACTTAGATGCCTCTCCCCTTGCTCTCTTTACCCTCTCAGCATCTATCACACTGTACAGTGAGCATCAGTTTACTCCCCTCTCTCCCCCCCATCACCTGTGTCCCCAATGCCCGGTGCTAGGCTTGGCTTGTTGTAGGTCCTCTGTAATATTTACTGAATGCAGGGCAGGTGGGTGGATGGATGGATGGATGAACAGAGCTATTGATTATTAGTTTTTTGCTGAGGAAAATCCTTCTCTGCATGTGTCTCCTTTTTCAAGTGGCCAACCTGCAGAGGTAGACACCCATAGAGAGAGAATTCAGTACCTTACTCTCCAGGCTGGATTTCATCAGCCCAAACAGCATTTGCCATAGTTTTGTTCAGGACTTAGACATGATTCATTGTTGATTTTCTTCCAGGACTAAGAATTGAAGTAGATCCATAGATGGAATTTGCAGGAGGACAAGCTAGCTCAGTGTGCTTGTGGTGGGGTAGGGGTGGTCTCAGCAACAAGGTGGCAGAGGCTTGGGCTGGGGGCAGGATCAGGGAAGGGAGAAGATTGTGGGAATGATGCAGGAAACATGTCATCTGCTAGAGATAACAGTGATACTTCTGGGCCTGGCAGGGCTCTGCCCCTACCTTTGAGGGAATGCCTGATACTCCTGAGCATATTCGGAGCAGGAGAAGCCCTTTGTCAGGAAGGGATGAGAGCAATTTCTATGCCCATCTGCAGATGAACTGTCGAGCCCAGCCTCCCTGTAGACCCTTTTGTTGGTACCATACTTTTTCAAAAGTTCAGTCTTAGAGCAGAGAGACAAAAGGCCAATCCTTAAAAGAAAAAAAAAAAAACACTATTTGTGATCATTCTCACACCCAGAATTACTCCTAATCTAGGAGAAGTTTAAGGGCAAGGAGGGCAAGAACTGGTCCCCCATCTTCCCAACTGATTGGCTCCATGTAACTGTAACTCATGACTGCACGAGGTGTGTGCTAGCTTCCTTCCCTGGATGCACATCCCTTGCTCCCATAAACAAATCAGTCACCCATGGAGACCAAAGAGGCACCAGAAAAGTTTAGGAAAGCCAAGAGAGACCAGCCCTGCAGCTTAGAGCTCAGTGTGGCTTTTTTGCAAATATGATTCTTCACTGAGAATGGAGCAAGTGGTTCAGGCTGGTGGAACTGGGAAGTGAGGATAGATAAGGGAATGCTGTGTTTCACTAAATACACTCCCTGCCAGGAGTACCCAGGAATGTTAATTCAAGGGACCTGCTCCCCTTAATACTTTCTCTGGGGAAGAAAAAGGCAAACCCTAGGGACTCATGCGTCAGGCTCTAATTCCCGCATGAAGCTCTCTCAGCCTTTCCAGCCCAAGTGGTCCTTCCCCCAACCTGACACAGAGATTGTCTGCCCTGCTTTATTGTGCATTTGGCCTCCAACCCTCTGAGCCCATTAGCTGCTTCGTCTTGGTCAGACACAGAGGTGTCCCAGGCATCAAGGGTGGGATAGTCATTTGCCCAGGGATGCTGACAGTACAGTGCTCTGATAAGCATGAGCTTTGGGGTCAGAGACTCCTGGATCTCTCATTAGCTGGCTGTAAAATGGAGAAAATATGGCTCCTTCCTCATTCGTTTATTGAAAAAATTAAATGAAGTGATTGACGCAAAGTGCTTATCACTGTGTCTGCCACAAAGTACATGCTCAATAAATGGTAAGTAGCCCTTGCTGCTGCCACCATCAAGCCAGGAAAATAAAGTAGGGTCTGGTTCTACCCTACTCAGAGCCTTTGCCTGTGAATGGATCAGTATAGACAACACTCATGCAAATTGTGCATGTAAATTGGTCTCCTACATGGATCACTCCCAGAAAAAGAGACCATTTTCCCTTTGAATTGGAACTTTGGAGGAAGCTAAGTCAGTTCACTAAAGAAGACCTCCAGAGGGAAGGGCTCCTCGGTGCTCAAGACCGATTCTCGTGGAGTAGACATACTTTTTAGAAGAAGTGCAAGGAGGCTTGAGCATAGCGGCAGTAACATGACGGAACCATGTGAAACAAGATCTCCATTGACTACTTCCTCCTGCTGCTTTCTTCACTACTCTGTAGATAAGTTGTCAGCACCTAGATTCTGCTTAAATAATATATTTGCCCCTACAAAAATACGCACTTGGATGATGAAAAAGGAAGAAAAGATAGTGTTTAAATTGGGTTTTAGTAGCTAGAGAGTGATTTTTAAGCAGTCATTTAGATTTCAAGTGGCCGGGCATAGAGAAAGAAGGACTGGTGAGAAGCTGTAAGTATAGTCCACATACCCATAGCTAACGCAGTGGGGAGCTGTCCGTGGTCCTGAGAAGAACCTTCTGTCTGATATTTGGGTGCCCAGAGCAATGAGTAGCAGGTGTCCCCAAAACCAGGCATCTGGAGTCAGAGTCTGGCCTCAGAGGTTCTGAAAAGGGGTACAAAATAAAGGAAACGCCAAGACTCCTGCCTCCAGCGGAATGTATCGACCTCACCCCAACACTCCAACAGCAGTCGCCTCCTGGCACAGAGTGTGTCCCCTCAGCCCTCACCTGTCACGAAGTGCACAGCTGAGCTGTAGATGCACTGCCCCTAGAGGCCTTGGAGGAGATGGACGATGAAGGAGAAGAGAGCGACAAGGGTTAAGAGCGAGAGTATAGGCAGGTCTTGCCAGGGCTTCTCGCCAGGTTGGACATGCCTGTCCACCCACACTCCCTGGGATCCACGGCCCCTCACCCCATCGCTGCCTCCCAGGGCTGTTGTTCAGGCAGAAGAGAAAAGAAGCCCCACAGGGGAAGGGGGCTGGCAGCAGGGAGGAGGGTGAGCAAAGAACAAGCAGACGAGGAAGGAAGGACTCAGCGCTGGGAGTAGGGAGAGGGGAGGGTAAGAAGGCAATCTGTGTTATTGCCAATGCATCAGTCACAATTATTCACCAGCGAGAAAAGTAATAAAGTTACATTATTCACACATTACGTGGAACAAGCTATTCAATGTTGCCTTCCTCCGAGCCAAATATTGTGATAATTTTAGAGATCACAACTTAATTGAACAATGAATTAATAATCTCATGTGCGGACGTTTTTCCTTTTGTGTGGGTATGAATCAAAAAGTCTGAGGTTTTCTACCCATTCTCTGGGCCACACAACAGTCAGTGAAACAAGACACTTGGGCGTTTCTCACCTCAGGAAGAGACCCACAAGGGGCAAGTCTTTCTTTATCTGGGGTTTTGTTAGTCCGGATGTGAACCCAGGTCCAAGAAATCTAGTTAAATATCTCTTGCTTTATATCAGGGATTCTCAAAGTGTGTGGTTCCCCAACGTCACCTGGGAACTTACTAGGAATACAAATTCTTGAGCCCCACCCCAGGCCTCCTGAATTGCAAATTTTGGGATTGGGGCCCGGCAATCTGTGTGTTAATAAGCCTTCCAGGTGATTCTGGTGCCCAGGAAAATTTGAGAACCACTGCTTTACATAGTCAAGGTGGCCTGGAATCCAGGAGCCTGGAAAGTCACCCCATCTCCCCAAATAACTCAAAACCAAAAAAGAATGATGAGAGATGTGAGGCTTGATGCATGGCGCATAGATTAAGAGTCAGGGACCCCAGATTTTCATCAATGCTCCCCCACTAATTCATGGATTGGGTCATATTACATAACCTCAATGAGTGTATTCATCTGGAAAACAAGATAGCAATTCCTGCCTCTTGTGGGGATAAAATGAGCTAATGGATTTGAAAGTGCTCTGCAAACTACCAAGTGCTACACAAAAGTGTAGGGTTGTTATGATGTCAGTACAGGGAAAGGCTGTGACAGAGTGGCTGTGCACCCTTCTGCTACAGATGCAAATCAGCCGTCGCAGGGTGAGTTGACCCTGCCTACAACCACCACACACTTCTCCCTGAAGGTTTTCTCTCCCTGACTCTCTCCCTCTCTCTTTCTCCCATACACCGTTATACCTGCTCAGAGCAGCCAATACAAGCATGGCTTGGGGAAGAAGGAGAGATGGGATCTGCTCAGGACCCTCTGTGTCCACATATGAACCATTTCAAATGGTCTGTGAATAGGAGTGTTGGGTTAGGGTTTGAGAGTTTGAGAGTCTCTCATATTAGGTTGCCTGATTCAAACCCTGCCTGCAACTAGTTACCAGCTGGGGCCCTCAGCAAGTCATTTAACCACTTTTTGACTCAGTTTCTTTGTATTTAAAAATGCATCCTAGACTATACCTGATAGAGATATAGGAGGATTGACTGAGATCATATTTGTCAATTCTGGCACCTAAAGGTTGCTCAATAAACAGCAGAATGAAAGAATGAACAAATGAATGAATATTTACTGGATGGACAGACAACTGAATGAAGAGTGAAAATAAACTAAGTAGCTTTTGTGTATAAGGAGAAAGGCTCATTTCATATCCCAGGAAGGGGGATGCTGGACAGCAGTCAATGCTGATGTATTAGGCTGGACATGCCAATGGGTCAGGGGCCTCCGCTTGGGTGAAATGGGAAGGAGGAGAGGAGAGGCATGCAGAGAAGTGGTCCAGCCTCAGTGTAACTGGTCACAAAAGGCCAAGAGGGCGGGGACCTTGGTGAGCCACTGGGCGTGGTAGCATTGTCTGGAGTCCACTGCAGTGTGGAGTCAACACCACCAACATGACGGTCAGGGGAAGGAAGCAACCAGGAGTCAGAGACCAGCTCCTCGGCTGGGGTGGCGTGTGTCCGTGGCACCAATTGGAGGCAAGCAGGAACCCTGAACCCGGTCAGTCTGCTAAGCCCAGGCTAGAAATCCTGTTCAGGGTGGAAGTGGAGGAGGTAAATTATCACTGGGAAAAAAGAGCCTGAGAGCTCGGCTGCATCTTAGAATTGTTCCCATCCCAAACACAAGGCCCTCTTCACTGCTGTACAAAATCCCTGAAATCAGGTCTTCATACCCAACAGGGAGCAAACACAAAAGGGAGGAAAGAAAGAGGGGGAGATTCCCACCTATTGTCAATGATTGAGAGAGAGCACGCGCCTGAGATTCTTGCCAAATCTATAAAGCGAGAGTAGCACCGTAGCCTGGTTGAAAACATCTTGGAGATGTTTTCATCCACGTAGAGGGTTTTGAGTCTACCCCAGAGGGACCACTGGATAAGTCCACGAGCATCACTGGTTCCTGGGAAGCAAACCCACCAGCACTTACCCAAACCCAATTCACCCGCCCTGGGAATGGGGACCATCTTCACTCTCAAGACTTCAGTCTTCGGGGTGTCTGCTCCACATCAAATCCAGGATGCCAGGAATAACCAGGATCCAACAGGATTTCTGCTAAGAAGGAGTGGTTGGGAAGAGTTAGCTGGTTCTATGAGGGCCTGGGACACTTTGGAGGGAATTTCAGGAAGGGGTTGTTGACCGGGTTGTGTTCAGATAGCAGCAGCACAAGGATGACTGGGGCACCCTCTGGCTAGTGCCCTGAGCCCTTAGTAGCCCAGGCCGGGAGGGCACGGGGAGAGCGTGTTCAGGAGAACTGCAAGAACATCTCATAGAGGAGACACCTCGACAAGAAGTCAGGGGAATAAATACTCCCGCCTCGTTTTCCTGCATCCCTCCCAACGTCCTGCCAAGGCCTCCTCGTGGCCCTCCCCAATCCAAAGCCTACGGCAGGGACATCTACCGATGGGGCCACACATGTCAGATTCCCCGAGCACAGAGCAGAGCCGAGATGGGTCTGCAGCAGTGGACGGAAACTAGTCAGGGCAACCAGTACTCCCGTCCCCGAAGAAATCATTGCAAAGCCCTTTTCTCCCAGCTGCTTTGGCTCCCCCACTCCATTTAGCCATTTGGAAAGAAAAGGATCACGAGAGACCCAAGGAACGCCCCTTTGGCCCAGACACCCCTCAGCTGCTCCCCAGCCCTCGCTCCCAGAGCTCCACCCCAGGAAGCTCACTGGCTGGCAGCTGCCACTCACCCATCTGCCCCCTGGGATCCCCGCTGTGCTTCCTGGGGACAGATACCTGCTTGGCTCCGGGCAGCACCCCCTGGCCCCCACACAGAGAGACACACGCACATCCCCTGTCGATCCAAACCCCACAGCGCATGCCCCCTAGAGAACAGCGCTAACCCCCCAAAGTGCAGCTTAATCCGAGGAAATGAGGAAATGTGAGACGTTTGATTAAGTCCTGGTCCAGAAGCAAGAGATATGCCTCATGTGGGGGTGGGGGCGGGGGGCAGAGGGGAGGGGAAAGCTGAAAAGACAGAAGCATTTTAATTAAAATCCTCAGCCTGAGCTCCGTGGCCAGTGGTCCCTGGCTCCTGTCATTACAATGTGCCCTTTAAATGCTCATTATCAAAGACTTACAAATAGTGTGGATTTGATGCCACTGATGGGTTGGAAAAGTCCCTGCCATTGTCAGGTGCCTGCACTGCACCCTCAGTGGCTCCAAATTTACCCAGGACAGGCCCTACCCAGGAGCAGCAAGCCTGGAGCAGGGCGCAGGCTCTGGCTCCCCGTCTCGGGAGGAAAGCTAAGGAAGAGGAAGATGGGAAGACGGGAGGTGGCGGTGCCTGGCCCACCTTCCGGGACAGGTGGAGAGGATGGCGATCAATTCCTCTGTTCTGCTCCAAGGGCGACAGGGCTGAGCCCTCAGGACGCTGTATGGAAAGACCGACGATTGCACCTGCTGTGGAGAGGAATGAGCAATGCCCCACCACGGGGGTGGGAACGCTGAGAACGGGCTACTGCCCATCAGCCGCCTACCGTGTGTTCTCAGGGTTCAGAGTGGAGGCGGCGCTCCGAATCCGGTGAGGAGCTAGGCGAGGGAAGGCCACGCGAAGGGCCCAGGGTGGCCCACTTGCCCCCACGGGAGGCACTCGGGCAGCCCGAGGACAGGGCGCGCCTCCCTCCGGGGTGGTGCCACGTTCCTTCTGGTGGAGAAGCTGAGGCCGGGCTGGGCCTTGAGGGGGGAGAGCGTTTGGGCAGGATGAGAGGGTGGAGAGCAAGGGCTTGTTGAGACGGGTGGGCAGGAGGCCCTGGCCAGGTCACGTTGGTAAGGACCAGCCTTGCAGAGCAAAGAATACTCCCCAAATTGGAGCACCTTGACATTGGTATAGCATTTAGGGTCCCCCCTCCCCCGAATGATCCTTTCCTCACTAGGTCAACCAGGCTGAGGTACGTTGGGCAGGATCACCCCTGCTTTTCAGATAAGGAGATGTGCCCCCCAATCCTGGCCTGTTCACCCCTGTCCTCTCACAACACAAGAAAGGCTGCTGAGGTCCTCAAGGAGCCTGGCAGGTGGGGCCGAGAGCACCGCCGGCCCGTGCGTTCTCTCCAGGCACCCGGCATCTCTCCGATCCCACCAACCCCCCCCCCCCCCCCGCACCGGAGCGCGCCCCTCTTCCTCCCCGCGAGCTAATGAAGCAGCAGGCCCCATGCAGGGTCCCGGTGACAGCTGCTGGGAACGTGTTTACTGAAGCCAACTGCTGGCCCTGACAAGACATGTTAATTAGGAGATGATGGACCGTGGTAGGACGCGACAGCCGCGCGGCAGCCAGACGGGGCGCGCCTGTCACCCCGGAGTCGGGGAGGCTGCCGTGAGGCTCTTCACGAAGGAGAAGCTTGCCCCCATCACAGGCGACTTCTCCAGACTTGGAAAGTCAGCACCCCTGTTGGCCCAGCCAGGGCCCCCTGCAGCCACCTGAGCAGTGAGGCTAGGCTAGAGGGCGGCCGGGAACGGAGCACGATAGTCACTCTTCCAAGGAGCTTCCAACACCCTTCTCTTTCCTCCTCCCCTCCAGGTACCCCAAGCATCATCGTACCACCTTTTCCAAATGGGTCCACTGATGCTTACAAGCCTTAGCTCACTCGGTTCCTCTGCCCAAAATTCCCTGGCCTCCGCCGCCTTCTCCTTCTGTAAAAGTAAAGGTCCCGCACAAACGCTGCCTTCTCGTAAGAGCTTCACCTCATTCCTCCCAGGCACCCCCAGCGCACACGTGCGTACCCACTCCCACACACACTTCAAAACGTTGGCTGTCCTTTAGTGGGACATAGCAACAGGCTGGTAGCACCAGTACAGGCAGTACCGGTGCCGGTTGTTAAAATACCGAAATCTGGGAAGCGGATTTGGCTCAATGGATAGAGCATCCGCCTACCACATGGGAGGTCCAGGGTGCAAACCTCCTGACCCGTGTGGAGCTGGCCCACGTGCAGTGCTGATGCGTGCAAGGAGTGCCCTGCCATGCAGGGATGTACCCTGCATAGGGGAGCCCCACGCGCAAGGAGTGCGCCCGTAAGGAGAGCCGCCCAGCGCAAAAAAGTGCAGCCCACTCAGGGGTGGTGCCGCACACACAGAACGCTGACGCAGCAAGATAATGCAAGAAAAGAGACACAGATTCCCGGTGGCACTGACAACAATGCAAGCAGGCACAGAAGAAGACACAGTGAATGGACTCAGAGAGCATACCACTGGGGGAGGGGGGAAGGGGAGAGAAAAAGTGAATCTTAAAAAAATTTAAAAGCCAAAATGCTTTCATACCGGTCAGTAAAGAGTCCCTGTCCCAAGCCCCCTCCCCCAGAGCATTCCTCCCACCATGCCCACACCCTCCTCCAGACATCACCTACCACCCAGCAGCCAAAGAGTCTGTGCCTGGCATGGAGGGGAACCCCGGGAGGACACTGCTTCAGCCCGTGTCCACTCTGACGGCCAGTGCCCATGCTGTGCCAGGTAGTGGATATTTTGAGCGTCAACCCGGCTCATCCCTTTGGCTTACATCAGCGGAGAGCGAGCGGTTTCATCGGCAGGGTGTCTGGCTGCACGTGGCCGTGGCCCTGGCTTTCGGGGACTTGGTGGTAAAGGGCACCCTAGGCCCCGCAGACCCCTCCAACAGCCCCGGGATCCCACTAGGTTGGGGCGGTGCCTCCTTGCCTCCAAATCTCCATCCCAGGAGGGTGCACCCTGGACCCAGAGCTGCAGAAACGTGTGTGTCACAGGCCAACCCACGGGACACAAACTCCACCAGCTGCTCCCACCCCAGGAGGTTTCTGATTCCGGAATCCCCTCAGCCATTCGCTGGCTCAGCATATAGAGTGTGTCTACTGCGTGCCAGGAAGCGGGATACAAACTGTCAGGCACATATCCCGACTAGAGCAACTCAGGTTCCAAAGGGAGAGAAGATGGACAGGAGAGCAGATCCACATGGTACCGCAGGAAGGCTGTGAGGACACGGGTGTCATAAGTGAACGAGCTCCGTTCTAGGGATTTCTGAGAAGGGGCAGCTCGTGACTGCACCTGGGAGAGGCAGGGTGATTCTCAAGGGCGGGATAGTCCATCTGGCTCTTGAAGGATGGATAGGAGTTTCCTGGGCAGCCGATAGGGGGCCCGATATTTAAGACACAGGGGATGGCGTGTATACAGCATACCTACGAGGAGGTCAGCAGTCAGGCGAGGCAAGGGGAGGACCTGAAGCCGGAGGCTTGAGGCAGACGGTGAAGCTCAGTCCGAGGGGCTTATCTGCTCAGCGGAGAGGGGCTGATGGAGCTCTCGATGCCGGGAAGCGACAAGGTCAGATTTGTCTTATAGCAAGATAACGTGAGAAGCAGTCCTGAGAGTGAATTGGAGGGCGAGCAGGATTGGGCAGCCTGCAGAATGCGACTGAAATGGGATTTGTTTGGGGATAATTGATTTCTTACAATTACCAACCCTGAGGGTTTTGCAGAGCCTTTTGGGGAAGGATGTATCGCTCATTTCAGGTCATATATTCAACTAGTTTCCAGAGCGTCTCCCTAAAGGTGACTGGGAATAGACTGGATTAGGAAATCCTGAGACCTGGATTCTGGTCCAGACCCTATTTTGCTGTGTGACCCTGACCAAGTCACCCCACCTCTCTGAAAACACTCACTGGGATGATACACTGAAGCAGGTGCATGCCCCATCAAGCAGGGACCAGAGTAGGGGCTCTTAGCCAGGGGCTACACTGTAGGATCGAAGTAGTTCCAATCAGGGACTTGTGCTTCCGGTTGAAGAGCTGGGAAAACCCACCCTATTCTCTGCAGCCTCGCAGGGTCTGACCTCCCAGGGCCTGGCAAGCTCATGTGATGGGGACTCAGGCGGCCTGTGCCCACACCATCAGGCCCTTTGTGATGAGCCACTAGTTAGCCCCGGCAGCAGGCACCCCCACTTCCACCACCACCTGTCCCCCCCGCCCCCCATCCTTACCTGGGCAGGTCTTGAAAAGGTGCAGGCTACCTCCGCGAGCCTCCCAAGGTTGGCCTCGAGTCAAGCATCTTTAGGTCGCCCCACATCATGACAGATGTTATTGACGATTGGGAATTACTCAGCCCTTTGAAAAATCACAGCCACAATATTTGTCTCCATTAAAATCCATGGCAGCACTTCAGTGAATCAATAGGATACTTAACGCTGAATTACATGACATGCCCAAGCATCCTGCCTCCTCAGAGCCCCATCTGTCCGGTGACCAGCGCGTGAGGGTGTGCAGGGCCCCCTGTGCTTGCATCTAGGGGGGTCTTGAGAATGGGATGGGGCGATCTGAGCTCTCGCACCGGTATAAGTGTGCACTGGCTCACCTGCTGGAAATGAATGACTAACTCTCTGTCCTCCCAGTTAGAAGTGCTTTTTAAGCACCTGGTGGTGCTTTCCTCATCTTTCTGATGTAAGTGATTCGTGGTACATGTTCTAAGAAAAGACCTAGGGTTTTCTTTTGTTGCTAGTGGAAATCTGAGGATGAGAAAACAATCATCTTTTTCGTGGGCCTAACAGACGATCCCGGCTGCAAAACACTTGTCCCCCTTCCCTGACCTGTCCGTCTTTCACTTCGGCTTCCCCCTCTAGGTGTCCTGGGCCGTCATTACTGTTGATTTGACCCAAGAGGCCTGGCCTTTCCTCCTAGAGTCTCAAAGCACTAAATCCCCGCCCATCACCAGTGAGGACGCTCCCTCCCAGGCCACAGGTGGAGAAGTAAAGTCGAGCAGAGCCTTGCTTGCACTGTCCCTGTCTGAGCCCCTGGGTCTTCTACTGACCAGTTCAAGCATCATTTACTGAATTCAGGCATCTGCTCATGGTTACTTTCTCCATGTGGGTAAAATATTCATTCGCCAGCCCCTTCTGAACGGAAGGGGGAAAGAGCTTCACTTTATTGTTGGGTTCAACAAGGGGCCCCCACACAGGAAAAAAGGACCTTGTTAGCAGGTGTTGTTCATCTTGAAAACCAAGACTTTGAACACATGCCTTTGTCATCTAGCTCGATAGCAGCCTTCTCCTCTCCTCTTTTGGCTCACCTCTTCTTTTGTTTTAAGATAGCAATAGGGAGCGCCCTCCACAGCCCCACCTGGACCACAGGTACCCTCTCTTTCCTTGCTCACCTACGAGCAGGTGCCCATTCTAGCTTCCTGCTGTCTCTGGCCTGGTTTTCCTCCTTCATTATTCAGGACTCACAGAGGCTTTTCTGAGCATTCCAGTGGCTGTAGCATCTCATCAGCACATCAAGCAGCCAGCATCACAGGATACCAGCATACCCCCATCCTTCAAAGAACTTGTAATCACCGTGAAGGAGCAACAGAGGAGAGCACCGTGAGGGGGCCTCCCAGGGAAACACGGGGGAGCCCAGAGGCTCCCTCCATCTGTTCACACATGTTCCGACGGAGGCTATTTGCTGCCCTGAACACCGACCCCTGGGGCCTTGTACCCACACCACCCGGGAGGTGCCATGTTTTCTTGCGAGGCAGGCTGCTCGTGCACAGAGGTGCCTTTAGGTTCCCTTCCCCTGGCTGTGTTTGGGGCGCTCTCGCCCAGGTGGATGTGCCTAAGAGAGGGAGAGCAGAACAAAGCCGTCCTGGGGCCAGCTCCATCACCTTGGACACTGACTACCTCTTTCGGCTTTGTCTCTAGAGCCAAAGTTTGTTGGGAAGCTCCAACGAGCTAGTGAGTAGGTAATGCTTTGTGGATTATACATAGGGTAAAAATGCAATTAAAGAACAGCTGAGGCCCCAGAGTCAGATGACCTAGACCTGGGTTCTGGATCCACCACTCACCAGTTACCAACCTTAGGGGAAACACTCTACCTCTTGGAGCATCGGCGTCCTTGTGTGTGCAATGAGGATGCTAGTACCTGCCTTGTGACCTCTACTGTGAGGACTAAAAACATGAATATAGAACAGGACCTGGCATTAGTTAGCACTATTAATCCCCTTTAGGATGTGAGCTCCAAGTGCTCAAGAATCGAGTCTCCCCTAAGCAACTATAGCCAAACGGTGACATGAATTCTATCCCAGGTGCCACCTCTAATGTGTGTCCAGGTTACCACAGCCCCTCGTCTCCACCCACCGTGTGGACAGCCCCTCAGACCTGTCTCCACTCCCAAAACGATACTGCTGCCAGCACCAGGGACACACCCATCCCCCAGCCCTTTGGGCAGCCAAAAACGAGCATTTCTCACCCATGTTGGACAAGATAATTATCTTCGTAAGGTTTGAGAAACATGATGATAGCTCTCGTTCCCAGAAAGCACATTAAGGCTAGACTTTAGTGCAAGGCAGTAAAACAAATCTAAAAATATAAGGTAATATAGTAAAATCAATAGGGATGATTAGAAGCAAAGTGTTACCTCTGAGCAATAAAGCCTTGGAGATCCAAGAAAACAATGTTCTAGTAAAAGTACAATGAATGACTATGATTTAATCACTAGGTAAATAACTTGGTATTTCAATGTATTTTATCGTTTCATCATATAAAAAAGTGCACATTAGGGATTCATCCAAGGTGGTTCTTATGACAAGTGTATCCAAAAGTAGTATCATTTTGGCAATTTTTGCTTTTAAATAATAGTGTACTATTTTCTGTGTGGATCCACTTTTTAAGCCTCTCACATGCTCTTAAGATATCACTCACCATTAAGCCACCACTCTGCCGATTCTTGAGTCTTTGAGCACACAAAATTATTATGGCTCAGAGCCTTGCCACTTTATAGCCCTGTCAAAGACTTAGGAATACCTGATAGAACTCGATTTTCTGTTTTTCCCTTACCTGGGAACTAATTGCAAGGAATGCTGCTTTAGAAAATCGAGGCCATTTGACTTGAAGTTCTCATCACTTATTTAAATAACACAAATCAAAAGGGGGTCCCTCCCATCCCCCACCCAGAGCTGTTCTGAATAGTCAAATGAAGATTAAACTCCTGATTTAAGTAGCTACATCTTTGCCGTAATTAACACGTACATCAAATACTTTTCCTCCTTTGATATGACATGGTACTAGAATTTAAACCCTGATGAAGGTGCCAAAATTAACTGCAATGGGAAATGAATAATAATTCTTTTAAGATGGCTTTGCCCTTTGCATTAGCTTTTATTCAAGCCCTTTACCAGACTCTGTGCCCTGCTCTTAAGAAATCTGCAAGTGTGGCACCCAGGTCAGTGCCAAAGATCTGTACTAGAAAAAAAATTCCCTCTGGCCTTCTGCCCATTTCTTTGTGTGTCCTTCTTCCTGCTAGCTGGGCCACAGCCGTCCTCACTAGACTGATCTGAGAAGAAAGCAAAGGTTGACCTCTCTGGTTTTGGATGATTCATAAGAAGCTAGAGAAGGAATGTAAAGTGGGGAATGAGGCAGGAGAAAGAGCTCAAGAGACTTGTAAATACATTTGAAGCAGGAGGAAGAAAATGAGGGAGGGACTAGAGAAGGACTGGTGGTAACTTCTTGATCTAGAAATCCTTTGATTAAACTTCCTAGGGAAGTGGTTCTATCTTTTCAAAGGTGATGGTCTATTTGAGACTTCAATGAAAACTCGAGTCTTTTTCCGTGCATACACAACACACACATGTACACACACACACACACATATACACACCATTTGAATAGACTCTGGGATATATGGACCTATCATGTACCAGAAGCCCCACATTCAAAACTCCTGTCTCGTAAGGACTCAATCTAATATTCTGCATTAATGGACGTCTGTGGACATAACAGTCCCTCTAAATCTTGTGCCGATCAAAAATATGTTTGAGACTGTGTGTTCGGAGCCACATATTAATAAGGGTATGGGCGAACAAGAGATCAGCCCATGAAAAATGACCAAGATGGTGAGAGGTCAGGAGTCCAAGGACCAGGTCAAAGAACCCGGAAAGTATAGAAAGAACTGATGGGAAGCATGATCGCTGTTTGCAAAAACTTGAAGGGGGAAGTAGTCTTGTCAGTTTTGTTTTGGTTTTTGGTGCGGGAGTCATTACTAGAAGAGCCAAGCTTTGATCAACAGGAGAAAGAACAATTAGAATTCCCTCCTTGCAGTCCCAATCTCCATATGGCATCTTTTAGAACTATGAATCAGATTATGTCACTTTGCCATTCAAACCCACATGCTGGCTTCTCACCATACTTAGAATAAAATCCAAAATCTTTACTATGCTAAGTGGGCCCTGCACCATCTGGCCTCTGCCTTCTCCTCGGGGCTCAGCTCCTTCCGTCCTCCCCTATTTGATTATCCTATAGGACAGGGGCTGTTAACCTTTTTTGTGCCACAGACCCTTTTGCCAGTCAGGTGAAAACCACGGACCCCTTCTCAGAATGTAGCGGCAAATAGTTTTATGACACTCAACGAGTGTTAGGTCTCCAACAATTACCGTAATTTCCAAGTACGGATGAGCAGAAGCAATTTGTCAAGATATGCAACAACTGTAATGTGATATGAAATGAATACTACTGTAATTTATTGTGTACATTCGTAAGGAGATGCTAGATTTCAGTTAGAAGTCAGAGAAAATAAAGATAATAAGTTGATTTCTTTCAATTCAAGCTCACGGACCCCCTGAAATCTTTCTGCGGACCCCTTGGGGTTCCACGGACCCTCGGTTAAGAACCCCTGCTCTAGGCCATTGGCCTTCTTGAATATGCCAAACTCGGCCTCTCCTGAAAGCCTTGGCGTCTCCTGCTTCCTCTGCATTGAACGTTCTTCCCAGATCTTTGGAAGGTGGATCCTTCTAGTCAGCCAGGCCTTAGATCAGCAGCCACTTCTTCAGCAAGGTCTTCCTCAGCTCTTCAAGCCAAGTGGTCTCCAGGCCCAGGCATGCTCCACCACTCTTTCATCGTCTCCAATGCATTCATCACCACCTGAAACCCTTGTTCATGGACTTGCTTATTGTCTAGTGATCTGCTCCTCCCACTATAAATCAAGATCCGTGAGAGCAGGGCCCTTACCTGGCTTGCCAGCTTCTAGAATAGTGCCTGGCTCACAGTAGACACTCATAAAATATCCACTGGGTAAAGAAACAAAAGAGCAAACAATGGAGCCGCTGCCTCATCAGGAAATTAACCAGGCTTCCATCTGCAGAACTGGGTGAATCAAGTCACAGCCTTTATCGGGGATGCTCCAGAAAAGCTATTGCACTGGATGGGTAAGGCAAGCTGAAGTCTAGTTTTCAGCTCTGAGATTCTCATAGTTCATAGCCACAAGTCACAGAGTGGAAAGAGAATGGAATTTTTTGTAGTTTTATTTCTTTTCTTTAAATTAGAGAAGTTGTGGGCTTACAGAAAAGTAATGAATAAAATAGAAAGTTCCCATATACCACCCTATTATTATAACAGCTTGCTTTAGTGTGCAATTTATTAAAATTGATAAATCCAAACTTTTTAATTTGTACTGTTAACTATCACTGTTTGTATTGTAGAGTCCCATGCTTTTGTTTGTTTGTTTTTCCCCCGAGATAGCTCCCTTGTCTGTCTGCTCACTGCCTCTGCTCACAGCCTCTGCTTGCTGTGTCTGCTTGTTGTCTCTGCTCATTGTCTCTGCTCATTTTCTGTGCTCGTTGTGTCCATTCATTGTCCACTCATTGTCTGCTTGTCTTCACTAGGAGGCACCAGGAAACAAATCCAGGACCTCCCATGTGGGAAGCAGGTGCCCAACTGCCTGAGCCACATCTGCTTCCTGCTCATTGTATCTGCTTGTGTGTCAGCCTAACACATCAGCTCATTGTGTCAGCTCATTGCACGTTCTTAAGGAGGCACTGGGAACCAAACCCGGTACCTCACATGCAGAAGGCAGTCGCCCAACTGCTTGAATCACATCCACTCCCCCATGGGTTTTTTTATTTGTATGCTAGTAACACATTTACAACCTAAAAATTTCCAGCTCTAACCACATT
Source organism: Dasypus novemcinctus (assembly GCF_030445035.2). Classification (NCBI taxonomy): domain Eukaryota; kingdom Metazoa; phylum Chordata; class Mammalia; order Cingulata; family Dasypodidae; genus Dasypus; species Dasypus novemcinctus. Next base: position 36,404,420 of record NC_080699.1, on the reverse strand, counting down.
CAAATATATAATTCAGAGCTGTTAATTACATTCACAAATGTTGTGATACCATCACCACCATCTATTACCAAAAATTTTTCACCATCTAAAATAGAAATCTGTACAAATTTAAGCAATAACTCCCTATTCTCTACCCCACCTCATCCCCTGGTAATCTATATTCTAGATTCTGACTCTATGAGTTTGCTTATTCTAATTATATCATTATCTCAGTCAGATCATACAGTATTTGTCCTTTTGTGTCTAGCTTTTTTCACTGAACATGATGTCTTCAAATTTCATACGTGTTTTCCATGTATCATAACTTCATCCCTCTTTACAGCTGAATAATATTCTGTTGTGTGTTAACACCACATTTTGTACAGCCATTAATCAGTCGGTGAACGTTTGAGTTGCTTACATCCTTTGGTAGTTGTGGGAAATGCCACTATAAATATCAGTGTGTAAATACTTGCTCAAGCCTCTGCTTTTGATTTTTGGGGATGGATATCTAGAAGTGGGTTTGCCAGGTCATATGGTAATTCTATACTTAACTTTCTGAGGAAACACCAGTCTTCCACAGTGGCTGCACCATTTTACATCCCCACCAGCAATGAATGAGCGTTCCCATTTTTCCACATCCTCTCCAACATTTATAATTTTTTCATAATGATGTTGAGGAAATTTTCATGTGCTTTTTGGCCTTTTGTATATCTTCTTTGGAAAAATGTCTATTCAAGTCTTTTGCTTATTTTTTAATTGAGTTGTCTTTTTATTAGTTGAGTTGTAGGATTTCTTTATATATTCTGGATATTAAACCCTTAGCAGCTATGCAGTTTCCAAATATTTTCTTCTGCTGGTAGACTGATATTTTACTTTCATGATAAAGTCCTTTGGTGCACAAAAGTTTTTAATTTTTATGAGGTCTCATTTACCTATTTTTTCCTTTGTTGCTTTTGCTTTGGATATAAAAGTCTAAGAAATTATTGCCTAACATAAGGTTCTAAAAATGCTTCCCTATATTTTCTTCTAGGAGTTTCATAGTTCTGGTTCTTATATTTAGGTCTTTGATTGATTTTGAGTTGATTTTTGGATATGGTGCAAGATAGGGGTCTACTTTCACTTTTTTGCATATGGAGATCCACCCAGCATCAGTTCTTGAGATACTACTCTTTCCCAATTGAGTAGTTTGTCCTTTTACAAAAATCAGTTTGCCATAAATGTGAGAACTGATTTCTGAAATCTCAGTTTGATTCCATTGGTCTATTATGCCTGTCCTTGCACCAATGCCATGATGTTTTGATTACTGTGACTTTTTAATAAGTTTTAACATTGGGTAGTATGAGTCCCTCAACTTTGTTCTTTTTCAAGATGACTTTTGCTCTCCAGGGCCCCTTAAACTGCCATATAAATTCAATGATTGTTTCTTCCATTTCTGCAAAGAAGGATATTGGAATTTTGGTTGGAATTGCATTGAATCTATAAATCACTTTGGGTACAATTCACATCTTAATATTTAGCCTTCTAATCCATGAACATGGAACATTGTTCCATTTAGGTCTTCTTTGTTTTTTAGTTTTAAGTCTGTAAGTCCTTTACATCCTTGGTTAAATTTATTCCTAGATATTTGATTCTTTTAATTGCTATTGTAAATAGAAATTTTCTTGATTTCTTCTTCCGATTGTTACTAGTGTATAGAAACATTGCTCATTCCTTGGTGTTGATTTTGTACCCCACCACTTTGCTAAATTCATTTATTACTCTAGTAGCTTTGTTGTGGATTTTTTCAGGATTTTCTGTATATAGGACCATGTCATCTACAAAGAGGGAAAATTTTACTCCTTCCTTTCCAGTTGGATACCTTCTATTTCTTTTTCTTTTTTTTTTTTTTTTTTTTTTTTGCCTAATTTCTCTAGCTAGAACTTTCAGCACAATGTTAAATAACAGTGGTGACAGTGGGCATCTTTGTTTTGTTCCTGATCTTAGAGGGAACGTTTTCAGTCTTTCACCATTAAATATGATATTAGCTGTGGGCTTTTTCATATATGCTTTTTATCATGCTTACGAAGCTTCCTTTTATTCCTAATTTTCTAGGTGTTTTTAGCAACATGTGCACTGGATTTTATCAAGTACCTATTCTGCATCAATTGAGATGATCATGTTTTTTCACCCTTTATTCTGTTAATGTAGTATATTATCATAGTTGATTTACTTATGTTGAACCACTCCTGCATAACTGGGATAAATCCCACTTGATCATGGTGTATAATTCTTTTAACATGCTGTTGGATTCAGTTTGCTAGCATTTTGTTGAAATTTTTGCACTTATATTCATAAGTGATATTGGTTTGTAATTTACTTTTCATATGGTATCATCTGGCTCTGATGTGAGTGTGGGGTTGGCCTCATAGAATGAACTAGGAATATTCCCTTTTCAATTTTTTTTGAAGAGTTTGAACAGGATTGATGTTAATTCTTCTTGGGATGTTTGATAAAATTCCCCTGTAAAGCCATTGGATCCTGGGCTTTTCTTTGTAGACGATTTATGATTACTGATGCAATCTCTTTACTAGCTATTTGATGAGATCTTCTATTTCTTCTTGAGTCAATGAATGTAGTTTGTGTGTTTCTAGGAATTTGTACACTTTATCTAGGTTATCTAGCTTGCTGGCCTACAGTTTTCCATAGCATCCTCTTGTAGTCCTTTTTATTTCTGTGGGCTCCATAGTAATGTCCCGTTTTCATTTCTTGCTAGTTATTTATGTCCTCTCTCTTTTTAATTCCTCAGTCTAGCTACAGGTTTGTTGATTTTATCGATCTTTTCAAAGAACCAACTTTTGGTTTTATTCGTTCTCTCTATTGTTTTATTATTCTCTATTTCATTTATATCCACTCTAATCTTTACTTCCTTCCTTCTGCTCATTTTGGGTTTCATTTGCTCTTTTTTTTTTTCTAGTTGTTCTTGTTCTGAGGTTATGTCTCTGATTTGACATTTTTAAAATTTTTTAATGTAAGCATTTGGACTAAAAATTTTCCTGCTTTTGCTGCATTCCATAAGTTTTAGTATGTTCTATTTACAGTTTCATTTGCCTCAAGATACTTCCTATTTTCCCTTATGAATTCGTCTTTAAGTCATTGTTGTTTAATTTCCACATATTTGTGATTTTTCCATTTCGCCCTCTGTTATTGATTTCTAAGTGCTTTCAGTTGTGGTCAGAAAAGATATATTCTATGAGTTCAATATTTTTTTAGTTTATTGAGACTTGTTAACATATCTAGTGACCTATATGCACTAGAAAAGAATGCATACTTTTGCTGTTGGGTAAAGTGTTCTATGTATATCTGTTAAGTCTAGTTGGTTTAGAGTGTAATTCAAGTCTTCTATTTACATATTGATCTTCTGTCTAGCTATTCTATCCATTATTGAAAGTGGTGTATTAAAGTTTCCCACTATTAATGCAGAACCATCTATGTCTCCCTTCAAATTTGTCAATATTTGCTTCGTATATTTTGGGCTGTTCCTATACCCCTCTGCCCTACATATTTTGCACTTGTTACAAATTATATTTTTGTACATTGTCTGACCAGAACTATAGATTTATCCTTACTTTTATGCATTTCCATTTTAGCACTTATGAAAAGCAAGAAGTGGAGTTACATATCAAAAAGCACAATAAAATATTACTGGCATTTATAAGTTGCCATATGGTTACCTTTACTGGAGGTATTTATTTTTTTTCTGTCACTTTGAACCACTGTCTAGTGTCTTTTTTTTTTAGTCTGAAGAACTGACTTTAGAATTGCTCATAGGTCAGGGCTAATGGTGCTTGACTCCCTTGGCTTTAGTTTATCTGGAAATGTTTTAGTCTGCTCCTCATTTTTGAAAGAAAGTCTCACTGAATATAAAATTCTTGATTGGAAGTTGTTTTCTCTAAGCACTTTACATATTTCAATCTACTGCCTTCTTGCCCCTATGGTTTCTAATGAGCACTTAATCTAATTAATAACTCCTTGTTCATACCACACTGCTTTTCTCTTGTAGTTTTCAGCATTCTCTTCTTGTCCTTTGCATTCAACAGTTTGACCAGTATGTGTCAGGGCATATTTCTCTTCAGGTTTATCCTGCTTTGTGTTCTCTTGACTTCTTAGATGTATATATTCACATTTTTTACTAAGTTGGAGGATTTTCTGTTATTATTTTGTTGAATATTCCTTATGCCCCTTTCTCTCTTTATTCTCCTCCTGGGGCTTATGTAAGACATATATTGGTATGCTTGATATGCTTGATAGTGTTCCAGACATCTCTTAGGCTATTTTCACTATTTTTTTACTTCTTTTTTCTTTCTGCTTCTCAGCCTGACTCATTTCAATTGTTTTGTCTTTTTTTTTAAAAAAAAAGATTTATTTATTTATTTAATTCCCCCCCTTCCCCGGTTGTCTGTTCTCTGTGTCTATTTGCTGCATCTTGCTTCTTTGTCCGCTTCTGTTGTTGTCAGCGGCACGGGAAGTGTGGGCCGCGCCATTCCTGGGCAGGCTGCACTTTCTTTCGCGCTGGGTGGCTCTCCTTACGGGTGCACTCCTTGCGCGTGGGGCTCCCCTACGCGGGGGACACCCCTGCGTGGCAGGGCACTCCTTGCACGCATCAGCACTGCTCATGGGCCAGCTCCACACGGGTCAAGGAGGGCCAGGGTTTGAACCGCGGACCTCCCATGTGGTAGACGGATGCCCTAACCACTGGGCCAAGTCCGTTTCCCTCAATTGTTTTGTCTTTGACTCCACTGAATCCTTCTCCTTCCAGATCCAATCTGCTGTTGAAACCCTCCTGGGAATTTTCATTTCAGTTATTGTGGCCTTTGATTCTACTAGTTCTATTTAGTTTCTTTTTTAAATTTCTATCTCTTTACTGAGATTCTCATATTGTTTTCCTAATATCTGTTAGTTCTTTCTCTGTGTTTTCCTTCATCTCCTTGAGCATACCGAAGATCTTTTTTTTTTAAGTCTTTGTGCAGTATGTCCAGCATGGTCTTCTTCATTGGTGTTCTCTGGATTTTTATCCTGTTCCTTTGTATGGACCATCATTTCCTATTCTTTGTTTGTCTTGTGATCTTGTACACTGTACATTTTAAAATATTAAAATGTTGACTCTTAGATTTATTCCTTGAGATGTCTATCTATTGAATTTGTTTCCAGCTGGTGATATGACAGAGATTTTCTTGAGTGTCAGGCGCTAACTACACCAAGCAAACCAAAGCCAAAAAAAAATCAATTTTCACAGTCTTTACAAGATGGCTCTGTGTTAGCTGGTGCTTTCCTTCAGAGTTCAGCCCTCCTATACAGAAGGTCAGTCCAAGGCAAATGCAAGGTGCAGGGTGTTCCTCGGCTTTTCTGGGTCTGGGTCTTGTCCTGAGCTTCTGCTTGTTAGAGACGTTAGGAGTTTCCCTATCTAAGGAATTTAAGTGCCCCTCTACTCCCCAGAAGACAGACCTTCTTCCTCTCCTAGGTGTTCCAGTGCAGGACTTAAAGCTGGTAAGCCTTTGCCCCAAGCCACCCAACAACTCAATTGACTTTTATTCTGCTTGCACTGTCTCAAGGTGCTTTTACTTGAAGGGAAAATTCTGGTCCAGAGACAAGTTTTCCAATTCAGTCTTTCCCAGACAGAATAACACCAGGGACCCACAAGAGAGTGCTGGCCAGCTCCAAATTGTCCTAGAGAGGAGAAAAGGGAGGGACCAGGAGAGGCACCAGAAGCATCTCCTATGGCTCCCAAAGTTGTGCTTTCTTGACTTGGCACCTGCCCAGCAAATGCAGCCCTTCAACTGCCCTCTGCAGCTCTGAGGAAACACACTGTCTTTAAGTCTCCTCTGCTGCTTTGCTCCAAGGTGGGTTGGAACAATGGCCACCCTCAGTACTGGACCCCTAGCAATCTGAATTAGCGAACACAAAACACTGATTAGCAATCAGACCTTACAACCTAGGATCCGGGGTAATTACTCTTTATGTCCTACCCTGGCACCAGCATGCTGCACCAGGAGCTGGGCTTGCACACCTCGGTTCTACCAGCCAGGAGACTGAGGGTGGGAGACAGGCAATGGCACCGCCAGGTGGACAGTGCAATGCACTGGTGTTTACTGCAGTTTACCACCTCTTCCTCCCACTCATCCCTGGATGTTGCACAGTGTTCTACTGCACTCTGGAATTTTTAAATAGTTGATTCAGACAGTTCCTGCCTGTTTAATAGTTGTTCTGGTGGAGGGACTGATTCCTGGAGCTTCCTACGCTGCTATCGTCCCACAGTCTTGACATGGACTTTTAAAGTCAGACAGGCCTGGTTTCAAATGTCCAGGCAAGTCAGGTAACCTCCCTGAGTCTCAGTTTTATCATCTGAAAACTGGAATAAAAATACCTGCCTTGACGAGTTATAGGGCATATTTAAGAAGACAATAGATGTAATGTATCCAAGAAAGCATCAGGGTCAAAAAGTGATAGCCTCTAGTTGTTCATTCATAATTTGCTCTACAACCCATCAGTATTTGATAAGAAAGCCAATTTACTGGCAATAGACTAGCAAGAAGACCATTATTTCCCAAGAAAATAAAAAGCCTTTTAAAATTCATTTTGAAAGTAGGTGTTAAGTCCTGAGAAAAAGAAATCAAAACGTATGGTCAGCCTTGTACCTCTGTCCCAATCTTGGTTTGTCCATACCATAAATAGAGCTCTAAACTTCTTTTCAGTGAATCTAATGACCCCACTCTACTTTCAACCTCCCTGCAAGGTTCAGTGAACAAAAGGGACTGTGTGTCTTCTTGGCCTACTCTAATTTCATAGGCACTACCCATCTAACATCGTTTTGATGATGCAAACACCTTTCCAAACTGCGTGTAATTTAGCTTCCCCCGTTCAGTGGGCTGGGACAGCAGCCTGAACCTGGTCAGGCTGGGAGAACCCCTCGGATCCTCCGCCCAGGACTCACTTAGCAGAGCAACAAGGCTCTGTTTGCCTGTGAAAGCTTCTTCAGAGAGCATCCTCCTAAATTCCACCTGCAGACTGCCCTGGTATATCTCATTTCCAAGATAGCATGATATGGTGAAATGAGCATGAGTATTTGAGTCATGCTTAGATAACACTTACTCACCGTAGTTTCTATTTAATCTCCAAAACACTTCTGAGCCTCAGTTTCCTCATCTGTAAAATGGAAATCATATCACCCATGCCGTACATTCATTACAATCAATAAATAGGATCATGTATTTTACGTCCGCATCCTCAAATGTTTGCTGTCTTCTTTGTCCTTCCCATTTCACCACTACTACTACCCCAGACGCCCCCAGAGACAGGGATCTGGGGGAGACCTCCATGCCAAGGTCATCGGTGCACCTAACTGAATTCTCTTCTAGTTGAAGCTCGATTGGGTCGCCTTTAAGAACGCCAAGACCTTTGGAGCACACACCATTTTAAAGCACTAGCCATTCCCACCAACTCTTTCCCCCCTGCTCTTTCCTCTTCCTGCAGCTCCTTCCCTGTTCTAGCCCCCTCTCCCATCCATCCCACCATGCCTCCCACTCTCAGTTCTCCTCGTAACCGGCCACAAATTGGCAATGCCAGCTCGGTAGTATGATTTCTGTGCCTTGACCTATGTCATCACTTTAACGAAAGAATTCCTTGGAGTGTCTCTCCTTCGTCGGCCACTGTCCCCACCCCCAGTCCGTGTACCCTGAGCCGTGAGGGAATTCAGTCCCTGTAATAGGTAGAGCGAACGGAGGACCTGGGACCCTGTTCCCTCCCAGACAGTCCTGTGTCCCCCTGCCCCTCCAGGATGCTTCTCTCCATCCTCTGGTTGTCACCAGGGGTCTCCAAAGGAGTCTGCCCTCCACATGTGACCGTGGGTTTAATGAGAAATGCAGGCAGGCAACAGGCGAGGCCAGGATGCCCTTACCTGTAGATGGCCACGCTTGCTGAAAGAGCATCCCTGCCTGAAGCCTGCGTGGCCACGGCTAGGAAGCCTCATCCCTGGACCAGGCCAGCCCCTTGCTGGTGGGCAGGAGGCCAGTGGGAGCAGGTATCAGGACACCTGGGACTTTAGAAATCTGCTCTGCCTCTGGCTCCACTGTCTTACCAAGGAGGGACCTGTTACCTGGGACTCCCCTACCTCAGCCCGTACGCTCGCCCGCTCGCCGTGGCAGGTAGAGGGGTGTCTACCCCTGTCGCTCCAGAGAGCCCGTCCAGGGCCTGGCAGCAGGGGATGGCACCTCCTAGGAGCAGAGGGTCTGCATGATTTGGGCTCTGCTGCCTCTGGCTCTGGAGCTTTAGACGTTACTTAACCCCCTTCACCCTCATAAGGCCTTGTAAGGAGATAAAGAGGGAACGGTGCTTCCAGACTGGACCTTCATGACGGTAATTAATAATCACAGAAAAAATAAGAGTAAGCACCTGTTGAGGAATGTGTCAGGGGCTAGATTGGGTGTAAGGAACAGAATTGGGTACGGTCTGGTGTCAGTGAAGGGAAGCTGGTCATACAAGCAGGTGTTAAGACGGGAGCTTGCGCAGGGATCGTGGGGCACGGCTCTGCCTTGAGACGGCTTTCCCTTCTCATGCAAGAACATAGTTTCCCTGACTCGCTGCTCACTGGTTTGCGTTCAGCCCCCTGGAACCCTCCAGAATCACCCTAATCCCTACTTCACATGACAACCTTTCACCCACTTGAAGACTGCAAAGGCTGTCCTCCCTAAACCCCCCCTTTTCTAGGCTAAACAGTCCCAGATCCACTCTGAAAATACTAAGCCTACCTTTCCTCTCTACATGCCTTTCTCCATAGAGCAAGAGCTATTTTACGAGCCCTGGCCCATCCCTCTTCTCAGCACCGTGAGCCCCTAAAAAAGGAATACATACCTGCCCCAACCCAGACCTGAGACTGAGAGAACCTAGTTCCATTCGGGAGCCCCCCAGAGCCCCCCCAGCTGACACACCTCAGACCCCAGCCCAGAATCACAATCCAGTGATCACAGCCCTCTTGTCTCTGAATACAGCTCACCAAGCTTGGTCTGGTAAAATACCACTGCCCACGCCACGGCTTCATGCAGCCTTAAATCTGAAGACCAAGCATCAGGACCAAGGGTTCTAGCCTGCTCTAAAGGATTGACTCACCTGGGAAGTGTTTAAGAAAGACACTCACACCAGGCCCATTTGCCAAACCCACAATAAATTCTGATTTCATTCATCGAAGGCAGGCCGTGAGCATCACTATACTTTTCTGAGCTCCCCAGGGTATTCTGATATGCAACCAGGATTAAAATCCATTCATCTAGCTCAGCATTTCCTTTGCAGTTGAGCAAAGAGTGCAAAGAGTGAAAACAATTCATCCAAAGTCACAAAGCTGGTTAGAGGGAGAAACAGGATTAGAACTCTGGACTTGTGCTCCCAATCTATCATCTTTCTCACTAGGCTACCCAAACTGTGGAAAGATCTCTTTCCACACCTAAAAATCACCATAATAATCTGTCCCCCCCTTCTCTAATCCTCTCCACTCCCCAAAACTCTATACCTCAGTCTTAGAACTTGTGTCAAAATGCCATCCACAAAGGGAGAGCTCTATTCAATTTTCAACCAAAAGAATTACATAGGAAAGAACGTCATCGTAAATCAAGAGCCAAAAGCAATTCTTAAAACCAAATTAAGGTCCTGAGCATTCAGCTTTGCCTCCTAGATTCACTGCTCTGCTAGCTAAAGGCAGTTGTAGGGGGGAAAAAAGGCAACAATATTAAAATTCCAGAAATGTAATCTGAAATAAATAAGTGATATTTTCTGGCCAAGGTAATGCAAGGGTTTTAGTTCCCAATGTGATGGAGCTACTTTACATTTTAATAAATGCACATTGAGAAAATAATATTATTGCTCTGATATTGGGAGATTATTTGTGAACATAAAATATTAGAGCTTGTCAGAAAGGCATTTATTTTCTTTTTTTCTTCTTCCTCTCCTGCAATCTTCCTTCATCCAATGGAAGATGATTGCAAAAATAATTATATCAAACCGTGGCCAACACACACAAAATAAAGGGAAAAAAATGAAGGTTATCTGGCATCAAATTGCAAACATGAGAAGGGGGGAAGCATGTGTCGGAGCAGGAGGAGATAATTGCACATCAATCAGATGATTACAGAGTGGGTGGAAAAATTAAGGCAACTGATTGGCTGCTGAATGTACTGATCCCAGATGAAAATCAGAACATGGATCGGAACTCATCAGGCAAATTATCCATTTCCTATATCCGTATAGAAACACTGAAAATGTAGATGGAGCTCTGCTTTTGGGAAAAAAAAACAAACCTTCCTGTACTAATCTAACCTTAACATGCTCCCACATGTGAGTCTTTTATCATGGAACGTGAGCCCTGTAAAGGAGACTAAATCTGGGGGCCCATGGTCAATTGTTGATGGCTCTTGAACCCCTGAAATGGAGTGCATTCACACATATGCATTTGTCTGGACAGAGATCCCATCATTTTTAATATATTCCCAAAGGAGTTCTTTATTAAAAATAAATAAATGACAATAAAAAATCAAGAACTACTAAACTGGCTCACCCCATTCGTTTAAAAAGGACAAATATAAAACTGTCCCCAGAAAACAATTAGGCAGCTCTGCAAAAAGTTAGACATAGAGTTGCCAAATGACCCAGCAATCCCACACACCTAAGAGGAGTGAAAGCGTAAGGTCACACAAAAGCTTGTAACCGATTTTCAAAGCTGCATTATTCACAATAGCCAAAAGGAGGAAACCACCCAAGTGTCCATCAACAGATGAATGGATAAACAATATGTGGCAGCTGCATACAGTGTAATGTTATTCAGCCATAATGAATGAAATTCTGATACAGACTACAACATGGATGAACCTTGAGAATCTTATGCTAAGTGAAAGAAGCCAGACACAAAAGGCCACATATTATATGACTGCATTTATGGAATATGTACAGAATAGGCAAATCCACAGAGGCAAAAGTAGATGAGTGGGCTACCAGGGGCTGAGAGAAAGGAGGAATGGAGAGTGACTGCTAATGGGTTGGAAATTTCTTTTGGGGATAATAGAAATGCCCCAAAATTACATAGTAGTGATGGTTGCACAAGTTTGTAAATATACTTAAAATCCTATGAACTGCACTTTCGACAGGTGATTTTATGGTATGTGAATCTTATCTCAATAGTAAAAAAAAAAAATTAGTCCACTAAAAAAAAACAAAAACAAAACAGAACTGTCCCCAATAACTTAATGCTTTCACCATCCAGTTAGTAGCAGAACCAGATAAAAGGAGAGCAGAGTGAGACCAAGTGTCAGGTGGAGAAAATAATCCCAATTGGTGTACCATGAATGTATCCGTCCGAGCTCAGGAGTGTTCTGACAAGCCAGGCATGCATGAGCCCTGCACACACGTGTGCACAAAGCGACACACCGGCTGCTCTCTTGGTGCTGATTTCTCTAGTGAGGTGGGGGAGACATTCTACCAAATACCCAGCTGATTGTGTAATTACACTCATGACAAGGGCAGTGAATCAATAAAGAAATAAAAAGTCAAGAACACAGAACTGGTCCATCCCCTTCAGGGTGAGATGAGCACGAAACGGGAAGGCTTCCTGGAAGCTCACCAAGTGAGGGGTGGCACGGGGGCAGCGAGGTGGGCGCGAGTGTGGCGTGCTTACAGATCTGAAGGAAGATTATCACGGCTGAGGTGGCAGCGGGTCCTGGAGAGATGGCAGGGGCCTGCCGCCCGGGGAAGGGAATTGGGTCTTCAGCCTAAGCCGATGGGTCAAACTGGGATGTGATCTGTCCCCAAAGGAAAGATCAGCTGGTCCGTGGAGAAGGGTGGGAGGGAAGCAGCCGTGGACAAAGGGAGACGGGTGAGGAGGCTCCCGGGCTCCTATGTCACCAGGAGGGTCTGGGGACCAGTGTGACCTGCCCTCTGCCCGTAGCCCAGAGAGCAGCCAACCGTGGGCTGCAAACCTGGACCGATTACGTGGCAACCCCCTCCAGAACCTGCCTTGCCCGCCTTCCACAGGAGAGCTGGAAGAAGTCCAGTGCCAAGTGAAGGATATGGAGTGGGAAACGTGAAGGCGGCCAACGAAAGTCGAGGTCCAGTTTGAAGAAGCATAGGTCGAAGGGAACTGTAGCCCAGATTTATATTCTCACCAAGGATATGAGCAAGATGAGTGTAGACTGTGTCGTAAATTGAATAGAAAAACACCCTTGAAGTTGGAAGGAAGCCTAGATCTCCAAGAGACGTGATTCCTCAAAAGGCGACAGGAGCTGAACAGATAAATAGGTTCTATTAGGAAAGTAAGGGAGGGGGTGGCAGTCCTGGCCACTTAATCCCACTTGGTTTTCCCCACGGCCCTTTAGGGAGGCCCCGTTATCGTCCCCAGCTCTCAGACGAGGACACCGCCCCGGGTTAAGGAGCCCTCCGAGGTGGCATAGCTGGGAAGAGGCAGAGCCAGCTTTCGACACGGGGCAGGCTGTGTCTACACCTGCGCCTTTCTCCCAGGAGGTTGGCCCGAGGCTTTCTATGTCCAAAAGTCCCAACCTACAGCCTCCTGCCTCAGGCCGGCCGGTAAGGCCAGGAGCGCCACCCTTAGGCTTCTGGGAAGACCTGACTTTCCCAGCTCACTCAGTGTGAGGCCTCGGTCCAGACCTGCGTGGATCTGGAGAGACCACTGAGCCACTTCCAAGAGCTCCAAGAAGGTACCCGGCCGAGAGCGATGGAGAGCCCTTCCAGGGGATTCCTCCAGCCACCCCAGGCCTCCCCACCTGGGATCCTGGCACCTGCAGAAGGAGACGCCCCCTCAGACTCTCCCCGGCTCCTCCTCCCCACTTGGCGAGAGTGCCAAGAACCTCCCTTTGTGGAGTCGGGAGAAGATCGTCTCCTCCTGAGTAGGCGGTGGGCGTCACCCGTGTCCCTGTGAGGAGGCAGGCCAGGTGCGGCTATTTTATTATCCAAGGTGTGCCCCTTTTGTCCTTGAACCCGGCGCATTCACTTGTCAGTATGAAACTCTGCTTGGGAAACTGTTCAACAAGATCCACTTACAGGAAGGGCATCAAAATGCACCCCCTACCCTCCTGCCCCAATGCTCTTTTGCCTTCTGTAGTGGGATACAGCATCGTGTACTGTTCAAGAGCACAGGTTTTGGAGTCAACCCCTAGCTTTGCAACTGAATAAATGTTGGCCTTGGGCCAGTTCAGGGCAACTCCCTGAGCTTCAGTCTCTTCTTCTGTGAAAAAGAAATAATAATAACACCTTCCAAAGAGACTGGGTTGTTGAGACTTCAATGGACAATTTACGTAAAATCCTTCTCTCTGTGCCTGTCACGTAAATAGTATTCAATTAACGTTCGCAGTTATTATTTGTAATTGTTAGAAAAACAGTCACAATGAGAGTGATTGCAGAACAGCAGTTCTCAACCTTTGCTACATGTTAGAATCAACCGGGGAGCTCCTAAAATATCTCGAGGACCAGGTCACACCCTGTAGCAATTAGCTCACAATCTCTGGGGAGAAGCCCGGGCGTCAGTATTTTTCCAAGCTCTCCCAGATAATTCCAAAGTGAGAAGGCTGATCTAAGACCACGGATTCATTCTAGCTCCACAGCTGGATTTAGTACAAGTGAGCCAGGTCCCCTGGCGAGGAGCTAAGTATGACATTTATCTCCTCCTCCGGCTTCAGATACACCCACCACCCTCTCCCCCGACCTCCCCAGCACCCGCCTCTCACGGAGCCACTCTTGGGCTCAAAATCACTTCGGGTAGGTGGGGACAAAGACCTCCTCACACATCTCTCAAGGCCCATTAGCCACAGTTGTCACACTCAGACTAGACAAAAGGAAATCATAAATAAATAATAGATGCTACATAACAACGGCCAATTAGCCCCGCCACCAGCCCCAGGGGAAGGCGCGGCCGAGCCCACTTGGCAAGAGTCTGAGCAGAGAAAAGAAGGAAGCGGCCCCAGGCGCCTCCATCCTTTGGCAGCTTGCCCTGCTGCCCCCTCCTTTCCTGGGGTCCCAGGCTGGAAGGACAGTCGGCTCTCGCGAAGCCCTCATCGAATGCGTGGGGTGCCAGTGCTTGTAGCTGTCTCCACGCAGGAGCTGTCCCCTTCGTCTTTCCCCTTCTCTCCCCTCTGCCCTGAGGAGCTCAGCTCCCCACCATGCGGGGTCTCAGGGGCTTATCAGGGGTGCACGGTGGACTGCACAAACCGCTGAGCCCCTCCGCCCCACCAGGCCAGCCACTGCGTGGGCGCCCTCTCCTCCCACCCCAGCCGCTGATATCTGCCCGGGGCACCCCCACGGCCCATTGCAGGCGCCCCCGCACCTCGGGCACCACTGCCGCGAGGCCCCAGGAAACTGCCTTACCAGCTGGGAAGGGGACCCCGGACGCTGGCTCTGGGCTGGCCTCCCTGACCCGTCCCTGCCTCCCTGGCAGCTCTGGGGGATCAGCACCCCCTTAGCCGGGGAGGGGAGAGAAGGGTCCTAGCGCAGCCACAGCCCTCTGTGGGTGAATCCTGCTCAAGGTAATTCTTGGGCTCAGAGGAAAGGAGCTTGGAGACTGAGGATGCATTTGGGGAAGGGGGCTTCTAAAAGCCCCTGACCGCCACCGCGCTGTTGTCAGGCCAGACGCGCACCGCCCGCCCACAGAGGAAGGGCACCAGGGGCTAAACGCGGTGGAAAAGCAAGGTTAGTGGATTTAATGAGGTGATCTTAGGCAGCTTAATTCCGCTGGATCGCCTGGGGCTGGAGGAGGAGCTCTGCGCGGGAAGTCAGAAGTTAGGGCTCCGCTAATGAGATTTCACAAATGCCTTTGTTACACAGCACCTTGTTCCAAGGCCCTGCCAGGTGGATGGGAGGCTCCCCCGGGGGCTTCCGAGACCACCCCCTTCTCCTGTCTCTCCTACCTGCCTCTCTCCTGTCTCTCCCACCTGCACCCCCACCCCTAGCAGAGTTCCTGGAATTTGCACCCAGTTCACACGCTGCCAGAGGGTCCACCCTGCCCCCCACCCCCCCACTCCCACCCCCCCCACCCCCGCCTCGCGCTGGCTGGAAGGACCGGGCAGCAGCCACCACCCTTTCCTCCCAGGTTGGTAAGGCCCGACCAGCCAGTGGGTGGGCGAGGAAGACTCCCAGCCAGCTGGCCCCGGTGCCCTGGCGTGTCGGGGCAGCTGCCTGCCGCCAGCCGAGCAGCTGCAGGGCTTGACCAGGGGGCATGCTGAGCCTGCCGTGGGTGACAGTCTCATGTTGGCTGCGAGCTCTGTACCCCTCAGGGTTGGGATTCCAGGGAGAAACCCTGAAGGAAAGGGGCGGGGCATCCTGGATGTGCTCCACCTGTGAGCCAGGAATTGAGGACTCAGTTTCTCCATCTATAAAATGGCTCGTTGCAGAAGGCCGGCACGGAAGGAATGTGGAGCAAACTCTTTCAGTGCGGAAGCCTTGTTTTGACCTTGCTTTGACCTTGCCAGAAGCTTCCTGAGTGTCACAACTCCAAGGGCAGTGGAAGCTGCTCGACGCCTGCGTGACGATCATGGCAGTAGTAGTTCCTCGAACAGGGAGAGCTGCACCTCTCCGGGAACCGAGGTCCGCTCCCAGGGTCAGCCCCCCCCCCCCCCCCCCCCCCCCCCCCCCCGCCAAGAGGCTGCTCCCTCCGGTGGAAGGAGCCCGTCCTGCCCCCTCCAGCCCTTCCCCTCCCCACCCACAGCCCCGACCACTCCAAACCCGCTGGTCTGTCCCCAAACCACATAGTCTGCCGCCTGCCACTCTGACCTCAGTTTGCTTTCCTGTGAAATGAGCTGGGCCATTTGCAGCTTGGCTACTCGGGCTGTCTCCCCGGGCTGGGGAGCCGGACCGCCGCCCACTCCGTGGCTCCCCGGGAGGCCCTGGCTGCTCGGGAACCGTGACGAGCCCCGTGGCTGATCACGGCTGCCTGGGAGAGCCCCGCGGAAGCAGATCCCTGCCTAATGAGACGCCCTTCAGCGTGCAATTAAAAAGCACCGCGTCCCTGACGGCGTGGTGGGTGGGCAGGGGCTCCACTGCTGATTTCAGCTAGAAATTCCTTGCCTGCTAGCCCGGCTGCTGCCCTCCCCATCCTTTCCGTCTTTGATCAGTCTAAACTGGGGGGGGGCGGGAGTGTGGAGGGAGAAGACAGAGGAAAGCAGGCGTGCTGATGCGTAGCAGTTGGGGGAAGTTTTAAGGCCTCTGCGGAGTCGGAGGAGGATGCCCCTAGAATATTCAGACGTCTCCCCTGGGTTCCCTCTCCTCGCTGCCAACCCCAAACCCTTCACACGGCTCCCAGAGCCCGGAAGCTGGGACGCGAGTTGTCGGGTCTCTGCCCTGCGGCAGCCTTTCCTTCCTCCCCACGCTGGACTTTCTAGGGTCCCTACCTGGCATCAGCCCCAGGGGAGTGCTGGGCTGCAGGGGGGTCGGGGGTCGCCTGGTAACCCCACCCCAGCTGGTGAACTGTGCAGCAGGGCTCCCAGGGAGCCTGGCACCTCCTTGACACTGACCTTGTGAATTCAAGACCATAATAGTAATCCCTGACGTTTACTGAGTCGTCCCAGGCCCTTTGGACCCAAGGACACAGAGAGCTTGAGTAACTTGTCCACAATCACAGAGCTTATAAGCCGCAGGCCTGAAACTGGAAGCCAAGCATCTGTCTCTAATACCCATATCCGTAATAGTTTACCAAACTAGTTCTTTTTTTTTTTTTTTAATTTTATTTTTTATTTCTCTCCCTTTTCCCCCTCGTTGTCTGCTCTCTATGTGCATTCACTGTGTGTTCTTTTGTGTTTGCTTGTATTATCAGGCAGCACTGGGAAACCGCACCTCGTTTTGTTGCGCCATCTTGCTGCATCAGCTCTCTGTGTGAGCAGCGCCTCTCCTGGGCAGGTTGTGCTTTTTTTCATGCAGGTCGGCTCTCCTCATGGGGCGCACTCCTTGCGCATGGGACTCCCCTACATATGGGGCACCGCTGCGTGGCACAGCACTCCTTCCACGCGGCAGCACTGCATGTGAGCCAGCTCCACATGGGTCAAGGAGGCCAGGGGGATTGAACCCTGGACCCTCCATATGGTAGGCAGATGCTCTATCAGTTGAGCCATGTCCTCTTCCCAAACTATTTCTTGATAAAAGTGATACCTGGAAGTTGACCATGCTACCTGCGTGCTACGGTAGGCTAGGCACTGTGCTGAGACTTTGGCAGACCT
The DNA here is from genome assembly GCF_030445035.2 of Dasypus novemcinctus. Classification (NCBI taxonomy): domain Eukaryota; kingdom Metazoa; phylum Chordata; class Mammalia; order Cingulata; family Dasypodidae; genus Dasypus; species Dasypus novemcinctus. Next base: position 36,387,210 of record NC_080699.1, on the reverse strand, counting down.
TATTTCATAGAGGGCCCATGGCAGCCCCCGGGTAAGTGCTCTTCTTACCAGGTGCTGTTATCAGATGGAGAAACAGAGGCTCAGGGAGATTCCATCACTTGCCCCAAGTCTCAGAAGTGGTGGGATCCCTTCCCAGCCTGCACCTGCTTGGCAGCATGACCCCTCAGAGGAGGGGGCAGCCTGCGCGCCTCCTCTCCCTGCGCCACAGAACGCGGGCCACGGCCTCCGGATGTCCCTTCTTCCCATGTGCCGCTGGTGTGACCCCGGAGAAAAGGTGCGGTGCGAAGGATTTCTCCACCTAGTCCGCCACCCTTCCAGGCTGCGCTCTCCTCGAACCTGCCCCGTGCTTGCCCCCCCACACCCCTTCCCCCAGCTCCCGGCAGCCCTGCTGCACTCAGGCCCAGCATGACTGATCTGTATGGCCAGGAATGGCGATGTATTTATTAAGTGAAACAGACAACTTTCATTAACCCAAGCAGACATGATTAAAATGCACGGGTTGTCTCTGGGAAGTGAAGCGCCCGGCCCGGGATGTGAGCAGCGTCCCCGCCTGCAGACTCCCGAGTTGCTGAGGGTGGGCCGGGCCTCTCCCTGGCCTCCTGTGTCCCAGCCGTCACTTCCCGGGCCCCTCCACCACCTCTGACCGGGGTTGCCAGCACACCCCTTGCTCCAGCGTCCCTCTGAGCCATGCACCCGGGCTGAGGCGGCCTGAAACCCAAGGCCATGGGCGCTCCGTCCCTCCAGCTGCCTGCACCTGCAGACGGAGTCCCCCCCCACCGCTGTGCATTAAACCTGGCTTGGGGGGGGACCAGCCCCCTGGAGTCAGATACAGAGTGCCACCCATGGGGGCCCCACGTGGGGGCAGGTGGGAAGGGGTGGGGGGTGCCGAAGAGGTAGCAAGAGGATGGGAAGAAGGGGATGGAGAGGGAGGGAGACAGGGCCGGTGGGCCTGGGGCCTCTTCCGTCTGGTTCCTCTGCAAGACGCCTAACAATAATCACGTCTGGGCGTTGCAGTTCACGAAGCGTTTGGGAACACACCGTCTCACGGCTCCCCCAGAGTCCTGCTGTGAGGCAGCGTGGCGGCCTGATTCGGCTCTCGTAGGATGATGACAGGAGGCTCACAGGGGTTAACTAACGGGAGCAGGCAGCAAGGCGGGAAGTGGCCGTGCGGGGCGGGGCCCCCCCATTCTGGACCGGGCGCTGTCAGCACCACCCCTTCACCTCGTCTCGCAGAGCGTGTCTTTATTCCGTTCCAAACGCCAGGGTCTGGGGCGCCAAGGCGTGCTTGTTCAAGTGAGTGCCAGGGAGAACCCATCTGAGGGTGGCACCCTGGGAGGCTCGGATGCCAGGCCCGGGCACACGCTCTGCCCCCCCCGTGGCCGGCGGCGCTGACCAGCCCACGGGAGGGGTCCGCAGAGCGAGGAGCCGTGCGACCAAGAACTGCTGTATCCGTACGGCGAGTCTCTCCGCAGGGCGGTGACGCGACCACCAAAGGCCCGTCCAAGTCAGCACGTAGTAGGTGTTCAACAAACGGAGGCTCTGCTCGTTCTTACAGAAGAATAGAGGAAAGCTACCCAGAGGAGAGAGGGAGGCAGGCGTGCTGGTGGGGTACGGCTGCCCCTCGGACCCCCGGTCTCCTCCTGGTTTGGGAACCGCTCGTCTCGGGCTTTCACGCGCCATCCCGTAAGGCCGCCGGCTCGCGCTCTTGTCAGCTCTGCACCCTCATCTTGGGTGCAGAAAAGTGGCCGTTGTAATTCTGGACACCCCGGGGAGAAAGGACAAGGACTGAGGTCTCTGCATCTTTTTATTTCCACTGCCGCGTGCTAAGGATTACTGAGAAATACTAATAGATGTGTGGAAAGGAAGAAGGGGGGGAGGAAAACTGTTGAACAAACAAAAAGCGGTTAGATGATAACAATCGTGACATTTTTCTGCCAATTGCCAATCCCCGACAGACTAGGAATCCTCATAACAGGACTGAAGTGTGGACCGTCAGTCGCTAGGCCGTGGGAGGAGGGAGCATCTATTTGGGGGACGTGCGCTCAGCCTTGCGTGTCAGCAGGGCGGTCTCCTCTCTCCCCGCGGGCCTGCCCACCCTCCCCTCCCATCCCCAGGCCGGGCCAGGGCTGCCGGGCCCCTCGGGCCGTGGAGGTGGCTGCTGGGCACCAGGCAGAGCCAGAGGCGCAGCGGCCACGAGCCCCGGACAGCAGGTGCCGCCGTTTACTCCAGGGAGACACCCAGCACGGATGCTGGCCCGGCTCAGGGTGTCTGCGCGGAGAAGGCAGAGGAGGTGGGGACCGATCTCGGCATCCTCTCCCAGTTTCTGTCCCCTCTTCTTGGTGCACTCACCCCCAGCCCCACCCCTTCCCGGGAGGCTCCCACTCCCCAGGCTCCAGGAGGCACCTGCTCACCTCCTTATCAGGAACGCGGGGAGGGAACTGTTTCCCTCCAAGCCAGCTGCTCCCAGGTGATGCCAGGAAGGAGCCAGGGCTGGCGTGTGCAGCCCCCGCCTGCCCACCGGGATACAGTGAGAATTTATTGTTTTAATCAAAGCACTCAGTTAAACAAGGAGCCCCGAGACCCTTACCCCGGCAGGGCCGCGCAGCCCTTCCCATGGGAAAGGAGTCCCTGCCCAGGGTGCAGCTGACCCCTTCCCCGCAGGGCGGCCGGGGGTGGGCCTGTGACACAGCTCTAAGCTTCCTCCAAGTCCAAGTTAGTAGGGAAAGCACCTCATACTGGTCTCTACGCCTCAATCCGTCAGGTCGCCCGTAAATATTGATTGGGACCCCGGTACGCATGGAAGGGTAGCCTGGCCGCTCTGCCGTGGGCTTGCCTTCATCCAGCCCTAAAGTGCCCCAGACCAGTCCCTCCCTGTCCTTCCAGCCCCCACCACACCCCACACAGAACCCCCCCTCCCCTCCAGCCAGGTGGGCTCTCCTGCAATTGCCAAGGTCCCAAGGAAGGCCATGAACCGGGACCCCAGCCTGAGCAGGTCGGGTCCGAGCGAGGGCAAGTCTTGCACACTGACCGCGGCCCCCGTCCCTGCGGCCTGGAATGGAGATGGCAGGGCCGGGAGAGCGAGCATGCGGACGCCTCACAACCCAGGAGCACCTGGAGCGCTGAGCTGCTGGTCTGCGGCTCCCCTGGCCCAGCGGGCAGGGCAGGCTGGCCTCAGGGAAGGGGTCTGGACGCTCGCTGTCACCCAGGATGGGCCGTCGCTCCACGGGCTCCGGACCCTGAGACCTGGGCGCGCAGGGGCGCGGGCTCCCAGCCAGAGGCCTCTGGTGGTCCAGACATAGGAGCATCCTTCTCGGAACGGCCAGACCCAGCGTCCTCTAAAGGCAAACATGCTGCCCCCGCTCCTGCGGAAGGGCGTTGTGTTTTGCACGAGAGAGGGGGGCTGGTGGCCCTAAAGAAACAAAGCCATTCGGTTACTTCCTGCTGCTGTCCCAGCCCGGAGGACTTTGCATCACCAACCCAAGAGGCAGCCCGGTGACCTTGCTTCACCGCAGGCGCTCCCAGGATCCCTGGTCTCCTAAAACTGACGCTGTCCTACGTGCAGATCCCCCAGGCCGAGAACTGCGCTCCTAGCACAGGGCCCTAAAGGCCGGGCCAGAGGCCTGGGAAGCGGGAAGGAGGGGAGGAAAGGGCCTTTAGGAGACACCCACCGGCAGACGGGGAGGGGGAGGAAGGCACCCGCGCTCGGGGTCCTGCTCGCTCCACCGCCCTCTCTGTTCTCCAGGTTCTGCCGCCTCATGGCTTGAGCAGGCCGCCATTTTGGAAGGTGGCCACCATTTTAGAAAGTGGCCGCCATTTTGGAAGGCGGCCGCCATTCAGAGCAGAGATGGGCAAAAGGAGATATAACTCAGGAAAAAAGGGAGCAGCAGGGGGACATTGTGGCTTTGAGATGAGGAGGAGGCAGAGTTCAGGAAGACAGATGCGAATCCAAGCAGGGGCTGGGGCATCCAGGTGGGAGGGCCGGTGGCATTGCAGGGAGGCGCAGAAGGGGCAGCTGGGAGCAGATGGAGAAGCAAGTCAAGGCCTGCTTTTCCCTGCTGGGGGGGAGAAGACCTGGCTGAGGAGTGAAGTCGAAGGCTTCTGTTTACAGCCATCTATCTCCCATAATTAGCCATTTAGGAAGAAAATAGCCTTCAAATTCAAAGGTAAATTGACTTACATTGGGATAATAACATTTGATCGAGCACGGGAAGTTCATCTTTAGAGTACGAGAGCAAACAAATTGCTTTTCTGCCCCCGGTGCTCAGGTAAGAAACAAGATGAGGTCGCAGGTACCCCCAGAACCCCGTTCTCATCACCTCTGGGATCTAGCCAGCCCAGCACCCGGGACCCCAAAGTGACCACAAGGTGACCGTGGTGGGCAACAGACCTTTTCCGCCGGCTGATTTTTCGATTGTTGTTTCCGAAAGTTTTTAAATTATGTTGCATCACCTTGATGCCGCCATCAGTTATTATTGTCAACAAGAGCATGAAGGGACATAAATTCCCTCCCTTAGATGGAGGCTGGTTCATAAATAAATTTCTTTATTGCTTCCTAGATTGAAGAAATTGCTCTGTGCTTTGGCTGCCTGGAACCTCAGGGAGGGGGCGAGGGGTTTACAATTGCGCTTCTGAGATGTGAAATCCTGGAAGCTCCTGCAGATGTCACTGGATTTTGAGCTTCCTGGGGAAGGGATTATGAGAGAGGGGCAAGAGAGGGGGTGAGAAAGTGTGGAGGGGAAGCTGCATCTGATTAACATTTCATAAGATACGGGCTCCAGTGTGGAGATGTCCTGAGCTGGGAACTCAGAAGGGGAACAGAAGCTCTAACTGGAGAAGTCAGAGAACTTCGTCCAGAGGAGAGAAGTTTGGGTCCAGCTTTGAAAGGTGAGCTGGGGGAGTGGATTATTGGAGGTACACAAAAGCCCCTTCTGGAACCTTGGGTTCTAGCAGGATTTCATCTTTTCCTTCTGTTATGAATTGAAACCCCGGAATCGCCTTCATGGAGCTTTGCCTCAGCTATGTCTGTCTTCCATTTATTCTGATAATGTATTTTTACAAAAGGAGTGGAAGGATTTGGGCAGTCCACAGATTTTAGTGTATGTGAGAGAGAGAGAGACGGAGGGAAGAAGAGAGGGTGTGTGCCTCCAAAGTGACTCGTGGGTAAGAAAAGGCTTAAGAAATTTGAAACAAATATGCAGGAACAAAGCAAAAAAGCATGTTTAACACAAGTTGTAGCTAAAAAGGACTGGGATTGGTGATCCATTGCTGTATTAGTTATCTACTGCTGTGTAACAAATAATCCCAGAATTTAGTAGCTTTAAGCAATGCCCATTTCTTATGTTAGTGTCTGTGGGTCAGGAACCTGGGCACAGCTTGGCTGGGGTCTCTGTCGGGGTCTCTCTCAGGCTGCAGTCAGGGGGTCAGCCCCACTGGGGAGGGAGGGTCTACTTCCAAGCTCACTCCCAGGGCTGTGGTCTGGACCCGCTGCCTCCCAGACTGTCGGGTTGAGGATCTCGGTTCCTCGCTGGCATGGCTGGAGTTTCCTCCTTGCCATGTGGGCTTCTCAGCATGGCAGCAAGGGAGAAGGCAAGAGAGAGAGGAGAGGGGAAGAGTGCCAGAGGGACAGGACATGGAAGTGGGGGGCTTTTATAACCCACTCGTGGGTGTGAAATCCTACCGGTCTTGCTCTCCTCTATTTGTTAGAAACAAGGCACTAGCCGCAGCCCGCACTGAAGGGGGGTGGCTTCCAGTGGCAGGGTCGTTGAGAGCCAGGCCGGAAGCTGCCGACCACAGGACCTTACCCATCACTTTGAGAATGTGAAGCCGGAAGTCCAGCTGGCACTGAAGCCAGGACTAAGCTCCCTCTCGGTGTGTCCCTTCCCCCACAGAGAAGGCTGCACGTCCGAAGGGTGGACGGTGCATGGAGCAGAGCCAGGGTGGCTCCTTGGAGAAAGCTGCCCAGAGCGTTCGAATGCAACAGCTGTAAATAGATCCCCTTCAGAGGCCTGTGGAGATCCCGGGGATCTTCGCCAGCCGTGCCAGATCCCTGGGTGTCTTCATTGGAAGGGGAAGAAGCCACCTGGCCTTCCTATGTGGGACCCCGCGTGCCCAGCCCAGGTCCAGCCACCTGCCCGGAGAGAAAAGGATGAAGCCAAGAGCCATCCCGGGGAGTCAGAGGAAGGAGCAGCCCGAGAAGAGCCAGGCACCTTTTCATTTTAAGAGTTAAAGGAAACAGAGAGGAAGAAGAAAGGGGTCGGGGAATGAAATAGCAAGTGCAGCCAGCAGCGTGCCTGCCTCGGAGAGAGTCCATTAGAGGCCAAGACGCCAAAGAGGGACAATGGGCACAGCTGAAAAGCCCTGGAAATAGGTGTCCAGACTCCCGCTTCGGGGACGTCTTAACAGATTAATAAGGCTTTTGAAGATTTCCAGGAGCTTTTCTGTGAGTCAGAACTTAAGAGAGGCCAATGTGGGGCTCTTTGAAGGCTTCCTTTCAGCAGCTTGAAACAACAGGCATCTCTGCACCAGCAAGGAAGGGCAAGGCCTGGGCAAGCCAGGAGATGCTATTGTGGCTCTAAAAATGGGAGCCCACAAGGGGACTTTGTCACAGCCCTGAACAAGCCAACTGAAGTTCGAAGGCAGCGTATTCCTTAGTCCAGGAACAATTACCTGGCCCAACAAAGGGAAGGGAGGCAGCCACCGCTCAGTGCAAAAACCAGGAGATCTTCAGACAGAAACTGCAGCTGATCTGTGGGCCCTAGAAGTCATAGGTCACATTGACACAGCCAAACAAGAATTGTTACTCCCTTGTAAAGGCAAAGAGACTGATGCTCAGAGACATTAAGTGACTTACCCAAAGTCCTTCAGGAGTAAATGACAGAGCTGACAATCAATCTGTATCAGTTTGGCACTCAACTATTAGAGACAGAGATACAAAACATCACGGCATAAAAAAACTAGAAACAAAATTTCCTCTCACATAACAGGAAATTCTAGAGATAGGTAGGCAGGCAGGCAGCCTATCTTTAGCGTGGCTTCCATTCTTAGGGTCACTTCACGGTCACAAAATGGCTGCTGCAGTTCCAGCCATCCATTCCACATTTTTCATGCAGGAAGATGAAAGAAGAGGAAAGAGGCAAAAATAGGGGTGCCTTCCTAGTGAGTCAGCCATCTTTAGAGAATTTTCTTAGAAACCCACCCAGTGATATTTTTGTTATATCTCATTGGCCACCTCTATCTGCAAGTGAGGCCAGGACATTTGTATTTTATGAACTTAGGCACATTGCTACCCCAACAATATAGGGATTCTGATGGTAAATTCATGGCGAATGGGTACTAGCACTCTTTGCCATGAAACCCAGATCTCCTGAATCTAAACCCAAAGTTTGTTCCAACACCTGCACTGCCTATGGTGATGATGCACAAAATGTAGCTACCAAGAAGCAGATGTGACTCAAGCAAGTCAGCTCCTGCCAACCACATGGGAGATCCCAGGTTCGTTTCCTGATGCCTCTTAAAGAAGACAGAGAGCTGGCATGACGAGCAGGCGCAATGGGCAAGTGCAGCAAGCTGATGCACGAAGATGATGCAAAAAGAGACACAGGGAGAAAAACATAATGAGAAACACAACAAAGCAGGGAGCGGAGGTGGCTCTAGTGATTAGAAGCCTCCCTCCCACATCAGAGATCCTGGGTTCGGTTCCCAGTGCCTCCTCCTAGATAAAAAAAGGAAGTTGGAGAGACACAGCAAGTGCAAACAACAAAGGGTAGGGAGAAATAAATAATTTAAATAAATCTTTAGAAAAACGTGGCTATCTTTCCCCAATCCCAACCTGAAAGTCCCTGGCTGCGCTGAGCACTGAGCTACCCAGCGTCCAGGGGTGCCCTGCTGCCCGGCATTGGTGCTGAGGGGCCCAGGAAGACATTCCCATGCAACTAAATCTCCAACCCCGTGAGCCCTTGGCCAGCCCAGATTTCCTCTCCTGGGTCTAATGTATCCAGATGTGCCGTCTTCTCTGCTCAGTTTAACTCAGGTCTCTCCTCTTAGGGCTGTGTCAAGCCAGGCACGGGTCCTTGCTTTCACTGGAGGATCATTATGGGGTGCTGAGGGGGAGTTAAGTGGCTGCTGTGCCCCGAGCTAGGCAGAACCGGGCTTGCCCCTGATGCCTTAGGGGCCAAGTTAATAGAGAAAAGTGGGTTCAAGAAGCTGCCGAAAACCGGTGGCGAGTCGCTTGGACAGGCTTTGTACGAATGCCCCTGACACTGAGGACAGGTTGCCACGCTCTGCCCCGGGGATCCCAGTGTTCATTCCACGGCAGGAGACACAAAGGCCTTGTTTTTCCAACAAGGGGCCCCATAACCAGCTGTGCGCGAGGGGTACCTAAGGGCGTGGGGCGGGGCCACTCACCCTTGAGACTGGAGCGGCTGGGGGCGCCGCGTGGGAACTCCGAAGCCGATGGCAGGTGATGTGACAGAGCCATTTTTCCCAGCAGCTTCCTCTTCCCCCGTTTCTGACTTCCGTCCTGTGACATTTCGAGTTACAAGGCTCCCGTCTCAGAACTTTGACTTTGAATGTCTTTTCACATTGGCCTGAAAGAAGCTGGTGTCATCGCTGACCTTTTTAAAAGACCGCGGGGGCTTAATTAAAAACTCGACTTGGCCACTTCATTCCGACGGTCCTGTCGACTCGGCGACGCTGATGTGGACCCGGCCTTGCCGGCGCGCGGCCGGCTGCAGCGCTGCCCTCTGGGGTCCGGCATGGGGGGCCGCAGAGTGCCGGGCAGGCTCGGGCCCACGGACGAGGCTGACCTTGGCAGGAGGGGCGGCCCTGGCCACGTGTGCCGGGCAGCTCCCACAGAGCAAGACGCGAGGGGCCGCGTGGTCCCGGTGACAGCCGGTTTGGAGGAAGGGGAGTCCTCAGAGGTCAGCCCGGCCGCTGCCCCCCAACGTCCCCCTTTCTGTGTCCCAGCTCTCGCCTCCGAATGGCTCAGTGCAGGGATAAGAATCCATGCAGTGCCCCCACCCACTCCATCCTCCACCTCTCAGGGTCCCGGCAAGGCGACGTGGATGCCCCGGGGGCCAGGGGAGAGCGGCGGCCAGCCCGCCCTTGTCCTCCGGACCCCGGGAGCCGCAGCCTGGCTCTGTCCCTCTCTCCCGGGGCCCCCTGGGTGGAGATGGCCCAGACGCCCATCCCCAAAAGCCAGCCGCCGAGACTGGAAGACGAGACTGGGGGGGCTGCACCTGTCCTCTATCGACTTCCCGAAGGAGGAGGCTGAGCCCGAGCGGCAGAAATGGACTGAGCCGCGTCCTCCGAAGGGACAGGGTGGGCGCGGGGCAGAAGGACCTTCCCCACCCCGTGCTCCTACCAGAAGATGGGGAGGGGAGTCGCGTCAATTCCAAGAGCAAAACCAGTTCAGACACAGGCGACTGAGAAATATGGAAAGAACTTTACAGAAGTCAGCTCAGCCGCAGGGGCCCTGGAGCCAAGGTTGCCACTTTCCTGCCTTCCGGAAGGCAGTGAGCGCAGGGAGGCAGTGAGCGCAGGGAGGCAGTGAGCGCAGCCGGGGGACGGGGACGAGGCCCTGGTGCTCCCCCGCCCCCGCTCCCCTGACTCGAGGCTGCCCTCGGGCGGGCGTGTCACCTAACCAGCCTGGGCCTCGGCTGCCTCTTCCACAGAAGGGGTTGAGGGACACTTTGCTTATCCGCAGGTAGTGACCTTTTAGGTCTCCTGTCACATAGTTAAGCCGTTGGACAATTTGCCGACCACCCCTCCTCTGCCAGGCTCCGCGTGGGGTCTGGGGTAAGGCAGGGAACAGGCCGTTGTTGCTACATTGATGTCAGAGATACCAGGACCGTGCAGGCAGCGATCCTGAGATGCATGCATGACCCTGGAGGAGGCAGTTCAGCCCAAGCCGGGCTCAGGACGTGCGTCCACAGAGCCGGAGCCCAGGTCAGAGCGATTTGCCCCGAGAGTGCTCCCCGCCTCCTGGGGCTGAGAGCCCCCCTTTCCCGTAGGAGACTGCGGCCACGTCCCCTGCTCCGAAAGGAAGAACCGATGCCAGCCCACGACTGGCACGTAAATCATAATTTATCACAGTTCTTTATGACCACACACACAGCAAAAATGCCCGTGCCAGCAGAGCCGGAGAAGGTTCTGGAAGGAGGTCCTGACCAACTGATCCTAGCACTGCTGGGCGGTGGGTCTTCAGAACAGTGGGACTTGTCGTTTCCTGCCATCCTGTCACCCCCGGGGGGAGGGGGCCCGGCTGGAGCCCTGGGTGTTGGTTGCAAGAGGAGAAGTCAAGCTAGTCCTGTCATCCCTGGCCGTGACCTTGGGCCAGGCAGGTCACCTCCCAAGGTCACGGTTCCCCAGCAAGGTGATGCTCGCAGCACGAACCCCCCGAGGCGGTTGTGAAGAGTGAAGAGACGATGTGTGTAAACGCTTGGCACGCTAAAGGCGAGCGGGCGGCAGTCGGGTGCTGGGTCAGGAGACCCCTGGCCCACCCAGGCCAGGCCGCCAGCTGGAGCCGCCGGGTGCCCGCAGCCGGCGCGACCCAGCCTTGGCCCCGGTGTTCGCCATCCCCGTCTCCCTCCCGGAGCCTCCAGGTCCAGCCGCGCTCAGCTCTGCCTCGAGGACTCGCCCCCTGCCCACTCCCCACCCAGCTGCAGAGGGCGTGGGCTCGGGCGCCTTCGTCCGCCCCAAGTGGGCCCTGCACCCCCGGACCCCTCCCTCCCGCTCAGGTGGGTTAAGAGCCGTGGAGAGAGAGAAGGATGTCGATGCTCTCGATGCGTCACCAGCCCCTCGGCTGCTCAGAAACGCGGCAGGGGCAGCCGGGGTGGGGGGCTGCCTCCAGAGGCGGGGTCTGTTCAGGAAGGGAAGCCTTTCCCCAGGAAACACTGCCCCCAACCCACACCCGGGGGCCAGGGCTGTGGGTGCAGAGGGCAGATGCGCGTGACGGAAGGTTCCGGAAACACCAAGCAGGACATGGAGAACAAGCCCTTTTTCTGGGGCTCAGAACTTGGCATGATTTTTTTTTTTTAATTCTGTAATCTCTTTGTTGTTGTTTTTTCAATGTTACATTCAAAAAATATAAGAGGTTCCCATATACCCCCCACCCTCCTCACCCCACTCCTCCCACATCAGCAATCTCTTCCATCATTATGGCACATTCCCTGCATTTGGTGAATACATTTTGGAGCACTGCTGCACCACATAGATTCTAGTTTACATTGTAGTTCACACTCTTCCCCAGTCCATTCAGTGGGTTACGGCAGGATATATAATGTCCAGCATCTGTCCCTGCAATATCATTCAGGACAACTCCAAGTCCCCAAAAATGCCCCCACATCTCATCTCTTCTTCCCTCTCCCTGCCCTCAGCAAATCTTGTGGCCACTTTCTCCACATCGATGCTACAATTTCTTCCATTGCTAGTCACAATAGTTCCCCAGCAGAACACCAGTAAGTCCACTCTAGCCCATACCCTATTCCTCCATCCTGAGGACCCTGGGATGGTGGTGTCCACTCCACCTCTGTATCGCAAGGGGGCTTAGATCCCACATGGGTGATGGAGGCGATTCTCCTGCTTCTGGCATGATTTTTGGGACAACTTTTTTCTGTGTTCTGTACAAGCCTCTGCCTTTCTGTGGGGACTCGTGGCAGGACTGAGAAGGGGAGTTGGCCGGAGGATGTGTTAGAAATCAGAGTTTTGAGCAGGCAGGGGCCGTGGAGGCACTTCCCGTGGCCGCTGTACTGTGCTCTTCGAGGGCTGGCTTGGGAGGCCCCAGAGCCCAGAGAGGCTCTGCAGCTGGCTCGGGACCCCCAGCAGTGCAGGGAGGGTGGCAGAGGAGGGCGAGCCTGGCTCCTGCCCCACCCCTCCACATTCCTCCCTCTCCAGCCCACCGAGCCCTGCCTCTTCCACAGACCCTCACACTGCCAGGACCAGCGGGGCGAGGGCTTGGCGTAGGAAGAGGTGCCCCGACCCCCAAGGGAAGGGAGGCGAGCGAGGTAATTGCTTCTCCCTGTTAAGGCCAAAAGGGGAGGGCGGGGGCTCCTGCGAGTGCCTCCCTGTGATCTGTCAGTCGGTCAACAAACACCCAGGAGCATCCATACGGGCACATTGAGTGCTCTGTGGGCATCGTGCAGTGCAGAGGCCACCACTGACGCCCCGAGCATCCCCCAGCGATGACGGCAGTGCAGGGGTTCACCGTGCCACTTATGGAGTGTGGGTCCGAGAATGTGGCCTAGACAGGGTGGCCCAGAGCCTTGCGAGCCCGCACTGGACGGCCCAAGCGAGGAAGCACGCAGGTTCTGCTGTGGCCCGGCTGGCTCTGGGCGGGGGCAGCCCGCGGCCGTTCTAGCTTGCGTGGCCACAGCCAGCTGGTGAGGGGAATGGCCACCGGGCCGCCGGGCCGGGCTGCGCAGGAAGCAGGGCCGGCTGGGTGCGCCATTGCCCACCCTACGGCCCAGCAGGGCCTCTGCCAGCGAGCAGCGCCGGCCCGTGACTGCACCCACTTAGCACCCTGCCCGGGCGAGAGCGAGCTGGCCGAGCGGAAATGCCAGCGCCCCTGCGGCCTCCCGATAGCGGCGGCTGAATAAAGGTGATTTTCGCGTCACGGGTTAACAATGGCTGAGAGCGAGAAGCGGTGACGGAGGAGTCGGTCCGTTACCGGACGAGCTGTCGGGGCTGCTCTGAAGAGCCACCTGGCCCACGTCCGCAGCCACACCAGGGTGACCTGCGGATGACCGTGTCTTAGCTCCGGGGAAGCCGAGCCCGCGACATTCGCTTCTCCAGGGCCCTGGCGTCCTTCCTATCAGAGCACCGTTCAGACAAACCGCCAAGCTGCGGAAGGGGTGGGCTGCGGCCGAGGGCCCTTCGTGCGCGCCTCCTGAGTGGGTGGGCCGCGGGCGCCCTCCCCTGCAGCACCCCCAGCCCCACTGGTGCCCAGCCCCCACGCAGAAAGGCACGTGGGCCAGCCTGGCCCCGGCCCCGGGCAGCAGCCTGTTTCCCTTCTCTAGTTCCAGGTCCCTTCCCCGCCCTAGCCTTACCCAGCTCCATACAGCAGCTTTCACTTCCCAAAACATACAGAGCACGGGGCTTACCCGAGGCAAATTCCAAACTCACTTCCTCACCAAGGTCTCCCCAGAGGGACTCCCGGGCCCCCCGCTCTGGCCGTCCCGGCCTTCACTCCACAAAGGGGTCGCCCGGGGCCCAGGCCCACTGCTCGCCGCCAGGTGGGAGAGCCGAGGCGCCAGGTTTCCTTCACCTTTCCACCCCGGTGTCTTCTGTCTTCCCCCCTGACCAGAAGGTCCCCAAGGCAACTGTGTCTCCTCCAGATGCTGATTTTCCGCCCAGGGAAGGGGACAGCGTGTGCTTTTGAGTCAGCTGCAGCCCTCTCAGGCCTTGGCTCCCCTCTCTCCCCTTAGCTGTGTGACGTTCGACTTCTCTCAGCCTCGGTTTTCTCATCCCTAAAGGGGAGGATGCTGCTTCCGTCACTGTGTTGACACGAGGGAGAAAGTGCAGGCTTGGAAGACCCCTAGGACGGGGCCTGAGAATCATCAGTGCCCCGTGCTCACAGCTGCCCTCCAAGGGCCCCCAAAATTCATGTAGGGTGGTGGGCAAGCCCCCTGCTGGGTCAGGGCGTCATCTCTGAAGAGTCACACACAAGCAGCCCCCAGGCCTGCAGTGTCCTGAAGGAAGAGAATCAGGGTAGGACTGCGGGCTTGGCGAGTGCCGTCGCGGGGCTTGGGCCCCAGGAATGGGGGGTGGGTGGGGGCGGTGCTGACTCAGGGTCCCCTAGACCCCTGCCGGGGCTTGCTGACGGGTGACCTTGCACAAGCGACTTAAACTTTCAGATCCCATTTGCTCCCCGGTAACGCAGAAGGCGATAATACATACTCCAAGTGGATGCCAGCTTTTAAAGAGCCTGAGTGTCTGGGGCACGCAGGAGAGCAAGAAGTTGTAGGTCGCTGGCCCCACTCCCCACCCAGGTCTGCAGGACACAGAGCTTTCTCTAAACATGCCAGATCCTTCTAGAGGCAGCCTTAGTCGGGGCGAATGCACGTGTGGCTGGGGGGCTCAGGCTGTAGCAGGAAGAGACCCCCCGCTCAGAGCAACAGACCTGATTCCAGGGCCTGCCCTGCCACCCATTAGCTGGGTGCATCTCTTCTGCACACGTTGCCTTGAGGACCAAGGAAAGGGCTTTGAACAGTATCCAGGGCTGACCGAGCTGTCCCAGGGAAGCTGTTACAAAGGACCACAAACCAGGTGGCATAAAATACCAAATGTGTTCTCACAGCCCTGGAGGCCAGAGGCCTGAAATCAAGGTCCTCCTGGCCTCTCCCCGAGTCCTGGCCATTTGCTGGCCCTCCTTGGCGGTCCCTGGCTACAGACACGTCCCCTGTCCTTACCTCTGTCATCCCATGGCCTTCTTCTCTCGGTGTGTCTGTCCGTGTCACTGTCCAACTTTCCTCTTCTTCCGAGGTTTAGTCCAGTTCGGCCTCATCCTAATTGACTCTGTTTGCAATGACCTTGTTTCCATGCTGAGGGACGGGGGTTCAGGCTCCAGCCTATTTGCTGGGGGCACACGACTCAACCCCGAACATCAGAAGTGTTGCCCCTGGCATTAGAACTGCCCCAAACTGTCTCGGACAGAACACAGGGAATTTCACTGTCAGGGATTGATTTATGCCTTTAGGTTAAGGAATCGTCTTGTTAGAGTATTTACACCCTTGGGTTATAGCCGGTTCCAAGCATCAAGCCAATTGTTAGACTTTCACATCTTAATTCCAGATTAGTGCATTAGATCACTTACTAATAAGACAAGCCTTCGGGGGAACGGGGTGAAATTAGACACACAGGACAAATACATTTTGATGAGGGATGGAAGAGAGAGTAAGAAGCTGTCCTGAGAGCCTGGGCCCTGGGGGCCAAGGTGGGGCAAGACAAGCCGGAGAGGAGAGCTGGAGAGAAGCTGCAACACCGTTTTTTCTAGAGAGATTCCTTACCCCGCTTCATCCCCATACTTACTGCCCCTCCACCAGGCACAGGCTCCCCGGAACGAGCAGGGGTTTGCAGTTACAAGGTCAGAAGGCCTGCGTATGCCCACTCCCCTGCGCTCTGCACAAGTGGGCTCTCCTCCCACAGAGACGACGTGGGTCCAAGCCTCCTCGAGTGAAGACAGCAGCCCCCTAATTACCCCTCCGTCGCTCTCCCACTGAGGTCAAATGGGGACAGACCACTCACCAAGCCCTGCCAATGACCTTCACCGGCCCTCCGCCTCCACCCAGCCCCCAACCGCCACCTCCTCTCCTCTCGTAGGCCCCGCCCTAAAAGCCATGTTAAAGGTCAAGTGAGCCGCTAAGTCAGGGTCTTTGGGGGTGGGGTGGGGGACGCTGGGGGTCCAGGCCTCAGCTGCCCAAGGGGGCAACCAAAAGACCTTCACCAACCGAGGCTCATTTCAGGATTTAGGGCAGAGCCCTGGGACTTAAGCTTGACCAAAGCACCCAGTAGGAGCCAAGCCTGGGACCCTATGGCCAAAGAAGGGGAGTTCGACCTCAGACCGTGTAACCTGAAAAAGAATGCTCCAAGCACGGGGAGCTGAGGGCCTCTGGGCTTGCTTGCTCGGGCCACATCTGGAACTTGGGGTTCAGTCCAAAGAAGGGTATTGACAAAACAGGAAATGAAGGTCAGAAACTTAATTAACAAAGGCTAAGATCAGATGGTTAAGTCCTGTGAGGAAGAGGGAAGGCGGTTTAACGGTTAAGAGCGCAAGCCTCTCGGAGTCAGAGTCCTGGGTTCCCATTCCAGCTCCTCTGCTCCTGTGATCTATGTATCTTCAAAAAAAATACAGTTTAAAAAAATGATGGGGGTGGGGGGAGTGGGGAGTGGGGTATATAGGAACCGCTTATGTTTTTTAATGTAATGTTTTGTGTGCTCTATTAACTTTAAAGTATATATAATTAAGAAGTAAAATTAAATTTTTAAAAAAGAGACTCTCCCCCAAAAAATAAGTAAATAAATAAATGGTCAGCAAGGGCAAGCCAGCACTAGCACCGTGTTAATATCTGTATTTAAAGGACTGTGGAATGTCCAATTACAGGTGGGTCCTGGCTGATATTTGAGCAGGAGCCCCCACCTCAGGGGGGCTCTCAGGGGTACCTGAAACAGGACCTCACCCAGCAGCTGGGGACAGTGGAGCCCAGAGAGAGCCCAGGGAGGGGGGATGAGGATGCCGGCAAGGTTAGCAAGGAAGCAGAACTCTCTGGAGGAGCAGGGCGTCAATAGCTGGTGTGCAAACCAGGAAACTGAGGCTGACAGCTAAGAGGCTGCCCTCACACACCCTGCAAGGGAGTCTGCCAAAGAGGGGGGTTGCACGTTGGGTTCGGAAAGTAAGAGGTTCTTAGTCGGGGGGGCCTGGCTGCTGAGGAGCTGGGTGACCCTGAAAATATGACCCAACCACCCTGGGTTTCCGTTTCCTCCTTGGAAAATGAGAGCAGCTGCTTCCCAGGGAGGCTGAGAGGGGGGCGCACTAAGCAAAACACCTGACGCGGGTCAACGCTGGCGCTCAGGGCAGTTACCAGCCTCCCCGGCTGTGCCTTCAGCCAGAAGCCGGACCCCAGACCCTTCCTGCTGGCGCGTAGGCAAGCAGGAGGACGCCGCCGTGGCACGGGGCGTGGACGAAGCCGGGTCCACACCCACGCGGGCTGTAGCTCGTCCCCGTCTATGCGGACGCTGCCCACGACTCAGTCCTCTGCTCTGGAGGGGCTTGGAGGGCCCTTCGCCGCCTGGTGTTGTTTGTTGTCCCTGAGAGCATGATGAGCAGAAAATGCCATCGCCTGCGGGGAGCGGTGGGGCCAGGCACCTCCGGAGGCATCAGCGCCCGGCAGGCAGTAATTGCTCTGATTGGAAGGCGTTTGTTTGGCCAGGTTGCTAGGAGGGAACGGGAAAATGCAAGGAAGCTTCTGGGGCCTGGGGTGTTCCTGGGAAAAGCTGGGGGTGCTGGGGGTTTCCTTGAAGGATGGGTGCCCAGCTCCATGTACCAAATTGCTGTGATTTCTCTGTCCCTGCAGCCAGCCCCCTGCGGATGCCCTTTCTTAGCTTAGCCTGCCCCCGCCACCACCTCCCCAGCCGCTCAGTTATTCTCTGAGACCGAATTCTTTTTTTTTAATATTTATTTATTTATTCCGCTCCCCTTCACCCCCCCACCCCGGTTGTCTGTTCTCTGTGTCTATTTGCTGCGTCTTCTTTGTCTGCTTCTGTTGTTGTCAGCATCACGGGAATCTGTGTTTCTTTTTGTTGTGTCATCTTGGTGTGTCAGCTCTCCATGTGGGCGGCACCATTCCTAGGCAGGCTGCACTTTCTTTCACACGGGGCGGCTCTCCTTATGGGGCGCACTCCTTGCACATGGGGCTCCCCTATGTGGGGGACACCCCCCTTATGTAGGGGACACCCCTGCGTGGCACTCCTTGTGCGCATCAGCACTGCGCATGGGCCAGCTCCACACGGGTCAAGGAGGCCTGGGGTTTGAACCGCGGACCTCCCATGTGGTAGACGGACGCCCTAACCACTGGGCCAAGTCCGCCGCCATCTGAGATTGAATTCTAGCCTCGCTCATGAGTCCTCCCGCTCCACGTGCACCTGCTGAGTGCCTGCTTGGGGCCAGCTGTGCTCGGGGTGCCTGGGGTAGACCTGTGAGCAAAGCCTGCCCTCGTGGGTCTCACCTTTAGACCAGGGGGAGGCACCAAACAAAAGCGTAATAAAGCGGCCAACCATATAGACCCGTTAGCAGGTGCTTAGGGCCATAGGCCGTTAAAATAGAGCAGGGGAAGGATGGGGAGTGGCCGGGGAGGGCAGGGCTTCAAGTCCAAAGGGAAATTCCCACCAGGATATCGTTTTTCCCTTCTCTATCCCAAGACCCCCCCAGCAGGCTCCAGTCCAGGGGGTCCAGCAAAGGGCGTCTGCCCACCCCGGCCAGCCAGTGCAGCCCCTCAAGGGGCTTACGTCTAATTTCCCTTTTTCTTTATTAGAGAAGTTGTAGGTCTGCAGAAAAATCACGCACAAAATAACAGGTCCTCCATACTCCCCCCGAAACACACACCCGGTTTTGCCTTTAATGAACACTTTGCTTTAGTGTGGTACTTCGGTTACAGTTAGTAAAACAATATTATTATAATTGTGCTCATAGCCCTAGTCCACAGTTTACATTTGCGTTCCCTGTTAGTGCTGTATAGTCCTATGGATTTTTAAAATTTTCATTCTAGTGACAAATATATAGCCTAAAATTTCCCCCTTCGAACCACGTTCAAATATAATAATTCAGTGGCAGTAATTACATTCTTCCCACCTCACAACTGTTGTGCTCCCATCACCACCATCCATCACCAAAACATTTCCATCACTCCAAACCAACCGCTTCAGCTTTCACTCCCCATTCCCTACCCTTACCCCCGCCCCCCGGAACCTGCATTCTGATTTCTGACTCCATGAATTTGCTCGTTCTAATTATTTCCTATCAGAGAGCACATATGACATTTGTCCTCCGGGGTCTGGCTTCTTCCACTCCATGAGAGGTCTTCAGTGTTCGTCCGTGTTGCCGCATGGGTCAAAATCGCATTCCTTTACCTGGCTGGAAGGTGTTCCGTTGGAGGGAGAGAGCACATTTTGTCTAACCTTTCGTCTGCCGGGGCGCACTTGAGCTGTTTCCACCTTTTGGCGCTGGTGAGCAGTGCTGCTATGAACGTGGTATCCTGAACTGTGGAAGTGGCAGAGCACTTTGAACGGGGAAAATCTCAATTAATCCTGTCCACTAGGAGACCCGCAGCCAAGAACACCCGTTCCCATTTTGTGGGTTAGGAGACCAGGGTGCTGAGCTAGAAAGGGGCAGAGCCAGAACTTGAACCAGGCGTTGACTCCTCCGCCCAGCTCTCTGAACCCACCCCCCATCTCATCTCAGCTCTGCAATCCCAGGAGCCAGAAAGAGTAAGCCCATTTTGCTGATGGGGAAACTAAGGCCCAGGGAGTCCAAGTAATTGTCCTAAGGTCACACAGCTAGTAAATGGCAGAGCCAGGACTTAGAGGCCCCATCTCCCGCCTCCTGGTCTGGGGCTCTTTCTCTGCAACCCAGATCCCATATCTTTTACACCAGCCCCCCCCCCCTTCCTCAAAGCCATCCAAAGACAGGTCTCAGCCCCACCCCTTGCACCCAGGCCTTAGCTCTTCTTAAAATCATTCATTCCTTGAAACTCATCTTCCCCATGAACACTAAAAAGAAGAGAAAAGATAGATGGCCATAAGAATTGTGTTCGGCTATTTTACTTAAGTCATAATCATCCCTAATCTAAATTTGCAGGAATGTATTACACAGCCTAATCATTCACATATATTATACGGGGGTTTCAATTTAGTGAAAAGTAAAAGCCATCCAGAAGGCAGAAATATGTTAAATGAACATCTCCCAGATCACAGTCCTTGGGTTAGATAAAGCACAGCCAGTTGTTTGGATTTTGCAGTTGGCACCGCCTGCTCCACTTTGCGTGCGTCTCCAGTTCCTCCTCTGTGTGCAGCTGAAAGCTGAGAGTTCAGAGTAATGCTTTCCAGGCTATGGGGACAAAGAGCTTTAGGATTGGGAACAGGGCGCCTCCATGGATTCCCTGCCTCTGATTGACGACACCCCATCTGGGATCTGCCAACTGCTCTTGGCTTAGCTCTCAGCCTCACACCTGCCACTCTCCCTCCAATTCCATGCCCGGGTACAGACCAATCCCTGCCGTTCCCCCGAGCATAGCACAATCCTCCTTACCCCTGGCCTTTGCACTGGCTAGCTCCTCTACCTGGAGCCCTCTTCACCCATACCCACCCCCATCTCCATCTGCCTACGTCTTCTCAGTCCCTCGAGTTTCGGCTTAGATGGCCTGGTCCTAGGAACATTCTCCAAGAGCCGTCACGTCTGGGATCGGTGCTCTTCCCGTGCATTTCTGCATGGCGCCCTCAGCCCACGCTGCCCAGAGCATCCATCGCTCCGTATTAGAATGGTCCATTGGCTTGTCTCGCCCAAGAGTCTGTCACTAGACTCTTTACAGCGTGTCCCCAAGCTTCGCCCAGTCCCTGGTACCTGCCAGAGGCTCCATAAATATTCCCCGAATGCCTCAACAATGCCCCTCCTTTGCACACTCGTTCACACCTCTATCTACACTTGCACAGACCTTGGCTGTTCTGGCCTTGAGATCTCTCTGGGAGGTTGGCCAGGTGTGAGGCTGACCTTCCCGAGCAAATCGCCAATGAGAATTCAGCAGATGAGTGGCCAGCGGACGGGAGTGAAACCATGGCCCTGCTCCTGGCTGGCACCTTTCCCCTGTGCCACCCAGGAGGAGCCGGGCAACCTGGGGGAGTGGCAGCACCAAAGTCGTTTCCACCCAGGAGAGGGATGGGACGTGATGTGGTGCTGTGAAAATTGGATTTGAAGCTAACAAACCAGAGTTCAACTCCCATTTCTGCCACTGTACACGTCACATAGTCTCTTGGCTTCTGTGTTCTCTCGTATGTAGAGTGGAAGTTAGCGATACCCAGCCTTCACCTCTCCCAGGGCTGTTCTGAAGATCTCATGGGGAGCAAATCGGGAGGGGGGTCGTGTGCATCAGGGTGAGGCAAGGAACTCAAGCACCCCTTCCCCAAATTCATGCCCAATGAGAGGCTCAGCCAGACAACTGGGAACCTGATGGGAGCTCAAGTTGGGTTCCATCGGTGCCTACTTACTCCATGATGGTTTAGACAGGAAAATGGCAGCAGCTAAGAGGTAGGATTTGTCGTGATTGTGGCTCCATGCTGCGCGTGAACAAGGACAGGGGAAGAGGGGCTGTTCCGACTCCAGGGCCCTCCGAACGTTCCCAAGTGGGCGCTGCGATCCGAGCTCATCCCTCACTCCCATCGGCAGAACGCAGCCTCGCCTGGGAGGGCTCCCGCGGCTGAGCGATGCTCTCCAATCGAGAGTTTGTTTTTAAAGAGAGAAGTAAAGAAGAATGTTCGTGGAGGGAATTAGGAAGGCAGACGGTCATTGCTCAGGCTGGAGGGATGCCAGGCCTTATGATATCATATTTATTTGCCAAGAAAAACACCTCCCTCCGCGCGCCCCAGCCGTGGAGGGAAGCCGGAAGCCGATCTCACGCCGTGTGGTGGGTTTAAGACACACAGACAGAGCTCAGTGGCAGCGACGGTCATTTTCATTTACAGAGTGCCTTCTAGCGAGATGGACCCCCAGGGTTTGATAAACATCACAGACAGATGGACAGACGGGAAGCCCTTCCCTGCATCTCCGAAAGGCAGCCTCCCTTGGGCCCCCTTTGCCATTTGGCCTGGAGGTGAAAAATCAAGCAGTGTCCCCCTCCAGACCTCTGCTTCCAAACCCTGTGAAGAGAAGGTGATGACAGCTCAGCCCGTTGATTCAATTCCACAGCCTCCCTGATGAAGGCTAATGCCTTTAGGAGGCACTCCGGAGGGCTACCCAGATAAATCCGACATCTCTGAGAGCTGCTAGAATTGCATTAAATGACCATTGTGGGGGGCTTCCGGCCTGTGCATGGTGAGCTGCATGGGAGAGTGGCATCGGACCTGCAGCTTTAATGATAGCATGATGGGAAGTTCTTCCTCAAGTCTGAACTAAATCCCTCCTGCTTCAGCCCAGTCCAGAAGGGGAGAAGCGAGTAGTGCCAACATCAGTCACTGAAGGTGCCCTGGCACTGGGGGAGGGGAGCAAAGCCCACGTGGAAAATTTGGGAGAGGCCACCTTTGTGTCCCTGCCTCCCCCGATGGCAAGGCTGAGGCGAGCCTAACAGACGGGGGCAGAGCCAGAGGAGCGTATCCAAAAATGGGTTTTCAGACCCCCCGGGGCCAGGGGCAGGTATCAAGAAGAGGAGAGGGGGGCCCTGGAGACTCCGGGAGATCGAGGAGCAGCTGGCCGGAGACGGGGGACAGGCAGGATCCACGGGAGGTGGTCAGGCCACGCGCGGGTGTCAGGGTGCGCTAGACGGGATCGTCCAGCAAGGAGGGAACCCCAGCATCCTACTTCTGGGGCCCCGGCTGGGCACATTCCCCCCAGGGTAGCCGGACCGTTCTCCAGGGCCCGCATTTGTCCTCCGCCCCCCTCCCTCGGGCACTGCATCCTCCTGCCGCCGCCACGTCTCGTAATCCTCCCATTTTCGCTCGCAAGGACAGCTCTGTAGCGGCTACATCGTCTCGTTCTCCGGGAGGTCCTGAGGGGCAGCCACCAGACTGCACCCGCTGGCTGTCAGCTACGTGAAACTAACACACTCACGCCGTTGAAAAGCCCCATTTATGCGTAATAAACATGGGGATAGATGCCGCCGAGGAAATAATGCAGTATCGATTAAAACAACCGCTCGCAGTGGCCTCTGCAAGGCTGCGCCCGGCCACCTCCCTCCCTGGCAGCCTCGGGCCTGCCTTGGGCCACCACTCTACCCACCGGGAGGACGGCCATTTTCCATGGGCCACGCAGCCACGGCTGGAGCCTCCCTCGGGGACCCCCGCTGAGGGCCTGGCACCTTGCCCTGCATTTTCCCTGCGTGATCTCATTTTATCCCACAGCGGCTCCTTGCAGCGGGTGGTACTGATTTCCACTTCACAGAGAAGGAGGCAGGCTCCCAGAGGCGTCCCGTACCTTGCCAGGGTTGCACAATTAATAAGGGGCGGCGGAGGTGGGATTTTTTTTTTTTAAGATTTATTTTTTATTTCTCTCCCCTTCCCTCCTCACCCCCCGCCCCATTGTCTGCTCTCTGTGTCCCTTTGCTGTGTGGTTCTTCTGTGTCCACTCGCATTCTTGTCAGCGGCCCTGGGAATCTGTCTCTTTTTGCTGCATCATCTTGTAGTGTCAGCTCTCTGTGTGTGCGGCGCCATTCCTGGGCAGGCTGCACTTTCTTTCCTTACGGGGCACACTCCTTGCTCATGGGGATCCCCTATGCGGGGGACACCCCTGCGTGGCACGACACTCCTTGTGTGCATCAGCACTGCGCGTGGGCCAGCTCTCCACGGGTCAAGGAGGCCCGGGGTTTGAACCGCAGACCTCCCATGTGGTAGATGGATGCCCTAACCACTGGGCCAAGTCTGCTTCCCTTCTTTTTTTTTCAAAGATTTATTATTTATTTCTCTCCCCTTCCTGCTCCCCCCCACCCCGTTGTCTGCTCTCTGTGTCCATTCACTGTGTGTTCTTCTGCGTCAGCTTGTATTTTTGTCAGCAGCACCCATATTCTCTTCTTTCTCCTCTCTCCTCCTCTCCCAAAGAATGGCCCTGACGTGGGCTGCCAGAGGGAAGTCTGAGCCTCCAGGAGGCCAAGCAGCCCCGGAGAATCTATCTGTTGTGCTAAATCCACTTCCCTGGAGCTGGGATTTGAACCCAGGTCTAACTCTCTAGCACATGCTCGTCGTCGTGATGCTGTGCTCGTTTGTGGATTCATGGTAGGTCTCATATGTAAATATACAGACAGAGAGCGAGAGGTCTCTTGTGTGCTCGGCGGTGCGTTTAGTGGCTGGGCTTTTGCACCTGTGGGACCGTGGAAGGGGTCCCACGAGGAGCCGTGCTGGGACCAAAGGCCTGCAGAGAGGCTCAGCGTCTTAGAAATGGAAAAGCCTGTTTTAGAAAGAGAACCCGTTACCCCAGAGCCACCGGGGAGCCTGGACGGAGAGCAGCCTTTCCCTGGGAACCACGCAGCCTCCTCGACACGCAGGGGTCCACGGTCAGCGGAGGACAGCAGGAAGCTCTGTGACCACAGATGGGCTTGTCAGATGGAGGAGGCTCCAGGTGGACCCCGGAGGTGGGGGATGGGAAAGCAGGCTCAGCACACGGGGGGAGTTGCCGTGCCGATCTGGAGGGCAGGGAGATGGGATACCCGCCATGAGCAAGTTCTCCCTGTTCCGTCGTCTCTGGAGGCTGTGACTCCAGGCAAGCCACTTAAGCTGGCCCAGCCTCTTCCCTAACCAGGAAGATCCTACTTCTTCCGCCGATGTGTGGATTGACCAGGAGAATGAGAACAGCTGTGCGAAGCGCCGGCCCGTCAGGCGGTCAGCCCTCGGTCAACACTGCATCACGGTCCAAGCGCAGAGTGCGCATCCTAGGGGGTCTCCCCTTCCTTCCTCTTGGGGAGATCTGGACAACCTTTTTGGGTTCAGTTCTCACCCTGTCCCCCCCCCCCCCAACCCGGGGCAGAAGGCGGCTGGTTGCAGCTCCGCCGCCCCTGCCGAGCCGCCTGCATTTGGTAGGTAAACGGGCAGGTTTTGCATCTGCCGAAATCCTTGCTTGTCTGGATCCTGCTATCTTCTGCTACGGCGGAGGATTTCCACTAAGCCCAAGCCGTGTCTGGATTATTGCTTCCGGCAGCACCAGGGGACTGAGCACTGATACCAGTTCTCGAAGGCAAAACACAGAAGGCAGAAACACTAACCAGGGCTCAGCAAGGTCGGAAGGGACGGCCATGTGGGCTGCTGGCAAAACGCAGAGGGCACAGGCCGGGACTCCACCGGGCTCTGCAGCCCTGCGTGGAGAGGACGGGCCAGGCAGAGAACCCTCGCTTGGGAGTCCCCCTTCGTCAAGATGAGAACATGGAGGCCAGAGAGGTTGAGTGATCTGCTCGAGGTCACCCAGTGAGGCCAGGCAGATTGCACAGGCAGAACCAGGGCCAGAACCAGGGCAGGGCCCCGGCGTTGGAGTCAGGCGGACGCGCTTGGCTGTGGGTCCTGGGGCAAGGTACAGAAGTCCCAGCCTCTGTTTCCCTGGGTGTGAAATGGAACCTTGGGTGTCGACCTCGTGTAGCCAGGTGTAAAGGAGGTCGGGGCTGGCCTGTGATAGGCACCCAGTAAATGGCAGCCCCTTTCCAGAACCTTCCACCCTCTGCCCCGCAGTGTTCCCTTCCCTACTCATCAGGAGTCCAGATGCTCTCAACAGGAGGTGCTCAGATTCCTTCTGTGGCTCAGGGGAGACTCCTGGCATAGGGCAGGGCCAGGCAGGGGCAGGATCCCTCATCCAGAAGAGTCTGTGGCTGCTCCTTCCTTCCAGGACACAGCAGGGGAGCTGGGGCAGCCCCAGGCCACGCACCGCCCTGCTGGCCCAGGGTGTGCAGAAACTAGCAGCTCCCTCCCCACAGGAGACTCTGTGGGTGCACGTGCCTTCCTGGGACCACCCGGGGAAGCTGGAGACTCCATGGCAGGCTGCGCAGAGGCGAGCGTAACGAGGAGGAGAGGGAAGTGCTGGTTCCCTGCCCAGTGTTCAGAGCCCTCCACAGTACGCCTCAGCCTACCCTCTAGACGTCCTTACACAGATCCTGTCTTCAGGCCGCCTTGCCCATCCTTACCCCAGGACCTTTGCACAAGCCATTCCTCGCCAGTTCCCAGCACCCTATCTGGCCCAAAGCTGGGCTTTCTCCGGGCAGCCTCCCCTGGCCAGACCAGCCACGTGGCTGCTGGCTGCCCTTCGTGCGTGCGTCCCAGCTCCCCATCCAGGAGGGTCTCTGAAAGGCTGCAGGGGAGCCTGATGCATCTTTCTGCTTCAGCTTCTGTCAGTGCACAGCCCACTCAGCAAGTCTGCATTGAGCTCCTCGTTTGGCCCGTCACCGTGGAGGCAAGGGCCGCGTGTGAAAGGAGACTCGGCCCTGACTTTGAGGAGCTCACACTCCAGGGAGATGGACAGACGCATGAGCAGACAGGCAGTAACACAGCGGCGGGGAGGGGCCGAGGGGAGCCGGGGAGCAAGGAGGCTGTGCGGAGGGGGTGCTGCCAGCAGTGGCAGCCCCCATGCAGACCAGGTGCAGGTCCCGGGTGGAGAGAGGCTCCTGCATGCCGCACCCAGTGAGCTCTGCCCCTCCGAGCCGAGGTCCTGGGGGCCTCTTCCGCTGGCCCCCTGCTTGAGCCCACGTCCCACCTTGTTCCCACCAGCCGTTATGGGTTACACGTGAGAGCGGTGGCTGGGGACACAAGAGCTCAGCCGACGAAGGGCCCTGGAGAAATGTAAGAGGGAAATCAGAGGCGTGCAAGCCCAGCAGCGAGCGGAGGATTGAGGGAAACGAGCCACTGTCGTCCCAGGGCGGCGAGGGCCGTGGCCCACAGAGCAGCTCCGGCCTCCCCAGACCGGATGCAGCGGAAGGATGGGATTTCCCACTCACCCGCGTGTGGGAACCGACCACCCTCCCGACGATTGGTCCTGAGGGAAAGGCCCGGAGACCACACACCTGGCGTCGGTTTTAGCCTCTGCTTGCTGGTCCCTGGGACCATGGAAGGGGTGGGAGGGGGCCCCTCTGGGAGGCGAGGCGAGCTCGGGCGGCTGGGCCTTGCTCTAGGGGCAGTGTGTGTGGGCGGCAAGGTGCACAGACTCTGGATTGGATCTGGGACAGTCGCCGCTCTCTAGCCCTGTGACCCCAACATCTGCACCTCCTTTCTGGTCCTCGGGGGGCTTCATCCGTCGAGCGGAGAAAACACTTATCCCCTGGTGCAGCGAGGGAGAAACAAGAGAAGGTCGGAAGGGTCTTGTGGGGTGGAAAAGGTTCCTTTGCTCAGAGGTGGTCAGCGCAGACCCGTGGTGGCACAGCGCTGGACCTGTCCCAGCTCTGGCCCGTGGGACCGTCTCAGAGACAGAAGCAGCAGGACTTGTGCCGAGTCCGAGGTCCGGAAACCTCTGGGTCAGGAAGAGTTTGCCACACGCCTTCCGGGAGTTCTCCCCCCGATGAGGCCAAGTCTGAGCCCCGGGGGGGCTCGTTCCGGCCCTTCCTGGAGCCCGCGCAGGCAGCGCCGTCCACGCACGCCCTCCCCCTCCCCGCAGCCTCGGCGCGCCCTCCCTGCTCTGCCCATGCTCCCGCGGGCACTCGCCGCGCCCCGTCCTCTCCCGCCCACACTTGCGCACGTGCCCTGGAGTGTGGACACACCGCGGTCACTCCGTGCACAAGTGCACGCTGAGGTCCAGCCTCGTCGCCTCCCTTCCCTGACGCCTCGGCCCAGGGTGGCACCAGGGAAGATGCTTCACCCCGAGCAGGGACTGGTGAGCGAAGGTGGGGACCAGCCAGGCCCAGAAGCCCGGGCCCCCAGCACCCCAGGCCCCAAACTCCCTGGGGACGGTAAGTTGGAGAAGAGAAGGACACCTGCTGAACTTCTCAGGAGCTGAGTGGAAGAGGGATGAATCTTGTTGGGGTTTTTCTTGTTGTTTTTTTTAAGATTTTTAAAATTTATTTCTCTCCCTTTCTCGCCCTGTTGTCTGCTCTCTTGTGCCCATTCACCATGTGCTCTTCTGTGTCCACTCGCATTTTTGTCATGCAGCACCAGGAAACTGCATCTTTTTTGTTGTTGCGTCATCTTGCTGCGTCAGCTCTCCGCGTGTTCAGCGCCGCTCCTGGGAGGGCTGCGCTTTCTTTGCATGGGTCGGCTCTCCTTATGGGCCGCACTCCTTGCGAGTAGGGCTCCCCTATGCGGGGGACACCCCTGCGTGGCACGGCACTCCTTGTGCACATCAGCACTGCGCATGGGCCAGCTCCACACAGGTCAAGGAGGCCCAGGGTTTGAACCCTGGACCCTCCATATGGTAGGCGGATGCTCTATCAGTTGAGCCACAACCACTTCCTAGGATTAGTCTTGTTGAGGGCAGATTTGGGACTAACGAGTCAAAGTGGAAGACAGTAGAGGACATTTAAGCTCAAAATGAAAGAAGTTGGGGAACGGGAGGGGTTCAGTGGTTAAGTGCCTGCTTCACATGTACGAGGTCTTGGGTTCAATCCTTGGTACCTCCTAAAAGAAAAAAAAAAGATTAAAAATAAATAAGTGAAGTTTAAAATTCTTTAGCTATCCAAACATGAAAGCACCGTCTTACAAGGTTGTGAGCTCCCTGGCACTAGAAGGGCTCGAACTGGAATGACTCCTTGTCAGAGGTGCTGCAAGGGGGTTCTGCCCTGGGGGTGAGGGTGGGGCTGCACTGCCTCGAAGGCCCCCTCTGCAGAGAATCTAGAACTGGAGGAGTCTCCCCGCAGCTTCCCTCTCGCTCAGCTTTGCTGCCCTGGATGGGGTCTAGGACGGGAGGGCGTGCCTAGTTTCTGGGATGCTGGTTGCCAGGTACCCGGGTTACTGGACCTGCCGGGGTACTGGACCTGTCGGTCCACCTTGGGCCCCAACCACCCTCTAGAGACCTGGCCTCCCAGTTTCTGCCCCCCGCCCCCTGCCATCAACCTGACCTGGGTGGAGACGTTCAGAGGCTAAATTTGTTTCAGATGACATTTTGATGAATTCAGACCCAAACGCACTTGGCTTGTTGATCCTTGAGGAAACATTCACCCTTTGAAGACAACACGTTAATCCACGTGCCACACCCGGCTCGGTAGGAAATGCTGCCAAGTCCTTCATCGAAAGGTGGCTTTGGGACGTCCTGTTTCTCTCTTCTTTCCATGGCCCCTGCACCTCCCACCCAGCCCCTGACATTCAAGGAAGCATCCCCCAGAGAGTCCACGGCCTCTGGTGAGAGGCCCAGGTTCTCCACCCAGTCCCCTGCTGACCAGCTGGGTGGCTTTGGTCGTGCCCTTTAACCCTTCTGAGCCTTTGTTTTCTCACCTGAGAAATGGAGGAGCAGTGCCTCCCTCTCCAGCTGTAGTGTGGATAAAATGAGATAACAGCAGGTGCCCATGACGGCTGGTGTCCGTCTCCGTCCTTTCTTTCACGGAGGGTTTGACCTGTGGCTCTGAAACCCTGTGCTTCTCAGCTGCTTAAAAGGGGCCCTCTTGGTGTGCCTCAGGAACCAGCGCACTAGGGAAGAAAGAAACGGGCAAGCTCACCGGGAGGCATGCTCCCACGCTCGTTGCAGCGGCAGCACTGAGCCCAGCCGCCCACTGCAGGGGGCCCCCGCTGAGGGCATTTTGCAGGTGGAGATGCTGAGGGCAAGTTGAATGACTTGTCCAAGCCCACGGGGATCTTCCTACTACGAAGCTCTGTGCCAGAGAAAGAAAACAGATAAATAGATGCCGTGTTCAACGGAGGCTCCAAGATGGGGAAAACGTGTTGTCTGTCTTGTTTACCACAATATCCATAGCAACCGGAACTGACACATAGTGAGTTTGCAACAAAAACTGAGTGAATGAACGATGAATAGCAAAAACCCCCAAAGAGGAAAGCCTGAATGATCAAAGCTTAAGCGTCAAAGGCTGGTTCGCCTCTGAGGCTGGCTTATGGCCTAATTCAGTGAAAGGGAGAGAAACGATGGTAAAAGAAGGTGCAAGGCTGGGGGCCTGTGCAGAACCCCGTTTTCAAAGCATCACCTAAGCTCTCAGCTGACTGGGGACCCCTGAGATTTAGGAAGGACTCAAGGGGCAAAGACAAATGGCAATCTGTGGGACCTTCGGGTAGCGGGTTCTGGCCGTGATGTCACCCTTCAAGTGTATTTATTTACTGAATGCCTTCTACGTGCCAGGCCCTGTGCTAGGGACTAAGGGGACAGGATGAATCACATGCTCCCCACTTCGCAGTCTAGAAGGGCGGAGCAAAAGAGGATAAGCCATCGCCGTGCCATCCATGGGAGTCCTGTATCTTGTAACAAAGGTGCGGCATGGAGCCCAGATGAGGGGGTGCCCAGCTGCCTGGGTGGGTGAGAGAAGGCCACACTCAGGGAGAGCCTCTCGAGGGGCCTCCTGATCCATGAGCGGCAGGAGATGTTTGAGGGCAGAGCAAGAGTCCTGGTAGCAGGAACGGCAAAGGCACAGAGCTGGAATCGGCAGGGCCCAGTCGCTGAGCTGGAAACGGCCTGCCGGGCAGAACTAGCCCAGCGGGGGTGGGAAAGAGGCTAGGGGAGCCCCCAGGGGCAGGAGCACCCCTGCCGTTTGGGGCACTCACAGGATCGGAAGGTGACCTTGGGCAGGCTGCTTTCCTCCTTGGAATTTAGCTTCCTCTTCTGTGCAAGGTTGAATGGAGCGATTTCTAAGGTCCCTTCTGGTTCTAATGGGCTATGAAATTTCTACCTAAATGCACAAGATCAAATGCGTACATAAGACCAGAGGCAAAAAAAAAAAAAAATCATAAAGGGGTGGTATACGACCGCAGTAGGATGGCTCTGCTGGCGCTTCTAGGAAGTACCTGTGGGTCCACCCCCAGGTGGCATATCATGGCCTCCAGACCCCTGTGCATGTGCCCCCTTCCAGCTACCACAGCCTTCCAGGGGAGGGGGCTTCTCCTTCGTCCCCTTGGGAAGTCTCCCCCTACCAGGCAGGAGGGCTGCCTCCATACTGCAGCCAGGAGCTGAAGCTGAGACTGAATCACGTGCCACAGAGCTCCCACCACTCGGAAGAAAATTACTTTGCTTAAAAAAAAAAAAAAGTAGTAGAAATGCTGTCCATAGCCCCAGAGCCCTACAATCTGCCTCCTTGCTGAGCTCCAGTCATCAAGGAAGGGGAGGTCTTCAAACCCGACAGATCCTAAAGCCAGAGGGCCCTTAGAGACCCTTTTGATTTTGAGGCCATCAGCCCCTTTGACACAGAATGGAAGCCACGGTCCCCTCCTAGACAAACGTATGCCTATTCAGGTGTGTGTGCAAATCAGAAGAATGTAACAGCCCCCCAGCTGGAGTCTCCTAGAGATGCTCAGGCCCTGGCTCAGCCCCCTGCCCCAGTTCAAACACTGTGCTTGGCAAATAGAGAAACTGAGGCCCAGAAAGATCATGGGACTCACCCAGCTCGTTAGAGCAGAATCGGGCCTCCCTGAAATTGAGGCCGCATGTGCCTCGAGCAGGGTGGGCCAGGGGGCATGGAAGGACAGCGGGGTGGGGGCCAGGGAACAGGGGTCTGCCCTCAGCAGGGAGGATTGGGGGGCACAGGTCACAGGGTCTGCCCCGAGCAGGGAGGGTTGGGGCACACAGGTCACCAGGCTCTAAGGCAGGGCCTGGCCTGCAGCAGAGGTCGTGGCTCACGTGGGCAGGAAACTTTGGTCCCCGCCTCCCTGTCCATCCGTGGCCCCTGCCTTCCCCACCGCCCCGGCCAGCGGAAGGGACTCGGGAACTATCTTCTGACTCAGCCCCCCTGAGCACCTCCATTTCACGCATCACCTAGGACTCTCCACTGAGGGAAACCTGGGGTGACACTGCTTCCCCACTACAGCTCTCAGAGCTGCCCACGTCCTCAGCCCATCATGCGGCCAGGAGGTTTGGACGTGAGCACGGCTCATGTCGGGGGTGGCAAAGTCGTCCGCCTAGGTGAAGGTGGGGCTCAGTGGCCCTCCATCCGGCCCCCAGGCGGCCCACCTGCAACCTCGGCTCAGCTGCTTCCTAGGCCAGCTGTCATCCAGCAAGGCATTTACTCTTTTTTTTTTTTGAAAGATTTATTTTTATTTATTTCTCCCCCCCCCCATTGTCTGCTCTCTGTGTCCATTCACTGTGTGTTCTTTGTCCGCTTGCATTCTTAGTCAGTGGCACCAGAAATCTGTGTCTTTTTTTGGTTGCTTCATCTTGCTGCATCAGCTCTCTGCATGTGCAGCGACACTCCTGGGCAGGCTGCACTTTTTCGTGCTGGGCAGCTCTCTGTGTAAGGCGCACTCCTTTTGCATGGGGGTCCCCTACGCAGGGGACAGCCCTGAGTGGCAGGGCACTCCTTTTGCACATCAGCACTGCGCGTGGGCTAGCTCCACACGACTCAGGAGGCCCTGGGTTTGAACCGCGGACCTCCCATTTGGTAGGCAGATGCTCTATCCATTGTGCCACACCTGCTTCCCTGCATTTACTCTTGGCAAGCCTCGGTTTCCCCCTATGCACACCTGCGGTCGTCCTAGTACCTCTTCAGAGGATTGGTGTAAGAATTAAATGAGATCATTTATGGTTATTCATTTCAGCAGTTCTCATCACACTGTTTGGGGGGGGTCTCAGGGGACCCTAGGATAGGAGAACCTCACCTGCAGGAGCCACCTCCAGCCACTTCCTATTACCCTGGCAACAATGGATTGGAGGACTTCACCTTCCCACGATTCCCAGCATTTTCCGGGGAGCGCAGCAGGGGCCCCCAGGGCAGCACGGGGAAGGACTTGCTGCCATGACCACGTGTTGCCCAGGGGAGGTCATGAGTTTGCCCGTCTAGATTTTGAAGACAGCCGTGATCTCTCTGGAATGGCTGGTTGGCTCCAGGCGGGAGCCCCGTGAGCTGTCACGGCCACCACCCACACGCTTCTACTCGGTGGTCAGCAAAGACAGGGCGAGGTGTGGAGGGACCATGACACACTAAAATGAAGCAGAAAGCGCAGTGGGGGCCCTAAGGCACCAGATGGGGGCCGAACAGCCTCACCCCAAGTGCGTGTTGGTGAATGGTCTGCTGGGGAGGTGACGGGGAGGAGCAGGGGAGAGCCATGACGGCTGCCTGTTTCCTGGGTGTAAGCGCCGCCACTGTACTCCCACTGTGCCTGAGGCTGCCCAAATGCCATCCTGGGCACAGAGCTGAGCAGAGAGGCGCACGGCCGGTTCCTCCAGGCTGGGACCCACTTGCCTCTCCACTGCTGCAGCCCACCCCAGGCAGGACGGGTCGGAGGACAGCCATCCTGGGCACTGTCCCCACAGGCCCTCTGCCCTGGACAGTCATTCCTTCTGCTGAGTTGAAACCTGCCCCATCCCCTCCACCACCTGGCCCCAGTTCTTTCCTCTAAAGCCCTGCAGTCTGTCTTCTCTCTCCTCCCTGAGAGGCCCAGTTCCCCCACTTGGGCCCCTCGTGGCAAGGCTTCAGATGGCACCTGTCCTGACCACCTCCTGATAGAATGGGCCCCGGTCCTTGTGGTCCGGGCAGTGCCAGTAGAACTCCTTGCACATGGGGCTCCCCTATGCGGGGGACACCCCTGCGTGGCACGGCATTCCTTGCTCAAGACAGCACTGCGCGTGGGCCAGCTCATCACACGGGTCAGGAAGCCCTGGGCTTGAACCCTGGACCTCCCATGTGGTAGGCGGACGCCCTATCCGTTGAGCCACATCCGCCTCCCATCCCCCTGCCCTTTTCAATAGCACCATATCATTATTTTTGGATCTACCTGCCGTCCACGGGGCACTCACAGGGTGCCCCAACCTGGGTCACATAGGCTTGCACGGGTTCAAAGAACCCTCCTCTCTCCCCTTCCCACGCCCTGGACTTGGCCTGGCCAGTTACATCCAGTGTCTCTCACGCTCACCCCACCCCAGGGGGTCTCCAGTCTATGGACTGAAGAACCAGGAGGTGGACAAGAGGCCAGAGGCAGTCTAAGAGCCACACTCCTTTGTGGGGCATCCCAAGCTATAGGGTCAAGGGGCCCGGCTTCCCGGCCCGGCTTCCCTCAGCCCCAGGAGCCGAGCCGGGAGGGGACCCGGCACTGCCGGGAAAGCTTCGGAGCCAGGACATCTCAGCTCGGGGCCTCCCGCTCACCAGCCCCGTCCACCTACAGGACCCCTACGTCTTAGACCTGCCTCCCTCCACCCCGAGAACCTTCCCCAGGTGAGCCAAGGCCCGCAGCCCCCGCCGGGCCCCCAGCCTCTCCGTGGCATTGCCGCACCATCCTCTGGGGCCTGGTGTCTGAATCCAGGGGCCCCGGCTGTTTCCTCTGCGCCGGTAGGTCCCAGCCGCACGCCAACCCCACCTCCAGCGTGCACGGAAACCTTGTACGCTTGGGGGCTCCTGAGCAGGCCCGGAAATGGCCAGCGTGGGCCCAGCAGATCTCTTCTGGGACCACCCTTCCCTGTTTCAAAGAGGAGCATTAAACAGCTCCTGAAGGACCCACTGAACAGGGCGGTGGAGGAGGAAGGCCGAGGCTGGGGTGGGGATTTCTCCTGGGGACGATGGAAGCCTGAGCTGTCTGCTCTCGTCTTTGGAACTCCTTCCCATTCTCCCGCCGCATTACACGGTGTGCCAGGCAGAGACCCACGAGCACACGCGGGCACGCCCACTCCCTCCCAGCCGCCTTGGTCCTCTCCTCCAGGGGGGCTGCCAAGCTAGAGGGCCCCAAGCGGGGCCCTGTCTCTGGGGCTCAGCTCTCGACGTGGGGTATCTGCAGCCACAGAACCCCCCCTCTGGGCACTCCCTGGGCAGGTCTCTGCATAAGTAACCCTCCGCATTCTCGTGAAGGGCCAGCCGGTGGCCTTACATCCCGCCCCCTGGTCTGTCATTCAGCTTGATTCCTTAACCGAAGCTATCAGTCTCCCCTCTGCGAGGTTACGGAGAAGAGAGGACATTTGATTTTTTGCTGCCAGGCTGCTAGTTAGCTCTGGGGCTCTGGGTTAGCCGGTGGGAGGGGGGATCGGTTTTACCCCCAAGTCTTGTGTTTGAACCCCAGCTCTGCCATGACCAGCTGGGGGACTTTGGGCAGGTGAGAGGACCTCGCAGAGCCACTGCCATCCAAAGGCAAGGCTTGAAGGGCGGCCAGGAGGCTGGTTGCCACAGCCCGGGCGCAGCCTGGCTGCCCCACTCTCCTGCCCACGTCCCCTGGCCCACCCGGGGCGCATCAGCAGGGTGCCCCAGAACCCGTGGGTCTTCCATAAGGGGTCTTTGGGGAACACAGAGGGAGGGGCAGGGGCAGGTTCAGGACCCACCTGGCAGAGCTGCCCTGTGGCTCCCTCCCCGATCCCTTCCCCGGGCAGGACTATCCCTGCTCTCCTCACCCCCTCCTCTCCCTGTGCACCAAGCGTGAAAAACCGCAGATGAGCCTCCTTGGAAGAAAGGAAAAAAAAAAAAAAACGGGCCTGGGGCAGCCCCCATCTAGCTATCTGCTAAATAATTACCAAATAAATAAATAAATAAAAATAAACAAAGGCCGCCTCCAAGGAGCTGGAGCAGCCGCCTTGCTGCGAGGTAAGCGGCAGTCTCCATTTAATTACAAGAGACGGAGTTGTAATGGTGTGTGCGAGGCTCCACGCGGCTTTCGGTCACGGGAGGACAGCAGGGCTCCTGCCTTCTCGGCTTGGCGCCCCCCCCCCCCCCGCCGCCTTTCCACGCCTTCTGGGCTGCGTGCAGGCCTGGCACGGGTGGGGGCCGCAGGCAGCTTCCTGAGCCGTGCACCGCCCTGCAGGGGGACCAGCCCAGGCCCCCTGCTCCTCCCCTGCCTCCCCTCCCAAGGCTGCCCCGAAGGGCAGTGGGAGCTCAGGAGGGAATGGCGGGGCCCTCGAGGACACACACAAAACGCACAGCCCCTCCGCCGTCGGCCCTGGCCCAGTGCCCAGCGGTTCCAGATGGGAGAGATTGGCACTGCCAGGCCTGCTCCCAGACCAGAGCTCGGGGGAGGCAGCCGGGGCAGCGCCAGCGGGCAAGCGCACCTCCACCCCCGGCCTCCCTCCTGGGCGGC
The DNA here is from genome assembly GCF_030445035.2 of Dasypus novemcinctus. Lineage (NCBI taxonomy): Eukaryota > Metazoa > Chordata > Mammalia > Cingulata > Dasypodidae > Dasypus > Dasypus novemcinctus. Next base: position 36,351,924 of record NC_080699.1, on the reverse strand, counting down.
TCTTCTACCCAGAGAGGGCACCCCTTCCATGTCAGCCTTACCACACCCCACCCCAAGCACGGTTTTCTCTTCCTTCTCTCTGCCCTCTTCCCTGGTACCAAATGAGAGCAGGCCTCTCCACCCGGACCCGCCTCGGTCAGCAGGACATCAGGGTTCGAGGGCCGAAGCAAGGCGTTCCTGTGTGACTCCAGATACCTTCTTTGAAGTCAGCGGGCGGCCCTGGCGGCACCCTTTCCGCCTCGCCTTTTAAGATTTTATTTGGGCCATAAAGGGATGACAAGGAGGTTTGTAAGCACACAACCAATCAGCAGTGCCTCTCCGTGGCCCAACCCATCCCGAGCGGGTGGGTGCTTTCCAGGCCCCCCTCCCCACCGCCTGTCCCCCCATTCTGCAGGGGCCAAAGAGCTGGGATGACCTCTCCAGCAGCCTCACCCCTGGGAGCCCATCCCGGGGCTCCTCAGCCCCCCGGCACCAAGGCCCCGTGGCTCCATCGGGCCCCACCATCTAGAAGCTGCCACCTCTTCCCTGGGGGGCTCCTCTGAGCTGGGTTGGGGGCATTGAGGCATCGTCCTAGAAGAAGGGCCTGGATTGTAGTCCTGGCTCCCCCACTTTCCAGTTGTGCGACTGCAGGAAAATTCATCCCTGAGCCTCTTGTGTAGAATGGGACTAATTGACGGCATATGCCCTAATGCGTGTGAAGGTTCAATGCTGCAAATTGATATTACGTTTATAGCCTCTTTTTGGACTCTGCCTTCCCAAGTTTCTGGGCCTCAGGAGAACCATAAGGGATGAGAAAAGGGGTTCCCTGGAGCTGGGGTGCGATGCCCAGGCCCCCTCTTTGCCTGCAGTCTTTGTCTTTTGGAGATTCTTGGTTTTACTGGGAAGCAAAGAGAGACAGAGTTCCCTCCCCGTGCCTGGCCTCCAGGCTGGGCCAGGCTGAGCCTCTGCCGGGGTGGGGCACGCAGCTGTCGGACATCTGGCCTCATTCAAGCAAGAGTCACCCGCTTCTGGCTTTTCTTAGGAAAAGCCTAAATGCCTCGCAGGCGTCTGGCCCTCAGCAGCCCCTGTTCCTCCGGGGGCAAAATGTCTGATGGGAGTGGAGAGGAATGGCCTCCGTGAGCCTGTTTCTCTGTGTGTTTCCAGCAGGACATTGAACCCACGTCTTAAATCAGAGGTGCCCCGAGTTGTTCTTGCATTTTCCCCATAATTCTTCAGTTGGCATTCCTAAACTCCACCTGCCCCCTGCACCCCTGGCGGGTTCTACGGATATGCTGGGAGCTCAAGGAATCAAACTTCTAAACAGTTTTACGGGCCTCAGCATTGACTAACGTATGACCCTAGGTTAGTTCATCTTTCTGACTCTCGGTTTCTTCTATCAAATAGTGATTATAATTGTCCATTCCTTGTAGAGATGTTATGAGAATTCAAGAAGACAAGGCATGCCAAGTGCTTGGCCCAGAGAGGAATAACTCATAAGCTAGCAGTAGATGGCAACTGTAATTGTGATGGTGAATTGAGTTAATTTGGCCCTGGGTGATGCTGGCCAGCGGAGAGGGGCATCCAGTCCCTCAGGTGGGTACCCAGGACCCAATGCCAGTGTGCAGAGGGTGTCATCAGCTATGCCAACCTTGGACCCTTCACTGATGGCCAAGAACCCCAAAGAAAGGTCACATTTGGAGTCTCTGCTGGCCATGTTGGAATTCTAGGCAATTCATCAGTGGAGAGGAAAAACCCTACACGGTGTTTGAGGGTGGGAGGTATAAGTCCAGCCCTCCAAGGAGAGAATAATAGCAAGAGCCAGGCAAGGTCTCAGAGACCCAGCCAAGTGGGCTGTGACTCAGACCTGGTGAGGAGTCATATCAAGCCGAGAGCACGAAGCGCGGCATGACGCATCAAGGCAGGTAGACAGGCTTTAGCTCCAGGCTTGGCCACTCACCAGCTGTGGGACTCTGGGCAAGTTCCTTACCCCTCTAAAATGGCAATTTATTTATAAATAAATTTGTGGATAATAAGACCAATTTTCATATGGTTGATGTGAGAGGAAAACTAGACCTGAAGTCAAACGTCCATTGGTGATCAATAAATCACTTGGTCTTTTTCCTACCCAAGATGTACAGACTTAGGCCAGTCAAGCAGCGATTTGGAGGAGCCAAGGGTTTGATGATCATGAGACAGACACCCAGCTTTCCCACAGGCAAGTGGGATCTTGGGCCAATACACCCTACAGCTGGTGGAGCTCCATGGTGGAGCTGCTAACATGCTGCCTTCTAGCCGTTGGGGAATGGATGAGACGATGTCAGCTGGTAGATGACAGTGCTGGCCAAGGGCTTCCCCCACGTTAGTCTTTGCTGTTGTGTATGAATCTGTAAGGGACTCCCTCGGTAAAAGTCGGGAAGGATGATCTGTGGCCACAAAAAAAACTTTTGGAATTATCAAAATGATTGTTAATGCTTTCTAAAAGAGGATGGTCCACATGAGCTTTTTATGTAATTCATTGTTTAAAAAAAAAAAAAAAACTTAATTTAGGACCACAGCTGTTTCAGGTTTCTCTTATAAGAATTTAATTGGTATGTAATAGCATAGTTAATTAAATACAAATCAATAGTTTAAAACAACTAATTGATACTTCATATGAATGGGGGAAACTTGGTTCTAAAATAATTAACTCATATTACATCAGCAATGAAATAGCAATTATGTCTTTACAACAATGTAAAGTTTATAATTCTTTAATAAACCTAGAATTAGCAAGCAGTGGGATTCAGAAATTACGAAACAGGTATTATTGGGCTATTAAACATTTATTACTCGTCCTTGAGGGCCAGAACCATGTGCTAGTCAGGATTAATAAACCTTTATTATTCCTCCTTTCTTCAGGTCCATTTACTGTAGAGATTGGTCAGAAAACTGTGATCTTTGCATGATTTATGGGCATTATTATTGCCTGGGATGTGAATAATTATGGTGAAAACAGAACTAGGCAGAACCAATGCACAAAGCAGGAGTTTGGCAGACTCAAGGTGAGAACTTTCCAGACGTGAGGTGCAGCTGCCTGAAAGCAGCGGGTGTCACTGGGCCAAATGGCTGTTGATGGGCCATGGCCTGTGAGAGGAGCTGGGGGTCTGAACCCACGGCGAGCCCCGTGCAAATCCCCACCCTCCGCTCACCACCCCACAGCCTGCAGCTCTCTCTTCCTCCCCTGGATTCCTCCAACAAGTACCACCATCCACGTGGAAATGATTCATAGGCTGCGCCATGACCTATTTTTTTAAATCGTCTTTGATGTGTATTTACCTTCTCAGAAGGGTATGCCTTGTACAACCAACTGGATTATAGTCTTGGCATCAGAGGCTTACCTGGCATATTTTTGCTTTGCCCATAGTGCCTGGCACTTCGTGGTCTCTCGCTGTCTGTTTGTGGATTGGGTTTTATACCAGTCATGTTTTAGAAACACATCTGGTTGTAGAGGGGGCGGTATTAACGCTTGCAGCTGAGTCTAGCCATGTTGCCTCAATGCTATTTCTCTAGAACAAGCCATTCACTCTCTGAGGTCAATGTAGCTCGTTAAAAGTATATTTCTTCAGTCCGAAACTCCTGCTTGGATTATCATCTAGAACCCCTTCACTGGAGAACCCCGTCACCTCAAACACAAGAAGTCCTCAAGTGCACCATTCTCCATCCCTCTGTGGCCTCATCTGCTTCTTTGCCAGTCACCCCCTTCTGAGGCAGACACAGCTCTCCCTCCAATCTTCCAATTAAAGACCCTTTGGTCATCTCTAACCCCTTCCCCTGCTTATTCCCATATCACTAAGCTCCAGTGTCTCTCCTACCAAACGCCTCTCAGATTCTGCATTTTTTCCTCTCCATTCCCAGCACCACTCCATTCCCAACTGCTGCCATCTGGCTCTTCTTCCCAACTTGTTCCTCCTCTCCATTCCATCTTACTCTTTACTACCACATTAGCTTTCAGTGACTACCTTCTGATAATCCCTCTATCACCTTGGAGTGATCTAAATCCTTTCACCTCTACCGGTCAGCATTTTCACATAATAAAGAGGGGGTGGACTTGATGATCTCTAAAATCCCATGCTATATTTAGTTTCTTTCTACTGAACTCTCCCCTACTAGGCACTTCATTCGAGGTGCTTTTGATCACAGGCTGGCCCACTCGATCTTCATAGTAAACATGTGATGTATTGACATTTCCTAAATGAGAGAACGGAAGGTTGGAGAAGCCCTGAGGATTGCTCGCTGTTGAGTGCTACAGTCGGGCTCCAGCCCCGTCTGTTACTTTTGAAGCATCCATGGCTTCCACTGTCCCATATGGTCTCCTCGTGACTCCAACCAAGTCCAGCTGACATCGTCTCCATATGGCCTCAGGAACTTCCAGGGAATTCGAGCTATTCTTAGCCCTCCACTGCTCTCTTGTGCCAAGGTGGCAGGGATCTAGAGACTCTGAATGTCCCCATGACAAAGTTCATGGTCCTTTCGCTCACTTCTGGATCTCATGCTGTCTTCAAAGAGCAGGAAGAGGGGGTAGACTTGGTTATGTGATTTAGACAGGTGAAGACTCTCTCCTCCCTCCCCTCCCTTCCCCAGCCCACTTCCAGCTGGAGAGAGAGATCAGGCAGGGTCCTCATGACCATGACTTAAACTTTCTACTCAGAATTATTTCAAAGAGGAGAAGGGCAAAGCAACCATGACCTGATGAACCTGAAGTCTCTGCTCAGCATCTCCAGACCATGAGAATACATCAAGTCATCTCTGAACAGCTTAGCCCACCCCGCTGAACAATGTGGCTGCTAAGAGAAGTTGTGGACAGAAGACCCTGGTATGCTGGATGGTGGGGTGGGAAGGGGAGAGAAGTTCATCAGTGGAATGACATTTAAACACAGACTCTGGGAAATTGGATGTGGCTCAAGCTATTGAGCTCCTGCCTACCACATGGAAGGTCCAGATTTGGTTCCCAGTGCCTCCTAGCAAGGATGAGCAAGATGGCAAGCTGGCATGACAGGCTTGTGCAACGAGCTGATGCAACAAGGAAACACGAGAGAGACAGCAAAGCAGGGAACAGAGGTGGCTCAAACGATTGAGTGCCACTCTTCCACATGGGAGGTCCCAGGTTTGGTTCCCAGTGCCACCTAAAGAGAAGACTTTCCTATGTCCTATCCCATAAAATGTAAGCCCTTCACCTCTCACCTGGAGAGAGTATTGCAATAGTCTCCCAACTGGTCTCCCTTCTCTAGGCTTATCTCCTCTGATCTATTATCCATACCAGTGCCAGGTGATCTTTTTAATATGCAAACCTGGCTTGCTGTTCCCTTGCTTAGAACTCTTCAGTGGCTCCCCACTACCTAGAGGAGAAAATCCAGACTCCAAGGCAAAACTGATCCAGGATCCAGTCTTGACTACATCTTCTGCCTCATCTCATTCCCTCTGCTCCTGAGATTTTTGCTACAATGAGTAATAATTTAGGTCTTGTTCAATAGGCTTCCAGGGACCAGATCAAGTCTAATAACTTCAGGTGGGCAAGTAACCTGAACTGCTGTTATTTTGACTGGAAGTGGGAGTAGGAAGGCCACTCCCAAGTAGCCGTCCAAATGCACCAGAAAGCCTCAGAAATGGTGACCACCCAGCTGCCAGCGGTCACCAGCTCTATCTGCAGTTCCTTGAGAACTCATTCACTTCTGGATGGGCCAACAAGCAAGCACTATGCTGGCCAACATGGCCCTCACCCTGGAAGCAGGAGCCCTGAAGTCATCCTGAATGGCCACCAAGTGTCCCCACCCAAGCAAACACATAGCCAGCCCTCCCTCCCCACCTTCTCTCCTTCCCAGGCTCTCTGTACCCACCATCCCCATTACCCACCTTGACATTCTCAGTGCTGCTCGCCACTCCGTTGGTGACTTCTGATGAGCCTGTAACCCATATCTTACAGGGACTTCTGAGACCTGGACAGTTGACCTCAGAGGACCATGACCAATGGAAATAGCCAGGTCCGTCGATGACCAGCTCCTAGCCAGGACCCCTGCTCTCTGTTCTCTATTCCCTGGTCCATCTTCATCCACAGCATCTCCAGCCCTGGGATCCTGGTAGCCAAAGACTGCAGCCCCAAAGTCTACTTGGGGAAGACCCCGTCATCTAGAACCTAAGAACTAACCCAGAAATAGAGCCTGGATTCCAGATGGAGCACCATCGCCAACTAGAGCTCGGAGACTTGAAATGGCCATTTGACTTCTCTGAGCCTCAGTTTCTAAAGCCAAAATGGAGGAAATACATTCTGCTTGCCAACTTCATGGAGCAACTATGAGCAGCTAATGAGAGTGGATATGACAGCATCGTGAAAAAATAAGTATCCTGCAAATGTGAAATAATCTCACTGCATCATTGTTATTACTAGTAAGAATGAAGGACTACTCAGACTATCAAAAACTGAAGGAAAACCACCCCATTTATAAAGCTATCCCTTTTTATTCCTTCTCTATCACCCATTCTAGTGAATTACGAGTTTCATTCTGTCTACAACCATCCTCACCTAACCTGAATCCGTTGCGCTGCAGTTAAACCCACTGGTATTCATTCTGATCTGGGTGAAGGAAAACTGATCATTACCTCATATTTTTTTTGTCAGCCCTTTAATTGAACCAGCAGGCATTTCCTGAGCCAGGTATCAGGAGCCCAGAACTGGAAGAGGCGCCGCCCTGAGCCTTGCATTACCCACAGTTGCAATCTTCCCAAATCCCCGAGAAACAGACCCTGTTGCAATAAACATTTCCTTACACAGACAGTATCTCCTAAGCCTTCGTTTTCCACGACTGTGCCCTCCACTCCCCAGTCTGTGGGCGCCCCTTGACTTCGTGTGCCATGAACTTTCCTTTTCAGCCAGGGCTACATTCCCATTAATCATTTTCCATGAACATCTTCCATATAGCTGGGTGGTTCTGCTACTAGAAAGGACTCAGCCAAAGACTATGGCCCCGGAGCCTGCTGGGGGAAGACCCTGCATCTCACAGTTTCAAATTGGGCATCTCTGATCGCTGCTTTGCCTCCCAGCACCACGTGACAAGGAGACGCTGTCTGGCAGGTGGCCCAGTTCTTTCCGTCCCGTTCTATCATCTCTCCCCAAATTGCTCGGAGTTTCCCCCAGCAAAATGGCTCGTTCCCACTTCCTGCAGGACTGCCCTGGGGTCAGCATCTTGGCCAACATCCCTCCTCACCGCCCGTGTTTCCCAATTCTCCTCCCCTTCGCTCCCCTTCACCTTCCTCATGGGGACCCAGTGACCTCTGATACAGCTCCGCAGCGCTCTCCAAAGAATGGCCTGATTTTCCGTTTCTACGGAAAGCGAGCTGATTCTCACTTCACCCGTCCTCCGACCTGCTCGTTCCTGCAGGGATCCCAGTGGCTTCTCCCCACTCCTCGGTGACGACTCAGAGAGCCCTCTCACTTAATAAATTTCTGCATTGTGCTTCTTAGCACCTTGTAATGTAGCCACCTAAATAATTAAGACTAACCCACACATGTCAAATTAAATGAGCTGAATACATTGAGAAATTGCTGCGTCCTCAATTTCTTTCATTAATCTGTTTTTTTTAAAAAAAAAAAAAAAAACCTTCTTTTCCCGCTCATTTGCTAAGCTCAAAACTGGCCATGGAGACTCTTCCTCATAACGCCTGTTTGTGCATGCAGCCTCTTTCCCCGGGCAGTCCCCCTCCGGGGCAGCTTGGGTGCCACAGAACAGGTGGAATTGGGTGCAGAGACAGCCAAAGTAGGTAATCCGGCCCAATGGGTTGCTTGCCCTCTCCGAAGCTTTAGAACCGCGCCCTTATCCATTCCCCCGGGCATTCAGGGTGCTTTCCAGAAGGCCCGCTGGCACGCTGGTCTAAGTCCACCCAGCATCTCTGCCCTCCCACCTCAGGGCTCCCTTCCCTCCTGCACGCATTCCAGCAAGCCACGCTCCCTTTCTCATCGGGAGCCACCGCTGAGGTGCTTTCGACGGGCCTAGGAAGTCCACGGAAAATAGAATCGGAATCGTGGGCAATTGTATCACTCTGACGGCGAACAATACGCGTGCCATTATAATGGGCTGGTTAGCTGTGCCTGCCGCCAGCGTGTGGAGCTTTCAATCCAGGCTCCGGCAAGAAGCTATTGTTGGCTGCAGCTCGGCGCCTCCTCGCAGCTTGTACTTCCGCCGGCCCCCTCCTGGCATGCTGCATTCCTGCTCTAGAAGGTGGTGGTTAGAAAGAATCCACAAATATAGTAAGTAAGCATCAAAGGGGCTTTGATCCACACGGCCCTCGGCAGAGCAGGAGCCCCCGAAGAAAGGGCCAGGGTCTTGGATGTGGGAACTTAACATCGTCAATTTGGGCGCCTGAGATGTAAGGCCGTTTGAAGTGAGGGTGGTTTGGCCGCACCTTCAGACGAGAGAGCGTGGGGGAGAGGAAGAGAAGTGAGTGCCTTTTGAAAAGGCACGCTTAGATCTGCTTCTCTGCTCTTTACTGATAGTCAATAAACCCCTTTAGAGAATCAGGAGATCAAAGCCGGCTACCTCCTTGGGCCACGGCGTTCTGCCATCACCAGCCACGCTTAGTTTTTCTCTAGGGCAGGACACCACCCCCCAAGCTTGACTGATCTGTCTCTCACGGGCCCCGTGCTCCCTTTATGTCGCTCCCCATGATGCAGGACCCCCCACCTGCACTCTAACAGCCTAGACTCTGCCTGGGCTCAGAGACACACCCTGTGTTGTGGGAGAAGTTGCCGTGCCACGTCATTCAGTGGGACCCTCCTTACCTGAGAAACCAGTGGCGGAGAGCTGCTGGGTCCCCGGAAAGCTCGGCAAGCCTGGAGGAAGTGGGAGGCGCCGTGGTCTCCTTGCAGAAATCGTACCTTTATCCATGTCTCTGGTGAAGGCAGCTGTCACTCTTGAGTGATTTCTGAGTAAAGAGGTGGGGATGGGAAGTCTAAAATAATCTTGGGAAAGTCACTTAGCATCTTAGAACCTCAATTTTCTCATCTGCGGAGCGTGGATAGCAGTGCCTGATTTGCCTACCTCAAGGGGTTGTGGAAGGGGTCAAAAGAGAAAGTTGGCATGACATCACTCCAGAACCTGTAAAACACGTGAGGCAAGTCAGGATTAAAGGATAAATACTCGGAAGAACAGTATAATATAGTGATTTCGGTGGTAGATGAGAATTGTGACTAATAATACAAGTACAAGAATGTTCCTCTCTTACAAGGTTATGGTGGTACATGGGAAAATACGACTAATGTAACTAATAAACTATAGTTAATAATATTGTAATGTTTCTGTAGCAAAGGCAAAAGAGGTGACATACCAATGCTAAAGGTCAAAAAAATAATATGGGATTTAGTTTTATGATATGTGAATATATGATCAAGCTTTTTTTTTCGTTTTCTTCATTAACAAGGGGGCCTTGGTCATGTCATTTAACTAATCTGTGTTCATTTATTCTTCTCTCAGAACACTTTTAGGATTAAATAAGATAAATATGCCTGGACAGGATTTTTTTAAAGTAATACTTCCATGATTTGATACACTGCCTCTTGTCTGGTGCTTTATTTTTTGACGTTGAAATAAATTTTTATATTTAAAAATACCAGGAAAGAAAGCTTGCTTTCTTATCAGGCAGATAGACTCCAGGCCAATGCCCATGTGCAATGGACACTGATCTATAAAATATTGTGCAAAAATTTGTCACTTGCACTTGCCACCTGGAATTGTTGTACATCTTGTAACAACTCTCAGCTCTCTGGTTGGGTGCTAACACCTGTGAGCCTGGGCTCTAGCTCCTGTGTCTCTCTCCCATCCCAACTGCCGTACTCCACAGAGTCCATGCCTCAGCAGGACTTGACGATGGCGCAGAAGTGCACCTGGGGTCACTTGCCGTAAGATGGCACAGGAATCCCCAGTCCCAGCAGCTTTCCATCTCCCAAAACAGAGAGACACCCCTGCCTGTGCCTCGACCCCTGTCACTCTTCCTCCAGACTCAGCCCAATCACTTCTTGCCCCTGCTCAGCCACCTGCTGTGTCCTGTTGGACTGCTCCGTCCTGGACACAGCTGGCCGGACTCTGTCTGCCTGGCAGCCTGACCACATCCCCGGGGCCATCTGGGCACAGACCCTGAACCTGGGCCATCAGGGGCCTTCAAAACTCAGACAGCACTGATTCAGAGCACGGGCTCTCGAGCCAGAATGCTACGTTCAAAATCCTGGCTCTCCCTTAATACGTCTGTAAGTGGGGATGATGGAAAAGAACTTCCGAGGGTTATTGTGAGAATCAAATGAGGACGTATGGGCTTTAGATTACAGCTGGGATAGAGTAAGTGCTGGATAAATGTTAAATACATAGCTCTGTGCAGCAGAGCCACAAACTTCTCACGACCTTCCGGGGGGTCCTTTGCTAACACCTGACCCATTCCCAGCTCACCTATCTGTGCTTTTCCTTCCAGAGCTGGGCCTCCAGAAGAGAGGATGCTGCCTGGTGCTGGGCTACATGGCCAAGGACAAGTTTCGGAGAATGAATGAAGGTCAGTAGGAGCTCCCCCACCCCAGGGGTACGAAGGAAGGAAGAAGCTCTGCCCCACGATTGTGATACAGAGGCATCAGGGAAGGGAACCTGGGGCATCTCAGACATGACCATGGGCAGATGAGTTTTTATTTCCCTAAGTCCATTTGTACAGGAATATAGATAAGAGTAGCTAAGGCCTGAAAACAATGACGCTGATTCCTAAACAATTTTCTTTCTGCTATCTTCCCTCCTGCCTTTGAGTCCCCTACTTCTCTTCTCCCTTCTCTATCTTTTGTCCTCCCGCACACATACTGCCAGATCAACTGAATGTGTTTCTATTACCTTTTCTAATCCAGACCTCTCCACCTTTCTTCACAATCATTCATCTTTCCCAAATGCCTATTGAGTCAACAGCATCTTTCAGGCCACTTAGGAGAATACTGAAGAAAAATAAGACATAGTTTTTATTCTCGAAGAACTTACTCTTGGAAACCTTCCTTCTTTTTACAACTCCCTTGACCCTCCCTCCCCCTCTTCTTCGTGAGCTGGTCCACCTTCCTCTGAGACTTGACTGGGTCCAGGAGGCCCGGGGAAGGCCTTGACATTGATGTGGAGACTGGGATTTGAAAGGCGTGCTGTCACTTATGGGTTTGCGGTAATGAAGACCGAATCCCCTCCACCCCCCCGCCATCTGTCTCCGAGCAGCTAATAACCCTCTCCTTCAGATGCCGCCGACTGTTTGTCAGGACTCAAAAGTAGATAAACAATGGCTGGGGATGCCATTTATTCATTAAAATCAGACAAAGGAAGCCCTGGCTTCCCACCAGCCCAGCTTGCTGTGAGCTGAGTCCCTCCCCTCCCAAAGCCAGGGCCCCCCGTAGCTTCAATCCCATCCCAGGCCTGGAGGGAGCAGTTCTCCTCCACCATCTCAACCCTTAGGTGAGACCAAAGCAGAATTCCAGGACCGTCCTCAGACGCTCCTCACAGAGCCCACGGCCCTGCCCGACCTCCAGCCTCCCCAGCTGTGGGTTTGTCATCAGCACCCATCTCGGAGAGAGTTGGAAAGAGTTAGGTCAGCACAATTCAGCACCAGAAGTGATCACCTCCCTTCTCTACCACCTGTCTATGTTAGAAGGTGGCACCTGGAAGCTTCTTCCCATTTGTAAGAGCCCTGTGGTGGAGTGTAGCCAGGAGGGGAGGAAGGTTGCATTTTCTACACCTGCCAGTCAGCCTCCTTCAGTGCCTTTTCTCTCCTTTTCTTCCCGCTTTCTTAACCTACCCTCCTTCCCCACCCGCCTACGCTACTTATTTGTGGGAACTGCCCGCCTGTCTCTGTCCGTGGTGCTGAATTGACACGTTCTCTGGCTGGCAGCCCTCCTTAAAGAAGCTGAAAGGAGATTCATGGAGATTGGGGTGGTCAAAAAGTCAGGAGCTAGGTGTCTGACCCCAACAGGACAAGGCTGACGCCAGTATCCCAGGAGGGGCCGGAAAAGAATCATAGCACGAGGTGGATAAACAGGATTTGTCAAAGGTGCCTTCAAGGAGGGGTCTGAGTGTGTTTACTGTAAGCAGAATGGCACAGTGGCCATTCTCTAAGCTGGAGGACTGGAAAAATGGAAAGAGGAATTCAGAATTAGGTAGGGAGGCCCTTCTTCCCTATTGTGGAAGAAATGAAAGAAGAAAGAAGGCAGGAAAAGGAGGGCTGGGAAAGAAGACCAGGTCCTGATATCTGTGGGGACTGCCATCCTTACTTTGTGCAACAACTAAGCTAAAAAGACAACATTTTAGAGAGGTTTTCCTTGTCGAATAGCAAGATGCCCAAACAATGCTCATTCTCTCTGAGTCACCTCTCCAAACGCACACAACCCACACAAACAGGTTATTCCTTTCCACCGATTTTGGATGGCTTGGTTAAGATCGAGGGCTCCCAGGGGCCTTACCCCATCCTCCAGCCCTTGCCACCACTGAAGACCAGGTGGGAATCCAGCCAGGTGTTCAGAGAGGGAAGCAGCAGAGGTGGCGAAAACTGGGGCGACGCCCCACCCCTGCATCTTGTCCTCGCCCCCCCCCCAAATGCACCGACACACAGTCACACACATACTCACGCAGAGCCAGACGCACACAGTAGCTGCTGCTGCTTCTGGTGACCAAGGAGGGGACGGAGGTAGTAAGCAAGCTAGCCGCCATGTGTGTTGAGTTGTGCATCCCAACTAACAAAACACAAAGAGGAGACAGGCCAGGAGGAGGGGGCGACAGTGGGGCAGAAGGAGAGACTCTTGGAGCCAGTGGGTCAGCTCTAGCTCTGAAGGGGGGAAGGAGTAAGGAGGAGAGTGAGAGCAGCCTCGCCACCTTGTGTGCCACATTATACAGTATTTTCTCTTCTTAAACCTCACATGCCCAAACGCCAATATGACTGCAAATAAGAAAAGGCATCCGCAAGCATGAGGAGCTGTTTTATGGTTTATAATTATCTTATACCAATACTCACAATAATTATAACTCCCACATATTAATAATTGAACTGGGCTAGCAGTCATGGCGTAGAAACAAAAATCTCTGTCCATGCTGCACAATACACCTTGGTATAAATTGAGCCATTGGTAAAATAGTAAAAATAATTATTTTTCTCCAGATGCTAGACTTAGTGAGATATTGGAACAATTAGCTCTTTCTTCCATTAAAGATAAGGTGGTGATCATTGTATTTCCAATTTAGAATAAATATAAAAGACCTACTTTTGCTGTATTAAAGCATATTTGTTCTCTTTAACAGTATCTAATAGGGTATCTGTCACCCAGGGAGAAGTGGTCCCGTACTTCATTTGTTTTCCTGTTAATTTGATATCTGTTTATATTCTATTTCTAAACCCCCTCGAAGCTACCGCCCAAACAATAACAACCTGAGAAGGAACAAGAGAGAAATAATGAATGAATAGGAGCTCTATAGATCTGGAGTTTATCATAAGCTGGAGTAATCGCAGTTGGTACTGTTAAACTACACAAAGCAATAAAAAGAAAATGCTATTCAAAGATCGTTTAAGGAGGCAGGTGATAGCCTGTGAGAGGTTAGCTCTATACAGGAGTGTTTAATAGCTTCTCGGATAGAATTTGCAGCACTTGCAGGAACGGAGGTAGCTGGTAATGTTTGGGGTATTTGTGTGTGAGTTCTTTCCTGTTTGGACTCAACGTGTCTGAGGCATCAAATGGTGATATAAGCAAAAATCAACAAAGAGCAGATGAGAAAGGAGGAAATGAAGACAGACGATAGCATAAGAATATCAGATTGCTTTGGCATAATTGTCTTCTTGTGATTAAGTGCAGCCTGCTTTAAATGGGAACTGCTGGAAGGAGATCATTTATTCATCAAGCATTCATTGAATACCTACCATAAAAATGATACCAATTTTTCATAATAAGTGCCAGGCACTGGAGATATAAAAGTAAATAAGATTTAGCCCCTGCCCTCAAGGAGCTCACTATAAAAACATGCAGGCCGATCTCAGTATCACTCTCACCTCCGGGAAGAAATCCTGCCTGACGGCGTAACCGGAATTAGAGACCTCTTTTCCCCCTGCATTGTGCTTTCTCACGGCAATCAGTTTGTTTATCGTGTGGCATTTATCATGGTCTGTAATTATTTCTTAGACTCTTTACTCGTGTGCTGTCTGCCCCAACTAGATAGTGAGCTGCAGGAAGGCAAAGAGGCTTCTCCCTTCTTTCCTCTCTGACCCCGGGGCCTTTGTCCCAGGTCTGGCCCACAGGGAGGAGTCAATTCATTTCTATTTAGGCGATTAATTTGCACCGGGAGTGACAACAGAGGAATGCACAAAGTCACCCACGGGTCTTTGTACCAATATAAGGTCTTGAGAAGGAGCTCATCGGACAAACAGACAGATGGACGTTCCAGGAAATGGGCGTCTCCACGTTTTCAGTAATTCCGTATCTTCCCTGGTTCCTTTGCTTGTGGTTCTACAGCCCCTTCCAGGCAGGTCAGCCGGGAGGGAGGACTGGGCAGGAGGCACTCCCAAGGCGGGGCTCCCCTTCTGTGGGCACCAGCTGTCCTTCCTCGCCCCGTTCGCTGCTGAGCCATGTTCTCAGGGGACCGAGGCAGACATTTCCCATCAGGTCTTCAAAGGGGAACTTGTGTCCCTGAGCCCTCTCCCACCCACCCCAGTCCTCACACACGCACCTGCCTCCCGTTCCCCAGCTCTCGCCCGGATGACCCCTTCCTCTTGGAGACTCCAGCACCGCTCACCTTCCCGGGTGTATCACTGATCCTGTCCCCGGGCAGAAGAGAAAACTCTCACGTGGACTCAGATGGGGGCTCTGCCTGCTGCTCGGTCTTCCTCTTTAGAGCTGTAAATGACCCTCAAGATTGTAGCGCAACCCACAAAGTCAAGGAGACCCAGGGGCTTGGAGCAACTAGCTCAGGGCCAAGAAGGCATTGCCGGAATGGCCGGGGCTGCAAGTTGCCAGGGGCGATCGGAAAGGAGCTGTGAGGGACACAGGCCGGGGAAGACAGTTTTTAAGGACCTGGAAAATTCTCTCAGGCCACAGGCCTCTTGAGAAGGAGCAAGGAGGAAGAGGCTACGTAACGGCGGAGAGGGGAGGACGGGGCTTCGCAGCCTCCTGGGCAGCCCTTGGAAACTGAGCTGGTCTGCCGCGAGGACTCTCCTGCCTTGCCCACTTCTGGATCCCACGAGGTGGGAGTTTTCCTGGACCTTGGGCAGCAGCCGCTGGCTGCCTCTCTCAGCTCAGTGAAGGGAAAGCAGACATGCTTCCCAGCTCTGTCACTTCTCTCCTCCTAGGCAGAGACCATTGCAAGGGCTTAGCAAAAGCGCCTTCTGTTCACCAGAGGCCCCTGTGGCCTCTTGGGGAAGGGCTGGAGCATCCAGGGAGGAAAACGCCTGGTTTTGAGGAGGGTCCCATCAAAGACCCTTGGAGCCTTTGCAGCCCCTGGGCCATCCTAGCCCAGGCTAGCCCAGGCTCCGTGCATGCACGTGGTCCCCAGTTGGTGCAAGCCCTCGCCTCCCAGACATTCGGGCAGGTGCGTGGAGGGGGGAATAAAGCTGCAAGGACAGGAATCTGGAAGTCTTCAGCAGCTCCAAAGCTCCTTGTGATGACCCAGGGGCCTATCGCTTTCCTGCATCCCTGTTTCCTAATCTGGAGACATGAATCTAAAACTTCCACTACCTCCTGCCTGTCCCCTAAGGGAGTTGACCAAGAAAGAGGGGTGCCCTCCAGTCGGGATGCTAAGTGGAAGGAGCACCTCCCTAAGAAGGAGGGGTCCCCCTCGTGGTCTTGGGCAAGCCACCGAGCATCTGGATTTCAACTTTCTCACTTGCAAAGCTGAGTAATACTGAATGAGATCATCTGTAAGATTCTAAAACATGATGATTCAAACATCTATCTTGGCTCTCCACCCCTGCTTGCAGCCTCTTCTCACCACCTGTTTTAGTTCCCCAGCTGCTAAAACAAATACCATACCATGGGTTGGCTTAACCCACAGGAATGTATTGGGTCAAGGTTTGGAGGCTAGGCGAAGGTGAAAATCGGGGTGTCAGCCAAGTGATGCTTCTCCGCAAACACTGGGGCATTCGGGACTGGCTGCCAGTGATCCTCGGTCTTTGGATCCGTCACGTGGCAATGCACACGGTGAAAGTCTTCTCCCCCGGGTTCTAGAGGACTCCCCGCTCCTGGCTGCTCCCTGTGGCTCCTCTCTCCATCCGACTTTCACTCTGCTGGTAAAGGACTCTAGTAATCTGGATTAAAGCACAACCTGATTCCGCTGGGCCACGCCTTAACGGAAGCATCAGCTTGATGAGATCTTATTTACAGGAGGTCCACAGCCACAGGATTATCCCGCCTGGGGTACACAATTCGATCCACTACTCCAGAATGTTAAATACTTTGATCCCCGAAGAACCACTCCTAGGAAATCAGCTGAGGGACTCTGCTTGGCAGCCTCCGAAAGCCGATGCACACGTCTTTTTGCTGCGCAACCTCAGAGCGTGAGCCCAGGCCCACCCTGCTGCACCCTGGGTGGGGAAGTTGATGGGGAGCCCACAGGACAAACCGGGCTTTGTCCAGAGCAGAGGGAGGCAGGAGTGGGATGAACTGGGACCTGGGCCCGGACACAGACCCAGGAGAGGGTGGGCCTGGCTGCCACGTGGGCGCCTTCCTCTCGGCAGCCCCGCAGAGGGCGGTGCTGCTAAGGGCCCAAAGCCGTTTTCCTGCGACGCTTCCCCCCACCCCCGCCAGGGCCCCAGGATATCGGCTAATCCTGTCATTGCATCAGCTGGGGCTTTGGGGTGAGTTTTTCTTATTTCATTTTTCTTACTGATGTGTTTCCTTCCACCGGGGCTGCAAAGCTGGTTATTTGTATAATGTCCCTGTTTATTATTTATGGCAAGACTCCCGATTTCCAGAGTACTTTATGATTGTTATTTAATTCGCTCGGTGTCTTGGAACAAGAGACCCACCGTTTCCGTGCTCCTGTCGTGATCTGATGGAGGAGTCCCAGGGCTTGTTTACAGTCTGTTCCTCCGGCCACCTTCCTCCTGGGAGGCAGGCTGTTCTAAGGGCCAGCGAGGCTGCAGACCCTGCCAAGCTCCTTCTGAAACCTCCCTGACCCTCGCACCCACATCGACGCCACGCCAAGTCCTAGGAACTTGACCTCCTGAGGCTCTCTTGCATCCATCCCCTTCTCTCCACCTTAACTGCCCCTGCCAAGTCCCTGAACCACTGCTATGTTCTCCTCACTGGTTCCCTGCATCCGTCGTTCCCAATCACCTCCCTCCCAGTTGAGTGATATTGCAAAATTCAAATCAGATCATGCCCCATTCCTCCTGCAAATATAGTTCAATGGATTTCCATTGAACTATTAGGAAAAATATCAAAATCCTCGGTATGTTGTACAAGGTTCTACATGTCTCCTAAACTACCTCTTTGGCCTCGTCATACCCAATGCTCTGTACTCCAGCCACATTGGCCTTCTTTGCGCTCCTAAAACAAGGCATGCTTTCCCCTGCCATAGGGCCTCTGCATACACTGTTCTCTCCTCTTGGGATGCCTGCCACACTTGCCACACCCCAACCCCAGTTAATGCCCGCTCATCCTGCGGATCTCAGCTCAAGTATCTTTGAGTAAAGCCCCCTCTGACCCAGCCCTCCCCAGCCTAGGTCAATTTCCTCTGTTATATGGTCTCATAGAACCATATTCCTTCTTCCCAGAGCCCTTAGCTCAGTCAGTACATACAAGTTCATAGGGTAACTTCTCCTCTACTGGTCTATTTCTCACCTCCATTCTATCTCAGGAGCCTAGTGCAGTCTTTTCAACGTGGGACAGAGCTGGGACCACCTCTGTCCCGCATCAGTGCCTCCCAGGTGCTGGGACTGACTGACCCGAGCATCGTAGACTCTCAGAAGGAGCGTTAGAGATCACCTGAATAAGAGGAAGCTGAGGCTTGGGAGAGTGATGTGACTTCCTAGAGTAACACAGCTGGCAAACAACGGAGCCAAGACAGAATCTCAGTCTCTGGCCCCGAGTCTAGAACTTTCCGTGTTCCATGCCAAGTTCTTAAAGTCTGGGGGAGACCAGGTCGACTGGAGCAGGTGGGGGGCCTGACTTCTAAAAGTGGGTTTGGGGCCATGTTTTGAAAGAGACAAGAAGCCAGAGCCCCTGCAGCCCAGGAAGGGAAGAGTCCTCCACGTGTAGTAACAGTGACGTTATCACCTCCCGTGAGCGCAGCCTGTGCGGGCTCGGGGACCTCAGAGAGGGTCAGCGTCGGGAGCACGGCACTCTGCCTGGGAGCTTAGACATATCCCAGACCCAGCTGCCTTGTCGTGTGGTTTTGCTCTTTAGCTCTGCGGGGCAGCATGCAAAGTGGTCGAGCACTGTGGCTTGGGTGTCAGAAAAATCCAAGTTCAAACCCCAGGTACGGTCAAGGCAGGCTTAGAGCCCCGTCAACAAAGATCTCCAAAGCCAGGAGGGACCAGAGGCCATCGAGCCCACACCTTCTAATGATGCCTACGGGTACCCATGTGCGTAAACGCTGCGGGAAGCCCCGGTGCTCCGTGCCCATTGACTCATCACGCCTGCATCGGGTGCCTTCGCTCACCGCCGCTGGGCCCTTGGCTGATGGAGACACAGTCCTTGCCCCCAAGGATATTACAATCCCGGAGGCTGAGGGGAGGGACACAGGCATGACCAATCACAGCATGGTGCCAGCAGCTCTATGGGACAGAGAAGGAGAATCGAATCCGTCTGTGGACCACAGGAGCACTGTCCAGGACAGCTTCCTGGAGAAAGTGGTATCTGGGTTGAGCCCTCTGCGCCATTTCTATGATAAGAGGCTGTGGTGTCTATGCTTGAATACCTCCAAGGATGGGGAACTCACTCTCTCCCAAGGCCATGGCTTTCATAAGGGGGGTTCAGGCATTAACCCCCAGTCAACCCTTAGGGTCTACGGTTGTACCTGCATGACGAGAAGGGGACCCCGTGACCTCCAGAGGCAGAGTCCCGGGGTCTCGCCCTACACCGACTGAGTCCCGGAGGGCTCTCTTTTCCTCTCCCCCCACCCCCAGCCCGCCTCACAGCTTCATCACTGAATCCCGAGACCCCCACCCGCCTCCCCGGAGGAGCCTGAATCAACGAGGGTGCCTAACAGCCTGCGGTGCCGTGAAGTTTTCAGATTCGTGCACTGGAAATGAGCGGTTTCGGGCCAAGATGAATTACCTAGGGCTTTTTATCCAAGGAGAGTCAACGAAACAAAAACCTGAAGGAGCTCGCCCCACCGCCACGGAGCAGGCACGTCACACCGCCGGGCCCCGGGCTCGGGAAGTAATAATTGGCCGGACCTGTCTTCCCCCTGCTCCATCTGCATTCTCCTCTGAACCTTCCCTTCTAAAATGCATTCGTTTCTATGGAAACCATGTTGTTACTGGTATGGGAGGAGTTTAATGACATTCAGAAGTGCCAAATCAAGTCCATTTATATAATGGTTTGAAATACACATAATGGCCTCTAGACTATAGGACGCGGTGACAGTTTCAGTAACTGCGTGCGGAGTGTGGGATAAATAGAGCAATGCAATAGTCCCCACCTCCGAGTCAAATGGACGAGGAGTAACCACTATTCTTGGTACTGAAGAGCAGCACTTCTCAACCATTATTCATGAAAGGACCTCGAAACCCTCCACCGAGCCGCTCTCCTCTCCTGGAGGAAGGACGCCAGAGCTCAGGTGCTCTGCTCCCACCCTGGTTGGACGAGGGAACCAGGCGGACAGGTGCAGAAGGGAGAATGTGGCTTCCAGACGCACAGGAGCCGCCGCGTCCTGCCAGCCCGCTGTCCTTTGCGCTGATTGACATGACGCCTTTTTTCTGTTCTTGCGGCTCTTTTCCGTTTGATTTGGAGATGAATAGGGCACCCACTGAGTGTCCGGTGCTGTGGGGGCATGGAAACAAGACCCCACCGAGGACCTCAGCTTGGGTTTCCCAGAAGCACTCGAAGGCCAGGACCCGAGCTCCGTCGCGCATCCAGGCAGGGCGGCGAGCGCCAGAAGGAGGACGAGGCGTTGGCACAGCAGAGAAGGCACCTGACCGTGCCCCACTGCGGGGACCTGGTGGGAAACAGAGAGGCGCCCCAGGAGAGCAGGGGATTTCCAAGCCGACTCTCGGCCGTCATCTGTTGCAGGCCACTTGGGGGGAGGCAGGTTGGCCCCGCTGCCCTTCCTGCCTGCTCCATGCGAGGGTGGAGGGGCCTTTCCAGTCCGACCTCAGGGAAAGCGCGGCAGGTGGTGGCAACAGGAATGGGCCTGTGGGCCCTGGACAGGCGGGGCACAGCCCTCGAAGGGTGTCAAGTGGGGAGCAGAAAGCAGGGTGACGAGACAGCTAAAGAGAGGGACAAGTGGCTAGGGTGGAGGTGGGGGGAGCCACTTGTTCTGACGGGAGTGATACCGGGAGGCTTCAGGAAAGCGGGAGCGGCGGGGAGCTGGCTTGCTGAGGCAAGGGGCTGCAGAGGCCCCTTCGCACACCTTCTCAGTGAATCCTCGC
Organism: Dasypus novemcinctus; assembly: GCF_030445035.2. Taxonomy (NCBI): domain Eukaryota; kingdom Metazoa; phylum Chordata; class Mammalia; order Cingulata; family Dasypodidae; genus Dasypus; species Dasypus novemcinctus. Next base: position 36,331,347 of record NC_080699.1, on the reverse strand, counting down.
CACATCCCAAGGTCAGATTATCCGCATTTCACAGATGGAGAAACTGAGGCTCAGAGAGATTAACAAAGCCCCCTAAAGCCGTGCAGCTGTTAAGTGATGAAGCTGAGCGTCTCAGCCGGGTCTTCGCGTTTCCCCTCCGCCACGCGGGCTCTGCGTTCTGGGAGACGGGGTGAAGCCATCGAGAGCAGACGTGCGTGGGCACGGAATGAGGGCACTCCCAAGGACTGCCTTCTCCTGCGTCGCCCAGGGATCCCTGCGCAGCCACCGAGGCAGCACCTCTCCCCTTCCCCCGACATGCTGGAAACTGAGCAAAGTCTCTGGAATTCAGTGCTGGGGAGACGGAGGGAGCCATGGTCTCCCGCCCCAGCCCTGCCCCAGAACACATCAGGAAGAAGAACCGCGCGGCACAGCTTCCTGGAGCAGCATTTCGGGAGCGTTTGAATACGTTTCCCGGGGAATACAGGCTCCGCAGCTGGTGGGGAGCTGGGAGAAACCCATGTCTGTCCTAAAAAACCACCAGGATGGACACACGGTCTGTGGAGGTTCCCAAACTTTGTGGACCACTAGCCAGTTTTCCTAGAGCATCTCTCAGGAGTAATGCTCCTTGGACTCCACTTTGGGAAATAGCCCAGGTCTACCTACCACTCACTAGTTGTGTGAGATTTGTCAACTAAGACTAAATTGTGTCTGCCTTGTGAGGAGCAGGAAAATAACAGGGGTGAAACGCCTTACAACTTGTAAAGCACTTCTGCAGAGAAGGTGATGCTTGTATTTATAGGCATGAAGCAAACACACTCAGTTTCCCGGAGAACATTGCATTGAGAGGCAAAGCAAACAAAATGCAAGGTTCAATTCCTGCCAAGGTAGGCGAGTTGGCCTTCCTCTCTTCTGCCCTGTTTTCTTATCTGCAGAGTGGGGGTGCTCACGGCGCCAGCCCTCTTTCCTCCACGCATCTGTCCATTGGCCGTGAGGATGAACTATGCGCAGTGCTTGTGCAGGGGCTTCGAGAAAACACCGAGCCCCATCGAATGCCAGGCTTCCCTTTTAGCATTCCAGGTTAACACCCCCAGTTCAGTCCCATTTGTGCTGAGATCAAACCGGGAGGTGCATTGGGGGAGCGGGGAGGGCCGGTGGGAGAAATAACAACGACTAATAATCTTCATCCATATTTATAGATGTTAGGAGCCTTGTATAAGCATGTCGCTGAAGGGAGAAAATGAATATTTCATGAGTGAACGCTCAATGTAGTATGAAGACGAAATGGACGGAAAGATCGCCCCATGTCCCCCTGCCTCTGCGTCAGCCTGGGGCGGTCAGGGGTGCCTTGGACAGGTGGTGGCCAGGCGGCGGGGGCAGCCGGCCAGGAAGGAGGAGCTCAGCCCCACAGCCCAGTGGGGAGGGAGCAGTCCAGGGCAGACGGGGCAGGGAGCCCACTTTGGGGGCCTGGAGAGAACCCAAGTCCACTCCATTTACCAGCTGGGTGGCCTTGGGCAAGTGGCCTCAACCACGCCTTGGTGCCTCTGCTCCCACGCCGTCAAACGGGGGTCAGAAGGCCCGACTTGCGTGCTTGGGGGCTAACTCCAAGCTCAGCTGCTGGGAAGAGAGCCTTGGAACATGCACAAACGGGAAGTGCTGTCATTCAGTTACTTGCTCGATAGGCGTTTAGTGAACATCTACTATGTGCCAGTCACCGCCACACCACTCGCTTGCCGCTTTCCATGTGCCAAACCCCATGTTTGTCACTTTGTGCAGATTGCCTCGTTTCATCGTCCCCACAACCCTGTGAGGAATTTATCATTGTCCCCATTTTAAGGAGAAGGAAATAAAATTCAGAAAGGACCCATAACTCGCCGGAAAATGGCAGTGCCCAGGGTCCCATGCAGCCCAAACCCTGACTTCTCCATCGAAAGGCCCATCCCGGTCAGCGGTCCTTCCGCAGAGCCAGCCCTCCCGTCCCTGCCGGCTCCTCCCCGCCGTGTCCACGCCTTTTGCTTCCAAACATCAGCACCCTTTCCCCTCCCAGAGGAGGGAGGCGATCACCCTTCCTTGGTTCCTGCAGGGTATCCTCCCTTGGTTCTCCTTCCCACTGTCTTTGCCCAGGCTTCTTTCTGTCTGTCAGTCCTCCATGGCTTCTAACGTCCATTGCCATTCATCAGGCTCTTGGCCTCCCAAGACCGAGACCTGAGCCAGCGTCAGGTGGTGTGAAGCCCAGAGCTCCTCGAGCCCTAGAAAGCCCTGAGAAGACAGAGCAAGGTCAGCTGGGGCAGTGCCAAGTCTAGCCCTTCTGATGGGCACCTCCGGAGGGCAGAGACAGCTCCCCTCGGTGCCATCTCGGAGCCGCTGCTCCCTTCCGCCACCACCCAGCCCTGGGACACGACCATCCCTGCACATCTCTTCCCAATTGGGCAGTTCCATGTTATCTCAGCTCGTTCCTTCTCCAGAGATGAAGAGATTGTCCTAAACCTGCCACCCCACCGGCCCCGCTCCTGGCTTCCAATGCCATTAAGTTTCATTATAAGAAATAAACACCACAATGACATTTATAAGTTACCACTGAGCACAGAAGCACAAATATGAAGCAGATAAACTGTATTTGCTCCAAATAATTACTGCAGGCAATATCGGGCTTAGTCTGAGCTGGCAGCCGGGCACCGCGTAATTTATTAGGTTGAGTAAGGCAACGTTGCGCGTTGAGGTTTTTATGATTGTGTCTCTTCCCCTCTCCGTGGCCTAAATAGGTTAGAGACGTAGAGACGCTGCTCGGCCAAACAAAGACAGACTTTGCTCAAGCAGATGAAGGCTGGGAACGTTGGCCAAGGGTCCAGGCATGGCCACCAGCCAGCCCAAGCAGCCTCTCTTGCAGGCGAAGGGAGGTCCTCGGCGATTTTCTTGGCTCTGCTAGACAGGGACAGACAGGTCCCCGCCTGCCCCACCACTAGCCCGATACAAAACAGGTCCCTACGGGGGAAGCCGAGAGCAGGATTAGATGGAGCCCCCAGGTCCCCAAGCCTGAGCCGGAGACTCTTAGCCAAGAGCCTTGTGTACCAAAAGGCCCCTCCGTTAGCCCCGGGGAGGCTGGGCAGTCCCTGCCCCCAGCCCCAGACTGCTCCTCCGGCAATAAATACAGCGGAGGAAGCCGCCTGCCAGCTAGCTCTGCGAAACAAAGCACCGAGGGCTGGCTCCCAGCCGCCGCCTCCCTGCCAAGCCCAAACCCATAAAGTTTGATTCAAGGGGTTACAATACCTCCAATTCGGAGTCCCTCCTGCCCCATTCTCCCAGCCTTAGTAAATTACCCAATAAGCAGCAAAGACCTGTAGTTATTTTGCAGTTAAATGGTATTTGCCCAGTAAATCCTGCGCTCAGTACTAACGGTGATATACAGTAACTAATTACGGACATGAATTCTCTCCCCGCGACGCCGAGCGTTACCAAATATTGCGGCGCTTAGGGGAGGAGGCTTGAAAACAGCTCTGCTCTCGCCGGTGGGGCCGGCAGCAGCTCCTCTGCGAGAGGACCCCTAGGCATCCCCGCTGGCACCGGAGCCGGGAAGGGAGACCTGTCCCGGGTGGTGGGCAGGAAGGAGCCGGCGTTCCCAGGCGCCCCCCCGCCCAGCCCCGGCCCCGGGCCCTGCCCCAGCGGGCCCTCCCGGCTTGACTCCCAAGTCATTGGCTCCTGGCCACCGCGGCTGCTGTGAAGGCAGGGCCCCAGCAGCGCCGGGAAATGGAAGTCATCATTCACCAAAGCCCAGGACCGCACTGAGAAAGCAGTTGCAGGGCTGGGCCTGTGCAAAGAGCTTCCGAATCAGGACGCCCGGGCCAGGATTAGACACGGGCCCTGGCCGGGCGCCGCTGGCTCGGCCCTCCTCCACTGCCGGGCCCGGGGCTGACCTGGGCGCTCCGGGCCCATCGTGGGGCTTGGGCCCCTGGGCAGGGGCGGTGTCGCTGGGCACGGAGTGGACAGCCCGTCAGCTTCCTAGCTGTCTTCTGGAGCCCCCACTGGGGCTGCTGGAGGGCACAGGGGCTGCTCTCTGAGCTCAGCTGGTACTGCCATGGAAGCAGAGGCCGAGAGCTGGGGTGAGATGATATGGGTTCAAGTCCTAGCTCCACCACGCACTGACCGGGCACCGGTTCCCGCGCCCCTCTGCGCTTCTTTTTTTTTTTTTTTTTTTTTAAAGATTTATTTATTTATTTAATTTCCCCCCCTCCCCTGGTTGTCTGTTCTTGGTGTCTATTTGTTGCGTCTTGTTTCTTTGTCTGCTTTTGTTTCTTTGTCCGCTTCTGTTGTCGTCAGCCGCACGGGAAGTGTGGGCGGCGCCATTCCTGGGCAGGCTGCACTTTCTTTTCACACTAGGCGGCTTTCCTCACGGGCGCACTCCTTGCGCGTGGGGACTCCCCCACGCGGGGGACACCCTTGCGTGGCACGACACTCCTTGTGCACATCAGCACTGCGCATGGCCAGCTCCACACGGGTCAAGGAGGCCCGGGGCTTGAACCGCGGACCTCCCATATGGTAGACGGACGCCCTAACCACTGGGCCAAAGTCCGTTTCCCCTACGCTTCTGTTTTCTAATCCATGAGCCTGGAACGCCGCTCACTGCCTCCAGGAACGCCGACTGACATGGCTTCACCTGGAGGTGGTCTCTCCCAGCTCCTGGGGTCTCTGTCCCCATCGGGTCTTCTCCTCCCTGTCCCACCTCATCTTCTGAGATTCCCTGGGGCTCAGTGACCCAGTCGGAACCTTCCAGAGAGTGAGAAACACCCTCAGCCCCTCCCAGGCCCCAACCTGCTTCCACCTGTACGGATGGCTCCCCCTCAGACCACGAAGGCCAGGGCAAATCGTGGCGAGGGAGTTCCACTGAGCTCTTTTTCTCTGCTGGCGCGTTCTCAGGACTGATGCAAATCATCAGAGCCAGGCCCCGGCCCCTGCTTGGTGGTGGCTGAAGAGACAGAGTGAGAAGAGGCTGGACTGGGAGGTGTGAAGGGTTAAAGCGTGCCCTGCCCCCCAAAAGATAGGCCCCAGCCCTCATCCCCAGGACTGGATTACGATGGGCCCTAACTCGTGTCCTTAAGGAGAGGAGAACTGGACTCAGACAGACAGACAGGCTACGCCACCCCTGAGGCAGAGCCTGAACCCCCAGGGTTGCCAGATGCCACCAGGAACTAGCAAGAGGCAGGGGGGTCCTGCCGAGGGATCTGGGACTTGCAGCTTCCTGACACAGCACATTTCTGGTGTTTTAAGCCACCCAGTGTGTGGTACTTTGTTAGTGCGGTTGTTATGGCAACTGAGACAAAAGGCATGAACTTGGGGGGGGGTTGGGGAAGGGGAGTCATTGCTTTGAGCCTCAGCATCCACGTCTCCTAACAGGGCCTGATGATAGAGCCTTCTCCCCCAGGCGCTGGGAGGAAGGGTTAAATAAGATGACGTCTGTGGAATTGCTTTGTGAGGCAGGAAGAGCACACGGAGTGAGCTGGTCATGTCCTAAACAACGCCACAAACCCCGACCCAGACGCTCAGGGCAGTGGGAAGACAGATCGTTTTTTTAATTAGGGTACATGTAGAGTCAGCTCTCCATTATCTGTTGGCAAACCGTCCCCATTCCTGGCAAGTGCTATCACCAAGATTGCTTAATGAAGTCCTCTGCTAACATTCCACAGCTTCTTATTTTGCTCTTCTTTGCATCAGGCCCAAAGGGAATGGAAGCCCTTTAAAGGCAAAATCAGTTAAGATCCCAGCCCTCCCAGGGAAGGGGGGAGCCACAGAGACCGCTAGGCCAGAGGGCGCAGGTGGCCCAGCTCTACTTCGGCCAGGACCCAGGGGTCTTCACCTAGTCCACGTAGGAAGACAGGGAGGGAGCATCAGCACTGGGTTTTGTCGGATTTTTTAAACATTTAAAATCCCCAGAACATCAAACATATCCATATGCATACAGGAATATCAAACTGTATTCCAAAGTCAAAAATAAACGTGGCGAGAGGATTCATTATTTGGGATTGTCCACCCCTTTGGATTATTCACACCCTTGCTCCTCTCCACTAACCAAGAGAATTAAATGCTGATTGTATTTGGGCTCCCAAAGGGGAGGAATTCAGGATATTGCACCCAGATGATCTCCTGCCAACTGGGGACAACTCATGCAGCCCTGAGACGACCCCTCTAGAACACAGGGTTAAACTGGGGCTCTCGGTGCAGAGTTTGAGAGACTTCTCTCGTTAATCTAGGATCGCAGAGGGGTTAGGATTGGAGACAAAAGTACCCCATGCTTCAGAGCCAGCCTGCTTACCCACCAGGGACACTCCGGGACCCAGGTCTGCCTGGGCACCTGCCAGTGTCGGTTCCTTCCTGGAACACCTGGAGGTCCTCAAAGCTGTGCGAGAGCTTTGGAATCCTTGAGCATCTCAGACAGGGACCTGGGGATCCACTCCAGGGGGACTGAATTAGCTTCCAGGGGCTGCTGTAACAAATCACTACAAACTTGGCGGCTTAAAATAATAGAAATTGGGAGTGGATGAGGCCCAAGTGGTTGACCACCTGCTTCCCACATGGGAGGTCCTGGTTTCAGATCCTGGTGCCTCCTGAAAAAAAACAAACAAGCAAGCAAAAATACAACTCAGGGGCGCCAATGCGGCTCAGCGGTTGAGCGCCAGCTTCCCGGGTGCAAGGTCCCAGGTTTAATCCCTGGCCCCGGTACCTTAAAAAAAAGGGGAGGGGGTGGAATTTATTCTCTCACAGTTCTGGGGCCAGAAGTACAAAACCCGTGTCCCTGGGCTGAAACACAGCATTGGCAGGGTGGATGTGTCTATGAAATCTCCCTCTGCCTCCCTCCTACAAGGATACCTGGGGCTGCATCTCGAGCCCATCTGGAGCATCGGTTCATCAAGGCCCTTAACTGAATCACATCTGCAAAGCTCCTGTTCCCAGATAAGGCAGCGCTCGCAGGTTCCAGGCATTAGGATGTATGGATGTCTCCGGGGGGCGTTTTCAGCCTCCTGCAGGGGTACAGGGGCAGGACTCTCTCCCTCCAACTCTGCTTCTGCCCATTTTATACATTGGGGTTCCACATAAGATTTCATTGACAAAAGGACTCCATGCACTAAAACAAAAAACAAAAACCTGGGGAACGGATGTGGCTCAAGCAGCTGAGGGCCCACCTCCAACATGAGGTCCCAGGTTCGGTTCCTGGTGCCTCCCGAAAAACCAAAAAAACAAGCAACAAGCAAAACAAACAAGAAAACCAACTCCGGGAAGCCAGTGTGGCTCGGTGGTTGAGCACTGGCTTCCCACCTATGAGGTCCCAAGTTCAATTTTGGTACCTCAAAAAAAAATGCAAAACTACCAACCACACCCAGCGCCTTCACTGTGCAGATGAGAAATCCAAGGCATGCCCAGAGAGGGACAGCAGCTTAGCCAAGATCACAAAGTGACAGAGGCCAAAGCAGAAAGGACCCCACCCCCCTCAGTCCCGTGCTGTTTCCAATAGAAAAGCATTTCTCAGAAGTGGCCCAAAAGCCACCTGCTGCAGGATCACTGGGGAAGCTGTTCAAATGCAGACTCCCAGGCCCAGCTCACACCCACTGTTTCAGAATCTCTGGGGTGGAGGCCAGGAAACTTTGCTTTTAGCAACTTTCTAGGCATACAGATGGTGATCCCTAGGCACATGGAAGTTTTAGAACCATTTCCAACTGTCAAGGCCTATACCAGCATAAAATGATTTTAAGATGTGTGTTTTGTTGTTGTTTTTTTTAATGTCCAGGACATGGATCTTCTGCCAAACAGACCAAATGTCCTGGGGAGATTTAGCTTGTTCTTCCTTTTTCCTCGGTTTTATTCTTTTCAGCCTGAGGACCTCCCCAAAAGAGGCCTTTGGATCAATTGGAATGTAGAAAGCTGAGGTTGGAAGGCAGGGGCCTAGTGGATGAATGAATGAATCTACACCCTGCATTTCACAGATGAGGAGTTTGAGGCTTAGAAGATGGAAGAGCCGGGCCCAAAGGACTCCCAGCCTCGAGGGGCGGGCAGCCCCGTATTGGTAACTTCTGGGCCTGATAGTTTGGAGTAGCTTTTCTTTCTGCTCCCTACAGCGGCTCTTAGAAAAGGGAGGAAGAGATGCTGGACACAACGGGGCCATCCAATCAGGCCCCTGCCTGCAGCCTATCCCAGGGGTACTCTAGGAGGGATCTGTAGGCGCCACATCTGCACACCCCCTGCCTACAGCTACCTCGTGGGGGAACAGCACGCACAGTTCTGTCCCTGCTCTTCAGTGCTGCTGTCTTAGTTTGCTCAAAGCTGCTGGGAGCAAAGGGGTGGCGGACTTGGCCCAGTGGATAGGGCATCCGTCTACCACATGGGAGGTTCAAGGTTCAAACCCCGGGCCTCCTGACCCGTGTGGAGCTGGCCCATGTGCAGTGTTGATGTGCATAAGGAGTGCCGTGCCACGCAGGGGTGTCCCCCACATAGGGGAGCCCCATGCGCAAGGAGTGTGCCCCGTAAGGAGAGCTGCCCAGCACGAAAGAAAGTGCAGCCTGCCCAGGAATGCCTCCACACACACGAAGAGCAGACGCAGCAAGATGACACAACAAAAAGAAACACAGATTCCCGTGCCGCTGACAACAGAAGCGGACAAAGAAGATGGAGCAAATAGACACAGAGAACAGACAATCGGGGAGGGGGGGAAGGGTAGAGAAATAAATAAATCTTAAAAAAAAAAAAAGCTGCTGGGAGTAATATACAGAAACAGGTTGGTCTGAGGCTGTTAAAACGTCTGAATCAGGCTTCACCAGGTGACGTCCTTCTTTCATGGGGCAGGACACACAGTGGCGTCTTCTGGCCTCGGTCCCTGCCTTCTCCTCCAGGCCTCATTGCTTTCCACTTTGGGCTGCTCCATCTGTGGCTTTTCCCTCTCCCGAGTTTGTCAATCCTGGAGGTTTCTCTCTGTCTTGGTGGCTTTTGTTTCTGTATCTGTGGCTTCTTATTCCTCCACTCATAAGGGACTCCAGTAAGAGGATTAAGACCCACCCTGGATGATGCAATCTAATCAAAGTCCCTTAACTCAGTAATTTAACCAAAAGGTCCCATGGATAATAGGTTTACAGGCACAGCAGTGGATTCGCTTCAAGAACAGCATTTTCCAGGGGCCACCCAGCTTCAAAGTGTCACAGCCAATTTGTTTCTCCCATGCTGCTCCCTCCCCTCCCCTGGATGATGTTTCGGGGAGTGCCTCTTCCAGATCCCTAGACACAAGAGCCTGAGACTCAGAGAAAGAAGAGAAGGGGCACGGAGCCCCTGTGCCCCAGAACCAGCGGGCAGCAGGCTCGAGATGGCATCCAGGGTCCTGGGGCCATGGGCTGCCTGAGTGTCTCCCACCTATACCCTCCCCCACTGTCACCACCAACACCCACACCCCTCTGTCCTTGCCTGTCTCAGTCAGAGCTCCAGGCTGACCGCAGGCCAGGGCACTGATGAGCCAGTATTTCCAGCAGCACTTTCCCGTTTCTTCTTGGCCTGCAGGCTAGGCTGACTCGAAGGAGAAATGCCTCTCCCTGCCACTAATGAGTGCAGGGCAGCCTCTGGCTGATGATCAGGAAGCACAGGATTTATAGTGACTTTGGAGTCCCTCTGCCTCAGCCAACCCCATTGCTCTTCATATGAAAGAACTTCCCAGGACAACCTTGGCGGATTTTGCAACTTGGAAAGAGGAGCCCAAGGCTGGGAGGAGCACAGGCTGCTGGGGCTGCTGTTCCCAGCTCAGGCAAGGAACGAGGGTGGCAGGAAGTGCTCCCAGGATGCCCTCCCCCTCAATCGGTCATGGGAAAAATAGTCAGGCCTCTCTGTGGAAGCCCAAACAAAAATCCGGTGCAAGTTGGAGGACATGGGATATGACGTTCGTGATATTGGCAAGCTTCTCCTCACCTGGGCACTGAAATCAAGTGGGCACTGGCTCAAAAGGGCAAACGTGGAGTTGAAAGTCTCTCCCAGCAGAGGTCTCGGAGAACCAGACAATGGAGAGAAGGCCCATTCTTCCACGCTTGCCTTGTTCTCCTGGCTTCTCTGCTTGTATTTCCAAGCCCAGTCCAAAGGCAGAAGACTGGCCAGGTGACCTCGTGCCTTTCCGGGCAGGGTCCTAAGTCTGTGCAAACCTTAGATGTCCCATCCAAGACCATCTGGAGCAACCCCCTCCCTCTTAGGTATTCACATCAACTTCTATAACTTTGCATATTTGGAGATAATTTCTCAAGACAGCTTCAGGCGAGAGGACACATTGGAAAAACACTCCTACCCATAGAGCGTTCTCAGTGTGAATCATGCACACCTTCTCCCCAGCTGCAGACCCACAGCTCTAACTACACCCAAGACCTCTTCCCCCAAGTCAATGGGCCCCATCCATTAATATACTCACATCTGCATCCACTGCCCCCCAAAGCCTGCTGCTCTTCCTAAGGCAGCAAATACAGCTCCATCAGTCACCCGCTCGTCCCCCAGGCCAAGGGCCTGGGTCTTCACCTCCGTCTCCCTCCTCCCCTATCAAGTGCTGCCAGTTCTGTCTCAGGACGGGCTCCTGCATCCATTTACTTCTCTCCATGGATGCAGGCGTAGCCCCAGCCCTTATGGCAGCAAGTCCTCCCGCCAGTCTTCCCACCTTCAGATGCTCCCACTTCATCCACCCCCTCACCGGTGCCTCTGACACCTTGCTAAAGCTCAGATCTGTGCATGTGCCTCCCCTGCTCTAAAACCTCGGAGGGCTTCTCAGCATCAACGTCTTAGCCTGCCCTCCAGGGCCCAGCCTGCCAGTCGGACCCTAATTTCCCAGATCCACATCCTACTAAATACACCTGCTTGCACATCCTCCAAGCACCTGTCAGACCAGGGCAGAAGGTCAGTGAGAACACACAGTGGAGTGCCTGCAGGCTGCCCTTGACACAGAAGAGCCTGGTCAGCAGCCAAAATATACTCTATATGTGATATACTATGACAGCTCTCATTATACAGTCTATGTAATATAATAGCTGTTCTCACATAGACTATGTGACATATTATAATAGCTATTATTATATAGATTTTATAATATAACTATTATGTTCTATATAATATACTATAATTATTATACATATATAACACACTATAATAGCTACTATAATTATTATACATATATAACACTATAACAGCTACTATATAGACTATAGAGTATGTTGAGCTATTATTATATAGTCTATATAATACAATAGCTATTATATAGACTGTATGATATACTAAAATAGCTACTATCATATAGACTATGATATACTGTGATAACCTTTATGTACTATATAAAAAATTTCATAATTATTATACTATATAATATAATAAGCTATTAGAGGGTCAAACTATGATAACAATTATTATATAGGCTATTCAATAACTTTTTAATATACTATATTTTATACTATAATACGTATAATTATATATAATATATAGACTATGTAATATACTATAAACATTACATATATACTATAATAACTATGATATATACTATAAGTAATATGCTATAATGGCTAGGATTACATGTACTTTATAAATAATATACTATGATGACAAATACAGTAATAATTATTACTGTCCCTCTCTGGAAACTGAGGCTCAGTCCAGAGGCCAAACCCAGAATGCGTGACCTCAACGCTTGCCCATTCGACCTCCATGTGCCCCCTCACGCTGTCCCCCCTTGTGACAAGTGCAGCCCTGACCCCATCTCCCAGGCCTGGGCTCCGGGAGGACTCGTGGAGAGAGGTGAAGAGAAGGGCAAGCCTTTAGGAAACACCTCCGAGGGCCAGGAGCCCCGGCACATCCTCACAACGGCTTTGCAAAGTGGGCGTGCTGTTTCCATTTTACAGACAAGGCTAGTGACAGACCAGAGTTCTCCTGGCCAGCCAGTGCTCTTTCTCCCGCCCCAATTCCAGGCTGTGCAGGTGACGGCTCAGTGGGTCCCTGGGAGCTACTCACCGCACTGCCTTGGCTTATATGTTTTCCTACGCCCGAGTGAAGTTCCATCCATCAAATTCCCTGTGCCAGGACGCCTCCTGCAGGAAGCCTTCCTTGCTCTCCCAACCCCCAAGAAATTTGTCTGGCCTTTTTGATTTGGGGTCACCCACAGACTCCCCGTAAGTTTCACCGAACATCCCGAAAGCAGGAGCAGGCAGCTTTCAGCGGTCCTGCCCCGCGATGCAGGTGAAGCAGTGGGAGCGGCTGCTTGTCCAGGGGACAGGAGGGCTCGTCTCTGGCCTCACCGGGCACAGCTCCCCTCTGTGTGGAGACCTGCCCCTTGGTCTCCACAGCTCAGGTTTTAGTCCCAGAAAAAAAATGTCCCCTAAAATCTTGTAGATCAGAGGCTTTCAAACATTCTATGAGAATCTAAAGAAATTATTCAATCGAAATCATAAGTGGTTCACAAGGAATAGAAGCAGAAAAGCTCCCGGCGGGAGGAGAGCAGAACCTGGAGCCCAGTCCCTTCGACCCCACAAACCCCCTTGCACAGGTACACACAAGCATGCACACACACAGCATGCACACACACACACAGCAGCACACGCACACACAGCATGCACACACACACGCATGCACACGCACACGCATGCACACGCACACTCGCACACCGAGGTCACACCCAGCCTCGTTGCACTCTGGGCAGTTCAGCGGGGTGACCTCCGCCCACCATGGCAAAGGCCTCCTTCCCACCCCGGGAAATGCCTGGGGATTGAGGGTGGCTCTGACCGCAGCCCCAGGCACCGGAGCTCTGAGTCCTGGCTGGTCAGCATTTTAAACGCTTCTGCTCGAGGACAGCGGGGACTTGCCAGAGCCAGATGGTGAGGGTCGGAGCCAAGCTAATGTGTGCTGAAGTCCCCAAAAAGAGACTAAGGTGAGGGGTGCAGTGGGGCTGGGAGGGGCTGCCCCTGCAGGGAGCCTGGGGGGCTGATGAGGTGCGGCAGCAGGCCATCTCGATGGGTTTCTGGGGAGAGGAGCCGAGGAGCAGAGCTCCGGGCGGAGCACAGAGTCCGAACGGCCGACCCCGGGGGCCAGGCCGCACCCCGCCACCAGCCCCGGCCACCTCCAGCATCCCCCACCCACCCCCGCACCATCCTGATCGGGCCAGGGAAGTGGGGCACGCCTGGCTTGTCGGGGCCACCCCGCTCTGCGTCCTTCTCCACCACGGAGGCTCCGGGAGGCCGGTGCGGCCTGCTCAGCACCTCGACCCCCCGGTCCTGCCCAGGGGGTGCAGAGCGCCGCGCAGGGAGCCAGGGGACTGGGGCTCTATGCCGACAGCTTCCTCAGAGCCTGAGCGGGGAGAAGCAGCCCCCCACACCCAAGCCGTGGCCACCGGCCCCCTGGAGGACGTTAGACTCAGGGTCCCTGGGACCCCGACTCTGCAGGGCCCTCCTTCCTGTGACGGTCAGGGCAGTTCACCCAGCCTCTGAGGAAGTCAGAGAGTTTTCCAGCAGCCACCACGAGGACCTGGCTCCCCTCCACCCAATCGTGGTGGTATATCCCAAAGGGGGCTCCATCTGGGTCCCCTCCACTGCTCTGCCCCAGTGTGTGCACACACACACCCCACACCAGCATGCACGACCACCGCACCCACACACTCCATGCACACAGCACACGTAGCCACCACCACACACCACACACAACCATGCACAATTCCACGCACATGCATGTGCACACACCAGCACCCCATAACCACATGTACCATGCACACGTCATGAATGCCACACACACACATGCACACCCACCACACACACACGCAGCCTTTCTCTACAAACGGAAGCCAAGTCAATGCAAGTAAACACAGAAGCAAGACCACCATCAGCAGCCCAGGACTTGCCCCGCCCCACCAAGCCCACGGCCCCGAGTAGCCATGTGAGCCGGTTCTGCCCGGCTCCTCTCCGGCCTGAAGATGCCCCTCCCCAATGTCCCCCCCACCAGGGCATGACTCACGACAGCCAGCCAGTTGCCTCCAACCTCGGTGCTTAGCCACCCCAGACCCAGCCCAGCCCTGAGACCCAGCTGAGAACTCGAGAAACTAAACCACAGTCCTGCCAAGAGGAGAACGTGCTTCGGTACTTAGGGTAAACCTGTCTCCTAGAAAAGTCTCTGGACACTGAGAGCCCACGCTGGCCTCCCCCTCTCACTGTCAGTAGAGAATCATCTACTGTTAAGTCCTGCATCCCCCCCACGTGGAACTCGCTGCCCGTGGCCTTGGCTCAGGACGGGGGTGGCTTTGGGAGAGGGGGCAGATGAGGAAGAGCCTGCTGGTTTCCCCTGAGCGATTGTGGGCGAGGCGCTGAGCTCAGTGAGCAGGTGCATCCTCTCACAGGTGGATATCGTTATCCCCATTTCACAGTTAGGAACACAGGCTCAGCAGGTGTGGGGAGGGGCAGGACTCAACCGGGTCCTGAGCCCCACCTTCACCACCACACCCTCTCCCTCCCTCCCGAGGGGCTCCTCCAGTTCAGATGGTGCAGGGAGCCGGGGCTTCTTTGGCGTAATATGGTTGTGAGGCGCTGGGCAATTGGCCTACTCACCTTTTCTGGAAGCTTCCATGGCTGGTTCACCCAGAGAACAGTGACCGTGACGTCGTTCGGCACAGACCTTACGATGTGAGCTTGTTCACGTCTGCCTCTGCGGGTGCCCTCGGGACTTTTCAGTACTGGCCGAGGGCAGAGGGAGAGGGCGGCCTCAGGAGGGTTCTAGCCGCCTTCTGAGCTTGGCTGTATGAGAGTGTCCTGAGTTAGACAAGAGCTATGGAGTAAAGTTCTGTAAGATACAGTCGAGGCCCTGGGGGTGTGGCTCTGAGCAAAACCGCGGGGGTCCGTGCCCCTTCTCCACGCCTCATCCCTGGGTGCCCCTGAGACAACATCGATTTCAAACTTCACTTCCACCTGGGTTTAATATGGCACCTATTTCACAGAGGAGTTGAGAGAATTAAATAATCTATTTGACAGTCGATAAAAGTTAGCTATTATCAACTTTATAACAATTAAGTATCATTATTTATAGTATATAATTATTTATATAATATTGGTATCATTACACCGCCTTTCTTTTATACTTCCCTTTCATTGCTAGTACTGTGCTCCTCCCTCAACACTAACTGGGTGTTTTTTGTTTTGTTTGTTTGTTTGTTTTTAAAGATTTATTTTTTATTTATTTCTCTCCCCTTCCCCAGATGTCTGCTCTCTGTGTCCATTTGCTACGTGTTCTTCTTTGTCCGCTTCTGTTGTTGTCAGCGGCATGGGAATCTGTGTTTCTTTTTGTTGTGTCATCTTGTTGTGTCAGCTCTCCGTGTGTGCGGCGCCATTCCTGGGCAGGTTGCACTTTCTTTCACGCTGGGCGGCTCTCCTTACGGGGTGCACTCCTTGCGCGTGGGGCTCCCCTACGTGGGAGACACCCCTGCGTGGCAGGGCACTCCTTGCATGCATCAGCACTGTGCATGGCCAGCTCCACACAGGTCGAGGAGGCCGGGGGTTTGAACCGTGGACCTCCCATGTGGTAGACGGACACCCTAACCACTGGGCCACGTCTGCTTCCCACTAACTGGGTGTTGTTGACCAACTTCATAAACTTGGCGAAGAATTGAGAAATTGCTTTTCACTCCAAAGATCTTCTGCCTCCGAGGCTGCCTGGTTGGTGGGATGAGTGCATGTTTGAGAATCCACAGCCAGGTTCCAGGCCCTTAACTCCATAGTCAACATGGGATAGTGGCAAGAAAACACAGTTGGCAGCTGGAGACGCTTGGGTTTGAATTACACCTGGGCTAATAGCGTGCCCTTGGGCAAGTCGCTTCATTTTGTGAGCTTCACTTCATCTGTCAAGTGTGAGTGATGACGTTGCCTAACAGCGTAGGTGCAGTGTACACATTTAAAGATGTGGCACAAAGCCGGCCTTTGAAGAATCACTCATAAAAGTCAGCAGACGCCAAGGTGATTATTTCTCCTGTAAAGCCTGTCTCCCTCCTTTATTTCTCGCCTTCCTCCTTCCATGTGGTGCATTTCAGCAAAATATCTGCCTAGACAGTAGTTTATGGTGCAAAAAACTCTTTTCCAACAATGACCACAGATCTCCAAAGGCAAACTATGTACTTAATAAGTAAGCTACATGGGCACAGTGAAACTTAACAGCAGTTTAGTCAATGTTTATGCACGGAGAACACAAAATGGGAGAAATGGCCATGGTCCCTGCCCTCAAGGAGCTTACACTCTGCTTTTTATTTTCAGTTCTTCGGTGTCTGACATACGGTAGGTGCTCAGTGAAGGCTTGAAAAATTTGAAGGAACTGTAAAGAAAGAAAATGGGGAAAGTTGGGAGGGAGGGAAAAAAGAAAGAGGAAAATCTCCTCCAGGTGATGGAGGTACCCAGTTCGTGGGGTGAGAATTGGACCCTTGAAGATGGTAGGGCTTGGTTAAGGGGGATAAGGGGTGGTACATTCTAGGCTGATGGAACAGGTGAGGACACAGGGCAGGGAACATCAGGGGAGAGCCAGCAAGGGGTTCTGTTGCACGATCAGGGAGAAGGGAGTCAGATTTTGAAGATTGTCATCCCAGATGGGAGATTCGGGTGACATCCTACAGACAGTGGCGAGCTTTCAAGGTTCCACCCCTTGACAAGGGGGAAAACATGACAAAAGCATGAATTTGGGAAGACAACGGTGGACCAGCACTTAAATGGATTGGGAGAGCGAAGTATTAAGTCTAATGAAATGACCCACGATGATGTGACAAGGGCCTGGACTTTGGATTTTAGCAGTGAAGAGTAGAGAAGAAAGGGTC
Source organism: Dasypus novemcinctus (assembly GCF_030445035.2). NCBI lineage: Eukaryota > Metazoa > Chordata > Mammalia > Cingulata > Dasypodidae > Dasypus > Dasypus novemcinctus. The sequence goes on along the minus strand of NC_080699.1, from coordinate 36,314,558 downwards.
AGTCGCGGAGATGTGTCAGAGGAGGACTGGGTCAGATTTGGAGTGGTATTAAAAATAGTGGTATTAAAAATAAAGCATGAAAAAGAGGGCCTCACTGACTGCCAAGTTGCATGCCAGGAGAATGGTGTTGGAAATGGGAAACTGGTTCGGAAAAACAGGCATGAATGGTGCAAGGTGTGTGGAGTCCAGGAAATGCATTCTGAGTGGTGAGAGTTATCCCAGATGTGATGGGGAGTGTAGAAGAAAGCTCCCTGGGGAATGGGCCAGGTCTTACTCACCTGTGCTTCTCCCAAGACTCAACCTACTACCTGACTCCTAGCAGGTTTCAATAAACGTGTGTTGAAGAAACACATGTTCTCAGGATCTTACTGTCTACTTAATACAATATCCAGGGGGATTATAGAAGATAATCCCAGGGTTCATTCATATTGCACTTCTTTGGACTAGGAAAGAAACAGGGCATAGAAAACAGACCAGAGACCAGGGGAGTGAGTGAGCATTCTTTTTGGCAATCACTTATATCCTCAGATGCAAACTGGATTCCTGGGAGCCCTGGAGCCCAAAGAAGAGGCCTCAAGCTCTGCTCCCTGGGTGAACAGGACGTGGGCCCATCCCCCCACCTTCTCTTCATCTCCAGCACCTCAAATTTTATCCACTTTAGATTGACACTCAGTTTAAGATTCTGTTTTGGGGAAAAATAAATATTCCATTGGTTTGAAGGGGGGGTCGTTTAGTGACTTAAATATTATGTGCAAAAATTAAAATCAGACCAAAAAGGAAATAGGCGGGGGGGCAGGACAATGATCCACCCTAAGCACTCCTAATCATGGGCATTTGCAGAGGGCTGGGGCCATGCTTTGTTTAAGACCTTCTCATGATGAGCCCCCCAGCCCCAGCTGACAGGCTGATCATCCTCTCTGACGACGCCATGGTTGGCAGCTATCGCTGCTGCTTTGACACCGTCCTCCTTGCAGGAAAGATTTTGAGATTTAAAAAATGTGAAATCATCATTAGACTGAAGAGAAACAAGAATAGGAAGGACTAGCCCCTGCCTCACACTCTCTTCCCCGATCCCCCATCTTCAGGCCTGCATGCCCTCCTCCTCTCCTCTGCTCTCTTCTCCCTCCTTCTTCCAGCTCTTCCTTCTCTGCCTCTCCCTCCCCTTCCTTTCTCTCCTGCTCCCTTCCTTCTCTCTTTCTCTCCTCGCTGCTCCTCTCTCTTGCTCTCTCTAGACTCCCTCTCCCCCGCTTTTTCTGCTCTCTCATCTCTTCCCTCTTCTTCTCTCTTGTTTCAGTGCCAGAAACAGTCTAATTACAACAGAGAACTTGAAGAGACAGAAGGAAAAAAAAACACCGCACAGAGCTGATTAAAATGTCCTATGAAATCTAATTTGTAAAGCTCTCATCAGAATAAAAAGTGCTACTCCCACAATTCAAGGCCAATTTGATTTTTAATGAGACTCCTCAGAGCCCAGCCGAGATCTCATCAGGTTGGGAACCCCGCTTCTTCCTGTCTGCCACACACTCAGTGATGGGGGTCTCTTGCCCTCTTCTTGGGGAGCCTCCACCATGTACCCCGCCAACCCTCCACCATCCCCAGCTCTCCACTGTTGCATACACCAATTTCTCCCTTATTTGGACTTTCTGCTGATGATAGTCCAGCCCTTTCTGGGGTCCAAGCCTGGAATTTCGTGTCCCCAGTATGGGCAACAGCCAATGTCCTCTGTGCCAGCCCTGAGTGGGGGAGGAGAGGCCGCAGCAGCAGCCAGCCCATCAGTTCTACATTTTCCTCATACAAACCCTTGTTTTATCTCTACATCTGTAGGGCAGGGTATTGGGGAAAGGGTGAGGGCTCAGAAGCGAGATAGACCATAGCTCAAACCCCAGCTCCACAATGCATTAGCTGGGTGACCTTGAGTTGGTTGCTTTACCTCTCTGATCTCCATTCTTTGTTGCAAAATGGGGGTATTTTCTCCCCTGGAATATAATTAAATGGGTTACAGCAGAGAAGTCATGTAAAGCACTATTGCGCTGGGGCCAGGTTCTCAGTAAACCTCAATGTCCTGATGTCCACCAACATGAAGAGGAATCATGGATCACGTTATCCCCTTCTTCAGCAGCTCCTTCCAGAACCAGACTTAAGGACCTTAGTGCAGCATAGCTCAAGGTATGGGAGCATGGTCATGGTGTTCAGAGCTAAAAAGGCTAGGATGGGATTTCTGGTCAACCCAATGGTAGCCAGGGTGCCATTCCCCCAGAGAATCTTTGGACAGCTAGCAAAAGCTAGTAAGACCATCTTTCTCAAAAGTCGGTGCTTTATTTGGGAACAAATATCGCTCATGTGGTTGAGCTAACGCCTCCCACTTGGGAGGTCCTGGGTTTGGTTCCCAGTGAACCCTGAAAAAACAAAAACAACAAGCAAAAAAAATGAAAAAAACCAACTCAGGGAGCCCATGTGGCTCAGTGGTTAAGTACCAGCCACTGGCTTCCCACATACAAGGTCCTGGGTTCAATCCCAGAACCCTGGTACCTTAAAAAAAAAAAAAAGCTATTCTTCATTTGCTAGGCTACTGAAAGCAATATACCTTGAAATGGGTTGGCTTTTACCAGTGAGAATTTATTAGCTTACAACTTACAGTTCTGAGGCCATGAGAATGTCCAAATCAAGGCATCATCAAGATGACTCCTTCTTCCTGAAGACTGGCTGCCAGCAATACTGGATCCCTCAGTCACATGGCAAGGCGCATGGTGGCATCAGTTGGTTCCTACCTTCTCTTTCAAGTTGTGTTGCTTTCTGCTTCTTGCTTCTGTGGATTTGTCTCTCTGTATTCACCCCATTTATAAAGGACTCCAGTAAGAAGATTAGGACCCACCTGGGCCATTCCTTAACTGAAGTATCCTCATGAAAACCTACTTACAAAAGGAGCAGCACCCACTCTACACATACTGGAGCACCTATATGTCCATGCCAGTCTATCTGGTGGCAACTGAAAAGACCAAACCAGGAAACACCTTGGGCTCTCCCTCCCAGAACTTTCCCTGCAGGCAGAAGCAACTTGCTGACTACCAAAACAGTGTAAGAAACAATTAGGCCATCATGACCTGGGGCAAAGTGTTACCAGCTTTAAATCATACAGTAGAGCACTCTGGAGGGGGAGAAAATCTGTTTGACAGGGAGAACCAGAAGCACTTAAATTCCTCTAAATGGGAGAATTCCCAAGGCCATGAGCAAGCTCAAGCCCAGAACAAGACACAGGCTCAGAAAAGGCAGAGGACACTGTATTTCATGTTTGTCTCAAGCCAATCGTTTTGATAAGAAGGTTAAACTCTGAAGGAGAGCAGCATCCAACAAAGAGACAATTTACAAAGACTATAAAAGGTGTCTTTTGCATTGGTTTTTTTTTTTTTAGTCTCTGGCTCTCAAGAAAATATCATATCATTTGCTGGATACAAACTTAAGAGACAGCTCAGGAACTAAATCCCAGAGAGTTAATACTTTACAAAATTATTAATAAAATGTACAATGTTCAACAAAAACTACAAAAGAAACAGGAAATGATGGTCTATCCAAAGGAACAAGATAAAAACCCAGAAAACATCATACTTTGGACATACTGGGAATAGACTTTAAAAAATGACTCTCAGAAAGCTTAAGGAAAAAAAAGGAAAACACACAGAAAGAACTAAAGGATAGCAGGACAACTATAAGGAACAATATGAGAATCTCAATAGAGAGTAATTTTTAGAAGGAACCAAACAGAAATACTGGGGTTGAAGACCACAATAACTGAAATGAAAAACTCCCCAGAGGGCTTCAACAGGAGATTGGATTTGGCAGAAGAAAGAAGCAATGAACTCAGACACAAGACAATTGAAATAATTCAGGTCAAGGAGCAGAAGGGGTGAAAAGAATATATAAAAAATTAACAGAGCCTAAAACCCCTGTCAACACCATCAAGCATACCAATGTGTGCAGTATAGGAGTCCCAGAAGAAGAAAGAGAGAAAGGGAAAGAAGGTATACACAAAGAAATAAAGGCAGAAAACTACCCAATTTTAATGAAAGACATAAATATGCACGTTCAAGAAATCCAACAAACCCCAAACAAGAAAAAGTTGAAGAAAACCATGCCTAGTAGTCAAACTTTTGAATGCCAAAGACAAGGAGAGATTTCTATACTTGATCTTAGCCAAAAGGCCAAGAGGCAATGGAGGACAGAGTTCTGAAATCTGCAAGAGTTAAGCAACATATTATGTTCAAGGGAGTCCCAATAGATTAAGTGCCAATTTGTCATCAGAAACTGTAGAGACAAGAAGGCAGTGGGATGAAGTATTTACAGCGCTGAAGGAAAACAACTGACAACCAAGAATGTGTATACAGCAAGACTTTCTTCAAAAATGAGTGAGAGGGAAACGGACTTTGGCCCAGTGGTTAGGGCGTCCGTCTACCATATGGGAGGTCCACGGTTCAAACCCCGGGCCTCCTTGACCCGTGTGGAGCTGGCCATGCGCAGTGCTGATGCGCGCAAGGAGTGCCGTGCCACGCAAGGGTGTCCCCCGCGTGGGGGAGCCCCACGCGCAAGGAGTGCGCCCGTGAGGAAAGCCGCCCAGCGTGAAAAGAAAGTGCAGCCTGCCCAGGAATGGCGCCGCCCACACTTCCTGTGCCGCTGACGACAACAGAAGCGGACAAAGAAAGAAACAAGACGCAGCAAATAGACACCAAGAACAGACAACCAGGGGAGGGGGGGAAATTAAATAAATAAATAAATCTTTAAAAAAAAAAAAAATGAGTGAGAGATTAAGACATTCCCAGATAAATAAAAGCTAAGGGAGTTCATCACCACTAGATCTGCCCTACAAAAAGTAGTAAGGGGAGTTCTTCAGGCTGAAATGAAAAGACAACAAACAGTGGATCAAAGTGGCATAAAGAAATAAAGACCTCCAATAAAGGTAACCAAATGGGTAATAATAAATCCCAGCGTTATTGTATTGTATTTTTTGGTATGTAATACCTTTTTACTTCTTACAAGTTCTAAAATACAATTGCATAAAAGTAATGGTGAATCTATGATTTTTGGCATGAATGTATAGAATATAATTTGTAATAAGTACAACAAAAATAGAATATGGTTATGCTATGGAAGTCAATTTGGTATAAAATCAAACATGATTGTTACAGATTTAGGATGTCAAATTTTAGCCCCATCGTAACCACAAAGAAAATATATGAAAAATATATACAGAGAGAAATGAGAAGGAACTCAAAATGGTATAATACAAAAAACTCAAACAAATAAGAAAGTAGGCATTAATGGAAGAATTGAGGGAGAAAAAAACTTACAAAGACCAAATAACAAAATGGCAGGAGAAATATCAGCATTATCAGTTTTTTGCTTGTAATGTAAATGGATTAAACTCTCCAATCAAAAGGCAGAGATTGGAAGAATGGATAAAAAAGCAAGACACAACTATATGCTATATACAAGACACTCAGTTTAAATTCAAAGACACAAGTAGGTTGAAAATTAAGGAATGGGAAAAAAATATATGCCATGCAAGCAGTAACCAAAAGAAAGCTGTGGTAGCTAAGCTAATATCAGGTAAAATAGACTTTAAGTCAAAAACTATTAGAAGAGACAAAGAAAGTCACTATATATTTACAAAGGGGTCAATTCAACAAGAAGACATAACAATTATTAATATTTATGCACCTAATGGTAGAGCCTCAAAATAAATGATACAAACATTTACAGATTTGAAGGGAGAAATGGGTACTTTAACATTAGTATTAGGAGACATCAATACACTACTTTCGATTATGGATAGAACATCTAGGCAGAAGAGCAATAAGAAACTAGATTACTTGAAAGGTACTATAAACCAACTAGAACTTAAAGATATATACACAACACTTAATCCAACAGCAGCAGAGTATACATTCTTCTCTAGCATATGACTCATTCTCCAGGATAGACAAAATAAGTCTCAATAAATTCAAAAACATTGAAATCATATAAGGTATCTTCTCTTATCACAATCGAATGAAGTTAGAAATCAATAACTAGAAAATTCACAAATTTGTGGAAATTGAATGACACTCTCTTCAAAAACCAATAGATTAAAGAAGAAACCACAGGAAAATTAGGAAATATCTTGAGGTGATGGAAAATGAAAATACACCATATCAAAACTTATGGGATACGGTAAAAGCAGTGCTGAAAGGGAAATTTATGGCTCTAAATGCTTACATTAAAAAGGAAGAAAGATCTAAAATCAGAGACTTAACATCACAACTGGAAGATCTAGGAAGAAGAGCTGGGAAGAAGAGCAAACTAAACCCAAAGTGAACAAAAGGAAGATAATAAAGATTAGAACAGAGATAAATGAAATACAAAATTTTAAAAAAACAGTAGAGAGATTCAAAAAACCAAAAGTTGTTTCTTTGAAAAGATCAATAAAATCAACAAACTTTAGGTAGACTGAAAAGAAGAAAAAGAAGACACAAATAATTGCAATCAGGAATGAAAGAGCGTCATTACTACCAATCCCAAAGAAATAAAGGATTATAAATGATACTAAAAGCAACTGTAGGCAGCGGACTTGACCCAGTGGTTAGGGCGTCCGTCTACCACATGGGAGGTCGGCGGTTCAAACCCCGGGCCTCCTTGACCCGTGTGGAGCTGGCCCACACGCAGTGCTGATGTGCGCAAGGAGTGCCGAGCCACGCAGGGATATCCACCGTGTAGGGGAGCCCCACGCACAAGTAGTGCGCCCCATAAGAAGAGCTGCCCAGCACGAAAGAAAGTACAGCCTGCCCAGAAATGGTGCCACACACATGGAGAGCTGACACAACAAGATGACGCAACAAAAAAAGAAACACAGATTCATGTGCTGCTGACAACAACAGAAGCAGACAAAGAAGACGCAGCAAATAGACTCAGAGAACAGACAACTGGGGTGGGGTGGGGAAGGGGAGAGAAATAAATAAATAAATCTTAAAAAAAAAAAAAGCAACTGTACACCAACAAACTAGATAACCTAGGTGAAAAGAACAAATTCCTAGAAAAACACAAGCTATCTACACTGACTCAAGAAGAAATTGAAGGCCTCAACAGACTACTAATAAGTAAAGAGATTGGATCTAAAGCCTCCCAACAAAGAAAAGCCCAGGACCATATGGCTTCAGTGGTGAATTTTACCACACATTCCAAGAATTAACATCAATCCTGCTCAGACTCTTCCAAAAACTAGAATAGGAGGGAACACTCCCTAACTTCATTCTATGGGGCCAACATCACCCTAATACCAAAGTCAGATAAAGATATCACAAGAAAAGAAAATTTAAGAACAATATCCTTTATGAATATAGATGCAAAAATCCTCAACAAAATACCAGAAAACCAAATTCAACAGCACATTAAAAGAATTACACAGGGAAGCGGATGTGGCTCAAGCAATTGAGCGCCCACCTCCCAGTTTGGTTCCCAGTGCCTCCTGAAAACAAAACAAACAAATAAACAAAATACAACAAGCCGGCGGCGGATTTGGCCCAGTGGTAGGGCGTCCATCTACCACATGGGAGGTCCGCAGTTCAAACCCCAGGCCTCCTTGACCCGTGTGGAGCTGGCCCACGTGCAGTGCTGATGCGCACAAGGAGTCCCGCGCCACGCAGGGGTGTCCCCGTGTAGGGGAGCCCCACGCACAAGGAGCACGCCCTGTAAGGAGAGCCGCCCAGTGCGAAAGAAAGTGCAACCTGCCCAGGATTGGTGCCACACACATGGAGAGCTGACACAACAAGGTGATGTAACGAAAAGGTACGTAGATTCCTGTGCCACTGACAACAACAGAAGTGGACAAAGAAGCAGCAGCAGCAAATAGACAGAGAGAGCAGACAACCGGGGTGGAAGAGGGGAGGGAAGGGGAGAGAAATAAATAAATCTTTAAAAAAAAAAATACAACAAGCAAAACAGACAAAAAAAAAAAACTAAGGGAAGCTTATATGGCTCACTATTGAGTGTCACATACGAGGTCCACATACGAGTGTCACATACGAGGTCCCAGGTTTGTTCCCTGGTATCTAAAAAAAAAAGAAAAAAGAATTACACACCATGGTTATGTAGGATTCATCACAAATATGCAAGAATAGTTCAACATTTAGAAACAAATTAAATGTAATATACTAAATTAAGAGAACAAAAGGAAAAAACACATGATCATACCAATTGATGTAGAAAAAAACATTTGACAAAAGCCAGCACTCCTTCTTGGAAAAAACTTAAAAAACTAGGAATAGAAGAAAATTTCTTCAACATGGTAAAGGACATATATGAAAACATCAATAGGGAAAGACTGAAATCTTTCCCTCTAAGATCTGGAACAAGATAAGGATACCTACTGTTACCATTGTTATTCAACATTGCACTGGAAGTTCTAGTCACAGCATTTAGGCGAGAAAAATAAAGAAAAAGCATCCACATTGGAAGAAAGAAGTAAAACTTTGCCCTATTTGCAGATCACATAATCCTATATATAGAAAATCCTGAAAAACCCACAACAAAACTACTAGAGCTAATAAACAAATTCAGCAAAGTGGTGGTGTATAAGATCTACACCCAAAAATCAGTAATGTTTCTATACACTAGTAATAAACAATCTGAAGAGGAAATTAAGAAAAACTTCTATTTATATTAGCAACTAATACAATCATATATCTAGGAATAAATTTAATCAAGGATTTAAAGGACTCATATATGGAAAACTATAAAACATCGCTGAAAGAAACCAAAGAAGACTTAGGGGAAGAGATGTAGTTCAGTGGTTGAGTGCCTGCTTCCCATATACGAGGTCCTGATTTCCAACCCTGATAGTGCCTAAAAAAAAAAAAAGACCTAAAAATATGGAGGAACATTCATGTTGACGGATTGGAAGACTAAATATTTTTAAGATACCAATTCTACCCAAAGTGATTTACAGAGTTAATGCAATCCCAACCAAAATTCCAAGAGCTGCCTTTGCAGAAATCAAAGAGCCAATCATCAAATTCATTTGGAAGAGTGAGGGGCCTCCAATAACCAAAATCATCTTGAGAAAGAAAAATAAAGTTTGAAGACTCACACTTCTCAATTTTAAAACTTATTACAAAGCTATGGTAATCAAAGAAGCATGGTACTGATGCAAGGACAGACATATAGACCAATGGAGTTGAATTGAGAGTCCAGAAATAACCCCTCACATCTATGGACATTTGATTTTTGGCAAGAGTCCTAAGTCCAATCAATCGAGAAAGAACAGTCTTTACAGAAAATGGTGCTGGGAAAACTGGATATCCATATGCAAAAGAATAAAAGCGGACCCTTATCTCACACCACATAAAAAAATCAACTCCAAATTAATCAAAGACCTAAATATAAGAACCAAAACTATAAAACTCCTAGAAGAAAACATAGGGAAACACCTGGGACCTTGTGTTAGGCAATGATTTCTTAGACTTTACACCATAAACATAAGAAACAAAGGAAAAAATAGATAAATGGGACTTCATCAAAATTTAAAACTTTTGCTCATCAAAGGACTTCATCATGAAAGTAAAAAGACAACGTGTAGAATGGGAAAAATATTTAGATGCCACATATCTGATAAGGGTTTAATATCCAGAATGTTTAAGAAATCCTCCAACTCAACCACAAAAAGACCAAGAACTCAATTAACATTTGGACAAAATAACTGAATAGACATTTCTCCAAAGAAGATCTACAAATGGCCAAAAAAGCAAATGAAAAGATGCTGCTCAACTTCATTAACCATTAGGGAAATGCAATTCAAAACCACAATGAGATACCATTTCACACCGACTAGAATGACTACTATTAAAAATAAAACTGAAAATAGCAAGAATTGGAGAGGGTAGGGAGAAATAGGAACACTCTTTCATTGTTGGTGGGAATGTAAAATGATGCAGCCTCTCTGGGAAACAGTTTGGCAGTTCCTCAGAAAATTAAATATAGAATTATCATATGGCCTAGCAATCTCACTTCTATGTATACACTCACAAGAATTGAAAGCAGATTTTGCACACCAATGTTCATAGTGACATTATTGCCAAAAGATGGACCCAAGTGCCCATCAACTGATGAATGGATAAACAAAATGTTATGTATAGAGAAGCGGACTTGGCCCGGTGGTTAGGGCATCTGTCTACGACATGGGAGGTCCTCAGTTCAAACCCTGGGCCTCCTTGACCCCTGTGGAGTTGGCCCATGCACAGTGCTGATGTGCACAAGGAGTGCCCTTCCACACAGGAGTGTCCTCTGAGTAGGGGAGCCCCACGCGCAAGGAGTGTGCCCCATAAGTAGAGCTGCCCAGCGCAAAAGAAAGTGCAGCCTGCCTAAGAATGACGCTGCCCACACGGAGAGCTGACACAACAAGATGACACAACAAAAAGAAATCTGTGAGATTCCCATGCTGCTGACAACAACAGAAGCGGGCAAAGAAGAAGATGCAGCAAATAGACACGGAGAACAGACAACCGGGGTGGGGTGGAAGGGGAGAGAAATAAATAAATAAATAAATCTTTTTTTGAAAATGTCATGTATACACACAATGGAATATTATTCAGCTGTAAAAAGTAATGAAGTTCAGATACATGCAACAGCATGGATGGATTTTTATGGTAGTTTGAAGCTGTGTGTATCCCAGAAAGGCATGTTCTTCAATTTAATCCATTCCTGTGGGCTAAATTTAACCAGGACCTTTTGAGGTGGCTACTTCAGGTAAGGTGTGACCCACTTCAATCTGGATGGTCTTAATCTTCTTACTGAAGTCCTTTATAAACAGAATGAATACAGAGAGAGAGAGAAAGCCATGGAAGCAAGAAGCTGAAAGCAATGAAACCCAGAAGAGAAGGGAGAGCCAGTGGATGCGGCCATGTGCCTTGCCATGTGACACAGTCCTGGATCGCTGGCAGCCAGGCTGTGGGAAGAAATCATCGTCTTGACGATGCCTTGATTTGGACATGTTCCTCAGCCTCAAAACTGTAATCTAATGAGTTCCCATTGTTAAAAGACAACCCATTTTTGGCATATTGCTTTAGGCAGCCTGAAAAACCAAACAATCTTGAAGACATCATGTTGAGACATAAAAAGACATTGCCTGATCTCACTGATATGAAATAATTCAAATAAGCAAATTCTTAGGGTCAGAACTAGAATACAGGTGCCAGGGTAAGTATAGACAATGAGGAGGTCATGCTTACCTGGTACAGAATTTCTGTTTGGGGTGATGGAAAATTTTGGTAACAATGGTGGTGACAGTAGTAGCACAACATTGTGAATGTAATTAGCATCATTGAATTATATATTGTGGCTAAAAGGCAAAATTTTAGCTTGCATATATATTACTAGAATAAATTTTTGTTTAAACCCAGAAGAATGTACAGCACAAAGAGTGCTCGCTCATGTAAACTGTGGATATAGTTAATATTTACTTACAATAACGTTCTTTTATCAACGTACCGAAGGTATCACACTAAGGCAAAGTGTTAGTAATAGGGGAGTATATGGGAGCCCTATATTTTCTGTGTGATTGTTCTGTAAACTTACAACTTCTCTAATAAAATAAAAATATTTAAAGCAAAGATTAGGATTTACAATCCTTGTTCTGCCGCTAAACAGCTTCCTGAACAATTCAGTTAACCTGCTAATCGTCTATTTCCTAAACCCTGTACAACAGGGTTGATAATCCTGTGTCATGAGTGCCAACACTGTAATAATTAAACTAAGTCAGATAGACACAAAACTTGATAAATAATAACAAATACATCTCCTGTTACTAGTATTTTCAATTTTATGCGCCTCATTTCCTCAACAGAGAAATGGGGATAAAAATAGTACATACCTCCTCGGCTGTCGTGAAGATGCAATATGTTAATCCTTTAAAGCCTGGCATACTGTGAGTGTGTTTGCTTAAAAATGGTTCAACCCAGCAGAATATCTCAGCCTACATGTAATATCAGGAGTTAAAAATGCTTTTTGACCTTGAATAAAAGGGGAAATGGAAAGGACAGATGAGTTTATATGGCTATGAGTCTCCAAAAACGATCCGGGAGGTCATCAGAGGGGTCACCCTTACGCACACCTCAACAGAGTCCCAGAGACAGCTAAAGTAGATACAACCCCAGGTATTGGTTCTTGTGAAGGCTACAGAGACCCACAGGTTCTATGGTCATGGCAGGTGGACTTCAGTGCCATGTCAGTTGGCCCTACTTTGGAGTTTGTGTTCCTGAGTGTGATGGAGTTGGACACAGATGTGATCTTTGTTCACAAGCCTCTCCTGTCACTTTTACCAGACCTGTGGTTGGCACTGGGGTTTAGTGGGTTTAGATTCAGGAGACCTGAATCTCTGGACTGACCATGTGATAGCCAGGCCCTGAGCCTCAACAGACTTGCAACTCCTGTCCTCTGGTTTATTGGACTTACCCTGGCCAGTTAACAGGGAGGTGAAGAAGGTCAACCACCACACCAGGGAGCCAAGAGTGTCTACAACTGCAAACAGGAGAACTGCGTCCACCATCCAAGTGGAATCTAAGCCCCCTCTTGATACAGAGGTGGAGTGGACATAGCCATCCCAGGGTCCACAGAATGGAGGAGTGGAGTATGGATTGGAGTGGACTCGCTGATGCTCTATTCTAGAATTGTTGTGATTAGTGATGGAAGTAAATGTGGCATTGAGATGGAGAAAGTGACCATGGTAGCTGCTGGAGGTGGGGAGTAGGAAGAAGAGATGTGATGTGAGGGCATTTTCAGGACTTGGAGTTGTCCTGGGTGGTACTGCAGGGACAGTTACTGGACATTGTGTGTCCTCCCATGGCCCACTGGGTGGACTGGGGGAGAGTGTAAACTGTAGTGTGGACCATTGACCATGGGGTGCAGCAGTGCTCAGAGAGGTGTTCACCAAGTGCAGTGAGTGTCCCATGATGTTGGAGGAGGTTGTTGTGGGAGGAGTGGGGTGAGGGGGTTGGGGGGTTATATGGGGACCTCATATTTTTTTAACATAACATTAAAAAATAAATAAATAAGACAAAAAGTAAAAAATAAAAATGGTTCAAGGGGAGCAGATGTGGCTCAAGTGGTTGAGCGCCTGCTTCCTTTACAAGATCCTGGATTTAATCGCTAGTGCCTCCTTGAAAAAAAAAAAAGGTTCAAAGACATCACATTTTGGGGTGTATATGGGAAGGCCATGGGGGCATGCTGTCTAATTTTCTGGGTGATGGTGAAGTTGGCGAACAAGGGTAGGGAGGACACTTTGGGTCATTCTGCTGTAGCTACGCCCCCACGCCATCCCAATGAACGTGCCCGACGCCCATCTGGGAGCCACTACAGCAATATCGTTTCTCTTGGCATCTCAGCTGTAACCAAAACTGCACCACTCCCCACCGCTGCCCCCGTGAGCACAGCCCTCCCCCAGAAGAGTTCTAACTGGAGGTCCCTCCTGCCTCTGCCCTTTGGTGAAGGGATGCGCCACGCAAGGGAGTTGGACCGGAGTTTGCCAGAAGAGGCAGGGATGGCACGTGCACAGTGTGGCTGGGCACGGCCCGTTTGGGGACCTGGAGGTATAGCCGGGCCCCAGGGTGGGTACTGGGGAGAGACGAGCCAGCTCCGGGATGGCCTCTGTGTGCCAGTGCCGCAGCGTTTGGGGCTTAGCCCAGAAACTCTAAGGTGTCCTTACAGGATTCTGGACCCACGAGTGGCTTCATCGGGTTTGCAATTTTGGAATCTCCCTCTGCTTGCAGCGTGTGGGATGACTTGCAGGGGATGAGCTGGGCCAGAGGGCAGTTAGGGAGTTGCTGCTGGGCCCCGGGCAGGGCGTGAGGTGCCCTGGAGGGCGGGGGGCTCCGGGCCAGCCTCGGCTCTGCTCTGACCTCTCTGCTTGTCTCCTCCCTAGGCCAAGTGTACTCCTTCAGCCAGCAGCCCCAGGACCAGGTGGTCGTATCCGGGCAGCCGGTGACGCTGCTGTGCGCCATCCCTGAGTACGACGGCTTCGTGCTGTGGATCAAGGATGGCCTGGCGCTGGGCGTGGGCAGGGACCTCTCGAGTGAGTACTCCCTGGAAAGCTCGGGAACCTGCCACTGCCTCGGCTACCAGCCACTCTACTAGGGGACACCCCTCTCCATTTGCGTGGGCAGCACCAGCCGGGCAGGCCCCCAGGCCGGGGCCCTCTGACCACGGGCTACAATTTAGAAGTAAACCCTCAGTTCTGGTGCTTGGACCTCAGCTTCCAAACATGAGGCAGTGTCAGGTCAGATTTCCAGAGTTAAAAGAGCTCCTGCTCCTTGGTCCAAAGCGTATCCCTCGCTTACCAAAGCCTGGTCACCTAGGCAGGAAACAAATCACCAGCTGGCTCCTCCTGGCTTCCTGCCAGTTAAAGGGAGCCAAGTAAATCAAACACTCACCAGGAAACCTGGTTGCTCTTAGGAGCCCTCGTGCTGTGGGAAGAAACGGCATTAGCTGGTGAAGGCAGGGAGAGGGAAAACGGGGTGTGAGGTGGGGGCATTTTCAGGACTTGGAGTTGTCCTGAATGAAATTGCAGGGACAGATGCAGGACATTATATATCCTGCCATCACCCACTGATTGGACTGGGAGACAGTGTCAACTACAACATAAGCTATCATCCATGCTGTGCATCAGCGTTCCAAAAGGGACTCATCACATGCAATGAATGTACCACCCTAATGAAAGAAGTTGTCGATGTGGGAGGAGTGGGGGATGTGGGGAATGGAGTATATGGGAACCTCCTATATTTTTTAATGTAACATTTAGTGTGATTTATGTCTCTTTTTTTAAAAAAAAGATAATGAAAAAAAAATGGGAAAAAATTAAAATCCCCAGCCTGGCCGGGCCCACCCAGGCTGATTCTCAGCAAGTGCGCACCGGTGCGGCCCCCGTGTTGTAAAGGGGCGGCTGGTGTCTGTTCCCCTGGTCGGTGACGTGCCCCGTTGTTTGTTAACTGTTTGGACTGTCAACACTCTAAGCCCGTACAGATGTCTTTCTAATCCATCCTTTCCCCGGAGAGAAAAAGAAATGGGCTCATTCTCTGGGTCACTCACCCAGAGCAGGAGAGGCCCGCGCTGTCTGCTAGGCTTGGCATCAACACTAAAACCCGAAACGAGGGATCTGGGTGTCTCTGTGATTGGGGATTGGCTGGGGCTGGGGAAAATATGTATGCTGTGGAGACGCGCGCTTTGCCTCTCTCACGGTGCACAGCTGCAGGAAAATAAAAATCGAAGTGCACTCAGAATCATGATGGTTGGGAAATTAATATTTTAAAATGTGAGTTATGCCTTGCCAGAAATGTATTTGGAAACATTATACCATGGTCAATAGCATCGGAAGGCGTGGGTGCTGCAGGCCAGCTGAGCACGGGTAAAAGACCCAATACTATCTCCAAAGTAGACCGTGCGGCCGTAAAGTTTCAGGATTTATGAGACTCAGCCAATTTCGGAGACTGGGAGAACGAAGCTCCTTCTGGGGCTCGAATCTGCCGCGCTCAGGGCGGCTCTGCATGGGGTCCTGCGTTGGTGCCTGTGAAGAGGCCATCTGGCTCCTGGTCAGTGCTTTTCAGCCTTGAGTCGGGGCCTGGCATCTGGGCCAGGGGCTAAGAGGAGCCCGGGAACCGTGAATGTTTCATAAGTGGACATAGTCTCGGGGAAAACTGACCCTCTTGCATCCAAGTAGTTCCATGAGAAAACAAGGGAGCTGTTCTGGGGTGCAGGGGTGGGTTCTGCTAAGAGCTGAAGGAAAATACACTCAGGCACACTGGCTTCCTCTCCAGGGAAACCCCATTTATAGAAAGAAGATTGCCCTCTCCTTCCAGAGCCAATGTCAACCGCTCCTAGTAAAGCCCTCACTCACTTGTCCCAAAAATAACATTTTGATGAAAATGATAAATCCTTGCATGCTCAATAAACACTGTTGGCTTCCCTGATGAGGATGTGAGAGTGATAAAAGTCAAATGGATTCAGCAAGTATCTGTGGTTAACTTAATCCTGCAAAGGTTTCCCTGTAGGGAAACTGAGGCCCAGCGTTGCAGGACTTTAGCCTGCGGCAGTGGCTCTTGTCCACTTCTTTTTTAACTCTGTGGCCCCGTTCAGTCGGCCAGGAGTCCTTCCTTGAAAACCTAAATGCCTTTCTGGTTACAAAGGCTGGAAAAATCAGTCAAAGAAAATGATTTATAAATCCACTCCCTCATATTGATGGAACATTTTTCTTCTAAGACGCTCAAGTACTTTGCAGACATTATCTCATAAATCTCCAGTGATGGGGGTGGGGAGGATAAAAGAAGAATTTTTTCCCTTTCTTTGACAGGTAAGCAAAGTCACAGTTGAGAGAGAAATTGTCTCAAGCACATAACCATTCCCAATGCATGGAACCCTGATCCCTTGCCCCCAAACTGCCAAGATACCTTGTCCACTCTCGCCTCTAAAGATGGGACCTCTTTGCCAACACCACCTCACTCTTGGTTTTGTTTAAACTAGAATTTATTGGCTGCTTGCCACGTGCTAGGCATTTAACAGGTTTATCACAGTCCATCCTCACCAAAACCCTATGAGGTATTAGAATTGTTCCCATTTTACCAACAAGGAAACTGAGGCCCAAAGAAGTTAAAGGAACTTACCCAAGGCAAGAGAAGTAGGAAGGGAAAGAGCTGACTTTGAACTCAGGCCTTTAGACCATAGCACCCAGATGCTCAATAATTTTCCCTCCTCTGGGAGTAGCAAGGGAGGGAGAGAGACTGTAGAAGGAGCTAGAACATCCTTAGAAGTCTACTTCTGGGTCTCTGTTTTCCAAAGACGCTGCCAGTCCTTGAGATAGCATCGCAGCTCATCGCCTAATTAGGCAAATACAAACAAACCCATCACTGATGTTTTCAGCTGCTCATGAGAGCAAAATCCTGCTGCTGATCGCCTGCAAGACAACAAAAACACAAGCTTCAGCCAAGAAGCCTGCAGGAGCCCAGAGCCTAATCACAGGACAGCGGGACCAGAGGCGGGGCAGGGGGGAGGGCTGGGGGTGGCGAGCCAGCTGCACGGAGGGCAGCCGCAGCTGGGAGAGGATTGCACTAGAATCCGTTCCCAGCCCCTCGCCCTGGCCCTGGGGGGAGCCAGCTTAACTTACCTGGGCTCCTTCCCAAAGCTCAGCAGAGGCCAGGAAGGGCGGGCAGCAGGGGGAGGCAGTTGCTTTCCGGGCAGGGCTGACGGCCTTGTGAGCAGCTCCATCAGGGCCTGCACGGCTGGGGTGGGCTGGGCCATCTGATGGTGCGACGAGGACAGGGGCAGCCGGGAGGGTGTGAGCCCTAAGGGAAAGCATGCAGGCGAGCCCGGCAGAGGCCCGCAGCTCCCTGCGCCAAGCAGGAACGGGTGCTGATGGCCCCTGGTGCCGGCACCCCCAGGAAACCCTGCCCTGGCCACGGAAGGCTCTCAGCTTCCAGAGGTGGAAGGAGCCCTTAGAGCACGTCGAGTCCACACTTCCTTCCAGTGTGGGCCTCTCCTCTGCTGCACCCTGACCGGGGACCAGCCAGCCAGGGATGGGGACCTTGTGATGGCCTCAGGCAGCCCAGATCACTTTCTGGACACCTCAAATAGCTTTTAGAAAATCCTGCGGTATTTACCACGCTCATTCTGCCCGTCAGGCTAGCGCCATCCTTGGTTGCTATGTGAGCACGCCTGAGCTGCACGAAGAGCCTTTGCACTATTGGAAGAGAGTGTGTCTCTGCATCTCTCTCTCTCGGTGGGCCCTAGGCTCCCCTTTAAAGGCCAGCGTGACCCCCTCCTCCCAGCATGCATTTTTGAGAATGCATACTGTCCCAGTGAGGGTCCTTCAGAAAGAGGGGCAGTTTGGGGCTGGCAGAGGTGGGTGGAAGCAGCAGGATGGCCTCTGGGGGGATTTGGGCGCCAGGATGGGTTGGAAGTCCCCAGGGCCAGGGGTGCTCCAGTTCCAGGTGGAGACAGGTGGAGCTCAGGTGAAGGGGGTGGAAGAAAGCAAGCAGATGCTGCATTTATATTCAGCCCTGCGTGGCCCCGGCAAAGCTGATTAATGAATGATTTATCGTCCTCAAGCTTATTTTTCATCTATTATTCATCGCCACTGGTATAAGGGGCCCCAGTTTCCTAACATCCTGAGTCCCCCCCAAAGTGGTTCTTCAGGTCCTGGGGTTCCGAGATGGGAGTGCAATGACTTTGGGAGGGACCGCTGTGGTTCAAGGTTGGTCCAAGACCCCCAGGCGCTGGAGGATGGACTGGGATTTCTATATTCTGCCCATCCTGAAATAAAACTTGCCCAAAAGCCACTTGTGGCCCTTTGCACACAGCCCCCTCCTTTTCTTCCTTCTCTTTTCCCCACTCTGCCTTCTCTAGGTTTCCCTTCTCATTCTCTCTGGCGTTTCTTACCAAATGCCTGTCTCTGGGGCAAACCCCCAGCAGAGCCATCCCACCTGTAGTGCTCCCAGCTCCTTGCTCTCTTTTCCTCTCTAACAATGGCTTGCCCAGGTTTCCTAAGCTTGAAACCAATGGTACCCTGACTTGCATGCGCGTGTGCATGCCCACACATGCATGCCGCCCCGGCACCCTGGTCTGGGGCTCCTTGCACTGAAATCAGGGCCCTGGGCTAGTGCCAATTTCCATGCTCAGCCCCCTACCCACCCACCCCCACCCCTGCTCAGGTCTCCCACAGCTGCGCCAGGTTTTCGTGAATGTCTCCTCTACCCCCACCCAGCACCCCTTGACCGCCTGCTGTCTCCACAGGTTACCCCCAATACCTGGTGGTAGGGAACCACCTGTCGGGGGAGCACCACCTGAAGATCCTGCGGGCAGAGCTGCAGGACGACGCCGTGTACGAGTGCCAGGCCATCCAGGCTGCCATCCGGTCCCGCCCCGCCCGCCTCACCGTCCTGGGTAAGAGCCACACGGCCGGCGGGCGGGGAAGGGCGCTGCCAAGGCAGTCTACCAGAAGTGGGTGGGCTTCTACCACGGGGACTATCAACTTACAAGCTTGCAGTTCTGAGGCCAAAGTGTCCGAATGAAGGCATCGTCAGAGCTGCTCTGTCTCCCCGAGCTGCAGCTGTGGTCGGGCATGTGATGGCCTGTGCGCAATTCTGCCCTCTCCTCCAGGCATCGTTGCTTTCAGCTGCTGGCCTCAGTGGTCTCTTTTCAGCCTCTGTGTTCTGTAGATTCAGCTTCTGGCTCCCCGGACCTTCTCTCTCAGCTCCTGGGAGTTTCTCTCCGTTTCTGTGGCTCCGCCGATTCTAGTTTATAAAGGATTCCAGTACGAGGATTAAGACCCACCTGGGTTACACCTTAGTGGAGTAATCTAACCAAACTACCCTTAACTGAATCTATTCAGAGGTTCACGATAGGTTCTCCCCACAGGAACGGACAAATTCACAATAAAAGACTCCAACTACCACATACGGGAAGCACCAGAGACAGCTCCTGAGGGTCCCTCCTGGCCAGAAGCGGGGGACTGACTCTCTGTTGGGCAAAAGCCCCAAAGCATCAGCTCACCAGCTGCCCACAGTTCAGTGCCCTCCTCACCCCACAAAAGGGGGGCAAGTGAAAGCTCCTAGACTAGGATATCAGAAGGCCAATGTCCAACTGATGGATCACCCCACCCGGGGTGTCTGACTCCAGCTTAGGGGGCTAAGTAGGGCTCCAGAATGCTTAGAGATCACATCCGAAGGCCAGTTCTGTGCACCTGCTCTGGGCCAAACCCTGTGCTGGCAGTGGAGGTACAGACACCACGGCCCCGTCCTACCATTATCAGTGGCCCACTGTCCTGGAGTCCCTTCATTCTGAAAAGGTCTCCCTCTGGGTGCCAACAAAGCCCTCTCGACCCACCTCCCCTGCCCGAATCAGACTTGCACTTGATTCTCCCATTGTTTCAGGACCCATAGGGTCACCCCCAGCCCCCACTCTTTCCCCGACTCCCAGGTGGAGAATGGGGCTGTGCAGAGGTGGGTGGAAGCAGCAGGACAGCCTCTGGGGGGAAGTGGGTGCCAGGGTGGGGCAGAAGTCCCCAGGGCCAGGGGTGCTCCAGTTCCAGGTGGAGACAGGTGGAGCTCAGGTGAAGGGGGTGGAAGAAGGTAAGCAGATGCTCCATTTATATTCAGCCCTGCATGGCCCCGGCAAAGCTAAATCATTCCCAGGAAGATTCATTTCAGACCCTTGTCCCCATCAGACGGTTTCCCCTTGATTTTCCTTCATCTGTGCTTCCCAGGAGCCTGGCGTTCCCGGGACACCCCACCTAACAGGTCCCACTCCTTCACAGGGGAGGACCTGGCATGTGACCCCCTAAACTGCCTGCTTCTGGCATGGAGGCCGGCCCATGTCACCTCTCTCCACCAGCCAGATGTTACTAAGGATTAGGGACCCCGGGAGCCAAGCCCGGCGCGTACATAGCAGTAGCTTGCGCTCCACAGCACCTGCAGCGCCTGCCAATGCTCCTTCACCTTCGGTATCTCGGGGGTTCCTGATGCAACCCACTGGGACAGGGTGGGGCGCTAGCCCAGGTGAGAAACGGGGGCTCAGGAAGCCAAGGGCGTGCCCAGGGTCTCCGGGTTAGAGCAAGGCGGCCCGCGCTCGAGCCGCCCCTTCCACGGCCTCACTGCCTTTCCCGCGCATCGTCGCCAGGTGCCCGGGTCCGAGCCCACCCCACCTGCCTCCCAGCAGCCGACGTGAAGGTCTGACAACAGGGCCAGCAGCTGGGCCGCTGCCTACCTGCCTGGCAGTTAAGGCGCCCACTTGGAGATTAAATATTTAAGCACATGCCAGGTTATCTTCAGATCTATGCAACCAAACGCACGTGACAGGTACTTCCCAACTCCACAGCAGGCAGGTCCGGGGGTCGCTTACCCACCCTGAGCTGGACTTCCTGAGTGAGGGAAGAGGAAGTCAGGGCCAACCCCAGAAGCCTCCTTCAACCTTTGTGTCTCCTCTGACCTGCAGTGGAAGGAGGAGAAGTGGGTCTGGCAGAGTAGAGCAAATAAACTAGAATTACCTGGCTTGGAAAAGGACCTTCAGGAGGAGACACAGCCGTCTTCATTTGTCCCAAACTAGTGGCTAAAATGGGAATGGGTGTAAAATGTTGATGTGAAAGGCTGGCAGAGAGGGGAGGAATAAATAAGACCTGCTCTTTTTTTTCTGACTTTGGGGGTTGCAAAATGCCAGAACTGATTTGCTAAGGGACGTTGGAAGATCCTCATCTTTGGAGATTATTCAGCCCCCCTTCCTCAAAGGCATCGGCTTTCTGCTGCCCTACACCCCTTCTGGAGAATGCCACGAGTGTTAGAACAAAAGGAGCCTAAGAGTCGTCCCTCCTCTGACTTCACCCAGAACTTCAAGTAGAAGGAGCAGCATCTTGTCCTTAAGTAGTGTCAGGGCTTCACCAGAGAAGACTCAGCCATTTCGGGTCCCTTTGCCCCCTGTGAGCTCAAATTTGCAAAGCCCACATTCTTCCAAGATTCTTCCAAGCCTTTTACAGAAAAGGACATCTGGGTTCAGAGAGGCACACAGACTGGCCTGAGGTCACACAGCCTAATTAGCACTCAAAATGGACTCTAGATTTTCCAGCTCCCACTCAAGACCCTGTGTTCCGAAACGCCAGCAGCATCTCGTCGTCTGGCTGGCGAGGGGCCAGGCGTCTGAGCACAGGGCCTCAGGTCTGATCTGAATGGCTGGATCTTAGGGCACATGGAAAAGGCATTTGCGCCCCTGCTTCCTCTCCGAGGTGGCCTGGCACTGCCCTCTGGCAGAGCTGGATTTGCCCACGTGGGGAAGATGTTTCATTCGAGCCTGGAGATGGGTAGAAGAGGGCGGTGACGGGGGCACTTTCCAGGGAACAAGCAGCGTTGCCTCCGTGGAATTCCTGGGAGTCCTACAGGGAGCCTGAGCCTCAGTGGTCCATCACGCAGGGCACGCCAAAACCAATCCTCATAGGCAGACTCAACCCGGGCAAGAAAGAGCCCCCGGGCTCTGCCTCCAAGCCTCCTTGTCCCCCTTGCAGCCACCCGGGGCCTCACCCCCAGCTGGTCCCGTAGGGTCTGACCAGGATTCTCCCGGGCTAGAGCCCCCACCTCACTGCCTGGAGCAGACCCAGCCGGCCAGAAAGGGGGTGCTGGGCTTGGCCCTGGGTAGCGGGCGAGGGGCTCTTCCAGCAGAGGGGAGGAGCTGCTCTCCAGCCGGGCCCGCCGGCCTTCCCAGCAAGCTCCCCTCTGCTCGGCTCTGACATCCCAGCTCGGGAACATGTCCCAGCTGGCTCCCCGAGGGAGGGCTGCCTTCCCTGCGTTCCAGCAATGAGAGAGCTTCCTAATTTAGTCTGTATTTGCCTGCGATAGATTTTTAATTAAATAAAGTAAGAGCCTGATTAGAACCTGCAGAAGACGGGAGAGCCGAATCAGATGGTGTTCCGGCAAAATTGCGAAAGCAAACACTTTGACTGGAACCGAGGGAGCCCCCGGGAGTCTTCCATCAAAGCAGCAAGTGAGGAGGGCAAACACCGGAGAGGATGCATCCCATAGATGTGCGCTGTTAAATATGCATCTGCCGGCAGCCTGCCCGGAGAAGCCGGAGGGCCAGCTCGCAGAGCCCGCCCGGCCCCAGGGGCGGCTGGGACTCGGCCCTGGCAGCCAGGCCCAGAGCCACAGACACGTTAATTAGGGCTGTGCTTCCAGCTCGCAGATGCAATCAGGCGAGGAGCAACTCTGAGCCCAGCGCTGGCTACCCCAGGAGGCAGAGGGAGGGAGCAAGGTGGGGTGAGGAGGGGAAGGGGAGAGAGCTGAGCTTGTGAAGCTGAGTGAAGCAAATTGTGGGTTGGAGGGCACAGCAGCAGGGACCCTGTGGTCAGGCAGTGCCCCACTGTGGTACAGCCACCTGCAGAGCACTTGATCTGGGCCGTGTCAACACATGCTTCTTTGGATTCCCCACATCTCGGCCATTGGTGCGATGGAAAGAGCAGCAGACCTGGCAGTGCTGGCCTTGGTCCCCCCATTAGCCAGCTGAGTGGTCTCTCCTGTTCCTCCTTCCCTCGGGGCCTCAGTTTCCTCATCTGTCCACGGGAGGTGGTGACAGATACGATGATCTCCAGGAGCTCCGCATTGTTTGCAGGCATCTCTGTGTCGGTGTCGGGGGGAAGGGCCCTGGGCTGGGGGCAGCGCCCGGAGTCACCTTCCTGATGTGTGGCCTCGGGAAAGGCCCTTTGGGTTGGAACCGGGCTTCTTGGCTTCAACTCTGCAGACCCAGCACTTAGCCCCGAAGAGATGCTCAGTAATACTTGTTTTTACAAAAATGAAGGACTGAAGGAATGAGTTTGTGCATCTTCATCTATAAGATGGAGATAATAAAAATACCCATTGCATAGAATTGTTATGTTTATCACACACGCTCTTCCTCTGTAAACAGTAAGCATCATATATTTTAAAGTCATCTGCACACATACACACCTACACTCAGACGCGCCCACTGCTCCTTTCCCCACCTGCAGGGACCCAGGGTTGAAAATATCTAAGCTGGCAAGAGCCAGGGTTGTGTGTCTTTGCACTTGATCTTCTGATCTGCCTGGAAATTTGGGAACCAAGAGCTGGAGGTCCCAGAGCAGGACAAAAAATGGGTGCCACGGATTCCAGCACCCGATATTTCCTGAGCACCTATTTTGCGCCATGCACTGGTGGAGGCATGTGGGAGTCATCAGTGAATGGGAGAGAAAACTGTCTCAGCCCTAGTGGAGCTTGTGTTCTAGTGCCCGCACAGTAGGTAAAAAATAAGCACATTAAGCATGTAAATTGTGTAGAATGTTCGCTGGTAATGAGCGCTATGAAAAAGAAAAAGTAGAGCAGGGAAAGGGGCATGAGAAGTAGGGGGGCGGATGTTGGTTGTCAGATAAATTATTAAGAAGGGTATTTCCCAGTCTCCCTCCCCATCTCCCTCTTCTTCCTGCCCATTCTAATATTAATTCCACTGTCTGTGGCTCCCATTAGAAATAAGTCTTCCTAAATCAACATTAATTATTTAGTTTTGGAGACTAAGTCCATTCAAATAAAAAGGGTATCTTTTAAAGTGATGCCAAGCCCCAAATATGGGGACGGACACACAGATAAGACCCAAATGTGTCCTTAACTTGTTTTGTTTTGATTTTTCCGTAAACCCGAGCTCCCTCTGCCGCCTCCGGGAGCGGCAGGGCAGAGGTCCCCTAAGACCACGGCATAGTCACATCCCTTAATTCCCAGGCCCCCTCATGTCCTGGGTAGAATGGAGCCCAGAGAAAGATGGTCCATAGCTCAGGGTCAGGCAAGGGAAGGCGGAGCTGAAGCCCCCTGAGCGGGCTGACTTCTAAAACCAGCCTTCCGGAATCTGGTTGGGGAAACTCACCCACAGTCACGCAGACCTAAGGAGGCCAAGTCTCCAGGGCAGAGTCTGAGCGGCCAGGGCTCACGGCTGGGAAAGCACCTCCAAAGAGTCAAGCCCAAGCGCCCGCCACACCACCCAAAGCCCCCTGAAACCTGGCACCTGCGCTCTCCCCAGCTCAGAGCCCCCTGCTCCAGGAATATCAGCCAGCTGGCAGCACCCCCCGCCCTCCCCGCACTGGGTCTCCCCTGGCTGACTCTTGCGTGTTTGTCGAGCTCCATCTTAGTCATTGCCTCCTCCGGGAAGGCTTCCTGGAACCCCACATGGCCTGACTCACTGCCCGCGCTCCCTCCGCCTTCTGTGCTGACCTCCATCATGGCGCTCCACGCGGTCTATTGACTCTGTTTCCCCTGCTGGGCTTCACGGGGGCGGGGCCCATATCCACAGTCCAGCCTGGAACACGTGCGAGGTACACCATGAATGCTTGTTATGGCGGTTGCACGGAAGGAACAGGGCTTGGGGGCAAACTGGGAACTGACACAGAGCCTCACATAAAGAACAGAGTCCACAGGCAGTTGAGCGCCTGCCTCCCACATGGGAGGTCCCGGGTTTGTTTCCCAGTGCCTCCTGAAGAAACGAAAACAAACGACAAGCGAAAGGAATGAGAAAACCAACTCAGGGAAGCCAATGTGGCTCAGTGGTTGAATGCCAGCTTCCCACATACAAGGCCCTGAGTCCCAGCCCCCAGTACCTTAAAAAAAAAAAAGCCTGGCATATAGTAAGTCGCAAAAACACG
Organism: Dasypus novemcinctus; assembly: GCF_030445035.2. Taxonomy (NCBI): domain Eukaryota; kingdom Metazoa; phylum Chordata; class Mammalia; order Cingulata; family Dasypodidae; genus Dasypus; species Dasypus novemcinctus. The sequence continues at coordinate 36,289,378 of NC_080699.1, read as the reverse complement.
TGGCGCCTTTCTTTGTTGTGTCTACAGAAGCAATACAGCCTCATGAGTCAGAGCCCCAATTCCAGGAGCTAAATCATCTGCACATGAGACCCCGCCATGCCACTTTACCAGGGCCTGCCTCAGTTTCCCCACATGTGAAATGGGAGAAAGGATGGCACCTGCCCTCGTAGGGTTGTAGAGGGCATTGGCGTCTGATACACAGGGCAGGTAAACACTGGCCGTTATCGTAAGTGTTAGCATCGTAATTCAGGTACTATTATCCCGGCGATGTTAAGACCCCAAGAAGCGACCCCGCCCACCTGGGGAATCTTCTGTCCTGGAGAAGCTTTTCCATCCGCAGACAGGCAGAGAGGCCCGCGGGCCCCTCCCAGCGCTCCCACCTGGAAGATGAGTGGAATTGATTTTCTTATCTCCTCCTTAAGCGCGTCTCGCCACCCGGCCTGGCCCGAGGTGTGGCGTGTCGCTTGTGCTGCATGCCCGTTTCCTGCCACTTTCATTACCTTGCAGTCACCCCAAAATGGGGGCCACAAACAAGCCCGAGATGGGAGAGGGCGCAAAAAAGAGAAAGCATCCTTACCTGCTGAAGTTCCACAGGGGCGAAGACGACCGAGCCGTTATGCACCTCGCACCCCCAAGTCCCACCCCTGCCACCTGCTCCTTCCCCTCCCTTCCTGCTGCTCCTCCTTAGTGCCCAGGCCACCCCCAATGTCCCCAAGTGCAGCATCACGTGGCCCTCCTGCCCCTCTCCTCAGCCACCACGCACCCTCTCCAGCCTCCCTGCTCAGCTCTGGGCACCCCTGCTCGGGCTTGGGGATCTCTGGGCTGCTAGGCTGACTCAGCATCTCCCCTGCATACTATTGCAGATGCCCTGACCTCTGCGTCCACACTGTGGGCTCAGAGCCACACGCCACCCTAAGCAGCTGCCCTTAGCAGTGCTGGGGGGTGGGGAGATAGAGGGTCTCCCTGGAAGTGTCGCTGTAGCCGTTGGGTACAGGTGTGTTGGCTCTGGTTGGAGCCCTGGGGACCATCCCTCCTGAGGACTCTAAGTCTGTCACCCCAACAGCCTCCCTGTCCCCACTGATCTGCCATATTTCCATGGGAATGAACGCCCCCCTCTATCCCCACTCCATCTCCCTCCATCTCCATCTTAGCCCCAGTGGGGTATCAAAATAGCTCCTCTTCTCTCCAGCCTGCAGCCCCCCTGTCACAGTGGGGAATGAGCAGTAGAAAGAGATGCACAGGTGCTCAGGGCCTTCCAGGGGAGCCTCAGGGATGGGGATGGACAGTGCACCCTTCTCCATCTGCAGCGGCCAGGCAGGCTCCTCTCCACGAAGGGAGGGCACACTGCCAGGCACCCCACCCCTCCCCCCACCCCAGCACCACCACGGTCAACTGGCCCCAGAGGAGACCCAGCCTGTCCTACTTAGTGGCTTTTCTGGAGTGGCCCAGATGCCTGACCCTGCCTTGGGCAATGCTCGCCACTTCTGAAGCTGGGGGCAGCATCCCCTGCCCCACCCCCAGGGCATCCCTCCTGCTCCCTCTTACAGCATCTCTTGCTTTTGACCCCAGAACAGGGGAAGGCAGGGAAGTTCCACAGGAGCCCACTCAGAGTCTGTTGTACATGGAAAGTGCCACCTCCTGACCCTGCCACCCACTCCCCCCAGAGTCCCACCCCATCACCAAATGGCTGGAGCTCTGGGCAGCTCCTTGCACAGACCCAAAGCCTGCCAGCAGGTCGCCACCATGCTGAGAGCACCGGCTGTTCTCCAGGTCCAAGCAGGGCAGTGGCACCTGGCCTGGGGGTCAGGAGAAGAGTGTCCTCGCCCCGATCCTGCCACCAGCCAGCTGTGTGACCCAGGATAAAGAGGCTTAACTTCTCAGGACCTGCTTTCTCCCTGGTAGCGCCTAGGAGCTGGGAAGATAGCGTGCAAATCCACTGCGCAGTTTGACCACAATTCTCCCTCTTTTGACCTTGAACCGGAGGCGGGGCACCAAGGGCATTGTTCTCTGAGTCCCTCTTCCTCCAGCTCCTGAGAGCAAGGGCAACATGTCCTTCAGCTGCTCTAAGCAAGCATGACCTTGGAAGGTGCTGAGCAGGCTCCACGTCTCAGCAAAGGTGAGCATGAGCTCAGACCAGGGAGATTTGCAAAAGTCAGGACCTGGATCCTCTGGCATCTTCCAGCAGCAGCTGCCCCAGCACACCCCAGGAAATTCTAGCCACTTTCCCACAACCTTCAGGATGGAGCTGCCTTTGGAGGCCTCCACCCACCTGCCCATCCCAGGGCTGTTTCCTCTGGCCTGGACATGGCTTGCAACATCCCTGCAAACCTGAAAAAAAAAGTGCAGGAAGAGCTCACATCTGTCCTGGTGTCCTCTTGAGGTCCTCAGGAAGCCCAGCTGGCCACTGGCCATTTATAAGGCTCCCTGTGTATGTGTCAATCATCCATGCACACACTCATACACATGGGCTCCTTAGCCTCAAGGACACCCATGTACACACATACACATGCATGCACATGCATGCACACACAGGAGCATGATTCCGAGCCTGGTGTCATCATCCAAGTCCCAAGATGGAAAAACACAAGAACACTCTATCAAGGGAATCAGGCATTGTTGGAAAGTGAACAGATTCTTGAAATTTAACTCTCATCCCTTGTCAGACCTGACAAAGAATGGAGTAGTTGGAGCATATCAGCACCAGCACATGCCTCGCTTGCCCCTTCTTGAGTCCCCCTAGTGGAATGGACCAGGCAGAGGCCCAGCAGGCCTGGGAGGGAGGACAAGGCCAGCCCTTCACCCTGGATCAATCAGCACTTCCCTGGCATCAGCCCTCCTGGGCCTCCCATGTGTCCAGCCCAGGTGTCCGTCTGAGGCCAGCCTTGGGGTAAGCTCAAAGAGGTAGCAGCTGGATGGGAAGATCTCCAAGGGCCAAAAATAGCCCACTACTTCTCTGCTCTGACCTCAGCCTGAGCCCACAGTGAGGGTTTCACGGCAAATTATGGATTTGAAGCTGGCCATGAATCTCCATTACAGCATGAAATGAGAAAGGAAAAGGCCAAGAAACAGAAGCCTTCCCCCCAGCAGCCAAGCGGGTAAGGGCAGGGCGAGAAGAAGCCATACAACCCAAGGCAGATGCACGATGGCCAAGATCAGGAGCAGTCCCAGAAAGAGAGGGGCAGTGGGGAGTGGGCAGGGCCCAAAGTCCAGGGGACGCCCTCCGAGCCAGGCCACAATAAGACAGAGGGTGCCAAACCCCAACCCAGGAGTCATGGCCCATTTTTCTGCAGAGGAAAAATGCACAACCCCCTTGGATGTGCACAGACTTGTGGTCTGGGGCTGTGACAGCGTCCATGGTGCAGGTCCAGGTGGAGAGAGGCACATGGGCACCATGTCCCTCTGCCTCACCAGGCAGCCTGGGGGTGGCTCTGCAGAGTCCTTGAGCCCTCCCCCTGAGGTGGGAGTGTCCCTTTCTCATCACCCCATGCCAGGGTGGCATGCTTACAGGCTCTGGAGTGGAGAGGCACCACCAACAGCTCTGTCTGCTCGGCTTCCCCCCACTCCCCACGCTCACCCTGCAGAGCTCTAGTGGGCTTCAGCAGCTGGTCCTTGTGTGACCCTCCCTTCCCCACCTTTGACCATTACTCTCCATACGTGGGCTGGTCCCAGAGGCACCAGGAGGTCCTCACGATGGAACCCAGGCCGCGGGGACTTGATGGAGGGGAGCAGCAGCAGAGAGCACTCACCCATCAATAGCCCTGGCAGCTCCAGACCCAGTCCTCGGCCCAGACCAAACTGTGATGGTCAGCACCACGGACAGCGGCCCAGATCAGGCTGTGGTTGGTCAGCACCACGGACAGCGCACAGACCTCCTCTGTCTAACCGGACCCAGCACCTGTAAGGCATCTACTGTGCAGGCAGTGAAAAGAACTGGGAGGTTTGGCTTGCTAAAGAGAAGACTTAGAGGAATAGGAACCCTCTCAAATATATGAAAAAGGGAAATAGATTTATTCTGTGCAGTTCCACAGGGCAGAACCAAGGCCAGGGAGGGAGAGTTTTATCTCCACAAATAAAACTAATAGTTTTGTCAGGTAGTAAACGCTCCATCTCTGGCAGTATGCAAGCAGAGGCTGACCTTTCCCACAAGTCTGTCGCTAGAGTGAAGAAATTGATTCCCTCTCCACAGAGGTGAGATGATAGCTGCAACCATCCCGACTCTGCAGTTGCATGAGTGTTATTGGGGTTGACCCAAGAGAGGGGAAGATGCAGAGAGAAGAGATCCAGACCCACAAAAATGTGTTCCCTTCCTATCCAGGTGTCCCCATAACACAATCTATAACAGACTGCAGAAAAAATTCCAACCCAGAGTGGACCATTAGCCCAGAAGTTTTCAATTGGAGTGTCGGGACACAATTATGTTTCCATGGTGAGGTAGAATTGTCACAAGGGGAAGTAGTAACAGAAACTGTTGTGCGTAATTCAAAACTATGCTCCTACCCTGTCAACAAAATCAGGATATGGCATGGAATGTCACGATTAAGAGCATGAACATCATGGCTTTAAAAAAAGAAGATGGAGAACCTGATATGCCCATCTTGTGACATACACAATAAATAAAATAATTTCTTCTCAGCATTTTAGGAGAAAGGTACTAGAAACAGTGGAAAGGCTAGAGGCAGTGGGCTGTATTCCTGGAAGCAGTGTGCTTGAAGCCAAGTTTGGAAGGCAGCAGAGAGTTGGTTTAATATGAAGGAAGGATGTGGGCACTCCCAGGCTGGAAGTTTACACAGGCAAAAGAGCATGATGAGAATTGGCCAAGGAGGAACCGGACCTGCAAGGTAGGGGTCCCAACAGGAGCAGAAGGTATATGGCAGGAAAAAATGAGCAATGACAGCAGGATGTCAGGGCAAGGACGATGATGCCCATGCTTATCAGACTGGCTTTAACTCACAAGAAGCTCTCATGGGTTGATTGAGGACATCAAACCTACCATTCAGGGTTACTGATGGTCCCAAATGCTGGGCACTTGCACTGTGTGTGTGTGCCTTGGGGCAGGGATGGAGCAATCCAAGGCCAGGTACATTGTCTGTCCACAAGAAGAACATGGCTTCAGTTGGCCTGGAATGGAGAACAAAGAAGAACGGGCAGCACTAGTGATCATCTCTATATGCCAGGCACTGCACCAGACAAGCCACACACATGCCTTTATTTACCCTCTTAGCAACCATGCCAGGTCAGCCTGATGTCCCCTTTTAAGGAGGAGTTGCTGATGCACAAAGATACCTATCAACTTGCCCAAGTCATACAATAAGAAAGAAGAGCCAGAATCAGAACTCAGGTATTTCTGACTCCAAAGCTCTTGTCCTTCCTGCTAAGGCATGTCCCTCCATTTTCCACACTCTGCTCATGCTTACTGCTGCCTCCCTTAAGAACATGGACTGGAAATACATGTCTCTTTCCAGCCCCAGAGACCCCCAGAAGACTGGTCTGAGCCTTCACACTGCCCCAGGGCCCACTGAGCTGGGAAAGTCTTCAGAAACCAATCTTGGCACCCCCTGTTCCCCAGATACACTTTTGGGAGTCAGGGACCCTAGCCCCACAGCCTTCCTTTTCCACACTTCATGGACTGCCCGCTGCTTCCTTCCCCATCACTCTGGGCCTCTAGAAGGTTCTAACCTATTAGGGAGGATTTTCTAAGTGAGAAGTTCGTAGGCACCTGGAAACCCACATAGCTGCCTCCATCTTGCAAAATAAATATCTGAGCCCCACAGCCCCAAGAAGGCTGATTTCCAAAAGAGTGTCACATTTTCACAAGTTGATCAAGGTGTTTGTAAATGTTTATGCAAAGCAAGAGCTTTCCATATGTAAATATGTCAGGAACGGTGCTAGCAGCTGAGAAGTTACCTTGTGCCAGGAGCACCATTCAGCCTCAGTAGTGGCAACGAGAGGTGGGAGAAGGCTCCTGGATGGACATATAACCCCTGGGAGATCTGGTGTTGTTCTGCATGCCAGCACACACCCTCTCCTGCCCTCCACTTGCTTCCCCTCTATCATCACACACAAATGCACGTTCACCAGTGTGCTCAAAAGAACTCTGTACAGACGGATCACCTGACATCAGAAGGAAAGGAAATATGGCAGAGGCTACACATGCATAGGAAGGGAAAATGAGTCATCTCTGACTCCTGAAAAAAGGGAAAGTTGGACCCTTAGCCAGGGGGCTTCCCTGCCTCACCTCTTGCCCCAAACCCTGATACCAACTTAGTCTGGGCAACAGTTCTTCTGAGAATGAAGAGAAGCCTTTAGAAACACACCCCACCACCACCACCACCAAAGCCTAACCTTGATCATAGAATTTTAGATCTGAGAAGAATTCACAAAGATTCTCCAATCAAGCATTCTTCATTCATTCAACTTTTCAACATATATTTATGTGCCTCTGTGTAGTAGGTGAAGTTCTAGGTACTGACTGTATACATCAGTGATCAAAACCAACTAAAAGCTTCTGCCTTTGTGAAACTTATATTCTAGAAGAGGGAGTTGTAAGGAAATCTTACAGCTTAGTAGAAGGTGATAAGTGCTTAAAAAAAAAGTTGAGCCAAGTATGAGGGGTTAGGTTTCCTGGAGGAGACAGTGGATTGAGGGGTCAGAGTAGACCTCATAATAAATGTGACCTTATTTTCTTTCCTTTTTTTTAACAGTCTTTATTGATGCATTATTTACATACCATCAAATTCATCCAACTCAGTGAGTTTTTGTACAATTATGGTTGTGTAACCATCACCATTAAAAAAATCCTTTGTCATCTCTGCTCCCACCCTCAGCCTTGGCAGTCAGTGATCCACTTTCTGTCTCTCTAGATTTCCCTTTTCCGGACGTATCCTATAAATAGAATCATACAATACGTCATCTTCTGCATCTGGCTTCTTTCACTTTAAATAATACTTTTGAGATTCATGTATGTTATAGGATATATCAATAGTTCATTTCTTTTTATTGCTGAATAGTTTCCATTATATGAATGAGTCACATTTTGTTTATCCTTTCATAAGTTGATGGACATTTGGGTAGTTTCCAGTTTGGGGCTGTTATGAATAATGAAGCTGTGAACATTAACATACAAGTGTTTGCATGGCCACATGTTTTCATTTTTTCATGGGTAGATTCCTAGGAGCGGAATAGCTGAGTCATATGGTAAGTTTATGCTTAACTTTTTTTTTTTCAGTTAGGCCAGTAAAAGGAATTTATTTATTTGGGAGGTGGGGGAAAGAACAGAGCTTGGTGAGAAATGAGAATGATGGAAATACACACCAAGATTTGGTGTGGGCTTCTCTAGGCAGAGAGAGCCTAGGCTAAACTTTTTAAGAAATTGCCGAACTCTTTTCCAAAGAAGCTGTACCGTTTTACCCCATTTTCACCAGCAGTGTATGAAGGTTCCAGTTTCTCGACATCCTTATCAACACTTTTTATTGTCTTTTTCATTGTAACCATTCTAGTGTGTTTGAAATGGTGGCATTAATTTGTAGCTCCCGAATGACTAACGATGTTTAGCATCTTTTCATGTGCTTATTATATTTTCTTTCATGCAATGTTGCATTCAAATCTCTGGCCCACTTTTTAATTGGGTCATTTATTTCATTATTGATTATAAGAGCTCTCTATATATTCTGGACACAAGTCCTTTATCAGATAGATTATTTGCAAGTACTTCCACTCAGTTTGGGCCTTATCTTTTTATTTTCTTAATGATGTCTTCTGAAACTCAAAAGTTCTTAATTGTAAGGAAGTCTAATTTACTATTTTTTTCTTTAATGGATTGTGCTTTGATGTCATATGTAAGAACTCTGCTTAACCTGTTGTCACAAAGATTTACTCCCATATTTTTCCATAAATTTTATAGTTTTATCTCTTATGTATAATGTATAATCCATTTTGTATAATCCATAATGTATAATCCATTTTGAGTTCATAATCAAGTAACTTGTGAAGTAAGGGTCTAAAGTGCACCTTTTTTTGTGCTCAGATATCCAGTTGTCCCAGCCTCATTTATTTAAAAAAGATTATCATTTCCTCCATTGAGTTGCCTTAGCACCTTTGTCAAAAATCAACTAACCAAAAACTTAAAGCTTATTTCTGGACTCTCCATTATGTCCCACTGATACATATGTTTATTATTATGCCAGTACCACATTATCTTGTTTACTGTAGCTTTGTAGTAAGATTTGAAACCAGGAATTGTGAGTCCTCCAACTTTGTTCTTCTTTTTCAAAATTGTTTTGGCTATCCTTGTTCTTTTGCATTTCCACATAAATTTTAGGATGAGATTGTCAATTTCTGCAAAAACAATTGCTGGGATTATTAAAAGTAATTGTGTTAAATCTATAGGTCTAATTTGAGGAAAATTGTCATCTTAACAATATCTAGTCTTCCAATCCCTGAACATGGAATGTTTCTCCATTTACTTATAGCTTTAATTTTTCTCAGCAATCTTTTATAGTTTTCAATGTACATCTTGTACTTTGTTAAATTTATTCCTAAGTATTTTATTCTTTTTAATGCCATTATGAATGGAATTATTTTCTTATTTTCATTTTCGAATTTTCCATTGCTCGTAATATAAATACAGTTGATTTTTTATTGGTGCTGAGCTCTATAACCTTGCTGATTTCATAGATTAGTTCTAAAGGATTTTTTTAATCTTTAAGATGTTCTACATAGAGGGTCATTTTTTTCTATGAGTAAAGACAGTTTTGCTTTTTCTTTTCCAATCTGAATGTCTTTTTCTTTCCTTATTGCACAAGTTAGAATTTACAGTACAACGTTGAGTAGAAGTGGCCTAGTCCCTCACCTCAGAGGAAAGCTTTGAGTCTTTTGCCATAAAGTATGATGCTAGCTGTATGCTTTTTATAAATGTCCTATACCAAATTGGAGACGTTTCTATCTGTTTCTAGTTTTGCTTTGTTTTCTCGTTTTTACCATGAATAGTGTTGGGTTTTGTCAAATGATTTTGCGGCATCCACTGAGATTATCATGTGGTTTTTGTTCTTCGATTTATACGGTATAACATATTAGTTGATTTTCACGTGTCAAACCATCCTTGAATTCCTGGGATAAAGCCCATCTGGGCTTTATATGTTGCTGGATTCAGTTTGCCAATGTTTTGTTAAGGAGTCTTCATCTTTATAGACCATGCTGGAGATATATCTATGTTTATTGTTGTTGTGATGCCTTTGTCTGGCTTCAGTATCAGGGTAACACTATAGCCTTACAGGATGAGAGAAGTGTCAGGGTCCTTCCTTCTCTACTTTCTGGTAGAGTTTGTGAAAGACTGATATTTTTTCTTCAAATATTTGCTAGAATTCACCTATTAAGTCATCTTGGCCTAGGCTTTTCTTTACAGAAGTTTTGTAATCATGAAGTCAATTTCTTACTTGATCCATTCAGAGTTTATTTGTGAAAGGTGACTTTTGAGCAAAGAAGATGAAGGTCTTAGCTTTGGATCTCAGAGCCAAATCTCTCCTGGAAGTGAAAAGCAGAGCCTTTGAAGAATCTGAGCAAAGTAGTGATGTGATCTGATCTATTTTAAGGGCTCACTCTATCTGGGAAGACGGACAAGAGGCTCTTGCGTGGTAGTCGTGAGAGCAAGAGGGGTCAAGGTTTTTGGTCTAAAGCCTTTTGTCTCTATAAAGTCGCATGCAAGCTTCTGAATACATATGAGCATCTCTGGTGAGAGAATTCCCATTCTCGAGGAGTCAGCGAGAAATCCCCCAAAATTTAAGACCGATTAATCTAGCCTAACCTCTTATTTTTTGGAAAACTGGGGCTCAGAAGGGTTGAGTTACTTCCCCAAAGGCACCCAGCTAACTAGCAGTTAAGCCAGGGCTTGTTTGGTGGGATATGTGGTCAGGCCCGTTACCCAGACCAGTGAAGTCCCTTCACCCCTACCTATGAGTGCCCAGGAGAGAGCAGCTGCTTCCAGCTCCTGACGCCCACCTGCCTCCCAGGCCGGGGTCCCATCTCAGCCCCCAACCTGCCTTTACAGCTGCGTGCCTTCCTTTCCCATCGCTTTTGATTGGGTCCAATCCACAGACCCAGGCTCTACAAACTCCCTAGGGAGATCTAAAAGAAAGCCTTCCTGCCACTCACGGCTCCCTTTCCACACAGAAGGGCCAAAACGCGGCAGCTTAAGGGAGATTTTCGTTTTTTATCTGTGCGACAATCTTATCTAAACAGGTTCAGGTGGCAAGAGTGAGGGAGAAAAATAATTAAGGAGGAGGCAGGTGAAATGCCGACATTATTATGACTTAAGTGCTGCAAAGCTTTTAGTTCATGTTTGAATACGGGTGACACCCAGCGATGGGGGATCCGCTGGGCCGATTATCGGAGCCGCACAGCCGCTACCCCCACCTCCCCACCACCTATAAATCTTATTAAGTAGGTTCCATTGGCAAGACAGAAAAATAATTAAGGCGAAGGTAAGTGAAATGCTGATGTTATTACTGTAAAGCAACAGCCTGTTTAGTCTCTACACCAGTGAAATGTAACCCAGGGAATCAGTTTTAAAGATTACCTTTCGAAGATACAAATCTGAGAACCAAAACCTGGGCTTAGAGAAGAAAACGGAATCAGACTAGGAGCCATTTCCAAGTCCATCCCAGTCTCTTAGGGGCTTTTAAGCCCCCAATTTACCTTTTGACTGCATTCTATTTTCTCGCAAATCCTTTATTTCCCACTTATTTATTGACTAGAGACACGGCACCAAAAGAAGAAAAGAAGAGAGAGAGAGAGTAATTCTCCAGCCACTGCTCTTAAAAATCCACAGCAGGAAATGGTTCTCCGGAGGGAGGATTTTAGCACTCGCCGAGAACCAGTGCTTAATTGAATCGCTCCCACTCAGAGGTGTGCCAGCCTAGAGGGCTCGGCTTCTCTGACTACTGCTGGACAGGAGGAACTGCCCAATCTTATCCCACCAGGAGATTTGGGGGGCAAGATAAGGCCTGTAGGCTGAACACGTGGGTAAGGAATCGAACTGCTCTGTCCTTCCCTTAGAGATGTGTTGACCCCAAAGATGTGTTCCCTGCAAACCCTGTGCCAAGCAGCTTGGGGTCTGCAAAGGAAGGAGCTGTCAGTGGGCAGAGATGACTCATCGAGCCCAAACTCAAAGAGGGCAGCTGCCACCTCACGGGCCAGGAGAGACACAGACATGTCTCGTCAGCACCCAGACGATCTTTGTGGAGTGGTGTTCGTTCATCGCCAACATTTACGATGCTGGAGGCTTTTGCATTAACAATTCAGATTCCTGGCTTCTGTTTGCATAGATCTGGCGGCAGGAGGCCCATTTGCCTGCTTGGCAACGCTGGGCAGTGGCTGCTCCCTTGGATGGGCTCTGGCTCCCCGCCTCCCCGCCCCTCCCCTTTGCTGGCCTGGGCCCCTGGATGCATGTGCTCCCTGCATTTAAGTTTTGCTGCCTCTGGTCTGGCCAACTCCAGAGAGAGGCCCTACGTTCAGGGAGCTCACAGCGTAGATCCGGGGTTAAACTAGAAAGAGAAACAGGAAAAAGATGACCGCCGGCAGTCGACCCTGCCAGGGGAGGGGGCAGTGGGGCAGGCTTTAAGGAGGATTTTAGGTGAGGTTTGAAGCATGAGCAGACTTTAGACAAATGAATCGATGTGTCATAGATGCACGGGCAGCATGTTTCTTCCCTGCCAACAGCTGTTGTATTTTAAAGAGTCCAGAACTTGGCCCTGGATGGCCTGGATTCAAATCTTAGCTCTTCCGCTCCCTCCCCGGTAAGGAAACGCTCCGTAGGGCAGGCAGCGTGACCTCAGGGCATGCGACAGGCTGAAGCAGGGTCTCTGCCCTCTGCTCCTGGTCACCCTCGCACCTGCCTCCAAGGAGTTGCCCAGGCCCCGCCCTGTCGCCCCTCTCCCTCAGCACCTCCTGAGTTTCCCATCTTACAGGTGCTAAGACAGAGGCTGTGGATTGAGGAAGCTTCGGCACACTTCCGTTCCCTGGTGTGGTCAGGGGGCGGTTTATACAGGGTTAATCTCATATTCTGGTTAATAGAGAGTGTTCAGATCAGTGCCATACCCAGAGTAGCACTGGAAACAATTAAGAACACTGTAAAAAAATATATCCTGTTTCTCTTTATCAAGGTACTGGGGATTGAACCCGGGACCCTGTACATGCAAAGCAGGTGCTCAACCACTGAGCTATACCTGCTCCGCTCCTGTTTCTTTTTTCAGCTAAATTAAGGTGGGTCTCTGTAATAACTTGTGGCCAGAGTCATTTGACACCAGAAAAGCTTTGGCTCTAGGCTCCTCGCACTACCTAAGTTCTGGGGTTCTCCAGGGCTCCCAGGGACCCTCAGGAGCTGCCCTTAGCCACAAGTGGCAACTGAAAACACAGCTCTTCAGATGCACCAGCTACGCATCCAGTGCTTGGTGGCCACTTTGAGAAGGCTGGTTTAAACGAGATTCGGGTATTTCTGGGTCCTCTGGTCAAATTCCACCAAATCATACTCCAACCACCCAACAGCGTCCACTGAGAGAGGCAGATTCCAGGGCTGTGGCCCTGCAGGGGAGGGCAGCTTCCCGTGGCCCTGCAGGGGAGGGCAGCTTCCCGTGGCCCTGCAGTGGATGTCAGCTTCCCGTGGCCCTGCAGTGGATGTCAGCTTCCCGTGGCCCTGCAGGGGAGGGCAGCTTTCCATGGCCCTGCAGTGGACGTCAGCTTCCCGTGGCCCTGCAGGGGAGGTCAGCTTCCCGTGGCCCTGCAGGGGAGGTCAGCTTCCCATGGCCCTGCAGGGGAGGCCAGCTTCCCGTGGCCCTGCAGTGGACGTGCAGTGGACGTCAGCTTCCCGAAGCTTTGACGATGGTATAGTAATGTCCTCCAAGGAGAGCCTTCTGTTAACCCATTAGCCCATTCACTCATTTATTCCCGTGTGTAAAAGCATTGTTTTAGAAACAATAGGGAGATGTACAAAGAGTAAACGTGGTCTCTGCCCTCAAAGACTTTTCAGATGAGGGAGGGACAAAGCCTATAAACCACTTACTATCATCCAGGGCAGGACGGAAATGCTGAATAAAGAGAAAGCATTCATTTCAACTCAGAAAGCCTGGTTAGACTTCCTAAGGGAAGTGTCTGTGGAACTCTCCCTTGGTGGAACAAGTAGAATTTTAGTACATGGAGGATGAATAATATAATCATAGTAATAATAATAGCAATAACACGAGCAAAGACACGGGGAGCTCAAAGAACACAGCACTCTGAATGAGCAGCCAGTGTCCTGGGACATTGGAATGAATTTCTGGAGTGAGAGGGTGGAGCTCAGCAGGGAAGGGCCTGGAGCCGGGCTAAGGGGTTTGTACTACGGGGGCGGTGGGGAGCCATTGCAGGTGTTTCAGGGAGAGAATCACGTGATGTGTGGGGCTGGATCTGAAGGCAGGGAGCTGAACCCTGGTTAACAGAAAGTAGGACAGCCAAGAGTCAGCAGAAGCACCTGCTGGAGAGGAAAGAGAAGGGGGAGTCCTGGAGTCATGGGTGCTAAGGTGAGGCTAGAGGGTTACCCCTCTCAGTTTTTGTTAGGGCAGTCCCTGTGTAATGCCTTTGATCCCAGTCAATTCAGCTACGGTTCTGGCAGGAAATAGTCCACTCTGCCTGAGCAACGTGCCACTTCTCTAATGACCAGGAGTTTCCAGGCCTCGACGTCCTGACCGGGGTCCCCTGTGGGCTCAGAGGCCGTGGAGGGATCTAAGACGCCCCCAGCGGGCCCGCGGCCCCTGCCCCTGAGCGGCTGCCCCTCCCGCCGCTGCGCCCCTTCCCTCCCCGGAAGCTGGGGGTCCACGGCACGGAAGAGGGGAGGTCACCCGCTCCTCCCAAGCCCCTCCCCGGGTCTGCGGCCGAGGCCCCACGACTATTAGCGCCTTTCTGGGAATATTTAACTGAAAACAATTTCTAGCCGGGATCGGTTCTAATTACTAATTAGACCTGATTATAATTATCTCTCGCTGCCATCCCCTTACCTGACGTACAGGATGGTGCCGGTTCCTCACGACAATTAGCCACCGAGGCTTTCCTGATACACCAGCTGATTAGGAACACAATTGCAGGGTCGGGGGGAAGAGCCTTACTTATTAAAGGGAGGCTGCTGTTTACCGAGAAATGTTGTGATCAAATTAGATTAAAATTAATGAGGGGGAGACTTGGAGCCAGGAAATGGGCATTTCCTTCCTCCACAATTTCCTTTTTGGGCAGCTAGGGAAGCAGCCCCCCTCATCTGGTGCTCCCCTTCCTCCTCCTTCCAGGGGCTTCTAGCATTTGATGGGGGTCCCGACTCAGCCCCTTCCCTCCACCAGCCTTGTCCAATGCAGGGCCATGCCGTGGACCAAATGAACAGACTTGATGCGCTGTGTGGCTTTAGGCCAGTCGCTTAAACTCTCTGAGCCTCAGCTATCTCTGAAAGGGGGAAAACACTTGCTTCTGAGCCAGATCTTGACCCAATTATCTGCAGCACCTCTGGGAATGTTTGGAAGGGGCTGTGTGAGGACAACAGGGACCCACAAGCCCCTTGGGGGCCAGGCTGGGTCCTCTTGGATTCTTTGGGTTCCACCCCAAAGAAAAGGCTAGACAGTTACGATGCCACCCAGGGACAGTGCAGGAGCTTCTGCCCCCTGAGAGCGGCAGGTCCTGCTCAGTAAAAAACGCCAGCTAGGTGGGGCTAACGGCCTTAGCCCTCCGTGCTGAGCGGCTCGGCCCAAGTTCTTCCCCTGGTGAGTGGAATGCACAGCTTCTGGCCGGCCTGGTTCATCCCGGAGGGGGACCCTGGGAGCAGCTGGCAGCTGGTTCTGGGCTGAGCACCGTCCTCCACCAAGAGCTCCCCGAGGGCCCTCAAGTGGCTCCTGAAGCGGCGGAGGGAAGAGGTAAAAGGCCCCGGAAAAGAGGGATGCGGTCCTTGCGTGATGGGCCAGTGGACTGGGGAGACCAGGCTCATCTGTGTGACTCACCCAGACTTCCAGACAGTTCTACCCAGGACCAGCTGCCCACCCTGAGAGGCCGCAGAGGGGCCAGGCGCTCAGAAAGCAGCTCTTGTTTCAGTCGGTGAGGACTGCCAAGGCAGTAGACCAGAAATGGGTTGGTTCTTCCAGTGGGGACTTACAAAGCTAGATGCTTAAGTTCTCTGAGGCCAGGAAGTACCCAAATCAGGGCATCACCAGAGAAGCTTCCTCCCCGAGCTGCAGCCATGGCGTCTGCTCAAATCTCCCCTCTCCTCCAGCCTCGTTTTTCAGCTTCTGGCCCCAGTGGCCTCCTTCTAGCTTCTCTGTTCTGTTCATTTCAGCTTCTGGCTCTGGGAGTCTTCTCTCTCTCAGCGTCTGTGGATTTTTCTCTGTCTGAGGCTCCGCCAGTTCCAGTTTATAAAGGACCTTGTTAAGAGGATTGAGATCCACCCTGGGCCATGCCTTGCTGGGGTAATCTAATCAAACGGCCCTTAACAGAATCTAATCTAAACCTCCCAAGAGGTTCACACCCACAGGAATGGACCAACTTAAGAGCATAATTTTCTGGGGTCCTCAAAAGACTCAAGCCACCACAACTCCCTCCTGTCGTTTTGTTGTTGTTGTTGTTTTTTTAAGATTTATTTTTATTTATTTCTCTCCCCCCCCCCCCCCCCATTGTCTGCTCTCTGGACCATTCACTGTGTGTTCTTCTGTGTCCGCCTGTGTCTTGTCAGGTGGCACCAGGAATCTGTAAAGGGGACACGCCCACCACCAAGCAGGCCCCTAGTCAAGCACACACCGAGTGCGGATCCTTCTGTGATGTGTGTTAATGTATGCAGCTGCTAGCTGAACATACGTATTCAACCACTGTCTGAAAGGACTCTCAGAGGAATCCGGGGCACCGCCCTCCTTCCCGGCCCCTAAGAGGCAGTT
The DNA here is from genome assembly GCF_030445035.2 of Dasypus novemcinctus. Lineage (NCBI taxonomy): Eukaryota > Metazoa > Chordata > Mammalia > Cingulata > Dasypodidae > Dasypus > Dasypus novemcinctus. The sequence goes on along the minus strand of NC_080699.1, from coordinate 36,273,452 downwards.
CCAGGCAGTTGTTGCCCTGGTGGGACCAGCCCCAGCTCCCAGGGGCCCCAGAGTTTCCCAGACTTGCCATCAGTCTCAATCCCGCTGGGCTGACTCCCTCCTACTGCCCCTGGCCTTGGAACCCAACCCCCACCCCCACCCTTGGGAACCCATTCCCCCACCTCTCACCCCTGCCCCAACTTTTCTGAAGGCTTCTGTCCAGGGTTCTGACCCTGTGGAGACGAAACCAGGGGTAGCACTTGACCCCTTGTCCCCATGCCGGACTTCAGCTCCTCCTCCAGGGTCCACCCTCAGCCCCACAACCCTGGACTCCGTGCATGTGGACTTCCTTCCCTTTTCCTGTGTCAACCCCACCCCTCACTCTGACCTTGGCCAAGGACTTGGGCTTTCATGCAGTGAGAAGTGAGATAGAAAGGATGTTAGCTGTGGTGTGGTGGAGAAAGCACTGAATTTACAATCAGCATTCCTGGGCCCCTCGTCCTGGCCCTTGCATTTGTCGGCCACGAGCCCTTCTCCAAATCACTTAGCCTCTCTGACCCTCAATGTCTTCATCTATAAAATGAGAATACAGAACGCCTGCCCTGCTGGTGCTCAGTGATATCATAAAGAAAAAGACGAATATGTACAGGAAAGCGTTCTGCAAAAGCACAGTGCCTCCCAACGTTCCCAGCACAGGTGCCTGTGCAAAGAGGTTGGCCATTTCTGCGACATCTGTTCTGGTTGTCTATTGCTGCATAACAAATCAGCCCCAAACTCAGCAGCTTCAAGCAACAGCAGCCGTTGCTTAGTTCCCAAGTTCCTGCAGGTCAAGAAACTGAGCCCAGCTCAACAGGACCGTCCTGGCTCCCTGTCTGGAGGGGCTGCAGTCAGATGGTGGGGGGTGGGGTCCAGGCCATCTCAAAGCGTCTTTGGTGCCTGGGCTGGGGAGACTCGAGCCTCGGAGACCTGGCATGCTGGGGCTTCGGGCGTACCTCCCTCCTCCTCCGTATGGTCTCTCCATGGGGTCTCTCCAGCACAGCGGCCTCAGGTCCTGGACTTCTCGTGTGGCTGCCTGGTCTGTGGGTGCACATTCAGTCCCGCTGGCAAATGCACCTGGCGTGCCCTGTTGCCTCCAAGGGCAACCAGACCCGTAGGTGTTTTCACCTTCCAGGTGTGTGAACGAACCCATCAGAGAGCCGAGGGTCCTTCGGAGCAGGGCGGGCCTCGCCCATCTGCCCCTCCAGGCCGTCCTAGCCTGGGAGCCCTGCCCACCCTCCCTCCCCAAAGCTCGGCCTGCCCGGGAGCTCCCACCAGAATCCACGCCGGGGTGCTTGCCAGCTCTACACATCTCCTGGGCCCTCTGCGTGGACTTTCTCTGCAGCTGGAGTGGGGAGAGCAGGGCAAGGGCAGGGGGAGGCCAGGGGCACCTCTCCTGCCTCCTCTGGGCTCGAAGGAGCTGGAGACTTAGCCCTGGTGAAAGGGAGGCCAGTTTGCCCAGATCCCGAATCCAGACGTGGCTCTGCCTGGCTCTGGCCGGGCTGGCGTCTGCCACTCCACAGTCCAAATTCCAGGGCACAGAACAGGCCGAGCTGCTGAGCATCACGAGGCTACTGCGTGGCAGCTGGCAGCACAGGCCGGCCTGCTCTGGTGGCAGAGCCCTGGGGACACAGCGCCCGGCCAGTGACTCAGGAGCCGCTTGCCTCTCCAGCCTCAGCCCCCTACACCCCGTCTTCTCTCTTGGTACCCACGGTGCTCTCTCGCCTTCCTCTTCTTGGAAGATTCCTCTGCCCCCTCTCCCTGCAGATACTGCACTGGTCTCAGCTTCCCTGGCCTGCCAAATCTGGTTTTGGTTCCCTTTTTCTGGGCTCCCGTAGCATCCCACACCCCCCTGTGGCGGCACGTCCATTCAGTGCTGTGTCACATAGGCCCTGGGGCTAGGAGCCATATGCCCCCTTCTCGTCCTAGCCCAGTGTCCAGCAGTAAAGGTCATTGATCAAAGGAATGACCACCAAGGTCACCCACACCAGCCAAGGGCGCTTTTACCTTCGCCAGCAACTGTCCAGCTCTTCTGGAGCCAGGGCCGGCTCTGGCTAAAGGGGAAGAGAAAGGGATCCTGCAAGAAGTATCCCAAGGACAGGACTGGGCTGGCCCCCCATCGCTCCTTCCCTGCCTGGCCTCACCTGCCCCCATTTTGCCAACATTCCCAGCAAGACACCATCACCCTCCTGCCTTGAGCAAACCAGTTGGCCTTTCTGAACCCCCGTTTCCTCATCTGAAAAATGGGCATAATAGCAGCTGCCCATCTAAAGGGCTCTTAGGAAAATCAGGTGGGCGCCGAATGTGAAAGTGCTTTATAAACTGTAAAGCTCTGCGCAGAGGTAAAAGGCCATCAGCCTGGCCCAGGGGTGTGCTGGGGCCCCTCGTACTGGCCGTGAGAGCCAATGGCAGCCACGCATCCCTTCCCAACGTCATGCTTAGCGGTGTGTGGGTAGCTGGAAATCAGCCACAGTGGAAGTACTGACACCGGAGAAATTGGCAAACACTGTACAGCAGGGCTTTGTTTGGTGTGTGGTTTGTCTTTGGGGTGTTTTGGAGAGCCGTTTTACCAGCAGACCATTGCCCTCACCCCCCATCCATCTTAATCAGAAATCTTGGGCTAGAGTCATCGTGCCTCCCTCGGTCCCTATATTCCTAACAGCAAAATAAGAACACGTGTTCTGTCCGCCTCCCCCATTCCGCCTGCTTGAAATGACTGCAAGCACCTCGAGCTCTTTAGCAGAGCCACGCTGGAGAAGCCCCAAATCTGGACCATCATTCCCCAGGATGAATGTCCTTTATTAGACCCATCCCTCATCCTAAAAGTAAGCCAGAGCGGTGACAGAGCAGTGACTCACAGCTGGAGCCGTGCCCAGTCTGGAGAGGTTTGCTCAGCAGCCGCCCAGGCCAGCCTGGCCAGGGGCCCTGGTGGAGCCGCCAGCCCTCAGGCCACAGGCCACCCAGCGGGACTGGGGTGACGACGCGGGGCCCCAGGCCTCCCGGGCGCTGGCCCAGGCTCTGCCCCTCCCCTGCGATGACCACTGTGAGCCTCTGAGGTCCCAGCCACCTCCCTCCAGGGCTTGCCATGAAGATAAAACTAGGACTTGAGGGGGAAAGTTGTTGGGAAACCAGTAAGTGCTCAACTAGCTCGGAGCAGGAAGGCGGCATGCAGAGCGGGCCTGAAAGCTGGTGGGTGTAGGCCCATCCCCCCATTGCACCTTGGGACCCCAAGGCCCAGGCAGGGAAAGGCTGTGTCCCTCCCTTGGCAGCTTGCCCTGGCCCGGCTGTCTCTGTTTAGCATCTACTCCGAGCCTTCACTGTTGTAGCCACCAAAGATACAACAGTGAACACAATGGAAAATATCACAGTTCTCATGGAGCGTGTCGGGGGGCAGGAGACAGATAATACACAAATACTGTAACGTCTTGAGTGCCGTGAAGAAACCAGCACAGGCAAGGGGGTGGAGGCGGGTGGTTCACAAGGACCATTTTATACGGAAAAGCCAGGAAGGCCTCGTCCAGGAGGTAATGTGCCACCAAAGACCCGAAGGAAGTGAGGGAGAAGCCAAGCCATCCTCCAGGGGGAGAGCCTTGCAGGCAGTGGGCAGAGCGAGTGCAAAGGCCCCGGGGCAGGGGTGTTCTTGGCATTTTCCAGGAATGGCAAGAAGGCCTGGGTGGCTGACGCGGCGTGACTAAAGGAGAAGGCTGGAGGGAGCTGGATTTTATGCAGCATGAGAGAGGAAACCCCCAGAAGCTCTGCGCCAAGACGTGAGATGAGAAGGATGGCTCAGACTTTGTGCTTTAAGGAGAGCTATCAAACTTGGGGTGGAGGAGCGACGAATGCCAGGAGAGCTGCGAGGAGGCCCCCGCCGCGGGCCCGGTGGTGGTCACGGGGGCTTGCACTGGCACAGAAGCAGGTGTTGAGAACGCAGCAGGTGTGTGCATATCCCGAAGGTGGAGCCCACCGCTTTCGGGATGTGGGTGAAAGGGCAGCGCCAGGGTACGCAGCCTGAGAGCCACTGTTTGCCGGGAGGAAGAAGCCATGCCTGGGGCCCGGTGCCTCGGGCCGGCGCACCCACTGCCTCTGGGCGGGAGGGCCGTGAGAAGGGCAGGTAGCACCCACACAGGCCTGAGTAGGAGCAGAGGCCATCCCTAGGCCACTCTCCTGCTCCAGGGGCCCCTCCCTGGGCAGCCAGCCCCTGCTGCTCCCCCTCGGACAGGGAGGGGTCCCAGAGGTGGGAGCAGAGGAGGGCTCGTGCAAAGGGTCTCTGCTAGGTCCAAGGCAAGAGAGGCAGCAGGCCTGGAGTCACGCTGAGCGTGCAGGCTCCATCCTGCAGGGCGGGGAGGCCTCTGGAAGCTTCCAAGAAGAGCGAGTGGCACATTCCCCCACCCCCGCCCTCCCACCGTCTCCCCTCTTTCCTGCAGTCTCTCCCCCAGCCCCGCACAGGGTCTGAGCGGGGCCCACCTGAATGACAGAGGGGACCAGCCACGTGTGCGGAACGCTCCGGAAGTGGTCGGTGCGCCGGGCCCCCTGGCTGGGCCTCACAGTCTCTGAGCACCAGAGGCTGCAGGAGCCTCTGCTCCCCTGGCTTCTCCCTGCCTCTGCCTGTTGTGGTATCCCAGGGGGCCTCCTGGCCTGATTAAGGTGAGCGCCAGGGACACTGATGGATGAGCCAGGAATGGCCGCCCATCCCTATCTTTAAGGCTCCGGGATGGTGGCGGACTTGGCCCAGTGGTTAGGGCGTCCACATGGGAGGTCCGCGGTTCAAACCCCGGGCCTCCTTGACCCGTGTGGAGCTGGCCCACGTGCAGTGCTGATGCGCGCAAGGAGTGCCCTGCCATGCAGGGGTGTGCCCGAGTAGGGGAGCCCCACATGCAAGCAGTGTGCCCCGTAAGGAGAGCCGCCCAGCGTGAAAGTGCAGCCTGCCCAGGAATGGTGCGGCACACACGGAGAGCTGACACACGATGATGCAACAAAAAAAGAAACACAGATTCCCGTGCCGCTAACAACAGAAGCGGACAAAGAAGATGCAGCAAATAGACACAGAGAATAGACAAAAGGGGGGGGGGCAGGGGAAGGGGAGAGAAATAAGTAAATAAATAAATCTACTAAAAAAAAAAAAAAAGGCCCCGGGGGGGCATCCATCTTCTCTTGGCAGTTTGCTCCCACCCCAGTGCTCACCTCGCCCGGGGCAATGCTAGACCTGAACAAGCCCCAGCTGGAGCCCAGGAGCCTGAGGGGGCAGGCCTGGCTTTGTCCCATGGGGAACAGGCCGGTCCCCGGTTGTCCTTTGCGGCGCTCCGCTGGCACTGGCCTCTGTGGCCGCTTCGCAGATGCGGTCCCTGAGAACCCAGAAGTGAAATGACCCACCCACGTTCACACAGCCGGAGAGCAGGGGCCCTGCGACTCACACCCTCCCTGCTGCCCACTCAGGACCCCTCCCCACTCCTGGCTGCACACCAAACCCAGTCAGAGCCCCATCTCCATCCTCCAAGGGGACCCAGCTCCTCTCCCTAACATCCACCTGGGCACAGGCGGGCTGGGAATTAGGGAGTGTGTGTGCACCCCTCGCCCCGCCTGCTTCTTTAAAGGCCAACGAGCATTTTTGCCCAACCCCAGGCTCTGGTCGAAAGCAGAGGAATCTTCCTGCCTGGCCCCCAGGATTCTCCTGGGCTGCTTGGCCTCCTGGGGGCTCAGGCTTCCCTCTGGCAGGCCACATCCGGGGCAGACCGGAAGGGCCTTTCTTTGGGAGAGGAGGAGGGAGCAGAGAGGAGAGAATGTGGGTGCTGCTGACAAGAATACAAGCTGGCACAGAAGAACACACAGTGAATGGACACAGAGCAGACAACGCGAGGGGGAGTGGAGGGGAGAGAAATAAATAAATAATAAATCTTTAAAAAAGAGAAAGAAAAGGGGAAACGGACTTGGCCCAGTGGTTAGGGCGTCCGTCTACCACATGGGAGGTCCACAGTTCAAAACCCGGGCCTCCTTGACCCGTGTGGAGCTGGCCCATGCGCAGTGCTGATGCACGCAAGGAGTGCCCTGCCACGCAGGGGTGTCCCCCGTGTAGGGGAGCCCCACGCGCAAGGAGTGTGCCCCGTAAGGAGAGCCGCCCAGCGCGAAAGAAAGCGCAGCCTGCCCAGGAATGGCGCCGCCCACACTTCCCGTGCCGCTGACGACAACAGAAGCGGACAAAGAAACAAGACGCAGCAAACAGACACAGAGAACAGACAACTGGGGGAGGGGGGGAAATTAAATAAAATAAATAAATCTTTAAAAAAAAAAAGAGAGAGAAAGAAAAGAATGGGTGTCAGCGGAGCCCTGCTTCAGGGTCTCTCTGTTGTCATCTCCAGGGCCATCCTGTTACCAAGCAGAAGCTGGCTTCTCCGCCCAGTGCACCCCAATGACCAATTCCCGCGACAGGGTTTCAAAAAGAGAAGAGTTTATTGCTAAGCTCGAAGCAAGGAAACCAGAAGGCCTGTCAGCCTAAAATCTGTCTCCCTGAACTGTGGTCATTCTGAGAGTTTCATAGTATCCAAAGGTGGGCAGGTTTATGCTACTGAGTCTAGTGGCTGGAGATGACACAGTTGGAGATGATCTGATTTTTGCGCCTGTGCAGATCGGTGACGCGGCTGCTCACAGAAAGGGCGGTGCATGTCAAGCAGCGGGTCTTGGTTAGATCTAGCTCCGTCTAGTAGGAGAGTTTGGAAATGGGCTGGGTTGGTTCTGCGCTGGCACACGTTCCTTCGTTAGTTCGCATTAGGGAGGAGCTGTCTAGTGATAATAGGGCTTTCGAGTTGTAAAACAGGATAAGGGGAGGTACAAGTGGGGGCCGGTCAGAAGGTTTTTACAATCACAAGATAAAGGTAATATAGTTTTACAATCATTATCAAAGATCAAGACATCTGGGAGCCGGCTCTGGAAGTTTCGATAATTTCAGATATTTACTTTAGGCTCTTCTACAATCTATTCGAAAGTAAAAAGGCATCTATCTATAATGACTCAGTAATCATAATCATTTCTGAAGTCGGAACTCCCAGTTACCATCCCAGGAACCCTTCGGAGAACGTATTATTATCCCTCCCATTTTAGGATGAAGAACCTGGCTCAGAGACCTAATTACCTTGTCCAAGGCCAGGATTCAATCCCAGATCTATCTCCAAACCCAGCCCCGCGTGCCCAGGCCCCATGTGTGCAGGCAGCATGTGTGCTGCGGCAGCGTCGCAGCCCTGAGCCCTCTTAGCCCCATCAGCACAGGCCTGGCCAGGCCATTCCCAATGACCTGCCACCTCAACAAGTCCCAGGCTGGCGAAAGCTTCCTGCTGGAGAAAGGGCTGCCCCCCGCCCTCCGCAGTGACCGCGCCCAGGGAGTGCAAACCAGCGCGAGGAGAGTCTCATGTAAGCAGGACGCGAAAAGTCAAGCCGCCTTTTCTCCCCGGCTGCGCTCACAGGCACACACGCACGCCGGCAGATGCGTCCCAAAGGTGAATGCAGGTGGCATTTTCAACTAGGTACCTGATTTGGGTTCTCCCTTCCTTTGACCATACAGGGTGAGACCCATCACAGGGTGCCGACGGTGGCTTTTAGACACATCCAATACATTCCACCTGGATCCAGGATGGAAGGCCCCACCCCACCCCTCCCTGGGGGCAGCTGGCTGGCTGCTCCCAGTGGTGCGTTTTCATTTTGACCCATCTGTCGCCCTGCCTGCACCCCCAGATTCATACACAGTGACAGTGACGTCTGTCTGAGCTGAACCCCACATCTTTAGGCTCACGCGGGTCCCAGGGCATCCACGGCCACTTCGTGCAGTCCCGTCTGTTTTGTTTAGTTTCTTTTATTTTTTTTTTAATGTATTAACTTGATATATTTTTTTTTCTTTATTTATTTATTTATTTTTAAATGTTACGTTCAAAAATAATGGCTATTGAGTCTCCAAAAAAGAGTCAGGAGGTCATCAGAGGGGTCACACTAACGCACACCTCAGCAGGGTCCCAGAGAGAGCCAAAGCAGATACAACCCCAGGTAGTAGTGCTCCTGCGGGCTAAGGAGACCTACAGGGCCTACGGTCATGGCAGATGGCTCCGGAGTTCAGGGCCATGTCAGTGGGCCCTACTTTGGAGTTTGTGTTCCTGAGTGTGATGGAGTTGGACTCAGATGTGACCTTTCCACACAAGCCTCTTCTCTCACTTTTACTGGGCCTGTGGTTGGCACTGGGGTTGGTGCATACTCAGGAGACCTGAATCTCTGGACTGTCCATGTGATGGCCAGGCCCTGGGCCTCAGCAGACTTGCAACTCCTACCCTCTGGTTTCTTGGACTTACCCTGGCCAGTGAACAGGGAGGTGAAGAAGGTCAACCACCACACCAGGGAGCCAAGAGTGCCTACAGCTGCAAGCAGGAGAACTGCATCCATCATCCATGTGGAATCTAAGCCCCCTCTCGATATAGAGGTGGAGTGGACATCACTATCCCTTCTGTTTTTACAGAACGTCCACGAGCTACAGAACACTTTTGACCGCAGGTCAACTGCTCATCAGAGGGGAAGGGAAGCTCGAGAGGGGAGACAAAGAGACGGACGCGACTAAGGATCAAGGGCAGAGAGGCCCAGCTCACGGCTCCTTCGGAGGGCGTGGTGGGAGGTGGAGAGCGGGGAACCCGCGGGGGAAGGGGCTTGCCCAAGGTCTCAGGAAAACCAGGGACACCTGCTGTCCTAAATCCCCAACTCATACTGGTTTGAATGCCTGCATTCAGCTCCCACGTGTACCCCAAATTCCAGCATCTCCCCAAATTAGCCAGTGACCCCAACCTGGAGTACCAGGAGGCCCAAAAGAAGCTTTCTGGAGTGTAGTAGCCTCTCAATGCACATCTGTTTTTTCTAGATCACCCCCAACCCGAAGTCGCCCCATCCGGAGTTGTTTTCCCTGCCCGACCACTCATCGGTTGAGCACCCACCCTGGGCACACCCCAAGCGGGAGCAAGAGAGGCAGGGAGGACTGCGACGCGGCTGCTCCCTTCGGAAGCCCGCATCTAGCTAGGCACCCCGACACAGCCGTCAGAGTCTCTGACACGGCAACCCTACAGGGAGGACACGCCGCTCCATCCCAGTCAACCCCATGGCGCTGGCCGAGGCACCATGCCGGGCGCCCGGGGGCCGAGCCAAGCAGATGTGCCGCCCTCCCGGTGCCCATCCCCACACGGCCGAGGACAGGGGAGGCCTGGGAGCAGAGCCTGGAGGCCACGGACATGCTCACAAGTTGGCAAAGGACGCAAGGGCCCTCCAGGAAGAAAGCAGCACGGCAGGGCCCCGAGGCCTGGAGACGTGGACGCGGCGGGCTGTGGACCACCCAGGGGCTGCAGATGGGGTGGGCAGAGGCTCACGCGGGCCTGGTAAGCAGGGGCCCTCCTTTCAGAGGGGAGCAGGGGGCGGCTGGAGGAGAGCGTTCTCCTAAGGACCGTGAGTGGTGGCACAGACCCCACTTCCGAGGACCTGTTCATCTTTTCAGGGGGCTGCACCCCCCACCCCTGCCCCTCCTGCTCTGCTCCTCTCCTTCCCCGCTGCGCTGTCCTGTCCCCCTCACCCCACCCCTGCGCCCCCAGGCCGAGGGACAGGGGGATAGAGAAGCCCCCCGTCCTCGCACCCCATAGCCGAGGCCCGGCCTCCCCGAGGGCAGCAGAGAACCCACAGGCTGAAGGAGACGGGGAGGCAGAGCACCTGTCGCTGCTGAGACGCCGCGGTCCAGGGTGTGAGTGCTAGGGGATGACAGCACACCGAGGGTCCCCTCCCATCTGCCTTCCCAAAGCGGGAAGGGCCAAGCTGGGTCCGAGTGTCGGAGAGCGGGAGCGTGCGGGGCCCGGTGGACCCAGGGGACCTGCGGACTCCAGATCTCAAGTCAGGACCAGGGCAGAGCCGTAAGGGGCTCTCCCCTGAGCCCCTGGACCCCCGCGCTGCCCCGGGCTGCCCGGCCGGCTCACGGGAGGAGCGTGAAGCCCGGAAGCTCATCCTCCACGAGAAGGCTCCGCGGCCTTCGCCTGCAGCTTCGATTCCTCTCCCTGAACCGGAGTCCCCGCGCCTCCCTCCCTGACTCCCACGGTCACATGGGTGGGGGGGGTCCAACGGGGTAGCCGGGTGGGGGGCTGCGGACACCCTAGCGCAGCGAGCAGCTAGAAGGGTTGTAGTCATTTTTTTTTTAAGATTTATTTATTTCTCTCCCCTTCCTCCCCACCCCGGTTGTCTGTTCTCTATTTTGCTGTGTGTTCTTTCTCTGTCCGCTTCTGTTCTTGTCAGCGGCACGGGAATCTGTTTCTTTTGGTTGCGTCATCTTGCTGTGTCAGCTCTCCATGTGGGCGGCACCATTCCTGGGCAGGCTGCACTTTCTTTCACGCTGGGCGGCTCTCCTTACGGGGCACACTCCTTGCACGTGGGGCTCCCCTGCGCAGGGACACCCCTGCGTGGCACAGCACTCCTTGCACGCATCTGCACTGCGCATGGGCCAGCTCCACACGGGTCAAGGAGGCCCGGGGTTTGAACTGAGGACCTCCCATGTGGTAAACGGATGCCCTAACCACTGGGCCAAGTCCGCTTCCCAGTTGTAGTCATTTTTGTTGGATCCAAAATCTCTTGGAAAAGTGCAAGTTAGTGTTTTATTTGGCTAAAGAATGCTAAGGCAATATACTAGAAACGGGTTGGCTGTGACGATGGGGATTGATTAACTTATAAGCGTTCTGATGCAGATCAAGGCGTTGGCAGAGGTGCCTTCTTCCCGGGCTGCGGCCGTGGGCAGACGGCGGCTCTGCCGGCCTCTGCCTTCTCCTCCGGGCTCCGTTGCTTTCAGCTTCCAGCTTCCTCCTTCCCGGGTTCTGTTGCTTTCAGCTTACTGCCCCTGGAGCATCCATGGGTTCCTCTCCGTCTCCGCCGCCTTTTTCTCTGTATATTCGTTCCACGTATAACAGGCTCTGAAGCGGCTAAGACCCGCCCTGGCTGCGCCGCCCTGGAGTGATCTAATCACTTGGCCCTTCACCGGGCTGATCCAGTCAAAGGTTCAAGCCCACGGGAAGGGACCGATTTAAGAACATAATTTTCTGGGGTCCACAATGACTCCAAGTACCACAGAAAGTAAACATGTCAGGGGTCCCTGGGGAGCATGCTTCTCCCTGCCAGACCTGACCCCTGCCCAGTTCAGATTCCCACCGCCGGTCACCGCTTGCCTGCCCTGAGAGTGTTCCCGGCAGAGCAGACGTGGTTACCTGTTATGAGAGGCCGTGGCTTTTTCAGTGTTGCTTCTTACCTTGCACGTTTGAACTTGATCTGGGCTTTCTTGACATTCTGTTTAACCCAAGGGGGCAACCCATATGATGTGGGAGAAGACAGGTGAGCCTTGGGCAGCACCCTTCAAAACTCGGTGCCCACCCAGCCCTCAGCGGCTGCGACGGAATACCTACGACATTCCCAGATTTTCCCTATGCCTTCCCATGTAATCCTCAGCTGCAGAGTAGCTTGAGCACGTCTTAGCTCCATCCTACGTGAAGGCTTGGAAGCTTGTCCAAGGTCACCCAGTGGGGAGGTCCCCAGGTCTGCCTGAAATCGAAAGCTGAGTTCCTCCTTCACCCTCGTGCGGCACCACTTCACTGGGGTTGAAGAAGCAGGGGCTACGCACCCCAAACCCAGCCCCTCCTGCCCTGTCCCACAGAACAGGGCGCAGCGCAGGGGCAGGGCCCCGGGCAGCGCGGGGTCTCCCCTGCACATCGACAACACTTTGCCAAGGGTGCCAGGCCGTGCTCCTGTGGCTCTGTGTTCTGAATACAGAGCACTCTGGTACCAAACCACCTCCATGTGATGGAAAGAAAGAAAAACAGGACACTCTGGGAGAAGGGGCAATTCCCATCCCTGTAGTGAATGCTGTGCCCCCGAGACTTCCCTTCCCACCTCAGGACAGAAGGACCCATTCCCCGGTGGCCAGGCTGCGGGAGGAGGACGGCTCTCAGCTGTGTCCCCTCTGGGTGGCACCTGCGGCTCGAGAGAGGAAGGCCTGTTTAGGGGCTGGTTTTATCGGGGTGTGGAGTCTAGGGCCCCCTACTCAGAAAGGGCCAGCTCTGACCATCAGCTCAGCCTCCACGTGCCTGTAGGATCCGCTGCCTCGCTGGGACCGCCGTACGACCCTACTTGTCCCTCCGTCTGATCCTGTTTCCCTCCCTCCTGTCGGGCTTGAGCCTGAGAAGACCCCAGCCCGTGCCCCCCCTCACCCACCCAAACCCTCCGCTGGCCGCCGGGACCTGACTTCTCCAGGTGATTCCCGGCAGTTGCAAAGAGGCAGCCTCCTCTCTACCTCTTTCCTTGCAGCAGCCTAAAAGATCCTCAGGCGGGAGTAGTCACCTAGAAGGCACGCCCTCCCCAGATAAAGTGAGGCGCAGGGCCTACCAATGTCAGAGAAGCGTGCTTTCTCTCCCTGAAAAGTGAGGACGATTTTTAAAAATCTATTAATGCCAAGCTGTAGGTGGAAATTAGAGCACTTTTTAGAACGAATTCTGAAAGTGTCGCCCTTTTTTGAATTTAGAGGCTTGCACTGTTTCAGCTAAAAAGCTCAGGTCAGAAAAAGGATTCGACTTTTTCCTGGCAAATAGCGGATTCGGTAAACTTACAAAAAGTTGGAAGGTACGTTTTCATGGTTTTCTGGGATTTCCCTGGAATGAATTTTTGTGGTAAAGTCCTGGAGAAAGTCTCCTGGCTTTTCTTCCCTAACTGGCCACGTTGTCATCTGGTTTTGCCCTTCTCCTTACGAGGGACAGTGCGTTTTCTCTCAGCTCTTCGTGAGGGGCTAAGCGGCCCCAGCCAGGCCTTTGGCCCCCGCTCACCGACGCGGAGCAAGGCCTTCTTGTCCGCTCCCTCGCAGCCCCCACTGCAGTCGGGGGTGCCCGCCGGGGTCCCACGGGCCCAAGCTGGGTTCCTGGCCCTCTCCCCACCCCTGCTCGCTGGTTGTTCGCCTTTTGCCATTCTGCACCTCAGTTTCCTCATCTGTGAAATGGGGATGAGAAGAGAGCCCGCCCGCCGCGTGAGGTCACCGCGGGGTTTGAACGTGGCGACAGGCGGCCAATGTCGCTGCACTAGATCTCCCCCTACCCAGTTCCAGCGCTGCTGAGCAGGAGGAACCCCAAAACCGGGTCCAGCTCAGAACTTGCTGGAGAGACGCCGCGAGGGGCGCGGGCTATGATTCCCGAGAACCTGCCTCAGGAGGGCTCTGGCGCCGTCCTGCTGCCATCTGTCCCCTCCTCAGCGGGACCCTGTGAGCTGTCAGTGCCCCTCCTGGGAGCTCCCAGGGACCCCGGCCCTCTCCTCTCCTCCCTGCCCCTCGCTCCCCGCTGGTTCCCCGGCTGCCCGCACAGGTCACCCTGTCCCTGCTGCTGTCTCCCAGTGGCCCCGAGGGGCCCCCCACCCCAGCCACAGTGTCCCCGAGCTGGGCACACACATGTGCACACGTGTGCACACACCCACGCACCCACGCCCACCCACGAGTCTGTGTGCCTGGGGTGGCTGCCACCCCCCTCCCATCTCCCCTCTGCCCGCCCTCTGCTCTGCACACACTCCGTGACCGGTTTGACTGTGCAGGATTAATGCATCTGCCCCCGGATGAGGTGGCTCAGACCCTCTCTCAGGGCTCAACCGGAAATGAATAGGCAAAGCTGCTCGCCCCCTGTACTCCGGGGGCAAAACGAGTGACTTTGTTTGCCCTTGTCCCTGGCAGCGCCTGTCTGCCTTGCCCTCCCCCACCCACCTGAGCCCCCTCCTCCCCCGAGGGCCTTCTGCCCGACGAGAGCAGGGTGGGTCCACCACCCTACCGCCCTTGCCTGGGCGGCCTTCTCGCCCGTTACGTCCTTCACCTTCACGGTGGTGCTTTGCAGGCGCTTTGGGGCAAGGTGCTGGGGTGAGTCATGTGGGGAGACTGAGGCTGGGGAGGTGGGTGGCAGAGCAAGGGCTGGAACCAAGCCCGCCTGGCCTGTGGTATGCTGGTCTCTATTTCCACGGAGTCGTTTGTTGAAAAAACAGTCGTAGTAAGAGGCTTCCCCTGGAACGGGAGGGAGCCTAAAACAGATGCAGCACATGCTGATGCCAAAGGGACTAGCGAGGGTCCAGGGGAGCAGGGGAAATTTATTTCCAGGGCAGCGGCAGCGGCAAGGCACCCCTTTGTGTGGCTGCCCAGCCTCGGCGGCTTACCGCCTGCCCGCCCTTCTAGGCTGTGGGCTGCTGGAAGGCTGGTCCTTGCCAGGTTCTTCCTTCTATCCCAGCGCTCAGGACAGCATCTGGCCCAGAAGATGGGCTCAGTAAACGTGTTACCTGGTGCCCTGCCTGATCCCAACGAGGAGAAGAGGCAGGAGCTCGAGGATTGAGAGAGAGCTTCCGGGAAGGGGTGACAGTCACCAGGTTTTAAAGGTGGAGGAAAAAGTAGCTTTGGGCTGATAGACGAAAGGATGGGACCCCAGCCGGGCAAGCTCTGGGGAGAGGCAGGCCTAGCAGAGACTGTCATGGCCAGTCTAAAAGCGCAGGCTCCCCTGACAGAAGCGTGAGCAGCTCAACAAAAGCACAGGAGATAAAGCCAGAGAGGTAGGCCTAGCTGTGGAGCACCCCCAAGGGCCTCCATGCGGAGGAGCAGCGGGGACCCACTGAATGTCGTGAGCAGCAGAGACTGCGCTTCAGGAGTAGTTGCTCGGCCACCTGGCAGGTAGGGGGATTGGAGGGGAACAGAGAGAGAGGCCACACTATGGGCCCAGGTCTGAGATTATACAGGAGCCCAGCGTTTCGGGTAGTCAGACATGAGCAAACCAGGCTACTGGGTGTATCAGTTAGTGTATGCTGCATAAGAAAGCGCCCCAAAGCATAATGGTTTAAAACCACAAAAGACGTATTTGTCCATGACAATTCTGTGAGTCATCGATTTGGGCTGAGCTCGGCTGAGATGGCTCATCTCTGCTCTGCAAGTTGTCAGCTCAGCTCACCAGCAGCCAGTGGTCTCACTCCCATGGGCACAGAATGTGGGGAGCCTGGAGAGGGGAAGTTGAGCCATGTAGAGTAGGATGGGATTGCCCCTGAAGAATAGCAGAGCCTTCAACCCGTGCCCAGTGGGACTGGGCAGGAGACAAGGAGAGATCCCTCTGCTTTCCCAAGGGGACAGAGCACCAGATTTCTAAGCTCCAACCACTCTGCCCATCACCTGTCAAGGGAATGAGCCCAGTTGGATCAAAGCAGTAATAATGACATGCCACATCTTCTATTCCTCACAACTACACAGTGAATCTGGATTTTCTGTTATATTCCCAGTTTTACAAAGGAAAAACTGAGGCACAGAGAGGTTAAGCAACTTGCCCATGGCCACAAGCTAGTATATGTGGGATGCAGGATTTGAACCCAAGCTGCCTGGCCTTCAAGTCAATCATACCAAGGGAAAGGAGCAATTGGAATAGAGTGATTTATTCTAAGAATTGCAGGTGGACTTATCCATATTTTGAGGTGAGTTCAAAAGGCATTAGCCAGAAGGCAAAGCAGAACCTTTGCATAATTTTCAACACAGTTGGGTTAGATACTGTTTTAGTTTGCTAAAGGCTTCCACTGCAATAAACCAGAAATGAGTTGACTTCTGCAATGGGATTTATTAACTTATAAGTTTACCGCCTGAAGGCAGGGAAAAACGTCCAAATCAAGGGAGCTCTCTCCGGCAAGGGTGGCTGCTGGAGATCCTGGACTCCTGCCACGGGGCAGCTCTGCAGCTCTCTGCCTTCTCCGCCAGGCTCACGTTCTTTCTGAGCTCAGCTGCGGGTGATCAGGCAAACAGTGGTGTCCACTCACCTCTCCCCTCTCCTCCAGACCTTGTTGCTTCAGCTTCAGGCTCCTCCATCCATGGCTTTTCTCTCTCCCATTGATTTCAACTTCTGCAGGCTTCTCTGTCTCTGCCACTTTTTTTCTGTGTCTGGGGCTTTTTTTTCCTCCATTTATAAAGGAATCCAGTGAGAGGATTAAGGCCCACTTCAGATCATGCCCAAATGAAGTGATCTAATCAAAAGAAGGTCCCTTAACTGAATCTAATCAAAAGGTCCCACCTACAATAGGTTAACATGCACAGGAATGGATTAGCTTTAAGGACAGGATTTTCTGGGATCCACCCAGCTTCCAATTGTCACAGATACTTAGATGGCTCAACAGATGGTGATTGAACAAGTGAATGAATGACTGCATGGATGACTTAATAGATTTTTATTTTGTGAAGGTCACTCTGAGACATTGGAGGATTGGAGGAGGGGGAGGTATTATAATCCAAGCAAGAAATCATGAGCACCTCTATTAGTTTCCCACGGCCGCTGTAACAAATGACCGCAGACTTTATTAGCTTACGGTTCTGGAGATCCGAAGTCCAAAGCCAGCCTCACCGGGCTAAAAGTCAAGGGCAAAGGAGAGGTCTGGGCCCAAGACACATTAATAGATGGGTCCACGGGAAGCGATGAGGTTTTCCACAGATAGGGCAAGAGGAAGCCCTGGAGAAGAGCTCCAGTTAGGGGTGGAAGGCCAAACAGTAACCGCCAGGGAGGAAGACAAAAAACCAGGAGAGAATTACAAGGGCTGGCTGGCTTTTCTTTTTTTTCTTAGTACTTACCAACATTCTATATTATGTGTTGGTTTATTGACTGTCTCCTCCACTAGCAGGTCAGCTCCACGAGGCCAGGAGATTCGTATCCTCAATGCTTAGACGAGGGCCTGGCACATAGTGGGTGTTCAATACAAATTTTCTGAGAGAATGCTGAGCTAGCACTGGGAAGCAGACCCTTAGAAATGGTCGAGCCTGTCTTTACAGCCTGCAGTTATACATATTGGCCATTAGGTGGCGCATGGACACAAGGTGAAGCGAGGACCCGGGGCTCACCCGTGTCGGGGAACACGGCATGGAGCTCAACAGGCCAGTCCCACCCGCTGAGCAGTGCGTGACTCTAGACTGCAAAGCCAGTTGTCCGCTCCCTTAGCAGACATCTCTCAAGCGCCACCTGCGAGCTTCCTCCAGCCCCCTGGAATAGGACCAGCCACGGACATGGGCATTGATTGGGAGATGATGTGATTGCAAAGGGGGCAGGAGGGTTGGCTGGGAAGAAGGGCTCCTGAGGCTGCAGGGGCGCTCTGAGAGTTGTTCTGACTCTGAACGGGACCCATGACGGGAAGTAATAAAGAACTGCTGCTCCTAAGCCAAACAAACCAGGGTCTAAAGGCCAACCCACCACTCACCTGCTGTTTGATCAGAGGCAAGCATTTGACTCGCTCTGAGCCTCAGCTTCCTATCCGATAAAACGGAGATGCAATCGTGTCTGCTCCGAGGATAGCGAGAGGAGAACACGAGGCCCTTGGTGCAGTGCCTCTCCTATAGCAGCAAAGTTAAATATCATACTTAAAGAGCAGGCGTAATAACCAACGTTTGTGGAGCTTTTTACAAAGCTCCCTCTGCATTCTTCATATCATAAGGTAATTTTCGTAATAAACCTGGAAGGCAGGTATCTTTATTATCCCACTTCCCAGGTAAGAGGGCTCTCAGTGTCAGATTAGATAACTTATCCACACTCATCCAGCTCATGAAGTGACGGGCTCCAGCCAAGTTCGGCTCCGCCAGGGAAGACAGAATATCCTGGGTGTGCCAGGAGCCACGCCAGGAAAAGGCAGGCAACGAGATTCAAGTGTGTGGAAAAGAGCAACACCAATGGGTAATTTCCATGGGAAATATTAGAATCTGAAGCAGATGTTATGAGACCAGAGAAGCAAGTCAAAAGGCCCAACTATGGGATTCCAGGAAGACCTCCTGGAGAGGGTGATCCCTTAGCTAAATCTAGAAGGTTGGCTGAGAGCAAGCCTGAAGAAGGGGGAAGAGAGCTCCAGCCTTCCCGGTTGAAGAGACGGGCTATGCAAACACACCTGCAGCACAACGAGATCCCCTAACTGCCCACCCAGCGCACAGCAAGCAGCTTGCACTCTGGGTCCAACCTAAACCCGGGAAGAGCAAGGGAGCAAGGAGCCGAGGAAGGGCTGCCCGTGAGTTCTGATGGTCTTTGAGCCTTTCCCTCCAAGCACTCACCAGTTTGCAATTTTATTCATGACCCTTCTAGAGCAGAGCTCCTCAAACTTTAATGTGCATATGACTTACCTGGGGCCTTTTTAAAATGCAGATCCAAGAGGTCAGAGGGGAAGCAGAGTCTACACAGGTGAGGCAGATGGGGAGCAGGTGCATCCTGGTGAGCTCTTCCCATACAAGGCTCTCACCACCAGGCATTGTACCCTCAGTTCCTGGCACGGATGGGGTTGAAAGAAAGAAAGGGTAGCTGGGAGAGATGGAGAGGGGAGTGTGAGCTGTGCAGGACTAAAGCTGGGATGTGGGATGGAGGAACCCTCTGGAAGGGTGTGGAGGCTGGGCAGGATGAGCCCAGAGGCGCTGGGGCGTGCTCCCCCTCCAGGTGACTCTAGCCCTCCCAGCAGGAATTCCCCCCACTCCCCGCCCCTTCCCCAGAGTCGCTGGGGCCCGGGGCTGAGCACTGAAGCAAAGAAAAAAGAAAAGAAAAATGCCAGCAGCAAACCTCCACTGCTCAGCCAAGCCCCTGTGAGCTGTCACAGGCTTAGCCTGCAGCCTTCGTGCCAGCCTACCATCCAGACAAACCTGGACCAAGAGGACCGGGCTGCGGACCCAGCTGGCTGAGGGCCGCCCCCAGCCCCTCTCCAGCCCGGGCTCCCCTCTCTCCAGGAACAGCAGGAAGTGGCCAATCCCTCCACGCCACCCCCGAGAATCCCCACATGGCAAGGCCGGGGGCCAGATCGGTGCCCCTGCTCTTTGCCTGGCCACCTCAACTGTCCCTCAAATCCCCCAGCCCCCTACACACACACAGGGCATAAAAAGTGCTGCCCTGGGAAGAAAATGCCCATGGCCACCCCCGCCCCCCATCCTTTACATATTTAACAAACCTTACCGAGCACCTGCTACCCCTGCAGTGGCCAAGCAGATGGCTTCTCCGCACCGGGGGGCCTCCTTTCCAGTGAGGGGGGACAGACCCTAAAGAAAATAAAGCAGGGTGGGGCGTTAGAGACTGTTCAGGGGCTGTTTAGACAGGGCGGTGAGGGGAGGCCTCGCCGCGGGGGCGTCATGTCAGCTGAGCGCTGGTACACAGGAAGAGGCTGGCAGGGCCGAGATGCAGAAAAGAGCATTTCGGAGGGAGACCCGCAGGGACAGCCCCGAGCCAGAGTCAGCTGGGCTTGTCCTGAGAACGGAAAGGCCAGTGGTGGTAGGAAGCGATGCCCCGTGTCCGAGAGCAGGCAGGGCCGTGGGTGCGGTGGAGGCGACGGGAGAAAGTCTAAGCCACGTTTGAGGGCCCCTGGGGAGCCCCTGGAGGGTCTGGGGGTTTCAGGTTCATCCCAGAACAGTCTATCTGCTTTGTGTCCGGGTGACAGCGTCTGTGAATCATGCAGTGTGGGGCAGGCCGAGCTCTCAGGCCACCCCTGCTGCGAAGGTCAGCACGACCTTCTGCGTTTGTCTCTCCCCTGCTGTCAGTGGTCAGTCGGTCATCCTGGAGCTGAGAGGCTCCGGGCTACCAGCAGGGCCAGGGGACTCTAGAGGAGCACCCCTCATGCACACGGGCTGCCGGTGGCCTGCACCCCGAGTTCCCCCAGCCTGCCCGGGCGAGATCGGCCGACCCAGCGAGTCCAATGAGCCTGATGCCAAGCAGGCGCTGGGCAAAGGGGTCGTGAGCCAACAGGCAAGAAGGAAGAGGACGGATTTGCCCTCTGTCCAGCTGATGCCCCATGGGATGGACAGTCAGATGGTCACCCCAGCATACCCAAGACCTTCTGACCACAGGAGCCTGTCTTACAAGAGCTGGCTTGGGGACCGGATGTGGCCACCACTCAACTTTTAGCAGCAGAATCTCTAGTTTAGGGCACACAGTACACAGGACCTTGATGCTAAAACAGCCGGGGTGCCCTTCCCAAACCTGCTCACACCCTCCCTTTGCCTTACCCACGCAGGGACTGGGGCCACCACCTGCCCGCTCTGGCCTCAGTTTCCCCATCAGGGCAATGCAGACCTGGACGGCAGAGAAAGTCCTCAGGGTCTCCCTCCCACCCCACATGGGCCACTGTGCAGGGAGACCCTCAGCTGCCTTCCCGAATCCTGGGTGACAGAGGAAACCGCCAAGAGGCCGGCAATGGCGGAGTCCAGCTTCCAATGATTTGCTCCGTCCCTGGGCGCTGCCCCCGGGACCCGGGCCGTGCTTGGGCAGCGGCCACTTCCCAGACCTGCTTCAGCTCCCGGGACAGGCTCCGCTCAGATCGGCTCAGGTCCCCCCGCCCCCGGGCCCCGGTCACCCAACAGTTAATGCGCTTTTCCCCCTGACTGACAACAAGCACGCTACCACAACAGTCAACTATTTTTATCTCCAGATTAATCACAAAAGGCTAACGCTTCCACCTTCTCTGTGATTAAAAATTAGGAGACCAAACTCCATCGTGGTTCGGGATAATAACCAATCGTGGGGGGGCAGAGGGGGCATGAATAATACATGTCCCGGCTGGGGCTGTGGGACTCCCCCCTCCCCGCCCACCCCACCCCGGCCTGTGTCTGAATGGAGGGGTAATGAGCTGCCCTCCTTCCATCGCAGCTACAGCTGCTGAGAGCTGCCGTGTGATTTCTATTCAGCCTGCTGGCCCCCAAACATCCTCTCTCCTCGCCCCCCCGCCCCCCCGCCCACGGCCCAGCCCCCACCGCACCCCACCCCCACCCCCATCTGGTGTGTAATGAGGCGAAGGCCAATCCATAATGCATGGCTACATGAATAGCCGGTGTGATAAGCACTTATTTGGGAAGATGTAATCAGGACCCATTCTGAGAGTGTTTGTGTGTGTGTGTGCCTGCACTGGAGTACTCAGACAGCTCCACTCTGCGCCCCCCCCCCCATCAGCGCTCCCTCAGATTCGATGTCCCCAAACCGAGACACTGGAGAAGCACGAAGGAAGGGTTCACGCGTCACCGTGGGTGATGTTTGGAAAGGCCTCCCAGCACCCAGGGGTGGCCAGTTCTCGATTCTCCAACTGGAGCGCACGTTGGAATCGCCTGGGGTGGGGATGGGAGGGGGGCATGCAAATTAAAAATGCCTGATGCCTGGGTCTGCCTGCAGTGCTGTGCATTTAGTTGATCAGGGTCTAGTCCGGTTTGAGGAGCCTTAAAACCTTCCCGGAAGATTCTAGAATGCAGCCAAGGTTGAGAACCACTGTCTTAGACCCTGCGAATATGGCAGTGGCCGGAGGGAACTCTCGATCGCCTACTCTCCGTTCACGTTTTCTACCCAGAGAAGAAGGTCTTCGCAGGCCCGTTTTCGGGCACTTTCCACAAGACCACACCACTGGCCTCATCACAGGTCCTATGAGGCTACAGAGACAAGGATGGGCCAGGTGTCTCTTCTGTTGGAAAATAACTCCTTCCGATTTTCCTGGCTTTCCGCAGCTCCCTCTACAGGGAGGGAGAAAGCTGCTGCCGCGGCAAGAGGCAGGAACCCCCAGGCTGCTCAGGGCTCCCCAAGCCCCAGCCCCCCTGCTCGAAGGGGCCTGGCCCGCTGCCTGGAGATGAAGGTCCCCTCCTCGGCCAGTCACCCACCCCTCACTGAGGGAAAGCTTTAATTAGCCTCGCGGGCATTCTGGCCACACCCCTGCCGGAGAGGTTGGGGCGCATTAATGAGAGATAGTGGGGGGCGGGCCGGGGGAGGCTGCTGCCATCCCGCTGTCCAGCCCACACGGCCCACCTCCCCCCCCCCGGCGCCCGCTGCGCCGCCCCCTGGCTTGCGCCGGCCTCTCGGGTGGAGTGGAGAGCCGGGCAAGGCTGGGCCACCTGGTCGGCAAGGTGGACTTGCTCCCTGGGCAGGGGCAGGGCTGGGGTCCACAGTGACAGCATCTAGGAAGCCCCAGGGGGAGGGGATGTGCCTCAGGAAATAGGACGGTGGGGGCGAGCGCTGCCTGGACCAGTTGGTTTTAGACCAGGCCTCCCCCGAGGCTGGGGGAGAGAGCCCCCCCGGGGGGGGGTAGATGTGCCTCGGATACTTGCCTGGGTGGCGGAAGGGGGCTCTCCTGTCCCTCAGGAGTTTCCTGGGGAGCCAAAGTGGAGGAGAGGACCTGCTTGGGAAACGCCGGGAAGGGGAGGGAAGGCGGCAGGTTCACCCGGGAGGTAAGCGAGCTATGCAGGACCTGCCGCCCAAGGCCAGGAGGCCTGGAGGTCAGGAGGCCCAGAGGCCAGGGGACCTTGGAGCCAGGAGGCCAAGAGGTCAGGAGGTCAGGAGGCATAGAGGCTGGGGGAGCCAGAGGACAGGAGGCCCAGAGGTCAGGGGGCCTAGAGGTCAGGAAACCTGAAGGCCAAGAGACCAGAAGCGAGGAGGCCTGGAGGCCAGGGGCCCAGACATCAGGAGGCCCAGAAGCCAGGGAACTTTGGAGCCTAGAGACCAGGAGGCCACGAGGCCAGGAGGCCCAGAGCCCTGTCTGTCTAGCGCTGAGCTCCCCCTGCGCCCCTGAGCCCACCAGCAAGCAGCAGCAGCTGGCTCAAGGGCCAGGGTGGAAGGATGGGCCTTCCCTGGCAACCCCGACTGAGAAGTCCTGGGGGCCAGGTCTGTGGCCGTCCCCAAACCCAGTCATCTGGTTGACTGACCCAGCCCCTCCCCAGGGGAGGAGGCCAGGGGCTCTTTGGGGTGGTCTCCAGGGAAAGCTGCACCCGTGGCATGTCCAGGAAGGACAAGGGGCAGCGGCAGAGGCCCGAGCCCCGGTGTCCTCCCTCGAGCCCTGTGACCTTAAGCGGGTCGGCCTCTCGGGGCCTCTTCTCTCAACGATGCTCATGGTGTCCGCCTGTCCATGTTGCCTGGTTATCGGGGGGAACAGCGGGGGGACCCCCCTGGAGGCAGCAAGAGTTTGGGATGCTTCCACCTGCCCAGAGCTCTGTGCTGGTTGCTGGCTGAGACGCTCTCCAGGCTGTGGCTGTCCCCCCCGCTCCTGGGACTCCAAGTCTCAGAGGGACCACAGGACCACACTGCGAAGTGTAGGGACCAGCGAGCCCGGTCGTGGACGGTGGACTGGGGTCAGCAGTGCAGGTAAAGAAGGTTTTTTCATGAATTATATCAAATGTACACCACTAATACAAGGTGTTAATAACAGGGTGGTCTATGGGGAAAATCCACCTAACGTCAACTCTGGGGCTTAGTTATACTGTTTTAATATTCATTTATCAGCTATCACAAAGGTAGCCCACTAATGTGAAGTGTCAGCAATAAGGCGGTGTACGGCAGCACTGTATATTTATGACTTTTCTATAAACCTGTAACTTCTCTGATTAAAAAATAATTTTTTAATGTAGTGGAAAAAAAATGGGGTTTATCCACAAGATGGGATATTATGAGCCGTAAATGAAGGTTGCTCATCGTTGAAAACATGCCGAGTGAAATAAGCCAGACAGAAAAGGACACATAGGCACATTCGTAGGGCCAGAAAGTAGATTCGAGGATACCAGGGGCTAGAGGAAAGAGAGAACCGGGAGCCACTGCCTAAGGGGCGGGGAGTTTCTGTTTGGGGTGAGGGAAAAGGTTTAAGAAGGATGAGAGGGAGCTGGGGTGGCTTAGGAGATGGAGCGCCTCTCTCCCACGTGGGAGGTGTCAGGGTTGGCTCCCGGTGCCTCCTAAAGAGAAGGTGAGAAGAGAAGACAAGCAGACACAGAAGAGTGCACAGCGAATGGACAGCCAGGGCAAGCAGCGAGCGAGGGGGGACACAAATTTAAAAAAAAAAAAAGTATGAATGTGAATATACTTAATGCCACTGAAGTATATGCCTAAAAATGGTTAAAACAGGAAATTTTATGTGTTATGTGTATATATATATCACCATAATAAAATTGTTTTTTTAATAAATGTAGTGAGAGAAGCAGGCAGGAGGGAATAATTCCGACTCTGGGGATGGGGTAGGGCAAAGTCGCTCTGAAGGAAATGCTGGTTCTGGACCCCTTGGACGCGCCATCTGCTCTTCCAGGGGGCTGCCCTGGCCCCTGGCCCCTGGCCCCTGGGCCCTAGCCCCTGGCCCCTGGCCCCTGTGCCTCGGACCCGGCTCTGCCACTTCTGCGCTGTGTGACCTCGAGCAAGTCCCTTCTCCTGCTGGGCCTCCGTTTGGAACTGGGATCGTTGCGATCATCATAATGTTTAACTTCATGAGGTTTACATGAGACAACAAAGACGACAGAGCTTTGTTTAAGAAAAGAAAGAAAGGAAGAAAAGAAGAAACTTCGGATGGTCTCCGGGCAGCCGGGCTCCGCTTTCCCGTCCCTACCACGAGGCTGACAAAGCCCGCCCCAGCCCCCGCAGGCCTGCTTAGCCCAGGGAAGAGGATGAACCATCATCTCTGCAAACAGATGTGCAGTGCAATGTCAGGGGTCATTTTGCTGGGTGGCCATCTCTGTAATACAAGACGATTACACATTTTATTAAAGTCGGATAATGATGGTTTGTCAGCAGCTCCATAAAATGCGCCTGTGGCCTCAGCCTAACCTCTCCGCTCCTCTCCCCGCAGTGCCACCAGACGACCCTGTCATCCTGGGGGGGCCCGTGGTCAGCCTGCGGGCCGGGGACCCCCTCAACCTCACCTGCCACGCCGACAACGCCAAGCCCGCCGCCTCCATCATCTGGTTGCGAAAGGGTGAGGTCATCAACGGGGCCACCTACTCCAAGGTGAGGGCCGGGTGCCGAAGGAGAGGGGGCTGCAGGGGGGGCACGGGGCAGGGAGGCCCTCTCTCCCGTCTCCGCAGCTTCCCACTCCGTCTGTCTGATCTGTGGTCCTTTTTTGTTCCTCTCCCTCCCCCTCTCCCTCCCCCTCCCCCTCTCCCTCCCCCTCCCCCTCTCCCTGTCTGTCTTTCTGCTGACCTCATTTCTATCTTCCTCTCTCTTTCCTGGGCTAACCGCAGGGCTTCATGGTCAGAAGAGGAGACTCAGGGACAGAAGCGTCAGAGCCCAGGGCTGCCAGATATGATGCAGGTGCCAGGGAGCAGATGCAGCTCAAGTGCTTGAGCACCTGTTTCCCATTACGAAGTCCTGGGTTCGATCCCCGGTACCTCCTAAAAACAAACAAATGAGCGAAAAAACTAACTCTCATTGGGGAGCAGATGTGGCTCAAGTGCTTGAGCACCTGCTTCCCGTGTACAAGGTCCCAGGTTCGATCCCCAGTACCTCCAGAAAACAACCGACCAACCCATGAAAAAACCAACTCTCATCGGGGAGCGGTGTAGCTCAGTGTTTGAGCGCCTGCTTCCCATGTACGAGGTCCTGGGTTCAATCCCCAGGACCTCCTAAAAAAAGAAACCTCCAGGATGCTAGTAACATTTGAATTCCAGAGAAACAACACATAATCGCTTAGTATAAATATGTCCTACGTATTGCAGGGGACAAACTGATACGAGAAAGGGATCCGTGTTTATCTGAAATTCACGTGTAACTGGGCATCCTGGATTTGTAGCTGCTGAATCTGGCAACCTCGCCAGGGCTGCCGGGTAAGGCTGCTCAGGTTCCACCTGTCCAGGGGGGCCAGGGAGGGTGGAAGCAGCCCGTGATCCTACCAGCAGCGGGGCTTTTCTCTACTCATCCGTAGTGTCAGGTGGGCTAGAAGTACGTGGAACTGGCCCCCTCCAGAGTCCTCTCCAGGAGACAGTAGAGAGTCAGAACCAGGGTCCAGGCACCACAGAGCCTTCAAAGGTGAAAGGGACCCCGGAGAATGGCCCACCCGGCCCCTCAGATGGGCAGCTGAGGCCTGACAAGGTGTCCCAGCTCGCTAGGCTGCCGAAATGCAGGTGCATTTGAGGATTTATTAACTTACTAGCTTACAGTTTCGAGGCTGAGAAAAATGTCCAAATCAAGGCACCCTCAGGTGACACCTTCTTCCCGAAGGCCGGCTGCTGGCGATCCCGACTCCTCCGTCCCGCGCCAAGGCTCATGGCGGCGTCCGCTCCTCTCTCCCTTCTCTTCCGGGTTTCGTTGCTTTCAGCTTCTTGCTTCCATGGCTCTCTTTCTTTGTCTGAATTTCATCCTCCTATAAAGGACTCCAGTAAGGGGAATAAAACCCACCCTGAACGAGGTGGGTGACACTCACCAAAAGATCCCACTAACATTGGGTCTGCACCCCCCGGAGTGGATTAACTCCAAGAACAGACTTTTGGGGGTACCTACAGCCTCAAACGACCGAGTGAGGAAAGTTACTCTCCTCCCGGTGGTCGGGGGGCCGCGCCAGGCCCGGGCCAGTCCCACGACGCTCGCCCCAGGCCGGCTGCAGACCATGGCCACTCTTCAGCTGAGGGCACCAGCTCAGGCGTGCCTGCCCCGCGGGCTTTGGCGCTGGGGCTCTCACCTCCGGTGTCCCGGCTGCCCTCTCCCCGTGGCCCTCCTCGGCCTCAGAGCCTGGAAGGACACTGCCCCCCTCCAGGCCCACCCCCTGCTCCTCCTCCTGGGTCCCAGGAAGATATGCAAGGCCTTGGCCACCAGGAAGGACGGTGCGCGCGGCCAGGAAGGCGTCTGTCCAGGCCAAACCTGGCAGCCTGCCCGGGCGCGTGACTCCAGGGCTGAGCGTGGACCCCTGGCCCCCGGAGCCCAGCGCAGACGCCCCTCCCTGCGGCACTGCTCCATCCCTGGGGAACAGCTCATTGCCAGATAAATCCTCCCACGTCCTTCCTACGCCGGAGCCACCCTGCTGTGTCACGCAGTAAAAAGCATGACAGAGAATATGTCATCCAGGCGAGGGAGAAAAGGAAGGAAAAGGGGTGGTCCTCCAGGCCGGCATCTGCTCAGCCCCTTCCTGAAGGGACCCGCGCGGCCCCCTCTGGGCTCCCGACTTCCAGGGCACGCCCCTCCCACTGCTCGAGGGCACGCCCCTCCCACTGCTTGAGGGCACGCCCATCCCGCCGCTCGAGGGCACGCCCCTCCCACTGCTTGAGGGCACGCCCCTCCCGCTGCTCCAGGGCACGCCCCTCCCGCCGCTCCGGGACACGCCCCTCCCACTGCTTGAGGGCACGCCCCTCCCGCTGCTCCAGGACACTCCCCTCCCACTGCTCAAGGACACGCCCCTCCCGCTGCTCCAGGGCACGCCCCTCCCGCCGCTCCGGGACACGCCCCTCCCACTGCTTGAGGGCACGCCCCTCCCGCTGCTCCAGGACACTCCCCTCCCACTGCTCAAGGACACGCCCCTCCCGCTGCTCCAGGACACGACCCTCCCGCTGCTCCAGGGCACGCCCCTCCCGCCGCTCGTTACTCCGGGACACGCCCCTCCCACTGCTTGAGGGCACGCCCCTCCCGCTGCTCCGGGACACGCCCCTCCCACTGCTTGAGGGCACGCCCCTCCCGCTGCTCCGGGACACGCCCCTCCCACTGCTTGAGGACACGCCCCTCCCGCTGCTCCGGGACACGCCCCTCCCACTGCTTGAGGGCACGCCCCTCCCGCTGCTCCAGGGCACGCCCCGCCGTGGAAAGAGAGGCCAGGGTCACCTCGGCCCGCTGGACCTGCCTCACCCCCCCTGCCACAGCCCCGCCGTCCACGTCCACGCGGACGTCCCTGGGAGAGCCTGGCGCCTTGGTGCCGGAGCCCGCGCGGGGAAGGGTGCAGGTCGCCCCTCTGCCCCCCGCCCGGGTCACTCTCCCGCCACCAGCGAGAGCGCGGCGAGGACCTGGGAAAGCCGCAGCGGCACCCGGCCGTGCAGCGCCCCCCGTCTAGGGGCCAGGGACCGGGGTTCCTGCCCGCCCCAGTGACTCGAGCTCCCTGAGCCTCAGTTTCCTCATCCGTAGAACAAAGGGGGGCTCACCCCCTCGGGGAGGTGCCTTCCAGCCCCGCCGTGGAGCCCGGTGGAAAGGAGCCGGCCGCTCGGGGCTGCTGCCTCGGGAGCAGGCTCTACCCACCCCTCAGCAGCCCCTCCCAGGCTAAGAGAGGGAGAGAGACGGGGAGAGAAAGAGCGAGAAGGAGAGAGGGTCGATGGCCACGGCCAGGATCCTGCAAGGCTCTGACAGCCCTGGGGGCCCGAGCAGGCCGGTGAAGGCTGGAGACTCAAGGTGGGCAGCCTTGAACCTGGGTCGCATCGCCTTCCAGCCTGAGCAGCTGTGCAACCCGCCGATCCTCGTTGTCCTCAGCTGCACAACAGGGCAAAGTAGCCCTGCCTCCAGGCTGGCTGTGAGGGTGCAGGGGGAGCCCACGGTGAGCGCGGCAGAGGGCCCGGGGCTAGCGTGACCCTTGCAGGCCCATTGGCTTTTAACAGATGCAGCATGGGGGGGCCAGAGTGGAGCCGGCCCCGCAGCCCCACGGACCTGGGTTCCACCACTTTTTCCAGTGGCTTCCACTCTCTGCCTCAGTTTCCCCAGCTGCAAAACAGGGAGGAGGATGGATACCAGACAGGGTTGCTGTGAACCTTCGAGGAATGCAGGCATTTGGAGCACTTGGTAAAGGATGCTTCTGCCTCACCCACCCCAGAGCCCCCTCCCCACAGGTCCCTTGGGCGTTTCATAAGGAACCAGCCGGGTTCCAAAGTCTGATTTGCCATCAGATGTCCTTGCCACTGCCGCTCTGAGATGGGAGGACTGAAGGATAGCCTTATTCCCAGGGGACCCCTCCCCAGGAGGAGCAGGGAGGGGCAGCACCTCGGGTCCCTCACCCAACTCAGGCTGCTGCAAGCTCCGCACACGGGTGGCCGGGTGCTGAGACGCGGCCAGTGGCACTGCTGCCCAGAGCGAAGAGGGGTGTCTGGGAGGCGACAGGGGCTCTCTCCGCCTCCTCTCTTCCTGGACCCCCAGCCCGCGGCACCTGGAGACCCTCCCCCGCCACCCACTCCTGCTTCTCTGGGCCTGGTAAAGGAATAGAGGCCGTTCTCCTGGAAAACCAGCAAAGCAGACAGGGAGGGGGAGGAGAGGCTGAGGAGGAGGAGCGAAGGGAGGGTGGCGCTGCCTCTCAGCTCACCCCAACTCCAGCCCACTGCCCACCCCAGGGACCCCCACCTGCCCGCCTCCACCGCCCCCGAGCTCCAGAGCCCCCTCCCCGCAGAAAAAGCCCCTGCACTTCCCCCCCTGCCAGCCCCTCCCCCATGCCCTTCCCCCCGTCCCATCACCTCCCACCCTATTTGTCCAGCTCTGGGCCTAGAGTCCCTCCCCTGTGTGGCAGTCCCTCCTCCTCCAGGGCACACGGCTGGGGCACCCGGGGGACACAGGGTCTGGGGTCCAGGGCACCATGTAGTCCTCCTCCGCCCCAAGCCCCTGGTCCAGGATCCCCCAGGCAGCTATAAAGGAGGAGGTGGAGGTGATTTTTTAAAAATTATTTTTAAAGGCTCTAGCTGGCCTGGGGTGGCGGGAGAAGTAGAAGCAGCCTTGTGGCCAGGCGATGGGCCTCTCTCCAGACCTTAAGGGCTGTTGGCATCTCAACCAGCGGCCCAGACATAGGCAGGTGCTCCTTAGCGCAGATGCTCCTTAACGTAGGTGCTCCTCATTGCAGGCGCTCCTTAACGCAGGTGCTCCTCAGCGCAGGTGTTCCTCAGCGCAGGTGCTCCTCAGTGCAGATGCTCCTCAGTGCAGGTATTCCTCAGCGCAGGTGCTCCTCAACGCAGGTGCTCCTCAACGCAGGTGTTCCTCAACGCTGGTGCTCCTCAGCGCAGGTGCTCCTCAACGCAGGTGCTCCTCAACGCAGGTGTTCCTCAGCGCAGATGCTCCTCAGCACAGGTGCTCCTCAGCGCAGGTGCTCCTCAACGCAGGTGTTCCTCAGCGCAGATGCTCCTCAGCACAGGTGCTCCTCAGCGCAGGTGCTCCTCAGCGCAGCTGCTCCTCAGCTCAGATGCTCCTCAGTGCAGGTGCTCCTCAGTGCAGGTGCTCCTCAGTGCAGGCCTTCTCGTCTGCAGGCCCAGCTCTTGGCCACTCCTCTGAGGGCCCCCGCCTCCTCCCCGCTGCCCCACGAAGGCCCAGGGCTCTGCAGAGCTGGGCTCGGCTGCCGGACATCCTCACCGAGGGCCACTCCATCCCCAGCTGGCCTGGCAGGATGACCAAGGTCCTGCCCTCGGGGTCAGTGGGGGAGGAGCCCATGCCTCGGAGCTCCCAGGCTGCCCAAGAGCAGGAACGGTCGCTGGAGAGGCCACGGAAACCCCGTGGGGGCCGAGGGGTAGCCCCTGGACACACACACAGAGAAAGCTGACCGCGCGTGCAGGTGGCAGAGGGGGCGCCTCGGTCCTGGGCTCACCAGGGACCACCCAGGCCCCACCCAAGTCTGCACACACACCCCAGCCCCAGTGACCTGAGTCCCCGTGTGTCCTCAAGGGCTGTCCCCAGCAGCTGGGCTCAGGTGCCCAGAATGCCCAAACGAAGGGAGGGCAGCATGAGGCTGGGAAGGGGGGACCTTGCCCCGGAGTGTGGCCCCAGGAACCCGAGTCCCCACAGCTGACCCACTCCCCTGCCCGAGCTGATGTGCCTGCCAATGAAGGTTCCTGAAACAGGAGGTCGGGGTGCCAGCAGCAGGTCCCCAAAACGGGGAGGAGAGGAGGGAGGGGCTGTGACAAGAAGCAGTGGTAGAACACTGGGACAAAGCCAACTCCAAGACCACAAAGCCCAAAGGCTCCTTTTGCAGAAGAGAAAAGTGAAGGTGAAGGGAGATGCCAAGGAGGAATTTGGCAACAGAAGAAAGGAGAGATGGAGAAAAAAAATAAAGAAGGCTGGACAAGCACAGACGAAGGCTGACGGGCCCTGGGCGAGCGGAGGCCCAGCTCTCCCCCAGCCCCCGCAGGCTGCACCCAGCGCGCTCCCCACAAACATCCCGCGTCCAAGCCGGCAAACCAGCCCCTGCTCCCTGGGGTCCGGGGTCCACAGGGAGCAGGGCGGGGGCCCGTGAGGCGCTCCCGCGGGGACGCTCGCCTTCTCCATTCTCTCCTTGCTTAATAAACTCATCTCCCTTTTCCTCTAATTGGGTGGAACAAACAACTTGAACTAGAATTTTTATTTCCCAGGAAAGCGCACGCCTGGACCCAGTAAATATGTCATTAATCTTCATTCCGAGGCGGAGCAGCAGCGGCCCGGGTGCAGGGAAAGCGGGAACAGGCCAAGGGCCTCATTAGGGGCTCAGTCGGCCCCCCTGCCACCCACACCCAGCACCCCATTCCGCCCCCACCTCCCCACGGTGGCCAGGGGAGACCAACGGCGGGGGCTCCTGACCAAGTCAAACTTAGATAAATGCCCCTTGTGAACGCCACGGAAAAGTCGGGAAAGAGCAGTAAGCACCCCCTCCTGCCCCTCCTTCCTCCCCCACCCTACCCCGAGGTCTGATTTTCATCCAGGAAATTGTTCTTATTATCAGTTGGCTATTTATAGACCCAGGACTTGTGCTGAAGAGCCGGAGCCATCAGGGTAAGGGCTGGCTGCAGCTCCCGGCTGGCTCTGGCCTTGGCTGGGGGGCTAAACTACATGTCCCCCCCAAACCTCCAGTTTAGGCCAAGCCCTGGGACTCAGGCCCTGAGGCTGATCCGGAGGCCCTTAACCGTTGGCTAATCAGACTCATCCCTTGGCACGTGGGAACTGGCTCCTCCAGCTCCTTTCTCAGGACACTCTGCCCTGGCCCGGGGCTATGGCCCCAGGTCCCGGAAGGAAGCACCATCAGGCCCCGAGCGCCCCTGGCTCCGAGCCTGGCCCAGCCCCAGATTTAGAGGGTGTAGGAGAGAGAGTCCAAGACCGCGGCCCTGCTCTGCCCGTCTCTCTGGCATCTCATGGTGCAGTTTGCCTGAAGCATGATGAGCTGTGCCGCTCCTGGGCTGGAGCCACCACCCAGCCCCAAATCATGCAGGACCCCACAGTGCCGAGGACCAGAGAGCGGGGCTCCAGCGGCCCCCGGGGGCTGCTCACCAGCTCTGCTGGCCCCTCAGGAGGCCCCATGTCCTGGGGAGCTGTGGGGACAGGCTCAGGGGGTCACCCAGTCTTGGGTACAAATCCCAGCTCTGTCCAGCAAGCTCCTGACTAGCTTTGAAGCTCAATTTTCTCTTTGTCTCAAAAGAGCTAAAGCACCCCCCCATCCAAGATCTTTGTGAGAATTAGAGACAACGCCACTAACCTTTGTTAATTTACGTAAGGTGAGGTTTCTACAAAGGGAAGTTGGCTCGTCTGTTCCTTGGCTCCAATCAGGACAAAATCAGACCGTATCAGGTGCCCTGTTTTAGTGTGCTAAAGGCTGCCAAGGAAGTATATAAGAAATGGGTTGGCTTCTACAATGGGGATATATTAATTCATAACTTACAATTCCAAGGATAAGAAAAATGTCCAAATCAAGGCATCAAGCAAAACTTGTCCCCAGAAGATCCTGGGCTCCTGTCTCATGGCAGGGCCCATGGCCACACCTGCCGATCTCTACCTTCTCCTCCCAGGCCCTGTTGCTTTCAGCTTCTTGCTCTTGTGACTTTCTCTCTCCTGGGCTCCATTGATTTCAGCTTCTGCCTCATAGGACTTTCTCTCTCAGCTTCTGGATGTTTTTCTCTGTGCCTGTGGCCTTTTTTCTCTGTATATTCCTTCTGTTTATGAAGGCTCCAGGAAGAGGATTAAGATCCACTCTGGGCTATGCCTTACTGAAGTCGTCTAATCAAATGGCCCTTAACTGAAATAATTTTATCAAAGTTTCCCATCTACAACAGGTTCACACCAATAGGAATGGGTTAATTTAAGAACATAACTTTCTGGGTCCACAAGAGACCCAAACCACACAGGCCTTCCTTGACGGAGGAGCAGAAGTCCAAGTAAAGACCAGATTCCAGTCCCAACCTAACACTCACTCACTAGCCATGCACACACCTCGCTGGGCTGCTGATGAGCTCAGGGTGTAGGGCCACAGACAGATGGGGAGGTGGCTGGAAAAGGGGAGCCTGGGGAGGAAAATTATCAATAACATGGAGAAACAGGCTGCAGAAAGACATTGTAGTCCAGTAGAAAAAAATTCATGATCTTGGGAGACAGGAGACCAAAGGCTTTAGGGTTCCACTAATTATCCCACCACCAAGTTCAAGTGTAAGTGTGCTGAACTTCCTTAGCCTTTCTCGGTCCCAGCTCTTTCTTCACCTGTTAAATGGAGGCCCCTGGCCTGGTTGGCGCTCTACTGAGGTCAGGAGGTAAAATGACTTGAACAGTTGAAAGGGTTTCTGTAGGGAAAGTTATCAAAAAGCCAGCACTGGGAAGCAGACTTGGCCCAGTGGTTAGGGCATCTGCCTACCACATGGGAGGCCCATGGTTCAAACCCCGGGCCTCCTTGACCAGTGTGGAACTGGCCCATGCGCAGTGCTGATGCGCGCAAGGAGTGCCGTGCCACGCAGGGGTGTCCCCCGCGTAGGGGAGCCCCACACACAAGGAGCGCACCCCTTATGGAGAGCCACCCTG
The DNA here is from genome assembly GCF_030445035.2 of Dasypus novemcinctus. NCBI lineage: Eukaryota > Metazoa > Chordata > Mammalia > Cingulata > Dasypodidae > Dasypus > Dasypus novemcinctus. The sequence continues at coordinate 36,240,012 of NC_080699.1, read as the reverse complement.
CGTGAAAAAAGTGCAGCCTACCCAGGAGTGGTGCCGCACGCACAGAGAGCTGACGCAGCAAGATGACTCAACAAAAAGAGACAGAGATTCCCGGTGCCGCTGACAAGAATATAAGCAGACACAGAAGTACACACAGAGAATGGACACAGAGAGCAGAGGATGGGGGAGCAGACGATGGGGGAGGGGGGGAGGGAGAGGGAAAAAAAAAGCGCCAGTGCTCCCAGACTCTGCCAGCAGCCCCACCTGAGCTCCTACAGTCCCAGAGACTCACCCCAACACCAGAGATAGGATAAACGTGAGTCCATTTCCATATACACCAGCAGCCTGGTTTCTGTTAGGCCCAACCTAGTTTCTTTCATGCTTTGGACATTCTTTGGTCCATTTTTACACAAGATGGAGAATGTCCTAGTTTGTTTTTCCTTCCACAGTCTCAGGGTTGGCCAGGCCAAAGGACCAGGTGACCCCCCCACACTGCGTGGAGACAGGCCCCCTGGGTCTCCTGAGCTGCCCCAGGTCTCCTGCCCCGGGGGTCCCTTCTCCCGGGGCCTCCAAGCCCGGTGACACAGTGCCTTCTCTCCCCCCACCCCAGACTCTGCTTCGAGATGGCAAGCGTGAAAGCATCGTCAGCACCCTCTTCATCTCCCCGGGTGATGTGGAGAACGGGCAGAGCATCGTGTGCCGAGCCACCAACAAAGCCGTGCCCGGAGGAAAGGAGACCTCGGTCACCATCGACATCCAGCGTGAGTCCCCGGCCCGCGCAGCCAGAGGCGCCAGGAGGGAGGGCCGAACAACCGGAGGGAGGGCCGAACAACCGGAGGGCGGGAGCCACGTCCACCTCCGCGAGCCCTGCCCGCGGGCCGGCTGAAGGCAGGACGCTGTCAGAGGGCTCCGCGGACTGGCCGCCGCGTCGGAGGTACGGGCGTCTGCGGGACCGCCTTGCCCCCTGGTCAGGTGGGGCAGAACATCACAGACGATGGTCCTGTGCAAATGTCCAAGCCCCATTCCCACACCTGTGCTAGGTGGAACTTCCACACCAATAAATACCGTGGCCCAACCCTCGGCCCTGCTGGCCAGAGCACACATGCTGGGAGCTGACGGTGCTCAGCGCTTCTCGGAAGGGCAGTCAGGGCCACGAGAGGATAAGAAGAAGAGTTATTAGCTCATCCTGTGTGCCATTTTGCAGGTATTATCTCATTTAATTGTTTTTAAACTTTTTATTATGGTAACATAGATACAACATAAATTGTCCCAATTTAACCGCTTCCAGGTATAAAATTCAGAGGTATTAATTACATTCACAATATTGTGCTGCCAAAACTTTCCCATCATCCCAAACAGAAATTCTGTGCCCATTAAGGAATACTCCCCTCTCTGCCTCCTGCCACCCCTGGTAACCCGTCATCTACTTTCTGTCTCTGTGAACTTGGATATTCTAGTTCTTTCATATAAGTGAAATCATACAATAACCTCTGAAGGCTGGGTTATTTCCCTCAACATGACGTCTTCAAGGTTCATCGGTGGTGCAGCACGCATCAGCACTTCCTCTTTATGGCTGAATCATTTTCCATTCATGGACAGACCACATTTTGTTTATGCAAGCAACGTGGGTTGCTTCCACCCTTCGGCTGTTGAGAATTATGCTGCCATGAAGACGGGTTTACCTCATTTATTCTTTGCAGCACCTATTTGGAGTAGGTATGACCGTTTGGGGACACTGAGGCACCGAAAGGTCGATCGGCTTACCAAGGCATCGGTTTCAAACATCGGCAGCCTAGCTTTGAGAGCTTACCCCGTCAGCCCCCTTCTGTACTGCTGCACGCGTCTCCCAGGCACCCAGGAAGCGCTGCTGACCGTGTCCGATGGCGTTTCACACTATCAATACCCAAGCGTTAAAGCTCTGAAAAGTCTCCTTCAGGGCGATGCAGGACCTGTTAGCCCCAGAGAATGAGGAGCTCAACTGAGCTAGTGGGGTGGTCCCAGTGGCCTTACCCTCTGTACCTGTTAGTAGTATCAGCACTCAGAAGTCACTTTTCTCCTCTGACCGCCCTCCCTGCCATGGAGATGGGGCACCAGGTGCTGGTGGCTGCTTTCTTTGGGCCAAGGCTGGAGCTGCTGGTTTACCATCTTCATTTCAAAACACTCCTTAACAGCGTGGCTCCTTCAAGGCTTCTGGGTTCTCTGCCCCATGTGGTTCTCCAGGGACCCGAGTCCAGAGGAGCCGTGTCCTAGGGTTTCGAGAGCCCATCCTGGGAGCCAGCCAGCAAAAGTGTCCACATAACGTCTAGAATCCTGATGGACTCAGAGTAGGTTCTAGAGGAAGGACGAAACCAACTAGGCTCTGGAGGGTTTTCAGATGCCCAGATGTGCAGGAGGGCTCCTGGAGAGGCCATTATCCTCATTCAAGGACCCCGCCGCTCATCCTGCACCCCCCCAAGTTAGGTTCCTTCCTCTGCTGCCATCAAAAAGAGTCAACAGGAACAGCTCTCTGGCCAGAGCCAAGATTAAGGAGGCGCCCACTCTCCAGGGGTGGTGCATGTGCGGGACCCACCCTGACGTGGGTGCCTCCTTAAACTTTGCACCCTAGGCCCCACCCCCACCTCACCCAAATCCAGGCCCTGGCTCCTGTGCACCCAGCTGCTTCTTCAGTGGGGAGCAGCTGTGGGTAGGCTGGCAGGGCTCAGCTGTGGAAGGGAAGTGTGAGGCTGTGCGGTCAGGCCCTCCAGTTTCCAGAAAGGCCCCCGAACCGTGTGAGCCCCAGCTCGTCGCCCCTTCGGCTGCCTCGCCCCCACCTGGTTTGGCCAAAGGAAGTCCAAGGTCTCTTCTGGCTCTAGGATGAGCCATGAATCAGCCAAACCTGGGAGGGATGAGCCGTGGGACCCCCAAGACATCAGCCCCTTATTTCCAGGCTGCAACAGCCCCCTGCCCGCCTCTCCTAGGCCAGGTACAGGATCCCTCACCAGAGGAACAGCTCGAGCTGGCGTCCCACAGCGGCAGCCTGGACCCTGGCTGGGAGAGGCAGGGAAATCAGCGGTGCTTCTCTCCAGCCATTGTCCATCACACCAGGAGAACATCTCCTGTGAGCAAGAAGGCCACCGTCCCAACAGCCCACCCGACTATTAAGAGACGTTCCTCTAAATACACTCCAATGAGACGACCCATTTAAGAGAGGACACGAAGGGCAGAGCCTGCGTCCGCAGGAGGTCGGCGCAGTCCTTGCCAGGTCGGGAATTTTTCCAGCTTGCTTTCCAAGGAATGAAGGCAGAGTGAGGTCTGGAAAGAACCCAGGCGCCCCATTTCCTAGCTTGCCTGCCCCCACCCCCCCGAGGCAGGTGTGTCGGCTCACACAGCCTGCCTCCTGGATGCCTTGCCGGCCCTGACACTGGCTAAGGCTGCAGCCCGGGCCAGGCTGTTTCACCTTTGGTGCCTCGATTGGCTCACCTGCCAGCGGAGGTGTTGATGCCCACCTCCTAAGGGCGGGAGGACTAAGTTAAGCGGCTCACATCTGCCCCCAGCAGGTGCTGGCACGCTGTGAACACGCCATCCGCAGCAGCTGTGACGACGCCCCACCACCCAGACCGAGGCCCTGGGGTCCTGGGTGGGGGCTGCGCCCCCAGTCCTCATGGGGAGGGCCCAGGCCTCCCTGGCCCTGGCGGTGTCTCTCTGTGCCCGCCAAGCAAAAACCCACCCTCCCTCCCCCTCCCCGCCCACCTTCCCCTGCGTTTATTCGTTTGCTCATTCAGGAAGCATCCAACCATTTGCTGTGGACACCGTGAGCTGGATCAGCTCTGCCTACGCAAACCTGCTCATTTTCTCAGTCAACCAAGAAGCCTCCAAACTCAGCAAAAGCACATTTGCTGTTTGTTTCCCTTCGTCTTTATATGTTACACAACGCAAGACAAAGCCCCTAGATTGAGTAATGGGGGAGAGGGAGCTTAGCACCCCCAAAGCCTCGCCACATCTGGACTCTGCGTCCAGCTGCCAAGTTTCAAGTGGATGTGCTATCAAAGCACTGAGTCATGAAGTTTCTCTCTTTCGCCACCCCCTCCTCGAGGTAACGCTTTCTCCGAAAACACACAGGCGCCCGCCCGCACGCCCGTAGGTTGCCGCTGGAAACGCTAACAGACTCTCAGCTGTGACATCTGTTCACCGGTGGTCTCACCAGCTACATCCGAGCTGCCCTGCAAGTTATGCAGCCGACATCACCAGTGGGATTACAATCATGTTTAGTCTTTGGATGTGACATCAACTATTTATACCTCAGCAGCCTGGCAGGTTCCTGTAAATTCAGATCCCAAAGAGGAGTGGGGGGGGCAAGGATGCCTTGTGGGGCTGGGGGGGAAGGTGCAGGTGACACTGGTGGGTGTGGATCCAGGGCACCCCTTCTCCCAAGGCCCCTCCTAAAGACTGAGTACCAGGGATGCTGCCAAAAGGCAGGAGAGAGGCACCCACGGGATGAACCTGGGACTGGCAGGGAGCACTGGAGCCACCCCTGCAGGCGCTGGTCCACCTCCCTGCCTCCCCAAGCCTCCGCACTTAATGCAAGACACCCGGGTAAGGGAACCAGAACTGCCCGCAAGTTCTGTGGTGCGTTTCTAGACTCCACTGGACTGGGGCCCGCACCCTGCAAAGGAGTTTGACAGAGGCAGAGGCACCCAGCCACCCAGCGCTGGGCTCCCCGGGGCACGGCCTGGGGCCAGCCTCACGCTGGGATCTAGATGGCTGTCACCGGGGTCTCCACGGGCCCCGGGGAGGCGGGGACACGTGGCTCAGCCTGGACCTGGACACCAGTGTCCCTGGCTGGGGGCGATGGCAGGGCTGGGAGAGGCCCCGGGCGGTCGTAGCTCCCCTGGGAGGCGGGCAGGCTTCCTCGTTGCTGTTATTCCTCGCCTCATCTTGGCATCCTTCTGAATTGCACTTGGGAAATGGAGATTGGAGTAAACTAAACACCCGCTGACAACAGAAGCGGACAAAAAGAAGAACACGCAGCAAATGGACACAGAACAGACAACTGGGGTGGGGGGTGGAGGGGAGAGAAATAAATTTAAAAAATAAATCTTAGAAAACTGAAAAACAAAAAAAGGCAGGCGCGCCGGCTGCTCCTGCCGCAGAGGCTTCCAGGGTGCGTGGCTCCCCCTGGGAACTTGGGGGTGATGGGGAGATGGGGTTCGCCTGCGGCTCAGGAGACAGAGCTCTCGCTTCCAGGGCCCAACAGGGCCTAGCCCGGCTCTAGCCCCGGCGAGGACCCAAGGGGGCTGCAGCTGGGGTCTCAGGGCCCCCCACCTGTGGATCCACCCGGGAACCCGGGCAGGGCCGGCTGGAGTCTTGCTTCTCCTTAGGGTGACTCTCACGTGGACCCAGGGGGTCAGCGGGGAGCAGTGGAGGGACTGCTTTGGAGCAGATCCGCCGGCTGCCCCACTGGCCGCCCCGGCTCGGCCTCGCCCGCCCCCCGCCTGTCCTCGGCCCTCGGGGGCAGCCCCCTCCACCTCCACTTCTGGCTCCTCTCTCGGTGCCTGTGTGTCTCTCTCTCCTCTCCTCCGCGGTGTTTTGTTTGGTCTTTCTCTCTCTAACGCCCTGTCATTTTCTGTCTCCATTTGTTTTGTCTCCTTTGGTCTTTTTTGCTTTTAGTCTGAATTCTTTGTCTGATTATGTGTCACTGTATAAATATCAGTCTCTCTGTATGTGCATCTCTCTCTCTCCCTCCCCTTTCTCTTTCTCTCTCTTGCCCTGTTTCCCCCTTTCTCCTTCTCTCTTGCCCCTTCTCTTTTCCTCTACCTCCCTCTGTCCTTCTCTCTCCCCCTCTCCCCTTCTCCCCCTCTCCCTCTCTCCTCTCTCTCTTCTCTCTCCCTCTTCACCCGACTCCCTTGCTTCATCTCTCCCCCTCTCCCCCCTCTCTCTCCCACCTTCTTCCCCTCTCCCCCCTCTCCTCTATCTCCCCCTCTCCCCCTTTCTATATCCCCTCTCCCTCCCCCCTCCTCTCTCTCCCTCTTTCCCTCTCCCTCTCTCCCTATCTTTTTTCTCTCCTCTCTCTCCCTTTCTCCCCCTCTCCCTCTCTCCCCCTCTCCCTTTTTTTCTCTCCTCTCTCTCCCCCTCTCCCACCCTCTCTTCTCTCCAGTCTCTGCTGTCCCTGTGCCCCCAGGCCCCCCTCTCTGTGTGTTTCCTCCGCTTCCTCTCTGACTTTCCATCTCCCCACCTCCCACCAGGCAGCCCTGCAGAGCGTGGCGTCTTTTCACATCACATGAGAGAAATGAGCCCGGCCCGGAGCAGAGGCCCTGGGCCACTGTCAGGGCTCAGCGGAGTCGATCAGGCTGAAGAGAGGGTGTAAATGCCCTTTCCAGGGAGACATGCACCCAAACTTCTACACAGAGCCATCCCCAACTGACGTTTAAGAGACAGAGCATCTGTGCTTAAACGGGGCTCAGCGTCCACGATCCCCCTTTGCCCCCTAGCCCCCCATCCCACCTCCCCTTTCTGAAGTGCTCAGTTCTGCCTGAAAGTTGGACGATGGGCGGCTGTGCTCATTGAATTGACGGCCTCACGCCTTCTGGGGAGCACCGAGGCAGTGGCTGCCCTCTGAGGTCCCTGGTGGGGAGGGGGTCCCTGGCCTTTACCCTCACAGCACCCAGGGAGGGGCTTCCTGCCCCCCCTTTCCGTTCTGAAATCATGCACCCAGCTCTCCGAATCTGCAAGTGAGCAAGCTCTTGTCCCCGCAGACCCCCCGCTGGTCAACCTGTCCGTGGAGCCGCAGCCGGTGCTGGAGGACAACGTCGTCACGTTCCACTGCTCGGCGAAGGCCAACCCTGCGGTCACCCAGTACAGGTAAGACGGCCGCGAGGACGCACCCGGGTCCCGGGCCCCGGCCGCCCGTACCCCACACCCACCACCAGGCAGCCTGTGGGTGTCCAGCCCTCCTCCCTCCCCCCACCCCCCGTCCAGCCCTGCCCCGAGAGGGCTCTTCCCACCCCCATGCCCGCTTTCCCTACCCGTCCCCATCCAGAGGACACCAAGCATTTGGGGGCAGGCAGGCGGCCTTTTCCTTTCCTTCGAGCATGCACACAGTCGGCTTCCGCGGGCGGGGCCGCCACCCTTCTGATCGGATAGGAGGTCGGTCTTTGTTTCTGAGAGTGAGGAGGGAGGAGAAGTAAAAAAGCTGCAAGAGCCCAGAGAGCAGTCCCTTGGGAAGCTGGCGTCCGGGGAGGGGGCAGCTCCCACGGGCGGGCGCCCAAGATCGTGCGTGCCCCGGTGCCCCCGGCGTTGCCCTCTCACGGCCCCGTGAAAGCGTCACCGCAGGTCACAAGCTCCTTCCGACGGAGCCTCGTGGAGGCCAGAGCTGCCGCTCAGCTGTGGCTCGCAGCAGGTGGCACCCACGAGGCCCCCGGTCGCGACCGGAACAAGCAAAGAAACCCACGGGGCTGCTCCCGCGGGCATCTCCTCTCCCGGGATCCTCAAGATTCCAAGGCACTCAGCCCCCTCGGAGGGTCTCCAGGCCCGGAGAGGGCTCCCCTCCTTTAAGATGTCTGAGTCGCTGGCCCTCCCTGCCCCCTCCGCCCCCCCCAGCCCCGGGCTTGCGGGTGGCACCTGCAGGGGCATTTCGGCCACCGGGGCGGGCTACTCATTTGCAGCCCAGCAAGCTCAGGGGAGCCCTGGTTCAGGCTGTGAGAAATAAGCCGGTGGGAGTGGACAGCGGGGAGCCCAGCAGCCCCGGAGGGCAGAAGGAGAGGAAATGGGCAGAGGGTGGGCGGAGAGCCTGCAGGACGCAGGGGGAGCCCCTGCAGTGTCCATAATTAAACCACTGCGGAGCCAGGAACCCACAAAGGCCCGAAGAGTCTCCATCCCTGAGGGTATATCCAATGGAGGAAACCGTCTGTCCTGCCCGGTCATCCGCTCCCTGGCCTGGAGGCAGAGCGAAGCCTCCTGCGAACGCCCAGCTACCTTCACGCCTTTGAACCCAGGCTTTCCTGAGCCGAGCGGCTCAGTTTGGCCCAGAGCGCTGGTTGTCTTGGGGGTCTCCACCTGTCCGTGTGCTGTGGCGTCCGCCTGGCCACTGCAAGGTTTGGTCTTCTCCAGACGGGTTCGGCGTCGTTCAACCGGCTGCTGCCAGCTCGCTGCTCGCGGTCCCTGAACGCCAGGCACTATGAGCCAAGAAAAACCGCTCCTGCCAGTGTCCCCAAGCAGCCCTTCCTACCCAAGGACCACGCCCCTCTGGGGGGGGGGCAGATATGCCCTATAGCAGCTGGATATTGCTTATGAATTCCAAAAACAGACATTGGATTATGTGTCTAAACTGCTCTGTCCCTCAGGGCACATTAGATTATACTGGATTGAGAGGTTTCACTTTTACTTGATGAAGTAACGATTGAGACTCTGACTGGGCCATGCACCACAGAGAAGGGCATTTAGAGTTTTGGGTGCTGGAGCCTGGGAAGTGAGGACACAGCAGAGCAGAGAGAAGGCTTGATTAGATACAGCAGAGGCCCCGGGAAGAGAGGCGAGCCGTTGGCCTCGTAGTCTACAGCTGGCCTTGTGGAGGAGCAGAGCGGCTGAGCTCGGAGAGAAACGAGCCCTGGGAAGGGAGGAACCCAGGAAGCCTGAGCCCTCACAGATGTCGGCACCCATCTTGCTCCAACACGTGAAAATGACTTTGATGAGGGAAGTAACTTGCACTTTATGGCCTGGTAACTGTAAGTTTTTACCCCAGATAAATACTCTTATAAAAGCCAACCAATTTCTGGTACGTTGCACTAGCACCCCTTTGGCTGGCTAATACACGCCCCGTCTCCCATTCACCCACCGGGCATTCCAGGCCACTCGTGAGGCCCTGGAGGCCAGAGCGTACAACACCCGACCTCCGAATCTCTGCTCTTCCCCTGGTCGCCGCCAGCCCCAGGGACCTTGCAGGGCTGGTCATCAGCAGGCTGGGCGGACAGCAGGGCGGTGCGCCCTGACCTGGCAGCGTCTGCCGAAAGCCGGGACCCTGCCCCACACCTGTCTTCTGGCCAGCACAGGTTGCACAAATGCCCTCTGGGCCTGGTTCCCGGGTCACCGGTTACCAAAAAGCAGAAGGCTATCAGGGCGTCATTTACACAGGCGAGATCATCATGAACGCAGCAGAACGTTAGCAGCTGGTGAGTCTAGCTGAAGGGAATTCATTGTCCTATTCTTGCAACTCTTCCATAGTTTTGAAATTTGCTTTTATTTTCCAAAATAAAAAGGGAATGGAGAAACCCAGAATGCACCGGTCTCCCCACAGGCTGCGGCGCCCTGTGGGCCTCCCTCCCCGCACCGGCCTGGAGCTCAGGAGTCACGGCTCTGCCCCTCACCGAACAGGGAAGCACCGGGGGCGAGGACTCCCCCACGTCCACGTGTCCGCATTCGCTGTTCTCATTTGCCAAGCTGCCGGAAGCAAGACACCGGAGATGGGTTGGCTTTTACGAGGGGCGTGTATTAACCGAAAAGCTTACGGTTCTGAGGCCGTGAGAGTGTCCAAATCGAGGCCTCATCAGGCGATGCTTTTGTCTCCGACAACCGGCGACCGGCGATCCTGGACTCGACCGGGCACCCGGGGGCACCTGCTGGCCTCGCCCTTCCCACCCGGCTTCCGGGGCTGCAGCTTCCGGCTTCCCCTGCCGGCGCCTGTGTTTCTCCCTGCTCTCTGCCTTCCTCCATCTATAAAGGACTCCAGACCAGGGTCAAGACCCACCCTAGGCCACGCCCTCGAGGTCACCTAAGCAAAAGGAAGGTCCCGCGGGCACTGGGGTCAACCGCAGGAAGGGAGCCGCTCCGAGAACACGGCTTCCCGGGGTGCATCCAGTCTCAAACCACCACATCCGCCATCGTCCCCGTGACCGTGGCCTTGGCCTTCCCCAAGGGCCCTGCAAGCCACGCCGGGCGCTGCGATAAAAATAATTAATCCTCCTGCGTTTTGCTCGGAGTAAATGAGACATTGATTGGGCAAGGCTTAAGCCGGCTCCTTTTCCAGAGGGGCTGGGAGGAGAAGGGGGGGTGGAGCAGTGGTGGGAGGAGGGGAGTGGGTGGGGGGTGGGAGGATGAAGGGACAAGGGGACAAGAGGAAGCAGGGGAAGCCAGGTCGGAGAGCAGAGGAGACACAGAGCGGGTGGCGCTTGCTCAGGCCCCTGCCCGAATGCCAGGGCTGGCTGCAGAGGTGGGGCACCTGGGCTCCTGGCTGGCAGGACCGAGGGACGTTTAGCGTGGAGAGGAAGGAAAGGATGGAGCTGAACTGAGAGATGGAGGGGAGGTGTGGGCGGGGAGCTCTTGGGGTCCCAAGGAGCGTCCCCAGCTGGTCCCAGCCTTGGGCACCCTGAGGGCCAGGACCCCCACAGCCGGCCGCCCCTAGGAAAGGAGAATCCAAGGATAGCCCCCGCCCTGCCCTCTGGTTGGGGTTGGGAGAGTCTGAGGATAGCCCCCGCCCTGCCCTCCGGCTGGGGTCTGGAAGGGGCGGGAGCTTTAGGCTCAGCTTGTGGTACTCCGGCCCGTCTCCCCCAGGACCCCTCCAAGGAAGGACCCGGAACAGCCCGTGAGAACCACTTACCCAACCCGACCCCAGTGCTGTGAGGAGCCGGGAAGCAGAGGTCCCCCTTGTGCGCTCCCCGGTCCAGCCGGCCCCTGCCCGGCCTCCCCCGCTCTCCCGCCTCCCCCCAAGCGCTGCCCCTTGAGCAGGGCAGAAGGAGGAGGGTGGACACTGTGTCTAGGCCCGAATTCGCCCGCCTCAGGCAGGGGCTGTGCCCATTAAATCTGGTCATTAAATTAAAGTCAGAAATGGAAATGATTCATGAATAACTCATAGTGGTTTGTCGGGAAGCTCCTTAAGCTCTCGGGGAGCTAGGGTTTGCTCTGCTGTTAAACTGTAATTGTTATTATTAATCGTGTTCTTAATAACGGCCCAGTATTAATTAGTGATAATAACCGCGTGGTGCCAACTAGGTACTCCATCTGGTGAGCAAAGCGCTCCTCTCCAAGGGCCGGGGGCCAGCGCCAGGGAGCTAAAGGAGGGGAGGCGTGGGCAGGGACGCTGCAGTCCGAGGGCGCCGGGGACGAGGGGGTGACGGCGGAGGCCGAGGAGCAAGACCGAGAGATGGGCCCGAGCCGCCGCGGCGGAGGCTGGCTGGAGCGCAGACGTTTCACGCTGGGAAAGGGAGCGTTTCCCACAGGAGGATTAAGCCAGGGGAAGGTGTGAACCCCCACCTCCCACACGCACACCCCTCCGGGTCTACCAGGGCCACCCCCCAGCTGTCAGCGCCGGCACCAAGACCGACGCCAGCCTTCAGTGCCTGCCCACGGTGCGCGCGGATATGGGACCCTGGCTGGCCCCGTCATGCCAGGATGGGTGGAGCAGGGCCGGGTGGGGGGCAGAAGAGGGGCTGGAGCAAGAGCAAGCACCATTCCAGGAAGGAAGGCAGCATGAGGGGACCCCCCCTGGGACTGGAGTCAGGGCAGGACTGCGGAGAGAGCTGGGCAGGTGGGAGCGGAGGGACAGCAGGGAGCACTTGGTTACACCTCGTCCAGCTTCTCGCCTGGTTTAGAAAGCAAGCTTCCCGAAGCCTCCTTTCTGTGTGTGTGTGTGCGTGCATGGATGTGTGTGTGTGCATGGGTGCACTATGAACATGCATGGGTGGGTGTGCACAGGTGTGTGCCCTTGCATGGATACGTAGGCGTGTGCATGTGTGGGAGTGCTTGGGTGCACAGAATTTGCACGCACGAGCGTGGACGTGTGTGTGCTTGCATAGGTACACGAGTGTGCATGGGTGTGTGTCCGTGCATGTCTGCGAGTACATGAGGGCGCGTTATGTGTGTGCCCAGGGCAGGACCGAGAGCCCAGGGCAGGAACGCCAGCTGCCCAGTGACCCACGGGTGCATTCTCTATCCCCCTGACCTGTATGTGGGCTGACCCGCTGACCGCTCCACCCCCCTCCTGCCGAAGTCCCTTGTCAAGTGGCCCCTGGACAGCCCCGTCCATGACCCCAGTCGCCCGCCTCCGTGACAGTCTGGGCGGGATGAGACGAGCCCACCCAGCCTGAAGGGGCTCCGCGGCGGCCCCCGCCCGGCCTGCGTCTCCCTGTGGGTGGTCAGGCGGTCCACGCTGAGCCCCGGCCTCTGCCGCAGGTGGGCCAAGCGGGGCCAGCTCCTCAAGGAGGCGTCGGGGGAGGTGTTCCGCACAGCCGTGGACTACACCTACTTCTCGGAGCCCGTGTCCTGCGAGGTGACCAACGCGCTGGGCAGCACCAACGTCAGCCGCACCGTGGACGTCTACTGTGAGTGCCGCCGGGGCCCCGCGGGCGCCAGAGCGTCTCAGCCTGGGCCGGAGACGCGCTGCACTCGTCGCGCCCCGGGCCCCCCGCGCACGGCGCTCTGCGCTTGGCCAGCGGCTTCCCCGGCGTTTCCGGGGGTGTTTGGGTCCCCGCGACATCACCCGGACGTGGCCTGGGCCCCGGGCAAGCAGGCCCGTGACCGGTGCACCTGCCAGATTCACTCCTAGTGGGCGTCATTAGCAGGTCACTGCCGCTTGCAGGTCAAACAGCACTTGGACAAACTTCTTTTAAAAATCTGACCCCCCCTTCCCCACCCCCAGCAGCCTCAATACAAATAGAAAGTACCGTTACTCCATTGTTTTTTTAAGTACCAGGCCCGGGGATTGAACCCAGGACCTCATATGTGTAAAGTTGGTGCTCAACCACTGAGCCACACCCGCCCCCTGAGTTGGTTGGTTTTGTTATTTGTTTTCTGTCTTTAGGAGGCACCAGGGAACAAACTTGGGACTTTCCCTGTGGGAAGCAGGTGCTCTACTGCTTAAGCCACATCTGTTCCGCACTCTTTTGTTTCTTTTCTCCACCTGAGATTGCCCCCACATCTGTTGGCTCACTGTGGGGTTTTTATTTGCTTGCTGTCTGCTCATTGTCTGCTTGTTTCTCCTTTTTTTTTGGAGGCACCGGGAACCAAACCCAGGACCTCCTGTGTGGCTTGAGCCACATTGGCTCCCTATTTGTTGTCTGCTCATTGTGTCTGCTCATTTGTCAGCTTGTTGCATCAGCTCATTGCGTCTGCTTGTCTTCATTAGGAGGCCCCAGCAACCAAACCTGGGACCTCCCACATCATAGGCAGGTGTCCAACTACCTGAGCCACATCCCCTCCCCGTCCACTCCCTTTTTTATCAAGTCCCTGTCTTCCAACCCCAGATTCCACGCTCTTTCTGCCTGCCCAAAACGCTCTCGCGCTGATTTGGTCACAGGGCCTGCTTTCCACCTTTAGGCTCCCCTGCAGGCCAGGAGGCTCCAGCGAACCCAAATGTGTTGCAGCAATGAGGAAAGGCTTCCTCACCCTTGGCAGGGAGGTGGGAAACTAGGACTGAGGGACCATTTCACTTGATGGGCTTGAAAAAGAGCCTGGGAGCAGGCTGGAGCCCAGGCTGACCAGAGCGTGGTGCGGGAAACGCCCCGGGGCAGCCCGGCCCTGTCAGCCTCCCTCCTCCCTCTCAGGGACCCCTCACGAGGGCATCGGGGAGGGTTTGGGGAGCTGGCCGGAAGCCCAGGCAGCCGAGGCCTGGAGGGGGGCAGGAGGAAAGCCCCTAGCCCCCCGTGGGGGAGGGGGCTGCCTCACCTCTCTGAAGCCAGGTGGGATGCCCCAGGGGGAGCCCGGAGGTGGGACAACAGAGCTTTTTCCCCGCTCAGGGCTGCCCACTGCCTCGGTGGGCCCAGGGAGGCTGAGCCCGGGGGAGAAGCCCCTGCCGACGGGGGAGAAGCCCCTGCCGACGCTGCCCGGGCCAAGCACGACCTGCAAGGGATGGGCCAGAACGGATGGAGGTGGCTCAGGCAGCCCCTGCCCCTCTCCTGGCAGCCCGGGTGGAAGGCGGCGGGAGCTGGAGGGACCCCGGGGCTCCCCGTCCCGCTGAGCCCGGCCTCTCCTTCCTCCGTCCAGTCGGGCCCCGGATGAGCTCGGAGCCGCAGTCCCTGCTGGTGGACCTGGGCTCCGACGCCGTCTTCAGCTGCGCCTGGACCGGCAACCCGTCGCTGACCATTGTCTGGATGAAGCGCGGCTCGGGCGTGGTGAGTTCGCGGCTCCGGCCTGGGGGCTCCGGCGGGGCAGGAGGGGGCGCAGAGGGAAGCCGCCCCCCAGGGCTCATCTCGCTCTTAGACCAGGGGGTCAGCCTGAGTGGATTGGGCCCCCTAAAGCCAGTGTCAACCAAAAGGGGAAGGACCCCCAAAATAGGAAAGGGAACCCCAGTGCCCACGGGGACCCGCCCAGCCTGGAACGCGTCCCGCAGTTTGTTTTGCCTGAACCTCCCAGGAGAAGCAGGTGCACTGGGAAGGATGTCACTGGGGATGGTGGAATGCAAAACGCGCTGAATGTATGTTACCGAAATTTTTTTTAAAAATTTTTTTAAGCACGAATCATGAAAGCGTTCGTGGTTGTTGTTGTTTGCTATAAAAGACATTATATTGGAACAATTGGCAAAACATATCTGTGGCCTCTGTATCAGATAAGAGCATTGTATCAATTACTAAATTTCCTGAATTTAATCACTGCACTCTGGTTATTTAAGGGAAAGTCCTTCTTACCCTCACTCAGGACGAAAACACTTGAAGTATCGAAGGGCGAAGGGCCCTGCCGTTGGCAACTTACTCTCAAAGGGTTCAGGAAAAAGCCTAACGATGTGTAAATGTGTACAGAGACAGAGTCCAGCAAGTGTAGAAAAAATCTTAACAAATGGTGAAGCTAGAATTGCTCTATTATTCTTTCAACCTCTATGTAGGTTTGAAAATTTTCCAAAGGGGAAAAAAAGTCAAGTGGAAAGGCTTTCAGACTTGCCCCAATCATAAAGTCCTTTGCCGGGTGCAGGGACCTTGGGAGGGGAAGTGCACAGGAGGGGGGCAAGGCAGATGGAGGTGGGCGTTAGTGTGCCTGTCAGCTGCCCCTGCGTGTCATTGTCCCCATCCTAGAGATAGGGAAGCTGAGGATCAGAGAAGACGAGTAGCTTTGGTTATCCTTCACTGGCGGAGCCAGGATTCGAACTCAGGTCTGGCTGATGCCAAAGTCTGATTTCTTTCCATCACCCTAAGCTGAATCACGCTTGGCTGTAGATAACCTCACCCTCGGCCCACCCGGGCCATCCCTGTCTCCCCTGTGCCAGGAAAGCCCCAGGCCCCCAGCCGGAGAGCGGCCCCCCGACCCACACCTTGGGCTGGGACGCGGCCCCCCATCCGTTCACCCCGATCGGGCCGCACAGGGGTGGAACCTGCAGGGCGGAGCCCTCGTGCCGGGGGGTCTGCTCCGGGCCCAGGGCGCCCAGCGCGTGCTAAAGCCTCTGCCCCCGGGCTTCCCCGGTCCCCCCAGCTGGCCTCCCAGGCCCCCCGCTCCTTACGGCTGACCCCGCCCGCCCCCTCCCAGGTCCTGAGCAATGAAAAGACGCTGACCCTCAAGACCGTGCGCCAGGAGGACGCCGGGAAGTACGTGTGCCGAGCCGTGGTGCCGCGGGTGGGAGCCGGCGAGCGGGAGGTGACCCTGACCGTCAACGGTGAGCCCCCCCGCCAGGCCGGGCGAGGCCCCGGGGCTGCCGGGCTGTCCAGCCGCTGGGGTCAGGGTGCCATTTCTGGTGGCCTCCCCCCTTCCTGACCTCCTCAGGGGATCCCAAATGACCTTGACTCTGATGGGGGAATTCCAGGGCACGTCTCTTTGCCTTCAAGCCGCTCGACCCATCGCCTCCCCGGCCTGGTGGCGTATATAACGAAAATAATGACGGCGGGGGAGCGTTTTCACGTCTCCAAGACCAGGGTGGGGGGGCAGCTGCGGGGTGGGAGGCAGGGGCTCACCCCGCGCCTCGACCCCACCAGGGCTGCCACCGCTGCTGGTTTGAGAGGGCGGGGGGTGCCGGGGCCCCACCCTCTGCCTCTTCCAAGCTGCCTCACCCCTGCCCAGCCTGGGGCCTCCCAGGCTTTGCCTCTAATCAAAGCCCCAAGACGCTGAGCTCCTGCAGGCACCAAGCAGCCTCAGGCGGGACGCCCACGTGTGCAGGGCTTGGGGGTCCCGGCCCAAGACCAGGGTGGGACCGAGGGGCCCCCTGAAGTTCTAGAAATTAGCCCCCCCTGCTTCATCTCCGCCCGGGTAGCCGCGGCGGCGGCCTCGTCCATCCTCCCCCTCTGCCACGAACCAGCTCGGGGCCTCTCAGCCCTGCTGGCCCCCGCAGCCTGTGGCTCCCCGTCTTTTCCCTCTCCCCCGCCCCCAGGAGCCTCGGAAACCCCAGGGGGAGGAGGAGCCTACCCAGACCCCTCCCCGGCCCCCCAGCCTGGGAAGAGCCCTGAGTCGGGAGCCTTCCTGCCCTGCCTGTGGGTCCCCAGGACACCTCCAATAATTTGGCACCGCAGGGCTAAAAATAGCAGCATCTGCGCCTCCCTTATATCCATGACAACACGGGCTGCAGCCTTTCCCTGCCGCGGGCTCCCAGCCCCAGGCCACGGCGGCACCAGCAGCGCTCACCATGGCTGCTCCCTGGAAGAGGGCCCCCGGGAGTGGGTGCAGCCGGCCCCGCCCGCTGGCCCCTGACCAGCCCACAGCTCCCCAAGCCCGAGGCTACCACATAGCATCCTCGTTTCTGGGGAGCAGGCGCTAGGTGCAGGAACAGCCAGCATCCACGGACACTTTCAGCATTTTCCCACGTGGTTTCTGGAGGCGAGAACAGAGAACACCCGGTGGGGGAACCCACAATTCCGGGGGGGTGGGGGTTTGTCTTGGATGCCGCGCCCCATCTACCAGAGTTTAATCCGCGGTAACGGTCCGTCTCTCCTCTCCACTCAGCACAGCCTCCCCTCGGCTGCCAGACGGGAAAAGCCTACGGGTTTGGGGTGCAGCGAGGAAGCCCAGCATTTGCTTCCGAGGGCCAGGTCATCCCGGCCTGAGGCAGGGGCATGGATCGCATGGCCCAGGATGGGGCAGCCGTCCAGGGCGGGCGTGGGAGCCGGCCTCCGGGGGGACAAGGCCTCCGGAAAGCCTGAGGGACCCCACGTTCTGGAAAGATCCAAACTGAGGTCCTTGTCAAAACAACCCCGGGGGGTGACCGCTGCCCGGGCCTTTATGGGGGGAAATTGGCTCGGAGCTCAGCTGCTTTGGCTCAAACCTGGGACCTGCGGGCGAGCAGATACCACCACCCCCAATGCGGTTTGATGCCCCCAGCCCCATGTCCCTTTATCCTGACCTCTGTTTTCTTAGAGGAAGCCCATAAACTTGTTTGCATTTGCCTGCTGGCTTGAAGAATGAGGACCCCTGCCCCCACCCTCAAGGGGAAACCATTTTATTGGGTTATTTTTATTGGGCTCAGTTTCCTTAACTATCAAGCCCTCATCCCCTCTGGTCAAAAGGCCTCTTGGGGATCTGGGATTTAAGAGAGGAGAGGAGGGTTCAGTTGACTCTGTTTTTTGAGATACCAGGGTGGAACCCAGGACCTCATTTGTGGGAAGCAGGCTCTCACCCACTGAGCCACATCAGCTCCCGAGTTGGTTTTAAGTTTGTTTGTTGTTTGCTTTTTGTTTTGGTTTGTTTTGTTTTAATCCCCACCCCCCCATGGCTTGCTTGCTCTCTGCTCTGTGTCCACTCGCTGTGCGTTCTTCTGTGTGTCTGTATTTAATTTCATTTATCCCCCGCCGCCCTTGCGGCTTGCTTGTTGTTTTGCTCTCTGTGTCATGTTGTTTTTAGGAGGCACTGGGAACCGAACCCGGGACCTCCCATGAGGGAAGCAGGCGCTCAACCACCTGAGCCACATCTGGCTCCCCGTCAGGCGGCTCTTATAAGGGGTGCGGCGCTTTGAGGAGCCCCAGTCTAAAGCCGTTTGCCATCCCCAGCGCCACAGAAGTCATCTGACTATTTCCCAGAACGTTTTGTCCTCTCGGTCGAGAGCTACTCATAGAAATGCAAATCTGTTTTAATTAAGGTGGCTAATAAACAGCAATTATGTTTGCAGCAATTTTTGTTTCGTTCCCAGCATATTTTGCCTGGTCTCCAGATCCCTTGCTCCAGCTCTTTTCCCCGTTTTCCGCCACCCAAGCCCCACCCTTACAGCGGAGGACGTAAAGGGGGCCGAGGACAGCGGGAGGTCTCCGTCCCCGCGCCCCGTCCCCTTCCCCCTCCCACTGCCAAGTTGGTATCACCCAGGGAAGCCTCGGAGGGGCCGAAAACCCCCCTCCGGGCAGACGCCCTGCGGGGCTGCAGTCGGTAGCCGAGGCAGGCGCTCTGGGGACCTGACACCCACAAACGCGCACACGCCGCGTACCTCTGCCCGCGGGAGCCTACACCAGCGCGCGCGCCCGCGCACACAGCGTGCCCACACGCGCACAGGTTGGATGGGATGACGTCAGGTCACCCTTGGAGCCGGGGGACCACCCGGGGCCATCTGGGTGTGTCTGTGGACTCGGGCACGGCAATGACCCACCGGCCTCAGGAGGCCTCAGACCCGGCCAAGGCTCTGAACGTACCCGGCGCCTTCCTCCCAGCCAGGGAGATTCCCGCCCTGGGCCACGAACCGCACCGTTTCGGTCCCCGCCTGAACTTGGCCGCCCTGCAGAGGACACCCAGTTTCTTAGGCAGGAGCGCCTTCTAGTGGACATCTGAGGCATGGCCGGAGCTGGAATTGGCTCTAGCGGCATCCACGGCACCTCTCCCCTCTCCCTGACCAGGCTCTACTCCATGAAGCTTTCCCGTCCCCCGAGAGAATCATTCTCTCTCCTCTGAAGCCGGTTAGCACTTTTTCTGCACCGTTCCTGCAGTGCTAACAGGCGCCACCCTTTGTTACAGGTATTTGTGTCTGCTGGGGTCTCGGGCGTAGAATCACGGTCCCTTGGTGTCTGTCTAATCTACCTTGGAGCCCCTACCTTGCCCTTTGCCTTACACATAGAGGCCCCAGGAAATGTCTGCTGAGTGATTGGGTTAAGTCTTGGATTAACCTGCCAAAGAGGCACCGGCTGGGGACCCTCCCCGGGCCCCCTGACGTGACGCTGTCTTCCCC
The DNA here is from genome assembly GCF_030445035.2 of Dasypus novemcinctus. NCBI lineage: Eukaryota > Metazoa > Chordata > Mammalia > Cingulata > Dasypodidae > Dasypus > Dasypus novemcinctus. The sequence goes on along the minus strand of NC_080699.1, from coordinate 36,221,012 downwards.
CAGGACCCCCCATCATCTCCAGCACCCAGACCCAGCACGCTCTGCACGGGGAGAAGGGCCAGATCAAGTGCTTCATCCGGAGCACGCCGCCCCCCGACCGAATCGTGAGTGCTCCCGGGGCAGAAGGGGTGGGGGGGCAATGACAGGCTCCTGGGGGAAAGGTCTACCTGCCTTGGGTGTCTGGAAAGTCATCGTGAAGACACAATCACAGGGGGCCTCCGTTCTCAGAACAGGCCGTGCTGCACAGTCCACCTGCGCCTGGGTTTACCCCATTCTACCATTCGGTGGAGAGCAAATATTGATTCTAACTGAACTCTACGGCCCGGGAGCAGAGGGGCAAGGGGTAGGGGGTGGGGAGATAAAAGATTTCTTCCCTTTTCCTGAGTTCAAGGCCAGTCTTTGGTAAACTCGTAAAAAGGGTGATGTTTACTCTTGGCAAAACCCTTTCAGCACCTCCCAGAGCCTTCTCTGTGGGTCTCCACTGCCCTTAGTGTCCCTGGAGAACCCTGCCCCATTTTCCAAGAGCTTTTTGCTGCAGAATTATCATTTCCCCTCCCTTCCTCCAGACTCAACCCCACAGTTGGCAATCTGGAGAGGTCACACTTAGGCCTCGCCAGGATTTGCATTTTTAAAAGCAATCGTCTGCCACCCGGGGCCATCTGAAACCGGTGGACGCTCAGGCAGGAAAACAAAGGAAAGTGAGCAGTTTATAGCCATGCTGGGGGAAAGGTGTTATTTTCAGGAAGCCCCAGTGCCCGAGGCGACTCTGCTAGACTCTGCGCAGGGCTCGTGTCGCCAGGCGGCCATCTGGCGGAGCAGCAGTGCTGGGGAGGGAGGGCTGGCCAGGCTGAGACGCCGAGGCTGCCCGTGACTCGCACGTGAAGAGACCGTAAAAACTAAAACTGTTATGCTCGTAAACGAAGCTATTATTAGAGTATTGTTGCTGAAGCACACTTTCTCAGACGTCCAGTCCATACTATCGGCAAGATTCATGCAAAAAAATGGCAAGAATTCACGCCTAGAGCTGATTCCTCCACCTCTGCCATTCACTTCACCCCTTAATATTTTTTAATTTATAAATGCAACACGTGCCCATTGTGGCGCGTTCCATTCATTCTTAGCATAGCCACACAATCTTTCTCTTCCTAGATCTCCAACTCTAGGTTAGTGATTCTCAACTGGGGATGATTTTGCACCCCGTTTGGGGCTTGGCCATGTCTGGACATTATGAACTGTCACAGGCCTCCGGTGGGTAGAAGCCAAGAAGCAGCTGCACATCCTATAAGGCATAGGACAGCCCCCACCACCAAGAAACACCTGGCCCAAAATAACAATAGTGCCAGGCGGAGGCTCCACCCACTTACCTACATGGACCCGCCCCTACGTCCTGCGCGCCAGCGTGGGCCAGGGCTCAGACGCTGAGGGGCTTAATGTGTCTGCAAAGGACTGGAAAAATGTAAACTGTCGTGCCCCTCAAAGATGCAGCAAATGCAATCCTCTAGACACAGTTTTGTAAAACCAGACATACAATGTAACAAAACTGACCTCATGCCCTCGGGGGGCCGGGAGCAGACCTATTGACCGAGTATCGTGGACGAGCCCGAGGTGTGGGCACAGGGCGAGGGGAACAGGCTGCTGTCGCCAGAGCTCCCTCCTTGCTTGGAAAAAAGGTCCCAAACACAGATCCACATGAGGCCGCCTTCCTGGATGGAAATCATTTCTGAGGGGGCCCCATCCTCCGGGTGTGCATTTGTGTGTGTGTGTGTGTGTGCATGTGGGTGTGAGCCTATATGTGTGTGCGTTGTGTGCACATGTGTGCATGGACACCCATGTGTGTACCCTGGTGTGCATCTGTGTGCATGTGTCCCTTGTGTATCTGCATGCATGCACATGTGACTCCCATGTGTCCGTGCTTGCACATGTATGTACATACATGTGCAGTGTTTTGTGTGCACATGTGTGCGTGCATACAAGTGTGCCTCCCTGTAGGCGCATGTTTGTGCATACATATGTGCCTGTGTACAACTGTGTGTACCTGTGTGTTGCTCTGTGTGCATGTATTTTTGTATGCATGCATGCATTTTTGTACCTGTGCTCATGTGTGTACCTGTGAGTATCTGTGTGTGCATGTGTGTCCTTGTGTGTATCTTCTGTCTGTGTACAAACGTGTGCATTGCATGTGTGTCCATGAGTGCATGCCTGTGTGTCTCTGTGGCACAAATTTGCCTGTGTGTACCTTGGTGTGCAGGTGGGCATGTGTGTATCTGTGTGCACATGTGTTTTTGTGTGTGTGTGCACATATCTGCTCGCACATGCATGTGTGTCCATGAGTGCATGCCTGTATGTGTGTCTATGTGGCACACGTTTACCTGTGTGTGCCTTGGTGCGCAGGTGAGCACGTGTGTATCTGTGTTCACATGTGTTTTTGTGTGTGTGCACGCATATCTGCTCACACATGCATGTGTGTACCTGTTGCGTGTGCCGCCCTGCGTGTGTACATGTGCGGTGCATGTGTGCCCATGTGAGCACGTGTGTCCCTGAGCATGTTGCTGCGTGTGCACGTGCATGCATGTGTGGTGTGCATGGAGAGCCTGGATGGCCCGGCACTGCCAGCCCTGGAGCAGGGGCCGGCCATGGGACGCGGGGCTCTGAAGGGGCCTCCCCCTAATTCCGGCGCCCCGGGCAGGCCTGGTCCTGGAAGGAGAACGTGCTGGAGTCAGGGACGTCGGGGCGCTACACGGTGGAGACGGTCAGCACCGAGGAGGGCGTCATCTCCACGCTGACCATCAGCAACATCGTGCGGGCCGACTTCCAGACCATCTACAACTGCACAGCCTGGAACAGCTTCGGCTCCGACACCGAGATCATCCGGCTCAAGGAGCAAGGTGGGGGCGCCGGGGCTGCGTGGGCACTGTCGGGCTTGGGCGGCCCCGGGGGGCTCCCAGAGCGCCTGCGGACAGCTGCCGGCCACAGGCCCTGCTTAGCTGGGCAGCGGAGACTCGGCGGCCCTGGGCCCCGCTCCCCTTCTGCACAAGGGCTGCCGGCCAGGAAGCCAGAGGGGGGGTGGCTGAGCGGGGCCCTGGCGGGAAGTGCTTCAGGGAAAGTGGCCCCAAGGGCAAGCTGAGCTCATTGACACATGACACCCGACCCCAAAAGCCCTGGCTCAGTGCCCTCTGATTCCTTAGGGGCTCTAGCCTGGGGCTGGCCCGAAGAGGGGGTGATCCCTGAGGAGCAGCCTGGGGGCCCTGGGTGGCAGGGGATGAGCCTGGAGTAGATGTGCTAAGTCCCCCAGAGGGCACCCACTCCAGCCCAGGAGTAGCTCCTGGGATGTCCCAGTCCCTGGTGTGTGCAGGGGGGTAGGAGGATGGGGCTGGCTGAGACCTTCTGCCGCTCCCCCCCAGGGGAGAGAGACAGACGGGTGAGCTCTCGGGGAGACCCGAGCCAGGCTGGGTGGGAGGGAGGAGGCTGCGGTGGGGGGTATAGGCCCTGCGCTGACTCAGGGGGCAGACACCCCAGCTCCTGACCTGAGAGATGCAGAGGACGTCGGGGCTCTGTGGCCTGGGCTGCACCGAGGTGTGGCCCGGAGGGACTCGGGGACACCTGTCCCTGGGCCGAGCCCTGCAGGGTGCTGCAGGCACAGGGCCTTTGGGCAGGAGGCAGGGCAGTCCGCCCATCCCCCGGCCAGCAGGGCCAGGTGGGTGGTCTGCGTGGGGCCTGCTGGGACCACCCTAGCGATGAGACGGTGGCCCCGACTCCTGTTCCCTACCCGGTGCTGCTTTGCATCACGCTTTGCACATCACCTGCATAACATCATCCACACCTCGTGCCAGACCCTCCCGGTCGCTTACCCCCACCCCCCGTGTCTTCCCCTCGGTTGCCCCTACCCCGTGCCCTCCCCTTAGTGTTGTCCCCCCACCTGCCACCCAGCCCCAGTGCCCTCCTCCCCTTGACTTCTCTCTGGTCCCCACCCCGCCGGAGGCTCTAAGCCAGTCTGAAGGGACCCCCAGCTCAGTCCTGCCCCCGGCCTCTGCCGAGGGGCCCCGGAGATACGCCGAGGTGGGCGCCCCCCACCCCAGCCCTGCCCCTCCCTGGCCAGCCAGGCCGTGGCCGTGGACGCTTGCTTTATTTCCAAACAGGTTCGGAAATGAAGTCGGGAGCCGGGCTGGAAGCAGGTACGGAAGGAGATGACGATGAGCCCCCACCCCGGGGATGGGAAAGGGGGCTTCTTGGCTAGGAGGGGAGGGAGCCCCGTGGGGGTAGGGCCCCCCCCCCCCCGCACAGGCCGCTAAGGCGCTCTGCCCTCCCCCGCTTCATCCTGCGGGTTAGCGCAGTCAGAGCAGCAGGGTCGGGGACCCCAGAGCCCCGTCCCCCCCACCCCCCCACCCCCGGCCTCCCCAGGGCTCCCCTTCCTTCCAGCCCTGTCCGGCCTCCCTTGGCCTTGGGGCGCCCCCTGGCTCTTCCCGCTCTCCACATCATCACCCAGCTCACCCGCGCGTCCCCCGGGGGCGCTGCAGTCCACGCGGTCCATGCTTTCTCGCTTCGCCGCCTCGTCGCCTCCTCCCCCACTCCTGGGACCCTGCGGCTCACCCCCGGCTGCTGCGCAGCGCCCCCTCCCCGGGCAGCGAAGGGGTCATCAGGCTGCCCCACCGGACTTGCTCTGTCTTGGGATCCCACCCCCACCCCGCCCCAGGACACAACTTCTCCTGCCACCGCCATCAAGCAGAGAACCAGTAAAGGGAGCCAGGACCCCCCGGGGTGCCCCCACCCTCACACCCATCGGAGCACCCATCCAGGGTTGGGCAAGCTCTGCGAGGCCCCACCGCCCGGGGCCCTTCTGCCTCCTACTGAGGCCCCACAAATCCCAGCACCCAAGGACCCCTCAGAAAGGAGGCTGAGCATACACAGCCCCCCCCCCCCCCCGCAGTGGCCTCAGGAAGGACGCCCTGCCCTGGGGAGCGGCAGCCCGCGCACAAGGCCAAGGGCACATCTCGGGAAGCCCCCCAAGGACAGGCACGCCAGGCAGGCAGTGAGGGCCGGGCCATCCCGGGGGTCCCTCGGGTCGCAGCATCCCCTCTTCCTCTATTCCCTCCCACCCCTCCTGCGCAGTGCACTCGAGCTCACAACGGCTCAAGGAAACGTGCAGTCCCAGGACGTTTCCGTTTTACACCAGGGCGGGAGAGGTTGAAAACCTTCCAACTGTCATCATGTAGCTCCGAGTTCAGCTGAGCCAGGACCAGAGGAACTGGAGAAGTAATGAGCTTCCAAAGCGGTTTTCCTTTCCTAATGGAATTAAAACCTGGGACAGAATCCTCCATGCACAAGCTCAGCTGGGCTGGCGGGGGTAAAGCCTATCCACCCTGACTGTGGAGTCCAACCCAAACCTCCCCTCAGCACGCCCCCTTCCTCTTGCCCCCACCCCCGCGGGGGTCTCAGCCACCAATAGGAGGTGCCTGACGAGTTCAGGTGTGACAATCTTCAGGTGGAAAAGGCACCCGCCAGCACCACCACCAGTGCTGCACCCCGGCCCCGCCACCTCTTCCCTGCAGCGTCTCCAGGGGGCCAGGTTTGAGGTCTTCTCCCTCTTTTCCTCTCTTTAAAGGAAAGAACAAGAGGTTAACCCACAGCCCCAGAGCAGATAGCTGCTTGTCCCATCTGGTCACTCATTCTGAAATGTGGGGTGTGGTGGTTCTTCAAAAGGAACTTTCCTCTCCTTTAAGGTCTTATCGAAGAGTTGAACAGGACTAAGCAGGCTCTGTTAACCCGCCTTCCCTCGTGGAAACCCCGTAACAAGTATTGCCATCCCCTTTTCACAGATAAGGGGGTAAAGTAACGAGCTCAAGGCCAAGGCTGTGGGAGAGCTGGGGCTCCGCAAGCCCGCAGGCTGGCTCCAGGTGCTTGCCTTCCCCCGGTGCTATACGGAGGTTGTGAGACTTCCAGGATGCCAGGTGGCAGAGCGAACAGATTTGGGCCAGGACAATGGTGCCAGGGGGGTGGAAGGGGACAGAGGAGACCCGGGCTGGCTCTACCGAGCTGTGTGCCCTTGAGCATGATGCTTCACTTCTCTGCACCTCGGTGGCTTCGTCTGTCCAGTGGGCGGCTGGGCCCAGGGGCCCCTGGTTCCTGCCTGCTCCAGCACCCTCAGATTCTCCTCCTGATGGAAACTTCAGGGCCCCACAGCGTGTCCTCAGTCCCCAAATGCAGCCCTAGAAGGGCCAGGGCTGTCTGGAAGAGGCACCGCCACCCACCTTCTCCCTCCGCCTCCCCAGGCCAACTCGGCTAGGGCAGCAGGGCAGTGCGGATCTGCCTGTGGGGACGGGTGGACGTGGCGCTCGGAGGGCTGACCTGGAGGAAAGGCGTGGGGTGAGCAGGCCCAGGGAAGGTGGAGTTGCTCCTTAGAGAGGGGACAGTGCCTGCGCCATGTTCCCCTGGCCCCCAAGACTCGGGAAATGGGGGGCCACCCCCTCTGATGCCCAGCAGGCCTTTGGGGAAAGCTGCCTCGGACCCGGAAACTCTCTGAAAGCTGGTTGTCCATGTCCAGCCTCTGTACACTTGGGAAAGGGATCAACCAAGGGCTGTGACCAGAGTCTTTTTGTTCAAAGAAAAGCCAGAACCCACGCCTCATGGGTCACGGCGTGATAAAACGTCCCTTAGCTTCATACCAAAAGGAACTCAACGGCCCCAGCCTTGCCTCTCCTCTCCAGCGCTTCTCTCCCAGGCCCGCCCCCCTGTGTGTCTGCTTGCTGCCCCCTCCTTCCTCCTCTGCCCCCAGTTCTTCCCTGCCCTCCCCTCCACCCCCATGCCCCTGTCCCCTTCCCCGCTGAGCTGGCTCCTCTTGCACTGTGCGCACCTGCCCAGGTCCCACCGAGGCCCTTCCGAGGAGGAGCCCATCTGTCGGTGGTCGGGCCCCGGCTGGCAGGGGGCTGTCCCCGAGGGAACCGGGCAAGGCCCTGGGGGTACGGGTGGGCCTCCCTGCCCGGTCCCCCATCAGCTGCGCTCGCTTCTCTCCCACAGAGTCCGTGCCGATGGCCGTCATCATCGGGGTGGCCGTAGGAGCCGGCGTGGCCTTCCTCGTGCTCATGGCAACCATCGTGGCCTTCTGCTGTGCCCGCTCCCAGAGAAGTACGGGAGGGAGACCCGGGATCTCAGGGAGGGGGACAGAGGAAAAGGCCAGGCTTAGACTGCCCCGGAGAGCAAGTAAGCCGGAGTGCCCTGGACTGTGAGCTCCTGGGACAGGGATGGGGCCACGCTCACCTTTTCATCCGCCATGCAAGGCACTGGGCACAGAGTGGACGCTTGGCTGATGTTGGGCTGGACGAACCTGAACTTCGCAGATGGGGCAGTTGGCCAGCACTTTGCATTGAGCATATGTAGCACCGTTGATTGGGAATTATATTGAAATCCAGGGGGAAAAAGAAAGAATCTGGTGTTCTGTGCACCCTTGAAGAATTGTGTGTGCGTGGAATTTCCATGCTGGGCCTCACGCTGAAGTCATGTGTGATAGACAGACACAAGTGTAGGACAGGAAGGAAAATTGTGGGGATGATGGTGGAGACGCCGTCTTCTAGCCCTACATCTCCACCACATGACCTTGGGGAAGATGCCGTGATTCCAGATCTCAGGGTCCTCGTTTGTAATAGTAAGGGGCTGGATGGCACGACTTTATGAGCCCTCCTAGCTCTAAAAGTCTACGAACACATCATTAGAATGAGTCTACTCCCTCTGCCACTTGGCTACCTTCACATCTTAGAAGAAACCTGTTGTGCTCCCCTAAAAGTTTTCTCCACTCCAAGCTAAGCTCCCCTGACTGTGTCGTCCCCCACCCACCCACCTCCACCCCATGATGTGGTCTCAGGATCCTCTTAGGCCCACTGAGTGGAAATCATGGGAGGGCAGGTTATAGGAACCAACAGAGCTGTCCAACTATGAACAGGCTGAGTCCTCCAGAACTAGTCAGGTCTCTGTCTCTGCAGCATGCACCAGAATCTGGATCACCAGGCAGCAGAGATATTTTAGAGGAGCTTTCTGCTTCAGAAGGGAAGTTGACCATAAGAACTTACAGTCCTTTCTAACACTAAGATCTGCAATTCTGTGAATGGAGATATCAGAGACTGGTAGAGTAAGTCAGAGAGGACTTCTAGAAGGACATAAGTACTCAGTGGGAAGTAAAGGACCTAGTTCCGTACGGGAACGTGGGAAGGTGGACGAATGGATGAGGACATCCTTTCGGCCAAGGGAAGAGCAGCTAGAGGCTGGAGGTGCATGCAGCCAGGGGCCGTGCAATCCACAGCAGATCCCTCCCCAGGGCTTCTGGTGGGTGTTGGGGGGTGGGGTGGGGCTGCTGAGTTCAGGGCTGGAAGGTAAACGTTGCTGGGGGAGGCGGAGAGAGACCTGATGTCTCGGGCCCTGATGCCCGAGGATGAGACCTGAGTCTGTCCTCTATACTTCCCTGTTTTATGTTCAGATCTGAAAGGTGTTGTATCGGCCAAAAATGATATCCGAGTAGAGATTGTCCACAAGGAGCCCAGCTCCAGCCGGGAGAACGAAGAGCACCCCACCATCAAGCAGCTGATGGTGAGAACACCGTCGTGCTTCCCACACCCATCCCGAGGGAAGGGAGGTTTCCTAGGTGCCGTGGAGGCCCCCCAGGAAGCAGAGCATCAGTCAAAATAGGCAGCCCTCCCCCCAACCCATAGTAAGCCAGACGCAACAAATAGCTCTTGGGAGCTTGTGATGGGCACGGTGTTGTACTTGGTGTGCTAGGAGACTCAGAGGCATCTTAGATGCAGTTCTGAACTTCAGAGAACCCGAAGATTCAGTAGGAGAGAAGACACGTGCACAAATTGCCATAATATGTCATTATGCAACGGAGAATCCTACACACAGGGATATTAGGGATATTCGGTGCATTCTTCTTCCAATGCCTCCGCACCTCCCTTCCCTCCTCCCCAAAAAAAGTCTGTAAGAGCATGGATTCCTTCTCAGGAATTGCCCTCCCAAAGCCACAGCGTATCTTCTCCAGCAAACCCAAGCCTCTTCTCCCTGGTGCCCGCCATGTTGGAAGCCTCTTCCAGGCCAGGGCTGGCGTACCCCGGAGTGGCAGCAGCCAGAGCAGGGTGGCCACCAGCATGGGCTGCCCTGAGCCTTGGAGTCTTCCTCTGTGAAGTGGGGATGGGGTAAGAGTGCACTGGGCTGAGCGGAAGGACCCCAAGGGGTCAGACCTGTCAAGAGCTTAGAACACTGTGGGATGCAGTGAGCGCCCGAAGAACGTTCGCCATTTGGGTTCCTCGGAAATGACCTGGTTCCTCCACTAGATGCTGAGCAGCTCGAGGGCAGCTGCTGCCTTCCTCCCCTGTGCCTCTGGGGCTGGCACGGTCCCCAGGAGATGCTCGCCAGCGTTTATTGACTAGAACTCTTTGCCACTCTTTGTGGACCCAACTGATTTTCGGGTCCTGTCCAACCCCGTTCCTAAAATTTCTCAAGTTTGTTCCCCCACCTCTACTCATCTCTCACGTTCTCGGTTGGGGCCTCACAGCGACCTCCGAACGGGTCACACAGCCACTGCAGTCTGTTCCACCACCTGGCTAATCTACCCTCCAGAGTCCCACAGAAGGGTCTTTCCAAAGCGCCAACCTGACCGTGTTGCTCTGCTACTTGAAAGTCCTCCAAGGCTCCCCGTGCCCTGCTGGACAGAGGCCAAACTGCTCGGCACATCCCGGAGGCCCTTCTCGGGGGGACCGCTGCCTGCCTTTGCAGCTTCACCTTCCTGCCAAATGCATCCTGCACCCCGACCACCCGAAAGAACTTAGGGCTCCCGGCCTCTGGGCCTCATATAGCGCCGAGGCCTTTGCACCTGTCCCCGCTGCCTGTTGATTTTGTCTGTGGAATTTCCCGTTCTTCTAAGAGACTGCTTGAATGTCATCTCTTCCCTAATGGTCCAGGTGGCCCCCCAGTTCCGGCGGGGTTACAGACACTTGCTGCCCTCCCCAAACGCTTTGCCCGCCGCTCCCTTCCCCAGTGCTTTACCTCATTACGCATCAGCCTCCCCGGTTTCCTCCAGGGCAGTGTCGTGTTTCCAAGTCCACTGAGGCCTAACCTGATGCTGGACGGTCAGCAGAGTGTTTAATTCCACACGAGAGGAGACCAGAGCCTGGGCCTGAGAAGGAGTGAGCATCTCTGCAGATGAGCTTCTCCCGTCTCTTCTGCAAGCACCCCGGCTCTCCTTTGCCTAGAAAGGGACCTCGAATTCCCTCCTAGTGGGACACCCCGACTCCTTCCCAGCATCTCCACACCACCCAGCCCAAGCCCGCAGGAAGGAGCTGGGCTCGCTCGGGGAGCCAGGGAAGAGCAGGGGCGAGCGGGCCGGGGGCTGTCGCTAAGCCTGCCCTTGGGGACAGTTTCGTCCCTCGTGCCCGTCACTTCCCGCCCCCTGGATGGTCCCGGCTCAGGAGAGGCTGGCTTAGCCCTTGGCTCTGGTGGCCGAGAAGAACCCCAGTCGGGACAAAATGATTTAAAAAAGCAGTGTTAGGGAAACGGACTTTGGCCCAGTGGTTAGGGCGTCCGTCTACCATATGGGAGGTCCGCGGTTCAAACCCCGGGCCTCCTTGACCCGTGTGGAGCTGGCCATGCGCAGTGCTGATGCGCGCAAGGAGTGCCTTGCTACGCAAGGGTGTCCCCTGCGTGGGGAGCCCCACGCGCAAGGAGTGCGCCCGTGAGGAAAGCCGCCCAGCGTGAAAAGAAAGAGCAGCCTGCCCAGGAATGGCGCCGCCCACACTTCCCGTGCCGTTGACGACAACAGAAGCAGACAAAGAAACAAGACGCAGCAAATAGACACCAAGAACAGACAACCAGGGGAGGGGAGGAAAATAAATAAATAAATAAATCTTTAAAAAAAAAAAAAAAAGCAGTGTTAGTGAGGAGGTAACAGGATGGAGACACTTTGGCTGATTTCCTAGGAGCTCCATAAAGGGACGGGAAGGCGAGAGGCAAGGAAGGAATGTCTCAGCTCCGAGTAGGTGGGAGCCTGGCACGGATCGTGTAATTAGCCCAGGGGATGAATGGGAAGCATCTCGTGTGTCACCGGCTCAGCATCCCCGTGGTGGTTCAGATCAGTTAATACGCCCACTGTGTGCACAGCCGTCTCTACTTTTTCATCCATGTCTAATTATTATTTTAATTTTCAGCAATTTAGAGCTACGCCACCCCGTTCCTTCATTCAACATAAACACAGCACCCGGTACGACCCGGCTGGGTATCAGGCACTGAGCTAGGTCCTGGCGAATCAGATGGGTAGAGCACAGTCAGCTCTGACTCCATTCAAAGAGCCTTTTGAGGGAAACAGATGGAGCTCGAGGGACTGAGCACCCGCTTCCCATGCACGAGGTCCCGGGTTCGATCCCTGGCAGCTCCTAAAACGAAAAAACACCTCTCATTGGGGAGCGGGTGTAGGGCCTGCTTCCCATATCCTGGGTTCGACCACTGGTATCCCCTAAAAGGAAAATAAAAGCATTTTCAATCAAAGACCACAACACAAAACCAGGCTGATCCTTGCCCTTGGGCTGCTCGGCCTCAGCTGCGGAAGCTGTTTCTTAGTACACCTGAGTCACTGCTGAGCATGGCAGGTACTGGCCGGCCTCTCACCTGTGATGGGTCAGGGGGGTCAGGGGGCTCCCTGAGGCCTTCGGTAAGCCCTTGCCCTGGTGAATGGACTGGCCTGCGAGGAGCCCCCCGGTGCCTCGTTGTGGATTCAATGTAACAATTTATCTACTTCGTCCTGAGGAGCAGAGATGCCCCTTAATGTATCTTTTTTTTTAAGGGGCCGGGGCCGGGGCTTGAACCTGGGACCTTGTATGTGGGAAGCCAGGGCTCAACCACAGAGCCACACTGGCTCCTGTGTTGGTTTTTTCATTCAGTTGCTTGTTGTTTGTTTCTGTTTTTTTAGGGGGCACCAGGGACCAAACCCGGGACCTCCAGTGTGGGAAGCAGGCGCTCCACTTTTTGAGTCACCTCCGCTCTCCTTGCTGTATTTTAAGCTGGGAATCAGCACAGCCTGGTTTGCAATTCAATACACACTTGGTGAATTGAGTTGAATCAGCCGAGGGGGAGCAAGTGAGCCTTAGAGACCCGCTACACCCGTCTGCTTTTCGCCTCTCCCCTGTCCCTTAGGTTGGGGGACCAGACATAGAGAGGAGCCCCGGAATCCCACCCTGACGCCTCCACTTGCCTTCAGAGGTCCAGCAGCGAGGGGTGGGGTGAGGGGGGGAGGAGGTGGCCCAGGGCCATCGATTTGTGCCTAGATTCTCATCTTTTCCTCGGGGGCCGTGGAGGTCTAGCCCACCTGCCATCCACTGAGCCGCCGTTTTTTGGGTTATAGATGGACCGGGGTGAATTCCAACAAGATTCAGTCCTGAAGCAGCTGGAGGTCCTCAAAGAAGAGGAGAAGGAGTTCCAGAACCTGAAGGTAAGACAGCCCTTCAGGACGCAGAAGAGCCCGGGGGTCCGGTTTCAGCTCTGAGGGCCCCAGCCCCAAATCCACAGGAAGCTCAGAGAATGACAGCGAGCAGGAGAAAAAGGCCAGCGCCACCTGCCTCCAGCTCTGTGCCTCCCCCCGGGCTAAGGAGGCTGCGTTCCTGCAATTCTCCCCCCACGAGCACATTTTCAAATGAAGTATCCGTGTTCTGGACCAAAAATTTTAAAAACTGAAGTCTGATTTGCAGATCACCTTGCACGGCCCTGACCTAACAAAGCCTACAGAGCAGGGAGCAGGTGTGGCTCAAGTGGTTAAGCGCCGGCTTCCCACATTACAAGGTCCCGGGTTCAATCCCCAGGCCCGGTACCTCAAGAAAAATAAAACACACAAACAAAAAAAAAAACAGAGCGAGACCGCAAGGCGGCCCTGCCTCTCTTCCGTCTCCTTGCCGCCCCATCCCACCTCCTTCTGTCACCCCGCATCCCTTCCCGGGTAAGATGGGCCTGGCTCAGCCTCGAAGCGCCGGCCCAGCCCCCCCGGGCCCGGCGCGGGCTGTGCCCAGCAATGCCCCTCTTGCTCTCGTCATCCCAGGACCCCACCAATGGCTACTACAGCGTGAACACCTTCAAAGAGCACCACTCCACCCCCACCATCTCCCTCTCCAGCTGCCAGCCGGACCTGCGGCCTGCAGGCAAGCAGCGGGTGCCCACGGGCATGTCCTTCACCAACATCTACAGCACCCTGAGTGGCCAGAGCCGCCTCTACGACTACGGGCAGAGGTTCGTGCTGGGCATGGGCAGCTCGTCCATCGAGCTCTGTGAGCGGGAGTTCCAGAGGGGCTCGCTCAGCGACAGCAGCTCCTTCCTGGACACGCAGTGTGACAGCAGCGTCAGCAGCAGCGGCAAGCAGGACGGCTACGTGCAGTTCGACAAGGCCAGCAAGGCGTCCGCCTCCTCCTCCCACCACTCGCAGTCATCCTCCCAGAACTCCGACCCCAGCCGACCCCTGCAGCGGAGAATGCAGACTCACGTCTGAGGAGCGCGGAAGGGCCAGGGAAGGGGTGAGGGGTGGCGCTTCCTGGCTCTCCAGGGACCGTGGATACCTCCCCCAGATGGCCTCCGGGTGCCTCTGCCCCCACCTCCTTGGAAGCTCTGATCAAGCACAAACCTGGGGCCCCCGTCCTGGCCGCGGTGAGCTGGAGGACAGGGGGTGGGGGAAGTGGCCAGAGGAGGCGGCCGAGAGCCCAGGCCCGGTGCTGGGCGCCCTTCGCCCCCAGCCCTTTCCTGAAGGCTCCCTCTCCTCCCCGCTGCCCCCACGGGCACTAGTGGCAGCTATTGGCTTTAAGGAAACTGCCGTCCACTCTCCGGTCTCCCCAGGGGCTCATCCTCTTGCTGCCCACAGCGCCACCCCGGCGCCTGCGCCGCTCCTGTCCCACCCTGCAGGGCAGAGGGGCCGAATCCTTCCCAGCAATGAGCTGCCCCAGACATCCCAGCTCCCCTGCTGCTCTCGCCCCACCGGCCAGGAGCCCGCCCCCTGTCTGTTTGGTGTCTTGTGTCCATACTCTTGTCCTTGGACTTGATGCCTCTGAACTATGGGGCGGGACTGGCCCCATCAGAGACTGGCACGTTGGGAAGGAGGGGAACGGAAGGAGGGAGAGCGTGAGTACTGGAGGGCGCCCGGCCCAGGGGGAGGGAGGCCGCGTGATCCAGAGCCTCCTCCCCACCCCGCCCCTGCTTCCTGTACTTCCTCTCCCCACAGCACAACTGGAGTTAATATAAGTGTGCGAGCTGCTCCACCAGGGCTCTTTAACCAGCCATTGGAGAGACTGTTTCCAGGCGGGGGTGGGGTGGGGTGGGGTGGGGGTGAGGGTCCGGTCTTCGAGGTGATGAGACTGCGCCTTCCCAGCTGATGAATCGCAGGCGGCCTCGATTCCCACATGGAACAACGATCCTGTCTTCAGGAAGACTCCGCGGGCAAGAGAGAAAGTCTATCCATGCCTCCCCCCTCCCGCTCCCCACCTGAGAATAAATGTTAGGGCCCTTGCTCCAACAAGCCGTTCTATTCTTTTGTTCCGACAAAGCCAGAGGAAGGACCCAAGAGCTCAAAGCATGCTTTGGGAACCCAAGGTTCTCTGCCCTTCTTTGATTCAATTTTCCTGTAAAGGGAAGGCAATCCGTAGCGCTGGTTGTGGTGGTCCTACGGGCAGACCCCTCCCCTTTGGGAACCTGCCCGACCCCAGAGAGCGTGCAGAAGCAGCATGGACCAACCACGTGATGCGGATCAGCTAAGCGGCAGAGCAGTCACGCTGGGCACGGGAGGGGCCGCTCTAGGTCTTTTCTCTCAGCAACATTCTGCAAGGGAAGCTCCTCCACTAGGGATTTGGGGGGGGGGGACCCTGGTGAAGGAGTCTAGACCAAGTGCCCTGACATGCGACTCCAAGGCTGTTCTCACAATGGCCTTGCTGGACTGGGAAGCATGACATAGTCATGGCAGAATGGATGGATAAACCAGGGAAAGTTAGTGCTGATGCAGGAAGCAGGCTTCCAACGGAGCTTTGGAGGACCCAAATCGTCCCTGAGGCTGGGGGTTCCCCACGAGGTTACTATTTTCCTCTTCCAACCTTCCCTAATACGCCTTGCCCAGCAGGAGGGACGTCCTTCCCAAGAAGCTTGTGCTTCCTTCCACAGCTTGATTCCTTGAATCCACCCCCAGATTCTATACATAGCTTTCAGAGCCCTCCACCCAGAGGCGTGTTTTGCTTTGACCATAATTCCTATTGCTTCAAAAGTTTCCCATTCCCTACATGTCTTCCCTGCCATCCCCCGAGGCTAAGGGAGCCGAAACTGGTGAGAAATGTGGGAGCACATTCATTCTCACATCCCACTCCTAGCACGGTTCCGGCCTGGCCCAGGTGCCAGGATACTGGCCTCTGCCTTTCTAGGTGAGTCTTGATAAGTCTTCCTTCTTTGCATACATTTTTTTCCCTTGGCCAACAGGGAAAAAGGACCCGGATGTAAAATGCCTCAGTACGCACGAGTAAGGAAGAGAGGGACTTAAGAGGATTTGTTCACTGATTTCCCTTGGTTCTCCACCTTGGAGATGGGGCAACATCGACCTCTCAGGCCTCACCACAGCCTGCCCTGCCCCACCCCACCCCTTTGTGCACACAGCTTCAGCATAGGATGGAGGCGCCCGCGTTCTCCTGGCACCCAAAGTTATGACACGTAATCACCAGGACAGAAAAGAAAGCTGTCTTCCCGTAGAACAGAACGAGCCCGTCTCCTGTGCCCAGGTACCCTCAGGCCGGCTCAGACGGGAAGCAGAAACTGCCAGGTCTGCTGCCGTCGAAGAGTCAGCTCTGCAATCCTGAGCTCGCACAGATGCAGCAAAGAATTGCTTTGGAAGCGACACGTGAGGTCTTGGTGAGAGTGAAGAGCAGGGAAGGCAAAATTTCAGGACCTGGGGGTCTCTGGAGCATTGAGGCATTGAGAAGGCGCCTAGCCTGAGTGTGTCCAGGGCAACGACTTCTCAGGAAGGGCTGAGGGTGCAGAAGAGCTGGTAAAGGGAGGTGGTACAACAAAAGGCAGCGGAAAGGCTGGAATCCCCCTGTAGGTGACTTCATGTGAACCGAAATAGGTGCTTTACCTTTGTTCACACTCCTGAAGGCTCACAGTCTACAACATATCACCATTTCACAGGAGAGGGAGTGAGGCTGAGAGAAGCCCAAAGACTTGCCTAAGGGCACGGAGCGAATAAGTGGCAAACGCAAGACTTGAACTCACATCCCTTCCACTACAACATGGGACCAGTGCAAACTCAAGGCCACTTTCATCCCAGTATATGAATGAAAACAGCCGAGAGTAAAAGCCGTCTGCTAAACAGCCATCCCGGGGCGGGCTGAGCAAGGACGAGCCGCGGTTCCATCAGAAAGGTGGACTGGCCACCACCACCTTAAGTCCCCCAGTGATCGGGAAGGACCACGCTGTCTGGGAAACAAAGCTATTTTGTGTATCACCCCATCTCACCCCGCTTCACCCCAGAGAGGCCAGGATCCAGTTTTCTGCTCTCTTTAAATTCCATTATTGGCTCAGAGTTCCTGGAC
Organism: Dasypus novemcinctus; assembly: GCF_030445035.2. NCBI lineage: Eukaryota > Metazoa > Chordata > Mammalia > Cingulata > Dasypodidae > Dasypus > Dasypus novemcinctus. The sequence continues at coordinate 36,204,444 of NC_080699.1, read as the reverse complement.
TGGAGCCCAGTTTCTTCTTTGCGAGCTTGCTATCGGTCTGGCAAGGCCAGGGTTATTTCCACCACCTCTTCAACCTTCGTGGAATAGGAAGCGCTCTCACACGAAGAGCTAAAACCTCTATCAAGTCCGTTTCGGACCAACCCTATTTAACTAAGTCCGACAAAGTCAAAGGCTGAAGCTGCCTTCGAGCTTCCTGAGAAAGGACCCAGGGAAAGGAAGACAAACATGGCGCAGTCCCTGGGAGATTTCTCAGAACCAGAGAAAAGGCGCGGACAGGACTTTCATGTCTCACTTCCTGGATGGGGAGGAGTACGTGCTGCTTATGGCCCATGCTATTACTGAATCAGAATTGGAACTGCAAAGTACACATTCCACAAGTCTGATTAGCTCTTCCCCAGAATCCTGATTAGCACTTCCCCAGAATCACGTGTGCAGTTTGTAATGGCAGCAAATGTAAGACAAAGGGGAGTCCTGCAATGAGTTTCTTCTCTAGGAGCTTTCCCTGTAAAATAGACTCTTTATTAATATAAAGGTATAAATATTTAAATAAAACTGTCTTAATTTGCCTAGAGTTTTACTTAAAACGTCACTTGGTGTGCCTGTGTGCTGAAACATAGATTAGTGACGTCTCAACCAAATCTTGAATTTTACTCCCCCTTAACAAGGTCTTTTAATTTTCCACTGCTGCTTATCTAAGTTGCTTTTAGGAAATGTAACCATAAAACCACCATTTGCAACTTTAGCGTCAAAACTACCAGCAGTCTTTGGCAGGCACTGATAAAGAACCCTCACTCTGATAGTTGGCTTCTCATTTCCAGTAAGTCTTCAATCTTCTTTTACCCAAAACTTATGTCTCAAACTTCCTAACCAGGTCATAAACTGGAAGAGAGGGGGGTGGGGGAACGTCAAGCTACTCCTCTTTCTAAAACTAAGGATTTGTTTTCCTGAATGAATACATTTTTGTTGTGGCGGGTAGGGCCATCAGTTCTTTACCTCGCTAACTGCAGCTCGTCCTTGGTCCACCCTGACCCCTAGCCCCAGTGGCAAGGTCTTTAACGCAGGCACTAAGAGCTTTCATTACTACATCCTCTGTAGTTTGACCACAGCCCTCAACTTTAAAAGGCATTTTGTGTACATACCCCATTCCACAAGACACGTGGTTGAGCTAGAGTTTACATGTTCAGCCACAAGTTCAGGTGGATTAAGAAAAATATGCCACTTGCACCACCTAGAAGGCCAGCAGGGCCCTGCTGCCTGAGAATGAGAAATACATTCATGGCACTAACGGGCATTATATTGAATGAAGAAGCAGGGACAAAGCAATAAAGATAAGGACTCAGGACTTCTAAAGCAGACTTTTCAGATAAGGACCTCCTATCTCTCAGTTATAAAAATTTCTTGTAGTCCTTCTGCCTGGCAAGTGCTACATCAGTGGAACATAGCTAAGCCCGGAGAGAAAAAAAGGGACTCTTCCTGCCAGATTCTCACCTGGACTCTTGAAATTGTCCCCTCACCTAGAGCAGCTCTATGCTTAGTGTGGAAACTAATAATAATCGACTGTTCTGGAATAGATTAGTTCAGTGATTCCAACTTCAAATGCTTTGGGTTGTTTCAACCTCTGAGCCCTGTCTGGTTCCCTGGGTCCAACCCCACCCTCCCTGTCTGCAAGCTCTGGAGAGGAAGCTATGCCTCTTTTGAGGGGGTGGGTATAATTTAAAATGCTGAACTTTCCTGGGAACCTGAAGTTGGTGAAAATCAGCATCTGTCTCCCCAAGTTCAGTTTCCTAAAATCTTCTGCCAAGCCCTCCTGCACTAACCCGCTGAGACAGGACTGCCTCTCCCATCTGCCCCCAGCTCCCTCTAGGCCCTTCAGATGAAGAAGTGCTTTCAGGCTTCCCCCAAATCGGACGCTGAAGACTCAAGTTTCATCTCCCCACCGTTTTTCTCAAATCTCTAAAGAGAGAGGTAAAAATTGGCTGCATCTACACACACAAACATACATACACCCCTTCTTAAATTTTTAGGTTGGAAAGAAGATGATTTCTGGGAACTGCGTTTTGTACAGAACTATGGGGATGCTCAAAGCCAACAGTTTCCTGAAGCTGTAGTTAAGCCATCAAAAACGTCAGAGGGTTAGAGAGAGAAGATCCTACCAGCACTGAGGTTGTGCCCCTCTAAGTTTGAAAAGCTACTGTTATGTGCCTGCCGTTGCTGGACAACGTCTCCCCAGAAACCACTTTCTCCAAGAACCCGGAAAGGTGTCTGATTCCAACTGAAAACCACTGCTAGAGACCAGTTGTACTCACTGCCTGTTCATTGATTTGAATCATTTCATTTCCCTACAAAGCTGGGGGTGATCGGAAGATAAAGACTTTCAGCTATTCAGTACCTGGGCAATAGCTGGGCAAATATTTGGCCGTACCAATGTACCTTGCCTGTTTGGTACGTTTTCTGGTATTTTCCATGATGCAAGGCAGCTTTCCAATCTACTACTTTACCGTCTACAAAATGTTTATACACGCGCATTCCCATTAGAACCTTAAAACGTCATGACAGTGACCCACACGTATCAACACTCTTACAGGTGGAGAAGCAGAGGTTTCCTTGGCTGATTAGATGACAGCAGGCAGGGGCGGCCGGTCAGGACCCACCCTGTATATTCCCAGGGCTCTATATGTCACTGCCTCGCAGACTGAACTGTTGCAAAGCTCGGACGTCCCGGAGGCTAGACAGTCTTTGGGGGAAAGCAACTGGATGTACTTTTGTCCTCCAAAAGTGTAAATAAAAACCTTAAGTGTCCGAAAGGAAGGCCCCCCTCCCCCACTGTGATGTGAATATAGACTGTCATTTGCACCTCCTCCAAAGCCACTTAAAAGGCCGAGCTGGGGGTCCCTTCCCGTTCTGGGGGCTGGAGGAGGGCCCGGCTTCTAGAAGACTGGATGGAGGAGCTCTCTTCCGCTCCCCTCCTTCCGCGTCGTGCTCCACCCGGGCCCCCCCTCCAAGGCTCAGTGAGCCACGTGCCAGGCCCGCCCGCCGCGCTGCAGAGCACGTCTGGAATCCGGAGGGGACGCCGACCCCCGGCCAGACGGGCTCGCCCCAGCGCCGGGCCTTCCGCCCACAGCCGTCGCCAAGCCCCGAGCCGGTTACCAGGGAGGCGCTGGCCGCGCACCAAGCGGGGTGCTCGGGTCAGCATCCCGCGGCGCCGCGGGCGGGGCCTCACGGACAGCCGCGGGGCGGAGGAGCGCTCGGCCCCGCCCCGCCCCGCCCCTCCCTGCCCCTCCCTCAGGGCCGCCGCCGGCCCCGCCCATCTCTCTTTCAGGGCCGCCGCCGGCCCCGCCCCGCCCCTCCCTCTGGGCCGCCGCCGGCCCCGCCCCGCCCCTCCCTCAGGGCCGCCGCCGGCCCCGCCCCTCCCTCTGGGCCGCCGCCGGCCCCGCCCCGCCCCTCCCTCAGGGCCGCCGCCGGCTCCGCCCCGCGAGGCGGAAGGCGCATGCGTAATCCGACCACCGCCCCCAGAGGGCTGAGGCTGCGGGGGAGCTTTTATCCTACCGCTCCGAGTACGCCGAGTTTCTGCCTAATTTAACAGTTGAAGGACACTGGAGATTAGGTGGCTTTACACCCGCACAGTAGGATGAGAGAGGCTAATGAGGTCACCCTGGAGTCTAGACTACTAAAGCAGTGGTTCTGGGTGCTTGTTCTGTTCCAGGTAAGACCCAGGGATCTCTGTTCTTAATTATCACACCCAAATAATCCTGATAAATGGTCCCCGCGGGCTGGGCCCGCCCACGGTTTAAAGAATGTAGAAACTGAAGCAGAGAAATGATTGGCCCAAGGGCATTCGGAATTGGGCAGTGCCTGGCGTAAACCAGGTTTCTTAGCTGGTGCGGGGCGCTTTCCCTACCCCGTTTTCAGGGCACGGGTTCATCAGGGACAGGCAGGCCGGCGGCTCGGTCGTCTTGACTGGGCTCCCCGCAGCCCAGTTCCCGGCACGCTAGAGAATCCCTTCCAACAACGCTGCACCCAAGCTCCCGCTCCCAGCGCCCACCCTTTCCCAGGCCTGCCTGCAGCTGCTTAGGGATTGGGGCGCCCTGGGGGAAGCTGCACCCACGAACGATGGCCCGCCTGGACGCGCGCTCCCCAGGACGCCCCCGCATGCCCACACTGCTCCTACGTGAGCCTAAATTGTAAGAATGCAAAATGCTCCGGGTCTCGTGAGGACTGGGGGCGGGTGGGCGGCGGCTGACCCATCTGCATGTGGGTTGCTGGCTCAAGTTTGGGCACATCCAGCTACAGGCAGTGACCCCAGCCCCGGGACAGCTGGATCCTGTGTGCAAACAGCCACTTTCGGTGGCCCTGGAGAGGGAAGCCGGCACTCCCTTGTCTCCTCTCATGAGAAGCAGCTGGGGAAGCATCAGGGCTAAGGAGAGCTAAGATTCCACCCCCGCCCCACTCACGACTGGAGCCAAGAAGGGCCCTCCCCAGGACGAAGCCAGGAAGACAAAGCCTGCCTGTGTGGAGAGAGAGACCTCGGGGGCCCCCCTCGACTAGGGGGGGCAGGGAGAGGCAATACGTAACTGGCCAGGCTCGGGCGAGAACCGCTGTCCCCTTCCCTGGGCTGGCCCTGTGGCCCCTGTTTGGGAGGAGGTCCTCTCGGGGCTCACTCCCAGGCCGTCCAGGACCTTGCCGAGTTCCTCAGCCCCTCCCAGGCTGCCGCCCTTCTTTATCTGTCCTGCCCCATCCTGGCTGACTCAATGTCTCAAGGCTGCAACTCTTTCCGAGAAAGCCATGAACAGAGCTGAGCGGCCCATTCCCCGTGGGGGAATTCTCACTCTCCCTCCTGGCTCCAGATGTAAGGGAACAGCTGTGGGGGTGGCGGGACGCCCACTTGGCAGCTGGAACAGGGCCGGGGAGGACGGAGGACCAAGGGGGGAGGGGAGACAGGAGAACAGCAGAGGGAAGGAACCGCTTGGGCCCCTCGCCTGGAAACCGGCTGAGGGGCCTGGCCACATCTCCAGCTCTGCCCGGCAACCCTGCCCACTCCGATCCTGGCAGCCTGGGCGGCGGGCCGGGCCTTCCGCAAACTCCATTTTATATTCCCACTTAAGCTGGGAAAGGGAAACTTGGCTTCCTTTGTCCGGCCCCACCCCTGTCCTCAAAACACACGCCTCCCAGCTCGCCTCCCAGCTCGAGATGTGGATGCGATGCGGGAAGACTGGTGGGGAGAGGCAGGAAGGTGGGAGAGGGCCCTGCTGCTCCCACCCGGTCCCGCCTGCTCCCTCCCTGCCCTCGATGTGATTGGGAAGTCATCCGGGGCACAGGGTGCCAGGCTGTGCCGGGGCACAGGCCGGGGCACAGGGTCCACTCGCCAGCCGTGGCGGGGCGACGAGGCGCAACCCAGCACCAGGCACTGCTCTCCATACTTTCTCGCTGAGTGGCCATGCCCAGCTCTGGGTCCCACCGGAGCCCAGAGACGCCACTTCCAGGAGAAGGGGCCCGTGGACGAGCCCCCCCACGCACATGCTCCCCACCCCGCCTGCACACGGGGCACCACGGCGGCTTCCGTTGTAGGAAAAAATAGTTTAATGGGAGGCTTGAAACCTCTTCTTAAGATGGGTCCCCTTTTCCAAGGAACCCCCACACCATTCTAGGCTCTTCCCATGCCTGCTGGGACGAGCAACCCCTTGCTGGAGGGCTCCCGACTCCCCGCCCTCCTGGGAGGCCTGCTCTGGGTGCAGAACTCAGTGGGCCCACGCCAGGGGTGTTTGTATAAAAAGAGGGCAGAACACGCCGCTGCCCTGGCACGGGTGCCACGGGGACCAGCCCGCGGCACCTTCCTACCCCTTAATTAAATAGCCCATTAAATAATCTCACAGCACTGGGAGAGAAAGGCAACCAGGGCAACAAGCCCCGTTCCTGGCTCCCACGGCCCCAGGGCCTCCACCCCGCCTGGGTCTGGGCTCACAAGAGCAGCCGGGGGCCCCGGCCTCCCTCGGCCCCAGGCGTTCCCGGGACCCTCTCCCCAAAGCAGGGGATGGGGAATCCGAGGGGGTCAGGCTGGCACCAGACACCCCCAAAGCCACCAGTGGGGGCCTCTCCGGCGGTGCAGTGGGCAGACGGACAGGTAGGCAGCTGGGGCCCAAGTCAGAAGTAAGTGAGGTTCTTGACTGCACCGATTTCCAGCATCCGCTTGATGGCCAGGGCCTCCTGGGAGACGTTGTGGCCCGATCCCTGCAGAGAAAGCCAAGGCAGTGAGCTCAGAGACGCCCTCCAGACCAAGAAAACAAACAACAGCAACATAAAAAATAAAAGACAACATTAGAAAAAAAAGGACTCGCTCTCCGCAGCTTGCGCCTGCAGGAGCCCCCTTCCCCGAGCCGACTCTCAGCCGGCGTGGCCGGGGCTCGCGTCCCATTCTGCCCCCCCGAGTGACCGCACCGTGCACCACCTCTGGGCCCCGGCGCCCCTCTCCCTTGTCCGGCCTGGACCCCCGGCCCATCCACTCCCCGCTCCGGCGAGCCAGGGGCAGCCGCTTACCGCCATGGACTTGAGCGTGATCTGTTCGTAGTAGTGAATGGTCTGCTTCTTGTTGTAGGCGTCGGGGTAGCCGAAGCCAGCTATGTGCACCAGGTCACAGAGGTGGAGGGCCAGGGTGATGGCCAGCAGACCCGTGGTGGGCTTCTGAGGGGCGGGGGGGAGGGCAGGCATGAGTGGGAGTCGCCCCCCCTCACGGGCTCCTGGACCAGCCCCATCCCGCTGGACTTTGTGCCGCCAGCAAAAGGTCCCACATCAGGGCCGCCCAGGGTGAGGGCCACTGGCCACGCGTGGCTGCTGAGCGTGAGTGGGGCTACTGTCGCTGAGGAAATGAAAGGCTTAATTTCCTTCATTTACATTTAAATATAAATAGCCACACGCAGCTAGTGGCTACCACACTGGATCATGCAGCCCAACCCACCTAGGGTAATGATGATATGGCAACGAAGATGGCGCTTTACCCAGTATAATATATAATTTCATCCAAACCTTATAAAAACACTGTGGTAGAGACTATCGCTGTCCCCATTCTACATATGAGGAAACCGAGGCTTACAAATGTTAAGCAACTTGCCCAAGGAAAGGAAGGGTTCCGCATGCTTCCTTGGAGAGCCTCAGCTCCTTCAAAAAGCCCAGCGGCTCTCCCCTCCCTGGCTGTGGGACCCTTTCTGAGTGTGGGTTCTCCCCTTCTCGGCTGCTAAGGGGCTGTCACCTCCTCAAGCCCTAATTCGCCCACAGGGATGGGCGATCTGATAGTCTAATCCTGTTAGAATCCTGAATTCCTCAGCAAAGAACCAACTGCTTTCCAGAGCCCTCCAGCTGCCCGCTGCCGCCTGGGAGCCACACCCGGGAACTTGTCAGGTTTCCTATCCTCTGACCATTTCCTTCCCTAAGCCCGCTGACTGCCAGGTTTCTCCTGGTGTCCCTTTCCGCGCTCTCCTCCCTGCACGTTCTTCTCTGCCTTCCTGGACCTTCTTTTCACCCCTGAGGCTTTCTCCCCAGGGGTGCATGGTCTCATCCCGGTTTAAAGCCCTGCTGGACCACACACCTCCATCACCTTCTAGCCAGCACTGCCTGGACCTGGGCACCTGACACCCCAAAGTCCTCCCTCCCCCTCCCCCGCTGTTCCCCGCCTTAGTTAAATATATCGCCACGGACCCAGCTGCCCAAGCTGGAAACCCAGAACTGGAAAACAGACGTCATACAGGAAGAATTCTAAGATCCCTCCCAGTGACCCCTGCCCTGCCCAGTCTTCTCCCCTTGAGCGAGAGTGGAACCTATGACTAGGAGGAGATATCACACCTGTACTTACTGGGTTTTATGACATGATTGATCTTAAGATAGAATAGCACTAATGACGGATGTTGTTAATATGGGTAAGTGTGGATGATGTGGGAAGCAGGGCATATGGGAATCCCCTGTATTTTTTATGTAACATTTATGTAATCTAAATATCTTTTTTAAAAAAGAAGAATGATTGGGGGAGCAGATTTGGCTCAAGTTGAGTACCTGCCTCCCACAAGGGGGGTCCTGGGTTTGGTTCCTGGTGCCTCTTAAAGAAGACAGACAGGGAAGCGGATTTGGCTCAATGGATAGAGCACCCGTCTACCACATGGGAGGTCCAGGGTTCAAACCCAGGGCCTCCTGACCCATGTGGAGCTGGCCCATGCGCAGTGCTGATGTGCGCAGGGAGTGCCATGCCACGCGGGGGTGTCCACTGCATAGGGGAGCCCCACACACAAGGATTGTGCCCCATAAGGAGAGCCGCCCAGCGCGAAAAAAGTGCAGCCTGCCCAGGAGTGGTGCTGAACACACAGAGAGCTAATGCAGCAAGATGACACAACAAAAAGAGACACGGATTCTCGGTGCTGCTGAGAAGAATATAAGCAGACACAGAAGAACACACAGCGAATGGACACAGAGAGCAGACAACTGGGGGGGGTGGGAAGGGGGAGAGAAATAAAAAATAAAATCTTAAAAAAATTTTAAAAGACAGAAGACATCAAGTGAAAAGAAAACAATGAGCTGACAAGGAGCAAACAGACAAGGGAGCCATGGGGGCAGGGGGTGGCCACAGAACGATTGCCCTGTGTGACCTAATCACCCGAGCCTTTAAAAATTGATCCAGAGTTCAGGACAAAGGAAGTCAGATATTTGAAACCCAGGAAGGAGTGGATGAGCTATTGCTAGCTTGACGAGGAGGGGGACAAATGGCAAGGAAAGTGGGTGGCCTCTAGGAAGCAAGGAAGCAGGGACCTCAGTTCTACGACCTCAAGGGACTAAATTCTGCCAACAACAGGAATGGACCTGGCAGTGAATTTTTCCCCAGAGCCTCCAGACAAGAACTCAGCCCAGCTGAGAACTTGATTTCAGCCTGAGAAACCTTGAACCCGTCAGGCTGGTCTTTTTTTCCCCAAATTTTATTTCAAATTCAAAAAATAACAGGCAAAAGGCAGCTCAACAAGTTACGGAAGGATTGTTCCAAAAGAGTTCTATCCAGACACTTTTATCTCTTCTAATTCCCAAAACAAATTCAGTTGCTCCTCTAGTGTTTAGAAAGATACACAGATGAGTGCAGCTCAGTTAAATGACATAATCAAAGTCCCCTGGTTAATGAAGAAAGTGACGAAGAGAAAAAAAGATGCTTAATCATATTCATGTCTCACAAAACCAAACTGGTCTTCTGATTATAGAACCGTGGGCCAATAAATGGGGGTTGTTTTTTTGTTTGCTTGGTTGGTTGGTTTTTAGGAGGCACCAGGGATCGAACCTGGGACCTTGTACATGGGAAAAACACTTGAACTACATCTGCTCAGATAGGGGTTAAGCTGCTCAATCAGTGGCAATTTGTTACCCAGTAAAAGAAAACAAAAACAGGGAAACAGATGTGGCTCAACCAACTGGGCTCCCATCTACCATATATGAGATCCAGGGTTCGATGCCCTGGGCCTCCTGGTGAGGGCAAGCTGGCCCATGTGGAGTGCTGGTCCACGTGGGAATACCGCCCTGCACAGGAGCGCCGCCCTGCATGGGAAAGCTGCCCCACGTAGGAGTGCCAGCTGATGCAGACAGCTGGCACAGCAAGATGACGCGACAAGAGACACAGAGGAGAGAAAATAAGAAGATGGAGCAGAACAGGGAGCTGAGGTGGTGCAAGAGAGTAATCACCTCTCTCCCACTCCAGAAGGTTCCAGGATAATTTCCTGGAGCCTCCTAATGAGAATACAAGCAGACACAGAAGAACACACAGTGAACGGATGCAGAGAAGACAAAGGGGGGAATGGGGCGGGGGAGAGAAATAAATAAAAAAAAGAAAAACAAATACAGATGTCAAGTCCATCCCCTCCTTTCCTTCCCACTGCCAGGAGCTGGGTTCAGGTCCTGACGCCCTCCTGCCTCTCTCCCGCCTTCACTCTCACTCCCCGAGCACCAGCATGAGACTCTTCCTTCCCATTCCTCAACTCCACCTGCGCCAGCACCACTCAGTGCCAGTCCCCAGCCCTCCACCTGATGGATCCCCCAAGACCCAACTCTAGGACCCCCTCCTCTGGGAAGCCTTCCCAGACCACCCCAAGTACAAGTTTGCTTTTCTGCCGAGATCCCATAGCATTTGGAGCAACTGTCTCTTGTGGCATTTTATTGCTTCACAGTGCCACCTGTTTGTTCACTCTGCTGGACTGAGTTTACATAGGGCAAAGAGCAAGCACATCTTACTTACCAAGCATGCAAACTTGGGGCTTGGCACTTAGAGGGTACAAAAGCAGCTGTTAAATGTCTGTCTAATGAAACTGAGTAACAATAGATACTCCATGAAGAATACAAATTATTCTCAAGTTGGCAACTCTTTAGGTAGCATCCACTATGTACCCATCTCCATGGGCACTTTACAAAATCCATTACGTTTTTAACTCCTACCCTGGCCCTTAGAGGTCAGTAAGAATATTATCCCCATCATACAGCCAAGAGCCCCGAGGCTCCAAGTGGCTGACCTGCCCAAGGCCAAGGTAAATGGCACAGCCCTATCCGTGCCTGCTAGTTTCACCTCTTCCCACTATCCCAACAGCCTCCCTGGGGGGATTCCAAAGTATGTGAACAAACCCGGGAAGCTACAGAGTTCACCGAAGCCCGCTGAGAGACTGAAAGCTGGAAGGGAGAACATAACTTGCAAACCAGTGTACGGGGACTCACGAAATGGGCAGACATGCAAAACGAACTAAGCTCAAACTCCTTTATCTCGTCGAGACCATTGTGTTCAGGTGAAGACACTTAGAGATAAACTGAACTAAGAGTAATGCTGCACAGGCTGGTTGCTCCGAAGATAAGCCCACTGACCACTGACTGTTCCAGCCGCTCCCCACTTGACAAATTCCAGCAGAATCCAGCCCCTAAACCTGAAACGCCCCCTTCCCGACCTGCCCACTTGTGAGGAGCCCCAGGGGTCTCAGGAGTGCGCCTCCCCCCTTGCAAGCTGAGCAACCGCCCTGACTGCAGGAGTGTTCTGGAAGAAGTTTGGTCCTCAGGCTTTCACGGGCACAGCTCAACGCAAGCTGCCATCTCTACTAGCCCCCTCGTGGGGTCCTCCAGGGGCGTCCCGCCTACTCCCCATCCAGACCCAACCCTCTGGCCTGGCCCCCCTGTCCCCGGCCCCTCGTCACCTGCTTGATCTTGCGTGGCTGCTGCATCGGCAGGCTCAGCAGTTTGTCCGCTGCGATTTCCATGAAGAAGGGGTTGAGGATGCGGATCTGCTTTGGGTTGACGTCCCAGATGAGGGGAGGCTGTTTCCAGAAACCCTTTCGCACCTAGGGGAGCGGGGTTGGAAGGGGAGGGTGGGAGTGGGTCAAGACCTGCTTCCGCTGTGTGGAGAGCACAGGGGAGAGGAAGGGGCGGCAGAGCCCAGGTCTGACGTGGTAGGGGTGACCGAGGAGAGCGGACACCCCTGGAGAAGGCTGGGGGCAAGGCAGGTAGAGCACGGGATCCGGCCGGTCCCCGCTTTCCAGGATGCCTAAACGGGTGGGAAAGGCTTGAGCTTTAGGTGTTTTTAGACACTTGCCAAAAATGCCATATTGGACAGTTCAGCCTTTGACCAGATGACAAAGAGATGTAGTGGACTGCTTCTGGGGTCTGCCCATGCTGGGGACAGAACCACATCTCCCGCAAAAGGCACGTTCGGGTCCCAACCCCTGGTCCTTGGGGACGGGGCTCCTGTACAACCAGGGCCTTTGAGGACATGGCTAGTTAAGCTGTGCCCGTGAGGGGGGGCCTTCGCCCAGTACAGCTGAAGTCCTCAGAAGCGATGGGAGCTGGACACGGAAGGAGAAGCCACTGCCACGTGCACTGCCACGCGACAGAGAAGCCGACGAACCCCGGCGATTGCCAGCCAGCCCCAGGAGGCCACCGTCTTCGGGGAGAAGCGCCGCCTTGCTGACGCCTCGATTTTGGGCTTCTTCTAGCCTCACCCTGTGAGCCAAATATTCCCACGGCTCAACCCAATGTACGGTGTTCGAGCGCCCGAGAAAACAGAGCAGCCGAGAAGGGCACCAGCACCGCCCTCAGCCTGGCACCAGCCTGGAGTTGACTTCTGGGGCGCCCCAGGATGCCCAAGTTTCTCCCAGGCACATGCACCCCCAATAGCACCCAAGCCTTGGCGCAACCCCTTGGGGACGGGGGGACCCTGGGCTGCCTCTGCCGGGCTCCCGCAGCCTGTGAGAAGCCGTGCAGCCCGGGGAGGCCCGGAGGCAGTTCTGGGCGCTGCCTCCCTGAGGCCCGCCGCCCCCACCACCCCGCCGGCTCCGTAGGGTCGCAGGACAGACGCCCTGGAGCTCGAGGCCCTGACCCACGTGGGGTCCCCTCCCCGGCTTCTGGCCGCCGCCAGGCCCGCGCTCACCCGCTTCTTGTCGCTCAGGATGGTCTCGATCCAGTGGAAGTCCATGGCCTTGAACGCCACCAGGACCAGGAGCGTGTCCGGGTTGTTCTCCACTTTGGGGTTGAAATGGGCGGACTCGGGGTAGAAGAGCCGCATGGTGGTCTTGGAGCCCACGTCCCCTTCGTAGCCAGCCACGGGGGCGTTGTTCAGTCTGGGGAACGGGATGCCCGTGACCTCGGGTCTCAGAGCCCCACCCCTGGGCCTGCTGAGGTCACCCCGTCCCCACCAAAAGAGGGCGAGGGGCAGCCCTACGGACCTGATGACCACGTCGTACTTGTTGATGGCGTCTCCCAGCGAGCTGTTGCGCAGCCGGTGCCCGTTCCCCACCACCACGCAGCGGCGGCACTTGAGACTGCCACAGGAAGGGGGGGTGGGGCTCAGACCCGGAAGTGACCCCTGCCCACTGAGCCCTTGCGGTGCTGGACGTGCGGGGCCTGTCCTGGGACACCTTCCTGGGGCCCCTGCATCCCAGGGACCCCCAAGGGGCCCTGCTGGCATCGCAGCCCTGGGCAGTGGAGGGAGAGGAAACTGGGCAAGCACAGAACAGAGTGAGGAGGGGAGCCACACGGGGCAGGTACCAACAAGAAACCCCGTGCCAGGGTCCCCGCCTGCTGCCCGGCCCTGCCTGTTGCCACGGGGATACCCTCAGCAGCCTCTGCCTGCTCCGGCACCCGGATGCCCAGGCTACGTTGCCGTGGGGACCGGCGTACCCAAATCCCCTGGGGGTGGGCGGGCGAGGAGGCAGGGGCAAAATTGGCCACGGGGGATGGGAGGCGGGGAGGCTCCCTGGAACCGCGCTGGGCACGACGGCCCCGGGCCGGGGCGGGGGGCGGGCCGGGCGCAGGCGCGCGCCCTTACCTCTGGATGCTCTCCGGCATGGAGTAGCTGGTGATGGCTAGAACCCGGAGGAGCAGGTCTTCTACAAAGAGACGCGCGTTGGAGGGCGCGCGGGCCAGCAGCTGGCCTTCCCGAGGCTGCCAGCCCGCCCTCCAGGACGCACGTGGCCACGGGGGACGCCGCCACGCCTAGCCAGGCGCCGGCAACTCACCACTCCCCTTGGTCCCGTAGGGCAGCTCGTAGGCAGAAGGCGTCTTGACCCAGAAATAGTCCTTAAGCTGCAGGAAGATGGGCTGGTCGTGCGAGTAGCTGCACAGAGGATGCAGAAGGGATTGGTTCTGACGCCCGAATCCAGGCCAGGCCCCTGACTCACACGACACGGGCACAGCTGAGGGCCACCCTGTCCCTCCCAGGCCCTGCCCCGTGCCTGCCAGCGTGGCCCGCCCTCCACAGAGCCCGGGGACCCCCAACCCTGGCTCAGCCCGCCGCGTCGTACGTACTTGCCAAAGAGCTTAGCCGCCTTCCTCGCCACCTCGCCCTGGAGGCACGGCTCCCTCTTCTCAGGAACGGGAAAATAGAAACTGGAGGTCGACAGAAGGGGAGCCAGGAGGTCTGGTCAGACCTGACGGCCCAGGGGCCAGCGGCCCGGGCAGCCGCAGCCTTCTCCCGGGGCGCGCGGGTCCCCCCACAGCGCTGGAGAGGGACCTGGGGGCCGAGGCCACCTGCAGCCGGTGCCAGCTTGACTTCACTCCACTAGGAAGTCCGCTGAGACCCCAGCCCTTCCTTCCCCAGCCCTCTCTGCCCTTCCTGGATGGGGGGCAGGGGGGAGTCCCCAGACCTCACCCGCCCGCCCTCACCTCCCTCCGAAGTGCTCAGAGTTGACGGCGAGCGGTCATAGCCTGGCTCACTGCACCCCCTGGCCGCCTGCCCCCTGACGCTGAGGGGCTAAGGGTCCCCTCCCCGAGGAGAAGCAACGGGCGCGAAGGCCGGACTCACAGCTCGATGTATCGGTCTTCTCGGGAGATGGAATACCACACCATGACGGCCAGGACCAGAGCCAGCATGGCCAGCAGCTTCCAGCCTGCGGGGCACATGCAGAAAGGCGCTGGAGGCAGAACAGGCAGCCCATCCGGGTCCAGCCCTGCGCTGGCCCCCGGCTCCCCACGTGGGCCCCCCAAGCCCCCGCCGCCTGCTCCCCTCCAGCCCGCCCGCTCCCTGGCCCTCTCCTGGCTCCCCGTGTCCAGCCCCCCAGGCCCAGCCCTGCAGAGGCCCCGGGGTAGGCGGGTGCCCTGGGGCAGCACTCACGGGATTTGCTGATCATGTTTCTCAGCAGGTAGCACGGCTCCTGGGGAGAGCTGTCATCCCGGCTGCCTCGGGCCACCTGGCAGGGAGGGGTCACAGGCGAGCGTGGGGTCAGCTCTACCGTGGGGTCAGCTCTACCGACGCACCCATGGGAGACACGCGGGCCGCAGAAAGCGCAGGACGGCCTTTCTCCCGGCCCCTCGGACGGGTAGCGGCAGGGATGCAGGTGGGTCGCGGCCCACCCCCACCCCCCAAGGATGCGGTCCCAGGCCGGCCGGGCCCATCCCAGCTCCCCTCGCCTGTGTCTGCCCCGCTCCAACTCCAGGGGCCACGTGGGCGCCTCCACCCGCCTTTCACAAGAAGCGAAGCCACCTGCAGGAGGGCTCGACTCTCCGCCCTCTCCCCCACCCTCCCCTGCGTGCCTGGTTCTGCACCCTCCCGCCACCTCTCCATCTTCAGTCTCCAGTGCTGGGAGGTGAGGGGGTGCTGCGAGATGGTTCCCCGGAGACCCCCGCATCCTCCCAGGTGCTGACCAAACGCACGCAGTGGGGCCACCCCAGGGCAAGAGCCAACTCAGAGAGAGACATGCCAGGGTGAGGGCGAGGGGTGGGTGGGCTGCTCCAGGTCCAGAAATGGGCCGAGGCCAGGCCCCAGCGGCAGGTGCTTCTGCAGCTCCCGCAGCCGTGCGAGGGCCGCGGGGGCGCGGAGGGCGGCGAGCTCCGCCCGCGCTGTGCTCCCCGGTCTCCATCCTAAGAATCACCGGGGCTGGTTTAGGACCCCCCAGGACCGACATGGTCCTGTGGCCCCCGCGGGGTGGGACCCCAGGCGCAGGGGGACTTTTCCCGGCAGGAGCAACAGAGGCCCTGGCGCGCCTGCCCTCGGGGACCAGTGAGAAGCCTCCAGGGGCTTTTCGGGAGGCATCATCTCACCAGGACTGGTTTTTGTTACAAATCATAAATCAATTATGCAGAAATGGAGGCCGTGCACCGTCCTGTTACCGAGTTGATGCCGCGCTCCCCAAGGCACGGTCCCCAGGCCCCGCTCGCTTGGAGTCAACAAACACGGCTGAATGTGAGTCTTGACGGGGAGGACAGAGGGCACCGCGGAGGGGCCAGAGCCCGGCTGCTCGGTGGGCTCAGGAGCCCTCCACCCTCAGGATAGGGGTGGCCCTGTCCCATCTGTGGTTCTGGTAACTTCCCTGACCTCTCCTCCTCAAGGGGCACCTCCCCTCCCCACCGCCTGCCCCACCCATGGGCGCAGCACCTCCCAGGTCTAGCTCCTCCAGGGCGGCTCTTCAGCGGGTCATTAGTGGATTCCCTTGTTTGCTTTCTGTCTCCCCATTGGAATGTCATCTCCGTGGGGAGGATTCGGAGGGCTCGGTCCACAGCTCCAGCCCCTGCACCTAGCACGTTGCCTGGCACACGGCCGGCACCCAAAAGGGACTTCTTGAGGGAAAAATGGGCTGGTTCCCGGGGCTGAGGCACTGCTCCCTCTGACGCCCCAATTTCTTCCGTGACAAGGTTGGGGAGTTGTTTGAATAGATCCTTGCTGCTCAAAACACGGTTCTCTGACCAGCAAGCAGCCTGGGTGTCACGTGGGTGCTCAGTAGAAAGAGAGAGCCCCGGGAACCCCAGAGACCGAATCAGAACCTGCATTTTCACACCATCCCAGGGGCTCCCTCTGCACTTGCAGGTTTGAGAAGCCCTGGGGTCTTAAAAACAAACAAACAAAAAAACAACAAACTTAAATTCTGATGTAACTGGTCTGCAGTTGAAGTTTTTTTCAAGCACCCCCGGCTGACTCTAACGGGCAACCCCTCATCTGGGCGATCTGGAAAGCAGGCTTCTCAAACTTCCATGCGCCCAGGAACACCCAAGGTTCCGATTCAGTGGGTGCGCAGGGGTGGGAGCCAGGGTCTGCAGCCCAGCTCCCGGGGGTGCAGGGAGACTCTGCCGCAGCCTGGGACCCCACCCGGGGCTGCAAAGCTCGAAACCAGGTCCGTCAACGCAGCTGTCACGCGTCGCCGCCTTCAGGACGGCACGCTGTCCTGCACGCCCCCCGTTCTTCGTCTCCCCTTAGTGACCAGGACTCACCTCCTCTCCCCACGTCCCCATCCCCCAGTAGGTCCCAGCCCTGGCTGCACAGAAGAGCTTTAGGTGCCCAGGCCTCTCCACAGGTTTAGGCGCCGGGTCCAGGTATCAGACACCAGAAAGAACAAAAAAACGACCTCCCCTGGGATTCTAGCAGGCGGCCAGGATGGAAAACGCTCCACAGGGCGCACCCCCAGTAGCTCCAAGAGGCATCCTCAGCCCGGTGCCCCCCAGAGCCGAGTAGCACTGACCAGTCCCCAGCAACGAAGCCCCTCTTCCTGCATCCCAGCAACGCTCGGCTCATCTTAGGGTTCACTTCCAGACACCCAACATCCCCGCCTTCCGGGCCTCCCGGGACCCCTCGGTGCCTTCTCCCCGCAGCTGCCTCGCGGTACCGACTGAGCTCCTGGTACAAGAGGCAGGACGGCCATCCCGGCAGTGTACCTGGAGGACAGCGGGCACCTGGTCCACTCGCGTTCAAATTGCGCCAAGCTCTACCCGTGGCCAGCTGCCAAGACCAGCTCACCCCGCCGACTTGGCAACACTGACCCCGGGGCTCAAAGGGCGCCCGGGCCGGAAGGGCTCGCCGTGTTCCGCCAAGAGCCGAGGTGTGCCCGGCTATCGTGGACGCAGTGCGTGCTGTGCGGAACGTGCCGGAGGGCAGGGCCGGGGGGCCCCGCGGAAGTGGGCGCTGCCTGGAACAGCCTGGCAGTCCAGATGCCCCAGAGGCTCGGCAGGGACCCATTGTCCCAGGGGGCACAGAACCAAAAATCCCCGCAGGGGCCCATCAGAGGGACAGGGCTCGGTGTTCCCGAGGAGGAGGCTGAGGCTGGGAACAGCGGTGGGGGCAGAGGCCCACGGCTAGTTACTCATTAGTTCTGGGGTCTCGATAAGGTCAGCGAAATGATCTCACTGTCCCTCGGCTCTAGGGAAAAGCTAGAGCTCCCTGCCTGCCACCTCAACACTCACCTGCCTACACTGTCCCTCCTCATCTCCCATGTGGATCCTGGATCCCGTCCCCACTCACCTTCCCGGGATCAGGGTCTTTCCCATCACTTACCCCGCTTTCCCTTATCTTCCGTCTCTCCCTTGTTCTCTACTCCCTTTGGCGTGGGAGCCTCCTCGGCTCTCCCTCTTCCTAAAAAACCCTCTTGCTGCCTCCATCTCCCACTCCAGCGACCCTCTGTCTCCTTCCATATCTTCAGCCGTCAAACTTCTTCACCCACCTGACCTCTTCAGTGCTCACTCAACCCTCCGCCCGCTGCCAGTCTGGCCCCCACTCATATTTTTGTGCTGAAATTGTTCTGCCTGAGGCCATCAGGGGCCTCTTTTATTTTTTAAGATTTATTTTATTTATTTCTCTCCCCTCCCCACCCCCAGTTGTCTGCTCTCTGTGTCCACTCGCTGTGTGTTCTTCTGTGACCACTTCTATCCTTATCAGCGGCACCAGGAATCTGTGTCTCTTTTTGTTGCGTCATCTTGCTGTGTCAGCTCTCCGTGTGTGCGGCGCCATTCCTGGGCAGGCTGCACTTTCTTTCGCGCTGGGCAGCTCTCCTTATGGGCACACTCCTTGCGTGTGGGGCTCCCCTATGCAGGGGACACCCCTGCGTGGCACGGCACTCCTTGTGCGCATCAGCACTGCACATGGGCCAGCTCCACACGGGTCAAGGAGGCCTGGGGTTTGAACCGCGGACCTCCCATGTGGTAGGCGGACGCCCTAAGCACTGGGCCAAGACCACTTCCCCAGGGGGCTCTTGATTGCCAAGCCTAAGAAGGGACTGTTTTCCCTGAGTCTCTGGACTGCTGGCTGATGCCTCGGCCTTAGCTTCTAGAAGGTCAGCATTCTCTGCTGGGTTTCCTTTGGCGTCTCTAGGTGCTCTGCTTCCTTGGCCGGCCCCTCAACCGCTGGTCTCCCCTAGGGGCCTGTCCAGCACTTCCCTTCCCTGTACACATGTGCATGAGGCCGGTTCATTGGTTTTCTAGAGCTTTAACTACCACGCATAGACTGATGATTCAACTCTGTATTTTCAGCACCAGTTTCTCTCCTTGAGCCCCTCTTCATGTTTCTAATTTTCTCCTGGATATTCTACCTGGATGATCTTCAATTCTTCAAACTTAACTCCCGAACACTTCTCTCCCTCGCCCTCGCCCTCGCCCTCATGTGATCAGCACCTCATTCTCACGGGATCTCCCTCTCCTTCCCGCCACCCCTCCGGCTGGCTGTCAAATATGATCACTTCCACTCCTGCTGGTCCATTCCTGCAAGTGCTTGCTGAGCTCCCTGCTACATGCTCAGCCTCAGAGAAGGCATCAGGGATGCAGCACGGATTAAAACTCAGCCCCAGGAAATGGGATGTGGCTCAACCAATTGGGCTCCCGTCTACCATACAGGAGGTCCAGGGTTCGATGCCTAGGGCCTCCTGGTGAAGGCAAGCTGGCCCACATGGTGAGCTGGCCCCCCACACGGAGTGCCGGCCCACACGGGAACGCGGCCCTGCACAGGAGTGCCACCCCGTGCGGAAGCGCCGGCCAACATGGAGAGCTGGCTCAGCAAGATGATGTAACAAGAGACACAGAGAAGAGAAAATAAGAAGATGCAGCAGAACTGGGAGCTGAGGTAGTGCAAGAGAGTAATCGCCTCTCTCCTACCCTGGAAGGTCCCAGGATTGGTTCCCGGAGCCACCTAATGAGAATACAAGCAGACACGGAAGAACACATAGCGAATGGACACAGCAAATGGAATGGAGGGGTAGGGGGCTGGGGGGTGGATAAAAAATTTTAAAATCTTAAAAAAAAAAAAAAAACTCAGCCCTGTGTAAAGGTCTAGAGCCTCAGAGCAATGTCAGGACGCAGCTGTCCATCTCACCTTCCCAAGTAGGGCGGCCTGTAGCTCTGCACCCCAGAAAAACACGTTCTTCATCTCAGTCCATCCCTGCGGGTGTGGAGCCATTGTGAACAGGGCCTTTTAAGCTGTGCCCCGGCTGCATCAGGATGGGTCCTTAATCCAACTTAATCTCTTAAACCTTACGGAGAAGGCCACAGAGAAAAGCTGAACGTCCACGGAAGCAGAAAAGAAAGGAGGAACCAGGGGAGGTGGCCGCGCGCGCCACCACGCGCCGGAAAGGCAGGGACCCAGGATCGCCAGCCCCAGAAGGCCCGGCTTCGGGGAGAAAGCACGCCTCGTTGATGCCGCAGTCTTGGACTCCTCCAAGCCTCAAAACCACGAGCCGCTAAGCTCCTGTTGTGTAAGCCCACCCACTCTGGAGTGTTCGTTTTAGCAGCCAGGAAACTAAGATATCAAGCCACCGACCCGTCCAGACCTCATCTCCATTTACCTGCTTCCTAAGGCGTCTCTCTGCTGCAAGCTTTTCCTCACCCAAGCACCTTCTTCTAAACGGCCAGCAAGGTATCTTTAAGGAGTTCAGCCCAAACCAGCCTCCCGCTTCAGTCGCTCCCCATTCCTTAGACGACAAAGCCAAAGGCCCTTGGCAGACAACCAGGCCCTTCGCCCTCAGGCCACCAGTCCCGCCAATCCTCTCCCCACACCCTGCCCTTCCTCGCTGGAAGCCTCTGCACAGGCCTTGCCCACCAGGAACACCCAGCCCCTCTCCCCTCACTGGTTTTTGCAGAAGCCCACGCCTTCTTCCCCACGGCACCTCCTCTAGGAAGTCTCTTCCTACGTGTCTAAGCAACCAGTGCTTCTGTTCCCATAAAATACTGTTTACACCTGGACTTCAGCACTTAACGCAGACACAAGTTTATATTAGAAAACGACTGGCTTCTCTGTTTTGCTCACCACCCTGTGACACCAGGGGCTTGCGTATGTCAAGGGTATCCAGCGCCATGCCTGGGATGGAGACGATGCTTCATCACATATCAAAACGGTATAGGACATTATAGCAGTTTGATATGGTTATGAATTCCAAAACTAGATATTGGATTATGTTTGTAATCTGGTCTGTTCCTGGCCCTGATTATGATTAGGGCTTTTATTGGGGTATGTCACTAGGGCATTAAGTCCCCGCCCCTTGGTGGGTGGGGACTCACAGGTAAAAGGCAAAGGACAGAGTTGAGGGTTCCTTTTTTTTTTTTTTTTTAATAAAGGGTATTTGTTTGGGGGTAGGAGCTTACAGAAACCAGGCCATAAAGCTTAAGTTACTTTCCTCACCAAAGTCTATTTGGAGCAAGATGGCTGCCGACGTCTGCGAGGGTTCAGGATTCCTGGGTTCCTACGTTCCTGGGGCTTGCTTTACTCTGGGTTCAAGGTTCCTACTTCCTGGGGCTGGCTTCTCTTTCCTCTGCATGCTGACTTTCCGGGGCTCCAGCTTAAGTCTTCAGCATCAAACACCAACCTCAAAAATCTAACATCAGAAACCCCCAACTCTGTTCTTCACCATGCCTTTTACCTATGAGTCCCCACCCCTTGTTGGGTAGGGACTCAATGCCCTAATCATAACTCAATCATGCCCAGGTACAGATCAGATTACAAGCATAATCCAATATCTAGCTTTGGAATTCAGAGTTGAGGGTTCTTGATGTTGGAGTTTTGATGTTGGAGTTTGATGCTGAAGTCTTAAGCTGGAGCCCTGGGGAAAGAGACAGAGCCATTCACCTGATAGTCTACAGCTGACCCTGTGGAGAGAGGCCCATTCTAGAGAGCCTCATAGTCTACAGCTGACCTTGTGGAGAAAACACAGGAGCTAAGCCCAGAGGAACCCAGGAAGCCTGAACCATCGCAGACGTTTTCAGCCATCTCGCTCCAACCCGTGAAAGTAGACTTTGATGAGGGAAGTAACTTATGCTTTATGGCCTGGTATCTGTAAGCTCCTACCCCAATAAATGCCCTTTATAATGCCCAGCAGACTTCTGGTGTTTTGCATCAGCACCCCTTCGGCTGACTAATACAGACATTGTACCTGTTCTCACATTCTGCCCACAATGACCTTTGTGGTCAAGGCCTTCTTTCTATCTCCAGGTTTTCCATCACAGTTGCTGAAATGTAGCAGATGTTTTATGGATGTTCGGTAAACAAGTAATAAAAGGAGGTTTTAAAAAAAAAGAAATGTTTTGTATCTTTTCTTCACAAGTGTATCACATACTTATTAGGTACACAACCAGGGTTTCTCAATCTCAGCACCACGGACATTTGGGTGCTGGGGCCGGGAATTGAACCCGGGACCTTGTACGTGGGGAGCCGGCGCCCACCCACTGAGCCACATCGGCTCCCCTGAATTTTTCATTTGTTTGCCTGTTGTTTGTTTTGGGTTTCTTTTAGTTGGCACTGGGGACCGAACATACGGGAAGCAGGTGCTCAACCACTTGAGCCATCTCCACTTCCCTGGATGACTCTTTGCTGTGTGTGTGTGGAGGGGCTGGCCCGTGCATCCCGGGCGACCCCGTGCTCTCCCCACGAGATGCCAGTAGCACCCCTTTCCCCCACCGTGGCAACCGAAATGTCTCCAGGCTGGAACCACTGTGCTGGATGCAGCTAATGGCTTTGTAGGTCTTATCTCAACCCCGAGTTTGATACTATCACCCCCACTTTAGACTGAAGGAACCGGGGCAAGGAGAGGGTGAGCAGCTCGCCCAGGTGGTGGTAGAACCCTCTAGCTCCGGGGCCCACCCTCCAGTGCCTCTAGAACCATCCCTCGAGGAGTGGCTCCCTCGACTGCAGGAAGCCTGCAAGGGCCAGCGTCTGACCTCTGGAGCAGCAGGGGAGGTCGGCCCGTACCTCGCCGAAGGCCTTCAAATGCCCAGAGCAGCGCACGCAGCCGCCGAGCTCCTCCGGCGGGCTCCCTCGTGAGCCAGCCTCCAGCCTCCACGGCCCTGGGGGCTCCCCTGCCAGCCCCCGAGTGCGTTTCCGTGCCCCACCCTGCGCTCAAGGGGTCATCACCCCTTTCATCTGGACACCAGACTTCCCCGCTCACCGCCGAAGCCGGCGTTTGCTGCCCCCCTAGGAACCCCGCCTTTGCCTGCAAGTCCTCGGCCGCCGGGCCAGCTCTTGAACCCCCGGGGCCCCCTTTTTGAACCTAACTGCAGGGCGTACACGGAGCCTGCGCACTCGTGTGCCACCTCCGGGGTCTGGAGCCACGCTTTCCGCCACCGTCCACGAATCCCGATGGTGTCAGCTAAGCCCCAGCAGCTCCTTTCAGCTTAGAGTCTGCGTTCAGGGTGTCGGAGGGGATTCGGGCTGGACTGTGAATTTCACGCACTTAAGGAAACTGCTAAATAAGGCAAGAGGAGGGCACAGCCCCGTGGCGGGCCGCGGAGTCCCCCCGCAGGCTGTAACCACCTCAGCCAAATGCTCGGCTACAAAGGGCCGACTCCTAGGAATTCCCTAGAAGGGACCAGTCTTCCGTACCCACTCCTCAGCTCTGAAAGCCTCCATCGGCTCCGCGTCTCACGCAGGGACAAAGCCCAAGCCTTGCTCTGACCTGTGCAGAGCCACACGATCTACCCACTTCCCTCCTTTGCTGGCCTCTCCCCCTCCCCGGTTCTGCTCCAGCCTCACAGCCTCGGCCTAGGGGCCCCTGCTGCCTCTGGGCACCGGCAGATGCTGTTCGCTCGGCCACGCGGTTCTCGGCCCGGCTGCACACTCGTTCTCCCCTCTCCTCACCCTGTCAGGGAGGCCTCCCCACCTCCCCTCGACATTCCACACGCATACCACTTCACACCCACGAGGACGGCTGCTGTTTCAAAAAGCAGAGAAGAGCCAGTGTTGGCCAAGGATGCAGGGAAACAGGAAGCCTCGAGCGCTGCGGTGGGAATGTGAGCGCAGCTGCTCGGGTACAGTTTGGCGGTTCCTCAGGAAGTTAAACATAGAATGACCACATGACCTGGCGATTCCACTTCTAGATATGGACCCCAAAGCACTGAAACCAGAGACTCAGATACTTATACACCAGTGCTCACGGCAGCCTCATTCACTGTAGCCAAAAGGTGGAAGCAACTCACGTGTCCATCGACTGATGAATGGATAAACAAGATGTGATGAATACACACAGTGGAATAGTATTCAGCCATAAAAAGGAACAAAGTGCTGATACATGCAACAACATAAGACATCATGTTGCGTGAAAAAAGCCAGAAACAAAACGACAAATATTATGTGATTCCTCTTTTAGGAAATATCTAGAATAAGCACATTCATAGAGTCAGAAAGTAGATTAGAGGTTACGAGTGGATGGGGAGAGTTATTGCTTAAGGGTACAGAGTTTCTGTTTAGGGTGATGAAAAAGTTAAAAGAATAGAAGATGCAGTATAATTGCATCGTGAATGCAATTAATGCCACTGAACTGCACACTTAAAAATGGTTAAAATGACAAATTTTATGTTATATAAATGTTACCACAAGAAAAGAAAAATGAAAAGAAAAGAATAGAAAAGAAAAGAGAAAAGGAAATTCCTCACACACCCAATAGTTCAGATCCCCAGCCCCTACTGGCAGATTTTTTTTTTTTTTTTTTTTTTTTTTTGCTGCTGCATCACCAGTTCTTGAATTGTGGGACACAGAGGGGGCTCCAAACATATCTGTTGAATAAATAAAGGGGTTTAAGCATAAGGATTGGCTCTGCCGTAGTGCAGGTGGCATAAGAGGGAAAGAGCTGGGGAGGGGCTGTAAGCAGCTATCCCTGCAGGCACCTCACAGCACAAACAGCCCGTCCCTGGCTGGAGGCACCCTGCCCACAGTGTCCTGGCCCCATGACTGAGCAGCACAGCAGGACCACAGCCTCCGGGGAGGAGGGGCTCAGCAGAGGGCGGGGTGGTTGACCACTGCCTCCAGGGCCTGGGGGGGGGTGGAGGTGGGGGCTCTCTAAAGCTGCCTAGGGAGGCAAAGGGGCAAGGCAGGGCAAAGAAAGCCCGCTGCTCCCACCCCAGTCCCCGCAGACGCAGCGCCTGCAGAGAGACACTGCATCAGCCACTTCATCAGCTGCCTGTCACAAGACGCCAAAGGGAGTCACTTGAAAATGCCACTTCTGGTATCTGCCATGGAGGGGTGGAGGCTCTGAATTCCTTTCTCCGGGAGAGCGTGGAGGCTGGTGAGACAGGGTGGGGAGGTGGGAGGCGGTGCTGTGCCCAGGGGAGCACCTGCCGCAGGTGAGGGGTCCAGGCACACGGCGCCCCCATTGCTCCCCCACAGGAGTACGGGGTCTGGGGAGCTGAGGAAGCCACGCGTGGGCTCCCAGGATCTGCAGGGAGGGCTCCGGGGCTTGGACCTCGGCCCTCTCCAGCACCGCCCGTCCCCGCCCTTCTGGCTTCCGCTGCCACCTCTGAAATGGGGGATGGAACCAGAACCTGCACCGCCAGAGGTGGTGGCACCGGCTCCGCGTGGCGACGGAACGCTGAGCATGGAGAGCGCCGTGAGAGGAGAACACAGCCAGGCTTCAAACACCAGCACCCAGAAGCCCGAACTACCTCCTTAACAATTCTTTCCTATTGATTATACGTTGAAATGACAATGTTTTGAATATACTCGGTGAAAAACACTGTAATTATTTCTACTTCTTGACTTTTTGTTGTTGTTGTTTTTTAATGGGGTTACTAGAAAGTTCCAAATTATATACATGGCTCACATTTGTGGCTCATATTCTATTTCTATTGGGCATCACTGGCTAGATGCCTTCTAGCTCAAACTTCCTGCGAGTGGAAGGTGGCAGTTTTGACTCCTCTCCCCCCCGCACCTTGCCCACTGGAACCACCTGGAGAGGGCACAAGTCTTCACCAGGGTTCACGTTGGAAAGGCTAAACCACGGGAAAAGGACATGGCCCAGTGGTTAGGGTTTCCGTCTACCACATGGGAGGTCCGCGGTTCAAACCCCCGGGCCTCTTTGACCCATGTGGAGCTGGCCCATGCACAGTGCTGATGCGCGCAAGGAGTGCCGAGCCACACAGGGGTGCCCCATGTGCAAGGAGTGCACCCAGTAAGGAGAGCCGCCCAGTGCGAAAGAAAGTGCGGCCTGCCCAGGAATGGCGCCGCACACACGGAGAGCTGATGCAGCAGGATGACGCAACAAGGGGAGACACAGAAAGGCTAAACCAGGAGGCCCAGGGAGGTGGGGACCGGGGGGCGAGGAGGGTCCTGGTGACTCAGCCACACAGCCGAGGGATGCAAGCGCATCCGTGGGCACCTCACTCACCCCCTGCTCCCCTCCTTCGCCTGTGGAGAGATCTGGGTGACAATTCGAGGTGGCACTGCCTCCTGTCCCACGGATCCAGCCAGGATTTTCCCAAACCCAACCTCTTCCTGATGCTGGCATCTCGCCCCCAGCCCTGCCCGTCAGCCCCTCAGAGAGCCCAGGCAGGCGTGGGGCCACGCTGGGACGGCGAGCGGGTTGGACGGGGCTGCTGGGACTCGGGGTGTGTGGCTTTGGACGAGCCCCTGGGCATCCCTGAGCCTCAGTGTCCTAATCTCTACACGATGGAGGCAAAATAGTCCCCACCAGGGAGTTTCACTGTGGTGGTTAAAAGGTAATATAATATACGCCCAAAAGAATGGAAAGCAGGGACTCAGCAGGTACTAGCACATAGAAGATCATGGCAGCATTATTCACAGTTGCCGAAAGACGGAAGCAACCCACGTATCCATCAACTGATGAATGAGCAGAGAAAGAGTGGCATACGGACACAAGGAATATTATTCAGCCGTGAAAAGAAGTGAAGCTCTGATCCACGGGACAACAGGGATGGGCATCCTGTTGAGTGAGAAGCCAGACACCAAAGGACAAATATCATATGCTCTCACTGATAAGAAAAAATTAGAATAGCAAATTCACTGAGTCAGAAACCAGAATACAGGTTCCTAGGGGATGTAGGGAGTGGGATAGGGGAATGGGGAATTAATGCTTAAATTGTACAGTTTCTATTTGGGGGTAATGGAAAAGTTTTGATAATGGATGGTGGTGATGGTAGCACAACATTGTGTACATAATTAAGAGCACATTGAATTATATATTTGAATGTGGTTAAAAGAAGAAAATTTAGGTTGTATATATGTTAGGAGAATAAAAATTACTTAAATAAGACCATACAACATTAACACTATATTAATTTTAAAGATAAAAGAAGCATGTGGGGTTTAGTTTTGTGAGATATAAATATAATTAAGCATTTTTTTCTCCTCTTCATTTTTTTCCCATTAATAAGGAGACCTTGACTATGTCATTTAACTAATCTATGTTCATCTATGTATCTTTCTAAATCCTTGAGGAACAAATGAGCTAGAGTTGGAATCAGATGAGATAAAAGTGCCTGAAAAAGAATTTTTTTAGGAGTACTGTTTCTATAACTTGCTGTAGCAGTTTGATATGGTTATGAATTCTAAAAACAGATATTGGATTATGTTTGCAGTCTGATCTGTACCTGGGCATGACTGAGTTCTGATTAGGGCGTTGAGTCCCCACCCCTTGATGGCAGGGCAAAGGACAGAGTTGAGGGTTTCTGATGTTGGAGTTTTAATGGTGAAGTTTCGTGCTAAAGACTGAAGCAGGAACCCTCAGAAGTCAGCTCACACAGGAAAGAGAAGCCGGCCCCAGGAAGAAAGGAACCTTGAATCCAGAGAGAAGCCAGAGCCCAGAAGGGAGGAACCCAGGAAGCCTGAGCCCTCGCAGACGTCGGCAGCCATCTTGCTTCAACTCGTGGAAATAGACTTTGGTGAGGGAAGTAACTTATGCTTTACGGCCTAGTATCTGTAAGCTCCTCCCCAAATAAACACCCTTTATAAAAACCAACCCATTTCTGGTATTTTGCATCAGCACCCCTTTGGCTGACTAATAACACACTTGCTGAGCTGCCTTTTCCTGTTGCTTTATTTTTGTGAATTTGAAATAAAGTTGTCAATTTTTTAAAAAGTAAGGCTGTACAAGACAAATAGGGAATGCTAATGTGAACTATGGACTATAGTTAATAGTGAATTATAAAGATGTGCTTTCATCAAGTATTAACAACTGTCCCACACTAACGCCAGCAGGTGTGAGTAACAGTGAAGGGGCAGTACATGGGAGCTCTACATCTCATGCACGATTTTTCTGTAAACCTGCAACGTCTCAAAGAAGAAAAAAAGATGAACATAAAGCACACAGGAGATGCTCGGTAAGTAGAAAGCTCCATTTCAGTACACTAAGGGGAATCCAGAAGGCACCACTGTGTAAGACACGGGGCTGCCTTATCAGAAGGTGAATTGAAACAAGAGTTTTCAGTCGGTCTGTTCTGTGACCTCAAGACCGTGAGCCTTACGCCACATGCAAGGGACCCTCCACTGACCTGAGAAGGTCCCGGAGATCCCCAGGATTCCTGAGGATTTCCTAAACACGCTCTTCCCCCGCAGAGATGAGGAATTTTAGGCTGCATGCCCCATGCCCACCTCCCACCCTGCGTAAGAATGCAAGCTGAGCAGGGGCTGGGGGCGGAGGCCGCGAGTGTCACCTCCGAGTCCTTGTCCCGGTGCGGGCTGACTGCATTATAAACATTGGGGGTCCTGGACCAGGGGGGCCCCCGAGCCCAGACCGCCCTCCCGGCCTCCGCTCCTCCTGGCCACAGCTCCCTCCCCGGCCCCCGCGCTCCCCCACCTCAGCCTGTCTGGCTCCCTTTAGAGAAGCTGGGCCAGACTGTCCCTCCCAGCCGGCTAGACTGTCCGCCCCGGAGAAGCAGGGGCGGTGCTCGCTCCACCGTCTCCAGCACTGGGTTTACTGCCCATCGCACGATGGGTGGGCAACAAATACTTAAACGAACAGACGCCCGAATGAATGCGCAAATGAACAGAACCCCTGAGAAGGAAGTGCCATCAAGTTAAAACATCCCAGGCCCTTATTTGGCAAAGAGCTGGGCAGGCAGGGGGCCGGGACTGCTAGAGGCTCAACCAGCCACGTGCTCTGCCAGACAAATGCCCCTGGGCTCCCGAGGACACACTCGTCACCAAGGACCTGGTGGGGAGAACCACTGCCAACTCCAGGGCAGCAGGACACGCCCTGAGCCAGCTGGGAGACAAACTCCCTATAGCCCAGAGGGCGTGGGCTGCAGGACAGCCTGCGGGGACCCAGGGCGCCTCCCGTCTCCCTCACTTGCTCCTCTAAGG
This sequence comes from Dasypus novemcinctus, assembly GCF_030445035.2. Taxonomy (NCBI): domain Eukaryota; kingdom Metazoa; phylum Chordata; class Mammalia; order Cingulata; family Dasypodidae; genus Dasypus; species Dasypus novemcinctus. The sequence continues at coordinate 36,175,694 of NC_080699.1, read as the reverse complement.
GCCATCCTGGCATAAAGCCCTGACCCCAGGCCCCAGCTCTCCAGGACCTCCAGCTTTCGGTGGGAGGCAGTGCAAAGGATGTGGGCTCCGAGACACCTGAGGTGGCTCCGAGCCAGCCTCTGCGGCCCTGTGGCCGGGGACCCTGGAGCCCCAGCTGTAAAATGGGGGGTAACAAGAGCAAGCTCTCGGAGGCAGAGCGAGTCTCTGCGACGCCCCAGGATTCGGCACGCAGCCTCGTGTGGGCAGGGCACAGAGCGGGTATCAGCCCCCAAGCACAAGAGGGGCCTGGGGCCAGCACGTGGCGGCCCCAGACAAGAGGACGGCGACGGCTCCCCCTCCTGTGCCCCACACTCGCCCTTCCCCCTGGCCACCCACAAGCTCCACGGGGACACACGCAGCGGCCACCCAGGCTGCCACGTGGACTACAACCCACCCACGGGCAGACTCCAGCGAGCGCTGTGGGGCAGGGTCAGCGGGGAGGCCGCAGGGAACCCCGCGCTCTTGCCCTCCGGCTGTGCCTGGACACAGGCCTGAGCCCCTGTCCGGTGACACCCGTCACAGCCATCCCTAAGGCTTGGACACGGAGCCCTCGCCCGGGCCAAGCAGTCAACCCCCAGGGCAGTGTCCGCTTCCCTGAGCCCCGTCCCCTCCCCTGAGCGGTGTCCCCTTTCACCCCCTTCTCCGCAGTGTCCCCGTCTTGAGGCCATGCCCCCTGTCTGAGGCGAAGGCCCCCCCCATGGAACACATCCTCTCAAAGCCCGTGGCCACTCCGCGGGTCGGTGGCACCAGTGCGTAGTGGGTCAGGCCCTCTTCGTAGGTCAGAAGCAGAGCAGAGAACCAGCAAATACCTGGATGGAGTGAGGACCCGTGCAAGGACCAGTGGCAAAGAGAAAAAAACAAGCTGCAGCACAGAAATGGAACACCAGCTTCCCGCATATGAGGTCGCAGGCTAATCCCCAGCCCCCGGTACCTCAAAAAAAAAAAAGACGGGAAGCGGATGTGGCTCAACTGATAGAGCATCCACCTACCATATGGAGGGTCCAGGGTTCGATCCCCAGGGCCTCCCGACCCGCGCAGTGAGCTGGCCCATGTGCAATGCTGCTGTGCACAAGGAGTGCCCTGCCACGCAGGGGTGTCCCCGCGCAGGGGTCCCCCACGCGCAAGGAGTGCGCCCCGCAAAAAGAGTCGCCCTGTGTGAAAAAAGTGCAGCCCACCCCCCAGGAGTGGCGCCGCACACACGGAGAGCTGACGCAGCAAGATGACGCAACTAAAAAAGAGATGCGGTTTCCCAGTGCCGCCTGATAATGCAAGCAGACGCAGAAGAACACATAGGGAATGGACACAGCAGACAACCGGGGGTAAGGGGAGAGGAATAAAATAAATCTTTAAAAAAAAAAAAAGGACAAAAGCAAAGGCCACGGAAAGGAATTTCCCATGTTAAACCAAACACCTGCGCAAAGGTACGCCCCTCACTCGGGACCAGAGAGGGCAAGGAACAGGAAGCACCACTTCACTCGCCCGCTGGATGGCCACCGCTGAGAAGTGACAGGGACAGGAAAAGCGGGCCCCCTGTGGTGCACCCGGCCAGTGGGCGGATGCCCTGACACTGAGGCTCACGAGAGCAGTTCACGGCATCTAGTAAGGCTGAGGTCCGCACATTTTACATCCAGCAGTTCCGGCTCTGGGCCCATCCCGGAGTGTCCTCGCCCGGGGTGTTTCCACCCCGGACCGAGATACTTATCACAGCATTGCTGCAATAGCTAAACCCTGGACACGACTGGAGAGCCCAGCAGTGAGGGACGCTGACTCAGCTGTGGCATCTTCATACTATGGAACACTGTAGCCGTTTAAAGGAACCATGTAGGGGGATGTAGCTCAAGTGGCTGAGCGCCTGCTTCCCATGTACAAGGTCCCAGGTTCGATCCCTGGTACCTCCTAAAAACAAAAACAAACAAATGAGAAAAATAACTCAATGGGGAGCGGATGCAGCTCAGTGGTTGAGTGCCTGTTTCCCATGTATGAGGTCCTCGGTTCAATCCCTGGTACTGCCTCAAAAACAAAAAAAAAAAGGAATCATTTAATCTGTATGGATCAAAATAGATAAACCTGGTAAATATGATGCTAAATGATGAATGTTGTGAAAAGATGCACACAGGGTCATATGCTTTAAAAACACACAAAACATATTCTGTGTGTGCCTATGTGTAACATATAGCATTGTTCTATGTCCATATGGATGTAAGCATTTGTATGTATATGCACATGCGTATGTGTACATGTGGTAAAAATAAAAACAGGCAGATGTCCCCCAGTGTTACGTGAGTGCTAAGTTCTGGGGACAGATCGAGGAAACAGGATGAGTTGGAGTGAGTAGGACTTTTAATTCAATACTTGTAACATTTTATTTCTTAAAAAAAAAAAAAAAAAGATTGGCACCCCATAAGAAAATGTTAATATTGGTTAAATCTAGATATTTGTCACTTGGGGTTCTGTTATATTATGTGCCATAGGTTTTAAATATTATCATACTGGAAAGAAAAAGAGGGAAGAAGTTTTGAAGACATAAAAAATCAGAGGCTATCAAATTAAAGATGGATAAACCCATTAAGATAAAAATTTAAGAGAGAGACCAAAGTTGAAAGATGAGTGACAAACTGGGAACTTTATCTGGAACGTCTACATAAAAACAACCAGTGAATTCTCCTACCCTATACCAGGATCACACAAGTCAATTAAAAGAAGATCAACAACCCCAACTGAACAATGAGTGGACCGGGATCATGAAGGTAAAAAGACAGAAAAAGAAATATAAATGGCCCGTGGGAAAGGATGCCCACCTTCCCTTAAAAATGCCAGCAAATGGAGGAGGTGTAGCTCCACGGCTGAGCATCTGCTTCACACGTCTGAGGTCCTGGGTTCAATCCCCCTTACCTCCTAAAAAAAAAAAAAAAAAGGCCAGTGATGCTGAGGGGGACAGCAAGGCACCAAGCACCCCACAGTACCCAGTGTTAGGGGACAGCAGGGGGGGTAGTGGCCTGTCACCTGTCACAGCTGGAACTGCAAATGGGACAATCTTATCGATGGGGGATTTGGCAAAAGCTATCAAATACCTCCTGAAAAAACACAAATGAACACGAGAAAGGGGGAGTAGGCGTAGTTCAGTGATTGAACGCCTGCCTTACATGTTGAGACCCCAGCTTCAATCCCCAGGACCTCCTTAAAAAAATGTTTTTTAAAGCTATCAAATACCCTTTACCCTGGGAATTCCATTGCTAGGAGTTTGTGCTACAAAAGATTCTCCTATGTTTGCACAGAAACTGCCTATAAAGATCTTTACTGCAGAAAAAAAAAAAAAAAAGGATCTTTACTGCAGCACCGATTATAACCGTGGAAGATCGGAAACGCCCTGGAAGTCGATCTGCAGGAGACTGAAGATAGCCCTCCCCTGACAATGAAACGCTTTGTGGCTGGGGAAAGCAACAATGTGAATCTACACACGCCTGTGTCAAACAATCTCCGAAGCACATGCTACCTTTAAAAAGGGGAGGAGGGCAGACAACAGGGAATGGTGTATTTCCCAATGTGCTTTTAAGGAAAGGAGTTCAGGGCACACTCAGACGTGTCCACATATGAAAAGATAATTGGAGGGATGCTGAAGAAATGTTGGGGTGGCCTCTTGAGAAGCAAACTGGGAACTGGAATGGGAGGGATACATTTTTACACCCTCTCTACTACCCAGTGTCTTGTACCTGCAATAAGATATACTTTCAGTTAGAAACGTGTGAGGGGGAAGCGGCTGTGGCTCACTCAGCTGGGCTCCCGTCTACCGTACGAGAGGCCCTGGGTTGGCGTCCCGGGGCCTCCTTGCGAAGGCAGGCTGGCCTGTGCCCGCAGAGTGCCGCCTGGCCCACAAGCACCGTGCAGAGCCGATTCAGCAAGGTGACACAACAGAAAGGGAGGCAAGTAAAAACACAGAAGAGCACATGGCGAGTGGACACAGAGAACAGACAGCAAGCAAGTCGCGATGCAGGGGGTATAAAAAAAAAATTTAGGGAAACAGACTTGGCCCAGTGGTTAGGGCGTCCGTCTACCACATGGGAGGTCCACGGTTCAAAGCCCGGGGCCTCTTTGACCCGTGTGGAGCTGGCCCATGCGCAGTGCTGATGGGCGCAAGGAGAGCCCTGCCACACAGGGGTGTCCCCACATAGGGGAGCCCCATGCACAAGGAGTGCACCACGTAAGGAGAGAAGCCCAGCGCGAAAGAAAGAGCAGCCTGCCCAAGAATGGCGCCACACACACTTCCTGTGCCGCTGACAACAACAGAAGCGGACAAAGAAACAAGACGCAGCAAATAGACACAGAGAACAGACAACGGGGGGGGGGGGGGGGGATTAAATAAATAAATCTTTAAAAAAAAAACACAAAAAACGTGTGGGAGCCGATGTAGCTTAAGTGGTTGAGCGCCGGCTTCCCACATACAAGGTCCCAGGTTCAACCCCCGGCCCTGGTACCTCAAAAAACAAACAAACAAAAACGTGTGAAAAACAAAAGAGAAGGGAAAAACCAGTAAATACAAACTTGGGGCTCTCACGACCCTGGGTAAGAATTCCAGATTGACCATGGACTAGCTGTATGAGCCTGGACACCTCACCCTCAGCGCAGCCTCGGGTTTCCAGCTTGGTGAAATGGACATAAAAACCCGGTACGGCCCTCCTGGGTGGTTGTGTGTCCGGCTGACAATGCGCTAAGGATCATTATTATTGGAGAAGATGGGCTCAGCTGGGCCTCAGAGCACAGGATGTTCTTGGCCAGCCCCTCCCAGACGCTGCCAACCCCTCCCTCCTGCCCCTCCTTGTCCACCCCCTGCTCAGCACCATGGCAGGGGCAGGGTCAGTGTCTCGTTACACACACTGGACCCTGCACAGCCCGGCCAGGGAGTCGAGTCGGGGCCAAGGCCCGGCCCTGCCTCTGCGGTCCAACAGGACGGCCAGCTCAGAGCTGTGCCCGCCTGGAGAGGTCACTTGCCCTAGATTCCAAAAGCTCTGCACAGGCTAGAAGCACCGCCAGGGGCGGCCCGCTCCCGCCTCTCCTCTCCAGGCAAGAGGCAGCCCAGGCCACTTACCATCCTCAGGCCTGGCTTTGCCACGTTCCCCTTGGGGAGAGGGCAGAGCCAGCCCTTTCCAGTCTCCTTTCCTGCTTCTCGCTGCCTGTGCACAGAAGCCCCTATATCACCAGGACTTGTGTTTTATCAGGCAGGTGTGGCTTCCACACCCGATGCCGCCACCTTTATCAAGTCATTAATTCTCTGAAAGCTGGGCAGTGCCCGAAGGAACTGTCCGTCCCAAGGACGCTTCACCCAAGAATAAGTCACTGTGTATTTTCAGGAACACCCTAGGGTGTTCCCTACTTCCCCACAGAAGGGCGAGTCAAGATACTTTCCCACTCAGCCCCGACTGGGATCATTCAGAGAGGGAGACCCCACGTCCTCTCTGCACTGAATCTGGGCACAGGGGACACAGCCGAGCAGCCGAGAACCAGCCCATGGGAGAGGTGGTAAGTCAGGAAAGGAGCAAGAGAGCAGATTGGTGGCCTGTGCCACAAAACCAAGAAAGCAGGGCAGGGGGCAGAGAGGGGTGGGAGCAGCAACCTTGCATGGGCTGTGCGCAGGGCTCTCTAGACCGACACGGAAAAGGTCCAGCCAAAGACGCAGGCACAGAGGGTTCCATCCCAGGGAAGTACGAAGGCTCGTCAGGTTTAAAAAAGAGAAACGAGCCCGACGCGCTTAGCGAGCAGCAGGAAGGGGGCAACGTGGTGCGGCAGAGGGCCATGGACAAGTCATACCCGGTGTGGTGGGCTCCGGGAAGGAGCCTAGCTTATGTTCCAGCTGCAGTGAGTAGTCACTGGAGCCGTTACTCAGGCGAGCCAGGACTGGAACCGGCTGTAAAAGATCCCTGGGGCTGGCCTGTCCTTATTGAGTAAATTCTTATTTACTCTTTCTAACAGCCCACGGGAGGGGTCCTCCTTTATTCTGATTGTAAAGATAGGGAAACTGAAGTACAGTGAGGCAAAGTAAAGGGTGCAAGTTCAATCTCTTGGAGCCCCAGCTATAAAGTAAAAAGGGGGTGACGAGGGAAGTGGACTTGGCCCAATGGATAGGGCGTCCGTCTACCACATGGGAGGTCTGCAGTTCAAACCCCGGGCCTCCTGACCCGTGTGGAGCTGGCCCACATGCAGTGCTGATGCGCGCAAGGAGTGCCCTGCCATGCAGGGGTGTCCCCTACCTAGGGGAGCCCCGTGTGCAAGGAGTGCGCCCCGTAAGGAGCTGCCCCGCGCAAAAAAAGTACAGCCTGCCCATGAGTGGTGCTGCACGCACGGAGAGCTGAAGCAGCAAAATGATGCAACAGAATGAGACACAGATTCCGGGTGCCGCTGACAAGAATGTAAGCCGACACAGAAGAACACACAGTGAATGGACACAGAGAGCAGACAACGGGGGAGGGGAAGGGGAAGGGGAGAGAAATAAACAAAAAATAAAAATAAAAAGGGGGTGACAAGCAAGCTCTCAGTCGCACAGGGAGCCTCTGCGACGCCCCAGGATTCAGCACGCAGCCTCGTGTGAGCAGGTCACAGAGCGGGCATCAGGCCCCAAGCACAAGGGGGGCCTGGGGCCAGCACGTGGCGGCCCCAGACAAGAGGACGGCGACGGCTCCCCCTCCTGCGCCCCACACTCGCCCTTCCCCCTGGCCACCCACAAGCTCCACAGGGACACACGCGGCGGCCACCCAGGCTGACACATGGACCACAACCCACCCACGGGCAGACTCCAGCGAGCGCTGTGGGGCAGGGTCAGCGGGGAGGCCGCAGGGAACCCCGCGCTCTTGCCCTCCGGCCGTGCCTGGACACAGGCCCGAGCCCCTGTCCAGTGACACCCGTCACAGCCATGCCCAGGCTTGGACACGGAGCCCTCGCCCGGGCCAAGCAGTCGACCCCCGGGGCAGGGTCCCTGTCCTGTCCCCCCCAGCAGCTACTCCCATGGTGACAACCACCCAGGGGTGACCAAGCAGCATCTGGGCAGAGCTGAGGCCTGGGACCCCCACAGGACAGTCCCACGAAGTGTAAGCGTGGGGGGGGGAAGGCTGGGAGGGGGTACAGAAGCCCCTCTCGCTGCCTCTCGTTTCGGGGGGACCCGCCCTACTCCCTTGCCAGGACCCATGGTCAGCCGTGAGCCGATGCGGCTGCGCCGAGCGGTGCGGGGAGAGGAGGCCACGGGGTCTGTGAGGAGTCGAGGGGTCTAGGGAGTGGAGCATGAGGCGAGCGGCGAGGGCTCTGGCACCCGGGGAGGCAGTGCGTGGCAGTGGGGGTTGGCGGCGCGGTACCACAGTGAACCCCGCGCGGGACACGGAGCCCATCTCCTGCCTTGGCCAGGCCCCGAGCTCGAGGCGCCAAGCCCCCGCCCATCGGCCAGCCTTGCCGAGGACCCTGCTGCACCCCACCCTCCTCCAGGAAGGGTCAACAAGGGGGAAGAGGAGGGGCGGTGGGCACGGTGGGTCCTGGAGCGGGCAGGGACGCCAGGGAGAGGCTGGACGTGTGGCTTCTCAGAGCCCCCAGGCCACCTGTGCCCTGGTGCCACCTGGGCACCCCCAGCTCCACCAGCTCCCAGCGCCGGGGGGCACCGGCAAGACGCTTGGAGCCCCTTCCCAGGCCCTTCCCGCACTGCCCAGCGGCACGCGCACACTCAGACCCTCCGGGGGCCACGACCGGCGCACACGGGTCACAGCACAGACACACGGGCAGGCACCCAGAGGAAACGTGAACGCACCCCGGGGCGCGCTGGGCCCCGCGGGCGCGCACGCACCACGCACCGGCACACGTTCTCCCACTCGGCGCCCTGCTCGTCTCCTCCTCCGCCCGCCCCGCGCCCTGCCTGGATGGACGTACGGCTTCTGAGCCCTCCTGGGCGCCCCCGGCCTGGCCGCTCTCTTCCCCCATCCCCGCGGGGTGCAGCTGCTGCTCCGGCCTTCCCTCGGGCCCACCGGCGTCCTTCCACTTCGGCCCCAGCCAGGGCCGGGTTTGTTTGTCAGGCGGCAGGTCCCTGGAGCTATGAGCCAGGGAGCCGGGAGCTCCAGGAGTTGCGGGGCGTGGCTACGCCGGCCCTCTGGGAGCCTCCTCCGCCGCCTGAAGTTGGGTGAAGGGAAGCCCTGGGTGCCCATCCGCGGCCCGGCCCAGGTCCCAGGTCCCAGGGAGGGAGCCTGGGGGCGAGGGGGCTGCAGGGGCGCGGACAGAAGGCGGGGGCTGGGGGGAAGGCGGCCCCTGCACAGGAGCCAGGGCTCACGGGCCTCAGGGGGCGGGCGGTGGTCCCAGGAGTGTCCAGGACAGACACGGCCCCGCCCGTGATGGGAGGGTCAGGCTCAGGCCAGCTAGGGCCTGGGGACGGAAGATTCCAGAGTGAAGGGCTTGCCCAGGCAGGTCTGGGCCCTGCCCCAGTCCCCAGCCCTCCCTAAAGCAGCTGGCCAGGGTTCTGCAAAAATATCCACTGGGAAGAGACCCTAAGTCCAGCTGGAGGTAGGGACGCGGCCAGGCCAAACTCCAGCCCCTGGGTCCTCTGTCACCCACTCGGCCCAAGAGCCATGCCCGGGGCCCTCCCTGGTGGCTGCTCCTCCCTGCCCCTTTTGGAGCCATCCTCTGACCTCTGCCATGACAACGTGGGGACAGGTACCGGCCGCAGGGCCAGTGCAAATCCAGAGGCCCCGTCCAAGGAAGCCTGGTGCCAGAGAGTCGGAGAAACCGAGGCACACAGAAGCAGCAGAGCTGAGAGCACCTCGAGACGCAGGACGCCGGGGAGCCGCTAGCCCACCTGAAGTGGGAGAGCACCAGCACCCTCCTGGGCACCTGGGACCACCTCTTCTCTCCTGCCTGGGAACTGAAGGGCTCAGAGCTCCGGGGTCACGGTACCCACTCCCACTCCCCAAGAACACACCCCAGCCTGGCTGGCTCACCTGGCCTTGCTGGCCTGTCAGTCCAGCTGTTCCGGAAAGAGAACATTTTCTTCTCACTCTATTTGGACAGCTGCGGGGATGGTGACGGTGAGAAGAGAAGAATGTCTAATCACTGAGGGTGGGAGAGGGCAGGGCCCCAGAGCCTCGGAGGGCCGTGGGCTCAGGGTCGCGGAGCCTGCACCTGGGGGGGAAGGGTGAGCTGCGAGGGGTCCTGGGGCCAGCCGGGGTGGGGAGGGGCTCCAGGGAAAGGCTGCAGGTAGTCTGTCCCTCCTGAACTCGGCCAGGACTGGTGGCCAGGAAAGGTTCTGGACCAGGACTGGGGGAGCGGAGGGAAGAGAAGCCAAAGGGGAGAGAACGGTTCCTCTACGTGTGGAATCTGCCCAGCTACAGGGTGGGGCTTCCTGGCCCCAGCCATGAACTTGACCCGGCCTCATTTCCAGCCGGGACCCAAAGCCCCTCCTCAGCCAGTCCGGGAACGGTAAGTAGGGTCCAAGGAGAGGAAGACAAAGCACCACCAGGGCCGAGGAGACCTGGGAATCGAGCCCCTTCCCTACCCCAGGTGAGCAGGAAGTAGAACTGTGGGGTCAGGACAGACACTGCCACGCTCGTTCTCCTCGGTGCTTCCTCTCCCGCTCCTGTCGCCTCGCGTCCGGTCCCTGAACCGCCTCTAGGCCTCCCACCCTGGTGTCTCCCCGTCCCCATCTCCACCTCCTTCGGCCCTGCCTCCCCCCACCCGCATCCCCCGGTTATGTAAGGGGCCTGGGAACACACAGAGAGCGCTTTGTTGTCAAACCAAATCCATACGGGGCCCGGCATCGGCCCGTGCAGCTGTTCCCCATTCCCTCCGCCCGGGCGGCGGGGAGGGGCTGGGCAGGGCGCCCCTCCTACGCCTCCGCCTGGGGAGACGGGGTCAAACCCTGGCCCCCCCGGGAAGCCGAATGGGTGGCCAGGGATCAGGCAACACGGCCTGGGGCCACCACAGGGGCCGGGGAGCCCTGAGGCCAGAACACAGCCTCAGTGCCCAGCCAGGGTCTCCAGGACACGGGGAGCAGGCTGCCGGCGACGGGGAGGGCTGCGCCCGCACAAGTGCACCCTGGGACCTCACTGTCTGCCCCCCAACTGCTGCACACACTCATCCCGACGCTTCCATAGCTGCAGGTGGTGCATGCACACGCACACACACGCTTGGAGCCCAGCACCTGGGCAGCTGTGTGCTCACCTGGAAGGGATCTGAGCAGAAACCTCCTCTCGGCGGGGGCCAGCTCCCTCCATCCTAGCAGGCACCTCTAGAGGAAGGAACTCGGGCTCTGCAGAGAGGGGAAGGCAGAAGTCAGGGGCAAAGGGGCTCGGCCTTGACTGGAGACACTGCCCCTCCAGGATGAGGGCCCACCTACCTGCCCAGGAAGAGGCCCCAGGAGGTCTGTGAGAGCTCGGGGAACGGGGCCGAGGGGACACGGGGTTACTGATTTGGGAGGCCACGTCCCTTCACCAAATGCCAGAAGAGTCATCCAAGCTTGACAACGGCGCCACCGCCAGCACCAGGAGAAGCTGGGGGCTCCCGACGACGGAAGGCTCGCCCGCAGGTCCCCAGTGCCCCCCCTGCACCCCAACGTCCAGCTGCCACGGCGGAGACACTTTGGACACTGAGGCCCGGAGATAAGGGCGAGGACCAGAGGGGCAAGGAGACAGAAGAAAAAGAGGAGGCAGAAAACAAGGGAGGAGGCACGACCAGAGAAGGAGGCGAGGCTCGAGAGGAGGGAAAGGGCTGGAAGGCAGAGAAGGATGGGCTGAAGAAGGGACCAGCAGAAGAGGGCAGGAAGTCTGGAGACGAGGACCCACCCAGCCGGCCCGCAAGTGTCCGTCCCGCTGAGCACCCCTGGGGGGACCGTCCCTGCCCTCCTGCCTCTCCCCAGTCCCGGGGTGCACACAGAGGGTGCCTTCCAGACTCATCAGAGCCCACCCTGTACGCGGGGTCCATGCCCTTCCGGGGGGCTTCACATCCCAGAGCTTTGGGTCCCTGGGAAGACACAGGCTGAAGGCCACCAGGCTCTCAGCGTGATGTGGGGGCTGGGGTGGGACAGAAGGCCAGAGCGGAGCAAGGTCACTCCTGCGGCCTCCCCCGGCCTCGGGGAAGGGCTGCTCTGTGACCTTGAACAAGTCCGTGGCCTTTCCTGAGTCTCAGTTTCCTCATTTGCAAAAAGAAACATTCGATGGGCCACTCCTGAGTGCGGGTCAGGCCCCCGGGTGATGGGAACCCCAGCACGGGATGGGTCCTCCCCAAACCTCCGAGGCATCTCCCAGCATCCGAGGCGGGTGGGGCAGGGACCCCCAATCGGCAGGTGCTCTGGCCAGGACCCAGTAAAGGCTGAGACGTGGCCCAGCTCAGGGCGGGGAGCAGAGGCCCAGCCCAGGCCTGGGAAGGAGCTGTACTTAAGCTTCTGGACCCCACCCTGGGATCATAGAAAGCACAAGCACCCGCCCAGTACCAGGATGTCACCTGCAGTCCTGTCACTTAAGAGGTGTTAATTCCTGAGAGGAGGCCTGGCCGACAAAGGCTACGTCCACCCCAGGCTACGTGGGGGAGAAAGGGCTGAGAGGGGCACTGCCTGCCCCTGCCCCGCGTCCCCCTCCAGGTCACAGGCCTGGGGGGCTCCGGAGGAGACAGGGCCCCGGGGGCAGGTGGAGGCTGAAGGACACCTGCGACTTAGGAAGGGGGTCACAAGTGGCAGCCAAGCCACAGGACGGGGGTACCACCTGAGGAGCCAGGAGGCAAGAATCCATGTGGCGGGTCACCGAGGAAAGGAGCCAAAATGGGGGTTTCCAAAAAAAAAAAATTTTTTTTTTTTAAGCCAGGAAATCCTCTGTTCCAGTTTCAAGTGAAGTTTTAAATAGAAACCCAGTATCTGAAAGGAATGGAAGTGCAGTTGTTCGGGTAGAAGCAAGAATGGGGGAGGGGGGAGTGTGAGGGTGCCACCCCTCAGGGGCGCCCTGCCTGGGCCCCGAGAAAGGAGGAAGGAGGGGACCGATGTCAGCTGGGGGGTTCGGGCAGGACCACAGTTCGCAGCGACAGGAAGGTCAGGCTGGGAGGGGCTGGCAGGTGCAGAAACGTAAGCGGCTGTTCCTGGGGTGGGTGGGATGGGGGGCATGCCTGCGTCAGGGGCGGCCTCCTGCCTGCCTCCCTGGTGCCTGGAGGGGTCTGAACAGAGACCCCGGAGCCAGGGCCTTCTCTGCCAAGCAGCTCGCCTGTCAAAAGGGGGACATGTCTCCCCCCCCGCCCTACAAAAAGTAGGGACATAGTAAAGACAAAGCTAGAAAAGCTGGAGATCCATTTACTGTTCATTCATCAGACAAGGGTTTATTTGAGTACTGATTATTTGTTTCTTAAGAAAAGAGCAGCGAACAAGACTGACAGGTTCCTGGAGTTTACATGACCAGAGAATCCGAAATTCTCAGGGAGGAAAACACCCCAAAGGCTTTCAAAACTAGTTCCGGAACCCACCGTGAACCCCTGCTCCCAGCCAAGGCCATCAGGGTCACTGGTCAGTGGGGTGCCACAGGTTCCTGAAACCTCCAGCTGACCCCAGTGCGGACTCCCCCAGCCTATGCAGCGTCTCAGAGAGGAAGTTTCTAGTACATTCAGGGGACTGTGAGAATGTGCATTTGATTTTCTATCTGGCCAACACGCGTCACCCTGAAGCTTCATCTCTGTGGTTGCCAGTCAATTCTTTGGGACAAACAGAACAAGGCAGACCCGCCTTCACGTGCCCCGCAGCTCCCAGGCCCCTCGGCCTCCACAGCCGGGGCAGTGGGTCCCCAGGGCATGCCCTCGGAGGCCCCCCTTTCCCGCCGCGGGGCCCCTCAGTGCAGTCGGCTACCCTGAGGCCGGGGCTTCCCTCCCGCTGAGCAACTTCTAAGGGAGCCAAAAGGGGGGTTCCAAAGAGGACAGCTGTGGCTGCCGAGCCTCTGTGCTGGGCAGGTGGGACACCCACCCCTGCCCGACAGTGCTGGGCTGAGAGTGGGGTCTTGAAGCAGACAGCCCGGGGGGTGTGGGGGGGAGGGCGTGAAGAAAGCCCAAGGAGCAGAAGGTGGTCTGGCCAGGGAGACGGAGGAAGCGGATGCTGGAGGTGCCACCTGGCCCCGTCCTGAGCTCAGACCTGGGCGGCCCCTCCCAGGGCCCACGTGTCCCGGCGGTTGCCCGAGGAGGCCTTGCAGCCTTGTGGGCGGCAGCCTAGGAGCCGCGTTTCCAAAAGAATACGAGCTGGCCAGATGGAAGCAATTAGGCGGGCGGGTGGGCAAGCGAGCGGGAGGGGGGCTGGGAGGGGACAGGGAGGACGAGGGGGAGGGACGGAGGGAAGGGGAAGGCAGGAAAAGAGGGAAGGGAGAAAGAGGGAAGGGGAGGGAGGGGGAAAAGAAGAGGAAGAGGGAGAAAGGGGAAGGAGAGATGGGAATGGGAAAAGAAGGAAGGGAGGAAGAAGGGAAGGGGGGAAGGAGGGAGAGGGCTGACAGCCAGCTGCCTGCACTCAGGGGACACCCTCACCAGACAGGCAGAGTGAGGGCAGGGGGATCAGGGCAGGCAAAGAGCTCGGGCATCAGGAGGCCTGGGTTTGGGATTGGGTCCCGCCCTGTCACCAACACCCTGTGACCTTGAACAACTCCCTTCCCACCTCTTAGCCTGGGTTCCTTCTTCAAAAGCATGCCCCACGGGATAGGAGTCACAGGAGCCTTGGGAGCCGCAGGGAAGGGGGCTGGAAAGCACAGGTTTTGGAAACCTTCCTACCGGTGTGACACTGGACACGGCGCTCTCTCTCCTTCCACGTGTGGTTACCCGTGGGCTCCTGTGAGGCTCCCAGGGGGCAATGTAAATAAGGAGAGGCTTCTCTCAAGTTTACTGGGCCTGGCTTTAAGGCAGGCTTGATAAATGTTACTTGTCAAGTGCTTTTGTGTTTTGAGGGCAGGTGATCTCGCCCCTGCAATGGGTCCCGAGAGCCTCCCAGGCGCCTCTGTCCCGGGGGAGTCAGAACACTGCAGGTGCACGCAGCAGTCTCCCAAGCAGGTCCCTGTCCTCTTCCTAGCTGCGCCCCCACCCCCCACATGCACACACCCCTTCCCCAAATGGGAAAGCAAGACCTGGAGGCCCCCACCCCAGGGGGCTTTGCGGTGACGCTGCAGGCAGACGACGCTACTAAAACCATAGCTTCCCCAGGGCTTCTGCGGCCCAGCCTTCCCGGGCGGGAAACTGAGGGCCTGGCGGCTGCGCGCCTCCCCGCAGCCCCGGGAGCAGAACCCAGGGCTCCAGATTCCAGAGCATCCCAGATGTCACTCAGTGAGGAGCGGGGAGGAAGGTCAAGGAAGGAGCAGAGATGGGGCCTTGGAAGGGTAACAGGTCTCCTGGCCCCAGGCAAGGGCCAAGGCAACCTGCTGCTGGGACATGCCCCTGCTCCTGCCACTGCTCAGCCTGTAAGGCACCCAAGCCAACACAGCCGCCTGGCAGACCCCCACTGGGCTGGGGACACCTGGCCGGGATCCCCAACATCGTATGTTACTACATTCAGCCACTTCCTCTAGGGCTTCAAAAAGACTTACACATGCCTCACACACACCCCGCCCCCCGGGAAGGCAGCAGGGGTCAGATCCGGAGGCCCAGGAGCATCTCTGGGGAGGGGGCGATGAAGGAGAGGGGGAGCTAAGGACGGCAGTCACCAACGCTCCCCCCCACCCCCACACCCCCCCCCCTCCGTTTCCTCTTGGAAACCGAGAGCTCGGGACTCGCAGGACTAGGGGAGGAGAAGCGGCTGCAGCCCCCGCAGCAGCTCGCCCAGAGGGCGCCTAACCGTGGGCCCAAGGCAGAGCGAGGCGTGAGGAGCAGGGAGCCGCTGGCGGGGTGCAGGCCCTGCACACTTTCTGAGGGCCCCCAGCCCTCATGACCGCCTGCTCTGCTTCCCGGCGCCCCGGTTCTGTCTCCACCCGCAGGCCGGGACCTCGGGGACGTTCTGGGACACCCACTGGGGGGGTCTTTCTGTCGCCTGGCGCATCCCATCGTGTGGTTGCTCAGCCGGCTGTGCTGTTCCCACGGTCGGCCCAGAGCCCTGAACCTCCTTCTACTACGCTGAGGCAGATTCACCCCTTTCCTGCCACGGACAGTGCAAACCTTTGAGCCGCTCTGAGGAGGGGCGGGGGGCTTCCCAAGAGCCTGTGTGGCAATTCCCGTCGTTCTCCCCAGAAACCTGGCTCAGGGGGTCTGCAAAGGCTGGGAGGGCGGGGGTCCCAGGCACTCTATTTCTGGGGAGTGGACAGGGAAGGGAGTTGGGGTGGGGAGCGAGGCAGCCAGAAGGCGCCTCAGACCTCCTCAGGCTGGGTGGCCCACCCACAGGGGAGGCGGGCCCTGCTGGCTCTGTGGAGCAGCCCACCCCCAAGCCAGAAGATACTACACGGCCCAAGGTCCAGGCAGGTGGCTCTTCACTTACTTTTCTAGCCTCATCTCTTTCCATCTGTACGTCCCCATCCCCTGTCAACGGTGGAGTCCCCTGTCACCCCCCTCCATGGCCTCATGTCTTTGTGGAGCCCAGCACCCAGTCGAAGTGGAAGGCAAGATCTCCCACCCAGCACAGTGGTGCAGAGAGAGGGGCACACAGAGGCCCCTGGGAGGGTGGCAGGAGCAGGACAGGAACTGGCTAGAGAGACCTGGGCCCCCTGGGCTTGGGCACGGGGTGCTCCCAGACCCGCTCCCTACAAAGCCCCGGAGCCCCAGAAGTTAACTTCTAGCCCCGAACAGCTGGCACCTCCCTGGCACCCTCGGAGAGTAAGCGCGTGGGAGAAATATTAATAACACTGACAGAGCTCTTACTCTGTGCGGGCACCCTTCGAAAGCACTTAACACAGACCAGCTCGTTTAAAATCTCCCTGGCAGATGCCAGTGCCAGAGTCTGGAGGCCGGCCGGCGGGTGGGCGGGTGGGGGGGTAGGGCTCGTAGGGACGGGTCCCGGGCAGCTCCAGGGAGAGTAGCACTGGTCTGTGCCTCCTGTGACAATTCAGCGGGTGCCAGGCCTGTTCCCAAGGCTCCATAAAGAACGAGGCTCTGCCTGAACTTGGCTGCTACACTGTGCCTCCCTCCAAGGCAGGGAGTAGCCTGAGGGGGTAGGACCCTGTGGGTGGTCATGAGGTCAGACGGGGCACCGCTGGGCACCCCCACGCTGCCTACATCCCCCCGCCTTCTGGCGGCAGCCCCCAAGCCAGGCCCTCAGGGGAAGCAGCAGCCCTGGATGAGGCCGCTGGCTGCCAGGACGTGCTTCCCCCAAGGACAGGGGATGGAGGGGGCAGTGCTGGCAGAGGGCTGAAAGCTGCAGGCTGGGAGGTCCCTGACAGCAGGGCCTCCTGGGGAGGCACCCAGAGTACAGAGCTAGGCTCGCCGCAGCCCCTGCCCTCCCCAAGACCCACTATCCAGAGAGCTCCAAGGCAGGGGGCCTAGGCCCAAAGCCCCCCACCACGTGGCCCCCAGCTTCGGCTCTGTGCAGCGACTGGTGACTCCTGGACACAGATGGCCCCGGCAGAGCCTGTCACCTCCTGCAGAGCCAGCCCACCTCTCCTGGGCTTGACCTGGGGAGCCCTGGGAGAAACCGGCGCTCAGAGGATGCCCGGGCGCAGGGATGGGGGCTAGAAACTTTCCGGAGAAGAGGACTGTCCTGCTGGCTCCCTCCAAAGGAGCGACGGGAGTCGGGCTTCCCGCTCAAAGCCGGTCCAGAGAAAGGGACCCCGGCACCCGGCTGCGCCCCGCGGCGGCCGCCCCAGCGCGCCCCGGACCCCGCGCCGCGCCCACGTGCCGGGCCCGGGCCCCCTCCCCGGCCGCGGCAGGGCCGGGGCGCCAAGCTGGGGCCAGTGGCCCGGGGCCCCGCGGCGCTCCCCGCCCGCGGCCCCCCGGGGACCCGCCGCCGCGTACTCACCCTGGCGGGTGGAGCGGGGCGGGGCGGCCGGCTCCGCGCGCGCCTCGGATCCGCTAGGCGCGGGCTGGCAGCGCGGCGCTGGCCGGACGGCTCGCTCCGCCCGTCCCTGTCCCCGCGCGGGGCCGGCGGGGAGTTGGCGAGGCCGCCCGCAGGGGGCGGGGCGGCCGGCGGGGCGGGCCGGGGCGGGGCCGGGGCGGCCGGCGCGTGCGCAAACGGCCCGGGGCCGGCCCGGCGGGCGGCGGGCGGGGGCTGCAGAAGGGCGGGGCGGGTCCTGCGGGCGCTGGCCGGGAGGCCTCCGAGGCGGCGGGAAGGGGCCGGCGCGGGGACCCGAACGCCCGGGCCGGCTGGGGCAAGGGCAAGGCCAGGGCGGGCGCCTGCGAGTGGCGGCGCCGGGAGGGATGTGCGCAGCGCAGCCCCCGCACTCCTGCAGGGAACAATGAGACCCGAAGCAAAGGTTCTCCGCTTTCCCACGCGGTGAGCCGTGGCCTTCCCTGACGAAGGAAATCGAGGCACGGAAGGGGGTGGGGCGCCTTGTTCCGGGGGCCCTTGCTGTCCCCCGCCCCCCGCATACCGCCGCAGGCCTGCCGGCTTGGTGCCCAGGACCCAGATTCGGGTCCTTGCGCTGCCGGAGTGAATTGGCAGCTCCCAAGCTGCGCCCTCTGCTCTTGCAGACCGTATCTTGGTCTTTAGACAGCTTCTCAGTTTCCGTTCCCTACTGGAGGCGCCAGGCATCCTGTCTGGAGGAGAAAAACCCCATCAGGCCCCTGACCCCGGGCCCTGTGCATCCCCAGCCAGACCTGGGAACTCCCAGGACAGGGGCCCAGAGGGCACCATGGCACACATCCCCTCCCCCAGGGCTGGCTGTGTCCACGGTCCCAAAGATGCTTGGTTTCATAGATCAGCAGTGTTTACTGAGCGTCTCGTGTGGACAGCCTGGTGTTGGGGCCGAAAATAGCTGCACAGAAAGTGGGACGCAGCCCCTGTCCCCAAGAAGCTCACCATCCAGCTGCAGAGAAAGGTTCACAGTGGACCCCATTCGAGAATAAGGCAGGACAGGATATGACTAAGTGTAAGGTAAACAACCCCTGTGGCTAAGTGCAGTGGGTAACTGACAGTGCAAAGGGGCTTCAGAGAAGTGCCAGCTCAAAGACAGCTCCGGATGAAGCTGGAGGGCGTCTCTGTTGAGAACAGGTGACTCAGAAAGCTCTGCTCTGCTAGAGCAAAGTGGAGACGACTTGATGGTGGAGAGAACCAGCCACCCGAGTTCTTCCACAGGTGACTCCGTCCAGCCCTAAATCGTACTTTGCACGAGTTCTTCCACAGGTGACTCCGTCCAGCCCTAAATCGTACTTTGCACGGGCGGAAGTTTGTTTTCATTTCACTAATGTCTAACAATTACGTTTGAATGGTGCCTTTGACTTTGTCGTTCAAGTATTTATTCAACAAATATTGCATATCAGCTCCAGACCTGGAACTAAGCTGGTTAGAAAGTACAAGAACACAATGACGAAGGCCCTGCCTGGGGGGGATCAAGAGGAAGAAAGAATATCCTCCCTGTTTTACCGAGGAGAAAACTGTGACCCAAAGATAATAAGCAACTGTCATGACAGGCGAGGCTGGCAGAACAGAATGGGAACCAGCCCAGCCTCTAACCTTTGCTAACTAGAGCTCCACACGGTTTGCAATTCTTGCTAGAATGCTGAACCATATATACTTCACTCTGCCAAAAAACAGAATTTAAGGGCCAACTTTTGCTCCTGGAGAAGAGTTCCAGCTCACTCTGCTTCTGTGACTAAAAAGCTTTAGTCTTCTTACTAGGAAAAAAAAAAAAAAGGAAATAATTGTGCTTACTCAGAGCGCTACTGTTGGTATTAAGTTGGGCAGTGGTTTTGAACTTGCTCTGAAAACACAATGTGCTGTGATTATCCAGGTGGAGTCTCTCTTCTAACCCACAACTTGTGTTCGGGGCTCTCCCCTCCCCTCTTGCTTCCCCAGCCTAGCCCAGGCCTGGTAACTGGGCACCCAGAAGCCCCCTGTGATTCTGATCTCCTCTCGGGCCACAAAGTGTTTACTCAGGATCTTTCCCCTCCAGTTTCTTAAAGGCCAGATGCTTAGCTAGCTGCCTAGAAATTGCATCATTGGGAGGGCAGGAGGGAGGCTTTTTGATGCCAGATACTGGGTTCTAGAGCCATCTAGAGCCCCACCCAGCCCCCCTGCACTCATTTGGCTCAAGACAGGAAGTTACTCAGCAAGAGGCAGGGTGATGGGGCAGGCGAGGTTTTGGCATATGCGGACCTTTCTCCTTGGAGGCTGTGTGTGCCAAAGGCACGCCGAGACCACCTGAGGACCCAACGACCTGGATCCCAGTCTCCTTTCAAGCCTTGTTGTCTCCATTCCCATGTCCTCTACCTCTCTGTGCCTCTCCATCTCTGTTTCTCCCTTGAGGGAAATGGCAGGACACTGCTCCGCTGGGGCAACCTGAGGAGCCTCCGAGGCAGAGAGGCAGGGGAGGGGCGGGTGGACACAGCGCTGGGGCGCCCTGGCTCCACGTGTCACCTCCGCTTGACACATGCGTCGTGGGACACGTTTACATCCTGCCCACCAGGAGGAGTGAACAGCAAGATGCCGTTTGAGGAAGAAATAAACTCAATCCGGCATCTCAGACGCTTTTAAAAATAGCAACTCTGGGATGGTATTTCAGCGCCTATTTTTATCAGATTTCTATGGCTGGACCATGGACCTGAGCTGTTCCCAGGGTTCTCAATAGCAGGGGACATCACTGTTGTAGGTAGGCCAAGCTAAATGCATTCCAGGAACCTTGAAGCTGGATGGGATCCCGGGAAGTCATTGCACGCAGCTCTGCCTGTTAGTTTAGGGTCACGAGCAATTAACCACAGTTTATGGCTTGACTTTTTCCTTGAAATTTCTGGGTTGCTGTGCCACCGCTGCATAGTCTAAGATTTCACAGCCTTTTAAGTAAGACCTTCTTTTTAATATCTGGCCTAAATGTCCCTACTTATACCCTTTTATGGCTTCTCTGCAGTAGAAGTGTCAGCTGACATTTACTGAGCGATTACTATGCCCCTGTGTTTTATAGCTATTCTCTTATTTAATCCTCACAAAAACCCTCTGGAACAGGCACAACTCTCACTCCCATTTTATGTGCAGTTATGTTAATTTGCCCAAGATCATACTTGCCTATGGTGCAGATTCCATGCCAGGACCACCAGACCACACTGCCTCCCAAGCGGCGGGGAAGGAAGCTTACAGAATTTCCCCTCGCCTTGGCTTTCATTTCTTCATCATGATTCTGAAGGGAAAACTGGCTCGTGGTCTGATTGGATGTGTGTGCCCCGTGCTAGAAGCTGTGCAAGCCTCTCCTGCTGCCACTCCCTGGCTTCAGCTAATTTTCAGCCCTACTCGTTTCCCTGACTTTGGGGCCTTTGTTGGGCTCTGCCAGTTGGCTAACTTGGAAGGCTTTTTTTTTTCCCTCTCCCCTTCCCCCCCACCCCCCTGTTGTCTGTTCTCTGTGTCCATTTGCTGCATCTTCTTTTTTGTCTGCTTCTGTTGTTGTCAGCGGCATGGGAATCTGTATCTCTTTTAGTTGGTGCGTCAGTTCTCCATATGTGCGGCGCCATTCCTGGGCAGGCTGCACTTTCTTTCGCACTGGGTGGCTCTCCTTACAGGGCACACTCCTTGTGCGTGGGGCTCCCCTATGCGGGGGACACCGCTGCGTGGCAGGGCACTCCTTGCGCACATCAGCACTGCGCATGGGCCAGCTCCACACGGGTCAAGGAGGCCCGGGGTTTGAACCGCGGACCTCCCAAGTGGTAGACGGACGCCCTAACCACTGGGCCAAGTCCACTTCCCACTTTGAAGGCTTAACCTCCCTCTAGGAGAGGTTCAGATGAAGGCTTAACCTCCCTCTAGGAGAGGTTCAGAAAGCAAGCCCCCACTTCTCATTACTTTTCAAATTGTTTTGTAATTAATGTCTACATTTATTTCTCACTAAACTATAAGCTCCTTGTGAGCTCTTCCTCCAGCATCTTGCTTAAAAAAAAAAGGCAGGGCATGATGGAAGAGGTTGTTGATGTGGGTGGGGTGGGGAGTAAATGGGGACCTCGTATTTTTTTAATGTAACATTAAAAGAAAATAAGAAAAAAAAAAGGCAGGGCAAATACTCAAAATGTGCTTATTAGATTGAATCAAAATTGAAACACTGTAAACAGATTTGGTCCCTGCTTATTCTCTAACAGTGGTTAAAACTTGTAATTTCAAGTTTATATTATTTCAGTAAAAATAGTAATAATGGAAGAACAAACTTAGAGCTGCCAACATTTATTTTGCTGAGCGAGGATACTTTTAAAAACAACTATCAGGTGGAAGAGGATGTGGCTTAAGCGGTAGAGCTTCCGCCTACCATATGGGCGGACCTGGGTTCGATCCCTGGGGCCTCCTGGTGAAGAAGAAGACACGGCATGCCCACGTGGCAAGCCGGTGCCCACGTGGCAAGCCGGTGCCCACCCAAGCGCCCGCGTGGTGAGCCAGTGCCTGTGCAGGTGAGTTGCGCAGCAAGGTGAGGACACAAGAAAAGAGACAAAGGGGAGAGTCAAGGTGAAGCGCAGCAGAGACCAGGAACTGAGGTGGCGCACTTGACAGGGAACCTCTCTCCCCATCAGAGGTCTCCAGGATCGAATCCCAGTGAATCCTAGAGGAGAGAAAATGAGAAGACAACACAGACAGCAAAAACAGCAGGGCAGGAGGAGGGGAAGGGGGGGAAATAAATAAATCTTTAAAAAAAAACTATCATAAATTATGCCATCTTCTTATACCAGAAAGGACATCTTAATGGTATACATACACGTTCAGAATATAGAGTGCTTTCTGAGAATGAAGAGCTAGCGAATCTACCTCAACCTTTTCAGAAATAAAGATAAATTATTTTGGATTTGGAAATATTATAGCAGAAACATTTCAAATATTTATTTGTTATGTAATTGTTTCTTGATTTGTTTCTCCATTTGAGGATCTGTATTCAGCAGGGACACCCAAAGAGGGGCTTGTCTGGCCAACTCATTCTCATATGCTATTTTTCTGTTTCATGAAGGAAGGTTGATGATGCAGGACACTCAGCAATTTTGCTCGATTAGGAACCTTTTGGGCTGAGAGGAGCCAAGGAACAAGAGCGATTATGCCTCCAGCTGCTTCTTTCCTTCTCCATTCAAGCCAGGAGGTGTAGACCAAGTGTTAGGGTTGTAGGTCAGTGACGAAGCACCTGGGGCTTGCCTGGGAAGGGGGGCATCGGCCACAGCATGAACAGAGCAGGGATGGGGACATAACACCGATGGCACCCCATCGAACACATGAGTAGCTTTGTCTGGCACAAAGGACAAATGTATCACACTGCCAGGGAGGGGGCTGGCGTTAGGTATCAAGTAGGGCTATGAGAACTTGTGTCTTGCTTGGCAAGTTTTCTCTGGGGAGCTAGGATGTTGGGTGCTAGGAGGAGGAAAAGGATAAGGAGGGAGGGGTGACTATGATTCTGCACCCCCTGGACTTAGATCCAGGGGCCTTCAATTTGCAGGTGAGAGCCTTCGGGTGGTGGCGGGAGCCCATTTGGAGCCTCTGACCTCCGACAACAGAAAACTCCTGGAAACGGCTGGGAGCGGAATGTCTGGCTGG
This sequence comes from Dasypus novemcinctus, assembly GCF_030445035.2. Classification (NCBI taxonomy): domain Eukaryota; kingdom Metazoa; phylum Chordata; class Mammalia; order Cingulata; family Dasypodidae; genus Dasypus; species Dasypus novemcinctus. Next base: position 36,153,079 of record NC_080699.1, on the reverse strand, counting down.
AAAGCTTGGGCCTTCACAACCTGCTCCAGCAAGTCGCTGGCCCTCAACTCAGCCTGGTTCCCTGCAGCTCTTCAAGAGTCCCAGGTTGCAGGTAAGAGGCGGTGAGGGAACCGTTTTTGGTAGCCACCAAGGCAGGTAGACCTCAGTGGGATTTTCATGGCACATCCCACCTCTGACCAGCTGTTTCCTGGACTCAAAGCAAATGTTCTTTTTTTTGTTTAGGGATTTATTCATTTTATTTATTTATCCCCCAGCCTTGCCTGCCCGCCCACCGCTTTCACTTGCTGTCTGCTTTCTGTGCCCATTTGCTGCACATTCTTCTGTGTCTGCTCGTCTTCTCTTTAGGAGCCACCGGGGTCCCACCCTGGGACCTCCCGATGTGGGAGAGAGGCGCTCAATCACTTGAGCCACCTCCGCTCCGTTTTGTTGTGTGTCTGTCTTTTCCTCTGTGTCTCTTTTTTGTTGTGTCATCTTGTCGCGTCAGCTCTCTGTGCAGGCCAGCTCTCGGCACCAGTGAGCGTCACCGTGCAGGCCAGCTCGCCTTCACCAGGAGGCCCAGGGACAAACCTGGAACCTCCCACATGGTAAACAGGAGCCCAACTGCTTCTCTGCATCTGCTTCCCAAAGCAAATATTGCGGGCAGTGACAACAGCCACTGCCGGGGGCAGGAGGCAGAACCCCCGAGGCCTTTTCCCAGAGCAGCTTCCAGCTGGCAGGGTTGCTCCCTGGCATTTTGTCCAGCATCACTGAGTCTTCATTTCTCCCATTCCAGCTGCTGAGGCAGAGAACAGACCCGTTTTCCTCTGAAAACCCTGCTGGTCCTGACCCACCAGAGAGCAAAGTTAAGCTTCTCCTCTACAACAGCCCCTACTGAGTATTTCATCCAGTGCTCTCCTGCCTGCCACTGAACTGCGCTTCTTGAGGGTACAGGTTGACAAGGTCTTACCGACTTTGTGTTTCCTCATCTTGGCCCATGGAAGATGGTCGGGAGATGGATGGATGGTGAATAAACTGTGAGGAGGGAGAAGACAAAGGACAGTGATTGCCCCATGGGGACAAGTCAGACTAGGGAGTCACAGCCAAGAACAGGGAGTCAGGACTGGAAGGGCAGGGCTTCCTTTAGGGTGTGGTTCCGGGGAGAGACTTGGCACCTTGGAAGGCTTGCTGCCTCCCCTGGGGGCAGCCAATTCTGTCTTCCTTTTAATTCACCGTTGGCTACCTGCTTCGTCTTTTTCAAACATACACACTCTGTGTGAAGGCAGATGAGAGTCCCGCTGATAGAACTTGGTCTGTATGATGGAAAGAATGTTCTTAAAGTTAATCCATTACTGTGGGTGTAAAGCCGTGTAAGTAGGGCCTTTTGATTAGGATGACTTCAGTTAAGGTGTGGCCCAGGGTGGGTCTTAATCCTCTTACTGGAGTCCTTTATAAGAGAATGAAATTCAGACAGAGAGAAAGTTGTAGAAGCTGAAAGCAACAAAACCCTGAGAAGGGAGAACTCGGCGGATGTTGTCACGTGCCTGGCCATGTGACAAAGGAGTCCAGGATCACCGGCAGCTGGTTTTCAGTAAGAAAGCATCACCTGATGTTGCCTTAATTTTGACATTTTTCTCAGCCTTGAAACTGTAAGCATGTAAGTTAATAAATTCCCATTGTTAAAAGCCAACCCATTTTATGGTATCTGCCTGAGCAGCTTCAGCAAACTAGAAAGTCTGACAAGGAGAAGCTGTTCCCAGGGTTGGTCCTTCCACTCTGTGAGAAGGGCTCTCACTGGGATAGTGTCCTTTCTGCTCCTCTCCCTGGCTTCGTGGACCTTCTTGGCAGTTCAGAAGAGGTCTACTCTTCAGATTTTGCTGGGGATTGAATCAGGCCCTCCACAAAAGACATGTTCAAAGTCCTAGTGCCAGGTCCTGTGGTGTGAACCCCACTTGCACATAGGTCCTTTGGAGATGTGATTAGCTAAGGTGTAGCCTGACTCAATGAGGGTGGGCCTAAATCCAATATGGCGGAAGTGCTTATAAGCAAAGGAAATTGGACGCAGAAGTGGAAACCAGAGGAGAAAGAGACAGCTCGATACGTGGCAGAGGTAGAAAATGAGCCACCACTAACATGCTACAGACTTTGGAGAAAACATGGCCTGCTGACACCCTGATGTTGGACTTCTAGCCTCCAAAATTGTGAGCCAATAAATTCCTGTTGTTTAAGCCAACCCATCCTGTGTTATTTGTCATAGCAGCCCTGGCAAACTCAGACAGTCCTCACCACTTTTATTTTTCTTGATCACTGAGAAAAACAAGCCTCTGCCTAAGACCTGGAAAATGTTTTCAACTCATGGGCATCCGGCATCTGCTGCTAGCTTCTCTGGGAGAAACAGGGCCACCTGGCGGGAGCCAAAGCTGCCCATCCCAATCCTGCAGCTCCCTCAGCTCACCCAGCTGCCTTTTGCACGCAAAGCCTATTCTAATTAACTTCTCTAGGCAGGCAGCCCCAGCCAGGAACCCAGGGTGTGTCACTGGGCTGAGGACTGCTGAATTGCCAGAAATGTACCTCATATGTCTTTGTAGAATAATCATTTATACCAGATTCTCATGGATAACTATTTTCAGATTAGCTTCACATGCATTGTCTATTATTCTTACTTTGAACAGTTTGTCTGCCTTCCCTGCTAGACTGACAGCCCCTGGAGGGCAGGGATTTTGTTTGAGCTATCTCTGTACTGCAGCACTTGGAAAGCTGTCTTGCTCCAGGGCCACTCAGCAAATCAAAGTCTAGGGTAAAACAACATTATAATACTTTACATTTACACAGCAGACTATTTCATGGGACCCTCATCCTGTAAGACATAAGCTCCTTTTTACAGATGAAGCAACAGACTCAGGATGCCTTGTGTCTTATCTGAGGTTATGGGGCCACCATCAGCTCCAGGGAACAGAGGCTTTAGGCCATTTATTCATCAATTTCCTGGTTCTAGAGTGCCTGGCTTTCCAAAAGTGCTGAAAAAAAAAAAAATGGATTTGATGGGTGGGTGAATGAATGGGTTTGAATCCGAACCCAGAGCTCCTGGTTCTAAATCCAGGGGGTAGAGAATCATAGCTATCTCTCTTTGCCTTATGCTTTCCTCCTCCTATCACTTAGCAGCACCCAACAACCTAGCTCCCCAAGCAAGACACAAGTTGTCATAGCCTTACCTGGTATCAAATACCAGCCCTTCTCTGGCAGTGTGATACAGTTGTCCTCTGTGCTAGACAAAGTTACTGATGTGTTCAATGGGGTGCCATCAACACGATGCCTGTCTTTGTTCTGTGAGCATTGTGGCCAATGCCACCTTTCCCAAATGAACCCTGGATGGCTACCTAACAGGCTGTGACAATGACATCCCTTTCCAGCCTGAACCTTCTACGAATGGAGATCTGTGGTGCTGTGCAGGGGCCTTGAACCTGAGCCCCTGGAGCTTTTGTGTTCAAGTGCAACTACGGCATTTTGCCCTTGCTGATGCATTGTTTTGTACTTGATCTCCATGTGAGCCTGTTTTGTCTTCCTGCCTAGATAATAAACTCAAGGACAGGGACTTGCCTGCCAAGTAACTGGGCAGAGGCAGGTCTTTGGGCTCATATCGTCTGATTCCTATTAAATCCCTCCCACTTCCAGGCCTCAATCCTGTCCTTGTTAACAAGAAGTTTATCAACAGGGTTGATGCAGAAACGGGGAGATGTGACTCTCATGTTGGGAAAGGGAAAGAGGAACTGTGGTCAAAAAAACTCCATAGATTAATTCCAGAGAAAGGTCTTGTAATTGGTGGTTTGGGGGAACTTCCGGACATGCACAGCAGAAAATTACAGGGAAGGTACAGGAAATGCAAAGAACGAAGAGCAACACGGGAGAAGAGGAAGTGCAGGCAGGGAGAGGCACTGTCAGATTAGGGACAAGGAAACGGACCCAGGGTGGTGAGCACAGGGATTCTGAGCAAGCCTCTGGAACCTTCCAGAGCAGCTCCCACATGTCAGCAAAGCCTCCCCAGCAGACTGGCCTCCCTGCCCCAGAAGGCCTCGCCCCCTGGCCTGCCTCCACCACTCGCCTCCCCGGCCATGTAGTCGGTCTACGCCCAGTGGTCCCAATGTTTTATTCACAAACTAGGAATAAGCCAGCACAGGACACATTGAAAAAATTCCACTTGGTGATAAAAATGCCCCCCGCTCCCTCCCCCAAGTCCCCGCCTCTCTGTGATCCTCTTCTGCAGACAGTGCTCAAGTGGCCTCAGCTTTTCTGGGCCTCCTGCAGCAGCTTGAGCAGCGGGTCGTCGGCCCTGAGGGCAAAGGTGAGGCCGCACCGCTGGTAGTGCTTTGGGTCACGCTCTAGGTTTTCGATCACGTCTGCCAACAGGTGAGCCCGTTCCACCCCGGAGCCAGGGGCCTCGAAGCCCAGGACGGTGAAGTGCACGTGCAGGTGGTAGTAGGAGGGCAGGTAGTGCAGGTACACGCGGAGGCGGTCGCCCGGCACCTGGTAGCGCTGGAGGATGGCGTCCTGAGGAAGAGGGGCGGAAAGGAGGGCGTGGGAGGCCCAACCGCACCGAGCCCTCCCGCCAAAGCCTTCTGCTCCCTCATCTGCAACCTGCCCTCAGCCCACTGCTTGCTTCGGGCCCCTCTGCCTCCTCGTCAAGGACACCAACAGATACAAAGCTGAGGCTCTTCCCCGCAGCGGACGCAGGCAGTGGTCCTGTCAGGGCTCCTCAGGCCAACTGCACGCCACGTGCGCTTCCTCGAATGGCTGCGGTTGGGAAGGTGGGCCGTCCCGGTGTGGAGGGATGGTCTCTGATGTCTGCGGCCATAATTGTCCTGCCCCCATGATTGATAAGCACTGAGTAAGCCTGTCTCTTTCTTAGTGTAATCCAGGGTGGAGCTTGGAAAGATGGAGATGGAATAGGGCTGAGCCAAGAACTTGGAAAATGTGAAAGAATTAGGGGTGGGGTGGGGCAGGGGGTGAGAAGAGCTGCTCCCAGACGGGAAGGCCTCAGCCAGACTCCTAGCGGGAGAGGGACACCTCGACATCGGTGCTGGCTCCCTTTGCCCACCTCTACCTTGCTCAGGGTAGGTCTTTTTTTCTACTGAATCCCTTTCAAGAGCCTAGAAGCCTTAGGTTTAAGAGGAAGCTTGGATTTCCACTGTGGGCAAATCCCTGAGGGGGTCAGAGGTGAGGAGAAAGAGATGAGAGCCTCTGTCACGGCAGAAGACACCTCGCGACTGTTGTCTCCACCTGGAGCTCACCCCAGGGATGTCTGCAGCAGGCTGAGACGGGGGCCAGGGCACCCAAAGGGCTTCCCGAGACAGGCAAGCAGGGCTGGCCTGCCAGGGCAGGTGAAAGGGTTGGCCCGGTGGCCCCCAAGAAGAAGACACCGTCGCTGCTAGCCGTTGTATCCGGTGCCTAATGTTACAGGATAGAAACAAGGCACATCCACCAAGATAAAGGCAGCCCGCCAGCGGAGACGGTGAAGTGGGCGGGCGGGGAGTGGGGTGGGAGAAAGAGGGCTCGGCCTAGCGATGGGGCGGAAACTGGGGACCGGAGGGTACCAGGAAGCAGAATCCTGCCCAAGCCTTTCCTCAGTTTCCATTAAAGCCTCAGAGCAAGTGCCAGGAGGGGGCTGGGCATCCCGGGGCAGTCGGCCCTGGCAGTAAAGGCAGCATCTTAACACGTTCCAGGGAGGAAGAAAGGGTGGGCACCAACGCTGGGGGACACTTTAGAAGGATCCCACAGACACTGGGTGGAGGGACCCACCTGAGGTCACTGAACTGGCTTCGAGTGTCAGACCAGGACCACAGCCCCCTGCCTGGGTGCTCCCCCCACCCGCCCTCACTCCCGGGGCTCCTGTCAGCTCCCCTGTAACTTCCTTCAGTTCAGCTGGAGTCCCAGACAGAGGAACCCGATGGCAGGAGCTAGAGAAGTCAGGCCGCCTGGAGCTGGGCAAGGCACCCACACGTGCACATGCATGCACACTAGGACGTGTATCCAAGGAACACGGGGGACACCTGCTTGTCATGTACGAGACAGGTGACCCCTGGGGTGAGAACCTAGAAAGCCTCGGGGAGGGGCCAGGACTCGAGGGCAGGGCTCTGGGGTGAGGGCAGTGTGGAGCGGAGGCCTGCGTGGAAAAGGGGGGCAGGCAGAGAGGAGGAGCCGCGCTGCCCGAGCCGGGAAGGCGCCAAGGGGAGGGGGAAGTGGGCGGCGCGCTGGAGGTCGGGCAGGGGCGGGCCCCACAGGGCCTCGGAGGTCAGCTTGGTCCCCAAGTGGTCCCCGGGCTGGGATGCAGAGGCCCTTCCCAGGATGGGCTTCTAGGAAGGGCAAGGAGACCGGCCCGGGGAACACACTGGAACCTTCATAGAATTTCTCCGCTGCGGATGCTACCAAGGCAACTCACCTGGCCCTCCCGGAGAATGTTCCTGAGCAGCGGCAGGTGTTCTGGAGTCAGGTCACGAAGGGACTTGAGGCCCCGGCGATGGCAGATGGCAATCAGGTACAGGTCGTCGAGCTGGGCAGAGACAGGTGGGGAGGCCACAGGGAGCACCAGGCGTGCCTGGGGTTCCCCACCTTGGCCGACAAGCACTGAGCCCCAGAGACCCCCGGCAGAACCCATCCCCTGGCAGCGTGGGCGCCCAGGTGTCCGGGAGGTGGGTGGGCCGATGTGAAGAACAGACCTTCTGTTCATCCTTCCTGCCCAAGGGTGTCGGGGGTGAGTACTTATAGGGTACCCACTATCCAGAGACCGGGCAGGAGGCTCGAGGACGAGCCAAGGATAGCTCTGTCCCTTAAGGAGTCTACAGTCTCATGGCATGGCCACAGACACCACCGCTCTACGATACAGAGCGATCAACACGCAGCGCCAAGTCCAGGAGGAGGCAGGGAGGACAACAGCCAGCTGGGGCGATCAAGGAAGGCATCTTGGAAGAGGAGGCAGGGGGTGAGGGGACAGTGTAAGTGAAGGCGCAGAGGCGAGAGAGCACAGGATATGTAGGAGGGGGGAGGAAACGATTAGATCTGCCTGGAAGAGAAGGCACGTGGGGTGGGGGCGGGCGGGACTAGGATGACAGGAAAGGAGCCTGAGACCATTCTGGCAATGGGCACCCCCGGAACGGTTGGCCCGTTTCTGGCGTCCCCCATCTCAGGGGGCTCACAGGTGGTCCTTCCTGCTGTCCTTCCTCAAAAGGGAGCCGGCTGAAAACCCTGAGGCCGCACAGTGCGAAGAATCAAAGTCAACAAAATCCTGAGCCAGGAATCAAGTGAACTCTTCCTCTTGCCAAGAAAGCCCTCCCACCGCTCCCCGCTCCCCGCTCCCCGGCCTGGCTGGGGTTATCACACCCCTGTGCAAGGCCGGGCGCAGACATCACGGCTCCAAGGGGCAAGGCCCAGGGAAGGCGGTGACACTTGGCCCCTAAGCCTGAGGCCTTCCCGCGGGGCTTATCTGAGCTGCTAGATTCTACAAGGAGATAATCTGGGGACCGTGAGTCACCCAACCAAATGGCCAGGGGCCCTGATTTAAAAACTGAGGAGATTTTCTGTATGATTTGCTGGGTATCCAACCGTGTCACACTGTCTTCCCACCACGGATGGTCTTCTATGCCAGAGCTGAAAGAGTCTGGGATCTCTGCCCCAGACCCGCTCCGCACGAGGGTCCCTGGGGCATCTCCCAGCAGGTGCTGGGCTGTGCCCACCCAGGCCTCGGTCTGGCCCACAGGTAACTTCTGGTCTCTTCCTTCTCAATTCTGTACCCAGGAACCTAAGCGGTTTCAACTGGTGGTGGCAGTGGTGGGGGGTAATGAGTGTATGTATTTTCATCTGTGTCACCGTCACGGGACTCCCAAATACCAGCAGCCTTTGCTTCAGATGATGTGTGCTGACAGATCCCCAACGTGACATCGCATCACATGTCCCCGATCCACTGCCGCGCGCGTCAGCTCCCAGGCTGGCAGCGGGAGGGAAAGAAGCCTGTTCTTTGATATCAGACGTGACCCGGGATTCTCTGCAGGCAGCCAAAGGGCCCCCTGGGCCAGAGAAATTCTCTGGAAAAAGCTAGGCGAGGGGCAGGCGCGGGTCTCAGGCTCACACCCCAGAAGGTGGCCGGCCTGTTCATCGCTCTGGGGAGGGAGACCCCAAAAATCTCTTTGTACAAGGCAGCAAAATCAAAATGCCAGTTTTCGAGAAAGGAGCAAGGCAGAGAAGGGCTGGAGCTCTGGAGAGCCATCTCTCCATCGCTCCAGTGACTCCAAGGGACACTCTTCCCTGGTCTGAGAACTTTGAACAAATCAGCTTAAAAATATAGGAAGTAAAATGTGTGACTGTATATGTGCAAACGTGTGTCCTTCTACACACAACCTCTCTGGAAGGAGAAACAAACTAGCAATAGTTGTTTCTAGGGGAAGGGATGTGGGGGAATGTGGGGCAGGGAACTGACTTTGGTACTGTTTGCATTTTCACCAAGTGCAGGTGTTAACTGGATCCAAAGAATGAATGAGAGAGAAAGAGAGAGAAGAAAAGAAAAGAAGAGGAAAAGAAAAGGAAAAGAGCAAGAAAGAAAAGATGATCACTTAAGCAAACTGAAAACTGAGGAAGGGATGTTTATAATAGCCAGGGAAGTAGAGTCCCTAGCAACTTGATACTTGATAAATATTTGTTGGTTGACTAGTTGGATGGATGGGTGGATGGATGGATGGATGGATGGATGCATGAAGAGCCTCTAATATGAGATGGGTGGATGGGTGGATGGATGGATGGATGGATGGATGGATGGATGGATGGATGGATGGATGGGTGGGTGGATGGGTGGGTGGATGGGTGGGTGGATGGATGGATGAAGAGCCTCTAATATGAGATGGGTGGATGGATGGATGGATGGATGGATGGATGGATGGATGGAGGGATGGATGGATGGGTGGATGGAGGGATGGATGGATGGGTGGATGGATGGGTGGATGGATAGGTAGATGGATGGATGGAGAGCCTCTAATACGAGACCACGGGGCTGGGAGGAGACAGGAGGGGAGGAAAGGTGGCTGCAAAGGCTTGTGCATGCACATGTCAGTGTTCCTCTTTCTCCACCGGCCCTCCCTGGTCCAGGAACAAAAAATTAAAAGTCCAAGTGTGGCACGTTGGACACATTACCTAATTCTAAGGGAGCTACTGCTCTCAATGTTCTGTTATAAGTCATGGATTTGAGAAGTTCAAGTATGGCACTATCAAAAGACAGGGAGCAGGGAAGCGGATTTGGCTCAACTGACAGAGCATCCGCCAGGGTTCAAACCCAGGGCCTCCCCGACCCGTGTGGTGAGCTGGCCCATGTGCAGTGCTGATGTGCACAAGGAGTGCTGTGCCACGCAGGGGTGTCCCCTGCGAAGGGAAGTCCCACGTGAAAGGAGTGCGTCCTGCAAGGAGAGCCATCCCACGTGAAAAAAGCACAGCCTGCCCAGGAGTGGCACTGCACACACAGAGAGCTGATGCAACAAGATGACACAACAAAAAGAGACACACGTTACCAGTACCACTGACAAGTATGTAAGCGGACACAGAAGAGCACACAGCGAATGGACACAGAGAGCAGACGGGGGCAGGAAGGGGAGAGAAATAAATTAAAAAAAAAAAAAAAGACAGGAAGCAATTAAGAAAAGGTTAAGAACCACAATAACTAAGCTGCCACCAAGGAAAGGCTGACGTTCCAGCCGCTCATTGGCGACCCCGGCTTCCCTGAGGGTGAGGAGCTCAGCCATGTGGCTGGCATCCACTGGAGTTCCTCAAGTCTGTTCTCTGAGAGACAGGACTTCCTGAATGGAGATGCACAAGTCAACTTCTTGTTGTCCCTCCGTGACCCTCTGACCACAACCCTCCTGAAAATCGCAAGTTCTTCAGTCTTCAAGGGTCCTGTGAGTCAGAAGTTCTTCCTGCCTCAGCCCCACCCCCTCCCATGACCCAGCCTGGAACCCAGAACCCCCAGGCATGACTGTAGGGGGAGACAGAAGGGGCGGCAGAGGGGTGCAGGGCTGCCCAAGGGGCACTGCCTCAGCTGCTGCCTGCCCTTCCTGATCCGGGGGCCGCAGCCCAGCTCCCGCACCTCCCTGCAGGCCTGGAGGTGGGTGGGTGGGGCCTGCTGCAGGGGGAGGGGCGAGGGGAAGCAGGTGTCCTCTCGACTACAATACCCCACACTTGGAGGGGCGACCTCCTTTGATCTGGCTTGGCTCTAACAAGTCACCACTCTGTGCTGCAACGTCTGGAAACTCCCTGAAAAATCCTTACCACCCTTTGAGCCACATCCGGGAACTCTCATGAGCCCCTGTCAAGAGGCAGAGGTGACACTCCCTTGCCTACCTGCCCATGAGCCAAATCCTGTCTCTCCACCCCAACTGCAGACCCATTGTTGGCAGTGGGGGAGAGGCAAGGCGGCTCTGGAAATCTCCCAATCAGAAACAAGCAAACCACGGGGGAGCACAGCTTAGGAGCACCAGCTTAAGGGCAGGCCATGATGGAGGAAGCAAGAGGAGAGGAGCCCCCAGAGAAGCTGCTGGGGCCCAGCCCCCACACGGCATCCCCGCAGGGCAGGAGCGCAGGAGGCAGGTGGCCCCACTGCAGCAGAACAGCAAGTCCCGGCCTGGGTCACTCAGGTTTTAAGTGGAGGAGAGAGGACGCTCATCTCTGCCCTACTTCCTCCACTACCCACCTCTCCCCGGATGTAGCTGCTGTGAACGGCCCACCCAGGCTGGGCACAGCCTAACTCATCTAGGGTGGGGACAGACTCCCTGGGACGTGGCTTGGACCGTTGGGGTCTAGAGCCTCAGCCAAGGGGATGGTGGCGGTTATCATTGTGGTGATGGGCTGGTATGGGAGAGGTGGAGGGAGAGGGGAAAAGGCCACAAGGAACCAGAGAGGGATTCTTGTGAGTGACGATTACTCACCTAAAAAGCTGCTGCTCCTAAAAAAGCTGCTCCTCCTAAAAAAACCTGCTCCTCTGATGGGGCTCCCAGTGAGAGCCTGGACTGCCAGGACTACCCTGCCTCGCAGTCTAGGTGGGTGGGTGGCCCTAGCTCAGGCCTGCCAGTGCTTCAGGACCTGGCCCTGCCCGGATCTGCTGGCATCAGAGGGGGCAGGGGAAAGGCAAATATTCCACTGCAGGCTCCTGGGGGGGAAAGGGCAGCCCAGGCTGCTCGGCTGGTTCGGGAAGGGCTCGTGGTTGGAGACACAAACATGACCACATTCCTCACCCCTGGGCTGTGTGGGGAGCCAGAGAGGGCGTGAGAAAGCCGACCCACTGAAGCGCAGGCGGTGGTGGGTGACAGCCGCTGCAGAGGGCGCAGGCCGCCCCTTGTTGGCGGCCTGGGATCTGCTCACAGAGCCTAAGTGAGGAAGAAGGGCAGTCCTCGGAGGGCTGGCGACTTGGGGCAGGGAACATGGAGACCAGGAAGGGGCGGCAAGAAATCTCTCACCTGCTGCTGATTCCACTTGAGGTCGGGGATGAGGACAAAGCCGTCAGAAGGATCCGGGTTCTCAAAAACAATCCGATCGGCTTCCGCCTTCTTCTCCAGAATGTTATAAACCCACTGGAGGGGGGAAGGGAGAGAGGGTTCACGTTTCCCTGCTCTGTCCTGGGGCTAACACCCAAACGGGTTAGGTAAGCCCCCTGGCCCCTCGTCATGCCAGAAATCCCACTGAACTCAGGGATTAGGAGCTCAGGCTGCCTGAGGACCTGCCCGTGGGGTCCCGCCACCGCCAGGCCGGTCACTGCAGTTGTCCCCACCGGGGCCACCCTGGTCATGGGGTGTGCATGTTCGGCTGGGGCCTCGCAGGTTGGGTCTGCACCTGCTGCCCCCAAAGCAGTGGCCCTTCCCACTGTCCAAGGACGCAGGGGAGACACTGTCTCCGCACACCCCAGTGCACCTGCCCAGGACCACCGGGAGCGGAGCGCACCGCGGCCGCCTCCTCTTAGGGAGCCAGCCACAGGCTGGGAGGGGGAAACCTCCGGGGCGGCACGTCAGTGTGGGTGGGTCTCCCACGCTGCTGGACGCTGCCCCTGGAACCCCGGCAGACCCCAGCGTGCCAGCAAGGACAGGGCCTCCCGCCCCGTGGTCAGCTGCTGACGGTGGTCTTCAGAGGGGCCTTCTCTCAGGCCCTCTGCAGGTCCTGGGTGGCCGCCCCAAGGAAGCCGGACTGCAGGGAGGGCCAGGAAAGAGTCCCTACTCACGGGGCTCAAACCCACGGACCTCAGGCTCCCCTCGGGGGCCCGCGGCGAGTGTGACTTGCTTCCCGGGCAGTGAACCAGGCTGCGAAGCCAGAGAAGGGGAGGCTTCCACCCTGCGGCCTGCTTCGGCCTCAGTCCCGAGGGGCTTCCGGGCTCCCCGAGGGGGAGGGGAGCTGCAAACGCAGAGTGGGGTGCGGGAGGGCCAGGAGCCCACCCGACCAGACCACTTGGCACAGGGGTCCCCTTTCCCAACCCCCAAAGTGCTGGCACAGCCAGTGGCCACTCAGGGTGATCACCAAGGGCCAGGGGCGGGGGCAGCGGTTTAGCAGCAGCAGGCCCAGCTCACATCCTGCACCTTGGGGATGATGTAGTAGCTGTGGCTCGGGGCGGGGCTTGGCCAAGGTCAAGCACCCAATTGATTGAGACGGAGTAGAAGGGCGCAGAGGGTACCCGCTGGGCATATCTAGTCCTCAGGACAAACCCCGACCCACCAGGTCTCCTGTAACTACCGCAGGAGGCATGTCAGGGCAGACGGTGGCATCCTGGTAAGACGCACAGGCGGTTAGGCGTGCCCCACCCACCAAAAGAAGGGGCCCTTCGCGAGAAGAGCCCAGGCAGTGCCACTTCCTGGGAGGGGCTCGGGGCACAGCCGGCAGGGACTTTCTAAGGTTTGGTGGCCAGAGCAGTGCACAGCCAGCCCGCAGGTCAGATCCACCCAGAGACACCACTTCTCCCACTGGAAACCTCTAGGGCAATGTGCCGCTGCTGAGCAAAGCCAGCTGGGACCTGACCTCCAGGATGAAACTGGAGGAGGAGGTGCCCCTCCACGGGGAGCCCTGGTGCCACCTGTAGGAGCACGTCCCCCACCCGGTGCACTTTCAAGTCAGGACTCCCTGTCCCCAGGGCCCCTCCTAAACAGGATGCCCCCGTCCCCAGGGCCTCTCCTAGGCACCCCCCCCCAGCCCCCCTTTTGCCCACCGGCAAGGAGCTCCCGCCTGTGGCAGGAGGGAAGGAAGGAGGCTCGGTTTCATGTCCTGGCTCTACCACTAAAGAGCCCGTCACCCTGGGCAAGTGATCTAATCTCTCAGCCTCGGCTTCCTCCTCTGTAAGGTGGGGCTAAGCACCACTTCAGCTAGAGCCATGGTGGGGACAGTTAAGAGAGCACCCAGCTCCGAGCCCCGCCCGGAGCGTCGTCCTCAGAAGCAGAGGTGCACACTGCTGCCGGGACGCGCGCTGGCGCAGCCACGAGGGAGACGCCTGGCAGGGTCTTTAAAGCTGAACACGCAACCACCTGACGACCCAGCAGCAGCCTCCTGGGCAGCTGTTCCTGAGAAATGAAAATGTATGTTCCCACAAAAACCCGTATACAACGGTTTCGGAGGCCACACTCTTAACAGCCCCAAACTGGAAATGACTCGGATGGCCTCCAGCAGTGAACAGTAATCAAAAGGAACTGGTGACACACTCAAAAATGTGAACGAGTCCCCAGGGACTTAAGCGCAGTGAAAAAAAGAGAAAAAAGCCAATCCCAAAGCCCGCGTGCCCTGTGACACCATTTATAGAACATTCTTGAAGTGACAAAATTACAGAGATGGAGAACAGATGAGTGGTGGCCAGGGGTTAAGGAGGGAGTGGGGGAGGCGGGCACTGGGTGTGGCTCTAAAAGGCAGCTTGAGGGGCTCCTGGGGGCTGGCACTGTTCTGAACCGTGACCGTGTCGAGCCCGGCTTTGACACTGCACTAGACTTTTGCGTGGTGGTGTTACCACTGGAAGAACCTGGACAAAGGGCACTATTTCTTTAAAAGCAAATGAACCGACGATTACATCCAAACCAAATTTAATTTTTAAAAAAGGCAGAGGAAGGCACCTGGAAAGCTTGAAGAGGTAATGCTGGGCTCTTGGGGCGTGACGATGACACTGGAACCGTTTGCTGGATGCTACAAGACTGACTGGGCAGAGGGGAAAAAAGGAGAAAGAGGGTGAGAGCAAAGGAGGTGGTGATGACAGAAGAGTAAGAAAACAGGAATTGGAGCCAGGGAGGAGGAGCTGGGGGCCACCGGGAAGGCAATACTGGCGCAGGAGGGGGGCCCTCACCACAATTCTAGTGTCTGGGTGCTGCTGTCACCCCCATTTTGCAAATGAGGAAACAGCAGGGAGGACAATCTCCTGCATTCCAGGGCCCATCCTTGGGGCCAGCAGGCCGCCTGTCTCGGGAGGAGCAGGAAGCGGGAGCAAGACAAGGGGGAGCGTGGGGGCCCTGCCTCCACATGAGGTTGCCAGGCCGGAAGCCAGATAAGGGAGAGAGGAGAGCAAGGGAAGAGCCCGTGGGCCAGCTTTCAAGGGTACTTCCGATGCAACTGGTGACCCTGGCAACTCTTTCTGGGCCCTCTCTCTTTCCTTGGCCTCCTCTGTGCCATCCTACGCCCCCTTCACTCACCCCCTGCATATCTCCTTCTGTTCACTTGCCTAGCCAGTCCCTTCCTCGGGCTACCCTGTGCGCACCTCCCAGATGTCCTAGTCCTGTTCACTTGTAGGGCTTGTAAGATGCAAGTTCTTGCCCTGGGCTCCTTGTAGATGCAAGTTCTTCCCCCGAGCTGCTTGTAGATATAAGTTCAGCTACCTGCAGGTAGACAACAGCAGCTACCATTCTGGCACCTATTCTGTGTGGGTAACAACAGCTGGCATATGACAACTCTCAATTTCTCAATTTCCACAGTGATCCGAGGAGGTTTGGCAAACTGTTTATCTCATTTCCAGATAAGGAAACGGGCTCAGAGGTTAAGGACGAGGTTGTGTTGCTATTGCATGGCAGGATGCCAAAGGCTGACTCAGTGACCCCCAGGCTGACATTTTCAGCCCAATGCTCTCTTTGCTCCGATCCAAACATCCCACTACCTTTTGGACACTTTCACTGGGAAGTTACAAGAATGCAAAGTTGAGGAGGGGAAGAGCACAGGCACTGGGGCCAGACAGCCCGACCTTGTTCCAGCTCCACAAAGAGCTGCGGTGAAGATGACGTACTTAGAGGAGTGCAAAACGCTCCGACCAGCGTCTGGCTCTTAACGAGTGCTCAGTAAGGCTAAAAGGAACTCACAAGCCCACGCCTCTGCCCACGCTCCTCGTCCAGCTTCACGATCTACTCTGTACTCGTCCTCCAGGCCAGACCTGGGATACCCTAGACGCTAGCCTCTCTGCCTCACCCTGTCAAGTCCTGTGAACACCCACCTTTTAAAGTGCTACTGAATCTGTCCCCCCGCCTTGCTTCAGACCGTGCTGGCTTCTGGAGTCTTCCTGCTTCCACTCTCACTCTACTCCATTTCATTCTGTAAATCTGAGCATGTTAACCTCACTGCCTAAAGCAATAGCTCTCAAATCTGGTGCTCATTAGAAGTAGCAAAAAGATTTAAAAAAAAAAAAGAAGAAGAAAAAAAAAGCAACACATTTCCCATCCCTGCTCCCTGAAAATTCTGATTCAGGACAGTCACACTTAAAAAAGTCTCAGCAGGCAATCCTGATCTTCGGTAAGGTCTGGGAACTCCAGGCCTTCTGGACAAAGTCCAAACTTCTCTCCGCAGGGACACTGCCCTCTCCATGCCGCCTCCGGCGCGCCCTTCAGCACGCCATCCCTAGTCATCCCACACCCCTCGCAGCCCCCCAATGCATCAAGGGATCCGAGCCCTCTGCGCCCCTGCTCCCTCAGCCTGGAGCGCCCTCCCCTGCCTTGCCCACCCGGTAAACTTCTGTTGCCCCTTGAGACCCAAGCAAAGGGTCCCCTCCTCTGTGAAGCATCCCCGCCACCCAAGTCAAGCCCCCCCCCCCCGTCCCCGTATCACTGTGTACCGTGCAGGGAACACTGCCCAAGGGCTTGGCCTCCATTGCAATGGTCTGTCCACATGTCCATCTTCCCCACCAACTGAGGGCATTACCAGGGCTTTATCTGGGGGGCTCTCTGGAGCTCAGCACGGGGCCTGGCACACCAGAGGTGCTTAATAAATACAATGCCTGATACTGGCTAAGCCAAGCACTTATATACTTGCTAGAAATTGCCAAGAAAGGATAAGTGAGTGCTCATGTCAGAGTAGCAGAATGTTTGTGTTAAATTCCAAGCAGAATTGCAGAATGGTGTCCATGCGGGCTACAGATGGCTCACGCCGCCTGGCTTCCTCTCAACTCCCAGGTATGTGCAGCCAGCACAGCAGGGCGCCTATTCCAAGGGGTCCCTCCAGGAAGGAGGCCCCTTTGGGAAGTTGGAGTCATAGTGCCTATGTCCACTTAGAGGACAGGACAAGTGCAGAGAGGCTTAAAAAGAAAAAAGGAATCAAGACAGCTCGAGCCAGAGAACCTTGTGCAAATATCGCCCAGGGGGTCAGCACTGACAACCCGCCTAGGTCTCACCCAAGGGGAGAGAGGGCTATCAGCTCCCAAGGGGATCCCCCAGGGAAACGTCATGCCCCTAGGCCCTGCTGACCTCCCTCTACTTATTCCTCCCAAGGACGATGCACCTGGGGGGCCCCCACGCTCAGGAGCCCCTGCCTTGTTGGGATACTCCCACCATCACTTGAATCTTGGGAAAGTGAGAAATGCTCAAAGACAACAAGAGCAAGTAATGAAGAGATGGATTCAGTGAGAGCTGGTGAGTGAGCGAGAAAAGGAGTCATCGATTTTGAGCATCCATCACATTTAACTCTGAGGATCCACAGGAGGCCCATTCCAGGCTGAGGCTCAGGCTGGCGTCGGGCCTGGGTGTGTGGGGATGTCAGGAGCTCAATGCTAAACGGCCTCGCATCTGGCCCGGTGGCTGAAGACACCCAGAGGACTCTGTCACGCTTTGTATGTGGCCCCTGGGAGACGATGCCAGCGCCAAGCCCTCAGCGGCAGAATGAATCAGGGAGAAGGTTTTACTCTGAGGCTCAGCTCCTGGAGGCTGCTGGTCTGCTGCGGGCTAAACAGGGAATGGAGTCTGGACCGGGGCGGGCCTATCCCCGCACCCATCATCACCCATTCACAGACCCCAGTGGGGCCAGTCACTTGGAAACTGCATCAGGTCCACTGTGGATGCACGTTCTCCCTGCAGACAGGGCAGCTTTGAGATTCCCCAGAAAGCCTCGGTGATAATGTCCCAGCACCTCAGGTGGGACCCAAGACCAACGTCCATTTCCCTTTTCAACAAAGCCTTCTGGGGAAACGGATTTGGCCCAACAGATAGGGTATCCGCCTACCACATGGGAGGTCCAGGGTTCAAACCCAGGGCCTCCTGACCCGTGTGATAAGCTGGCCCATGAGCAGTGCTGGTGCGCGCAAGGAGTGCTGTGCCACGCAGAGGTGTCCCCCGTGTAGGGGAGCCCCACACGCAAGGAGTGCACCCCGTAAGGAGAGCCGCTGCGTGCGAAAAAAGTGCAGCCTGCCCAGGAGTGGTGCTGCACACATGGAGAGCTGATGACGCAACAAAAAAGAGACACAGATTCCGGGTGCCGCTGACAAGAATACAAGCAGACAAAGAAGAACCCAACAGCGAATGGACACAGAGAGCAGACAACTGGGGACGCGGGGATGGGGAGAGAAATAAATAAAAAATAAATCCAAGAAGCCTCTCTGATTCTCAGGGATAAAACAGCAGCTAACTCTTGCAGGGCCCTCTCTTGCAAGTCTGTTTATTTTCCTCCCCCCAATCAGCTTCACGTGTTATATAATCACTTATCTACCTGTGCACTGACTGCCGCCCAGGGACTAAGCGCCACGAAGGCAGGCTTTGTCCCCACCACCTGGGATGGCGCGAGGCGCCTGGTACGACCTCCGCAGACCCCTGCAGGAGGGTAAATCGGGCTCGGTGATGGCACTCGCAACCTGATGCCCCCGGGCCAGGCTGGGATGTGGGAGCTGGTCACCTGGATGCTGAGGCTCTGGGACTCCAGGTGGGGTAAGGTGACGTTCCTGTAATCCTCTCCCGTCTCTCGGACCAGGCGGAGGTCTTGCCGCAGGTACTTCTGCAGGTGCTTCTCTGTGGCAGGGTAGACCACGGTTGTCTTCACATCTGCAAAGAAACAACACGGCCCGTGGTTGGGGAGGTCAAACCTGCCCTCTGTGCACAAGTTCTGTCACCCTCATCCCCATACGCACCCCTAATGGGGGGAGCGGAGTGGCAGGAGGTTTTCACCGGTGAGGCATCGCGTGTCATTAAATTCACGGGAGGAGCCACGCAGAGAACCCGGACAACATACGCTCTCCCCCTTGCCACGGGCCCCCCTCACCCCAACCCTGGCCCTTCTCCCTCCACTTTATAGGCAAAGGAATGAAATGTTTCTAAGCGACTCAGGGTCTTCCTCTAAAGTTCTAGCTCCATGGCTTTCAGGACACGGAGCTGAAGCACTGACTTAGGGCCACGGTGTGTCCCTTTAACAAGGGGCGGTGCAGAGCACAGCCCCGTGGTTGGAAGCATGGGCCCCGGGGCCAGCTACTGAGTTCCCATCCTGCCACTTCCTGTACCTTGCTGACTCCAGCAGGACCTTGTGGGTTTATCTAACCTCCCTGTGCCCCTCCTTGCCCAGCTCTCAAGTACAGATTAATAGCTCTTGCCTAATAGGCCTGAGAGGATTAAGTAACGTGATACCTGTAAACTGTCGAGTACGCCTGGTAATGGCAAACAATGCGTAGGTGCTGGCTATCTACCCAGGGTTTCTCAATCTTGGCCCCATCCACCTTTGACTGGGTCACTCTTTGTTGTGGGGAAGGGACTGGCCTGGGCACTGTAGGATTTTTAGCAGCATCCTTGCCTCTGCCAGGGTGCTGGATACGACACAGATTGCATCACGCCACCCACAAAAACCTGTGAAAGTCCTGCGGCTGTGAACCCATTTGCAAAGAGGTTCCATGAAGACATCTGAAGTAGGATGAGGCCAGACTGAATCAGGGTGGCCCGAATCCAGCATGACTACATCCTCAACAGCAGAGCAAAACTGGAACCCAGGAGCAGCAGGCAGACGGGAGAGGCAGCCACATGGTGGAGGCAGAGACGCGGCAGTTTTTTCACCCTTGAGGTACCAGGGCCAAGGATTGAACCTGGGACCTCGCATGTGGGAAGGTGGCACTCAACCACTGGGCCACATCGGCTCCCTTGAATTGTTTTCTTCTTCTGTTTGTTTGCTTTTCTGTTTTGTTTTTGTTTTCAGGAGGCATTGGAGCCTGAATCCCTGGACCTCCCATGGGGAAGCAGGCGCTCAACCGCTGGCGTCACATCCACTCCCCGAGGCTGAGCTGCGGACAGCCCGCCAGCCATCACTGGGACGCTGCAGACTTCAGAGAAAGCCTGATCCTGCCCACACCGTGATTTTGGACTTCCAGCCTCCAAAACAGCCAGACGATGAATTCCTGATGGTCAAGCCAACCAGTATGTGGTACTTTGTTGGCACAGCCTGTAAAACGACGATACCCATGCTCTACTGTGACAAGCAAAAACGTCTCCAGACCATGTCACATGTATCCCGGGGGGCAAATTTGCCCCTGGTTCAGAACCACTGTTTCAACTCAGAAGGCAGCCGGTATTGTCCTAAATAGACTCTACTGCTTAGGGTCATGGGCTACCACCACCTATTTCTGGTTCAGTCCTTTTCCCTCTTTTTAATATCTGCAACTTATCACCACTCTAATACCACATTCCCCTTATCCCCTCACCAGAGACTCAAGATACGCTCAGCAGGAGAACCCAAAAAGGAGAAGCCCAGCAGGTACATTTAACAGCCCAGGAAATCCTCACTCAGCTATGTACCTGGAAGCCCATAAGGACCACCAATCTGTGCTTTCGTATTTGGTCTGAAGAAATAGGTAGAATTTTTGGTCATGTTTTTTGAATTCACCAACTTCTCTATACCCACCAAACAAAAACTTCCCACCCCCTACTCCTCCCAGTTCCTGGTAACCTCTAATTTACTTTCTGTCTCTGAGCACTTGCTATTTCTAGATAATTCATTTAAGTGACATCACACAATATTTGATCTTCTGTGTCTGGCCTCTTTTACTTCAGTGTGATGTTTTCAAGGTCCAACTATGTTGCAGCATGTCTCAGAATGCCATTCATTTTTATGGCTGAATAACAGTCCACTGTATGGATATGCCAAGGATATGCCAAATCGTGTTTATCCATTCATCTGTCAATGGACACTTGGGTTGTTTCCACCTTTTAGCTATTGTGAATGATGCTGCTATCAACGCTGGGGCACATGTTATCTGTTTGTGTCCTGTTTTAAATTTCTATGGGTAGTGTCCTGGTTTGAGTCTCCTGCGGACACCAGAAAATTATGTTCTTAAACTACCCCATTCGTGTGTGTGTGAGCCTTCTGTATGTGGCACCTTTTGGTTAGATGCAGTGAAGGGCCTTTGACTGGACTGTGGGGCTCAGGATGGGTCCTACTCCTTTTACTGGAGTCTTCTATAAACGGAGGACTGAAAGCAGAGATGCAGGGAATGAGGGCTGCCGTTTTACCTGCCACGTACGAGAGGACCCCAGGACTGCCTACAGCCAGAGCTGAAGCGGAGGCCCCGTGGACCAGCAGTGAGACGGCCACGTGGCTGGCCGCCCACAGCTGACCTTGGGAGAGAGCGAGCCTGGAGGAGAAGGTGGGAACTGGCCGCCATCTCGCCTCGCCATGCAGCAGGAGCCTGGACCTGCCAGCACTGACCTCCGGTGAGAAGGCATCTCTGATGATGCCTTGATCAGGACATTTTCACAGCCTCAGAACGGTGCGATTTCACCCTAATAAAATCCCATTATAAAAGCCATCTCATTTCTGTTATTTTGCTCTGGCAGCCCTTAGCAAACTTAAACAGAATACACCTAGGAGTGGAACTGCCAGATCATATGGCAATTTTATTTTCTTTTCTAAGATTTATTATTTTATTTATTTTCCATCCCCCCCGTTGTCTGCTCTGTGTCCATTTGCTATGTGTTCTTCTGTGTCCACTTGCATTCTTGTCAGCGGCACCCAGAATCTGTGTTTCTTTTTGTTGCATCATCTTGCTGTGTCAGCTCTCTGTGTGTGCAATGCCATTCCTGGGCAGGCTGCACTTTTTTCGCACTGGGCGGGGTGCACTCCTTGTATGTGGGGCTCCCTCACGTGGGGGACACCCCTGTATGGCACAGCACTCCTTGTGTGCATCAGCACTGCGTGTGCGCCATCTCATCACACGGGTCAGGAGGCCCTGGGTTTGAACCCTGGACCTCCCATGTGGTAGGCGGATGCCCTATCCAAATCCATTGGGCCAAATCCGCTTCCCTGGTAATTTTCTATACCACTTTTTGAGGAACCGCCACACTGCTTGCCACAGCAACTGTGCCATTTTACATTCCCACCAACACTGTACGAGTAGGTAGTTTTTTTGGAGGTACTGAGGCTTGAACCTGAGCCCTCATACGTGGGAAGCAGGCACTCAACCATTCCCCAAGTTGGCAGTTTTAACCTCATTTCACAGGTAAGTGAAAATGTTCACAGGGGTTCCCAGGCTTATCCAACATGACGCTGTGAGATGTGGCAGAAGCCAGACTGGAGCCCTGGTCTACAGACCCTAAATGCAGTGCTCTTTCAGCACAGCTGTCTTCCTCAAGGCCCGATATCTTCTCCCGGTAGCCCAGTGGAGATGTACAAAGGTTAGGGCCAGTGGCTGCTGAAGAGGGATGACACATTAAGCTTGTGACTTCCGGTGAGCATCAAACGCCCTGTTCCATCATCTCTGGGCGCAAAGTCATGGACTCCACACCTGAGCTAGACAGACGGCGTTCCCCCAACCAGCTGTGTGACCTTGGGCTCATGATTTAACTCCCTGGAGTCTTGGTTTCCCATCTGTTAAAGTGTGGCCTCTGGGCTCCAGGGGTGCTAAGCGAAGGGCGCTCCAATTCCTGGGAATCCCTGGATTTGACTCCGCCAAAGGGGAGGCACGCGGGCCTCCTCACAACCCTCCAGGCATCCCCACTTCTCACTCTCGTTGCTCTCTAACAGCCAAGGGTCATAGGCCAGTGGTCAGAGGTCAATGGACCAAGTTCTCAAGAGGCAGGAGACAGCCTGAAATCGATCGAGGGCCCACCTTGGCCCTTGCTGCCTGCAGGGCAGCCTGGTGGGTAAGCACAGGGATTCTGGAGCCCATCAGCCTGGGTCCAGATGCTGGCTGCTGGTGCTGTACTTCCTAGCTGTGCAGCCTTGGGCAAGCAGCCAACCACTTTGTTGCCTCAGCTTCCTCACCTGTGAACAGGGGATGTCGGGAATTAAACAAGTTAGTAGGTGAAGAGCATTCAGAGCGCCTTGCGCATAGAAAAACAAAAGTGCTTCCAAAAGTGCTGGCTGTTATTCTTGTTTTTGTTGTTCCTTCAGTTGCCTGGGTTGGGCAATGGGAGAAAAGCTGTTAGCAGTGGAATTCCCTGGGAGTGGGGCAGAGTGGCCGAGAACAAAGGCAGAGCTGATGCTGGAGAACGGCCTAACTCTGCTGGCACAAGGACATCCCTGGCGGATCCAGATCAGGAAGCCACGGGGCCTCCAAGCAGGCTCTTGTTTGCCAAGGCCTGTCGAAGGCCTGCCCCAGCCACCCAGGGTGCTGAGGAAACGGGCACCTCACCAAGCCTCCTGGCCGGCACCCTTGGCTGCACAACACCAGCGCAGGGGGGAGAGAGGAGGAGAAAAAGGCATTTTCTTGCCAATTGTTCCCTTCCTCCTTTCCTGAGAAACTCCTGCTTGGACCTAGAAGACCCACAGCTGCCCCTCTCAGAGCCCTGCAGAGCCAGTCGCTCCTCGGGGGCCCAGCGCCTCTCGGGTGGCTATACGCTGGCCCACACACCCTGGTCTCAGGGCGGGAGGAGGAGGCCGTGCCCTCCTGAGGGGCTGCTGCTGGGAAGGAACTCAGCACGGGCCCACCGCAGGGGATGCCCCTTCTCCAGCTTTGTTCGCCACCTGCCATGGGATGAACGGTGCCCCTCCGAAGACGTCCCCAAGTCCTAAAGCCCCGGCCCACGTAGCTGGAGCAGGGCCCCTAATCCACTATGACTGGAGTCCCCAGGAGGAGGAGGATTTGGACACAGGCAAAGGAAGAGGCCCTGGGACCGCAGAGAAAAAGTGAGGCGCCTGCAGGCCAAGGAAGGCCCAGGCCCGCAGGTAAACCGCCAGGGCTGGGAGAGGCCAGGGAGGCCTTGCCCCGCCGGGGTCAGAGGCGGCACGGCCCCGCTGACGCTTTGATTTCGCCTTGTCGCCTCCAGAACTGGGAGTCAACACACGGCAGTTGTCTGAAGCGCCCCCCCAGTGGGTGGAATTTAGTTCAGGCTGCCCCAGGACATGGAGGCAGCGCCATTCTCCTCTCACTGTCTCTGTTCCAGCGCGCCGACGTCCCGCCTTTGCCGCCAACACGAAGGCGTGTTCAAGGCCTTCGTGGCAGCTGTGCCTGCTGCCGCCGGGCAGACTCCGGGAGCTGAGAAGCCCCTGGCCGCTCCCTCGCCTTGGACGTCCGTGCCTTGGAGCTCCGAGAGCGCCGGCTACAACAGCGCCCTTACCCCAGCACACTCTTATCTCTTTTGCCCACGTCCTTTTCCTTCACTCACCGCCACCTACAAGAGTCCAGGTTAATTCTTAGGTCTTTATGGTCTGACTCCCCGTTAGAATGTATGTTCTAGGAGGGCGGCGGTTTTGTCTATTTCTTTTACCATTTTATCCCTGGCACGTAGAAATGCCTGGCATAAAGTAATAAGCATTCAACACTTGTTGAACAAATGAATGAATGAGCCAGGTCTTTTCAGACATTTAACCCAGCAAGGGCATTTTTGTCCCAAATGGAAAAAAACCTCACGGATAAAATCAACCTATTTTTCAATGCTAAGTTTCTCATTGGCAGCAAAGGTACGGGGTGGTGTTTACCTAAATGCCAAGCAGGATGCTGACCTGCAGCTGAACTTCAGGTGGGATGTGGCCAAGAGTCAGCACCTGGCTCATGCTGCAACACAGGTGAGCCCTGAAGACATCATGTTGAGTGAAATACGTGAGACACAAAAAGACAATACTGCATGATCTCACCGATATGAAATACTGAGGAGAACCAAACTTCGTGGAGACAGATGGTGATTTACAGGTTACCAGGGGCAGGGCACAGGGTGGGAAGAGGGAATTAGAACTTAGTGGGTGAAGAGTTTCTATTTGAGGAAATGAAAAAGAAGGGGCAACAGATGTCAGTGATGGTAGCACGGCATTGTGAATTTCTCTTGAATTGTACACTGGAATGTGGTTAAAGTGGGAAATTTTGTGCTCTATATTGCACAATGCAGTAAAAAGTAAAAAAAAGAGTCAATTGCCCAATAAAGCCTAAAAACATCAGTGAAAATATGCTGGGGAACAGGATACACTTTCCTAGTTGCAAAAATACCTCCTCATAGATTACTTATTAATTATAAAGGGGAAGCTAAGTACTTTTATAGCAGGAAATCTTTTTTTAAAAACAAATCAATTTTATTGATACATATTAATAAAGGATACAAGTCATCCAAAGTGTACAATCAATGGTATTTGGTATAACCACATAATTGTGCATTCATCATTTCATTATTAGAACATTTTCATTACTTTAATAATAAAAAACAGACAAAACAAGAAAACTCTTCACCTTGCAATCTCTGTTTTCCCTGAAAAGAATATTTTTTCTTTCTTTCTTTTTTTTTTTTGGAGGTACTGGGAAATGAACCCAGGACCTCGTGTATGGGAAGCAGGTGCTCAACCACTGAGCTACATCTGCTCCCCAATGAGAGCTGATTTTTTCATTTGCTTGTTTTTTGTTTTTTTTTTAGGAGGTACTGGAGATCAAACCTGGAACCTCGTACAGGAGCTTAACCACTTGAGCTACATCTGTTCCCCTAGAGCCAGGAAATCTTCAGGCTAACACCTTCACTGAGTGACCAGAGGTAATATCATACATAAAGGGACAAACGGACATCATGTGATGCACCTCCTGACGGGAAGCACTGGCCCGAAATGCAGAACCTGAATCTCATCATGAAGCAAGTTTAGCAAACCCAAATCTTAAGACCTGCTACGGAACAGGTGGCCTTAGTTCTTCAAATGTGGCAAAGTTATGAAAGACGAAGAAAGGCTGTGGAACTGTTTCAGATGAAAGGAGACTGAAGGGACCCGTCTGTCAGGGAAAAGCTACCCTTGGCTGGTTCCTGGGGCTGGGAGGGGGAGAGCCCTGCCTTAGAGGCAGTAACTAGAACAACTGGTCAACTTTAACAGGGATTCTGTTTACATAATAGCATTGTACAAATGTGAAACTTCTGGAAAGTGATCTTTTTAGGCATTTCCTTGCTCCTGGGAGACACACGCTGAGGTGCTTACCAGTGAGGGCTCATGATCTCTCCCACACAGTTTTCAATAATAAATGATGGTAATAATTGCAGTAACAATTAATATTCTACATATGAGTGTTGAGAGAGAAAAAGCAAATGGGGTAAAATACGAGCAACAGGCAAAGAGTTTTTATAAGGGAGTTCCTTGTCCTCTTCCTGCAACTTTCCTGGAGGATGGAATTTTTTTTCAAAGATACAATTTTTTTTTAAAAGGTGTCAGTGCCCTTTGGAACCTCAGGGCTAATAGCTACCAGACGTGCCAGCGAGTCTAAGCCTCATACATAAAATAACTCATATATTCCTCATGACAAACACCAGGAAGCGCTAAGCGCCTCAGCAGCTGCCCAGGTTACCCAAAACTGGTATACCTGGGTCAGCAGGTGAGACCTGTCCACCTGCATCCTGTGCCTGCAGAGCCCCCACTGAGCTAGGAGACCTGAGGGAGCCACCTGCTCGGGAAGAGCCACACCTGGCAATTCCTCTGCCCAAACGCTTGGCCCTGAGGGTACAGAGGCTGCCCTCCTGCTAGCATTCATAAAAACAAAACAGCAACAATAAAAAACAAACAGCTCTGAACGACCTTAACCGCTTCAAAACCCAGCCTATGAAAATATCGCCCGAAATAAAAAGAGTTCGCCCTTTACTCTCCTCACAGAAAGCATCCCTACTCGTCATGCTTTTTAAAAATTTGTTTTTATTTTTAATTCAAGTTTTATTTGCACATAGGTTGAAGAGTCAAATGGAGCTTGTTTTAAAACACTTCTGCCCCTCCCTGGTCCTCAACTGATACCGCTTGTAACACTTCTAGCCATTTCTTTGCTTATGTACTTCCACAGTTCAAAATTATAAATATTTCTCATAGTATAACTCCTTGAATTTTCAGTTTTACTCTTATTTTTTTTTAACCTCCTATGGTGGAAGAGAAAGCTTTAACTCTTTTTCTTTTCACCAGCCCTCTACCAGGAGCATATTCACCCCCACACACTCCCAACCCATCCTCAGAAATACAACCATATTACAATTTTGGATAAACCAGTATTCAAGGTTGATGCTATAGTGATATTGCAAATGCCGCTTGCTGAATAGTTTGCTGTGATTATTTTTCCTTTTCAGCACAGTTTGTGGTATATGGAATTAGTAATTACTTTAATTGCTTAATCATCTGTAAAACTGTCATTACTTCATCTCCAATTCACGTCTCCATTTGTACAGACCTCTTCTCGATATGTTAAGGCTCGTCAGTGACACTAGGAAGGGGTCTGGTGCCTGGCAGTGGATGGCAAACAGGCTCTCGATGGGGAAGTTACATGGAATTAGAACGTTTCAATTATTTTTCTGTATTTTTTGTGTTTTCTAAAATGAATACGGATCACTTTTGTAACAAATCTATAAAAAATAGAAAAACAAGCCATCCCTTGAATCTGAGCCCCAGAGAGGTTAAGTAATTTGCCCAAAGTCACAAAGCTAGAAAATGGCAGGGGTGGGACTTGAAGCCCAGCAGTCTGGCTCCTCTGTGCAATAGCGCCTTCCCTCTGCCATAGGTCCATCCTCCTCTGGGTGTTTCCCTGAAAACCTGTGTGGGAGCCCTGGTCCCCTGCAGACAGCCCTATCTGGAGAAACATGAATAGCTCCAACCCCTTCTGGAGACACAGAAAGAGCCGTCAACAGAACCCAAGGGCGCCAGAGCGACTGGGGCTCCGGAGTGGGGGGTCTGGTAGCACTCAGTGCATGCTGGGACCACCACCAGCAAATGTGCAGGCTTCCTGGAGGGGGTGCAGGGGAGGGGAGCCCCACTGGCCTCCGGCTTTGGAGCGATGCCTGAGGAACAGCCTCACCGGGCACACTGCAGGCAGATGCGGGGGAAGAACAGGCTCTGGGGGGAGCGAAAGGGTCCGAGGCTGATCCTGCCTGGCCACACCTGCAGCAGGTGCACCTGGCAGGCTAGGACAGGAACCATCGCTGTTTTGATTTTTGCCTGCAGGGACCAAGCTCCCACAGCAAGGAGGGCAGCCCTGGCATGTCGGAGGCCCAGAGGTCCCAGAGAGGGGCCTGGTGGTGGTGTGGCTGTCCCCTGTGCGGTGGCAGCTCTTTACCTGCAAGGCGTGTGTTAACAACGCCAGTGATCACACCTCGCCATGGGAGTGGACAAACGGGCTGATGAGCCCCGGAGCTAGGGCAGCCCTGTCCTGCCCCTCCAGACCCGTGGGATTCTCCTGCCAGGCCCTCTCCAGTCCATAAAGCCACCCCTTGTCTGCCCAGCAGACACCAAAGCGCGACCAACGGCTTTCAGAGGGGGGAGGCAGGGCTCTCTAGAGCAAAGCTAAGAGCAGCTGCCTCCTGCTCTCTGCCAAAGCTAGCCTAGCCAAATCCCCAGGAAAATACTGTTGCACATGAAACATGAAAATGCAAACCACAGACAGTCTGCTCTCCTTCCCATACACATGTTCAAACAAGACTGCTTTCCAGCCATTGCTGAGGAGTTCTACCAGATGAGGTCATTTCCATGGCTCAGCCTGTGGCTTTTGCTCTCCTTTCATTATGATGAGCCAGTTTCAACTTATTTGACCCAGATGTGGGAGCAAGGGAGAAGCAATGGCCAAGCATGATCTGAGAGCGAAGCTGTATCCCCCCTCCCACCCCGAGAGCCGAGCAGAGCCACCCTGGTGGTGGATCAGATAGCCCAGACTGGCAAGGTTTGAGTCCAGGCACACCATCAAAGGAGCTCCTGAGAAGGCTTGGCAAGGGAGCGGGGCTGCTGGGAGGGTCTCCCGGGGAGCTGTGCTTTCTCCCTTTCACATAGGGATTGCCCCTCTCCCAGCAACTCTGTCTTCAGCTCTGGCCTCGGGGTGCCCAGGGGGGCCAAGCCAGGGGGCGGAGGGGAGGCTGGCTGCCGCTGCCCTCAGCCCGAACCCCAGCCGCAGGCATGGCGTGGGGGTGGAGGGGTGTTCACGGCTGGCCCTGACGCTGGAAGCACTAACGGGGAGACCTGAAGAGGCCTCCGGGTCGAGAATAAACAGGGCTGGAGGGTGTGGCTGGGCTCCTTCTGGAAGCTTCAACCACTCAACAACAAACCACCAAACCACTAATAACCTGTTTCTACAAAAGCAGAGATGCTGTTAGAGACAGAGGCGAGGCAGACGCTGATTTTAGCAAGGCCCTGGATCTGGCGGGTGCCTTGTGCAAGTCCCCAGCTTTTTGTTTCCTCCTCCCCTCCATCTGCCAAGGTCCAGGAGGGAGGGGAGAGGGATGGGACAAGACTCCGTGGCAAACACCCAGGGTCTCCCGGCCCACAAGCAAGGCCGGCATCTCTGAGCGCAACCCCATGGGTGGGGCGCGGCAGCCCAGGAGGCGGCCCAGGCCGACGCGTCCATCTTCGGTTGCGACACACGGAGCTGTTGGGAAGAAAAGTCCAGGCCTTTGGGGAGCGGGGATTGTTGCTGCGGAGGGCGGTGGGGCTTACGTCACTCAGCAAAGCTCCACGGGAAGAGAAGGATCAAGAGCTGGTGGCTAATGAGATTAGGGAGCTGCTGCTGTGACTGTGCTGGCCCCCTGTGTCCCCACACTTGGGAAAGAATGTTCTGGGATTGAGCAGACCATAATAAGAGGTATCAGGCTGAACACTCAAGAGCTCCAAGGAGAGGCTGCCTCTCAAATGCCTGTCCAAAGGTATTTGCCTAATTCACATTGAAAGGGGCACGGGTACTAGTTGTTCCAATGCAACTCCCCAGCGCCCCGCCATATTGTGTGCGTGTAGAGTACAGAAGGGAGAAGGGAGAAGGCCAATGGCACGGGACGAATCCCCCACCGCGAGGAGCCCAGGACACCCAGCACTCAAGGCTGTGGCTCAGAAGGAGTGTGGCTCAGGAGCCGACGGCAGAGCCGGCTGCCGCGGGCTGGCACCCCCAGCCAGGGCTGGGCGGAGAAGTGGAGTCAGCGGTCCCTGTGCAGACCCGCCCCTCCTCGCTGGTCCTGAGTGAGCTGGCTTTTCTGCTGACTTGAGCCTTAAGACGGCCACAGAGTCTTGGACTTGCCCCATCTGGGAATGAGAACATTTAGACTTGCCGTGGGTGGCAAACAGGCTCTGAGTGCAACCGCTTCTCCCAATCTGGGGGGAGGCCTGAGGGTAAACAGTGAACTGCAGAGCGGCCCTGGGCCCTTGGCTGGCTGCTGAGGGGAGCAGAGAGGGGCCTGGCGCCCCGGGGGAACGCTCAGGGCTGTCTGAGCTGAGGCAGGGGAGCATGGGGCCATCAGAGAGCCCAGGGGTAGATACAGAGCCCAGACTCTGGGTCAAGCATTTTCCTCTGGGGCAGGGACTTCTCCATCCAGAAACCTTTCTGCTTGCTATTTCTCCACCAGACTTCCAGGCCCCACACTGGCATCAGGAGTGTGGAAGAACCCAAAGGAGAAAGCGGTCAGAAATCCAGCATTTTTAGGGAGCCTTAGCTCAAGAAAACAAAGGAGTCGAGAGAGACTCATGTGGCCTCACTCCCCTTTACCCCGTCCCACTAAGCTCTGTTTCAAAGTCCGATTAATGTTGTTCTCCTGAGAATGGACGTGAGTGCACTCTGCCCAGTGTCGCCCCCAGGACCCCCCTTTCAGCTCCTGCCCTCAGCATCACCACATCCTGCCCGTCCCTGGGGCCCTGCCACGGCTCCAGACGCAGGAGCCTCTGCGCTCCCACCCACAAGCGCACGGCGTGTGTGAGCATGTGACGCCTCATGCCCGTAGTTATCTTCTACATGGGTAGATCTGTTGGTAGATGGAAGTCCCCACAGGCTGGGGTACACGTGGCTTTGGGGGATGCAGCACTTGTGGACAAACCTACAGCTTCCGCATGATGACAGGCATTCAGGCTGTAGGAAGCACCCAGAGGCCCTAATCCAGGCTAATTTTTTAAAAATTGTGACAACGTATGTATATATAACATAAAATTTGCCATTTTAACCATTTTTAAGTACACAACTAAGTGGTGTTAGTTATATTCACGATGGTGTGCAAATATCACTACCATTTATTACCAAAACTCTGTCAAGCCCAAAACAAAATCTCTGTACCCATTAAGCAGTGACTCCCCATTCTCCTTGTCCCCACCCCCCAGTAGCCTCTAATCTACTTTCTGAACCTATGAATTTGCCTATTCTATATAGTTCATATAAGGGGAATCATAGTATCTGTCCTTCTGTGTCTGGCTTACTTTACTTAGCGTAATGTTTTCAAGGTTCATCCGTTTCGCACGTATGAGAAATTCATTGATTTTTACAGCTGACTAGTATTCCATGATACGTATACACATTTGCTTATTCATTCATTTGTAGAGGGGCACTTGGGTTGTTTCCACTGATTATTGTGACTAATGCTGCTATGAACACTGGCACACAAATATCTGTATGAGTCTCTGCTTTCAATTCCTTTGGGTACAAACCTAGGAACGGAACTGCTGGGTCACAGGGTAGTTCTGTTTAACTTTAAGAGGAACCATCAGACTTTTCCACAAGCTGTACCATCTTACTTTCTCACCAGCAATGCCTGGGGTTCTAATTTTGTGACATCTCCCAACACTTGTTATTTTCCATTATTTTTAAAGCCATCCTAGCAGGTGTGAAACGGTATATTAAGGTTTTGATTTTCATTTTCCTAATGACTGATGATGTTGGGCATCTTTTCATGTGTTTTATCAGCCACGTGTTTACCTTTTCTGGATAATTGTCTACTCAAGTCCTTTGCCCACCTGCACCCCTCCCCCATGGCTCCTTTGTTGGCTTGCTCGTTGTTTGTACTTGTTGACAAGTACAATGACTTGTCTGCTCATTGTGGGTTTTTTTTTTGCTTATTGTCTGCTTGTTGTTTGTTTGCCTTCTTTAGGAGGCACTGGGAACTGAACCAAGATCTCCCATATAAGAGGCGGCCGCTCAAGTGCTTGAGCCACATCCACTACCCATCCTTTGCCCATTTTTAAATTGAGTTGTTTGTTCTTTTGTTGTTGCATTGTAGCAATTCCTTACACAATCTGGATATTAAACCCTTGTCAGCTATGTGGTTAGCAATTATTTTCTCCCATTCTGTAGGTTGTCTTTTCACTGTTTTTTTAAGGAGATACCAGGGATTGAACCTGGTTCCCTGTACATGTGAAGCAAGTGCTCAACCCTTGAGCTACACCCACTCCTATCTTTTCACTTTTTAAAAAAAGATTTACTTATTTTCCCCCTTCCCGCCGCCCCCCCCCCCACTGTTTTTGCCGTCTGTGTCCATTCGCTGTGTGATCGTCTGTATCTATTTTTCTTTTTGTCTTCTCATTTTTTCTACTCTAGGATTCACTGGTATTCGATCCTGGGGACCTCTGATGTAGAAAGAGGTTCCCTGTCAGCTGCGCCACCTCAGTTCCTGGTTTCTGCTGCACTTCACCTTGACTCTCCCCTTCGTCTCTCTTTTGCTGTGTCATCATCTTGCTGTGTGACTCATTTGTGCGGGCACTGGCTCACTGCGCAGGCACTTGGCATGTTGTGCGGGCACTGGCTTACCACACGGACTCTCAGTTCGCCATTCGAGCATTTGCACAGGCACTTGGCTCACCACATGGGCACTGGCTCACCGCACAGGCATGCTTTCTCTTCTTTTTCATCAGGAGGCCCCAGGGATCGTACCTGGGTCCTCCCATATGGCAGGCGGAAGCCCTATCACTTGAGCCACATCCGCTTCCCTGTCTTTTCACTTGTGATGCACAAAAGTTTTTAATTTTGATAAAGCCCAATTTAATTTTTCTTTTGTTGTCATATCTAAGAACCCACTGCCAAATCTAAGGTCATGAAGATGTTCGCCTATGTTTTCATCTAAGAGTTTTACGGGTTAGCTCTCATATTTAGGTTGTTGATCCATTTTGAGTTAATTTTTGTATATGGTGTGACATAGAGGGCCCAAACTTCATTATTTTGCAGGTGGATACCCAATTTTCCCATGACCAACTTGTTGACCAGGCTAATCTTTTTGCATGTTTCTGTTTTGTTTGGTGAGGAGGTTTACATCATAAAAAATATCTACCTATCCAAGCATCACATGAATACATTCTCAAATATTTCGGAAAAAGTATAAAGAGTAAAAAGTGAGGGACAGCCCCCCGTTTCCCCACCCTCAATCCACTTCATTGAGGTAAACAATGAATGACAGGAGCTTGGTATCCATCATTCTAGGTCTTTTTAAAAATGAGTTTACATTAACATGAATATATTAATATATACGTAAAGGTCTTTTTCTTAAAGGCCAAGTGAGTTCATCCTTTATGGATTATCTGTGCCCTTGGAGCTCTTCCAAGGCAGTCCATACAGACCCTCATTCTTCTCAATAACTGCAGAGCAGCCCATGATATGCAGGCACCACACCGTATCTTATTTAACCACCCCCCTCCCAAGGGTCAGTTAGGTTGTTCTTGTTTTGTTTCCTCTCCTGAGTGATGTGGCAATGAACATTTTGGGTAACTCTTTGCTCATATTTATGAGCAATTCTCTAAATCAGGTACCTAGAAGTGGAAATGCAAGGTCACGGGGATGTATGTTTCCAGTTCTATGATTATGACCACGTCTAGTTTATACTCTCTCCCATTGTGTGTGAGCATCTGGAAATCTCTCTAGGCATGAAAGTTTGGGAGAGTCTGAGGTCTCTTGTCTATCTCGGCTCATGAATGCCAAGGCTATTGCAGCCCCAATGGGGTAACTTCTCTGTGGTCTCAGCTGCTGATAACTGCACAGAGCCCTCGTCCAGCACATCTGGAGACATATGGAAGCTGCCCACCGCTATTTAGTGGGACTCTCAGACCATTTCAGAAAGCCACTGCAGCGGCAGGAATGAAGTACAAAAAGGAATAAACCCACGACAGTGAAGAGAACAAGACAGGGGTGGCAGCAGCGGATAAGGCTTTACAATTCATTTCTCTGTGTTAGGAAGTGGAAGAAGGCAGCAGGTAAACAGATGAGGCAACCTGGAGGAAGCTGCGGTCTGGAGCCTACCGAGTGCTACGTGGAGGTGACTGCCAGCCTTGCCAAGGGAGCTTGGAGAGGATCTGGGCTCAGAAAAGGCAGGCACAGTGGACAGGAAGGGAAATGGAGATGAAAACCGGGACCACTAACGGGCCACCTACAGAGCAGCGGTGCTGACTGGCTCCCTCCGTTGCTGCATCCCGGGGGCAGGCACTTAACTCCAGGTGGAAACAGGAGGGCCATACTCCCAAGAGTAAACCCAGGGTCTAGCTGGGGTTGGCAAACTTTTCTCTAAAGGGCCAGATGATAAATATTTTCGGCTTTGCGGGCCACATCTGGCCTCTTTCTCATGTCCCTCCTTGTTTTTTGTGTTTATTTGTTTGCTTTTTACCAACCCTTAAAAAATGTAAAAATCATTCATAGGTCGCAAGGCCATACAAAAACAGACAGGCCAAATGTGGCCCATACGCCGTAATTCACCGACCCTGGACTAGACAGCGTGAGGTCTCCAGAGCAGGTGCTGGTGCCCCAGAATGCCAGGCGAGGACCACATGTTCAGCCAAGCCTGGCAAGCACAAGCCTCACTCCCCAGCCCCACGGCACCTGGGCCTACGAGCAGGGGCCTACTGTAGAATCAGACCTGCCGACGACGCAGCGGTAGCAGATGAAACCCACGTAAGCTCCCTGGAAACTCAGCCCGGTTCTTCATTAAATGCAAATGAACTAACACAAGTCACCAAATGTTGAAAAACCAGCCGCCTGAAAAAGAATGACCAAGATAAACAACCAGAACCAGATCCTGGAGGAAATGAGATAATTCAAGGGCGAGGAAGATAATTTTTTAAACAATTCTAATGAGTGTGTCAGAGAGATTCAACCCAATTTGACTTCCATAATACAAGATCAAGATGCTATGAAAATGAATTAATCAGAGAACCAGAGAAAGGAAAATTAAAACTATGGTTGTCAAATTAAAACCTTCCCTAGAAAAGATGGAAGACAAAGTCAAGACAATCCACCAGGCTGAGAGAAGAAAACACAAAGAAAGAAAAGAGAGAGCAGAAGCAGCACAGAGGAGCAATCTGGGCAGTCTAACAACAGGGTTTTCAGCAGGAGGAAATGGCAAAAATGGTGGGAAGGAAATTATATATATGTATATATAATATATATATAACATATTATATATATATAAAACTTTCAGAGCAGAAGAATGACAAAAGACTTTAAATAGAAAGGGTCCAAGAAAGAGTACCCAGCACAATGAATGGGAAAAAATCCACACACAGACTCAGCCTTACTGAACACACTGTAAGTTCCCAGACAAAAAAAAAACAACTCAACTTACTTACAAAGAAATGTGAATCAGGAATCAGACTGGCATCAGCTAACTTATTAGCAACAATGGATGCTTGAAGTCAATAGATCAATGCCTTTAATGTTTAGAAGGAAAAGTACATTTAAATTCTGCATAAAGTCAAACACAAAAGTGAGGGCAAAATAAAGGATTCAAAGTTTTTCTCCTACATATTATTTCTGAGGAAGTACTTAAGTGTGTACTTCAGCTACACAAGAGAGTAAAACAAGATAGAGGGAAGTGGATGTGGCTCCTGGCCCGTGTGGCGAGCTGGCCCATGCGCATTGCTGCCACGTACAAGGAGTGCCACGCTACACAGAGGTGTCCCCCACGTAGGGGAGCCCCACTCAGGTAGTGCACCCTGCAAGGAGAGACGCCCTGCACGAAAAAAGTGCAGCCTGCCCAAGAGTGGCGCCACACACTCGGAGAGTTGACGCAAGATGATGCAACAAAATGAGACGCAGATTCCAGGTGCCGCCAAGAATGCAAGTGGACACAGAAGAACACACAGCGAATGGACACAAGAAAGCAGACAATGCGGGTATGAGAGAAGGGGAGAGAAATAAATAAAAAATAAAAAAATCTTTAAAACAAGATAGAAAAGACAGAATCTAGAAAACAGGAGATCTATTCCAAGAAAGCTGTGAAAGCAAGTCTGAGGCTGACAGCTTTACAGCATGCCTAAAGAAACTCCTGTCCAGATTGGAGTAGCAAGAGAGAGAGTTCTGGAAAAAATGTTTTCAGGATGAAAAAAGAGACACCAAGTAACAGATGTCAAACTAAACAGCTTGACAATTTCAAGAACATAGTACAGGTACATTATTCTTTGGTTAGCTACAATGAAAAAAGAGGCAACTAGAAACTCCATGAAAAACTAAAAAAAACAGCATGCTGCAAAAGACACTGTTAAGGCAATGAAAAGACAAGTCACAGACTGGGAAAAAATATTTACAAAACACATATCTGATAAAGAACTTGTATCCAAAATATACAAAGAACTCTTAAAACTCCATATTAAGAAAACAAACAACCCAATTTTAAAAATCGGCAGAAGATGTGAACAGGCACCTCACCAAAGAAGATACAAGGATGGCAAATAAGCATATAAAAAAGATACTGGCTTTTTTTTTTTTTCCGTGCTGATAGCGCTCAGCAGGCATGGTGAATGTTCCTAAAACCCGCCAAACTTTCTGTAAGCAGTGCGGCAAGCACCAACCCCACCAAGTGACACAGTACAAGAAGGGCAAGGATTCTCTGTATGCCCAGGGAAAGCGTCGTTATGACAGGAAGCAGAGTGGTTACGGTGGGCAGACTAAGCCAATTTTCCGGAAAAAGGCTAAAACTACAAAGAAGATTGTGCTGAGGCTTGAATGTGTTGAGCCCATTGCAGATCTAAGAGGATGTTGGCTATTAAGAGATGCAAACACTTTGAACAAGGAGGCGACAAGAAGAGAAAGGTCCAAGTGATCCAGCTCTAAGCTTTGTCTTTTGTTATGACAATAAAATCTTAAGGTTACGGTCAAAAAAAAAAAAAAAAAAAAAAGATACTGTATGTCATATGTCATTAGGGAATTGCAAATTAAAACAACAACCAGATACCACTACACACCTATTTAAAACAGCTCCAATCACAGCACTGACAATGCCAAATGTTGGAGGAGACACAGGCAAAAGGAATTCTCATTCACTGCTGGTAGGAATGCAAAATGGTACAGCCACTTTGGAAGACAGTCTGTCAGTTTCTTAAAAAGCTAAATATAGTTTTACCATGTGACCCAGCAATTGTGTTCCTACTATTTACGCAAATGAGATGAAAACTGATGTCCACAAAAAAACCTGCCCAAGAATGTTTACAGCAGCTTTATTCATAATTGCCAAAAATTGGAAGCAACCAAGATGTTCTTCTGTAAGTGAACAGATAAACAAATCATGGCACAGAATCTTATTCCGTGGTATAAAGAAATGAGCTGTCAAGCCATGAAGTCATGGAGGAACCTTAAATGCATATTGCTAAGTGAAAGAAGCCAGTCTAAAAAGGCTATGTTCTGTATGACTCCAACAGTATGATGTTCTGGAAAAAGCAGAACTAGAGAGACAGTAAAAAGATCCGTGGTTGCTGGGTTTTCGGGAGGTGGGGGGTAGGGATGAAGTGGTGGAGTGTAGGACACTTCTAGGGCAGTGAAACCACTCTGTGTGCTACTATAATGGTGGATTCGTGACATTATGCATTTGTTAAAACCCACAGAACTGTACAGCACAGAGTGAGCCCTAATATAAACTGTGGATTTTAATTAATAATGTATCGATATTCGTTCATCATTTGTCACAAATGTACTGCACTCATGCAAGATGTTAACAGAAGAGACTGTGGGGGCAGGGGAATGGTATAAGGGAACTCCATACTCTGTGCAATTTTTCTATTAACCTAAAATTGCTCTAAAAAACAAGAGGATATATATTTTAAAAAGCATCACGTTTTGGAGGAATTGTGAGTATGTAAGAAAAGAGAATGCATCTGACCTAAACACCAAAGCACTCTCCCTTGAGCAGCACGAGGATTGGGGCTCTACTCCGGGCAGGTAGAGAAGGGGTGATATAATCCTAGCACTCTGCTTGAGTCCGCAGGAAATATTAAAATGGCCATAGTAGGGTAAATACCGTTTACTGGTTTTCAACTTAGAGACAAATCATAAATGACTTCATTATAGTTATGCAACAGAACCTGCTGGAACAAAGGCACCATGTGAGTACAGCTGAAAGAACTTGGGAGATGGCAAAGGACAGGGGAGGGGTGAGGAGGGGGAGGCACTGATATGCTCCCCTGAGCTGGGGGTCTCACTTGATAAAACCTAGAGTAGATTATGAAATAAGGACTTGAGATTTTAGTAGATTTAGGATTCCAAAGGCAACTAATTAAAAAAAACAAACAAGAAAACTGTCAGAAATTGAGAGGGATGGGGAGCGAGTCTGGGGAAAGTATGAAGGAGTTAAACCTTCCGCTGTGGGGAATCAACAGATAATCTCAAAATCTGATAAATGAAGAGTTGCATAAGCAGAGGTTTCAGTTAAGTATCCAGCGAGAACATCCAGAGAGAATGAACAGAAGGACCAAACCCAGAACGGCCCTGGACTGTGGTCACTTCTGGGAAGCAGGGCCAGGGTGGGGCCGAGGGCTGGAGCAGCCTGCCTCTTCCCCTAAGCCCTTGTGCTATTTGATTGCTTTACCATGTTCTGGTTTTACTTTGACGAACGCCCGAGCCCTGCACCAAAGATTCTTATTCAGTAGATCCAGAGTCTGTGTTTGAAAGAGCAGCTCCTTGAGCAATTCCGCCGAATAGTTCTAGCTAAGAGTCACTTTAGTAAAGAAACCTGAAATAGTACCCTCCTATGATCTGATGTAGGGTAGCCAGCTGTTTGAGTCCTCACTTTTCATTCAGAAAAACTGAGTCTCAGAGGAATCCACCGATGTCCCCAGACTGGCCCCTGGCCATTCACCGCTCACACTGGATGAAGATGTCATTACCAACACCCCTCTCTGGGGGGGTGGTGGGGAGGTTCTGGCCAAGACCTGCTCTGGTCAAGGCGTTCCCTGTTGGTCAGATGACTCTCGTCCTTCTGCTGCAGTGGGCGGGCGGCCGCAGGGCCGGGGGCTGGGGGAGAGGCCCGTGCCAGGCTGTGCTGGAGCTGGGCCCGGGAGCCTGGTACCCGGTCTTGTCTTTCAGTTGTTGGCGGAACATGCCCACTGCCCTATTCTGCC
Source organism: Dasypus novemcinctus (assembly GCF_030445035.2). Classification (NCBI taxonomy): domain Eukaryota; kingdom Metazoa; phylum Chordata; class Mammalia; order Cingulata; family Dasypodidae; genus Dasypus; species Dasypus novemcinctus. Next base: position 36,114,436 of record NC_080699.1, on the reverse strand, counting down.
AGGGCTGGCGTCATTCTGCAGTGGACGCCCCCACAACACAGAGCCCTCCACATCTGCCAGGGAGGAAGTGGTCTGACCTGGCCACTCCTGTACCCCAGAGGAGAGGAGGAGGATGCAGCAACGGAAGGAAGCCGACACCGTGAGGATTTATGTTCCGCAGCAGCTACTAAAAAACGAAACCTGAGAACAGGGGTGGAGCCCTGTGATTTCAAGGGTGACCATTCTCAGTTTTTCTAAGGTCCGGCCAGTTTCCCTTAACTTTTAACTGGGAAATACACTGTACATATAAACAAGTATAAAAGAAAAGGACACCCGTGCATCAAACACGCAATCCAAGGAATAGACAGTATCACAACTTTTGATGTCTTTTCTGCACACACCCCCCAACCGGGGGTAATCACTTTCCCTGCATCCTTAAACAGTACTTTTTTCAACTTACAGATCACTGGAATCACACTGTCTGTACGTACGCTGTGCCTCACTTGTCTTGCTTATGTGAGATTCATCCTCGTCCTTCACGTTCACTGCCGTAAAGAGGTAGTCCGCAGGAGGAGTACCCCTCAATTTATTTTTCCATTCTACTGTTATTTGACATTTGTATTGTTTCAGTTTTTTCTATTATGAACATCCTTGCCAGGGAAACCCTTAAAATGTTCCTCCCAAATAAGTCCCCTCACCCGTCCGTCCAGAATTCTCGTGTTTCCCCTGCAAAGAGCCAGGGAGGAAAACCCCAGTCCGCAGCTGAAGTCCCGGGAGCTCTGCAACCAAAGGGTGATGTGATTTCCACCAGCCTCTCCTCCCTGCCCTGGCCTCACCTGCACACTGTCACCCACCTCCTCCTGAACCTGAGATTCCACCCCCTTTCTTTATGGCGGGGCAAACAATCGGGCTTTTTAGAGGCAGTTTGGATTTCTGAATCACATCGCTCTTCCTACGGCCTCCCACCCCCTTTATCCCCAGGTAAGAGAACACAGAGCCCTCAATGAAAGGGCCCCATTGACAGGCCCCAGACCTGAGCGCCAGCACAGCAGGATGACTGAGCCCTGCCCGGAGGACCACAGGAAGCTTGGAGATGCCATCAGGCCCGCGGGCCGCTCGGGTTTGCCACAGGGCAACCGGGGCAGAAAGGAAAATTACCCCGTGCGTGGTGGGGCACTTCTCCATGTTAACGACATATTGTTCCATTTAAGACTCATGCACACATACATATGTGTGTATATACAAATTTATGCACATGTGTGTGTGTGTATATATATATATATATATACTTTAACGTAACTTACTTTCTCTTTTATTTTTCCACTATTAGGCTATTAAAAAAAAAAAAAGCAAAGAAAAAAAAAACCCAGACTTCCAACTCAAAAGGAAGGATGACCAGGAATACCAGAATGAATAAGAGTCTCATTAAGAGTCTGAATAAAATAGACTTGTGGCAATGACAAACATCAAAAGACATTTGAAAAGTCATCTTTAACAGCCTTTTTCCTTTTAAACATTTTAAAAAATAATTTCAAACTTTCAAGACAGTTTCAAAAATAATACAAAACCCACGCTGAGAACTTTAACATACCCCCCCACCCAGATACCCAGATTCCCCAACTTTTAACAGTCTGCTGCCATAGTTATGCATCATTCTCTATAGCCATCTATGTATCCATCCATCCATCCATCGGATGGCTACCTACTTCCCTGTTTTCTAAACGTGTAACAGTAGGCTGTATGAATCATGCTCCTTGAACACATGATACTTTTATGTACATTTCCTGAGAACAAAGATAATCACCTATATAACCAATTTAAGTAGTTATCACGTTCAAAAACTTAAAACATTGATAAAAGGTTACAGTCTACATTCAAGGTTTTTTCATACGCCCTAATAATGCCCCTTTGAGTCTTTTCTCCTCCCTTGCTAGATCTGTCCAGGGTCAAGTATCGCATTCAACATTGTCTCTTTAGTTGCTTTTTTTTTCTAATTGTGGGAAGATATATGCAACATGAACTTTCCCATCTCATCCACTCCCAAGCATTCCTTCAGTGGGATTCATCGCATTCACAATGCTGCACTACCCTCACCACCATCCATTACCAGAACTTTCTCATTACCTTAAACAGAAACCCTCCATCCATTTTGCATTAACTTCCCATTCCCCCATCCTTTGCCACTGGTAACCCATACCCTACTTTCTGTCTCTATGAATCTGCATATTTTAGCTATTTCATGTAAGTGGAACCAAACAGTATCTGTCCCTTTGTGTCTTAGTTTACTCAACGTGATGTCTTCCAAGTCCAGCCACGTAGCAGTATGTGAACTTCACTACTTTTTAAGGCTGAGTGATGTTCCATTGTATGTATAAATCACATTCTGTTCACTCCATCTGCTGTTGGATGCTTGGGTTGCTTCCATCTTTTGCCTATTGTGAGTAGTGCTGCTATGAGCACTGGTGCACAAATATGTATCTGAGTCCCCAATTTAAATTCTTTTGAGTATACACCTAGGAGTGGGATTGCTGGGTCATCTGGTAGTCCTGTTTAGCTTTTTGAGGAACCGCCAAACTGCTTTCCACAGCAGCTGCACCATTTTGTATTCCTACCAATAAAATACAAAGGCTCTCATTTCTCCACATCTTTGTCAGCACTTGTTATTTTCCATGTTTTTAATAATAGCCATAAGTGGGTGTTAGGTGGTACCTCATTGTGGTTTTGCTTTGCATTTCCCTAAAGTCTAATGTCACATAATTTCTTTAAGATGGAGAAACAGTAATATGATAACTAGTACTTACTGAATACATACCACAGCCAGCCATTGTGCTATGTGCTTTATTTATCTCATCTCAATAGATCATAACCCATGACAGCTGTCATGACATCCATCTAGGAAGTTAAGGCCAGCATTAAAAAAAAAAGACAAGATTGGAATTATTTTAGGATCTATGTATCTTTAAAAAAATAAAAAATCTATTAAAATTTTAAAAAGATTGGAATTAAACTGAAAACACTGGAGTCACTTGAAATGAAGGTAAATATGATTTCACTTATATTCGTGCGTATTTATTTATGGGTCCGAGGTCATAATGTGAAACGTCTCTCTCACTATTCGCAGAGGCTAACATGCTATAAAACACTCCCTTATCTCATTTATTTTATAACCAATCCTTTGAGGTATATTCAGTTACTAATCTAATTTAACAAAGACAAAAATTAAAGCTACTTCCCCAACCTCATCTGTGCCACAGCCTCAATCCACCACCCTCCTGCCCCTGCTCTGCTCCTGACAAAATGGCCTCTGATTTCTGTTCCTCTTTCCTGCTCCAGAACACGTGCGGTTCCCTCACCCAGAACATTCTCACACGCCCCGCCAGCTCTCTGCAAAACCGGTTCAGATCTCGCCTAAGTCTCTGCAGAGAGCCTTCCTGGGCCACCAGCCTGAGCAGCGCCCAGCCCCTGCTCACGGCCCATTTAGTCTTATCTCCTTGTTGTGTTGTCTGCCTTCCCGAAGACGGGGACAATGCCTGTTTCACTCAGCAATGCACATCTAGCATCTAGGGCAGGACCCAGCACTTCCTAAGTGCTAAATGAATAAATGCAGAAACTCGCCCATGTCTTCATGGTGACCAGATGGCAAAGCCAGGATTCCAACCCAGGCCCAACTCGAGGGCGCTCTCAGCCCCTGCGCTAACTGCGCAAAAGCCCAGGAACAGCACGCACTGCCCCGGGTCACACTGTGGGGCAGGGTCTGCCCCGATCGGGCCCAGGTAGGTCTAACTTGGAAGTCCACATGCTTTCCATTACGCCGTCGGGGTAGGGCACTGGGGAGCTCCAGCAGCAGCCTCTGATTGGCAGCTGGGAATTCTGAGGAATCAACATAGAGACGGCCAAATCTTCAGTCTTAAAGAGAAGAACCTTGCCAGTGACTAGAGAAACACCACAAGAAAGCAGGTGTTAGGGGTTGAATCATGTGTCCCCAAAAAGACACGCTGACATCCTGATCTCCAGCCCTTCAGTGTGTGAACTTATTTGGAAGTAGGGCCATTCCAGCTGGAATGAGGCTCAAATGAAGTCATGCTTGAGCAGGGTGGGCCCTTCATCCAATCTGACCAGTGTCCTCGGGAGAAGGGGAGATGGCCAGGTGAGGACGGGGCAGAGACTGAGTTAGGCCACAACCCAAGGAACAGCACGGGTCATGGCCACCACCAGAAGTCAAGAGAGAGGCAGGGAACAGACTCTTCCCTACCAACGTAGAAGGAAGCCTGGCCCTGCCAACACCTTGATTTTGAACTTCTAGCCTCCGGAACTGTGACAGAATAAATAATTCCTGTTAATAATTATTTATTAAGCTGCCCGGTCTGCGGTCCTTTGTTACAGCAGCTCCAGGAAACTATGGCATCGTGGAAAGCACGATGATTTCTGCCCAGTTCAGGAGGAGAGCGGTCAGCTCCAAAATGGGGAGGGGGCCTCCGCTAGCCAAGCAGTATTCTGGGAAGGTCTGGAGATGGGGTCAGGGACAGGGGGAAAGCTCAGAGGCGCCATTCCGCAAGGGACGTGGACCGCACCTGCAAGCGCAGTGCTCCCCAGCCCCTCCAGGTGGCGTTCGGAGTTCGGAGTCCGCAGCTGAAATGAGAGGCGGGTGCTGAGAAGGCTCTGGCCGGCAGGCCCTGAGGCTGCAGGAAGGACACAGGACTGGTGTGGCCATGCTGCCCCCCTGTGGCTGTGGAACGCCTGGCCCACAGGAAAACGCACCTACAGATGTTTGTGCAGCAGATTTAGGTTCACAGCTGCTCAAACAAACGCCATTCGATGGGGTGGCCTAACCATGGGAGTTTATTGGCTCACGGTTTCAGAGCCTACAAAGGTTGGCTTCCTGCAGGGTTAGCACCTTCTGGCCGGCCAGCAAATGTTGGGGCTCCGTGGCTTTTCCATCACACGCAAAATCCACAGCAGCATCTCCTGCTTTCTCTTCCGGGTTCTGTGGACTTCCGGCTTCTGGCTGCTCCCCGTGGCTTCTCGCTCCGTCTGGCTTTCATGCTGCTTATCAAGGACTCCAGTAATCTGGGCTAGAGCCTGACCTGACTCAGCAGGGCCACGACTTAGCTGAAGGGAGGCCTTGACGGGATCTCTTCTACAGGGGCTCCGTGCCCAACAGGACACAGACCAAGGCCAAGAGCAAACTGGAGCTCACTATTCAATCCACCCACAAACACATGACGGGGGGCTGCTGGGGACGGGAAGGGGAGCTGAAAGGCCTCCCGTCCCTTACAGCCAAACCCTGCTGAGTCTCCTTCCATAAAGCCTTGTGTGAAGAAACACCCTCTGTATGCCCTCTGCACCGCCTGAGTACAGGCCTCCAAATGCCTCAGTCTCTCCCATGGTTACTTGTGTCCAGTTAGAACAGTCTCTACCTGTCCTACACTCTGTGCCTAAGAGTGTAAGACACTCTTAAGCAAGGGACTGACCAACCTCAGTCCCTTGCTTAAGATCCCTTCAGGACCCCCATGTCCAGGCATCTCAGCAGGGAATGCCACCCTCTGCGACCCCATCCTCACCTGCCAGGAAGCATCACACCCGCGGCCCACCAGGAGCCCCAGGAAGGCCACCTCCAGGCTTCGGCTCACCCTACGCCCTCTGACTAGACTGCCCTGTCCCCCAAGGCTGCCTGGCAAATACCTACTCGCTTTGTAAGCCTCAGGGAAAACAGTCATCTCAGCCCCCACCTGTTTCTTGACAGTGTTTCCCCTTCAGGCCCTTCTGATTTCTACCACTGTGCCTGCAACACTGGGTTACACTTCACGATCACTTTGCAGGTCCCCTACAAGACCAGGAGGGCAGGGATGGCACCGTCCTCATCCCCGATCCCAGGACCCCGTAAAGGGCCCAGCACATCACAATAATAATGGCTGCTCTTCAACCCCAGCCAAGTGTTATTAACGACATCAGCTCATTTGATTTGCACACCATTTTACAGATACGGAAACTGTGGCTCACGGGGCAAAAGCAACTTCCCCAAGTCCCGCAGTTACTGAACGAGTAGCAAAGCCAAGTCGGCCAGATGTCAAAGACCACGTTCTGAGCCATGAGGTCAGTGGTTCCAACTTGTCTGCACAGGAGAATCATTTGGGGGTGGGGTAGAGAGGGGCTTTTAAAACTTTCCCCATACCAGTTCAATTAAATCAGAATTTCTGGGGGTGAAGTCTCAGCCAGGGCTGACAGCCAAGGCACTGGGCTCTTTCCAAATAAATAAAGAACAACTGGCAGGGCTCAGCTGGAAGAGCCTCCGACTGGTAAATAAGCAGCAGGCTAAGGGGCTCACGCCGGGTGTTTAGATCCAGGCCACTGAGTGGTGGGCATTCCACTCCAATTGAGATTCACAACTGAGATTCTCAGTCTCCAGTTAAGACTCGCAGCCCTCCCTGGCTCTTAGAAGCCATCTATAACGATCCGTTTACTTGTTGGTTGTCTGCCTGTTCCTTGTCCAGAGTGTAATCTCTATAAAGCTACAGCCCATGTCTACTTTAAGTTCTATTCTGCCTTTTATATTAATTTCACTTCACATGGAACAATGCCCTATGTTTGGATGGAAAGCACAAACACCTTGGAACCAGACTTATCTTAGAGCAACGCCCCCCCTTGCTCTGCCTCTGCTTTAGCTGTGGGAGGCTGGGCAAGTCACTAAACCTGAGTCCCAGTTTTGTCACTTGTAACAAAGAGATCGTACTACTACCTAACTTGCCAGGTTGTTGTGAAGATGACACGACAGTAGGGTTTCTGTTTGGGGTGATGGAAAAGTTTTGGAAATGGACAGTGGTGATGTAGCGCAACACTGTGAATACAGTCAACAACACTGAACTGAACACTGGAAGTGGTTATGACGGGAAAGGTTATGCTGTATTTACGTGACCACGACACAAATTTTTAAATTAAAAAATCACACGACAAACTGTATGTGAAGAAGCTCTGGAAAGTGTAAAGGCCTATACTAAATGTAAGCTACAACTATTTCTGAGGCTTTGCCAGTCTTAGAAACACTTCTTCATTCAGTCAGCACGTATTGACTGAATAGCTAGTATATTCTATGCGCTTGTGTGCTGGAACTACATCAGTGAAAGAGACGAGGTGCCAGTTCTGGTGAGGTGTAGACTGTAATTCAGGGAGCCTGAAGAAATGAGTGAGCAAATAGCATGAATAGAAAGAGACGGAAAAATGATAAGTGGTGGAAACAAAGAGGTGATGCTAACACAATGTGATTGGTGGCAGGGTCCTAATTTTAATTTCATGGGCAGCCTAAGGAAAGAGGAGGACATTTGGGTGCATGATGAATGCCAGATCTGAATAATCAGAAGGCGCTCTCTCTGTGAAGATTGGTGGGGAGAGGATTTCCGGCAAAGGAAACAGCCTGACATGTCCAAGAATTGGAAAGAAAGTCACCAGGCAGAAGAGTAATTAAAAAACATGAGGTCAGGAACTCAGGGGCCAAATTGAAAGGCTTTGAGTAGGGGAGTGACGGGCTCTGTTTCCTGTGTTCCTAAGGTCACCCTGGATGCTCTATGGGAAATGGATGGGAGGAGAGCAAGACAGAAAGCAGGAGGACCAGGAGCGGCTGCTGCAGAAATCTCGAGGACAGCCGTGGAGATGAGATGGGAGCAAAGAGAGGGGCTCAGCTTGGTTTTGGAGGTCGGACCAAAAGGACTTGCTAACAGATGACTTTAGGAGTTTAGCTGGAACTGCTAGGAGGATGACAGGGCTAAAATGGGGAGGACCGGGGGGTAAGTGAGGGTTCAGGGGAGGGAGGACAGCCAAGAGTTCTGTTTGAGCCCTGTTAATCTCAGATACCTGAGACCTCCGAATAGGGGTACCAAGTAGGCACGTATTTCAACATAAGAATGGCATTCCAGAAGAGGCCGGGGAAGGGCATCACAAGGACACAGGTGGTACTTCTCAAAACGTAATGTGCAAATAGCCAGATATAGCAGCTACATACAGAAGGGGAAAAAGAGAAGGATTGAGAGGTGAAGAATTTTCTTATTTGTTTATTATTTTTATTGAAATAATGAAAATGCTCAATGATTAAAGTGATAAATATATAACTACATGATTATATTAAATACCATTGATTGTATACTTTAGATGAATTGAATCCTTTATTATTAGGTATCAATAAAACTGATTTGTTAGAAAAATATAGAACATGCATACCAATCAGCTGGGGATGTTGTGAAAATGCAGATTCTCATTCTGTATGCCTGGAGTAGAGGCTGAGATTCTAAATTTCCAGCAAGTTCCCAGGTGGTGCGAATACCACTGGTCCACAGACAGTGAGGCCTTCTGAGTGGCAAAAATCTAGAATAGAGGTTGGCAAACTATGGCCAGAGGGCCTAATCTGGGCCATGGACTGCTTTTGTCCAATGCGAGAGCACAGAGTGAGTTTATGTCTGTTTTCGTTTTTAAAGGGGTTGTTAAAAAAAGAGGAACATGCAACAGAGACCTTATGTGGCCCATAAAGCCTAAACAAAAGAGGCCTTTACAAAAGAGTCTGTCAACCCTGATCCAGAAAATCCTCTAGGGACAGGGTATATAGCTAAAGAAAAAGAGAGCAATTAGAACTGCCCTGAAGCCAATTATTTTGACTCCCAAATCAAAATGCCTGGTTTGGGTAAAGAAATAAAAATATCATGTACTTGTCTATGTTAATTACTTAATGGTAAGCTGCCAGTGAGCCCTGCATAAGAAGAGCTAACATCCAAGACTCCCAGGTGGACAGGGGATAATAGGGGAAGAGCTAGAGAGAGATTTAGGACTTTGAGTGGGAAATAGGAGCTGTGGAGAGCCTGTCTCTTTCAGTGCTTATCTTGGAACAAAACACTGAAAAGAAAAAGAAGGAAGCGGATGTGGACGCCTGCCTACCACATGGGAGGTCCTGGTGCCTCCTAAAAAAGACAAGCAAGACAGTAAGCTGACACGATGGGCTGGCATGGTGAGCTAACACAATGAGATAATACAGCAAAGAGACATAACAAGGAAATACAATGAAAGACACAACAAGCAGGGAGCGGAGGTGGCTCAAGTGATTGAGCAACTTCCTCCCAAATGGGAGGTCCCAGGTTTGGTTCCCTCTGCCTCCTAAAAAAGAAGACAAGCACTCAACGGACAGACACAGAGAGCAGACAGTGAGAACAAACAATGGGGAGCGGGGATAAATTTTTTTAAATCTTTAAAAATAAATAGAAAAAGAGCAGTGACTGGCTACCACTGTGTGCAGTACCACAGAAGCAATGCAAAAAACAATCACATAAAAAGGGAAGGCCACAAATTCTACAGGGTTGCTCTTTGGAGCAGAGTCCTCTGAATTTTGGCTGGGGGTGTGGAGGATGAGTGGAGGAACTGGGGAAGGTGAGGGAAAGGGGTGACGGTAAAAATGCCTGCAGTTTGGGGCTGTCCCCAAGTCATGTTTGGCTATATTGCCTTCCATCACACTTCTTCTAACCTCCCCTTGGGGAATACATTTGCTTAAATGTCAGTGCCAGAGAAGGTAAATACAGCTGTCCATTTCTGTCAACTCAAACCATCAATCTTGCTTTCTTTCAAAGGAAGATTAGGATGTTTTGCTTTCAGGCGTGAAAGGTTTCCTTGTCTCATACCAAGTGTTCACATATATTTCCAAAGGACAACAATAGTACCCTTTCTTGAGGGGGTAGGAAAGGCTAAACCTATAAAAAGACTGTGGCAGGAAATCTGTAAAGCCAAGCTGTGTTCTTAAATGCTGGAGGGCAAGTAACAAGGCAGAAGGATATAACAACACTGCCATGTGCTGCAAAACACATTTCAGAATTTCCTGGTTAGGAGGAAACTTTCAGATCAACCCACATTCCCCATGCTTCCAACAAAGCTGCCTACAAAACCTAAACCAGCTAAAGAAAAGAAGTTCCTGCCATGCCTGGCTTTTAGCATGGAATATCCTTTTATTCTTAAAATAAATTTGAAATTATTTGCATTCAAAACCAAATCCTGGAGAAGTGGATGTGGCACAAGCAACTGAGCTCCCACCTACCACATGGGAGGTCCTGGGTTTGGTTTCCAGTGGCTCCTAAAGAAGATGAACAAGACAGTGAGCTGACATGATGGGCTGGCACGGCAATCTGACACAACAAGACAACACAACAAAAGACACAAGGAGGAAAACATAATGGGAGACACAACAAAGCAGGAAGTGGAAGTGGCTCAAGTGATTAGGTGCCTCCCCCCCACATTGGAGGGGAGGTCCCAGATTCGTTTCCTGGTGCCTCATGAAAAAGTAAAAACAAATAACAACTAAAACAAACAAAAAAAAACCAACTCAGGGAAGTCAATGTGGCTCAGTGGTTGAGTGCTGGCTTCTCACATACTAGGTCCCAGGTTCAATCCCTGACCCCTACTACCTAAAAAAAAAACAACTCAAATCTCTGCCATTAACCCACAAGTTCCTCAAGTCCCATCCCCTGGTCACATCATTCATTCCACCCACCAGGAAGGGAGTTCCTTTGGGATATAACAGATCTTTGCAGCACCTGGCACGTTGCTTGGTCCACAAAGTTGTGTGGTGAGAGAGATCTATCTACTGAAAGATCTTAGTTTTTCTGCCAACTACTGACTGTGTGATCTTAGGCAAGTTACTTAACCATTTGTGGTGGTTTGGAGTTATGTACCTCCAGAAAAACATGTTGCTAAATTTAATCAATTCCTGTAGGTATAAACCCTTAAAAACAGGACTCTCTGATGCGGTCACTGCAGATGTGTGGCCCAGATTAGGTCTTAATCCTATTACTGAAGGCCTTATAGGGAAGGTCACAGAGAGAAAGCAGAGGGAGCAGCCAGAAGCTGGCGGTCAGGGGAACCCAGAAGGAGTGGGAGAGGCCAAAAGTCCCCCATATGTACCGCCATGTGACAGAGGAGCCGAGGACCAAGGATCAACCGCAGCCCCAGAATGCCAGTCTTGGAGAAGAAAACATCGCCCTGATCAGGCCTTGATTGGGACTTCTCCCAGCCTCAAAACTGTGAGCCAATAAATTCCCATGCTGTAAGTCAACCCCTTGCAAGGTATTTGCTTTATCAACAAGAAAACGGAAACACCTTTGAAAACCTGTTTCTCCACCTGTAAACTCTGATCACACAGGGTCATTCAGAGGATTAAATGAGATGATACATATAAAATGCTTGGATGACGGCTAGTACAATACTAAGGGTTGACTAAATGTGGACAATATTATTAATCATTTAGTGGATAAAGCCAGACTAACCCGTCAATCACATGCCCTCCCCCAAACACACTGCACTAGAACAGGATTTCTCAACCTTGGCACTCACTGTTGACACTCTGGGCAGGATGATGCTTTGTTTTGGGTGGTGTGGGTGGGGATGCATTACAGGACGTTCAGCAGCATCCCTAGCCTCCAACTAGACGAAGGTAGAGCCCCTACACCCCTCACCCCAGTTCTGACAACCAAAATGTCTCCAGACATTGCCAAATGTCCCTTGGGGGGGGATGAGCAAAATATCCCATCCTTCTATTGAGAACCACTGCACCAGAAACACACCAGTCGGATATGGCAAATCCTGGCGACCACAGTCCCTAACTCCCCCTACCCCTCTCTCCCCATCGGCAGCGGCTTCAGCCAGCAGGTGCTCACCGCTCAGGTGCTTTGGAGGCAACAGGTTATAGGTGCTATAGACATCATTGGAGAACTGCAGCTGGAGCTCAGGGCTGCCCTTCAGGAGCTGGGCCACCTGTTCCACTTGAAATGGCGTCTTCTCCAGGATCACAACGGCGTCCTCTCCATTCCTGTCCCCAGAGGACTCATTCACCTGTGGGCAGAGACTTCATCAGTGGGACCCAGGGGCAGAGCCTCAGGTGAGGCCTGGACAGCAGAGGCAGAAGCTTCCAGCGTCTCTGAAATCCCAACACACGAGTTGTTTTCCCTCGAGGAAGTCTAGCTGTGACAGTTTGGGATTATTTATGAATCCCAAAAAGAGGAAGATTATGTTTGTAAACTAATCTCTTCTACTGGGTGTGATACCCTTTGATTATATTGGATTCAGTTGAAGGGCATTTGATTAAATTACCTATTAAGATTAGGGTTTTGATTCAACCACATCAGTAGGGCGTAACTCAGGGTGAGTCTCTGTCCCCAGGTGGGCCAATATAAATGGACACTTACTCAAGAAGACACAAAGGAAGAGAGAGAGCTCTGTCATTTTTGACCCTAGGAAGAGAGATGAGCCATTTGCCTGATAGTTTGCAGCTGACCATGGGAAGAAAGTAGAGACTGATACAGGAAGCCCTGAGAGGCAAGCCCTAGGCCAGCCTACAGCTGGGCCCATGGAGCCTCAAGAGGAAGACGGAGCCCAGGAAGGAGAGACGAGGCGAGATCAGCAACCATCTCGCCTCATCACATGGCAACTGACTCTGGTGAGAAAGCCACCCTAAGTTGGTCTCTACAGGGTCTTGTAACTAAGTTTTTACCCCAAATAAATACCCTTTATAAAAGCCAACAGATTTCTGGTACTTTGCATCAGCACCCCTTTGGTAGATGAATACACTAGCCAATGGCACTCATTTTTCTTCTCTCAGAAAAAGCACATCATTAACTTAAATCCTTGCAGCAGCTCTCACAATTTTCTTTTCCAAAGAGGCAAAGCTTCTCCTCAGCTGTCTTTTATTTTAGGCTGGCAAGACTTGGTCAGATTCTCTCCCGTTTTACAGGTGAAGAAACAGGTCTAGAGAGATTAAGGAACTTGCCCAAAGTCACACAGCCAGTCAGTCTTGAAAGAGGAGCTTTTAGAATTGGGGGTCTCCCAACTCCCAGCTCAAAGGCTCCAGTGGCTAGTCTTCCACAGGTGCTGCAAACTGAAGACAGGTGGGCTGAGAACTACGTGGAACCGTGTAAAAGGCAAGAGACAGAAACCTAGGCAGGGACCCCGCCCCCACCAGATCCCCAGAAAGGTCCACGTTTGCGAGGAGCTCTGGAAACCCCCACAGCTACCCTTGGGGTCCCCACTGTCACTGACCAGTTCCCAAGACTGACTCTTCAGCCTCTGCTGGAGGGCTGAGCACGTGGAATGTGAACTGATGTGTAAGTGTGGGTGTGTCCCCGGGACACGTGCACCCCTGAAGTGCAGGTAGGGTAACTTTTCATTTCTATGTCCCCAGCACCTAGTTCGCTGCTGTCGGTTCACGCCTGTCAGTGCGTGAGATGTGGAATTAATTAATTACATAGTGAACTGTCTCCTCTGTGGGAACTGAAGTCCTGGAACCATGTGTCCTACGATCTGTTTCGTCCCCAGGAACAGAGCACAGCGCACCTTTATAGTTGAAACGCACAAATCAACGATTGGGGGAATGTGAAGCGTGACTTTTGATCTGCCAAACACTCTACAAATGTTGTTACTTTTAGAGGAGAAATTAGGAAAATTAGGCTTAGGTGTGTTCAATTCCCTTCACGCCTGGGTCAGCATCTCTCCTCGACACCACCCCCACCCCCCGCCGCACACTCTAGTGGTGCACTCCGCCTCCCCCGAGTAGCGCGATTGGAACTTTCCAGCCGGCAAAGGGGAAAAAAAAAAAAAAAAACCCGCCTCCAAGGCGATGATTGGCTCACTCCCTCCCGCGACCCCTCGCCAGGGCGGCCTAGTGGTACCTTCCCATGTAGGAAAATGATTTTGTCCCGCGCAGACTCCCTCAGCACTTTTTGCACTCTAAAGCCGGAGAACGGTAAGCGAGCAGGGGCAGAAGCACCATTCCCAACGCCGGCATTCTCTTCTGCGCCGGGGGCTTCTGTCTCCTCTGCGCCCAGCTCGCGTTTTCTCTTTAGGGGTTGCACAGCGGCATCCGCCATGCTGCCCGGAGACGTGATATGCGCCTGCGCAAAGGCACACCCCCCCCCCCCCCCCCGACCCTGCCCCTCCCGGCGTTTGGACGCGCAGTGCTTCCTGGGGAGCAACGACTACAACTCCCGACACGCTCTGCTCAGGCCGGGGAGCCGGGAGCCGGCTCGGGGTGGCGGGTGCTGAGGGAAGAGAGGGCTGGCAGCGAGCCCCTAAACAGGTTGGGGACGCCTCCGTCACCGCTCGCTTCCCGTGGACAGGGCGGTCCCAGGAGTAGGAAGGTCCCCATCGGACCCTGGACTTGCTGTGATACCGTGTTTGAATAATAACGTTTAAACCAGAATCACGTTGCTTAACAGACAACATTGATTCTCGTGGAGGGAATATTTCCGAAAACAAATCTATTAAGTCCATTTTATTTTTTTGGTTAAACTTTTGTGTATACATACATATATATGTATGTATATACATATGTACGTATGTGTGTATGCATAAAGTTAAGTTCTGCATAAAATAATTTCCTTTTAACACATTTTTATTTGAATTCAGCACTTAGAGCTGGTGAAAGGTAGACGGGCTTAGGGACCATTTGTAACACCTGCTTCTTCTGAGCCGGTAGCTTCTGCTTCCTGTACGTATCCATCTGGCAGATGTGCCCACCATGCTTCCCCAACATGAATGCTATTCATCTATCACGGTTTTGTTTTTTGTTTCACGTAAAAATTTTGCTTATAATTTCTGCCATTATGCTTTTTTCGTGGCTTTTATTTCTGGCTTGTCTGTTTTTGGCATTCTATACGTCTAAATTTTGCAAAGATGTGATGAAACAAGTATTAGTCAAAAACTTTATTCTTTAGGCCAATAACAATTTTATTTTGAGTTTCAGACAAATCTAAATGGATGGGCAGTTTTTGCAGTTTTCAACATTAGATGTAATCCTTGAGTTAGTTTTTGGTCAGTAACAAAGTGTATCCCACGGTGTCAATGACAGTTTGATTTGGAGTTAATTATTTCTACCAGAAATCTAGGAATTTTTGGATAAAAGGCTAATTGTTTTGTGGACCAGAATTAGTAGGAGAAACTGAGGATCTGGAATAATAATCTTCAACAAAAAATATTTGCTATGTGTCCACATGTTTTTTGGATCCATTCTTTGCCTTCTGGGAATACATATAGTAAGAAGAATGTAAGATGTTATAAACTATATGCAGAACAAAATGTCCTCCAGGCCAAGGGGCAATAGCAACACCAATTCCAACCTCCAAGGCCATGAACTCCTTAGGAAACTTTTGGGAAGGGGAAGCCACCTACCATCTCCAGGTCTCTGTTTCCTATGTGCCAGGTATTATCAGCCCTGACAAGACAAAGGAGGTCCCTACGTTCACAGAAGCCATATTCAGGTGGGGATCAGCTGCGGTAAACAAATGAGAGCATTTTACCAAATGATTAAGTGCTCTGAATAGAATAAAACAGGGTAATGTAGTCGAGCCTGTAGATTGGGAGTGCTTTAGATTGGGTCAGGGACGGCCCCTCAGGTAGTGACATTTGAGCTGACACAGAAAAGATAAGAAGGAACAAGCCCCGTCCAGGGACTGGAAAGTATATGTCAAGCAGAGTGTTTGGTGCTAAAAACCCTGAAGCAGGTTGGTCGGAGGTTTGTGGGTTATTGTTAAACTGTTTAGCATTGTCTCCCCCCACAACCACATTTGGCTAACTAAAAAATAAATAAAAACCCTGAAGCAGAGGAGCCTGATGAGTTTTAGAACCAGGAATGGCTCATGTGGCTAGAATAAAGTGAGCAAGGGTATTACAGAGAAAGGCATTCATTTCTGGCAAATTCATCATGGGGGCATAATTCGATTATAATCTCCACAAGGACAGAATCTTACTCTAAGAAGGCCTAGCTCAAGGAAAGGATGAACTCATAGGAAGCCTCCAGAGGTTCTATTAAAATACCAGACTTAAGAGTGCAAAGAACCCTTAAGGTAGGTCCTATAGAGCTCAACTTGACTTCAGAGGTAATCTGTTGAAGATTTTTTAGTTCACCTTATTTGGAAGCATTAGAACAGTCTGCATTGTCAAATGATAGCCATTAGCCACATGTGGCTATTTAGCACTTGAAATGTGGCTTGTATGCCTGAGGAATCCAATTTTTTTATTAAATTTTAATATCAGCCACATTGGCTAATGGCTACCAGCACAGATGTAGAACGTTTCCATCATCACAGAATGTTCTGTTGGGCAGTGTTGTACTTGAAAGCCCTCTTTTATAAGTGTTCAACCTGTCAGTCTTCTTGAGGAATCTCTAAGCTTATCCTGAATCTTTTCTTAATCTAAAGAAGGACCAGGCACTTCCATTTTGAGCATTATGCAGACTAAATAACCTAAAAACAAGTTGTTGCAAAACACCTAAACATTCTGAATGCCAAGTTAAAAACATATTACATTGCTGAGCTCTCAAGCAAATGAGATATTCAGGAACCAAGAATCATGGGGAGTAGTAAATGGATATTGAAGCTGGAAGCTATACTGAGGGCAACTGCTTATACCTAGAAATCTAGAGCCTTTGGTTTTAAATGTGTCTGTTCAAGGGACAGGAGGCAAGACCTGATCTTGTACAAAGTGAGGTGGAGTGGACTATTTGCCATAGAGCCAAGATCTCTAAGGTCTACCACCTCAAGAAAAGTACCAACCATCAAAACAAAACAAAAAAACACTACAGGAGACAAGATGATTAGGAAATGTATCTGCCTCAACCTCTGGCTCTGGAGAGAAGGGGGAAAACATCCCATAACCACAGGCCAGCCTTCATGCAGATTTGGAGTTCAAAGTCATACTTCCTGTATGACCCAGGAAATTCAAATTGAAAAATCTATTTAAACTAGTCTTGGATTCTTTATTGTTTGCTTACTCTATGTGAGATTAACCCCAGAAGAAATAGAAAACCTAAATAGACCTATAACTCTTTAAGACATTGAAACTGCAGTTTCAAATCTTCCCAA
Source organism: Dasypus novemcinctus (assembly GCF_030445035.2). Classification (NCBI taxonomy): domain Eukaryota; kingdom Metazoa; phylum Chordata; class Mammalia; order Cingulata; family Dasypodidae; genus Dasypus; species Dasypus novemcinctus. Next base: position 36,097,586 of record NC_080699.1, on the reverse strand, counting down.
AATGAAAATGCTAGGCCCAAGTGCAAGTGATTTTACAGATGAGTCTACAATAAATTTCAAGCATAAACTCTTCAAAGAATAGAAAAAGGGACCACTCCCCAACTATTTTATAAAGCTTAATGTGAGTAACACAACCAGAGAAGAATACAAGAAAGAACAAATAAGGGTCAATCTTCCATTTGAACATAGATGTAGAAATCATAAAGAAATGTTAGCAAACTGAAATCTGGAAGTTATAAAACAGGTAATACATTATAATCGAGATGTGTTTTTACACCTGGAACGTAATGCTGGCTTTTTAAATATGAGAAAACTTACTAAAGGGGGAAGAATACATTATCTCTGTAGATGTGGGAAATTTTGAAGAGATTTAAAATCCTTTCAAGATAAATAAAGGGACTTCTGGGAAGGGAGAGGACCAGAAAGACATGGGACTCTCTTCTTTTCCAGAAAAATAGCTAGAGGACAGGCAGAAATGGCCTGGAAAAAAATCTCCAGGGGTTTAGAACACCAAGGGAAGACTGGACACCACCCAGTGGAGAGAAGGGCAAAGGAAAAGAACTGGGATGGCAAAACTCAAACACACTCGGACCAGGCATTGAATTGAGAGGGCTGCCAAAGAGCGCCATCTGCTGGCGCCTCCATGCCGGGTAGTACCAAACCATGGTTTGCCCTGAGAGCCAGCACTGGACTGAAGAAACCTGACCCTTGGCAATCTCCCTCTCTTCTAGCTGAGACTGAATGTTGAGGACTCACCTCCCTAGGAAAGGGGAGAGAGAGGGACACAGTTTAAGCTGACTCTGCTTTTGATTCATAAATTTGGTCTGCTGTGTCCCAGGAGCCCTTCCAGGCCGAGTGGGGTTGCGCCATTATTTGCCTTGGGAGCCTGTGGGGGCTAAAGAGATACGATCCTCCCAATCTCCTCTACTAACCAGCACTGATTGTTGAGCATTTAGAAAGGAGTGGAAATATTTCCTAGCAGGGAAAAGAGAGGGGGCTGCCAGAGAAGGCTGGAGAACTGTCTCAGAGAAAGTTTGAAGTACAAGACTCTCAGGCTTCAGGCAGGAAGCTCTGTCACACTGATCCAGTCTGCGTTAACAGCAAATACGCTCCAACCAGGCATTGAACTGAGAGCTGCCAAAGAGGGGAGAAAATTAAACCTCCCTCCCCAAGACCCTGGGCAGCTATTCCACCACCAATCACTGGGTCCAATGCCCAGTTTTGAGCAACTAGCAAGGACAATCCTAATAATCCAGGTCGAGACAAGAATCAAAGAGCAGTGGTAACACACAGCCTCCTACCACTAAATCCCTACAAAAGAGAAAGAAATTGAGCATCTGAGTAAACTACATCCTAATCAGATGCCTAGACATCAGCAAATAATCACGAGCCATACTAAGAAAATAGAAGATGTAGCCTAAGAAAAGGAATTTATCAAAGCTCCAAAAGAAATGCAGGATTTGAGAGAACTGATCAGCGAGATGCACACAAATTTCCAAAATCAAATTAATGAGTTGAAAAGCAATATGGTTAAAGAGATAAATGACATCAAGAAGACATTGAGGGAAAATGGACTTGGCCCAGTGGTTAGGGCGTCCGTCTACCGCATGGGAGGTCCGCGGTTCAAACCCCGGGCCTCCTTGACCCGTGTGGAGCTGGCCCATGCGCAGTGCTGATGCGCGCAAGGAGTGCCGTGCCATGCAGGGGTGTCCCCCACGTAGGGGAGCCCCACGTGCAAGGAGTACGCCCCGTAAGGAGAGCCGCCCAGCGCGAAGGAAAGTGCAGCCTGCCCAGGAATGGCGCCGCCCACACTTCCCGTGCTGCTGACGACAACAGAAGCAGACAAAGAAACAAGATGCAGCAAATAGACACAGAGAACAGACAACCGGGGGGGGATTAAAAATAAATAAATCTTTAAAAAAAAAAAAAAGACATTGAGTGCAAAGAAGAATTTGAAATATTGGTCAGAAAATTAATGGAGTTCATGGGAATGAAATACCCAATAGGTGAGATCAAAAACACATTAGAGGGAAGTGGCTTTGGCTCAATGGGTAGAGTGTCCGCCTACCACATGGGAGGTGCAGGGTTCAAACCCAGGGCCTCCTTACTCACGTGGTGAGCTGGCCCATGCGCAGTGCTGATGCACGCAAGGAGTGCTGTGCCATGCAGGGGTGTCCCTTGTGTAAGGGAGCCCCATGTGCAAGGAGTGCACCCTACAAGGAGAGCCGCCCAGTGCGAAAAAAGTACAGCCTGCTCAGGAGTGGTGCCGCATACATGGAGAGCTGACGCAGCAAGATGATACAACAAAAAGAGACACAGATTCCCGGTGCTGCTGACAAGAATACAAGCGGACACAGAAGAACACATAGCAAATGGACACAGAAGAACAGACAACTGGGGGTGTGGGGGGGTGGGCAGAGAAGGGGAGAGAATAAATTAATAATAAATCTTAAAAAAAAAAAAAAAACACATTAGAGGCATACAACATCAGGCTTAAAATGATAGAAGAAATAAGTGATACCAAAGCAGAACAGTTAGAATTGAAGAAAGAAAAGAACAGAGAGGAAAGAATGGCAAAAATTGAGCAGGGGCTCAGCGAGTTGAATGACAAAGTGAAACGCAACAACATACGTGTCATGGGAGTTCCAGAAGGAGAAGGGAATGGGGGCAGGAGGAGTATTTGAGGAAATAATAGCTGAAATTTTCCCAACTCTCGTGAAAGAAATGAAGTTACATGTCCAACATGCACACCGTACCCCAATTGGAATAAATCTGAATAGACCTACTCCAAAAATGTCAAATGTCAAGGATAAAGAGAAAATTAGCAGGAAGGACAGCCAAAAGAACAAAAAAGACAGACAAAAGTATAATATGACATGAAAACCAAAGAATAAAATGGTGGAAGTAAATAGTGCATTTACAGTAATATCATTGAATGTTAATGGATTAAACTACCCAATCAAAAGATACAGGCAGACAGAATGGATAAAAAAAAAAACCATGAGCCACCCATATGCTGCTTACAAGAAACTCACCTGAGACCCAGGGAGAAAAAACAGCTGAAAATGAAAGCTTAGAAAAAGATAATTCATGTAAATAGTAACCAAAAAAGAGCAGGGGTCGCTATACTAATATCAGACAAAACAGACTTTAAATGCAAAAAAGTTATAAGAGATAAAGAAGATCATTATATATGAATAAAAGGGACAATCCACCAGGAAGATATAATAGTCATATCTACATACCTAACCAGGGTGCCCCAAAATACATGAGACAAACTCTGGGTAAACCGAAGGGAGAAACAGACAGCTCTACAATAATCATTGGAGACTTCACGCCACTCACAGCATTAGATAGAACAACTAGAGAGAAGATCAACAAGGAAACAGAACTTGAATAATATGATAAACAATTCATATTATATACAGAACACTAACAGACATATACAGAACACTGCATCCAAACCCAGCGAGTTATACTTTCTTTTAAAGTGGATCTTTCTCCAGGATAGACCACATTTTGGGCCTAATGCAGCTCTCAATAAATATAAAAAGACTGAAATTATACAAAGAACCTTCTCAGATCATAGTGGAATGAAATTGGAAATCAGTAATAGGAGAAAAGCAAGTATGTGGAGGCTGAACAACACTCTCCTAAATAATCAGTGGGTCAAAGAAGAAATTGCAAGTGAAATCAGTAAATATATTGAGACAAATGAAAATAAGAACACAATTTATCAAAACTTTTGGGGTACCCCAAAGACAGTCTTGAGAGGGAAATTTATAGCTCTACATGCCTACATTAAAAAAAGAGAGAGCTGAACTCAAAGATTTAACTGAACAACTAGAGAAACTAGAAGAAGAACAGCAAATAAATCCCAGAAATAATAAAGGTTAGAGCAGAAATATATGAAATTGAGAACAAAAAAAAAATAGAGAAAACAACCATCTACCACAAAGTCTTTAAAATGTTTCCCTGCATTCTCTTCTAAGTAGTTTTATGGTCCTGGCTTTCATATTTAGGTCTTTGAACCATTTTGAGTTGATTCTTGTATGGCTCAAGCAACTGAGCTCCCACCTACCACCCAGGTTCAGTTTCCAGTGCTTCCTAAAGAAGACAAGCAAGATAGCAAGCTGACATGATGGGCTGGTGCAGCAAGATGATGCAACAAGAGACACAAAGAGGAAAACATAATGAGAGACACAACAAAACAGGGAGCAGAGGAAATTGGGAAATTTTCCACTTACAATAGCAACAAAAAGATTCAAATACCTAGGAATTAATTTGACCAAGAAATACAGGACCTGTATGCAGAAAACTACAAAACAATCCTACAAGAAATTTAAAAAGACCTAAACAAATGGAAAGACATTCCGCGCTCATGGATTGGAAGAACATATATCATGAAGATGTCAATCTTACCCAAAATGATTTATAGATTCAGTACAATACTAATAAAAATTCCAACAGCTTACTTTACTGAAATAGAAAAGGCAATTACAAATTCATTTGAAAGGGCAAGTGCACCCAAATAGCCAAAAGCATTCTAAAAAAGAAGAGCGATGTGGGAGGAATTTCACTGCCTGACCTTGAAACATATTACAAAGCCACAGTGGTCAAAATAGCATGGTATTGGCATAAAGACAGACACACTGATCAGTGGAGTAGAATTGAGAGACCAGAAATAAACCCTCACCTTTACTGCCAACTGGTTTGTTTTTTATTCTGTTTCATTTTTTAAGGATTTATTTATTTACTTTATTTACTTATTTTTATTTATCCCACCCTCCCCCATATGGTTCTCTCATCTGTCTCTTCATTTGCTCACCTTCTCCAGGAGGCACCAGGAACCGAACCTGGGACCTCCCACATGGAAGGTGAGTGCCCAATAGCCTGAGCCATATCTGCTGCCGGCAGTCTGCGGCACTTGCTGGTTTGTGGCATCTGCTTGTTTAGGCATCTGTTGTGGCTAATGCGGCATCATGCAGCATCATGTGACCATCTAGTTCATTGTGGTGGGGTGAAGGGTCTAGCTCATTGCAGCAGGGTGTGGCATCTAGCTCATGGTGGCAGTGTATGGTGTCTGTTTCCTTGTAGCAGGTGCAGGTATTTGCTCGTCTCCTTTAGGAGGCCCCGGAACCTGAACCTGGGACCTCCCATGTGGTGGGTGGGTGCCCTTCTGGTTGGGCCACATCCGCTTCCCCCAGTTTGACAAACCTACCAATTCATGTCAATGGGACAAAACAGTCTTTTCAACAAATGGTGCTGGGAGAACTGGATATCCATAACCAAAAGAATGAAAGAGTACCTCCAACTCACTCCCTGTGTAAGGAATCAACTCAAAATGGTTCAAAGACCTAAATATAAAAGCGAGGACCATAAAACTACTTAGAAGAGAATGTAGGGAAACATCTTAAGGACTTTGTGGTAGGTGGTGGTTTCTTGGACCTTACACCTAAAGCACGCGCAACAAAAGAAAAAAATAGATAATTGGAACCTCCTCAAAATTAAACGCTTTTGCACCTCACAGGACTTGATCAAAAGGTTGAAAAGACAGCTGACTTGATGGGAGAAAATATTTGTAAATCACTTGTCTGATAAGGGTTTAATGTCCATGATATATAGTGAGATGCTATAACTCAACAATAAAAAGACAAACATCCCAGTTAAAAAATGGGCAAAAGACTTGAATGTGATATTTGTCCAAAGAAGAAATACAAATGGCAAAAAAACACGTGAAAAAAAGGTTCAACATCACTAGCAATTAGGGAAATGCAAATTAAAACTACAATGAGATATCATTTCACACCTATCAAAGTGGCCACTATTAAAAAGACAGACAACTAGGAGTTTTGGAGAGGATGTGGAGAATTAGGAACACTTATTCACTGTTGATGGGAATGTAGAATGGTACAACCACTGTGGAGGACTGTTTGGTAGTTCCTAATGAAGTTAAATTAAATATAGACCTGCCACACGACCCTGCAATACCACTGCCGGGTATATATCCAGAAGAACTGAGAGCAGTGACATGACTAGACACGCACACCAATGTTCATAGCAGCATTAATCACAATTGCCAAAAGATGGAAACAACCCAGGTGTCCAACAACTGATGAATGGATAAACAAATTGTGGTGTATTCACATGATGGAATATTATGCAGCTGAAGGAGAAATGAAGTCATAAAGCATATGACAACATGGATGAACCTGGAGGACATTATGTTGCGTGAAACAAGGCAGACACAAAAGGAGAATACTGTATGACTGCACTGTTATGAACTAAATATATTGTATAATCTCATGAAGTTAATAACTTGAATATGAGTCACCAGAAAATAGAATGAGGTTAGAGAATGGAAAGCTGAGGGTTAACTTGTGCAGAATTAGTTTAAAAAAAAGATATGTGTTAATCTTTGGAAATGAATAGAAAAGGTGAAACCCCAACAAGCTTATAACTAGCAGTACTGTTATGTGCGTCTGAAAGGGTTTAAAGGAAAAGTCTAAGGTCATGTATATTACTATAAAGAAAGCTAAAAATGTAACATAGACCTGTATAGCTTAGTAAAATCGCATGCGAAATATAAATATGGGTAAAATTGCATATATGACCGTTTTTCTTTGAAGCTGAACAAATGCATGTTAATACTACAACATGTTAATATTAGACCAAAAAAAAAAAAAGCTAAATAAAAGAAACCAGACACAAAGTACTGCATATTATATGATTATTTATATAAAATATAACTATGAATTGCGGTCACCCCTCGGGCTGAAGTGTGGTTTGCTGGCCTGGCGAGGGGAGCGGCCGCGGTAGGCCTAATTCCACTGCCCCCATAATAGGGTGGTTGGTCGGGCCCACCGCCACCCCTGAAGGAAGCTCGGCATGGGCGCAGAGTGCCCTCGGGTCTCCCCTTCTCGGCAGCCATGCTTCCGCGGCCGCCCCTCCTCCCGGATGGCGCCACACGATGCCTGTGGGGCGGCACCCTTCTTCTTCTTTCTCCCTGCGCAGGCGCAGGGCGGAAAATTCCAGTCTGCCCTTTTCCCTTCCCCCGACAGCAGCAACAGCCAGGCGTGGGCGGGAAACTCAACTCTGCCCTCCACCCCAGCAACAGCAGCCACCAATCCCTAAACCCTGCCCCTTCCCCCAGCAACAGCGACAGCCAATCCCTAACCACCACCCCTCCCCCATCCAGCACCGCCCACTGACCTTTCGCCGGCAACCAATCAGAACAGGGCGTGGCTTTGACCAATCAGCCTTCCCCAGCCCCTATAAAACTGTTGCCTCTCCCTCAATAAAGTGGACTTGCGTGTTTACCTTGTCTCTGCGGTAGTTCTTCTGCCGTGCGCCCTCCAGTCCTGAGAGCCCCCGACAAGGGCCTGGCCTCCCTTGTCCCCAGCTCGTCGCCGGCTTCTCCGGGCGACCCCTTCGTCGCCGGCTTCGCCGGGCGACCCCTTCGTCGCCGGCTTCGCCGGGCGACCCTGTCAGCCAAACCGCGCAACCCCTTGTGAGACCGATCCCTCGTCTGCTGCCGGACCGACCCCTTGTCCCAAGTGGGACCGACCCCTCGTCCCAAGCGGGACCGACCCCTCGTCCAGAGCTGGACCGACCCCTCGTCCGCAGCCAGACCCCACCTCTACCGACCGCAATGAATCAATTAATTTTTTTCTGTCTGGTTGTGTCATTGTCTTTTTGGTGTGTCATTTTGCTGTGCCGGGTCCTGTACCTCACCGTGCAGGTCTGGGTCACCCTTTTTCTTTTTTTACCAGGAGATCCCGGGGATCGAACCTGGGTCCTCCATATGGTAAATGGGAGCTCAAGTGATTGACTCACAATTGCTTTCTTAAATCAATTTATAAAGATGAAATTAGATAAGTGGTTATGTAGTGCTGGGGAAGGAATGCTAAGAGGTGTGGAGTTTTTCTTTATGGAGTAATAAAATTGTTCTAAAATTTTTTGTGGTGATGAATGCACAACATTGTGATTATACTAAAAGCCATTGATACATTATACTAAAAGCCACTTTGGATAGATCATGTGATATGTGAATATATCTCAATAAATCTGCTTAATAAATAAATTGTGTAAGAATAGCCAGAAATAGCAGCTATGTTCAGTAGTGGAAACAGATTGAGAGGTGAAGAGTTTGTTTATTATTATTATTGTTGAAATAATGAAAATGCTCTAATAATGATTGAAGTGATGAATGCACAACTATGTAATTATTCCAAGTATCATTGATGGCACACGTTGAATGAATTGTATGCTTTATTAAAATGTATCAATAAAATTGATTTGTTAAGTTTTTTAAAAAAGATAAATCTCTCAGCCAACTAGAATAGCAGAAAACTTCTAATCTATCAAAAATGTGTACCAAAAACCTACAGCAAACTTCCCATTTAATGGGTGAATGTTCGAAGCGGTTCCTTTAAAATCAGGAATGAGGTAAGGATGGCTGCTCTCATCCTTCCTGTCTTGCAGCACAGAAAGACAAAAGAAGGAACTAACATTTTTGGTTTATTTTGCAAATTATATGATAGTCTTTATAGAAAACTGAACAAAATCTACAATCTGATAGATTAGATAATTCAGCAGGTTGCTTAATCTTCAATTGATATACAAAATAAAATTGCAATCCTTTATACCAGTAATAGATTAAAAATTTTATAAATAACTTTTACAGTAGCAACAGAATATATTAGTGCTAACGGAAAATCTAGTAAGAGATGGGATGGACCAATGTGGAAAAAAATTATAAAGCTTTACTGAAATATATTAAAGTCATAAATAAATGAAGACATGCCATTTTTATGGATAGGAAGACTCAAAATACCATAAAGACATCTACTCTCCAAATTAATCTGTAAATTCAGTGTAAGACCAATAAAAATACTAATAGCCTTTTTCATGTAGCTGGACAATAAAAACACTTCTATGGAAGATAAAGGGACAAGAACAGTCAAAGTGGTTTTTATGAATAAGGAAAGTGGGAAGATTTGACCCACAAGTTATCAAGCTTTACTAAAACCCATCGTACGTAAGTCCGTGTGGCACTGACGCAGGGGTACAAGGATAAGTGAGAAGAATGGAGAATGCGGTAATAGATGCACCACACACAACGGAGGCAACATTGCCACCAGTGGGGGGACGCATGGCCTACTCGGTAAATGACGGTTATTCAAATGGGGAGGGGGGAATGGAATCTCTGACATATGAAACAAGAATCACAAAACAAACCCAAACCCCTAAAAAAGTCCAGGTGTCTTAAAGCCTTAATTGTAAAGATCAAAACTTCTAGAACAGGGGTTCTTAACAAGGAGTCCGTGAGCTTGAATCGAAATTCAAAAAACATTATTCTTGTGGTCAACCACCACACCAGGGAACCAAGACTGTCCACAACTGCAAGCAGGAGAATCGCATCCCTCAGCCACGTGGGATCTAAGCCCCCTCTCAATTTAGAGGTGGAGTAGACATCACCAACCCAGTGTCCACAGGATGGAGGAATAAAATATGGATTAGAGTGGACTTACTGGTATTCTACTGTAGCACTATGGTGACTCTAGCAATGGAAGAAATTGTATTATTGATGTAGAGACAGTGGCCACTGTTCTTGCTGAGGGCAGGGAGAAGGAAGAGATGTGATGTGGGGACATTTTGTGGACTTGGAGTTGTCCTAAATGATATTGCAGGGACAAATGCTGGACATTATATATCCTGCCATAGCCCACTGAATGTACTGGGGAAGAGTGTAAACGACAGTGTAAACTATAATCCATGCGGTGTAGCAGTGCTCCAAAATGTATTCACCAAATGCAGTGAATGTGCCACACTGATGAAAGAGGTTGTTGATGTGGGAGGAGTGGGGTTGTGTGGGGTGTGGGGTATTTGGGAACTTCTTATATTTTTTAATGTAACATTTTTTGTGATCTATGTATCTTTTTTAAAAAATTGCTAAAAAACCCCGCATTATTCTTATGGGAATGTGTTTGGGTGGGTGTGATATATATTTATTAAATAATACACAGTACAGTGTGGACTTAGTTAGGGGCCCATGGTTTTCACCTGACTGGCAATGGGGTCCATAGAACAAAAAAAGATTAAGAACCCCTGTTCTAGAAGAAAATATACACAGGAGTAGGGAAGGATTTTCCAAATAAGACACAAAAATCACAGACTACAAAGTAATAGGTAAAAAATGTTTATATTATAAAATAAAACTATTCTTCAAAAGGTACATCATACTGTGGTTATATATTTTTAAAACTTCTAATCATTTGGAGGTACACATTCAAATATATATGAAGAAAATTATGCCTGAGATTTCTTCAAAATAATCTGGGGTTGAGGGAATGGGTAGGGTTATTGTTGATATAAGATTAGCTATGATTGGGTAATTGTTGAAAGAAATGAAGATTCATCAAACATTTCTCTCCCCTTTTGGTATCTGATATATATAATTTTTCATAAAAAGGTAAAAAAAATAATATGACAGTAGGATACCAGTTTTCACCCACCAGTTTGCAAACATTTTATTTATTTATTTATTTATGTATTTTTAGGAGGTACTGAAGATTGAACCCAGGACCCTGTACATGGGGAACAGGTGCTCAACCACTGAGCTACATCTGCTCCCTGATTAGGAAAAATTTTAAATCTGAACGTTGTAAGTATTGTCAAGGATATGAAAAAGTGGGAACACTTTACACGCAGTCGGTTGCAATATAAACTGGTGCAACCAATTCAGAAGAAAATTTGGCATATCTCCTGATAAAACTGAAGATGTGCAGTCTTTACTCCCCAGTGGTTCCTGACCTAGGCTAAATCCTAGAAAAGTTCTTGCTTGTGGAAACACGCAGCAAGAAACGGGAAATAACCAAAATGCCCACTTGTAGGAGAAAAGGTGACTCAATAGAGGTAAATAATTAACTGGGTTACATTCATGAACATGGATAGCCCTCACAGACGTGGTGAGCAAATAAAGGAATTTGCAGAATTCCAACACAGTATCGTTTATATAAAGTACAAAAGCATGTGCAACTGAAGAATCTGTTATGAGGGAAGGACATGTAGTAAAATTATAGAGAAAAGCTAAGAATAAGTTCAAAATTCCGAGTAGTGATTGCTTCTGGAAGAGGAAGGAAGGGGAGTGGAATTCAGGGCACGGCCGGAGCACCGGAGATTGTAAGGCTTTATGTCCTAAGCTGAGTCGCAGGCACACGAGTGTACGTTATTCTTCAGTACTTTCATATGCAATAAAATAATTCATAAATTAAAAAAATACTTTTTTTCCAGAAGGGGACACGATAGGGGGCAGTGAGAGAAGCGTCACAAAAGTAAACACTGGGAGACGTGTAAGGAACATTGCAGTGTTGAGTTCAACAGCTACTGAGAACAAATGAAACCTTGCCAGCCCTCCAAGGTTGACAGGCATCTGCCAGGGGAAAATGCTGATTCCTCTCATTCCAAAGGTGAAGACAGCTACCGTGTCCCAGCCAGACCCTTGATGTGCCAAAGCACCAGTGGCCTTTTGATGCCAGGGCGTCCCTGGCTTCCCTCTCCTGCATGCTCCATGGCTTCTAGGCTTCTGTCCTTAATGACATTCAGGCAGGAAGCAGACAGGACCGGACAGTGCTGCCCGCCTCTTGCCTGTCTCTTTCTGTAGTAGATCAAAGTTGCTGGGAAAGAGAAGGGCATCGCCATGAGCGGGGAGGAACCGATGCCTGTGGCTTTCTCCTGACACCTGTTCAGGGCTTCCCCGGGCACCTGGAGATGCTCCATGCTGAGGCATGAAGTCCAGGCTTCTAGCTCCTTCATCAGTGGAGCTCCCTTTTCCTGGGGAGGGATGCAGGTCTACACCAGGGCCCGATTCCAGGGGAAGAAAGCGTAGCAGGTGCCAGACGTCATGTCCCCGTAGGCCAGTGACGAAACACCTGCCGCGCGTCTTGGGCCCCGAGCCACCTCCTACCACCTCCTACCAACCTTCCTGGGGAATCCCCAGCTCTCTCATGGCCCTTCTGGGGGAGCCCCCGACTTCCCCATGGCCTTCCTGGGGAGTCCCCAACTTCCCCATGGCCTTCCCAGGGAGCCTGCAGAAACGGAGGCCTGCTGGGCAACCTGACGCAGCGTCACGTGCAGTGGGCTGCAGCCCCTGGCTCCTTTCCCCTCGTCACATCTGCTGGAACCGCAGGCCCTGGCTGGGCTGTCTCACTCTTGCCAGCCTCGCTCCACCTCTTTGGTTCCCACGGTGCTACAAGAAGTGTCAGCTGAGTGTCTGCAGATCTGAAAGAGACCAAGCCGAATCACAGGACTCGTCGCCCTCCCGGATCCCCAGCACCTCCGCGAGTCCCCCACGGGCCCCCGCCGCTGCCTTCCACCTTTTTACCCGTTTTGTTACATCTGAGCCAGCGGTAACATAATGCACCCCCTGGGTACACTTATCGGCTGCCATTAATTCCTGCTCTTTTGCAACCCTTGGCCTTCCTAAACTGATGTCCCTCCCGGCGCCTTCCCATTGTTGGCGGACACCTCCAAGGTGATCTCAGTGAGAGAAAACTCATGCTCAGCTATGACGAGGACAGCTGGTATTGAGGGAGCACTCGCTATGTGCCACGCAGGCCCTGCCTCTTGTATTGCATATGTGCCAGGCAATATCCTGAACACTGGACACGTATTAATTAATTAATTCCTCATTTTACAAACGAGGAAACCGAGGTATGGTGTGCCCAAGTGCCCTCGCACGGGCTGCACCCTAGCCAGGTACCGTCTCCTAAGCTACGCCGTGGAGGCGTCGGCCACCAGCAGCCCAGGACCCGCCCGCCCCGGGCGCGCAGCTCACAGCGCACAACGGCGTCCTGGACCTGGCGGAAGCCGCCCTCGGGGCCCCGGCCGTCCACGAAGTACATGAAGCGCAGCTCGGCGGGGTAGGCGGCCCTGCTCAGGCCGGCCAGCAGCGGGATGGTGCGGCCCTCGGAGCCCGGCGCCTCGCTCAGCGCCTGCAGCATCTGGTACCGGCACCACGGGTCGCGCAGAAAGCCGGGCGTGATGAGCAGCACGCGGCAGTGGCTGCCGCTCAGCGCCCGGCACAGCTCCGACACGATGGCGCCGCCCGGGCTGGCGTCGCGCAGCTGCAGGAAGCAGCGCAGGCCCGCGGCGCCGCCCTCCAGGTAGGCCACCAGCTGCTGCGCGGCCGCCAGGTCCTCCTCGCTGTGGCACACGCAGACGTCGTAGTCTTTGCTCCAGCGGCCGCTGCTGCTGGCGCCCCCCGGCGCTGCGGCGGGAGACGCCGCGGAGCTGCGGCTCGGGCCCGGGCCCGGGGGGCTGTCCTGCGAGCTGGGCTCTGCCACGTCAGCAGGGGGGCTCTCCGACGAGACGGGCATCTCCTTGGGCTTCTTCAGCAGCGTGTGCCTGAACCAGTCTGCGGGGAGAGGCACAGGGCACGGGGCTCGCACCCTCCCCGGGGCCGCCTGCCCTGGCCGGGCAGGGGGCGCTCCCCCAGGGCCAGCCCTCCAGCCGGGCTCCCCCAGGGCCCTGGCTGCCCCCTTCTGATTCTCAGGGACCGACTGCTACTCTCCTATGTCCTTCCGGATGTGCCTGGAAGTTGCCTCTATCTTTATTTATTTTTTAATTCAAATGAAAAGTATTTATTTTTATACATGTTTCCTCCAACAGGTTTATCTCTGCACTTAAGAAACAGCAAAAACTTATGCTTAATCTTGTGCCACATTAAAAGGATGACCAGGGAGGCGGACTTCCCCAGTGGTCAGGACATCTGCCTACCACATGGGAGGTCCCTGGCTCAAACCCGGGGCCTCCTTGACCCGTGTGGAGCAGGCCCATGCGCAGTGCTGATGCGCACAAGGAGTGCCGTGCCACGCAGGGGTGTCCCCCGCATAGGGGAGCCCCATGCTCAAGGAGTGCGCCCCGTAAGGAGAGCCGCCTAGTGCAAAAGAAAGTGCGGCCTGCCCAGGAGTGGTGCCACACACACGGAGAGCTGACACTCAAGATGACGCAACAAAAAGAGATTCCCATGCCGCTGACAACAACAGAAGCGGACAAAAGAAGAACATGCAGCAAATGGACAGAGAACAGACAATGGGGGGGGGGTTGGGAGGGGAAGGGGAGAGAAAGAAATTAAAAATAAATAAATAAAAAGATGACCAGTAATCCACCTCTTGTTTTAGGTTATTACCATTAAATTATATTCTCTTGGTATAAAAATATATATTTTTTAAAAAGTCAAAACTAACATATAAACAAACCCCTCTATCTTTACAGGTTACAGGAATCCGTGAGAACTCTGGAATCCTTTTGTGGGGGTGTTTTACCTGCTTGGTTCAGAAAGGTAGCCTTGCCAGACTCCAGGCCTTTTAATTCTGGTACTTCCCCACCCACCTGAACTCAGACTTCCCACTAGACTTGACTTTTTGACCATCTCTGAGTCTATAAGGAGAGAGGCTTTATGCTAGCAAAGATCCTTCAGTCCCAAAGTCCGCTTTCAGCAGCGAAGGGAGGTGAATTCAGATGAAAATGCACCACCTGTTATGGGAGGGAGAGAGGAGGGATTGACACCTAACTGCCCTGAGAAATTCTAGATTGTAGCCACCTGGGCAAAATGAACCTATGGAAGAAAGGGCTGCTGCTGAGAGCCCCTGAGGAGCTGGAGCTCATGATTTCACACCTGCACTCTGGAATCGGACGCCGCGAATTGGCTGCGGACCTGCTGCTCGCTGTCTGTCCAACCTCCAGTCACTCTGTCCTCTAGCCCTCATCTGTCAAATGATTCATTGTAGTTGTTGAGGATCCACTGAGCTATTGCAGCATCGGGTACACTGTTAGTGTTCAGTGTTGATGTTAACAGTTTGCCCAGCGTTTGAGAGGACCAGACCGCATGGTGTGGTGGAGACTGATCAGCTCTCTTTCAGCTCGGCTCCTTTCTTTGTTCTGGGACAGAGATAAGGATGACAGGGGACACAGCTCCACGCTCAGCACTGAAGTCTCCAGGCCAGGTAAACCAGCCGGCTGGCCCTGGGAAACTGGTGAGCTGGGGGGCTGAGGATTGCACTGGCACCTGCCTCCCCTAGGTGTGCCAGAGCCTCTGCACCTGGTGATCCAGTCAGGAGCTTCCCCTTGTCATCAGCCTCCCTGCACCAGGCAGGTCACCTGCTCACCGAGACACGGAGGACGGCGCTGTCAGAGGCGTCAGCTTCTACTCACCACTCATCTTGCCCAGAGGCTTCCTGGCCTGGGATCGAGACGCTGGCGGGGAGGTGGGTGATGCCATAGTGTCGGGCTCAGAACTGATGCCACAGAACCAGGCATTGGTGGAGCGGGAGGCGGGAGGGGACCCGACCTTGGCCTCACGGAGCCGTCATCCTACAAGGGACAGAGAGAGGTGATGGCCAGAGCTGTACCTGCCCTGTGCTCAGTCTGGGGGTGGGCTCTGTTTCTGCCCTAGTGCCTTGCCCGGGACTCTAAGTGGGTCTCCCACAGGATTAGGGACCCACACCTCTGTGACCGAGCCGTTTCTCCCTCAACCCAGATCTGTAAAGTGTGGGCAGCCTTACAGGGCCTGAGCTCAGCAAGCCCTGAGCGGGAGTGCATTTAGCTTGGGGCAGGGCAGCCGGCGTGCAGCTCTTGACAGGGACTTCCCGTGCTCACGCTGAAAGGGGAAGAGGACAGCTGCTATTTAGACAGACAGTTGTCTTCAGGGGGACATAGGCTGAGCCGGAGAGAGACAACACAGGCAGAGAGGCCCTGCAAGGCTTTTCATCTAAGCTGGCCTTCCCTGAGCAGCCCCGTGCATCCATCCCTCCACTGTGAGCTCAGGCAGGTCATGTCACACAGCGGGGAGGACTCGGCCTCTGCAGGCAAGAGCCCTCGATGCTTCCCGTGGCCTCAGGCAAGCTACTTGTTAGACTTCCGTCTCCCCATCTGTGAAGTGGAGCTGCTCCTGGGACCTGCTTCTCAGTGTTACGGTGACAATTACACAGATCGTTAATGAAAGGTGCTGCTGGTGCCTGACACAGAACGCTCAGAGTATGTTGTGGGTTAGTATGTATTTAAATTATCTCCCTCTTAGAGGGACAGATTCATGGATTAGAAGACTTGATGTTGTAAAGTCAATTTTCCCCAAACTGCTATCCCAAATTCTAGCAATTGTTTTCCTTTTGATGATGGCAGGGGTTGTCCAACTACTTTTTTTTTTCTTTAACGTTTATTTTATTTATGTATTCCCCTCAGCCTCCCCCTAGTTGTCTGTGCTCACTGTCTGCTCTCTGTGTCCATTTGCTGTGTGCTCTCTGTGTCTGCTCGTCTTCTCTTTAGGAGGCACCAGGAACCAAACTTGGGACCTCCCATGTGGGAAAGAGGTGCTCAATCATGTGAGTCACCTCAGCTCCCTGGTTTGTTGGGTCTCTCATTGTCTTTCCTCTTTGTGTCTCTTTATTGTGTCACCTTGTTGTGTCAGCTCACTGCACCTCCCCGTTGTGCCAGCTTGCCTTCTCCAGGAGGCGCTGGAAATGGAACCTAGGACCTCCCATGTGGTAGGTGGGAGCTCAATCGCTTGAGCCACATCTGCTTCCCTCCAGCTACTTCTAAAATTTGTTTAGAAAGGCAAAAAGACCAAGAATACCTGAGATGGACTTCTGGTCAAAAGTCTTGAAGAGCTGGCGTGCAACTTGCCATGTTCTCTTCCCACCATAACGAAAGGGGTGTTTCTGCTGGGAGCGGCTCTTCCACCCCAGGGCTCTGGGAGAAGACTTCTGTGGGGCAGACCTATCTGGACTCAGGACGGTGATGCAAGCGACTCTTCTTCAGAACTGGGCTGTAGAAAACAAAGCTGTGGGGTAACTGGCCGAAGGGCTGCCTTCTCACAATGTGCCAGATCTGCAGAGTCAAAGCAAACCCTCCAGGAACTCACACAGAAACCAGCTGTATTACTAGACACCAAAACCAGAAGTTTCAAAATGTAAAGGACGTCAAGCTCTGTGGACATTAGTGCTTCCTTCACTGAAGCTAAACACCATGATACCAAGTTGATGATGGTAAGAAAAGAGATGCTGGGGATTGGCAGAAATATATCAGAGTTAGAAGCAAACCAGAAAGAGGCACTTTAGTAAAAGGGGCCAGAAAGAAGAGGTGGGAATGGGTGCAGGCACCAGGGAGGAAATTTGAAAGAGAAGAGCAGTTAACCACTAAGCCAGCCAAATGGCTGTGAAAAGCTGAACACTCCTGTATATGCATATTTTCTTTCCTACCCCACAGTCTTTGGATTTAAGGCAGCCTAAGTGATAGGCTGAAGCTAAGTGCATTCCTGTGTTTTGTTCTGAAATCTTTCCCATCATTTCAAACCTTCAAAATGCCTTTTTCCTCTAGTAGCAGACATAATGCCACCTGCTTTTTAAATATCTTTTCGACTTTAGGTTTCATTTTTAAATGTGTTATTTTGGTCTTGATGTACTTATAAACTGGGGAATCATTTGATTTTCTATGATAACTGAAAGTTAAAATTTAGTATAACATTTCTATCTACTTAGCAGATGTAGATGTAAAAGTTTCAGTTTCTCATTTTTATGAAATAACTTATCCTTTTAGCAAGACATTGCTGACTCTTCCTAAAGCTTTTTTCATGGCTTGGTCAAGAAGAAATCCAACTGACCAGTCGTACATGCCACCAGAAACAGGGCCATATAAGCCTGTGTGAAGTACACTATGGAAAAGTTTAAACACAGGACATATCAGCATCCTTGATAGAGGGTACTTGAGCCAGATGGCAGATAAATTCTATTCACCATATATACTATCTATTTCCTGAAGTCTAGAACCCCACGGTACCTTCTTCGTTACTATCTGGTTCTTGTGCGGCTGGGGGTTGTGGAGTTATCACACATTCAAATATGCTCCAAGCTTTACAAGCCTTAGTAACAGTCATCAGGTATCCAGATAGAGTGTCAAAGAGATAAGAAGATAATGAATCCGAATCTCCAGCTGGAAAGCCTAATCACTAACTCTGTCTATTCTCTGAACAGCCTTGGGTATAGCCTCTTGTGATTTTTAACAATTCATAAAGTAGAATGATATAAACCCAAATACTACTTTATATCAAAGATAAAAAATTAGTAAAGAGCACCTTCAAAAAAAGAGCACCATAGGATGATACCATCAGTGTTTTCTACAATGTTTTTCTGATATTATATGTAGGAACTTATTATGTGAGGAAGATGTTATGAAGTCTCACTGTATAAAACCCAAAGTATATTAATTACTGTTTAAGTATTACTCATTATCTAATTGGTCTCCAATCTCTATTATGTAGGGAATGAATCAAAACTTATGAGGCATTGAATTAGAATGTGTGTCATTATATAATTCATATTACATTCCTCTTGAGCTTAATTACTATCTGTGGTCAATGGTCCCCCAAAGGTGTCCACATTCTCATCTCTAGAACCCATGAATATGTGACCTTACATGGCAAAGGGACTTTGCGAATGTCCAAGTTAGGGGCCTTGCAATGGGAGGTTATCCTGGGTGATCTGGGTGCTCCTGATGCAACCCTAAATCAACATCCATGTGGTGCAGCAGTGCTCCAAAATGTATTCACCAAATGCAATGAATGTGCCACGATGATGAAAGAGGTTGTTGATGTGGGAGGAGTGGGGTGAGGGGGGGAGTATAATAGGGACCTCTTACATTTTTTGAATGTAACATTTAAAAAAAAAAATAAAGAGAGGAAAAAAAAAAGAAGGGGGAGGCAGGAGGGTCAGAGGGAGAGAGGGAGATGTGACAGCAGAGGTCAGAGTGACATGAGGAAAGGGCCACAGGCCAAGGAATGCGGGCAGCCTCTAGATGCTGGAAAGGCAAGAAAAGGGATTCTCACCTAGAGCCTTCCGAAGGAAAGCAGCCTGCCCATCCATTTTAGACTTGTGGCCTCCAGGACTGTAAGATAATAAACACAAGTTGGGTTAAGCCATTAAACTGGTGGTGATTTGTTACAGCAGTGATAGGAAACTAATACATTCTCTCTGCTCATATGTTAGGCTAATGAATGGATTTTAAGTTGCTATGATTCCATGTATATAAAAATAAAATTTATCTCCGTGGTAGACAGAATAATGTACCCTCAATGATGACAACATCCTAAAAAAATGTAAATATAAATGAATTTATAAAGATGAAATTAGATTAGTGGTTATGTAGGGCTGGAGAAGGAATGCTAAGGGGTGTCGAGTTTTCCTTTTTGGAGGAATGAAATTGTTCAAATATTTTTGTGATGATGAATGCACAGCATGGTGATTATACAAAAAGCCATTGATTATACACTTTGGGTAGACTGTATGGTATGTGAATATATCTCAATAAAAAGGCTTAATAAATAAATAATTGTGCAAGAAGAGCCAAAATTGCAGCTATGTACAGCAGGGGAAGCATAGAGAGATTGAGAGGTGAAGAATTTTCTTGTTTGTTTTTTTAAATGATTATATATTATAAATGAAATAATGAAAATTCTCTAATAATGATTGAAGTGATGAACGCACAACTATGTGATTATACCAGATACCATTGATTGTACACTTTGGATGAACTGTATGCTTTATTAATGTATACCAATAAAATTGACTTGTTTAAAAAAAAAAAGATCTGTTTAAAGGTTTCAATTGTTTGAATTTTTCACTTCTTTATGTGAAGGAATTAGCATCTCACAATTCACCTGACCTTGACTTTATATTTAAAAATATCGGTTTCAAAAGGCAAAGTTTTATTCTCAAACACTTGCTAAAACACGTCTCTGGGCAGGATTCACTTGCACCTGCAGGACGATGTCACTTAAAATGCTGAATGTAAACAGCTGTAACCCGAGACAGGTTTACAGACTGTGGAGGACAGACCCCGGGGGACCCCCAAGTTGATGCCCCTTGAGTGTGAGCAGAACATGTGACTTCTAACCAAGAGAGCAAGGCAAAGGTGACGGGATGTCACATGCAAACCACTATGACATATATCACATGTGTATGGATGGATGCACACAACTATGTAAGATGCATATCTGTGATCTATGTGCATATTATGTATATGTGTGTTTGTATGTGTGTACGTGCACGTACGGCTCCATCCAGCAGACTGGAGAGCGAGCGCTCCTTGCCGGCATTGAGGAGGGAAGTTGCCAAATCAGAGGGGACCACGTGGTAAGGAACCGCGGGGAAGCCTCAAGGAGCTGAAAGCAGCTAATAGCCAGCAAGAAAATGGGGCCCCGAGTCCTACGACTGCTAGGGCATGAAGCCTGCCAACAACCCAGGGAACGTGGAGGCGTGCCCTTCTCCAGTCGGGGCTCTGATGACACCACGGCCCCAGCAATAACTGGACTGCAGCCTGGTGATACCCTATG
This sequence comes from Dasypus novemcinctus, assembly GCF_030445035.2. NCBI lineage: Eukaryota > Metazoa > Chordata > Mammalia > Cingulata > Dasypodidae > Dasypus > Dasypus novemcinctus. The sequence continues at coordinate 36,077,200 of NC_080699.1, read as the reverse complement.
CAGAGGCTGCAGCCAACCCTCACCCAGCCTTCTGGTCCACAGGAACAGAAACAAATGGGTAGTGTTTTCAGGTGCTAAGTTTACGGGCATGTTTTAGGCAGCACAGATAACTAAAGACAGGGACTGGTTTAAAATGCCAGTTCCCATGGCAAACTTGGCCCAATGGTTAGGGCATCCATCTATCACATGGGAGGTCCACGGTTCAAACCCCGGGCCTCCTTGACCCATGTGCAACTGGCCCATGCACACTGCTGATGCGCGCAAGGAGTGCCCTGCCACGCAGGGGTGTTCCCCGCGTAGGGGAGCCTCACATGCAAGGAGTGCGCCCCATAAGAGGAGCTGCCCAGCGCGAAAGAAAGTGCAGCCTGCCCAGGAATGGCGCCGCACACACAGAGAGCTGACACAACAAAAAGAAACACAGATTCGCGTTCCGCCGACAACAGAAGCGGACAAAGAAGACGCAGCAGACAGACACAGAGAACAGATAACCGGGGTGGGGGGAAGGGGAGATAGATAGATAGATAGATAGATAGATAGATAGATAGATAGATAGATAGATAGATAGATAGATAGATAGATAAAATAAAATGCCGGGTCCTACATCCTACCCCAAAGCTGCTAAATCAAATCTCTGCTGTGAGGTTTGGTTATCTGCATTTTAAACAATTACCCCAGGATTCGGATGTGTCCTAAATATTGGTCTAGTGGCCTCTGTCAGTGGTTCCCACGCCAGGCTGCATATCATTATCCCTTAGGGAGCTTTAAGATATACAGACAGCCCAGGAGATTTTCTTTTTTTTAACTTTTTATTTTAAATATACAGCACAAAATTTCCTATTATAACCACACTCAATTGTACAATTCAGCAGTATTCGCTCTATTCACAATATCGTGTTACCCTCCCCAACATCCATTTTCCCTACTGTTCATCACCTTGATCAGAACCTACTCACCCATTATCTCTAACTCCCTCTCCCCACCGTCCCCTCCCCACTCCTGCAGCCCCTGGTAACCTATAAACCACGGTACGTCTCTACGAAGTTTCTTTCTTCTAGGTATTTCGTGGGAGACCATACAGTATTTGTCTTTTTCTGTCTGGCTTATTTTACTCAATATGATGTCTTCAAGGTTCGTCCATGTTGTTGCATGAATCAGGACGTCATTCCTTTTTACAGATGAATAATATTCTATTATATGTACATGTATGTTGTTTATCCATTGATTCATTACGGACACATGGGCTGCTTCTCTACCTTTTGTCTACTGTGAATAATGCTGCTATGAACACTCGTATGCAAATATATGTTCGAGTCCCCGCTTTCAATTCTCTTGAGTTTATACCAAGAAGTGGGACTGCCAAGTCATATGGTAATTCTATTTTCAAGTTTCTGAGGAACCGCCAAACTAATTTCCACAGCAGAGTCCCCATTCTACAGTGGCACCAGCATTGTATAAGGGTTCCTATTTCTCTACATCCTCGTCAACGCTTAATGATTTTCTTTTTCCTTTTTTTTTAAAGATTTATTTAATTCCCCCTCTCCCCCGGTTGTCTGTTCTCTGTGTCTTTTTGCTGCGTCTTGTTTTTTTGTCCGCTTCTGTTGTCGTCAGCGGCACTGGGAAGTGTGGGCGGCAACATTCCTGGGCAGGCTGCACCTTCTTTTGCGCTGGGCGGCTCTTCTTACGGGCGCACTCCTTGCGCGTGGGGCTCCCCTACGCGGGGGACACCCCTGCGTGGCACGGCACTCCTTGTGCGCATCAGCACTGCGCGTGGGCCAGCTCCACACGGGTCAAGGAGGCCCGGGGTTTGAACTGCGGACCTCCCATGTGGTAGACGGACGCCCTAACCACTGGGCCAAGTCCGCTTCCCTCTTTTTCCTTTTTTAAACTAATGGCCATCCAAGTGGGAGTGGAGTTATAAAACTCATTGTAGTTTTGATTTGCATTTCCCTGATGACCAATGATATTGAACTTTTTTTCATCTGCTTATTAGCTATTTGTATATCTTCTTAGGAGAAATGTCTAGTCAAGTCCTTTGCACATTTTTAAATTAGGTTATTTGTCTTTTTATTGTTGAGTGTAGCAATTCCTGGGAGATTCTTGTTTAATAGCTCAGGGATGGGGCCCAAGAATCTTTTTTTTTTTTTTATTGTTTTTAAGGAGGCACCAGGGATTGAAGCTGGGACCTCGGACACACAAAGCAGGCACTCAAAATAAGTTGCACCCACTCCGCAAGAATCTATTTTTCAAGAGCCCCCTGGCTCTTGTTGTTATTTATGTTTATAAACAGTGAGATAATTTTTTAAAAGCCACCCAATAAATCTTAGGATCATTTTTACGAAATAAACTACTGATTTTGCTATAAAGTCAGATTGAAGATTGAACCCTAGGGGAAGCAGGTGTGGCTCAAGCACTTGAGCTCCTGCCTACCACATGGGAGGTCCTGGGTTCAGTTCCCAGTGCCTCCTGACAGGAAGACAAGTACACAACGAACAGACATGGCAAGTGCAAACAACGAGGGGGTGGGGAGAAATAAATAAAATTAATCTTAAAAAAAAAAAAAAAGATTGAACCCTGGCAGACAGGAAACACAGCATTCTGGTTAATTAACTAAACGCTTATGACCTGTATATTAAATCATACTAACTGAATGCACAGGGAGGCACATATGCTTTCAGCACTACATTTTGTAACTGTTAAAGATTTTTTAAAATTTCCAAAGGTGTATTGTTTTCAAGGTTCAGCCATGTTGTAGCATGTATCAGAAGGTCATTCCTTTTTATGGTAGAATAGTGTTCTGTTGAGTGTATTTATTTACATTTGTTTATCCAGTCATCTGTTGATGGACACTTGGGTTGTTTTCACCTTTGGCTTTGATGAATAATGCTGCTATGAACATTGGTGTACAAGTATCTGCCAGAGTCCCTGCTTGTAATTCTTTAGGGTATATACTTAGGAATGGCATTGCTGGGTCACATGGTAATTCTATGTTTAACTTTTCCACCGTGGCTGCCCCATTTTACATGGGGCAATGCACACGGGTTCCGATTTCTTCACATCCTCACCAACATGTGCTATTTTCTGTCTTTTTAATAATAGCCATCCTATTATTCTGATGAATGGAAGCTGTTCATTTTAGTGTTTTCCAATTTAACATTTTGCCCTTTGTGGCTAGATTATTTGTGTCTGGCTTAAAATAACTGCCTAACACTAAGGTCAAGAGTGTTTTCTTCTAATGGCTTTCTTGTTTTACCACTCACATTTAGATCTCCTATTTGGAATTAACATGTTTGTATGGTGTGAGATATGGGTCAAGATTCATTTCCCCCCACAAGGCTATCTAAATTGGCCCAGAACCATATATTGGAAAGACCACCTTTCCCCCTGCACTGCAGTGTCATCAACATCATTAAGCAGGAAACGGTAGAGATGGGTCTGTTTGTGGACTCCCTGTTCTCCCATACATCTGTCTGTCTATCCTTGTATGCCAATATCATGCTGCCTTAATTACTAGTGCTTTTATACTAAGCCTTTCTAGCTGGTAGTGAAAGTCCTCAGCCTTGTTCCTCTTCAGGATCTTAGGTATTTTTCCCCAACAGTCCCCACCCCGAAACATTATTAAACAGTATATAAAAAGTAGTCATTTTGTAAGTTCCAAAAGGAACAAATGTGTGAGGATGTGTAATTGGCATAATTTGCAACTGGATCCATCCAAAAACTCACTGCCCACACCATGCGCATTATATTTGATGCCTGCATACGTACATGAGGCCCACAGCAAAGACAAAATAAATTCACGTCATGTTTAAAATTACCTTTGGCATATATATGAGAGGTTATAGTTACAAAACAAAGGCAATTAAAAAAAAAAAAACAACCTCAGAAACCTGTTTTCCAAGGACCAAGCTGCTGGGTTTTTTTGCAGAATACAATGTGGGAGTGTTCTCACTGGTGCAGAGTGTTGGTGGGGAGGGGGATGTGTGGGGAAGGATGCACCTGGGGCATTACTCTACGGGATATGAATATGCTCATGTTGTTAATAGGGTGTTTTCTCAGTTGGTGGAACCCACACAATAACGAAGTACTAAAACCCCATCCAGGGGAGTCCTGCTATGTTCTCAAATAGTGGCAAGAATCTCTAGAGTATATAGGCAGTGCCTAATAAAATAAAACAGACCAATACACTAAGCTCTCAATATTAATGCTTGTATTTCTGAAACTTACTCTTACAAAATTCAAACTTACCCTAATAATCATAACTATTGCCTAAGAGTTACCTCCTGAAAACTTCCTTGTTACTCAAATGTGGCCTCTCTCTAAGCCAAATTCAGCAAATAAACTCATTACCTTCTGCTGGCATGGGACATGACTCCAAGGAGGAGCCTCTCTGGCCCTGAGGGATTAATAACAATCATCAACAAGTGATGCATTTGGAAAAAGACCTTGACCAAAGGGGGAAAAATGAAATAGAAAAGCATTTTTATTGCTAAGAGATTTCAAAGTGAGTCAGGACATCATTCCAGAGGTGACACTTTTGCACATCACAGGCGGATCTCACTAACTGCATACAGTTAACAAAGCTTCAAGCCGGGGTGCTCCCGAGGGCTCTAGAGACATCCAGACACTACAGGCAAGGTACATAACCCCATGAAATCAGCACCCCATTGGTGGACCTTACCTTGGAATATATGATAACCTATCTCCCCAGTGTAACAGAGTTAGACTCATTTAAAATTTCCCTACACATGATTCTTCTGCCCCTTTTATTTGAGCTTATAATTAGCACTATATCTTTTAAATATATGTCCCAGAGACTTAAATCTTCAATCTGTTCATATGCCGGCTGAGCCCTGAATCTCAGCAGAGTTGCAGCCAACACCTACTCTCCAGTTCATCAGACTCACCCAGGGCAACTAACAAAATGATGATGATGGACAACCCTCATCCTGAAAAGTAAAGATGATCTACAACTGCAAGCAAAAGAGTTCCTTCCAGCTGCCCCGTAAGATCTTAGCCTGAAGCAGAGCAAGCGTCACCATCCCAAAATCCTTGAGACTGAGGAATGAACAAACGTAAAGGGGGAATGCAACCATGGACCAAAGTAGACTTTTTGTTGTAGTAATGGAGGAACTTGTAACACTGATATAAAGATAGTAGTTACCAGAGGTTTTGGGGGTGGGGAGGGAAGAATAGGTGTAATATGGGCATTTTTAGGGCTTTGACATTGTTCTGCATGATGTTATGATGACAGATATAGGCCATTATATATCTTGTCAAAACCTATAAAACTGAACAGTGCAAAGTGTAAACCATAATGTAAACAGCAGACCTTGGTTAGCAGCAATGCTTTAATATGCGTTCCTAAATTATGCACACTATACAATATATAGTTCACAAATATACACACTAGCGTAAGATGTTATTAATAGGGGAAAATTTGGGGGTGGGGTATATGGGAATTCCCTACACTTCTGATTTAACTTTTCTGTAATCTAAGACTTCTTTAAAAATAAAGTTTATTATCTGAAAAAAAAATACAGCAACAATGTCCATCAACAAATGAATGGGTAAACAAAATGTGGTTGATCCACATTTTGATCCACTATTCAGCCATAAAAGGAATGATCTTCTGATACATACTATAACCTGACTGAACCTTGAAAACATTATGCTACGTGAAATAAGCCAGATACAAAAGGGCACGTATTGTATGATTCCACTTACATGAAATATCCAGAATAGGAAAATTCATAGGGACAGACAGTAGATTAGAGGTTCCCAGGGGGTGGAGGTGGGGCAGAATGGAGAATTATTGCTCAAAGGGGACAGAGTTTCTGTTTTGGGTGATGAAAACAGTTTAGTGATGGAAGGTGATGATAATTACACAACATTATTAAAAATAATTAATGCCACTGAATTATACACTTAAAAATGGTGAAATGGCAAATTTTGTTATATATATGTTACCACGATTATAGCAAAGGAAGACATTATGATGAGACTGAAAGAGGATATTTGAAAAATAAAGGTCTAATAATGCAAACATTTAAAGAACTGCAAACCAGTAAGAGAAAGACCGAACCGATTAAAAAAAAACAACAACAACAAAAAACAGGTCAAGGCATTGAACAGACACTTCACAAAAAGGATACCCTAATGGCTTGTAGATGTATTAAAAGATGCACCATTCAATAGCCACAGAGAAATGCAAATTAAAACCTCAATGCAACCCTAGTGCAAGCTCAGCAGAAAGGCTACGGTGAAAGGACAGACCAGCTCCAGCCCTGGTACGGGTGTGGAGGAATAGGTGGGCGTGTAAATTGGTACACTCCCTTTGGAAATCTGTTAGGCACTATCTGCTACAGCTGAGCACACACACCCAGCAATTCCATTCCCAGGAATTGGAACGCAAAAGAGAAGTGCTTGCATATGTTCACCAAAAAAGGCATATACAAGCATGTCTGCAGCAGCACTATTTAAAATAACCCCACCCTGGAAATCACCCGTGTCCATCAAGTCAAGGGTCAGTAGAAGGGACAGAGAAATTGTGATACAGCCATACAGGAAGGATGAATGAATGAAGGATTGCCACTGGAGGAACTGCATATGCACTATATTAAATGTAAGATACTATACACGAAGGAGTGCAGAGTGCATGATTCCATTCATCCAAAGTGCCAAACCAGGCACAACTACTCTGTGGCATTAGAGGACAGGAGAGTGTCACCCTTGGGTGGAGGCAGATTGCAGTGGGCGCTAGAGCGTTTCCAGAGTGCTGGAGTCAGTAACGCTTCATTATTGTGAGATGTTCCTTGCGTGAAAACTGGTTAAACTGGATGTGCACTTAAGATGTGTGCCCGCTTCTACGTGTGTGCGTGTATTCCAATTTCAAAGCCAAGTTGGAAAAATAACCCAGATGCAACTTCCTCTCAGAGTCTCGCCTGGCCCTCTGTGTTTGCCCCGGTTGGGTGCCTGAGCTCCCCTCTCGGTTCCAGTCACCACTGTGTTGTGATTTCTAATCTGTCCGTCTCCAGGAGTGACTCCTGCCGGCAGGAGCCTGCGCCCGGGGAGATGTCCAGGAAATGACCGGCTGCAGGCCTCCTGGACCCCTTCGCCTAAAGGAAGCCACGTTCCTTGCTCAAACACTGTCACAAAGACGATCGCAAAGGCAGAGGGCGAGGCGGCGACAGACAAAGATATAAGGAGAAACATCTACAGTGCGACAAACATGGGACAACTCGGCAGGACAGCGTCTGCAACGGAGCCGCGGGAGAGGCTCCCGCTTGAGCCTCCTTGCGACGGGGGGGGGGTGACCGCTCTCTCGGAGGAGTTCTTCCCGGTCCGAGGGGGCCGGTGAGAGGAGCAGCAGAGGGAGGAAGGCAGGCGGGGAGATGTGCTCCAAAGTGAGGCGCAGGGAGGGCGAGCCCGGGCTGGGGGGCGGGCCGCCCCCGGGGTCCCGCCGGCCGCCGAGGCCCCGCAGCCCGCCCTGCCGCCTCCCGCTGGGCCCGGACCCCGCGCCCCCCGAGGGCTCACCTGGCGCCAGTCGCGGCCGCGCCCCGCAGCCCCCGCTCTGGCGCGGGTCGGGCGGGCGGCCCCTGGCGGGGAAGTGGCGCGCGCAGGCCGGGGCGCGCCGGGGGCCCCGGAAACCGCCCGGGCGGCCTCGGGTCCTGACCCCAGCCGGAGCGGGGCGCGGCCTGGCGGGGAGGAGCCTGCCCGGGGCCCGCACCCGGAAGCGCAGGTGTCCCGGCCGGGGGCGCGGCGGGGCCGGGGCCCGCATCGCGCGGGGCTGCGCGCGGCCTCTCCTCACCTCCCGCCCGGCAGAGGGGGGGGCCCCCGGGCTTACCTTTGGATGGGAGCCCCCCAGGGAGGCCCCTGGGTGTCCAGAGCCGCCGCCCGGAAACCCCGACGCCTCACGTTGGTGGGACGCGGGGGAGAAGGCGGGAAATCCGTGTTTCACCCCCCTGAGCCCCTTCACGCCTGCCAGGGAGGTGTTCAGACTTTTTTTTTTTTCCTTTTTCGACTACTACGGAAAAGGAGGCTTAAGGAGGAAACGTCTTCTCCGAAGGTGGCAAGCAGCCGCGGGGCTTGCCTGGCGCAGGAGGCGCGGCGGGAAGCGGCTGTGGCGTCGGGGGCACCTGGCCCCGCGCCACGGCTCCGCCCCGCTCCCGGCGCTGCCACGCTGCGAAGGGGCCGCAGGCTCGGGCTTGGCGCCTCCAGGCGGTTCTCCCCAAGTCAGCCCCAGCGGGCACCGGGCTGCAGATGACTCGCAGGGCTGTGCCCCGAAGCCGCGCGGACAAGGTGTTGGGAAATCGCGGGTGAAACCAAGTCGTTCCTTTACCCCGGGCTTCTGAGAGCCCTTGGGGCCGTGCGTGAACAGCGCGTGAGCAGGGCCCTACGGGCAGAACGGAGCCTGCAGCATTTCCCAAGCTTACCTCGCCCTAGAAGAAATAAGATTCTCTTCTTGAACAGTTGGATGGCACGTCCTTGTGGAAAAGGCTACTCTCAAGACACCGGCGTGAAATGCGGGTGGAGGCGGTTTGGGGAGGCCCATCTAACTGCTTATCCCCCTTTTCAACCTGATTTCCTACTCTTCTCACCAGTCAGCCGAAATGAATGAGAGCTAGCCCCGGGTTCCGGTCAGACCATCTGGGTTCACTTCCTAGCTGTGTGCCCCTGGGTAAGTCCTGTAACCGTGCTGGGTTCACTTTCCTCCTTAAAATAATAGTATTGAGTCTTGTGTTGTAGAAGTCGAGAGAGGTTCAATTATTTGCGTATAGAAAGGCCAGGACACAGGGATAATTTTGGAAAGGAAAAAAAAAAAAAGACTTATTTACGACTGGTCGGGCTCCGAGCTTCTCATCCCAAAATCCGAGCCCTGAATAGAATTTTGGGTTCCCTTTTATACAGAAAAGATATAAGGGTGGGGAGTTAAATGGTGCTTTTATGAAAGAAAACGACTTTCTTTGTTAGTTAAGTGTTTGTCTGAGTACCAGATAGGTTTTGAATTTTTTTTTAAGAATTTTATTTATTTCTCTCCCCTTGCCCCCACCCCGCGCCCCAGTTATCTGTTCTCTGTGTCTGTTTGCTGCAAGTTCTTGTTTTTTTTTTGTCCAATTCTGTTGTTGTCAGCAGCCCAGGAATCTGTTTCTTTTCCTTGCGTCATCTTGCTGTGTCAGCTCTCTGTGCTGGGCGGCTCTCCTTATGGAGAGCACTCCTTGCGTGTGGGGCTCCCCTATGCGGGGGACACTCCTGCGTGTCATGGCACTCCTTGCACTCATCAGCACTGCACGGGGGCCAGCTCCACACAGGTCAAGGAGGCCCGGGGTTTGAACCGTGGACCTCCCATGTGGTAGACGGACGCCCTAACCACTGGGCCAAGTCCGCTTCCCAGGTTTTGGATTAACATATTGCCTACATTCCGTCTGGATGCAACCTTGAATAGACCTCCTTTCTGAACTTTCAAAGTTTAAAGGGCCTATATTACTTAATTGAATTTTAAGGCACACTCGGATACAGAATTAGATAATTTTGAATGCATGCACAGGCTATACTATAGTTGTAGAGATTAGATGAGATTAAGTACATAGCGTAACTCACCTCGTGCCCAGGTGCTCAGTAAAGATTGCTTTCCCTCTCCATCAAACACAGGCCTGCCCTGCTCTGCCCTGGGCACTGGGCTCCTGCCGTTTCCCTCCCCGCCTTCAGCTCACTGAGATGCCACTCTTTGTACAGAGCTCTTTGGGCAGTTTATTCGGTAATACCTTTCTTTCTTAATCCTGCCTCCCATTTCCTAACCCCAAATTCCCACAGAACCTAGCAGAGCTTGTGCTAATACTTTGTAGCCCTCTCGTTAGACTGACAGTTCCCAGAGACTGGGGTGGGGGAGTGGGGGCGTGGAGGGGTTGGGGCCGGCTGGGAAGTGCACGTTCCAGGGTGGAGTTGAGCGAGCAGAACGAGAGGCGCTCAGGTAAACAGATGTTTCTTGAGCCAAGTATTGGAAAGTTGTCAGCCAGCAGTTGTGCGTTTTTCTGCCCCATGCGCTTCAAATAACTAATTCCTGAAGCATAGGGGTTTCAGAGACAAAGAGCTTATTGCCAGCACACAGTGAGGAGAACAGAAGGCCTATGGGCCTAAAATCTCTCTCTCCAAGTTTGAGGAGTTTCGGTCCTTTGGGGTTTTGTTTTTGAGGTACCAGGACCAGGGATTGAACCCGGGGCCTCATATGTGGGAAACCAGCGCTTAGCCACTGAGCCACATCAGCTCCCCTGAGTTGGTTGTGTTTTGCTTGTGTTTTTTGTTGGTTTGTTTTTGAGGTACTGGAGCCGGGATTAAACCCTGGACTTCCTATGTGGGAAGCTGGCACTCAACCACTGAGCCACATCCACTCAGAGTTGGTTTTTTTCATTTGTTTGCTTGTTGTTTTTCTTTTGTTTTTAGGAGGCACAGAGACGGAACCTAGGACCGCCTGTGTGGGAAGCAGGCGCTGAACCACTTGAGCCACATATGCTCCCAAGTTTGGGGTTTTTATGGATTCAACAGGGGAGGGTGGAGTGGTTACCATTACAATAGCAAGTTTACACCAGTTTGGAACAACCATCAACATGGGTGAGAAAGGTGAGTTTCAGGAATTTTCAGTACTAATGTTTAGCTATTGTATAATATATTAGAAAACTAAGAGAAAAGCATCTATATAATGACGCAGTAATGGTAGTAATTTGTTCAAGCTTAACTCTCGGGTACAAGCAGGATGACGGTCTGGTGTGGGGCCAAGAGGAACGCTTGATCCCCACCCCTCACACAGATGCAACCACAAGGGCCCTCACAGAGTCTGAGCAGCGCCCTGGGGAGTTCAGGGCTTCCTCGCCGCCTTCTAAGTACAGCTCTTGATGTCTTGAGGGGCTGAGCTTCCGGCTGGGCTGCCCAACGAAGACCTTTGTCCGTTGCCGAGAGAAGGGCGAGGTATTGCTGGCACCCCAGGAGGGTGCCTGAGCAGGGGAAGGTCGGGCAGGGCTCCTGGGTTGGGCCTGATGGGCACCGTCCGCAGGCAGTCCCGCTGCCTTCCAGGGCCCCCCTACTTACTCCTGGCTCTCCCCAACCCCCACCCCAGCCCAGCACACACAACACAACTAACAGTGAGTTCCAGATCCATCTTTTTCATCCAAAAGGCGAGTTTTGAAGGGGAGTGGGCAGTTTGATATGATATCACCTGAACAGCTATTTTTAATAGCATCTGTCCGATCTGGCATCTCAAAGGAGAAACACGTCTCTCAGTGAGAAGGCAACTTATTGTGAATGCACCAGCAAGAAAAAGTGGAGAATCTTCCCAAAACCAGTTCAAAGTGAGAATGGGAGCTCGAGTTTTTTGTTTGTTTTAAAAGATGTGTTTTATTTTATTCCTTCCCCCATTGTTATTTTGCACTCACTGTCTGCTCTCTGTTCGCCTCCTTTTTAGGAGTACCAAACCTGGCACCTCCCATATGGGAGGGAGGTGCCCAATCACTTGAGCCACCTCCACTCCCTGCTTGTTATGTCTGTTTCCTTACTGTTTCTTCATTGCATCATCTCATTGTGTCTTGCTCGTCGTCTTTAGGAGGCACCAGGAACTGAACCTGGGCCCTCCTATGTGGTAGGCGGGTGCCCAACTGCTTGAGCCACATCCGCTTCCCAAGAGCTAGGGTTTTATAATAGATCTGGGGAAGGTATTAGAATTTCCAGAACTGCTTAAATGAAGAGATTTTTAGGAAGCACGTTTTCCAGCTCAGTTTTCACCAGCCTACCATTCACTTTTCTATTCTCTACAGTTGTCCACATTTCAGACACCAGTGAGGCTGGAACTGCTCTCCCTGACATCACCAGGGACCACTTTCCACACATCTGCCTTGTATCCACTGACCACTTCCTCCTGGAACTGCTCTCCCCATATCTTCCCCGACACCACTCGCTCCTGGCTTTGCTCTTGCCTCTCTGGCCGCCTCTTCAGCGTCTTCTTTGGTTCTTCGCTTCACTATTGGTGTCCCTCCATGCTCCCTCATTGGCCTCCTGGGTGAGCCCATATTCCATGCCGTCTGCAGCTCTGTGTACAGCTGACACCCATCCCACTGCCACACCGAGAAATTCAACTCCCTATGAAGCATCTCTTCTTGGATGTCCTCCAGGCAACCTTAACCTAACATGACCCCAACTGTCCTGTTTTCCCATTCTTCCCTGGTGTTCTTCATGTCTGTGAAAGGCATGACACCTACCCATTTGTCCAAGCCAGAAGCCTGGTTCTTGCTGGACTTGTTTCTTTTTGTTCCTGTCATGCTCTCTTGCATTCCTGACCCCTCTTGAATCCACTGGATTCTTTCTCTCTGGGACAGCGCAGGCACCTGAGATCTCTGCCAGGTGGATTGCACCAGCCGCCTCCCATCTGACCTTGGCCATGTTAGTCAGCTCTCCACAGGTAGCCACGGTGATTTTTCTGAGAAAAATCTGATCCTGTCACTCCCCTATTTGAAGCCCAGTGGCCCCCTACCCATGGGATAAAATCCAAGCACCTTAACACGGCCCCTGAGCCCCTGGCCCCTGGCTTACTGCCTCCCAACCCCTCTTTTCACACCATGTCTCAGCCATAGCAAATCATTTATAATCCCTCAGTGCTGGCTCTGCGACTCTGTATGTGGTTTTCCCTTGGCCTGGACTCTACCCTCCTTTCTTCCCCAAACAACTGTGTGATCCTTTAGGTCCTGCTCAGAGGTCAGCTCCCCTGGGATGCTTCATGGAGACCCCCTTCCCGCCAGGATGAGGTGTCCATGGCCTGTGCTTGCCCCAGTAATGTTGAGACCCCATAGTCCCTGACCGAAGGGACAGGGCACAGAGAAAGCACAGTGGAACACACTGCTCTGCTGGCTGGTGTGGCTAATATCTAGCCCTGGCCTCAGTTGAGTAGGGGCTGAATAAAGGCTGGCTGTCAATGAGTGAAACATCCCTTCCCTCTACAGCCAAACCCCTGCCAGAACTTGGGAGAGAGAGACACTAGCCTGCAAACGTGTCTCACGCCCTATGTCTAAGAAAGCTCCTGGGAGGAGAAGGCTGTGCTCCCCACCCCTGGCTGAAAGGCTGGTGGAGTGCTTGAAAAGCAACCGCCACGCAATGAGAAGTGGAAGGGACAGCAGCCGGGAAGGAAGGAGTTGATCACATTTACTACTAACGAGCAGGGTCAACAGACACGTCAAGAGCGTGGGCCCAGAGTGCTCGGCTGCCGGGGCTCCACCCGGAGGTCGGGGCGTCCTGCTCAATGAGCACCAGGAAGAAGTCGGTCCTGGGCCCCATCCTTACAGCTCCCGAGCTTTTATCCAGCAGAAAGGCCGTGGTGGGTGGCATCAGCTGGGGCCACAGGTCAGGCCTAGAGTCCTGTCCCATTCGTCTCTCGGCTTGGGCCTCAGGGGCAAAACTTCAGAGCCCACCATCCACCTGTCTGCCCAGCCATATGGGGGACACAGATGGCCTGGATGAGGAGGGGGCTGGGGGCTGAGGCACTAGGCATGCCTGTCCTCCCGCCCTGAGGGAGAATGGAGACCCTGGCGTGGAGCGCGTGAGGAACCAGGCAGGGAAGAGGACTGGGCCAAGGGTGACGGACGGGGCCCTGGGCCAGCAAAGAGCTGCCTGGCTCAGATGATATTGCCCTCCTCAGTCTTCTCGCTCAGGTAAAAGCGGCTGAAGAGGAAGGGGCTCAGGTCGATGGTCTGGAAGCTGCCCTCCAACACCATCTCGGCCACAGCTCGCCCCACAGCGGGCGCGTGCTGCAGCCCGTGCCCGCTGAAGCCCGTGGCAAAGTACATGTTGACGACCAGCGGGTGGGGCCCCACCACGCCGTTCTGGTCGAAGGTGTTGTAGTCGTAGTAGCCAGCCCAGGCGCTCCGGACCTGTGGGTGTACGAGATGCTGGGTACAGGAGGCCGTAGGCAGGCACACCGTGCCCTCCAACACCCGCTGCGGGTCCGTGGGGTGGGTCCCTTAGCAGTGGTGAGGTGGTGGGAGGAGGCAGAGGGCAGGATTCCAAGGGGACCAGGATGCTCTGGTGTTGTCTGTCACCAGTTACCTTCAGGGTCTCGAAAGCCGGTACCCTCTGGGCCAAAAGGGGCCACACCTTGTCCTGGAAGAAGGCATGGTCCACTTCCAGGTTTCCTGGGTCCGGTTCTTCCTCCTGGGGTACGAGGTGTGACAAGGCTAATGCTGCTGGCCCAGACATGACAAGCCCCTTTCAGCAATCCCCCTGGCGGGTGCGGCATGACAAGAAAAGACCCCGCTCAGACCAGGAGGGGCTGTGGCATCAGTAGCACAGCCCCGGGCCCTCCAAAGGAGCCTGCCTCTTGGTCTCCCTCCCAGCACCCCCACCCCACTTGGCTCACCTCAGTGGGGCTGCGGCTACCAAGGTAGTTGTTGCCTAACCCCTCCCGGCGGAAATAGGCGCCGCTGGTGTCCACCACGAGTGGAGTCTCCAGGCCGGGTCCCTGGGGGCAGTGCCATAAGTACACGTACCTGCCAGAACCAGCAGGGCTGGGAAACCGGGGGAAGAGCAGCCGGCCACCACCGCGTGCATGCTCATACCCACACACACGTGCACCCAACTTTTGTGTCAATTTTCTCCTCTTGCCAGCCTCCTCCGCTGCCCTAGGGAAGTCACCTTTTCCTGGGCTCCACAGGCAGCCTGGTGCCCTGGAGGGTGTCAGGGGGGCCGTGCCCAATACCAGCGAGCTCTGCAACCTGCCCCGACCAGGCTCCTGCCGCGTTGATCACGATGGCACACTCTACTGGTTGGTACTCCAGGCTGTGGTCCATCTTGACCTGCACGCACCAGAGAGTGAGGGGAGAGAGGTCCAGGCCAGACCTTGGGCCTCGTGAGAGCTACAGTTCGCCCTCAGCCTTAGTTTACCCATACAGGAAAGTGGGTAGAAGATCAAGGTAAGGGCGGCCACTGTCTTTATTGTGCCTCCACTTTGGTATGAAAGATACTCGGGCTAGAAACTTACATGGACTTCATAAATCCTTTTTAATGACACCTCTTCCCCACTTGTGTTTGTCATGCAGGTAGATGAAGAGACGAAACCTGTAAGAAGAGGAAAAAAATAAGCCCTGCGGCCTGGAAGAGGAAGATGAGGAGGATTCATAGGCACAGCTGGAAGGATGGGAGCTTCCCACAGACACCAGACAGACGGGGTAAGTGGGATGATCTTGGATCTCTTGGGACAGAAGAGAAACTGAGGAGGAGGTCCCGAGGGAGGAAGGAAGCTGGCAGGATGGCCAGACATGCTCCTCGGGGAGAATGCCTTCTCACCCCAAGCGCTATTCACGCTGTGAGAAAGTAAGATGCACTCGAGGTCTGCGCCCTGGCCTGGCTGGAAGAGGAAAACAGACCACGGGCACAGGGCCTCACACTCACGTGTCACCTCTCCCTGACAGAAGAGGACTCCCATGGACCGGACCTTTTGCCGGAGCCCCTGGAGCAGACACCAGGGGTCAAACCAGCCTTCGTCCTCCAGCCCTGTGACGGGAGGAAAGGTGGGACTCATGAGGGCCCAGGACCTTCTGCTCTCCTATTGTATTGCTTGCCCCGACCCCCCAGCCTCTCTGGGGCTCATCAGCTGGGGAAGATCATCCTGACCACCTGGCCCAGGGGAGGCCCTGCTAGCCAGCAGGGGGGTAGCCCACCCTGAGCTTGGCTGTGGGACGCCGAGACCTCCAACCTGAGGCACCCCTCAACCCCTGATCTTAAGGACAAGAACTGACCGTTCTCCAAGGGAGCCTCACCGTAAGATGCCAAAGCCACTCCCTCCGTGTTTATCCAGGGAAACTTGTTCCGAAGCTGCTCAGGAGACATCAGACAAACTTTGGCTCCTTCCTGCCTGAGAGAAATGTGTGGGTCTGCCTGTGTGTGAGACAGGGTGAGTGTGCAGAGGGGAGAAGTATGGACCCAGACTCCACAAGGTGATTTCGTGTCACTTCTCTGCTGACAACACTCTGCGTTTTCTTCATCGCTAAATGGGTTAAGGTCAAACACCCTCATCCAGGCTCTCGGCATCTGACACGCTTTCTGCTCCTTCATCCTGGTCTCCCTTTAGCCACATTAGATCCCTTGTGATCCCCTCAGCACCCCACACCCCTTCCTAACATGGTGGGTAATTTTTTCCTCCCACCCTCCTAGAATGGCCTTCCTCTCCACACACCGGTGCAATGCTGTACTGTAGCACAAATGCCACCTCTGTGATGCTGTCCCCAAAGACAGCATAATGTGGGGGCTAAAAGAAGACATCTCAAGCCAGACTGCCTAGTTCAAATCCCAGTGCCACCACTTAGTAGCTGTGCCTCAGTTTCTCCATATGTAAAACCGGGATGTTTTCATAACTAAATGGTTAATATCTGTATAGCATTCAGGAAATATTTGATGTCATTAGAGAGATTTATACAAGTGTTTAAGGAAACAATAAAAAGTCTCCAGCTAAATGTATCGCAAATATGATGCCCCACCCTCCCCACCCGATCATAAGACTCACTTAGTGCAGAAGTTGATAAACTATGGTCAATGAGCCAAATCCAGCCCACTGCCGATTTTTATAAAGTTTTATTGGTACACATCCACGGCCTTTATTTATATTCTTGTCCTTTGGTGCTTATTTGTGCTTTTATTGTACAACAGCAGAGCTGAGTAGCTGCAACAGAGTCTGTATAGCCCTCAAAGTCTGAAACGTTTACTCTCCAGCCCTTTACAGAAAATGTTCGCAGACCTCTGATTTTGGGGCGTTGTTGAAAACCCAGATTCCTGGGGCCCTCCCTAAAGATTCTGGGATGTGCCTTAGGTGAATCTTTATGATTTGGCAAATTTGCCATTATCTGTATCAAAGGTCTGTGTCTGTCTGTCTTTCCATAGTGACTGACCTCCTGGGGAGCGGGGGCATGTCCTAGCAACTCTTTATCCTGGCCGCCTGGCTTGGTACAGGAATTCTCGGAACGCAGGAGGCCAAATAGCTGCTCAGGGAGGTGCCGGGCACCCACCTCTGCATTTTCACGTTGCTCTCCATGACCGCAGCATCGTTTTCGGAAGCCAGCAACAGGTAACCTGAGGGGTTGAACTGGAGGTCCAGAGGGGGAGCATCGCTCACCGCCAGGTACTCCTGTGTGCAGAGGAAAGCCCCTCTGGGAGGGTGATCGTAGGGAGGGAAGGAGAGGGTTCCTGGCTTCCTCACTCACCGCTCCCCCCGACCAGAGGGAAGCCCTCCTCTAGGCAGCAGGAAGCAAAACCAGTGGCCCCAGCTCCTACCTGCCCGAGCTGCTCCTGCTCCCAGAATCCCCTACCCAGTGGGCTACTCCTCTCTCTGGGCTAAGGGAGGGGTCACCTCTCCAACCCCCCAGGTCTCCCTGCACATACATTGATGTTCCGTAGAAAGTTGACTGAAAAGAGGGAGAGCTGGATGTTCTCAGGCAAGGAGAACTGCTGGCGAATCCCACCCACGGAAAGTCCTGTGGAGGCTTGCGAATACTGTGGAAAGACAAGAAAAGTGGAGGCACAGCCTGTCACTCGTAATGAAAGCTGAGAAATTATATAACTTAAGGCAAAGGGGAGTCTTAGTCTCAAGTCTGTAATCGCAGATGAGTTGAGCTAGATAAGCCCATACACATATCAAAGAGCAGCCCACAGGACAAAGTTTATTGAAATCCTTACTAGCTGAGGTGCAGAACAGAGAGGGTCAGCTATCTGAACAGGTCTGGGCACTGTTGGTACAAAACAGAGGCTTTAAAGTCCAAGGGCGGGAAGCAAATATTTGATCTACTAAGGGGAAAATGGAGGGATACGGTCACAGTAGCAAGTTTAGTGGCTGTCAGTGGCAGAAACGAACAAGTAAAGGGCAAAAAACCCCAAAGTAAAGGGGCCTTAAAGCAGGAGGTTGAAATAGCTGCTTGAATTAATTCTAGCTTGAATACACGCTGTTTTTGGCCAGGTCTGTGAGATCTCAAAAGGTTAAACACTGTGAACTTCTGCTTATGCAAAAAATCAGAGTTTATTGCCAAAGCTCTTGGGTGGAGGGAGGAAAAAATGGGGACTATTTCTCAACAAGGTCCAAAACACAGTCCTGCCCTTTGGACCCCCAAAGATCAAGCTCTTTTCACTCCTCCCCTTCCCTTGTCCCTGGAGTTCTTAAAATATGAGCCATCTTCTTTGCCCCACTTCTGACTCAGCCCTACCCCAGACCTCACCGTGTGGTCCCGTTCCACCACCAGCACCCGAATGGCACCTTGTCGCTTCTCCAATCTCTTCAGCCAATAGGCCACGGACAGGCCAAGCACCCCACCTCCCACAATCACCACATCTGCCTGTTCAGGGGGCAAGTGACTGGTGTTAAACAGTGGGTCCAAGGCCCCTCCAGGTAGGAACGACCGGATCTTCTTCTTGATCTCAGACACCTTTCCATCCCAACCTGTGGGAAGTAACTGTGGTCAAAGAGGCCTACACACTTCCTTTCCCTGGGGGTGGGGGGTGGGGGGGCTGGAGGGAGGGTACAGGAAAAGAACGAGGTGGCAGTTCCACTGGAATCCCTTCTCGTAAGGTTAATGTGCACCTGGCAGCACTGCCACAGCTTTGCAATCTGGTCTCTCTACCATCAATCGCTTTCTTTCTATTCATCATTCCTAGCACTACAAGATTCAACTTCCTAATATTAACACTCTGCTCTTTCCCTAAGCTAGGTGGCTTGCGCATGTTTATCTCCTGTGCAGATCTCTCTCCCCACCGTGCACCAGGCTCATAGTCAACTGTCTTGTCACCTCCAGTTGGATCCCAGGCCCCCAGCACACTCTGAGCTATAGTGCCCCTAGTACCTATCCCACTAAGAAACAGATGCTCATGTCCTATCTCCAAGTCCTAATGATTCTTTCTCTTAGCTAGCTCTCTAACTCGTCCCCTTATTTTCATGTCTGTCACCACCAACCTAGACCAAGCCACCATAATCTCTCACCTGGACTACTGCAAAAGCCTCCTGTTTCTAATTCCCTTCTTGCCCACCTCATTCCCTGATGCTAACCTCTCTTCTAACCTCCAGGGTAGAATGATCTCTTCTAAATACTAATCACCTATCCCATTGCTTAAAATCCTCCAATGGCTCTTTATTACTCTAAGGATAAAGTCCAGGTCCTTTAACATGGCCTATAAAGTGCTGAGCAATCTGCCTCCTATCCATCTTGCAGTGGGCTCCTAATCTGCACATGTGTTCTACTTGGAAACTCTTGTGTCTACCTTGCCTGGTTAAATCCTTGCTTCCTATGGATTTCAGCTCAGTTATCCCTTCCTCAGGAATTTCTATCAGACTGATAGCTCTGGGAACCTCTTTTGTAGCATGAGACACATTAGTAACTTTTGAGTTTATCTGCGATTGCTTCATACTGCAAAATCCATGAGGGCAGGGGGTTTGTGTTTACCTTCTTCACCACTGAATCTCCCATCTAGCACAGTATCTGGCACATGCTAAATGCTCCAGAAGTGTCTTGAATAAACAAATCCTTTTGCATTTGATACTGAAGTCAAGATTTTCCAAGACTTCTCAATGTCTCCAATACAATGTTCAAACCCTTCTCAGCACCATCCAAATGTTTCTTTGATCTGGCCGTACCTAACCTGCCCACAGTACTTTCCGTCAAAGCCTCTGCTATCTAGAGGGTTTTTGCTAGTTCCTTGCACCAAGACAATACTTTCCTTCTCCAAGCCCTCGCTCAGTTCTCCATAGCCTGGAACACACACGTATTTTTAAGTTTTACCCTTCCAGGCCAATCTCAGTTCCCACCTGACCTGTGTACTCCTACAATTCCACTAGCTTAGCCGTCGAGCAGTGCAAGGCCGTTGTCGAAGTTGGGCTCCCTGCAGTCGTGAACAGGTCGACTGTCCACTGAGGTCACCAACTACACACCAGGCATCACTAGGACACAGGGTGAGTCCCCTCCTTCTCTGCTTCCCTCCTTCGCGGCTATAGCACTAAGCACTGCATCCTGTACGCGAATGGGTCTTAATGCACTTTCGTGCAACCAATAAATCAACCTGGCTTCCTGATACCGTGGCGGTAAGCTGAGGTACAGAACAACGTGAGACTGACCCTCACAGAAGGCAGCTGGGACCCATCCATTCCGACTCTCACTCCCTCCCCAAGCCGAACCACTCTCTTCCCAGCGTGGGCGGGCTCCTGGGCCCTGAAGACCACGCAGCGGGAGGATGGGGGCACCCTGAACCACGATACGTTCATCTACCCTCAACTTTACCCCGAGTAAAGCCTCCTCCGCGCGTGCCCAGCCCCCGGGCCAAGGAGCCCCGGCCGCAGCTGAGACGCAGCGCACTCCACAGCATGGCACCTCCGCGCGAGGCCCCTCTGAGACGCGCCCCAGCCCCCTCCACGCTGTCGTCATTGCTCCGCGCCGCAGGCGGGTCCGACGAGCGCGCTCATTGGCCAGCAGCCCTTCCGGCCGCCCCACCCTCTAGGCTGTAACCCGTGACCCCCCCTGGAGCCCCGCCCAGATCCGGCCCCCTTCTGCCATTGGCGAGCCTTGGATTACGTCAGCCTTGCGCGACTGAGGGAGAGGGGGCGGGACCTCGGCAGCGCCGAGCGGAAGTGCGGCTGAGCCGGTTTCCGGGGCCGCTGGTGTGACGTGTCCCACGCTTGGCGCAGCAGGAAGCGGCGGCGATCGCGGCCTGAGTTACCGGCGCCGGCCCCCAGCTTCTTCCCCGCTGCCGCCATGCTCGACTTCTTCACGATTTTCTCCAAGGGCGGGCTTGTGCTCTGGTGTTTCCAGGGCGTGAGCGACTCATGCACCGGACCCGTCAACGCGCTGATTCGTTCTGTGCTGCTGCAGGTACCGCCCCCGCGGGATCAGAACTCAGGGCTCTCCCTTCCTGACCCCCTGTCCTTATCCCCTTCGACTGATCTCGCCCACCTCAGACTGGCCACTCACTCATAACCAGGAGTCCACTTCTTTCTCCTGACCCCGTCACACCGTTTCTCAACTTCGGGACGCCCTCTTCTCCCCTCCCATCCGGTCGGTTTCTGGGACTTTAGTCGGATTCTGGAACCTCTGGGTGCCTCCGCGCCCTCCATTCACCTCTCCCCTTCCCCACCCCCAGCAGTTTTGTTTTCTGTTTTGTTTCAGAGGCTGGGTGAGATAAATGGATGGGGAAACCGCTTTTGAAAACTGTAAATGATGAACTGCTAGATTTGTTTGTTTATATAAGGACTACTTCCCTTCTGGTTCCCACGTGTGTTGCCATCTTGCTCACCTTTTCCCCTCACTGTCCTCAACCTGGTACCTCTTCTCCCTGGTGGAATGCTAGAGAGAAGTGCCCCAGGATCTCCCTGTCGTGGGGACAGGTTTGACTTTGGGGGGAGTGTCTGGTTCTTCCCCAAAGGTAATACCAGAGGGGCCCAAGTTTTCTGAGAGTCGTCAGAACTCCAGAGCATACTCTGTTTTTCAGGAGCGGGGAGGTAACAACTCCTTCACCCATGAGGCACTCACACTCAAGTATAAACTGGACAATCAATTTGAGCTGGTGTTTGTGGTAAGTAGAGGTATTTCAGAGGGCCAATGATTAGATCTTGACATAGCCCTGATTATTGAGAGAACCTGGATTAATTGCATCCAGTGGTATATATTGAAGTAACTGAGAAAACTGGAAATGATGGTGGGCAAAGACATTCCTCAGCCCAGAGAGGCTGGGTGCCTGTCAGGTTGGGGAACCTGCCAGAGGGCTGCGCCAGTCTCTGGAGGCCTGGGTGGAGTTGGCTTCCTTCCCTTCTAGGCTGGCTTGTAAGCAGATATGTTGGCTGTTTCTTCCCCTGAACAGGTTGGTTTTCAAAAGATCCTAACACTGACGTATGTAGACAAATTGATAGATGACGTGCATCGACTGTTTCGGGACAAGTACCGCACAGAGATCCAACAGCAGAGTGCTTTAAGTCTATTGAACGGCACCTTTGATTTCCAAAATGACTTCTTACGGCTTCTGCGGTGAGAGGCTTCCCCTCTCCAGAATGTTTCCATAACCCAATGAGCTCCCTTTCCTCCTGAGGGCAGTTTTCAAGGATAGTAAATTATGAATTGAGAGAGACACTCTCTTACATCTACATTTGCTACCTAGTTCTGATCGACTCTCTTGGTGTGAGGGTCCTTTCTCTGGACTTGGAATTTTCCTCATGCATGGGGTAGAAAGGCCAACCAATCTCTTTTCTCTTTAGTGAAGCTGAAGAGAGCAGTAAGGTCCGTGCTCCCACTACCATGAAGAAATTTGAAGATTCTGAAAAGGCCAAGAAACCTGCAAGGTCTATGATTGAGACACGGGGGGAAAAGCCCAAGGAAAAAGCAAAGAACAGCAAAAAAAACAAGGGGGCCAAGAAAGAAGGTGAGTTTGGGTGCCTGGGACATGTGGGGGCCTGAAAAGGTGCTGACGTGGCCGTTCCCTCCTTCATTATCGCTTTCGTCACTCAGGCTCACATGCCCACCAGCCTCACCTCCTTGTGATCCCTAGGTGTTTGTCCCATGTTTCTTTTTAAGGATTTGGGAGCTTTCCCCCTTTGTCTATTTTGTTGGGATTTGGTATTTTTTTTTCAGTAAGGTTTCTCCTAACAGGTTCTGATAGCCCTTCAACTACCAACAAGGCAGTTCCTACAGAAAAGTCAGGTCTCCCGGTAGGGCCTGAGAATGGGGTAGAACTTACCAAAGAGGAACTAATTCGCCGGAAGCGAGAAGAGTTCATTCAGAAGCACG
The DNA here is from genome assembly GCF_030445035.2 of Dasypus novemcinctus. NCBI lineage: Eukaryota > Metazoa > Chordata > Mammalia > Cingulata > Dasypodidae > Dasypus > Dasypus novemcinctus. The sequence continues at coordinate 36,054,431 of NC_080699.1, read as the reverse complement.
GGAGGGGTATGGACAAGTCCAGGTGAGCATTCTTTCTCTAGTACTTCTTAGACATTGCCTTCTTGAGGACAAGGGAGTTCTTGTTGGCTAAAGGGTGGATGTTCTCTTCCCTGCTTTGCCACCAACAACTCTTTGCACCTTAACCCTTTGCAGCAAGTCCCTGAAGTCAGATGCTCCAAAGGAGAAGGGTAAAAAGGCACCCCGTGTGTGGGCCCTGGGCGGCTGTGCTAACAAGGAAGTCTTGGATTACAGTACTCCCACCACCAATGGAACTCCTGAGGTTGCCCTGCCTGAGGACATCAATTTGGTAAGAGGCAGGGGGAGGAGGGGGGAGGGCAAAGTGATGGTTACAGTTAGTAAAAAACCGGGGAGAGTGCTGAGGCTAGCGATACCTGGATTTCTCTGAGTGGGTGAGTTATATTTGGAGCTGCCCCAAATCAGTGACAGCAGTGTGGACAAGGTAAAGCCCAGGCTTTTTTTCCATAGAGCCCTTAGTGTCCCTGACTCCTTCCTTTCCCCGTACCCTTCAGATTCGAGGAACTGGGCCTGGGGGGCAGCTTCAGGATCTGGACTGCAGCAGCTCAGATGATGAAGGGGCTCCTCAAAACCCCACCAAACCTAGGTAGGGGAATTTCAGGTGGGGGGTGGTGTGGGCGCTTCTTGATCGGACAGTTTGCCTCCTGCTGGCTGGCTTTATGCGTATCTGTTCTCTCCTGTGCCTCCAGTGCTGCAAAGGGGACTCTGGGTGGCATGTTTGGGATGCTGAAGGGCCTCGTGGGCTCCAAGAGCTTGAGTCGTGAAGACATGGAGTCTGTGCTGGACAAGATGCGTGATCACCTCATTGGTGAGTTGTAAGGAGCTAGGGCTGCCTGGTGTGCACCGGTGGGTGGGGGTGGGTGGTCAGGGAGCAGAGCCACCTGGAATTACTCGGCTGTAGCGTAAGGACTGTTCACTGCTGCCCCAGCACTCATAGCACTTCCTTCCCCCGCTCTCTCTCCAGCTAAGAATGTGGCTGCAGACATTGCGGTCCAGCTCTGTGAATCTGTTGCCAACAAGTTGGAAGGGAAGGTGATGGGGACATTCAGCAGTAAGTACCTCCCTGGGCCAGAAGTGCTCCGGGAATTGTGAACAGGAAAAGGCGAAGGGCACAGGCCTCCATTCTCACTAATCATATGACTCTGGGCACAAACTCCTTGACCTCAATTATATAACCTGGTTCTTAAGAGGTGTTGGGAGGGTTAAATGAGTTAAGACTTTTGATATGTTTAGGGCCGTGTCAGATGTGGTCTGGATTCCAGAGGCAAGATCCTGGTACCATTCTGATCTTGGTCTCCTTTGGCGCATTAACGGTGCTGCCCTTTCTTGAAGTCCATGCTTGGCACTTTGGATTTCATGGCCCCTCACCCCTTCCCCCAGCGGTGACTTCCACAGTGAAGCAAGCTCTCCAAGAGTCTCTAGTGCAGATTCTGCAGCCCCAGCGCCGTGTGGACATGCTCCGGGATATCATGGATGCCCAGCGTCGCCAGCGCCCTTATGTAGTCACCTTCTGTGGGGTGAATGGAGTGGGGAAGTCCACTAATCTTGCCAAGGTCAGTGGCCTGCCTGTGACATTATTTTTTCTCACTCCATGTCTTAGCAGCCCTGGTTCTAGACGACGGGTTTCTCAATCTCTTCTGCAGATTTCCTTCTGGCTGTTAGAGAATGGCTTCAGCGTCCTCATTGCTGCCTGCGACACGTTCCGCGCTGGGGCCGTGGAACAGCTGCGCACACACACCCGGCGTCTGAGTACCCTGCACCCCCCTGAGAATCACGGGGGCCGTACTATGGTGCAGTTGTTTGAAAAGGGCTATGGCAAGGATGCAGCCGGCATTGCCATGGAAGCGATTGCCTTTGGTACGGTGCACGGGGACTAGTCTGGGCCCCTTTTCCTCCTCGGGTTCCCTTGAAATTTGGAGCTTCAGGGTTACCCAACTACAATCTTTATGTTCAACAAGAGCAAGTGCGAATTTGTTACTTGCCGTGCCTTGCTTTCGGGTAATAGGTGTTGCAAACTTAATGCACTTCAACCAATGAAACTAGAATTTGGTGACATTTACCCTTGTGTAATCCTTTCCCTAAATATGCTTGCAATGGCCAAACCCAGAATGCGTTTTTTCTCACATTACCTTGTAACCAAATCCAGAGCCCCCAAAAGTAGAGGTTGCCTTTTAATAGAGCCGTGTGAGGGTATCTTGAGATGAGGCTAGAACTTAGCATGAGTGCTAGTGTTTTGAGTTGACCACTTTTTTTCTCTGTAGCACGCAACCAAGGCTTTGATGTGGTACTGGTGGACACAGCTGGCCGCATGCAAGACAACGCCCCCCTGATGACTGCCCTGGCCAAACTCATTACTGTCAATACGCCTGACTTGGTGCTGTTTGTGGGGGAGGCCTTAGTAGGCAACGAGGCCGTGGATCAGCTGGTGAGGGCTCAGGCCTAGTCCCCTTCCCCATCTCTGCTTTGGCCAATTGGCCAATTAGGTGCTTCTTACACTTGTCACCTCTCCTTTCCAGGTCAAGTTCAATAGAGCCTTGGCTGACCATTCTATGGCTCAAACACCTCGGCTCATCGATGGCATTGTTCTCACTAAATTTGATACCATTGATGACAAGGTAAACATGGATAAAGGACAGGACAAACTGAGATGGGGGTGGGGGAGTGTCAGTCCTTCCCAAGGGAGCTGAGGCTTTGTAGAGCTATACTGGCTTTAGAGCTTCCTGCCACTGGGGGAGTGGGTGAAAGGAAGTGTGCTAGAATTGCCTGGGTATCACCTTTCTGCATTTCAGGTGGGAGCTGCTATATCCATGACGTACATCACAAGCAAACCTATCGTCTTTGTGGGCACTGGCCAGACCTACTGTGACCTACGCAGTCTCAACGCCAAGGCTGTGGTGGCTGCCCTCATGAAGGCTTAATGTGGCTCCTGCCTAATACCAAATTGCCGCTTCCCCCCACAAACCCTTGTTCCCATATCAAGAATGTGCTTTAGAGTATGTGAGCAACTTGTCTTCAGTGCAGTACAAAAGGCAGAGTGAGGGGAGCTCCAAGGGCCTGCAGCTCCTCATCTCACTCCCTCTCCAGCCTCCATCTGCAAGGCAGGCCTAATCATGTTACAGACACTGCCCACTGCCCCCCACACACAGGGCCCTCTCCTGCCTAGGCCTTCCCTTCACTCTGCCTACAGACTCGGTCTCAGTACAGTTTTGACCAGTGGTTGGAAGACCCAGCCTGAGAGCTCTGCAGTGTTAATGGGTATTTATGCTCCTGAGGCCACCTGAGCCTCTTGAAATCCCAGTTCCATTAGCTTAAGAGGTTCTTCAGGAACCAGCTCCGGGTCTTGAGTGGCACCTGTTTCTAGATACGTGGCTTTCAGGTCCCTGGGGGCCAGGATGACACCCACCTCACTGTGGCAGTGTACCGCCTATTCTTAATGCTGCTAATTCTGATGACCCCACCCCCTACCGTTCCCTCAAAGCATCAGCTAGGCCAGAGTGACTTGTTACCAATGAAAGATGAGTTCCTGCTTCCCTTGGAAATAAAAGGGAGCTGAGCTGCAGTGCTGCATTGGGCATTTCAGCCTTTTAACTCTTCCCTAGTCCTAGAATCCAGATGTAAGCTTTGCATGTTCCCCTTCCCGGGAGAAAACTAATTGTCAGAAGGGTATATGTTGTCCCTTGCCCCCTTCACCTCCCAAGCAGATCCTTCCTGGCTGCTTCTCATCCCTCTCCCCTCTTCAGTGCCTGGTAGACAAGTGCTACGTTGAAGAATGCAAACCTCTCGTTAAGATTTGCCCTGTAGCTTGGTATTACAGATGTGCTATTAGTGCAATAAGGTGAAGGCTGTCTGCCCAGAGAATACATAATTTATATAAGAAAATAAATTTCATAAATAAATTGCCTTTTAGGTCTTGGAGTCATTTTTATATAGGTTTCAAAACTGAGATTCCACATCACACTAATGTGTAGTGCTCAGCTCATGGTAAGAAGGGAGGCACATCAGGAAGTGGTAATGACGATGCTCCTGGCAATTGTGAAAATAAACAGCTGTCCCAAGAAGGAGACCCCCCCACCCCAAGGTGCAGAGACAGCTTTTAAAATTCAAATTTAGGTACTAAAATGAGGCTCACTAGTACCTTGGTGTGGGTTAAGAATTTCTTCAAGTGACCAAAAGTAGAGCCAGGGCTCGGAAGTAAATGAACAGGCTTTTAATACAGCTCACTTTTGTAAAATACTGTACACTGAAAAAGCTAGAAAACTAGAGCTTCAAGTCATGTTTTTAAAAAAGCTATTAAGCTTAATTGAAAAACCAAGTATAGAGTACAAAACTGCAACAAGGGCCTCGGTCTCTGGAGCCCCAAGTCCGTCATAGCAGAGCTGCAGCCACAACCAGCTGGGGGTCACCTTGGCCTATGGGTGGACGGACCCAAGCGTGTCTGGCTGGAGGGCCTGTATTTGGGCCCGTTGTCTCTTGAGTGGTCCTGAACTGGAACCAGCAGCAGAATATCAAGAACCAGCCAGCTGGCATGAAGGATTAAGTTGGAACATTTCCCCCCCACTCTACCCCCAACCTGCAACCTCTGGGGTTTTGGTACTTCCTGCGAGCTGTGTTGGGTCCTTGTAAGTTTATTTGTTAAACGCTGTCCACGGGAGGGCAGGCCTAGCCTTACAGCTTGGTCTAATAGTGGCGATTTCTCTTGCACTCTCATGTGCTACAGCCTGTGGACAGAGAAAAGGTAGACAATGACATGAAATTTTACAAAAATAGGTTTAACTAAAGTTGCAATTACTAGGGCAACATAGAATTCTTAGAAGAAATTGGTATTCCTAGTGTTAGCCAAGCTCTAACAAAACATTCTGTGCTGACAAATAGAAAAGTAAATAGTATACCTCTTATTTCACTGTGCGCTGCAGATGAGCCATTTAGCTGACCTTCTCTCACCATTCCTGCTAAACAGAGTGTAAATCAGTATCAGACAGACTGAAAAACTAAATACAAAAGCAAAAGGACAAGGGAAGAGCACATGGTCTGACTAAAAAGAGCTGCAGAGGGGACAGGATGAGGGGATGAGGAGAATAATTGCATTTATCTTCAGATTTATATTACATAACAGACACAAGGACCAAGGTTCCTGAGGGCACTAAGACTGCTGGTAAAACAAAACATTTTACCAAGGTAGTATGTGTCTGTGATCCCAACTAGCTTTCTAAAGGGTCGAGTTTAGGTGAAAAGTTCAACCCGAGCAGGGACGGGGCAGCACTCCAGCCAGCCAATGTGACCAGCAGCAGAGCAGCAAGCAGCAGGTGCTCCCCTCCCACGGGTGCGTCAGACCCGTGCTGCCCAGTACTGTACCATCAACCGCACACGGTTTTTCTTCTGTTTTTAGGAGGCACCAGGAACTTGTACATGGGAAGCAGGCACTCAACCACTGAGCTACATCTGCTCCCCAATAAGAGGTGCTTTTTTCGTTTGTTTTTAGGAGGTACCAGGGATTGAACCCGGGACCTCATACATGGGAAGCAGGCACTCAACCACTTGAACTAAATCCACTCTCCCTATGTGGGTTGTTTTTTTTTTGGGGTACCGGGGCTGGGGATTGAACCTGGGTCCTTGTATGTATGAAGCTGGTGCTCAACCACCGAGCCACATCAGCTCCCCTACGGTGGTTTTTATTTGTCCGTTTGCTTGCCGTTTTGTTTTTAAGAGGCACCAGAAACTCCCATGTGGGAAGCAGGCGTTCAGCTGCTTGAGCCACATCCGCTCTGCCCCCATGTGGTTTTAAACTGAACAAGTTTCAAAGTCTGTTCCTTAGTCACACTGTTCACATTTCAAATGCTCAATAACCACATGTGGCCTATGGCTACGGTACTGGACAGTAAGATTACAGCATATTTGTATCACTACGGAAAATTCTGTTGGGCAGCAGTGGGAAAGAAAATGGTGCAGGGGAAGGTATAAAAGTAACCACATGGAAAAAAAATACTAATCAGAAACATGGTCAATTAGAGTATTAAAAAAAAAAAGACATGGCACTCAAACATACAAATTGGTATGGCTACAAACTAGTATTCTCCTCTTGGAAAGAAATTTAGCAGTAAGTATCAACTGCAAGAATGTTTCTGTCCCTTGACATAGAACTCATCCTAAGGAAACTGTCAAAGGGAAAAATTGTAGGGATCAATGTCATCCACACAACATTATTTACATCAGGAAAAAAACGGAAAAACAACAAAAAGTACCCTGGTAGAGGGTAGTAGTTAGGAAAATTATAACTCACAAAATGAAATGTCACACAGTTGTTACAGAGTTACGAGGCCTGTAGCCATGTAAGAAAATCCAGGAATTTACAAAGTACCAAAGCATATGTATACTGTTTACAGCGATGAACATGCTAACTGGAAATATATAACAGCCTGTATTTTGGCAATGAATTTTGAGAGAATTATTTTCCTTTTTCTGATATATACACACTATATCCTACAAAATCCTTCGAAGCTAAGTAATTTTCATCAGCCAAAAGTGAAACAGCATAATGCCAAGCACATAGCTAATGTTCAGTGTTAAAAAACAAAACAGCTGAAGACCCCTTCCCTCCTACCAGTATGTGCCCACAGAGACTAAAACATAATCAACAACAGAAGAAAAGTTTGACAAGTCTCAAATGAAATAATGTTTTTACCCAGAAGAGCTCTGCTATATTGCACACTACAAACTCAGCTGACCATTCTAATCAAGTCCCCTGGACATATTGAAAAACCCTTCATTTAAAAAAATGCAGATCATCTTCATGACACCCACGACTTTGGGGAAACCCACTCTGGTAGAAAGCTGGACACATCTAATAAAAGAATCTGTGCCACTCCACAATACTTCTGGTTTTTTTGGTCAGGAAGAGATTTGGTGATTCAGAAACAGCTGCCAAGAGGGATTTTGTTGTTTCAAATTTCAACACCTTTCCTAGTGAGATGATCTCAGAATGGAAATCAAAGGGAATACGGAGAGCTTGGGTATATCATGTTTAGTAAAAAGAGGATATGCCCAATGAAAGAAACACTACAGGACAGCAGAAAAACCTATCCAAGAAAGGATAGCAAATAGTTTTCATAAAGGACAAACTGAGAGGTCTGTCTTTCTAAGGGTTTTGTAAAGTCGTACTGATTTTTAGGAGGGATAGTTTTTCACTGTCCAGCTCTGGTGATGCCTTTGAAAAGCCTTGTTCCATCAAAGTATAGCCATGGATAAAAAGAGCTTGTGGAATTTCTCATTACAGAATTTGACCTAAAGCAATTTGATTCAGAAAAGAAATGTGGGAAAGATGATGAGAGTTAAGAAAAGTTCTTTATGTATTTATTAGGTTACCTGTACTTTAACAGGCCCCCCTAAAATTTTAGCACCAAAAAGTGACAATGAAAATATTTATTAGTAAATAACTTTTAGGAACATTCTGCATATTCTATATACAAGAGCACACTCAAATTAGCTGTCACTTTGGGGATCCCAGTCAATGTTCATTATGTTCCTGCCTTTATCTTTTATAAATGATGACTGCACTTTCATTTACACAGCGCTCTGTAGTTCACAGAATACTTTCATGTGTCACTGAGTCTTACAGTGAACCTTTGGGTTGAGGCTTTCTATTCTTTAAAGAAGAAGAGAAGTAAATTATCAGTGAAAGTCACACAAAAGTGAAAGAAATGGAATGAGACCCTGGTGATCTAGTCCAATGTTCTATACCATGGTACCTCTTCTCAACCTGAGAAGGTATCAGCTTCTGGTCTCCAGGTAGCGTACAGACTGTCAGGGATCCTTTTAGCAAGCAGGCTGCTCTCCAGTTTCTTACTTTGCAACTGGGCGGATGAGTCAGAATGGGCAGGCCCTGGGGCCTGGGTTGCTTTACTCAATGTAAGGTTTTTTTTGTTTTTGTTTTTGTTTTTTTAAAGATTTATTTATTTATTTAATTCCTCCCTTTCCCCCGGTTGTCTGTTCTCTGTGTCTTTTTGCTGCATCTTGTAAATTTGTCCGCTTCGGTTGTCTGTTCTCTGTGTCTTTTTGCTGCATCTTGTAAATTTGTCCGCTTCTGTTGTCGTCAGCGGCACGGCAAGTGTGGGCGGCGCCATTCCTGGGCAGGCTGCACTTTCTTTTGCGCTGGGCAGCTCTCCTTACGGGGCGCACTCCTTGCGGGGCGCACTCCTTGCGCGTGGGGCTCCTCTATGCGGGGGACACCCCTGCGTGGCACAGCACTCCTTGCGCGCATCAGCACTGCGCATGGGCCAGCTCCACACGGGTCAAGGAGGCCCGGGGTTTGAACCGCAGACCTCCCATGTGGTAGACGGACGCCCTAACCACTGGGCCAAGTCCGTTTCCCTCAATGTAAGGCTTAAAAAAGCCTTCTTCTATTTAGCTAATACCAAAAAGTCTTGCACTTCATAGGATTATTGGGAAATTCCCTTTGGTCATTAGTAAACTGAACCTTTTATCTTCATTTGGCTCTTCCATGTTGTAATATTTTCTACTGCTTAGAACCTAGAGGTGAAATATCAACTTTGGACTTTAATATCACCTTAAGTTTCCAAATAATTTTAAAAGTTTGTATTTGCTGTTTAAAAAGATAATGTATAATTACTGTAGAAAATGCTAACACAGGAGAAATTTAAAAAAAAATTTTTTAAACTTACAGTTAATTTAATAAATGTTATCCCAGATATTTCTCTCTACACTGTTACATACACTGTTATTGGGTTCTTAGCAGAATAAGTGTTGTGATATCTACAGAATCCTTTCTGGGTGCCAATTTAGGTTGCTTTCGTTTTTATTTCCATTATATAGAATGCTGGTTATGGTCTTGTATATTCATCTTTGAGCAAATGTCCAATTACCTCCTTAGTAGAAATTTCTCCTAGGATTAGTTAGTTATACATGACTCAATTCCTTTCCTCACATTCTTAGCCATTCTCCTCCATTTTTTGAAACCTAAATTCCAGTTGTGTTTCCATGATAACCAGTAAGGCCAAGCATCTTCACATAGGTTTTGTTTTTGTTTCTTTCCATTATTTCTACTTCTATTTTGAACTGTTGGGTGTATGCCCTTTGTCTATTTTCCAATGAATTGAAGAGCATTTTAGTGTACCCTGAAGACTGTGACCTCCCTCAAAATGTGGTTAGGCATTATACACCTCACTGCGGTACTGAGTTTACCCATCACAAATACACAAAAGGCAAGAGTGCTGCTCTTTGATCCCTCCCAGGCTTAAAGCACATCTTACCTGATCGACCCCTCGTGGAGATCTCACATGTCAGCCGCTTGAAATATTCAGGAAGATCCGCATATTCATTTCCATAGGAGATGACCTTAATTCCTTTGTCCAGCATGTTTTCTCGAAGCTTTTTGAACTCATCTACATCTCCTCTCCGAACCAGCATGAAATGTTCTAAGTCAGATTTGTGCTTGACAGCCTCCAGGAAAAGGGCTTGGAAAGTGGTGTCATCCACGGTCCAGCCACAGCCCAGGAAAAGAAATGACTTGGTTTCATACAGTTTCTGAATCTCTCTCTTGAAGGAAAAGAAACAACACGTTAAAGCCCTGTGAAGACTCACACATACCTGAAACAAAAGCCTACAGTGGGGGCGTATATGTGGCTCCAGCAGTTGAGCACCTGCTTTTTCCCACATGGGAGGTTTCAGGTTTGGTCCCCGGTGCCTCCTAAAAACAAAAACAACAAGTAAACGAGTTAAAAACCAACTCAGGGGAGCTGAAGGGCCTCAGTGATTGAACCAGCTTCCCACATATGAAGTCTAGGGGTTCAATCTCTGGCCCTGGTGCCTCAAAAAAAAAAAAGCCTACAGATTCATAACTGCTGCATCTAGCACTGAAATGACCAATGAAGCACGCGAGAAGCCCAGGGACTTAAGAGGGTAGATGTTTCCATGAAGGTGTTTGATCTCCTTATTTATCACTGTAACTTGCCCTACATGTTTGATCAGTCTATGATTGGTCTAAAATTTTATCTTTAATCAGTCTATGATTGGTCTAAAATTTTATCTTTACCTGGTATTCATCTAAAGGCTCTCTAATCAGGCCTCACCCTCACAGGCTTGGCATTGGTCTACTAGTCTTACAGTTTATTTTTCAGATCTATGTGCCTAGAGGCTATGAAGCAATGAGCTGATCCTCAATCTTTCTTACTCTTTCTATTTTTGTGGCCATGTATGCCTTTTCTGCCTTACAAACTGAATCATGGATTACCAGAGAAGATAAATCCATCACCGGATTTGCTCAAAAAAGTCTGGTACTGAGAATATCAATATATATGTGTCCATGTACGTATGTGTATGCATATATGTGTCTGTGAATACACACACTCTATACACACATGCACACACAATGAAGTGACTCTGCCTATAGAATTTATCAATGTCAGTAATGGATACAGTTACAGCAGGTGCTGGAAAAAGAGGGGATACTTTAGAAAACATCACATCTTGTTCTTTCTTTTATAGATGGTAGTATTCTATGTGTCCCAATACTGAAAACAAGTATGTACTATACTTAGCATTAGGGACCAGTGAATTTTCCCCAAATATTGATGGTCAGGTAGTGTTTCTGGTTTGTACACGTATATATATAGACAATTCTAAAACTTGCATTTCAAAAGATCAATTAGCTTTTTTGCAAAGAAGAAAATCTCCATTTTATCATTGCAGCCTAGTATTTCTTGAATTTTTCCATCCAGCCATCAATAAATAATATTATTGTGGCTATTTCAATATAGCCATCACCATTTACACAAAACCTCTTCAGAAGGTACGTTCTAGTAGTGGTTGATCAATACGAAGGAGCCTGCCTGTTTTTGGTGTAGAGATGGATGTCAACAAACCGTGCGCTGAAGAAGGGTAACAACGTGTTCTCTGTACGTGAAGATGACAATGACAGAGCACCACCTGCTGGTTGTCAGTCAAGTAGAAATGAAAACCCTATGGTTTGATATCTTAAGGGAGTTCTACATATCCTAGGATGGCATGCCCGCTCAAGCTAAGAAGCATGGGATGGATGTGTGTACCACCCAATTTTTAATTAACGCAAAGAAAATGTTTCCCTTTCAAGACCTGTGACATAGTTAGAGGTTTCCCGGGAAGGAGTTCCCAAGACCGGCAAGCGAGCACCGCTCACCATGACTTCGGTGTTCCGCAGCACATTCTGATAGCCAGCCGGGTGAAGGACAATGCCACTAGGGTTGGTGTAGACTCCGTGGATGTGTAACACGCTCAGCTTCCGCTTCTCCTGAGCCCATTCTAGGACCTGCATGACACGAGGACAGATCAATATGGCTGACAGAACTGAGCACTGGCTTAAAGGTCACAATGGGCTGGTTTGGAGGACCAGACTTCTGGCTTAACTCCCCAGCTTCATGACACTGTAAGGCAAGAAGGCAAAACCTGACATGGCCTACGTCTCCCTTTTAGGAATGACTATAGGACTGACAGCAGCCAAGTCCAGTGATTTCTCTTTAAAAGTTACAATCCAAAATTAGAATTTATTTGTCCTCATTTGTAGGAACAACAGGGACTTTCCCTTCCAATACGCATGCCCTCGGGTAGTCCCGTTCTACCTGACTTGGCCACGGGACTTGCTCTAGCCAATGAGGCATAATCAAACAAAACATGGGCAGAAACTTTAGAAGCATGTGCATGAATCTTAGTTCTCTCCTTTTGCTACCCCTGGAACCCAGCTGCCTTCTGAAGAAGGCTAAGCTAGCCCGCTAGAGCCAGATGGCTGAGGGAACCGCCTGTACCAACAGGCATGTAAGGGAGGCCACTTATACACCCAGCCCTCCTCAGGCCTTCCGCCCCTCGCGCCCCCATGACTGGAGCTACGTGAGTGACCCACAGGACCAGCCAGGGAACTGCCCAGGTAAGCCGAGCCCATGGTGCTAATCCACATTATCAAGGGCAAATAAAATGTCCGTAGATTTAAGCCATTAAGTTTCAGGGTTTTTTTTTTGTGCAACAAGAGAAAAATGATAAAAAATGAAACAACAAAAAAAAAACTTGCCTCACCTCTGAGTTACCTAAAAAAGCTACCTAATGAAGAACAATCATTTCGAGGACAATAATAACAGCAGCCACCTGGATTCCTTGTCCCCAAGGCCTTGAGACCGTATACATCTATTCTTAGGACAACCTGGAGAAATACGGTATGGAGTCAAAAGGCACAGAGATTTAGGATTTTACTCTTACTAGGCCCCCTTCTGACTACCAGGCAATGGCTCTAACCATTAGACTTCATAGTGCTCCTAATGTGGGCTAAAAATACAAAGCAAACCTTGAGGGTCAAGGATGAAATCAAAAGGAAAATATCCAGTCTGACAGATATCCTCAGCTTTCAAAAGGCCCCCATGCTTTCTGAAATTTTTCATTATTTTTATTTTCTTATTGTCTTTTTCTTAAAAAAAGATATATAGATCATTAAAAAAACCCTATGCTTCTGATGCTCAGGCCGACTCAGTTGCAATCTTGGGAGATTATATCAGAAACAATGTCAAAGCTGTTCTAGCCACTAATTCTTGAATTGCAGCCTATTATTCGGGGTAATGACATGTGGTAAAGAGTCAAATAAACCCAGATGAACAGTTAAGATAAAAACTGCAAGTTGTACTGAGTGCTATGAAGCCTATGGACAAGAGAACAAAAATCTTAAAAACGTGGGGCCCTTCTTTAGTCTGAAAAAATAAGGTCAGAGAAAGCCTCTTGGAGGAGATGTTGAAGTTGAGACTTGGAGGATAAGAAGGAACTGGTTGTACATGCCAGTCAGAAGAAACTGGTCTTCATGTTGCCATTCTCCAAATCTGACTTCTCTACTTTCTAAAACCTGGCCTCTAGGTCAGCAAAACCACAATATTACAGCTGACTCTGGCAGCAGCAGGACTATGGCAGTGAAGGTCTATGTCTAGTCAAAGTCTTTTTAGGTGGACACAAATGCAGGCTCCTGAGGAAAACAAGGTACAGTAGGAAAATTTTAAAAACCACAAAGGAGGACAAATGAGCCCTTAAGGATTCATCTCATGAGTTCCGTGCATTCATCAACATTTATTCATTCGATGCCATGGTAGATGGCTTGGGTATACAGCATGGGCTACACTAAAAAAAAAAGTCTGATGAGGTTTCCAATGAACATTAACCTCAACCCTGCTATCACTAGACCTAGGAAGTTGCTCTTCTAGACATCATGAAGTAATTTTCATATATTTCCAATAGATGCCTGTTGGGGACTGAATCATGTCCCCCACAAAAGGCATGTTCAAGTCCAACCCCTGGTCCTATGGGAGTGAACCATTTGTAAATAGGACCATTGAAGATGTTACTAGTAAATGGGTGTGCACACACTGAATGAAGGTGGGCCTAAATCCAATATAGCAGAAGTCCTTACAAACAAAGAAAACTGGAAATGCCACAGGGAGCAGCCAGAAGCTGGAAGTCAAAGGGACCTGGGCGAGAAGGGAGAAGACACAGCCATGTGTATTACCCATGAGATGGAAAAGCCAAAAAAACTGCTGGCCAGCCAAAAGATATCGACCCCAGGGCAAGCTTTCTAGCCTCTGAAAAGGTGAGCCAATAAATTCCTGTTGTTATGCCTACCCACTGTATGGCATTTTGTTTGCAGCTAGGACATTAAAACAATGCCATAAAGACTATACCCAGGGAAGTGAACTTGGCCCAGTGGTTAGGGTGTCTGCCTACCAGATGGGAGGTCCACAGTTCAAACCCTGGGCCTCCTTGACCCGTGTGGAGCTGGCCCACGTGCAGTGTTGATGCACGTAAGGAGTGCCCTGCCATGCAGGGGTGCCCCCTGTGTAGGGGAGCCCCATGTGCAAGGAGTGTACCCCGTAAGGAGAGCAGCCTAGCACAAAAGAAAGTTCAGCCTGCCCAGGAGTGGCGCTGCACACACGGCGAACTGATGCAGCAAGATGATGCAACAAAAAGAAACACAGATTCCCATGCTGCTGACAACAGAAGCGGACACAGAACACACAGCAAATGGACACAGAGAACAGACAAGTGGGGCGAGGGGGGGAGGGGAGAGAAATAAATCTTAAAAAAAAAAAAATACAAAAAAAGAATATACCCAAGGAGAGAATTCTAAATCATTATCATACCCACCTGATCCTATTACGTGCTTAAGAGATCTTATAATTCCGATGACGTCCTACAGTCTTAGAATTGCCAAAACTCATAGAACTGAACACTTTTAAAATCTGTGCATTTTACTGTATATCAATTTTATTTTTAAAGAAATACAAAAACCCAACTAGGGACAAGAATCTTCCTTTCTAGCTCTATATAGGTATCAATACTATACAACATACCAGCTAGAAAATACAATATAACAGCTTTTCTTTTTCATTTTTCTTTTTAAGGAGATACCGGGGATTGAACCCAGGACCTCATACAAGAGAAGCAGGCGCTCAAACCAGAGCTACACCTGCTTCCCTATACCAGCTTTTCTGATGAAGATACAACTTATTTCCTTGTAGAAAAGACTTTTTAAATTTTTACCTTTTTCTCATCAGTAAGGTCAAGGGACTCAAGTTGCTTTCCCTGATCTGCTGCATACAGTTCCAGGAGATTATCAAAATTCGTAGTTAATACTAGGGCTCCATTTTCCATCAGGTGGAGAACTGACTGAAGTAGCTGTTTTCCAGAATCTTCCATCTTTGACTCTAAATCATCAAACACTTCATATAAACAGTCCTTGAAAAATGTGGATCTAACATTACTGGTACGCTGGGGAGGAATTTGAAAAAGAAAAATTAATCCAAGGTGCTCTGGTAGGTCATTTGTCTCAATCACAACAATAGCAAATTTTTGAGGAATACTTTGTACTTAAAACAGGGATAAAACAGTCTCTTTCTCAAAGGGCTAAAATAAGGAAAATGGAATGATACATGCCAATCGCTTAGCACACTGCTGAGCACAGAGCCATGTGCTCAGCATTATTACACCCTAGGCAAACAAGCATAAACTCTCCAAACAGGCATTTTTATAGAATGAAGAAAACAGGCATGGCAAAGAGATGTGGGTTACGGCCAGGACTAAAAGGCAGTTGAGGAAGAAAGCACAGCACCAACTACCCTTTATTAGGCCTCAGCTTAAGCAAGCAAGGATGTTTCGAAATCTTCCTTATCTAGGGAGTAACCACTAAATGATAGTTTTACAGGTGGTTTAGTATCCTTCTTAATCTAGTATACTAATCTTTCTTATCTTTCTCTAATCTCGTGTTTTTTTAAAGCTGCCAAGGAACTGAGGAAAACACACTTTAACTCCTTCCTGTTTTTTTCCATCATAATTCAGTAATTTGTTCACAAGTTTGCTATGAAGAATATCTAGCATATAATAAAGGCTATCAAAATTTCTTATTTTGCAACCGTTAAAACTACCAAGCACTAATTAATTCTATATAGATTCCTTATTTCTCAACATATGGTGAATTTAAATAGTTGCCTTTTCAGATTCATTTTGAATATATGTATATATATCTCTCCAAAGATTGATGGGGAAATACAATACTTTCCTCAATGGGGAGCTGGCTTTATAACTTAAAAGACCAAAAAAGTGGCCCTTGTAGAGCGGATATAGCTCAAGTGGTTGAGCACCTGCTTGCCAAGTATAAAGTCTGGGGTTCAATCCCTGGTACCTCCTGAAAACAAACAAAAAAACCCATTCAGGGGAGCCAGTGTAGCTCAGTGGTTGAGCACCAGCTTTCCACATACGAGGTCCCAGGTTTAATCCCTGGCCCCAAAAAAAAAGGAATTTGAAATGGGAAAGTAACTATATAATGTGCTATAACAACTACCTGATTCCTATCCTGGTCCTGAAATACCATTCTATTAGATAATATCAGAGCAAGAATGAACACTCCCGTATTTCCCACTCAAACTACAAGTAAATGCACTGTCTGCTAGATAGTAGATATTTAGCTCTGTTTTTCTCAAAGCAGTCCCACTATATTCCCAGTTTCTTTTGTTTAACTAACAGGACAATGCTCAGAGAAAGAGCTTTTCTATGGAACTAAGTGGATTCATAAAACACATATCAATTTGCCACTTTTCCAAAATTTCAGAGTATTTTATAAACATCAATTATTGAATCACAGTGACCAAATAAACAGTAAACAAACACCTCACAGCAGAAAAATTAGAGCACAGAGGTGAAACCACCCCTCCACCTGCTGCTGACACACCCAACCACTTTTCTGGGACCTGTTCTGTGCAATGTCTATACAAGGCAGGCCTCTTGCCCTGCCCTGTAATGGTGGATTCGAAGAGTCCTCTCTGTACATACTCAAGAGATGGTCTGATTCATAATTATGTGGCTAAGATTTTGGGTCATGTTTTTCACCTTTTCCCATTCTCATTACATAATATCATAAATATTACACCACACATTAACAGCTTACAGGCAACTGATTGGGGACCCTAACACAATTTCATGAAAATGAACATCTGGATCAGAAACAAGGGACGAATTTCTAACTCTAGCTGTCAAACTTCATGACATACAAGAGTCACCTTCTATTTAATGTTAGGCACTTTTCTAGGTTTGTTATTAAAAATATGGTGTCCCTAACCAGTTGTGCCAGCTCTGACCATATTTTCTACACCTTCACTTGGGGAAACTGGTGTCATAAGGATGGATGTGTTAGGGGACAGAACATTTGAGAGAAGAACTGCCCCAATGCCGTGGCATCAGTACAGTGAGTGAAAGTGATGGCTTCTTTAGGTGGAATCGGGGATTGAACCCGGGACTGGGTACATGCGAAACAGATGCTCAACCACTGAGCTATACCTGCTCGTGTGATGGCTTCTTGATGCCATTGATTTGCAGTCGGTTGAAGTGACAAGGAGCAGTCCTAACAAGGCCATGACCTTTTAAACAGCAGTTCATTTTTGTTTTAACCAAGCAGTATTATCTGCTAACTCTCTACCCTGAGTGTCTTTCCCAAAGACAAATCTCCCTTTGCCCCGTGTGCTGATTCATCATTCACTGAGTGTATTTTAACTAATGTATTATCAGTGTTCTTTGTAAAGATAATAAAATGCTTTGGCAACTGTGCTTTAATTCACAGTCTACTTACTCCAATTCTTCTTGCTCTGACTCCCCAG